>NC_086203.1:4329438-5625688 GCF_035770615.1 Melospiza melodia melodia | reverse complement strand
CAAGGTTTTCAGAACCCTTCTGCCCTGACTTAAGCTCGAACGACAATGGCAGATGAACGAGCTCTTGCCACTTGGATACTGATTAATATGTCACTAGAAAGGGAAATTCAGAACTTACCTCCAGCATTCTTCAAGACATTCGTAATATCATTCAACAACAATTCTAAATAATCAAAGTCGCGATCCAATTCTAGAAGGGAGCAAAGACCAGACCCATTTCCATGATGCACTGGCATCCCCTTCTGCCTCCGGGAACTGGGCACTGCAAGGGGGTCGGGTAAGGCTGTAGGGGCCAGGTGTGAATGGACAAGGCCAGAACTGCCAGAGCTGCACAGGGGCCTGGGGAGCTCAGGGCTGGCTCCTGGACACTCTCCACCCTCTTTGCAGGCCCTGTGACACATCCCTGGGGAGGAAACAGGGCCAGCCAAGGGCCCGTGGGGGCTGTCTCCCTCCCCCAGAGGAAACCCTCCCTAAAGGCCTGGGGAAAACCATCCCCAGCACTTCCTGGGGAGCAGGGAGCGCTGTCCCGGGAAAGGGGAGCCAGGCTGCCGGCTCACCTGCTCGCCGCGCTTGCAGCGGAGCAGCCTGGGCAGCCCTGGCAGGCAGGGCCACGGCCAGGAGGAGCAGGAGGAAGAGGCGCAGAGCAAGGGCCATGCTGCCTTGCCCTCTGCCAGTCCCGCAGCTCTTGCTGCCACCGCTGTCCTGACACCGCTGTCCCGACACCGCTGTCCCAATATCAGCACCACTGCTGCCACCGCCGCTGCTGCTGCCGCAACAGTTGTGCTCAAGCACTGACTGCTCGCTCCTTGTGCTGCTGTGCAACCACCGGGTCTGGGACATCTGTGACCTCAGAGCCTGCTGTGACCTCATGGCCAGGGTGGAGGTGTGTGGGGAGTGGGATCTGCCTTCTTTGGCAGGGAGCTCGTCCTGCCCAGCTGCCCTGTCCAAGGGCTGTGACACAGTCCCAGCCCAGCTGATCTCACAGGCTGGGCCATGAAGGGATGGAGAGCAGCCCTGCCAAGAAGGATTTGGGGTGCTGCAAGATGAGAGGCTGCACATGAGCCAGCCATGTGCATCCAAAGGAGAGTGCCCAGCAGCTTGAAGGAGGTGATACCACCCCTCTGCTCTGGTGAGACCCCACCTGGAGTACTGTGGAAGAGGTTTTACATCGACCTCTGTGAGTCATTGAGAAGTTTGACATGAAAATCCATGTTTACCCCTGAAAGAATTTCGTACCAAGGTTGTTGACATAGAAACCAAAAAAGAAAGGAGGATAAATAAGTGAAAGTTGTAACTGCTTATTTCAAGAAGCACTTTGCTTGTCGCTCATGACCAGTGAGTAAAGTGTAAACTTATGAGCTTTGTAAGAATGTAGAACAAGCATGCATGCTAGAATAAAAACAGTGTTTGAAGCCTTCTGGAAATGGAGTGTGTTGCTTTGTACTGTCTCCGTCTCTACCACGACAGAGTAATGCATCCATCTCTGGGCTCCCCACACAGGAAGGCCACGGTCCTGTTGGATCTAGTCCAGAGGAGAGACAAATTGCTCTGAGGGCTGGAGCCCTTCTGCTTTGGAGACAGGCTGGGAGAGCTGGTGGCATTCAGTCTGGAAGAGAGCAGACTCCAGGGAGACCTGATTGCTGCCTTTCAGTAGCTTAAGGGGGCTTGTAAAAGAGATGGGACAGCACTTTTAGTAGAGCCTTTTGTGAGCCGACCTAGGGGGAATGGTTTTAATCTAAAAGATGGTCAATTCAGACTGGACGAAAGAAACCCATTTTTTACACTAGGTCTGGAAGGCCTTGCACAGGTTGCCCAGAGAGGTGGACATCCATCCCTGCAGACATTCAAGCTCACGCTCTCAGCAACCTGACCTACTTAAAGGTGTCCCTGCTCACTGCGGGGCATTGGACAAGATGGCCTTTAAATGTCCCTTCCAAGCCAAGCCATTCTGTGCTCCTGGGCACCATCAAAGCAGTGCTGGATTAGTGCTGGGGTGATTATGTGGCACCTGTATTTTGGTAGTTGTGTCCTTTAGCAATTGGCCCTGAGATCATTCATGGGCTGGGCCGGGAAGTCTGCAAATAACAGACAGTGTGCTCTAGGAGTGTTGCAGTGTGATTTCATGGTTTACCCCAAAACCCCGGGTTTCTCCTCTGAAGATTCCCTCCCAGGTGTGTCCATCATCCCTCCTTTCCCCAGTCTTACCCCTGCCGAGCACTGTCTCTCAATCCTGCAATTCCAGAACGTCATTGAGTGATTGGCAGATTTAAAAGATGCCCTCTACCTCTGGGGGGGGGGGGGCATTGGGCCATCCATGCATCCATGTGTCATTTGTCCCTCGAGATCTCCTCTCCTGTCCCAGGTTGGTGGGCTCCCTATCCCTTCCCTCCTCCCCTCCCTCGGGTAAAAGGTCAAGTAACCATGCGGTCCAGGAGTTCCATTGGAGCAGTTGCTGGATTCAGTGGCCTGTGGGCCAGAATAAAGCTCTGGATTAAAACCCTCCATCAGAACCGACTCCTTTCCTTCACTACCGCCTTAAAGTTTCTCTGGCAGAGGGAAGCCTGAGGAGCAGACCCTCCAGGGGAGGAAGCTCCATCCCGCTGGCACCGGAGTCCCGGCATGTCTGCACTTGTCCCCACGCGCCCAGCGGCAACATCCAGCTGGCCGCAAGTGTCTCTGGGGTGGAACACCACAGTTGCTGCTATTTGGTTCAGCTGCGGGGGCCAGACAAGCCAAGGCACGTCCCGTCAGCTATGTAATATATGTTAGAAATAATCCATGCTATAAAAGATCGTATTTTTTAAAGATTGTGAAATCCTAACCAGTCCTTGACCGAAGACAGCCCAAAAAGCAGACATCTATTCAAACTCTGAAATTCCTGAAGGAGGCAGCATAACGATTGGCATTTTAGCCTGAGAATAGATGCATCCAGGGCGATGATCACCGCCATAATGAGCCATCAGAAACCGCCTAAGAGTGATCATCGCCCTGTTGATAACATCCATCAAGATAGCCAGATTTGCCAGGAACATGCATGTGAATATATGGCTTCCCTGAACTCGATCAATGCTGGCTATCAGCCAGGAGACAGCCTTTGTCTGGCTCTGCACAGTGAAACAGCCAACTATGAATATGCAGAGTTAGAAAAGAACTTGAACTCCTTCACCTCTGGCACAATAAACTGTATAAAACATCCTTGCTAGAGGCGGCTCTTGTGAACGAGGGGGAATCTGATGTGATAGAGGTTAGATCCAGGTTCACCCAGCGCTGAACCCAGGCTCAACCCTGTCTCTTTGGCTGTGGTGGTTTTGAGGACCGTATTTTGGTTGCGGAAAAGTTAAATAAATATTTCCGCATTTTTTGATAATTTGACTTTCAATTGATCATTTATAACAATTAGGGCCACCCTGATGGGATTTGAATTTTGGGTTCGGGCACCCCTTTCCTGTCAGGAGGCTCCCTGCTGATTTCAGCGGGGTGACGGGTTTGGGAGTTCACGAAACCAATCTGTGGGAATCCACAAAAATTAAAGGCTTTTGGGAAAGCTGCAAAAGGCAGGCCTCAGAGACAGTAGAACTGTGATTAGACCTAAGCAGCAGTCACTAGATAGGTCAGCAGAAAAATTATTTGAAAAGTAGAAAGGCAAGGACAAATAGAACAATGGTCTGTGTATTAACGCTTGTCTAGAATAACTCTCGAAGCTACAGAAAAGTTTATCTAACAAGATATCAGGAAGTTTAAGCTTAATAATGGAGCTCTGTGCATTGTGTTTTCAGGCTTACAAGTAGGTATTGTATTCAAAATAAGCAAGCATTGTCGCAACCAAAGGTACGTGTGCTTATAGTGGTTGGATAGAACTACTGTCAATATGCTTTTGCTTTGTGTGATTGGTCAAAAAACATATACAGTAAATTTTATTATTAAGTTCTTTACACAAAGAACTGCCTGGGATGTGAGCTGGTGGCATCTTCCCATTGTCATAACCATGTAATGAGACTGATGCTGAAAAATGAAACAGCTCAAGGCATGTTCCACAGCAGTCCTGTCCCGTTTGTGATTTGTACACAGCCCCTGGCCGACGATACCAATCAAATACCAAACCGAAGCCAGAACCACAGCCAAAGATGGATAAAATGAGCCCAGAGCTCTTGGAAATTCGGAACGATCCGAAGAGGGATCTCCGAGGCTGTGGTGCTTTTTCTTCACTCAGAAAATTGACGTGCACAAGGAATCCACCTGGGAAAAGGAACCGTGAGTACCATGTGGTTGAGCGGGGTGTGATTGAGCGTGTGTGAGACGTGATTTTATCATGAAGCAAGTGTGGATACCACGATTGCAGTTCCCCTCTCCCGCGGGGAAAGTGGTTGGTGAAAGGGGAAGCAAGTGCTTTTTCTTGTCACACGTGGGACCTGGGACTTATTGTGAGTTCAGGGGATCAATCATGGTTGGGGTCAGGAGGGGAAAGAACGTTCCCAAAATATTTTGGGAGCTGGTCTGCCTTCTGATCTAGAGAATCAGGTAAGAGAGCTTGATAACAGTCAAAAGACCCGCAGAACAGTTCTCCACGTGGCTGAGTAGACTGGTAGTGTTTCACAGACTTAGGAAATCGACATTGGACAAAAACCTGGGACTCACGTCGAGAATCCCAGCTGAAGGACACAAGGTGAGAAAATTAGCGAATGGGGTTTTTGGGAAAATGGGATTGAAAAAGTGTAAGTGCTGGAAAAAGCCTGTCGTGGGTTGACAGCCTTTATCCCAATATCGTGTGTTGTGTCTGGCAGCTGTGCCTTTTCTCTCTTCCCCCCCACCCCAGCCATCTTGCTGCGGTGGGGCGGGGAAGAGAGGAGGGAGTGTTTGACCAGGTCCTCTTTGCTTTTGGCTTTTGGCTGCTTGGCTTGGCTAGCCGCTTTGCTTGCTTGCTTTCTGCTTTTTGCACTGTTTTTTTTTCCTTTTCTTTTATTCCCTCTTTCTTACCCTCCCCTGAAGATACTGGACCGGCTCCGGATGTGACCTGAGACGTCCAGGACACCTGGAACTCACGAGAGAAGCTTGGCACCCCTCACAACACTGCCTGGTTTCTTTTCTTTTCTTGTGTTGGGGAGTGTTCTTTTGTTACTTGTAAATAAATAGGTTTTGTTTTCCACTTTGCTCCTCCGAGGAATTCCTTCCCGAACCAGGTGTTGGGGGAGGGGTGGTTGGAGGTTTGTTTTGTTTGGGGGGCTCCCTTTTGGAGATTTCCCCCTAATTTGTCCTAAACCAGGACAAAGCCCCAGGAAAAACCTCCCCAAGATCCCGGGAAGGTTATGCCTGAAATCTTGAGGGGAAGCCCATTGGGATGGTGTCCTGGGGTGACGTTGTGATGCTTGTATCCCCATTCATCTGTTCTGTGCCTTTAAGACCGACTCTGAAGAGTGGAAGTTTTGTTTGGGTTTCTCTTATCAGGGACACAGAGACGAGCAGTACACAGGGCTGTTTTCACTTCTTGCTTTCAGCTTGCTGCTTTGCTTGCTCTCTTTTCTGCTCTCGCTTCTGCTCTGCTTTGGCCTCTGCTTATTAGCTAGGTCTAGCTAAACAGTCCACATTCCTTCCTGGACTGTTTCTCCTCTCTTGTTTCTGTGACCATCTCGAACCTGCTCTGGACTGGGACCCAGGAACACCAAAGGTTTGCACCGTTTTGGCCTGCTGCAGCTGCCCCAGCGCCGGAGGGACTGAGAACGGAGCAACCACCCCCGAAAGAGACTTTCTGATTTTGTCATCTTTCTCAGAGCAGTGTCATTGGGTATTGTTAATTTTGTGTGCTGGGGGGTGCTGTGCCTGAAATAAACAGGTTCTTTCCACTTCCCTCCAAGGAATTTTTTCCTGAACCGGTTGGAGGGTGGGGCCGTGTGGGTTTTGCTTTCTGGAGGGGCCCTCCTTTGCAGATTCTTTAACAACTTTGCCCTAAACCAGGACAGATGGATATTAGAACACTGGGATGACAGCCCCAGGAGGGTGGGAAAGTCCAAGGAAAAGATGATACATTTTTGTATGGAAAAGTGTGGGGGGAAGGAGATTGCAAAATATGTGGTTTGGCCGGTGTTCGGCACTTTCAAGGATTTTGAGGAAATTGAGAATGTTGAGATGTGGAAATACGCTTGTTCGGGATTATACCCGATCAGAGCTCTCAGATGCTTGGCAAACCAGGGCAAGGAGTGGGAACTGCTGGAAAACCTTCCGCCGCCCTACCTTGTCCCTTTGCCCCAACCCGCGCCAGCCCAGGTACCTCAGGTGCCCACGCTGCCTCCCGAGGCATCGATCCCACGGGGACAGGCTTCGGCACCGCTGCTCCCACCGGAGCTGGCCGTGGCACCTTCTCTCCCATGTGAGCAGGTATTGGCGCCTCCACTCCCATGCGAGCAGTCCCAGCCACTGACCCTTCCCAAAATCAAGGAGAAACAGATAATTTCCCTAAAGAAAGCAAACTCTCCTCCGGCCAATTGAACAAGGTGGAGGACAAGGAGGGCAACCACTGGAGATAGTGATGACGACGAGGAAAAGCCTGGACTCTTCCCTTTACGGGAAGTACCAACGGCTCCAGGGGTTAGTGGCTTCGTACATGCGCCGATCGACACCGGGGATGTGAGGGCTTTCAAGAAAGAGATGGGGAAGTTGATGGATGATCCTTTGGGGGTGGCAGAACGACTAGATGAATTTCTAGGAACCAGCACCTACACGTACAAGGATCTCAGTGCAATCCTGAGGTCACTGTTCAACAATGAGGAAAGAGAAATGATCAGACAAGCCGTGATCAGGGATTGGGAGAACAGGAATCCCCAGGGGGAGCGAGGAGATTAGATGTGGCCATCTTGGAATGCCCAAATGGAGGAAGGAAGGCTGAAACGGATAAACTTGAGAAACATGATAATAGAAGGTATCAGGGAAGCAGTGCCAAAGGGACAAAACATGAGAAAAGTACTCAGGGAATGCCAGGGAAAAGAAGAAACCCCCATGGAATGTCTGGAAAGGCTCCAAAAGAGCTTGAGAATGTATTCCGGGACAGACCCCGAATCTCCAATTGGGGCAGTCTTGCTGAAGACGCAATTTGTGGTGAAATCATGGGAAGACATAAGGAAGAAACTGGAAAAGATAGATGGATGGCAGGACAGGGAACTGCAGGAATTGCTCTGAGAAGCCCAGAAAAATCTACATTAGAAGAGACAAAGAAAAGCAAAAGATTCAGGTGAAAGTGCTAGCGGCTGCAGTGAGGGAGGCACAAGAACAGGAAGAGGTCAGAGACTTGGCACAAACAGCGCCGGTGAAGAAACAAAATCCTTCCCAAGGAAAAGGTTCAAACAGCCAGAAAAAGGACTTCAAGTGCTACTACTGCAAGCCAAAGGGGCACATTCGGAGGAATTGTCCCAACAAGGTCAAGGATCAAACTATGTTTCAGGAAGATTAGGGGTGTCAGGGGCTTCTCAGTTTGGGGTCTGGAACACCAGGGGAGGCCTTGATAAAATTGTGAGTGGGACCTCACAGACATGAAATTTGGTTTTCAGTAGATTCTGGGGCTGAACAGACCACAGTGCAGCAGTTACTGCGAGGGTGCTCTCTAAGCGATGATGCAATGATGGTAATTGGAGCAAAGGGGAACCTTTTAAGGTTCCGATCATAAGGAATGTTGAAATAGAGACAGAAAGTAAAAAGTCTAAAGGAAAAATGTTATTGATAAACGATGCAGACTTGAATTTGGTGGGGTGGTATTTGATGGTGGCATTGGAAATGGGTTTAGCAGTGCAAGATTCCCAGCTCAAAGTGAGATTGTATAAACTCACCACTCAGGATGAGGAGATGATTAATCCACAGGTTTGGTATGTCCAGGGGGAGGCCGGGAAGTTGGACATAGAGCCAATCCATGTTGAAATTGAAAGGCCAGAAGACCCCATTCGGGTCAAACAGTACCCCATCCCCATGGAAGGGAGGAGGAGGCTGAAACCGGTGATTGATGAATTGATAAAAAAGGGAACGTTGGAGCCATGCATGCCCCAACACAACACCCCGACTTTGGCAGTGTGAAAAGCGGATGGTAGCCACAGGCTAGTGCAGGATTTAAGGGCTGTGAATCAAAGGACTAAGACACTGTTCCCCACAGTCTCGAATCCTTACACCCTGCTGAATAACATCTCTCTCAAGGACGCATGGTACAGCCTGATCGATTTGAAAGATGCTTTCTGGACCTGTCCTTTAACAGAGCACAGCAGAGATTACTTTGCGTTTCAGTGGGAAGACCCAGAAACAAACAGAAAGCAGCAGCTCAGATGGACATCGTTGCCTCAGGGTTTCGTTGATTCTCCAAACATTTTGGGCAAGCACTCGATCAAGTGCTGAGTCATTTTGTACCAATAGAGGGAACACAATTGCTACAAGACGTAGATGATTTGTTGATTGCAGGTCTTAGGGAGGAGGATGTGAGGACGAGTACCATTGAACTTTTGAACTTTTTAGGGGAAAAAGGATTGAAGGTGTCTAAGTCAAAGTTGCAGTTCACAGAGCCAGAGGTCAGATATTTGCGACATTGGTTAGCAAAAGGGAAAAAGAAGTTGGATCCTGAAAGGGTGGCGGGGATTATTGCCCTACCACCCCCACGGACAAAAAGAGAAGTTAGGCAACTTCTGGGGTTGTTGGGATATTGTCGGCAGTGGATGGAAGGATACAGTGAGGAGGTGAAGTTTTTGTATGAAAATATCACCATGGACAGAATCAAATGGACAGAAAAGGATGAGGAAGAATTTAGGGGAGTCAAGGAAGTGCTCACAGCAGTACCAGTGCTAAGGCTCCCCGATGTGAGACGGCCATTCCAGTTGTTTATGGATGTGAGCAATCACACAGCACATGGTGTGCTGACACAGGAATGGGCAGGGGTCAGGAAACCGGGTGCTTACTTGTCTAGGCTTTTGGATCCTGCAAGCAGGGGCTGGCCCGCGTGCTTGCAAGCGATCGTAGCTGTAGCATTGTTGCTGGAGGAAGCCAAGAAAGCCAAGGAAGCCAAGAAGCTTTTGGAGCACCTTTGGTAGTATTTGCACTGCACAATGTGCGGGGCATACTACAACAAAAGGCAGATAAATGGCTCATGGATGCTAGATTGCTGAAGTATGAAGCCACGTTATTTCACTCACCGGACTTGGAATTGCAGACATCAACCGCGCAAAACCTGGCTCAGTTTTTGTTTGGGGAAGCTTCGGAAAAACTCGTCCATGATTGTGTGGAAGCAGTCGAATTGCAGACAAAGAGCAGATTTGGAAGAAGAGGAATTAGAGGAAGGAGGAAAAGGGCTTGTAGATGGCTCAAGCAGAGTGATTGAAGGGAAAAGGAAGTCACGATATGCAGTCGTCGACAGGCAAACAGGAAAAGTGATAGAAGCAGGCCTCCTGAACGCGGGTTGGTCAGCACAGACTTGTGAATTTTATGCAGTTCCGAGAGCCTTGAAAGAACTGAAGGGAAAGAAAGGAACAATTTTTACAGACTCTAGGTATGCCTTTGGGAAGGTTCACACCTTTGGGAAAATTTGAGAAGAAAGGGGGACGATCAACACCTAGGGACGGGCACTGATGCACAGGGAATTGATCCGGCAAATTCTGGAAGCGATAACGGAGCCAGAGGAAATATCGGTTGTCCATGTGAAGGGACATCAGGCAGGGATGCAGTTCCAGACCGGGGGAAACCACTTGGCAGACCAGGAGGCAAAAACCACGGCATTGATGATGGTAAGTACCCCGGAGATCAAAGGGATCGAGGTCCCAAATGACCCTCCTCAATCCTCCCCAAAGGAGATTGAAAGTTCTGAGAAGATTGGGGGAAAATTGGAGGAAGGTAAGTGGAAACTACTGGATGGGAGAGAACTAGCCTCTGAAGGTTTTACCAGGAGAATTTTGAGGAGACTGCAGCAGCAAATACACTGGGGGGTTCAGTCCCTGGCTGAACAATTTTGGAAATTTTTCTGGTGCAGAGGAATTTATGAATAGGCCAAACAAAGAGGTACAAGGATGCCTGATCTGTCAGAAAGTTAACAAAATCAAGGCAAGACAGGCAATCCTGGGGAGTCGCCACATTGGGTACTGAGCTTTGGAGAGAATTCAAGTTGATTTTACTGAATTGCCCCAGCTGAGAAGGTTCAAATTTGTGCTTGTAAAAGTCGACAAATTGACCCATTTGGTGGAAACTTCCCCCAGTCCAAGGGCAACAGCTCAGACAATGTCCAGGAAATTGCTGGAAGAAATTGTGCCCCGATATGGGGTGGTGAATTACATTGACTCGGATCAAGGGACTGATTTTACTTCGAAAATTATTAAGCAGATGGCAGAGGCACTGGGCATTTGGTGGGAATACCACTCCGTGGCGTCCCCAGAGCTTGGGACAAGTTGAAAGGATGACTCAGACTTTGAAGGCACAGTTCTCTAAATTAATTTTAGAAACTCGGATATCCTGGCTGAAATGCCTCCCTCTGGCCTTGCTTAGTATCAGGACGATGCCTCATTCAGAAACGGGGCTCTCACCCTTTGAAATGCTATATGGAATGCCATATAAGCACAGGACACCAGTGGGACACCCCAGATTGGAGGACAGCCAAATTCAACCGTATTTAGTAGCAATAAACAGAAACTTACAGGAATTGAGAGAACAGGGGATAGTATCTCAGAGTGCCACTCTGGGATTTGCTATCCACAAAATTCAGCCAGGTGACAGAGTACTTGTGAAAGTATGGAAAGATTTACCCCTCTCCCCTCACTGGGAAGGCCCCTTTCTTGTCCTGACAAAAGACATAGCCATTTGGATGGCAGGAAAAGGTTGGACACACGTGTCCAGGGTGAAGAAAGTGGAGCATCAGGAGGAGGCTCCCGAGTAGAGGATCACCTCTTCTCCAGGTGACCTAAAGATCAAACTCCAACATCCTCATAAATGACCGATGGTGAACGGATAGGTTGTATACTGTCTGACTGTGTGTGCTATCTGTTTGTACACTTCAAGTGTGAATATTGTCAAGGGGTTTTTGTTGTATACTTTGGTAGGGGGCAGAGACCAAATGGATTGTGCCCCCAGTGTCTGGAAGAGGAGCTTGAGCTGACTGACCGCAATCTAACCCTAGACGCAAATTTAGGAATTATCGAATTAGATTCACAAGAGTGGTTCCACATTTTCCAGAAGGGCGTGCATGGAAAACTCAAATCTAAGGCAGAAATATTGGATGTGGAATGTCGGAAGTCAATCAAAGTACCATGCAGCTCAGATGCTGTCAAGATCTCCTTTAAGAGGAGGAATGTGGCTAGGTCAGAGAATGTGTTCCCTGAAGAATACTCCTGCTGCCGCAAAGATGGTCTTCCTCGCCCCTGGTGGGAATCCTGGTTGGCCTGAGCCTAGCCATGTGCGGGCCACAGATTCTGCACAGTGAGACTCCGATACTTGTGGGAGATCAGAGCTCCTTGGATGAGTGCAGTAAGTGCACTCAGATGGTCCCGACTGAGCGAAGGGACAAGGGGATCTTAGCATGCCAAGCCCCGGAGAAATGCATCAAGGGAATCTGGCAGGTACTGTTTGATAAACGGCACTCGGGTCAAATTGTGCAGATTGGGCAAGGAGATCCTGTGTTTAGATCTGAAGGCTGGGACGCTGAACGAGCAGTCAGACAAGCACCAACACTGAGTGCTGAAAAGAAATGTAGAACCAATGTCGATCCCCATTTGCAGTCAATGTAACCAAACAATGTGGGTTGGGGAAAAGACAGAATCAATTTCTGTAGTGTATCACCAGGTGAATCCATTGTGTTACGACAATTTGAATCTGGGAATGTGCGTGATGAACGGGAAAATGTACTGTGTGGGAAGAAATATGAAATTTGATAGCAAATTCACCCTGAACAGAGAGCCAACCATGTTGGACTTAGCACAGGCAAATGATGATAGAGTCTGCCTGGAATATGTCTGTTTTGCAAGGAACAAAGATGGAATAGATCCTGAGGGAAAAATGAGAGTGATTACTCAGGAGCTGAAAAGGAGGGAGTCAGAACCGAGAAAGAAAAGGGTGGAAGGGGAAAGATTGAAAACTTTGAGTGATCAGTAGGAACAGTTCAGGAGACAATATGCTGATGGGGAACTACCTTCCCCAGATCGAAACTTACTCACTGATTTAGTTGAGGAAATTGCCATGGAATTGGGACTGTCAAACTATTGGATTTGTAGGGGGTTGAAATTGGCAGAGAAGTGGCCTTGGAAGGGTGAAGGTTTGGCTCCAGAACAGCTTTTGAAATGGGACAACCCAAGGGTCTCAAAATTGGCACTAAGACCTAAGGGATGGGTGTTGGAGCAGCGAGTGATTGGGACTATCTGCATCAGTCGAGAAGGGAAAGAATATACTGAAATACGGTGGGACACACACCGTATATAACCACTTTGTTGGTGAATTCAGACAGCAAGAGCAAAGTCTGGCAACCAGAACCTCCTATGGTGTACTGGAGTCAGAAGAATGAAACAAATTGTGATTGGAATGGTCAGATGGCACTTTGTTGGGTCAAGAGTCCCGGAGCTAATCCTTACCAATCCTTGGCAGGACTGAGAGAATATTGGGGAGACCCAGGGAAATCTAATATCAGATGGAAAGCCACAGATGGAATTTATTGGATTGTGGAAAGAAAGCCTACAGTGAGTTACCTCCAAGGTGGAAGGGGTCATGCACTTTGGGCATGATCCAGCCAGTTTTCTTCACTCTTCCTCAAACAAAAAGCAATTTACTCGGGGCTCCTCTGTATGAGACCCTGAGGAGGCAGAGAAGAAGCTTGAAGAAAATGATACCTGTCCTAAGTGGCAGGCAAACTTGGGAGGAGGAGGAGTGGCTGGCAGCAAGGATAATTGATTATTATGGGCCGGCCACATGAGTTCAGGACAGGAGTTATGGATATAGGACTGCAATCTATCTACTGAACCGATTGATCAGGCTGCAGGCAGTGGAGGAAATTGTGTTGAATCATACCTCAGAGGCCCTGGATTGTTGAGTCGGCAGCACACTCAGGTACAGGCTTTTGTGTACCAGAATCAAATAGTTTTAGACTATTTGCTGGCTGAAGAAGAGGGAGTCTGTGAAAAATTCAATGAATCATAATGTTGTATTGAAATTGATGATTATGGGGAAACCATAAGAGGATTGGCTGCCAAAATTAAGAAAGTAGCCCATGTCCCAGTCCAGAAATGGAATTTGAACTTGCAGTCATCTTGGTGGGACAGATTATTTGAGGGGGGCTGGTGGAACAAAATAATATATTTTGTGCTGTGTTCACTAGCAGGAGTCATATTCCTCCCTTGTCTAATACCTTGTTTTAATAGACTGATACACTCCGTGGTAGAGGGTATGCAGATAGCTATAGTGGACCTGGAGTTGGCTTCCAGAAACAACATGTCCATGATCATGAACCTGGGAGACGGGAAGTGTACAAGCAATGCTGCTGAGGTCTTGGCAAAATTTGAGAAACAGGTCAAAACAAATGGGAACAATTATAATGGTTATTAGGGAATCCCGCAATGAGTGCATGGCATGAGAATTTAATAAAGCCAGCTCTTTGTAGGGGACCCTTAACAGTGGAGGGCAGATGTAGGAAGTAAATAGATAATGGTAATTTGGGATGCAGAGGGAGCATAAATTAATGTGTTGACATTAAAGAAGGGGGATTGTAATATATGTTGGGAAATAATTCATGCTATAAAAGAATGTATTTTAAAAAGATTGTGAAATCCAAACAGGTGTCTGACCACAAGCAGCCCAAGAAGTAGATGTCTATTCAAACTCCGAAATTCCTGAAGGAGGCAGGATAACGCTCAGCATTTAGCTTATGAATAAACGCACCCAGCGTGATGATCACCGCCGTCCTGAGCCATCGGAAGATGCCTAAGAGCGATCATTGCCCTGTTGATAACATCAATCAAGATAGCCAAAGTCACCAGGAACATACATGTGAATAAGCGACTTCCCGGGATTCGATCAACGCTGGCTATTACCACGAAACGGCAATTGTCCAGCTCTGCACATTGAAAGAACCAACTAAGAATGTGAAGAATTCCAGAAGAAACTTGGACTCCTTCTCCTCAGGCACAATAAACTGTATAAAACATCCTCGCTAGAAGCGGCTCTTGTGAACAAGGAGGGCTCTGATGTGATAGAGATTTGATCCAGGCTCACCCAGCACCGAACCCAGGCTCGACGCTGTCTCTTTGGCTATGGTGGTTTTGAAGACCATATTTTGGTTGCAGAAAAAGATAAATAAATATTTTCTCATTTTTTTATAATTTTGCTTTTGATTAATCATTTAAAACAGCAATATTGTAATTCCAATAAAGGAGAAACAGGAGAGGAATACGGCTTCCAGTTCAGATAAATGCCAGCATTTTGCTGCCCATTCCTGGTTAAGAAATAAAGGAATGTCCTGAAGATCCCTTCATGTGGGTGCATTATTGGCCCTATCAGTACATGTGTTCTGTATAACACGTAAGTTGTCTCTTTTATCACTGGATGAAACCCAAATACTGCATTGCTTCTTGTCTACTTGCTTCCAAGTCAAGGCAAATTTTGGTCATGATTGAGTGGGACATATTCACCTGTTCACAAGCAAATTCTTCTTGCCATTCACACAGTGGCAAGATTGCTTTGTGGATTTGCTCTAATCGCACTGTAAATAAGGCCTACCGCTCACTAGAATTAAAGCTGATGCATTAGGATGCAAAGTTTTGCGTAATTTGTCCTGGTGTCTGCAACTGTAGAGAGTTGTTCTGGATTTAAATGACATTTGAAGACACGTGTATTCTACCATACTTCTCGCATACTAGAAGTGAAAAAACAGCCTTTGAAACACAATTTTATCCTTTCTTCCTCCTCGTCCCAGGAATTTCAATGTCTGAGGTCTAAGCTCTTCAGCTGCCTCACAAACATTGTTTTAATTCAGACAGGCATCCATGCCTTGAGCCACAAATCATGACTGTGGCTGTGAAGCTTGAAGCAATGTAGGTTTATAGCATTAAAAATGATAATCCATTCCCAGGCTAAGCCAAGCATTTTCCAAATAACTCTACCTATTCTCAAGGATGTTTCAAAAAGGATCATTATAAAAGCTGGGAATGGGGAGAAGGAGTGTCTTCAAAATTAAAAATACAGCTTTCTGAAATCTTTATATTGCTATAAAGAGATTCAAAATTGTTCATTATCGGAACATTACCTAAGAAGTGAATGACAGATTGTCAAAATAATTGCATGGGAAACAAAAAACATAAATAAAAATAAGTTTACATGTAGATAATAAGTAAACCATCACTCTAAGAAAAAAACCAGAGATGCAAAAACTAAAACCAATAAGGCTCTTTCATCTGTCTCAATACAAAAAAATTACTGAAAAGAATTGGAGACCCTCAAGACCATTACCATATGCAGGAACTTCCAGCTATTGGGAAAAAAAATGAAGGAAACTGCAGAGTGCAATTCACAGAGGTAACCTGGAATTTATTGGTGGATTTGTTGAAAAATTTCTGAGAGCAGACTGGAAAGGCATAGGGGCTGGTCAGCCCATGGGTGGGCATTTAGAGCAGTGTGAGGGATGTTTCTGAGACCAGCTGCAGGGAAGAATAGAAGAAATCCCTGGGACAATCTCTTTGCTGGCTGTAGAGTTTTTGTCAGTCAGTTCCTTGGGCTGGGGGAGCTGTCACGGGGCAGGGAGGGCCAGGGCTGGCAGTGGCTGCTCAGGGATGGCTTTGGCCCGTGTCCCTCCAAGCAGCCCCTGCCCAAGCAGCTGCGCTGCCCCCGGGCTCTCCTCACGGCTTGCTGGGCATTGTTGGGTGGCACAGCCTGTGCCAAGGGGCGGCAAGGTGCCTGCAGGCCCCAGCTCTGGGGGAAACGGAGAATGTCCTGCCCGCATCCACCGTGCTGCCAGCTCAGCAGTGCAGCACAGCACGGGCTGACGCTCCCCCTTGCTCCTACAGAAGTGCTTGGCAAGTCAGACACAAACGCCCAGAATCCACGGGACACCCCAAGAATTATCTGCCCCCAGGATGTGCGCAGCTCCTGCATGACTGGCACGGTAGTGACACTGTTCACTGTGCCAATTTCCATGGTGCCGTGCTATGCTGGGTTCCAGTGGTGGAAGGAAAAGAAACAGTAAGTTGTGCTCATCTCTACCTCAAACAGCTTCCTTTAAATGCTTCTCATAGGCAGGGAACATTCCCAGTGAGGCTGCAGTGTAGGTGTGGCCAGTCCATGGTTGTCCAAAGAACGGTGGGGAGGGTTCTGCTACTGCCCAGTGCTTTCATTGGCCTCTTAATTGCTGGGCCTTGTCCTGGGGGGCCCGCTGGCGCTGCAGCCAGTGCTGGCTCCACTGAGGCTGCCTGGACAAGAGCAGCCCCAGGGGCAAAGGGCAGAGGCAAAGCATGGTGGGGAGGAGAAAGAGCAGGGACGAGATTGCCCTTGAAAGGCAGAGGCGCTCTGGGGCCTGCTCCTGTCCAGGGAACCTGCCCAGAGCCGTGCCCTGCTCGCCCTGGCCTTGAGGGGCAGCTGTGCAGCTGGGCCAAGCTGTGCCAGCAGCTCCAGCCGTGCTGGGGAGCCTTGCCAGCTCTGGCCCCTGCTGTGCAGGAGGGTCCCTGTGTGCCACTGGCAGCTGGGGCCTCCGCCACCTCCTCTCTCCGCATTCACAGCTCTCGACAGTAGCTGAAGGACAGTGACAGGATCTCACCCCCAGATACCTTGAGCAGCTCCTCCAGCAGTGGTGAGGACCTGGGTAGCCCCAACAAAAGCTCTCAGAGGACAACTCCAGAACAGCTGCCATACAGGAGGAAGCAGCCGATCCCTGTGGAGATCCCAGTTCCACCTCCACTCCCTGCAGGAATCCCTGAGCCTCCTCCACTCCCCACAGGGATCTTCAATATGCCTCCACCCCACTCCGGTCCATGCCAACCTGTGCCGCAACCCCAAAACCACTTCAGCAGCTTCCGTACACAGCTGAGACCAACACGTCCCCCTCATCTGACCTGTCTTCCAAATGACACTGAAGGTGCTTTTGTCCCCCACCCCACGTCCACATTCCAGAGCCTTGCCCAGATTTTTTGTTGCAATAAGGAGATGAAGCTGTAACCTCAGTGTCCAGGTGGTAGCAGCAGCAAAGCCCACCCAGCGGAAGCACAGGCCGAGCTCCATGGCCAGGAGCAGCCATGGATGCCAACGGTGTGGGCAGGCAGGAGCCAGGCAGGGGCTGCTGTGACCAGCGGCGGGGCCCCGAGGGCTGGGGGAGCCCATGCTGAGTGTCCCTGGGCTGAGGGCACATTTCCTTCCCTGGCATCATCTAGGTCTGGGCCCCATGAGGCACACCAGGAAGTTTTGGGGTCACTGTTGATGGGTGCAGGGATCCCTCATGAATCACAAAGGAGTATTGATGGCCTCTTCCAACCCGTGCAGGGACCCCTCATGAGGTGTGCAGCGGGGTTACATTTGAGGGGGTTTTTTACTCTTCTCAGCACAGCAAAGGGTCACTTGGCCGAGGTTTTGCAAAGCTGGGAGAAAGCCTCTTGCAAAGCCTTGGGCCCGGCCTGCGGGCACAGCGGACAGGCGGAGCTCATCCCCTGGGGCCAGGCCGGGCTGCTCAGGCCGGGCCGGGCCAGGCTCGGGTCCCAGCAGGCAACGACCATGGCCCTGGGCTCTGATGAGGCTGCTGAGCTCCGCCCTGGCCCTGTGCTGCAGCCCAACACATTTACAGCCAGGGCCGTGCCCTGGCCCACAGGAGGCACCCGGGGCTGCAACTGAGGCCGCATCTTCTCCCTCTCAAGGGGGCTGGCTCTGTTCCTTTGGAGGATCCCGAGCCTTGTACTTCGGCCTGATGGTGCAAAGATCCCCCTAGCATCCCTCAGCTTGCACAAATAAAGGCTTTGTTCTCATTAACATGAAAAGCTGTATGGGTGGCCTGCAGCTAATGTTCTTTTGTTGCCTTGCCCCCAGTCAGTGCTCGAGTCTAAATGACTGACCCAGCCCCGAGCGGCCTTTTAGACTGATTTGATGAAAGGGACTGAAGCTCTGTTGACTGCAAATTCTCCAGGAAAACAAGTACAGGAACTTGGATACTTCTGGTGACAAAAGCAGAGTGCAGATTTGAACCTGTGAGGCCACCTCACTGCCGCCTCCCCCCACCCTTTTATTTTCATTTTGTTTAATATTCTGAGTGCCAGCTTTTGCATGAAATGGGCCCTCAGCAAGGAGCTGTTGGGCCTCCTGGCTGTGTCCCTTTGTGCTCCCAGTGCTCCTGGTCTGGTTGGGCTGGTGTGATAAATTGGTATGATTCGTGCTGATGAAAATTGAAACAGTAATCAATATTGATACAGTAACTAATATTTAGGAATAATAAAATAGTTAAAAGTTTTAATGCCCGAGAAGAGAGGGAGAGGAGGGGCTCCACTACCCCCCTTCCGGCAGATGTTCACAAGGACAGGAGGAAAGAAGCTGAAGATACAGTTTCTAAAAATGAGCAGAAAGGAAGCAAAACCTGGTTGGGTCCCAGAAGTTGCAAATTATAAGGGATTTATTGCCTTGATATGTAGATATAGTGATATGTTATTCTTGGCTTACATTGTACTGGCTTGATGCGCACGTGTAACCCAAAGGTGAATTAAAGGACAAAGAAGAGACTACAGAGCCTTCATCAGTGACGACTCCCAAAGACTTGTGCGACCATCAAACTGAGTAGCGGCACATGCGTGGTAAAAGTGGTAATGAAAGCAGAGATAGAGATAAGACAAACCGAAAATGGGAGGAGATAGTATTGACACATGGCATATAAGGGGTGATTTTCTCTTGGCAAGCTTGTATGTGATGTGGCAAGGGTCCAAGAGCCCTGCACTCCGTACCCCGTGGTTAACTTTTGCTTATGCACTATTATTGGAACCAAATTATCCCTTATTTTAATCAAATTATATTGTATCCAATTTTATATTTTTTTATTTAACTATTCAATTAAAATTGTTACTATTTTAAATATTGTTTGGTTATTTTATGATGGGGTAATTGGGAAAACATAACAGCTGGGACACTTGTCCATCATGCCTATGTGTCTGTTTCCTGTCATTCCAATGCACAGCCCTTTCCCGCTGCTTGTCATTTAAATACTGTAATTATTTTATTGGATAACTTACACCTTGTTATAAATGTGAAGCTTGACTAGGCCAATATTCAAGCAGCAATCAATTTATTAAATAATATGGTAAAGTATGAGCAATACAGTGGTAGGTACAGTGGGAGAAGTTTTCCCTCCCACTGCACACCGATAGTTGAGGCTTACAGGTATTGATAGGGGTATTCATAAGCTTTCTCAAGAGTTTCTATTCCAATTTTTACTCATCAGCAGTTTTTATTCCCAATTTTGTGTCACAATTTTATACACTATTGTGATTTAGTTTTTCTCAGGATGTATCCCAGAAAAGGAGTGTCCCAGGTGGTGGTGGTCCGGTTTCCGAAATAAGGAAGAAGTATCCCATCTGGTGAGGTCCAGGTCTCCAGATGTGTGTCCAACTTTTAATTGCAAGGACTATAAATCTCATCACAGTGATGTCCAGCTTCCCTTGGTCAAAACTATTAATCCTTGAGTTGATGTTCATCTTCTTTTCTGAAGCTGCTTTTCTCTGTTTTGTTAAGGCCTGAGATAAGCATGCTTCCTTTTTATATATTCTAAAGCTGTAGTTTCCAAGATCCTTACTACAAGGAATATTCTAAAATTATACTTAATTTATACTAAAATTAAAAGGTTAATATTGCAAAACTCTTTAAGGCTTAGCTACAAGCAGAAAGTTCCTGTCAAACGGGAATATCCTTAATGCTTTAATTCAAATGCTCCTAAATCAACTTAAGACTCATACAGGTTAATTGCAAACAAAAGATAGGTTCAAAGGCCTTTTCCCATGCTTTACTTTCCTCAGTTATTGTTAGAATTTGTCTTTATAACTGTCCTATGGTTGGTTTCCCCACATATCACAATGACAAATACATACGTTGCCTGTATGTACCTGACACATAACACAGCTTGGTATTTCACAATCCTGCACTTCATGATATTAAATTGTGTTAATCAGACTTTGTCCCATCATGAGTTTCTGGAACACATTTCCAAGCCTTCCAGCTGTAGCCCAAGGGAAGCTGTTTCTGTCTTGCATCACCAAATTGGCAGGGTTTTTGCAAAGACAGCCCTTTAGAAAGGACTTGTGTGAGCATTAACATCTAAGGGGCTGCTTTCAAAGACAGACCCAAACCTCATAAACAAACAGCAAATCTACCAAACAACATATTTTTAAAAGTACTTTATTTGTAGCTCTTGTTCCTTATGTTTTCCAGTTGGCCACCTTTTCCACTGCAGTGTCTTTCCTTGGACAGAAAAGCCCCCTTGCTAGATGATGTGACTTATCAAGGAAAACAGAACTCAAACACAATGGATTTATTAGAGCTAAACATGGAGGTTCCCATGATCACAGTAATAATCATTGATTTTCAGTTTATTTTGGTTTCAGATAGTTTTCAGAAGGGTGAGAACAGTATCTCAGATCCCCTGGGTGCGTTGGTGCCATAGCCACTTATTATCTCTTCTTTCTTATTATCTGTCCTTTCTGTAGTCCTGTAGTTCCTCTGCCCATTTGTTGCTCTTGGATCTCTGCCTCCTTCACCTGATTTTTATCTTTTTCTGGATTTGTGAGGATTTTTGTGTTGGTTTTGATTTTTTTTCTTGGTGGTTGTTTTGTCTGCCTGTTCCATTTGGTCACAGTTTTGCTATTGGTTTTTGAGGTTTTTTATTCCCTTAACAGCAAAAATTAGCTTGTGATTTGTATTGTGAAGTTTTGATACACAGGTGTTGCACATAAAGGTTGGTTTTGTTTTTAAAGTCATCTCAGACCTGCAAGGCCCTGTGTCTTTGAAAACTCTGTGCTCTTGAAGCGATACACAAAACAATTAGAATCCACAGTCTGATGTAATTATGAATTGGGTACGTCTTGTCAGCAGCCAACACAAGCGAGATAGCTCTCGTGAAAACTTGTGCCCTGAGCCTTGGTCTGACTCACATCTTCATTCTCAAAAATGTTCCATGTTCATTACATTGCACAACCTTGCCATGCATACTCAACCCCTGGCCCCTCCTGTCCTGGCCTCGCATGGTAATCAGATCCAGGTCGTTCTGGGCATGCATTGTTTGCTGTGGTGTTCGCACAGGGGTCTCTTAGTGATCTCTGAGGTGGAAGACTGTGGTCTTCCTCATGACTGAACTTTGGAACTTTTCTCCTTTGTGTGTGCGCTTTGGTCCCTTGGTGGGGGTGCAATCTGGGGGTATAGCTAAGGCCATGAGGTCACAGCAGGCTCTGAGGTCACAGAGATGCCAGAGCCCCGTGGTTGCACAGCAGCACAAGGAGCGAGCAGTCAGTGCTTGAGCACAACTGTTGCGGCAGCAGCAGCGGCGGTGGCAGCAGCAGTGCTGACATTGGGACAGCGGTGTCAGGACAGCGGTGGCAGCAAGAGCTGCGGGACTGGCAGAGGGCAAGGCAGCATGGCCCTTGCTCTGCGCCTCTTCCTCCTGCTCCTCCTGGCCGTGGCCCTGCCTGCCAGGGCTGCCCAGGCTGCTCCGCTGCAAGCGCGGCGAGCAGGTGAGCCGGCAGCCTGGCTCCCCTTTCCCGGGACAGCGCTCCCTGCTCCCCGGGAAGCGCTGGGGATGGTTTTCCCCAGGCCTTTAGGGAGGGTTTCCTCTGGGGGAAGGAGAGAACCCCCACGGGCCCTCAGCTGGCCCTATTTCCTCTCCAGGGATGTGTCACAGGGCCTGCAAAGAGGGTGGAGAGTGACCAGGACCAGCCCAGAGCTCCCCAGGCCCCTGTGCAGCTTTGGCCTTGTCCATTCACATCTGGCTCCCATGGCCTTTCCCAACCCCCTTGCAGTGCCCAGTTCCTTAAGGCAGAGGGGGATCCCAGCACACCATGGAAATGGGTCTGTTTGTGCTCCATTCTAGATTGGGATGGCGTCATAGATTATCTGGATGCCCTATCAGATGATGGCTTGAAACCCCTGGAGAATGCTGGTGGTAAGTTCTCTCTTTGCCTTTCCTGACAAAATTATCCGTGTCCATGTGCGAAGAGGTCACCCATGAACCCTTTAGGTTAACATCATTTCAGGGTTGAAAGAATCTAGTAACCTTTCCCTGCTCCCTTCTGGACCCTGAGCGATCCCACTCTGGAGGCCCTGGGGGGCATCCCTTAAGTTACACCACATTGGCTCCCTCCACTGTTCTTATGTTCCTGAGCCATTGCCTCCCATTTCCTTGACTGGCCCTTTGTAGTGCCCTGAGACCAACGTCAGGCCTCGGGCCTCCAGAGAGAGAAAGCTGGACCCACTGTGTGTCTGTTTCTGGGACCTGAATATTTCACTGCACGGCTGAATTAAACATCTGCGGATATTTTGCAAAGACCCTTTTTGCTTCTTTACCTTGAATTTACTAGCAGCAATGCAGGCTGCAAAATCCTCCAGGATCGCTGTCATTGAGAAAAAGGATCATTTATCTGTCCAACATCCTCCCGTGTGCAATGCCAGTGTGTCCTTCCATGTGCTCTGTGCAGCCACAGAGAAGAGCACAGAGGGAAGGGGCCGGGCCCAGGGCTGTTCCATGGGGCTGAGCCTTTCTCAGCTCCTTTGCCAGCCCCAGGGAGCCTGAGCTGCTCCTTCTACCACTGCCAAGCCCTGGCCTTGCCTGGGGCTGTGTTTGGAGCTGCAGCAGCTCAAGGGAGTCCTTTCTGCCCTGACTGCCCCGCAAGGGGCTCCTTCCATCCCAGTGTGGGGCCACTGCAGGCACGAGGTGCCCCTGGCCCTGCTCCTGAGTGGAAGGAAGAGCTGAGGGAGTGCCTGGGAGGGCACCAATCACCCAGGTGCCCTCACTGCCACTTGGGCCTGAAGGAAAAATGGAACTTTCCATTAAGGTCCTCCTAAATGGAAGAACCGAGACATAGGAGACACGAAATCCTTGGAGGCAGCCAAACTTCTGGACCAGATGCTGAATGACCTGGAGAGGCGCCGTGGTGGGTGCATTTCCCTCAGCCTTGTCCTGGGGCTCAGCAGCCGGGGGCTTTGGCTGCACATCTGGACACGCCGTGCCCAGCACAGCAGGAAGGGATCCATGGCAGCCTCGCTGCCCCGCTGCTGCTTCCACGCCCTGCAGGGCTGTTTGCCAGCCTGGCCTGGCTGCAGCTTCTCCCCAGCCTCTGCAGGAAGGCATTTGGCATCTGCTGACAGGCAGACCAAACTGCACCATGGTTCATACAAGCCCTGAGATCCCCTGCAATTGCCTGGACCATGGGGAGATCAGGAATGACAGCAATTTAGAGAACGGTGAACCCTGGCCAATCCCAAAACTTTTTACGAATTCTTGCTCATTATCCATCAGTTTGACCAGTATTGCTTCCTGAAGATGCCACCTCCCAGAAAGGGGAACATACCCACCTAATTTAGCTGTCTCTTTTTCTTTCTCCAGAGATGAACCGAAAGGCTGTGCTGAAAACAGCATTTCCTGCAGGAAGCAGGGGCTCATTGGCAGCCTCTGCTGCAGGAAGGGAGGTGATGCCCAGCACAGTCACAGGAGGTAATTGCTGTGCCTCTGGGCCTGAGCCCTGCTGAGGCTTGAGCTGCCATCTTGGCTGTGCGTCAGTGCCTGCCCTCCAGGGATGTCAGACAGGCCCTGCAAAGAGGGTGCAGAGTGACCAGGAGCCTGCCCAGAGCTCCCCAGGCCCCTGTGCAGCTTTGGCCTTGTGCATTCACATCTGGCTCCCACAGCCTTACCCGATCCCCTTGCAGTGCACAGTTCCCAAAGGCAGAGGGGGATGCCAGCACACCATGGAAATGGGTCTGGTCTGTGCTCCCTTCCAGATGAGAGTGGTGCCATTGCTTTGCCAGCAGCTGGGATGGAAGATGGTTTGGAACCCATGGGAGCTTCTGCAGGTAAGTTCTGAGAGAATAATCATTGACAACCTGGCAGGAACTGTGTGACAGAAGCTTCTGTGGCTCTTGAGTTACAGGTGTGTCTGCAGGGAGGATCTTCCCAGGTCCTTTGGTGGATGTTGCACACAAGCCCAGCTCCCATCGCAGGGGTGAGTAGTGTGTCCCTGCTGACCCCACGAGCTGAGCCCTGCATCTGTGGGATCTATTCCTGGTGAAATGGAAATATTTTCTCTTAAGGTCCTCTGAGAGGGAGGAAAAAACCTACAAAACAGAATGTGCTCCTGGCGGCATCCAAACAACTGGACCAAATCCTGATTGACCTGGAGAGGCTCGATGGTGGGTGCATTTCCCTCAGCCTTGTCCTGGGGCTCAGCAGCCGGAGGCTTTGGCTGCACATCGGGACATGCTGTGCCTGGAACAGCAGGAAGGGATCCATGGCAGCCTCGCTGCCCCGCTGCTGCTTCCACGCCCTGCAGGGCTGTTTGCCAGCCTGGCCTGGCTGCAGCTTCTCCCCAGCCTCTGCAGGAAGGCATTTGGCATCAGCTAAGTGAGAGCCCAAACTGCACCATGGGCCTGGGATTTCTTGGTCTCTGGGCAGATCCGGTGGGGCAGATATTTGGAGGAGGGAGGGCCCTGAGGCAGCCCCAAGGGCCTTGGCCTTTCCCTGATCCTTATCCATGTCTTTCCCAAGTGATACTCCTTGAAGATGCCACCTCCCCACTGGGCAATGGCTCTACCTGATCTGGCTGTCCCTTTTCCTTTCTCCAGAGATGGACCAAAAGTCTTTCCAGAAGGCAGCACATCCTGGAGGACGCAATGTACCCGTGCTAGCCACGTATACAGGACATGAGGAGATGCCAGACAGTGCCACAGAAGGTGATTGCTGTGCCAGGCTCAGCCTGGCTGAGTAGTTCTGCTGGGGTCCCTCCATGTGAGACATGTCCTGAAAACATCGAGCCACTGCATGGGGTGCCCATGGTGGGGAATGGGCAGAGGGGGAGGGCAAGGCTCCAGTGTGTCCTGAGAGGGCCTGGGTGTGTGTCCCTGGGCTGGGGGAGCTGTCACGGGGCAGGGAGGGCCAGGGCTGGCAGTGGCTGCTCAGGGATGGCTTTGGCCCGTGTCCCTCCAAGCAGCCACTGCCCAAGCAGCTGCGCTGGCCCCGGGCTCTCCTCCCGGCCTGCTGGGCTTTGTTGGGTGGCACAGCCTGTGCCAAGGGGCGGCAAGGTGCCTGCAGGCCCCAGCTCTGGGGGAAACGGAGAACGTCCTGCCCGCATCCACCGTGCTGCCAGCTCAGCAGTGCAGCACAGCACGGGCTGACGCTCCCCATTGCTCCCACAGATGTTGTCACTGAAGCAGGAATATATGGCCCGGATCCAATGCGCCTCCCAAGAATTGTCTGTCCCCAGGATGTTCGCAGGAAATGCATGATAGGCACAGTGGTGATAGTGTTCACTGTGCCACTTGTGCTGCTAGGCTGCTATCTTGGCATTCGCAAGCTGTATGAGATCAGACGGTCAGTTGCTGATTTTTCTCCGCAGTTTTCTTATAACTTTGCTCCATAGCATTGGTAGCCTGACTCGTAGTCGTGCTGCTGTGGAGTTGTGGCCAGTCCATGGTTTTCCAAAGAACTCTGGGGACGGTTCTGCTGCTGCCCTGAGCTTTCATTGGCCTCCTCATTGCTGGGCCTTGTCCTGGGGGGCCCGCTGGGGCTGCAGCCAGTGCTGGCTCCCACTGAGGCTGCCTGGCCAAGAGCAGCCCCAGGGGCACAGGGCAGAGGCACAGCAAGTTCTCAGCAGTGTTTGGGCAGCACAGTTCAGGACAGGGCAATGCTTATTTTGTAGCTCATGTAAAGTTTAATGGCAACGGTGTTGCAGCACAAGCAAATATGCTCCAGTTCAGTGTTAAAACAAATCCAGCCTGATGAAGGTTTGGATTTGGCCGTGAAACTTTGCTCTTTTTGTGAGCCCTGTTCTGGATTGATTCCCAATCAGTCTTGGAGCCAGTTCTGGGTGAAGGCTCATCCCAGCCCTGAGCGTTGGCAGTTCTGGCCTCAAAGGGACAGCTGAGGCTGCACTGGACATGACTGGGAATCAGGGCTCTATTATCAAAGGGCTTTGAGAAGTTTAAATTCCTATGTTTTTTCTACATGTTTTTCTTTATGAAATTCATTCACTGTTTCTAAACTTAGTTTTGAAACTAACTTGTTTTCCAGTGCCTATTCCAGTTTTTTGGTATAGTGAATGGTGGCCCAATTATCCCATGGCTGAATTAAGAGACTGTAAGTACTATAAAATGGAATGAGTTTTACCGTCTTATGCCTTTCACAGACTCATGAAACTTTTGTTGGTTTATGTGACCAACAGAAGCGTTTTTCTCTACTTTTAATTCAAACAAGCAGCAGAGCCGGAACCTGTTGAGAAGAGTCTCTTCACTTCATAGCTAAAGCAAACTGCCAGGGTTCTTTATTGAGCAATATAAAATCTATATTTTATGTATATACTCCTGTCAAGTGACTGATAGAAACGAGGGATTTGGACTCTGTGGGAAGTACTGACCAGCTGTGCATTGGCTCTCCAAAGCTCAGTCTGTAATAATCAATCTTCTTCAGAAGAGAATGTTCAGTTTCTTCCTGGCACTCACTCTTGCACTCGTACTCAAAAACACTTCTTGAAAGAAATTTACAACGGCTCTTTATGCTCCCTTAATTGACTTTTCTCTCTTTCTCCAGTAATGCCAATGAAAACCTGGATGATTCCATTAAAAAAGCTGGAAAGCAGATCCTGGAGAAGAGGGCATACATCTGCTCCCACCCACTGGACAGGACCTTCTGATCCCTCCCTGACAGCAGGCACTCATCACTGTCAGTCAGGGAGGAATTTGCTGCAGTTTCATGAGGGAGAGATTAAAAGCATCTGTTAATTAAAGTCTTTGAAAAATGTAATTGTATAAAAATACTACTTTCCAAACTCTATTTCAAAGGACAAGGATAAATAAAGAGATTTAATTTAAAGCTGAAATTATTTTGTCAGATAGATAGATGGATAGATATATAGGAAGACAGGTAGATATTAGATCGCTGGATAGTTAAATAACTAAGACAGAAATAGATAGATAGATAGATAGATAGATAGATAGATAGATAGATAGATAGATAGATAGATAGATAGATAGATAGATAGAATGATAAATAGATAGATAGATAGATAGATAGATAGATAGATAGATAGATAGATAGATAGATAGATAGATAGATAGATAGATAGATGTATATACATGTCTGTTCCTCTTGGAGTGGGATAAAGAGAGGAAGTTTGGATGGGGAAATGTTTCTTCCCAGGGAAGGGACTGTGTGGTTTCTCAGTATCTTTTCACTTCAATCAGCTCCTCATTCACTGAGCAAGTCTGAAAGACTTGGGCAATCACAACAGTTCGGCTTTGGAGGCACCTCCAGCTCTCTTGTCCAGCAGCACCACCAGGACACTGAGTCCCCAGTGTCCAGGGAGCTTCTGCTGTCACCCTGAGGGACACCATTGGTCACTGACGTCCATCGGGCCTCTGAGCCATTGATCACAACCCCCTGGATGTGACCAGCCAGGCAATTGCTCATGCTCCAAACTGTGCCTTCATCAGATCCACAGCTCACCAAAGGAGGGACAAGGATGCAGGGCAGGGCTGATGTGTCCAGGGCATGGCAGAAGTCCAGAGTGGTGGCATCTCTAGCTCTTCCCTTGTGCACTGGGGTGTAACTTTGCGGCTGGGTCACAGGCAATATGTTCTCTGGCCAGCTCACTGCCTGAGTCCCATGGACAGTCACAAGAGAGGCTGCCCCTGGATCCCTACAGGGACCTTCCCGGCTGGCGGTGCGTACAGGGGCTGGCAGCTCCCTGCAGCCGACACCTGTGGCACGGGTGACACAGCAGCAACCCAGTACGAGGGACTGAGGTGAAGGAACCGAGAGAGATCACTTGTTTGAGTTCTAAGGAAGGTTTGTGTCCCCAGAGGAGTCAGGGACAACTGACAATAACTGATTTTTAAGGAAGAGAGAGAAGAAGGGGAGGACACAACTTTTTACCAAGGGGAAGGCATTAGGGAAGGAGTGCAGGGCAAGGGCTATCCAACAGAAACCAACAAGGGGAAGGAGCAAACCTTGAAATCCAATCTTGCTTTGAGGAAGGGATCAACTACAGGGTACACACCAGAACAAAAGGCTGTGCTGTCTTTGATGGACAGGGGCATTGACAAATACTTGGTGAATAAACAACTCAGGACTGAACCACCAGAGAAACCAAGTGGGATACGTGGAATGAAACATTACAAACGTAGAACAAGGAGTATTTTAAACTTACTACAGAAGAACAAACTGTAAAATAACAGACTACCACACTGGGGTGTTGCAGTGTGTCTCTATTGTGTTTTCAACTGCAATTCAGTTTCAATGGTCAGTTCAAACCCCCACCCCCCCGCCCCATCTCTTGTATTGTTATAGCATATTTTATCCTTAATGGATTGTTCTTTTGCACCTCTCTTGTTGGTTTTGCCCCAGTTTTCCATCTTCCCAATAACCTGCCCTTTGTTCCTGAATGTTACCTGTTCCTTCTCCCAGTATGAACATGGTCAGTCCCTCCTCATGCCTGCCCCTTTCTCCAGAAACTTCCCTGTCATTTTTGTATCCCTTGAGGTCTCATTGGTTTGTTTAAACTCTTCCCCTCCCCTGTAATTCCCAATTGGTTTAAACACTGTATTCCCTGCCTTATGCTTCTCCCCAGGTTTCTCCCAATTTGTTAAAGTTTTGTACCCTCCTCTTGAACCTCCCCTTGTTGAAAAACCCCTTCTAGAGCCTGGACTCGTGTCTTTCTGAGCCTGACCTTCCTGGGCATAAACACCTTTGGGAGTCATACAGAAGACCTCTCCTTGTTCCTTGTCCCTGCCCTTGAAGCATTCCACCTGTGCCATAGAGCAAATGTGACCTATAGCAGCACCCAAATTGTGTGGCTTTTTGGAGGCAGCCCCCTCCTGGTGACAGTGCTGGGAGCAGCCCAGGCTGAAGAACTCTGGCACCGTGTCACTGAGGCAGCCACACAATCATGGAAGGGCTCTGGCTTGGTCAGACTGCACACACCCACCCTATGCTCCTCAAGGTTTTTTTTTGGCATATCCAAGCATTGAAGAGGTTGGGTGACTTTCCCCCCTGTTTTATTCACTGTATCCTTTGAGGACCACAAAAGGAAGCAGTGCCTTAAATTGCACATGAAGAGCAAATGGTGAAGTAAAAGCTTCACCTTTCCTATGAAGCCAGAGGACTGTGTTAGCTATGGCCCACCCAAGGTGCCAAATTTCCGGCTGGGAAGCTGCTGACAGGAGGGAATGTGGAACTTGTCTCCAGCCAGAGATCACTTACTCCTCAGCATGCTGGGATGTTGCTGACAGTGCCTGAGGAGCTGAGAAATCATTGGATGTGATTTCCTGTGCCAGTGCCCAGAACACAGAGCAGTGAGCTCAGCTTGAGGAGGCAAGGCCAGCCCTTGGACACAACAGCCAGGCAAGCATGAGCTCCCTCCCAGAGAAGGAAAATTCCAGCCATGAGGTCCATCCCCAAGCAGGCCATGAGGTCACAGCAGGATGTGAGGTCACAGCAGGCTCTGGGGTCACAGAGCCGTGTGGTTCTACAGCATCACAATGTCCAACCCCCGGTGCCCAGCACAGTGGGAGGGCATCCATGGAAACCTCACTGCCTTGCTGCTGCTTCCATACCCTGTAGGGCTTTTTCCCAGCCTGACCTGGCTGCAGCTTCTCCCCAGCCTCTGCAGGAAGGCATTTGGCATCAGCTGGCAGGGAGCCCAAGCTGAAGAATGGGCTTAAGATCTGCTGGGGCTGCAGCCAGTGCTCGCTCCCGCTGAGGATTCCTGGCCAAAAACAGGGCAGAGGCAAAGCAAAATGTGGAGGAGAAAGAGCAGGGATTAGATTGCCCTTGAAAGGCAGAGGTGCTCTGGGGCCCGTTCCTGGCCAGGGAGCCTGCCCAGAGCCGTGCCCTGCTCGCCGGGGCCTTGAGGGGCAGCTGTGCAGCTGGGCCAAGCTGTGCCAGCAGCTCCAGCCATGCTGGGGAGCCTTGCCAGCTCTGGGCCCTGCTGTGCAGGAGGCTCCCTGTGTGCCACTGGCAGCTGGGGCCTCAGCCACCTCCTCTCTCCACAGGTGCTCCTGTGCATCTTCAGAAGAGAGGCCTAGCAACTCGGGCAAAGAGAACTTGACCTGTTATCCCAGGTCTCCACTTATGCCCTTATCTGCCCTGCCGTGGCTGCAACACCATCAGAAGGCCTTCTCACATTCCAAATTCGTTTTCCCCTCCAAAACAAGACCCTCTGCCCCAGAGCCCGCAAGCCCTGTTTCCCAGCCAGGAGTGAATGTGGGCAGCCCCTGTCTGCCAGGGTAGGGCTTGGCCCACATTTTATATTTCAATAAAGAAATGGTGTTGTCACAGCTCTGTCCAGATCGTAACAGCCGCAAAGGCCACCCCGCAGCAGCACAGGCTGAGCTCCATGGCCAGGAGCAGCCGTGGATGCCCACGGTGTGTGCAGGCAGGAGCCAGGCAGGGGCTGCTGTGACCAGTGAGGTGGCCCTGAAGGCTGGGGGAGCCCATGCTGAGTGTCCCTGGGCCGAGGACACATTTCCTTCCCTGGCATCATCTGAGCCCTGGCCCCATGAGGCAGGCATGGATATTTTGGGGTCCCTGCTGAGGGGTGCTGAGGTCACTCATGAATCACAAAGGAGTATTGATGGCCTCTTCGAACCCGTGCAGGGATCCCTCATGAGGTGTGCAGCGGGGTTACATTTGAGGGGGTTTTTTACTCTTCTCAGCACAGCAAAGGGTCACTTGGCCGAGGTTTTGCAAAGCTGAGAGAGCGCCTCTTGCAAAGCCTTGGGCCCGGCCTGCGGGCACAGCGGACAGGCGGAGCTCATCCCCTGGGGCCAGGCCGGGCTGCTCAGGCCGGGCCGGGCCGGGCCAGGCTCGGGTCCCGGCAGGGAAGGGCCGTGGCCCTGGGCTCTGATGAGGGTGCTGAGCTCCGCCATGGCCCTGTGCTGCAGCCCAACACATTTACAGCCAGGGCCGTGCCCATGCCCACAAGAGGCACCCGGGGCTGCTACTGAGGTCGCGCCTTCTCCCACTCAAGGGGGCTGGCCCTGTTCCTTTGGAGGATCCAGAGCCTTGTACTTCGGCCTGATGGTGCAAAGATCCCCCCAGCATCCCTGAGCTTGTGGAAATAAAGGCTTTGTGCTCATTAATATGAAAAGCTGTATGGGTGGCCTGCAGCTAATGTTCTTTTGTTGCCTGGACCCCAGTCAGTGCTCGAGTCTAAATGAATGACCCAGCCTGAAGCTGGCCTTAAGACTGATTTGATGAGAGGGAGTGAAGCTCTGTTGACTGCAAATTCTCCAGGAAAAAAGTACAGGAACTTGGGTAATGCTGGTGACAAAAGCAGAGTGCAGAGTTGAACCTGTGAGGCCACCTCAACGCCTCCTCCCCCAACCCTTTTATTTTTATTTTGTTTAATATTCTGAGGGCCAGTTCTTGCATGAAATGGGCCCTCAGGAAAGAGCTGCTGGGCCTCCTGGCTGTGTCTGTTTGTGCTCCCTGTGCTTCTGGTTGCCAAGGTGTCAGGGTCTGTCCTAGTGGACAGATGACCTGATGGTTCGTAGGAATGATCTCAGAGTGCAAAACACCAACACGGTACAAGGGGGTTTGCAGTGATAATCAAATCAAATGCAGTTTTATTGAAATAACTACAGCAAAAATGCGATAGAGGGATTAAGGGAGAGAAAAAGAGAGAGAAAGAGAGAGAGAGAGAGGGGGGATATAGCTACCAACTCAGAGACTAACTGTACCAACTGTACCAACTGTACCAACTTTGGTGCAGTCCAGCTGAGGGTCCGCCTGCTACGCTGGGGAGATCTCAAAGGCGCTAGCTAACTCAGAGGTTTTTATTACTGAAAATTGTGAGGGGGGGGGAAACAGATACAATAGGGAACAGATGTAACAGGTAGTCCATGTTCTCAGCAGTAAATGAGCTTGATAGATGTAACAGGTAGTCGGTGTTCTCAGCAGTAAATGAGAGCCATTGTTTTCTTGCTCCAGTGGTCACAATCTGCAGGCAAACATCTCGCTTTGGTCAGCTTGCCTCCCCACACACCTCCCCCGGGCTGGGGGTTTCAGTCCCAGTCCTTGGAAGGAGCAGAGGGGCCTTTTTTGGAGTTTCATGTCTCAGTCCTTGATGGAAAAGCTTCTCACATCTCCGTCTGTCTGTCACGGTGGTTGTAAAACAGGCAAGGGTCTTCTATGGGAGACCACCTGAAACTCAGGAGAAGTCCAGCCAGGCCAAGAGGTGGGACATCTTCCAAAGCTGCTATTGTTGCAAACGGGGCATGGTGTCCTCTTCTTAGCATACAGCAAACACTCCTGTGGAAACAACAGCTCAAAACTGAGCTTTCAGGTCTCAGGGTCCGTGGCGTGTGACTTTTCTCCTTCAGAGCCAGATATAGATGGGGGGGTCTTCTCTTCAGTGGTCTCCCAAAGACGATCGTGAGGCAGATGAGGGAAAATTAGGACAGACTCTCACGCAGGGCCAGCACCTCTGAGGACAGGGCGTCCTGCTCTGGGTGGTGGTGGCAACAGCATGTCCCCAGCAATAAGCTGGTAGCGCAGCCGTGGGACAACGGACACTGGCATAGAAATGAGAGATGACAGGTCTAGTTTTCCCTGCCTGAGTTATTTGACAGGTCTTGTGAAGCTGCAGAATCATCCCTGTGAAGGGAGGAGGTGGCTGGGGAATTGGGAAAACAAACAATGGGGTATGCATAAGTTTTTGTATATGCCCCATTCAGCATAGGCATTTTTAGGAAGTGATTTATTGAGAGGGTCCTCTGGAGCTGAATGATCAAAAGTACATTGAGGTATTAAATTTAACCTTAACAGCTATTGAAATTGAGATGGAAATTGATGAAGAGATACTAAGTCAAGTATTTCCCAGGGTATGGACCTCTGGTGTACCAGGGATGGCGAAAAATGCCTCCTCCATAGTAATTAAGCTTAAGGAAGGGACACAACAAGTCAGAATTAGGCAGCAGTACCCCCTAAAGAATGAAGACAGGGAAGGAATCAGTCCAATAATTGAAAATTTTCTGCGGTTAGCATTATTAAAAGAATGCCAATCTGATTTCAATACTCCCATTTTACCTGCAATCTGATGGGTCAGACCGGATAGTACAGGATTTGAGGGCTGTCAATAAAGTAACAGAAGATCTGTATCCTGTGGTAGCCAATCCATATACCTTATGAACTTATTTAACACCTGAGCTAATCTGGTTAACCATTTTAGAATCAAATGATGCCTTCTTTTGCCTCCATATCCACAAAGTCAGACAGAAAATTTTTGCATTCGAATGGGAAAGCCCTAAAAGTGGGCACAAAACCCAGCTCACATGGCCCGTGCTTCCTCAGCGCTTCAAAATTTCCCCTACTCTGTTTGGGGAGCAACTTGCAAAAGATCTGGAGTTTTGGGAAGCTCCACAGGAAGAAGGAAGGCTTTTGTAGTACCTGGATGATCTTCTAGTAGCCACTCGGATGAGGGAAGCATGTCTGGCCTGGACACTAAGCCTTTTGAATTTTCTAGGACCCCAAGGACACAGAGTATCAAAGAAAAGGCACAGGCAGTGAAAGAGAAAGTAATCTACCTGGGGTACCAGGTGAGTGCTGGGCAACGGACATTAGGGCAGGCTCGCAAGGAGCCATATGCCAAACCCCAAAACCCCAGACAATAAAGGAACTCCAAACCTTCTTAGGCATGGCAAGGTTGTGCCGACTGTGGGTTTATACTTATGGACTGCTCGTAAGACTCCTCTATGCTCTTATTGCCAGTGGAAACAGAGATCTCCAGTGGACAAAGGAAGGCACACGGGCCTTTCACCAGCTAAAGAGTGCCCTCATGTCAGCTCCAGCTTTGGGACTTCCAGATGTAAGTGAACCATTCTTTCTGGTTTTCCCATGACAGACAGGGAATTGCCCTGGGAATATTGGCTCAGGACTTGGGTCCATATCAGAGGGCAGTTGCTTACCTCTCCAAGCAACTAGATGCATCAGCAAAAGGATGGCCAGGTTGCCTCAGAGCTGTAGCAGCAGTCGTGCTGAATATTCAAGAGGCACGCAAGTTTACCCTGGGACAAAAATGGCTGTGCTAGTGTCCCACACAGTGCCCGCAGTACTGGAAGCAAAGGGTGGCCTCTGGCTTTCACCACAGAATTTTCTGAAATACCAGGCCATCATGGTAGAGCAAGATGATGTAGAGATCGTGGTGACTAATATTGTCAACCCAGCTTCTTTTCTCAGTGGAAATTAAGGAGAAGCAGTACACCACGATTGCCTGGAGACCATTGAAGCTACTTACTCCAGATGCCCAGAATTTTAAAGACACTCATCTAAACGATACAGAGACCTGGTTCACTGATGGCAGGAGTAGCCACGTTGCCAGTGGAAAGCGACATGCTGGATACACAGTGACTGCCTGCAGAGAAGTAATAGAATCCAGGCCCTTACCAACAGGCTCCTCTGCGCAGAAGGCCGCGATAATTGCCCTGACCCGTGCCTTGGAAATGGCAAAAGGAAAGAGAATAAACATCTATACAGACTCGAGGTATGCATTCAGAGTTGTGCATGCACATGGAGCCATCTGGAACGAGAGGGGACTGCTAACCTCACCAAAAGAAGAGACAATGCAGCTGCTGGAAGCAGTTCAGCTGCCTGAAAAGGCATATTAAGGCACACCAGAGAGTGAGCTCAGAATTGGAAGAAGGAAATGAGCTAGTGGCTGGAGAGGCAAATAAAGCAGCAAAAAGTGGAGTAATTATGGACAGATTTCCCTCAAAAGTAAGCCAAAATATAATAGTACTAATCAAAAGAGACATGCAACCACAAGGGGTGGGCTGCTGTTGAAAGACAGCCAGTAATCCCTTCCCATTTTTGTGATCACTAGTGAAAGAAGAGCACCAAAAAACACACTGGGGCCTAACTACTTAAAAGCTTTTATAAAGTGTGGCTCCTTTCCCAGAATGACCAAGGCTGCCAGTGATACAGAGTGCATCAAAATAAAGTGTTGACTTTTAAGTAGTAGTTTCCACAGGCTTTCTAAAAGTCATGTCTGACTGAAAGAATCATTGCCAAGAATTAATCTGCCACTATTACTCAGGTAAACCAACAGTGAGATCCTTGCCTCCAGACAAACCCCAAAAATACCCCCAGGCCGAAACTCGGTCAAATTAAGAGAGGCCATGGGCCTGGACAGCTGTGGCAAATTAACTTTTCAGAACTCTAAGAGAAAGGGGGGTATCTGTATTTATTAGTATTGACAAATACATTTTCAGGCTAGCCAGAAGCATCCCCCACCAGAACTGTCAAAGCTCTAGAGGTGACCATGGTATTATTACAAGAAATAATACCATGCTTCAGAGCTCCAGCCACAATATCCTCGGATAGAGGATCACATTTCATTTCCAAAAGAGTGCCACCGATTAGTAGCCACCTGGGCATAGATTCATAGATTGAGAACTTCACACTCCATACCACCCGCAATCAAGCAGCCAGGTGGAGAAAATGAATCATTTGATTAAGCAGCAGATTGTAAGACTGGGGCAGGATGTTAATCTGCCCTGGCCCCAGGCTCTTCCACTGGCACTGCTGCAAATTCAGACTAAACCACGAGCTAAAGAAAAGCTGAGTCCTTTTGAAATGCTTTATGGAAGACCATATGGAATACGAAAGAGAATGTCCACCCACATTGGAGAGATAACCCTGGCCACCTGCATGGTGGCTTTAAGCAAACAGCTCAGAGAAATTGAAAAACACGTGGCTAGAACTCGGAGCAAAGAGCTAGACAGACCAGTACATAACATACAGTCTAGAGATTATGTATATGTTAAGCCTCTTGCAGAAAAGACTTTGGATGCACAGTGAGAGAGATCACTGCAAGTGCTTCTCATCACCTTCTCTGCAATCCAGACCAAGGAGTAGAATGCCTGGATCCATCACTCTCGAGTGAAGAAAGCCCCAGGAGCCCCTTAGAGAGGGACATCAAGAAACAATGAACTGAGATTAAAACTTACTCAGGCAAAATGAGTATATTGCAGCCAGGGGTAGTTTGTCATTTCAATTACAGAATTGATTTGTATGTAATTATAACTGGAGTCTTAGAATTAGAGAGTACCTCTATCCAAAGCAATGCTGAATGGCCTTGGTCCCAAGCTTTCAATCTGTATACTGGATCCATGGGAGAACTTTCTAAGATAAAAGAGCTAAACCTGTCCACTGTAGTAATTCATGAAGATCAGGTATATGAGGAGCAAGAGTGGCAAGAACGAGAACTGTGGACACTTCAGGAGATCAAGAGAGAAGAAATCAAAATAGAGTGCTAGGTAGTCAATGAGACGGCTAATGAGAAACCAGATGAAATTAGTGTCTCAACCTCCCCGTATACAGGCACCAAGAAGTTTGTGATAGCCCAAGTGAATCAGACTGTTGGTGTAATTTCTCCTTGATACAGCCTGTAGAAGTGACCTGCCTTTAAGCTCGAGATGCTATAAAGCTCTCATTTAAATTTTAAATCAACACTGCACTTTTTACAATGGCAGGACCTTATACAACCCACACTAGTAATCAAATAGTTCAGACCCAACCCAAACTTGAACCTGAAGTGTGAGAAACAGGCCCCTACGTAGGGAAGAATGTAAGTGAAAACAACTGTTGTTCAATCCAGAATGGTCTCTCAAACGTGTTGAGTTGCTAGTGCAAATTAACATCTCAAAAATCCAACCAGCCTGCTCCTCTTTCCGAAGAACATCCTTTGAGGGCTGCACAAGGTGGTTACAAAGACAGATATAGCTCAGGAGCAGAACAAGAAATTATCTAACTTGGATGTTAGGGAATGGATTGAGAGTTTTAAATGGAATTGATTCAGAAATACTGATGAATAGGCTGGCCACTGCAGCAGGTGACCTAGCAAAATTGAAGCAGCCTTAACAGTCAGCTCTATTGGCATTAGGAACTAGCCAGTGGCAGGTTTCCAAAGTACTGCCAAAGTGGGAAAAGGCTTAGAGCCAAGACCACAGGGTAATATTAGAAGCACTTGGTACAGTTGGAAATAATGTGTCTTTAGTTTTCAGTTGTATACAAGCACAGTTATAGATGTAGGCAACAGCAGCTCTGATCATACGGGAAGGGGGTGAAGGTAATTTTCCAGCTGAAATTTGGGAAGTTGTCTGGGATAATGTGATTGATTTTGTAAAGAAGTTTCAATCCTGGTGGACTATAGTAAATTTCACCTATGATCCTGCTTCTAATGTGGCCACTGCCTTGGTTCTTACCTAACATTATGCCACTGTTTATGTTATCCGCCCCATCACTGCACTGGGATTAAATAATGAAAAAACAGTGCTCTACCCTTCAGAACATAGGGTGTGGGCTGGAAAGGTGAATGAAAAGAGGCAAACAGTAAAGTTAGAATCCTGCATTACTAGAGAACAACTGGGATTCATTTGTGAAAGCAATACAATTAATGCCCAAATGTGTGTCTAGACACTGAACAGAGTATTTGCCACTTTGAGATTCATGCAGTCACTGATCAGAAAACTGTGCTCATATATACTAGTAAAAGTTATGTGTGCCTGAGAACTGCTTGTGCTGCTGTAAAAATTGATAACAACAATATTATTTTGTCTAGAAGAAATAATTTTAATTTTTGTATTTGCAATGTTGTTAAGATTATCGGGTGTGATTTTTTGTACATGGCCCCCCTGACATCCCACCAGTTGATTAAAACCAATTACACAATGTAACACAGACTATCACCAACTCCTGTTGGGATGGACCTTACATTGATAAAACAATTAATTAAGCACCAAGACCTACTGCAGATCTCAAAGGAAATTCCAGAAAACAGAGAAAGCCCTAATTACTGTCTCTCATGATACCAAAGAAATAACCAGAATTCTGCAAAGAGTAAAGCAAACTGCAGATCATCACTGGTGGAATGTGATCTTTGGGTGGTCACCAACTGACAATGGAATCCTTAATAAAATGTGTCATCCCATTGTAGTTTTGTTAATATTAGCTGGAATAAGCTAATTTTAGGGTTATCCATTATATTGCTAATGTGATATTGGAGAATACTACAGCAAACAGCTGTGTTAACCTCCTTATCAAATGTACATGGTAAAGCATTAAGAGACACTTATTGTCATAGGGATTTGCATTAGATAAAAGAATTTACTTATTTTCTAGGAAAGGGGGGAAAAGAGACAGAGTAGAAATTTTCCAGAGTAGAAATCCATTTTGATTTAGGCGAAATGTACATCTTTGAGTTAAGTCTGTAGTTGGAAAGCATAGCTGTTTAGTCTGACTGGTAAAAAGCCTAGGCTCAGAGAAACTGCTTCAGTCAAGGACAGAGATAAGGGGCTGGCAGGGGACACAGAGACAGAGGAACTGCTATGAGAACAGGCCAACCTGACCTGGGAATTCTTCCTGATAAAGATTAACTAGTGGTAAATGTCACACCAAATTTGTAAAAATGAATATGTAGGAACCTATCGTAAAATTGGATGCATATCTATTTGAGAGGGTGATAAAAAAGGATCTGGAGTTCCCAGAGGTATGCATGTCTTTTAAGGAGAGGAATCTCCACATGCATCCAGCACAGTAATAAACATACCAACTTTACAACTTTCACAAAGTCATGGAGTTGCGTTTATCTCCTCAAAAGAGGCCCCGGGGTCAGCTCGCTCACAGAGACCTTCCTGCACAGCAGGAGATGCCCACTGTGCTCAAAGTTTGCCTCTGAAGACTGAGAGATGAGCAGGTAAGAAATCCCGGAAATTATCAGTGAAAGGGCTTTAAGTCTGTTGTTGTCACTAGGTAAAAATCTCCAGTGGGAAAAGAGCCTCTCCAGTACACTGGGTGTCTTGTGATGACTTAGTTCATCTAAGAGTAATGATCACCAATTAAATGCAGTTTTATTTTTTATTCGGCAAGCATAAAAGTGTTCCAAATTTTTCAGAATTCTAAAACTACTTAACTACTTTGAAAAATCCAAAACTACAATAGGAAAAGGGAAGAAATATTTAGGGATATTTTTCTACAAAAAATGTTTCTAAATATTTCTAAAATCTTCTGCTGTGTATAAATGTAAAACAAAGACAAAATGGGGCTGCTTTGTCTCAGGAGCCCCATGCTCAGCTGCTGCCTGCCCAGCCCTGGCTGTGCCCAGACAAGCAGCTCCTCCAGAGCTGGTGGTAGCACCGACACACCTGAGCTGAACCCCAAAGATGTTGCCAGGCTCAGGCCCTTCCCTGGTAGGAGGGCTGCACCTCCTGGCCTGGCTGGACACCAGGGGCAGCACCTTTGGGGACAGAGGCTCCTGCTCTGGGTGGTGATACCAACAAGCTGTCCCTAGCAATGAGCTGGTAATGCAGCCGTGGAAGGGACAACAGACACGGGCACGGAGATGCGAGATGACAGGACCAGTTCCCCCTGGCTGAGGTATTTGGCCAGTCTTGTGAATCTGCAGAGGCATCCCTGTGGAGAGAGGAGGTGGCTGAGGCCTCAGCTGCCAGTGGCACACAGGGAGCCTCCTGCACAGCAGCGCCCAGAGCTGGCAAGGCTCCCCAGCTTCTCTGGACAATCACAGACTGGCAACAACCCCACAGCAACCTCTCTGGGAACATTTCCTGTCTACAACATTAGACTTTTAAAAGAAGCTGTTTGAGGGAAAGGTGAACAAAACACTCACCCTTTTCTCTTCCAGCAAGTCCAAATTTGGACACAGCATAAGATGAAAATAAGCTCCAAAAAAAGCAGGCCTGCTATTAATCCTATCCAGAAACCCCTTCCAGGGCCCTTCTGGGAATCCAGAACACGTGTGGTGGGGCTGGCTGCACCTGTGGGAGCAATGGGGAGCGTCAGCCCGTGCTGTGCTGCACTGCTGAGCTGGCAGCACGGTGGATGTGGGCAGGACGTTCTCCGTTTCCCCCAGAGCTGGGGCCTGCAGGCACCTTGCCGCCCCTCTTGGCACAGGCTGTGCCACCCAACAAAGCCCAGCAGGACGGGAGGAGAGCCTGGGGGCAGCGCAGCTGCTTGGGCAGTGGCTGCTTGGAGGGACACGGGCCAAAGCCATCCCTGAGCAGCCACTGCCAGCCCTGGCCCTCCCTGCCCCGTGACAGCTCCCCCAGCCCCAGGGCATAGAGTCAGGCCCTGTCAGGACCCAGTGCAGCCCCTGCCCAGTCTGGACCCAAGGCTGGCTCGGGCCCTGGGCTCGCGGCAGGGCTCCCGCTCGGGGCTGCTCCTGTGCCTTGGGCCTATGGGCACTCAGGGCCAGCTCCGGAGCAGCTGCAGCGGGAGGGACATTGGTGCACGGGTCCCCTGTCCCTGGGGCTGTGAACGAGCTCCAGAGGCTTCCAAGGCTCCAGAGGTGCCTCCATCTTTGGCTGCTGCTGGGCCATTCAAGGGCAGGACCTGGGGGAAAGAGCTGCCGCCACACAGCCCTGCTAAATGGCTGACAGTGGCAGAGCAATTACCTCCTGTGCCTGTGCCCATGTCTGGAATCTCCTCCTTTCCTGCAGCAGGGGCTGCCAGTCGGCCTCTGCTTGCTTGGGGAAACACTGCCTTCTGTCCTGCCTTTTGCTCCATCACTTGAAAAAGGAAAAAGTTCAGCTGCATCAGATGGAACAATTTCGGATTTCTTTTGGTGGCATCTTTAGGACACCAGGCTTATCAAAATGGGGATAAGATTCAAAACCATCTGGCCTTTTGGGGCTGGGCCAGGGCCCACCTTCCTCCAAATAGCTGCCAGTCCTGAGCAGAAGGTGTGAGGGGATCGCGCAGGGCGAGGGCACACACGTGCATGGCTCTGTCCTGGCACCTGCAGCGATGCCCCCTTGGCCGAGCTTTGGGCTCTGAGCTGGCAGCTCTCCCAGGGGAAAGGCCTTGACCTACCCTCGCCACGTCCCAGAGGCTCAATCCTGAACGTGGGTTGGGAAGCCAGACCACCTTCACCAACAGGTTCAGCTGCAAAGAAAGGGAGGACAGAACAGCACCTGTGTCACTGTAGGAGATCCTCAGGCTGCAGGAAAGGCTCAGCCCCGGGGCACAGCTCTGGGCCCGGCCCCTTCCCTCTCTTCTCCTCTCCGTGGCTGCACAGTGCACACAGAAGGACACACTGACATTGCACACAGAAGAAGGATGGACAGCTAAATGCTCCTTCCTCCCACTGACAGTCATCCTGTGGGATCCCTCAGGGCTCCAGAAGGGAGTAGGGCAAAGTTTCCAGAACTGAACAACCTTTAGAGGAACTTAAAGGAAATGCCATATGAGTGAGCTTTTGCCACATAGACACTGATTATTCTGTCACGAAAGGTACGTTGAGAACTTGTCTCCAGCATCTGACAACATCTTCAAACCACCATTTACCATCATTTCCAAATAATCCAAGTCATGATCCCAATCTAGAAGGGAGCAGAGATTCTACGGAACCATTTCCATGATGTGCTGGGATCCCCTTCTGACTTGGGGAATTGGGCACTGCAAGGGGGTGGGGTAAGGCTGTGGGAGCCTGTGGCTCCTGATCACTCTCCAGACACTTTGGAGTCCCTGTGCAACATCCCTGGAGGGGCAGCTGGGGCCGCCCAGGGCCCTGGGGCTCTCTCGCTGCCACACAGGAAACCCTCACTAAATGCTCGGGGAAATCTGCAGTGCCACAGCTATTGCTCCCAACCTCTGTCCCGCCCTCCTGTTTGCCAACCTGCCCAAGAAACAGCTTCCCCAGCCCAAGGGCACATAGCCAAGCTCTGTCAGGACCCAGTGGAGCCTTGCTCTCCCCCTCTGCCCTTTCCCCACCATGGGCACCCCGTGCAGCCGCTCCCAGGTTTGGGGACGTGTCTCCCACGGAGGGAGCCCAGCAGGACAGCTCAGTAGCCGAGTGCCCTGAGCCTGCTCGGGACAATTCCTCTGGGCTGTGCCCGTCTTGTCCGGGCTGTGCCCGCAGTGCCAAGCAGCAGAGAGGGCAGCTCAAGCCTCAGCAGGGCTCAGGCCCAGAGGCACAGCAATTACCTCCTGTGGCTGTGCCTGACATCGCCTCCCTTCCTGCAGGAAGTGCCACCTTCCACAGAGCCTCTCTGTCCATCCCTTGAGAAAGGAAGAGGCTTGGTGGGACACAATCATTGCACATCCAGGAGGCAATACTTGTCCACAACATGGATAAGAATCAGGAAAATCCTGATCCCCACAGGTCTTTAGGGCTTCCTATGGCCCTCCCTCTGCCAAGCAGCCACACCTCAGGATGTGCTCAGACACTGGGAAAATGCAGGGGATCCATGGTGAAGTTTGGGCTCTCTGTCAGTTGATGCCAAATGCCTTCCTGCAGAGGCTGGGGAGAAGCTGCAGCCAGGCCAGGCTGGCAAACAGCCCTGCAGGGCGTGGAAGCAGCAGCGGGGCAGCGAGGCTGCCATGGATCCCTTCCTGCTGTGTCGGGCACGGCGTGTCCAGATGTGCAGCCAAAGCCCCCGGCTGCTGAGCCCCAGGACAAGGCTGAGGGAAATGCGCCCACCATTCTCTTTGTGCAGTTCCTCCACCATTTGTTTAAGGATGTTATTTGGCTCATCGGCTTCCTTGTGCCCTGTGGCTTTCTTCTTCCCTCTCAGAGGACCTTAAGAGAAAGTGCTTCCATTTCCTATGAATGGATCCCACAGAAGAAGGGCTCAACCTCTGGGGTCAGCAGAGACACACTACTCACCCCTGCGATGAGAGCCTGGCTTTGGTGAAGGAACCAGCAAAGGAACAGGAAAAGTCCTCCCTGCAGACGCATCTGTAACACAACAGCCACAGAAGCTTCTGTAACTAGGTTCCTGCCAGGTTGTCAACAATTATTCCGTGGTGGGACAATGAGAACAAACCTGCACGAGGCTCCAAAGGCTTCAAAACTTCATTTAGCCAATCTAATGGAGAAATCTTCCTAGCAAGCTCATCTAGAACAGAGCAGAGATGAGTACATTTTTCAGGGCATGCTGGGATCCCCGTCTGCCTCTGGGAAATGGGCACTGCAAGGGGGTCGGGTAAGGCTGTGGGAGCCAGATGTCAATGGACAAGGCCAAAGCTGCACAGGGGCCTGGGGAGCTCTGGGCAGGCTCCTGGTCACTCTGCACCCTCTTTCCATGCCCTGTGCGACACCCTTGGTGAGGTGGCTGAAGCAGCACAGGGCCCTAGGTGCTCTCACTCCCACAGCTGCAACTCTTGCTAAAGCCCTGGGGAAAGCTGCAGCAGGCAGTGCCACAGCTATCCCCCTGTCCCTCTGACTCTCCTGCCCTTTCTCCTGCCTTTCCCACCTTCTTCTATCTCTCCATCTCTCTTTGCCTAGGGACCCCTTCCCCATCCCAAGGCACATAGCCAGGCTCTGTCAGGACCCAGTGGAGCCTTGCTCTCCCCCTCTGCCCTTTCCCCACCATGGGCACCCCTTGCAGCCGCTCCCAGGTTTCGGGACGTGTCTCCCACGGAGGGAGCCCAGCAGGACAGCTCAGTACCCGAGTGCCCTGAGCCTGCTCGGGACAATTCCTCTGGGCTGTGCCCGTCTTGTCCGGGCAGTGCCCACAGTGCCAAGGAGCAGAGAGGGCAGCTCAAGCCTCAGCAGGGCTCAGGCCCAGAGGCACAGCAATTACCGTCTGTGGCTGTGCCTGGCATCACCTCCCTCTCTGCAGCAGAGGCTGTCAGTGAGCCACTGCTTCCTCCCGGAAATGCACCGCCTGTCTTCTGCACAGCCTCTCCATCTGCTTCTGGAGAAAGGATGAGGTACAGCTGGATTAGGTAGTGCTGTTCCCCATTGAGGATGGGTAATCTTCAAGAGGCAATGCTTGTCAAAGACATGGTTGAGAATGGTTAGGAAATCCCTATAAAATTTTTGTTTAGGCCAGGGCCTTCTGTACTCCAAACAGCTGCCCCTTCTGATTTGCCTGGAGATGGGAAATTGCAGGGGATGTGAGGTGCATTGTGCAGTTTGGTCTGCCTGGCAGCTGATGCCCAATGCCTTCCTGCAGAGGCTGGGGAGAAGCTGCAGCCAGGCCAGGCTGGGAAACAGCCCTGTAGGGCGTGGAAGCAGCAGCGGGGCAGCGAGGCTGCCATGGATCCCTTCCCACTGTGCCGGGCACGGCGTGTCCAGATGTGCAGCCACAGCCCCCGGCTGCTGAGGCCCAGGACAAGGCTGAGGGAAATGCACCCACCTTGTCCTACCTGCTGCATTTCCTTCGTCCTTTGCCTCATGTGTTCAGATGACTCATGGGCTTTCTTCTGTCCTGCAGCTTTGTTCTTTCCTTTTAGAGGACCTTAGAAAAACATGTTTCCTTTTCCCATTAATGGATCCCACAGAAGCAGGGCTCAGCCTGTGGGGTCAACAGGGACATGCTACTCACCCCTGAGATGGGAGGCAGGCTTCTGTGTAGGAATGAGGGAAGGATCAGGAAGAGTCCTCCCTGCAGGCACATCTGTAACACAACAGCCACAGAAGCTTCTGCCACCTCTACTCAGCTGCACGGGCACCACTGAGCTGCAGGAGCGGTGAGGGGATCACGCAGGGTGAGGGTGCACACGTGCATGGCTCTGTCCTGGCACCTGCAGCGATGCCCCCATGGCCGAGCTTTGGGCTCTGAGCTGGCAGATCTCCCAGGGGAAAGGCCTTGACCTACCCTCACCACCTCCCAGAGGCTCAGTCATGGATATGGGTTGGGAAGCAAGATCACCTTCACCAACAGGTTCAGCTGCAAAGAAAGGCAGGACAGAACAGCACCCGTGGCACTGTAGGAGATCCTCAGGCTGCAGGAAAGGCTCAGCCCCGGGGCACAGCCCTGGGCCCAACCCCTTCCCTCTCTGCTTTTCTCTGTGACTGCACAGACCGCACGGAAGGACACAGTGGCATTGCACATGGGAGGAGGATGGACAGCTAAATGCTCCTTCCTCCCACTGACAGTCATCCTGTGGGATCACTCAGGGCTCCAGAAAGGAGCAGGGCAAGGTTTTCAGAACCCTTCTGCCCTGACTTAAGCTCGAACGAAAATGGCAGATGAACGAGCTCTTGCCACTTGGATACTGATTAATATGTCACTAGAAAGGGAAATTCAGAACTTACCTCCAGCATTCTTCAAGACATTCGTAATATCATTCAACAACAATTCTAAATAATCAAAGTTGCGATCCAATTCTAGAAGGGAGCAAAAACCAGACCAATTTCCATGATGCACTGGCATCCCCTTCTCCCTCCCGGAACTGGGCACTGCAAGGGGGTCAGGAAAGTCCGTGGGGGCCAGGTGTGAATGGACAAGGCCAGAACTGCCAGAGCTGCACAGGGGCCTGGGGAGCTCTGGGCTGGCTCCTGGACACTCTCCACCCTCTTTGCAGGCCCTGTGACACATCCCTGGGGAGGAAACAGGGCCAGCCAAGGGCCCGTGGGGGCTGTCTCCCTCCCCCAGAGGAAACCCTCCCTCAAGGTCTGGGGAAAACCATCCCCAGCGCTTCCCGGGGAGCAGGGAGCGCTGTCCCGGGAAAGGGGAGCCAGGCTGCCGGCTCACCTGCTCGCCGCGCTTGCAGTGGAGCAGCCTGGGCAGCCCTGGCAGGCAGGGCCACGGCCAGGAGGAGCAGGAGGAAGAGGCGCAGAGCAAGGGCCATGCTGCCTTGCCCTCTGCCAGTCCCGCAGCTCTTGCTGCCACCGCTGTCCTGACACCGCTGTCCCGACACCGCTGTCCCAATATCAGCACCACTGCTGCCACCGCCGCTGCTGCTGCCGCAACAGTTGTGCTCAAGCACTGACTGCTCGCTCCTTGTGCTGCTGTGCAACCACCGGGTCTGGGACATCTGTGACCTCAGAGCCTGCTGTGACCTCATGGCCAGGGTGGAGGTGTGTGGGGAGTGGGATCTGCCTTCTTTGGCAGGGAGCTCGTCCTGCCCAGCTGCCCTGTCCAAGGGCTGTGACACAGTCCCAGCCCAGCTGATCTCACAGGCTGGGTCATGAAGGGATGGAGAGCAGCCCTGCCAAGAAGGACTTGGGGTGCTGCAAGATGAGAGGCTGCACATGAGCCAGCCATGTGCATCCAAAGGAGAGTGCCCACAAGGTTGAAGGAGGTGATTCCACCCCTCTGCTCTGGTGAGACCCCACCTGGAGTACAGTGGAAAAGGTTTTACATGGACCTCTGTGAGTCATTGAGAAGTTTGACATGAAAATCCATGTTTACCCCTGAAAGAATTTCGTACCAAGGTTGTTGACATAGAAACCAAACAAGAAAGGAGGATAAATAAGTGAAAGTTGTAACTGCTTATTTCAAGAAGCACTTTGCTTGTCGCTCATGACCAGTGAGTAAAGTGTAAACTTATGAGCTTTGTAAGAATGTAGAACAAGCATGCATGCTAGAATAAAAACAGTGTTTGAAGCCTTCTGGAAATGGAGTGTGTTGCTTTGTACTGTCTCCGTCTCTACCACGACAGAGTAATGCATCCATCTCTGGGCTCCCCACATAGGAAGGCCATGGTCCTGTTGGATCTAGTCCAGAGGAGGGACAAATTGCTCTGAGGGCTGGAGCCCTTCTGCTTTGGAGACAGGCTGGGAGAGCTGGTGGCATTCAGTCTGGAAGAGAGCAGACTCCAGGGAGACCTGATTGCTTCCTTTCAGTAGCTTAAGGGGGCTTGTAAAAGAGATGGGACAGCACTTTTAGTAGAGCCTTTTGTGAGCAGACCGAGAGGGAATGCTTTCAATCTAAAAGATGGTCAATTCAGACTGGACAAAAGAAACCCATTTTTTACACTAGGTCTGGAAGGCCTGGCACAGGTTGCCCAGAGAGGTGGACATCCATCCCTGCAGACATTCAAGCTCATGCTCTCAGCAACCTGACCTACTTAAAGGTGTCCCTGCTCACTGCAGGGCATTGGACTAGATGGCCTTTAAATGTCCCTTCCAAGCCAAGCCATTCTGTGCTCCTGGGCACCATCAAAGCAGTGCTGGATTAGTGCTGGGGTGATTATGTGGCACCTGTATTTTGCTAGTTGTGTCCTTTAGCAATTGGCCCTGAGATCATTCATGGGCTGGGCAGGGAAGTCTGCAAATAACAGACAGTGTGCTCTAGGAGTGTTGCAGTGTGATTTCATGGTTTACCCCAAAACCCCGTGTTTCTCCCCTGAAGATTCCCTCCCAGGTGTGTCCATCATCCCTCCTTTCCCCAGTCTTACCCCTGCCGAGCACTGTCTCTCAATCCTGCAATTCCAGAACCTCATTGAGTGATTGGCAGATTTAAAAGATGCCCTCTACCTTTGTGGGGGGGGGGGCATTGGGCCATCCATGCATCCATGTGTCATTTGTCCCTTGAGATCTCCTCTCCTGTCCCAGGTTGGTGGGCTCCCTATCCCTTCCCTCCTCCCCTCCCTCGGGTAAAAGGTCGAGTAACCATGCGGTCCAGGAGTTCCATTGGAGCAGTTGCTGGATTCAGTGGCCTGTGGGCCAGAATAAAGCTCTGGATTAAAACCCTCCATCAGAACCGACTCCTTTCCTTCACTACCGCCTTAAAGTTTCTCTGGCAGAGGGAAGCCTGAGGAGCAGACCCTCCAGGGGAGGAAGCTCCATCCCGCTGGCACCGGAGTCCCGGCATGTCTGCACTTGTCCCCACGCGCCCAGCTGCAACATCCAGCTGGCCGCAAGTGTCTCTGGGGTGGAACACCACAGTTGCTGCTATTTGGTTCAGCTGCGGGGGCCAGACAAGCCAAGGCACGTCCCGTCAGCTATGTAATATATGTTAGAAATATCATGCTATAAAAGATCGTATTTTTTAAAGATTGTGAAATCCTAACCAGTCCTTGACCGCAGGCAGCCCAAGAAGCAGACATCTATTCAAACTCTGAAATTCCTGAAGGAGGCAGCATAACGATTGGCATTTTAGCCTGAGAATAGACGCACCCAGGGCGATGATCACCGCCATCCTGAGCCATCAGAAACCGCCTAAGAGTGATCATCGCCCTGTTGATAACATCCATCAAGATAGCCAGATTTGCCAGGAACATGCATGTGAATATATGGCTTCCCTGAACTCGATCAATGCTGGCTATCAGCCAGGAGACAGCCTTTGTCTGGCTCTGCACAGTGAAACAGCCAACTATGAATATGCAGAGTTAGAAAAGAACTTGAACTCCTTCACCTCTGGCACAATAAACTGTATAAAACATCCTTGCTAGAGGCGGCTCTTGTGAACGAGGGGGAATCTGATGTGATAGAGGTTAGATCCAGGTTCACCCAGAGCTGAACCCAGGCTCAACCCTGTCTCTTTGGCTGTGGTGGTTTTGAGGACCGTATTTTGGTTGCGGAAAAGTTAAATAAATATTTCCGCATTTTTTGATAATTTGACTTTCAATTGATCATTTATAACAATTAGGGCCACCCTGATGGGATTTGAATTTTGGGTTCGGGCACCCCTTTCCTGTTAGGAGGCTCCCTGCTGATTTCAGCGGGGTGACGGGTTTGGGAGTTCACGAAACCAATCTGTGGGAATCCACAAAAATTAAAGGCTTTTGGGAAAGCTGCAAAAGGCAGGCCTCAGAGACAGTAGAACTGTGATTAGACCTAAGCAGCCGTCACTAGATAGGTCAGCAGAAAAATTATTTGAAAAGTAGAAAGGCAAGGACAAATAGAACAATGGTCTGTGTATTAACGCTTGTCTAGAATAACTCTCGAAGCTACAGAAAAGTTTATCTAACAAGATATCAGGAAGTTTAAGCTTAATAATGGAGCTCTGTGCATTGTGTTTTCAGGCTTACAAGTAGGTATTGTATTCGAAATAAGCAAGCATTGTCTTAACCAAAGGTAGGTGTGCTTATAGTGGTTGGATAGAACTACTGTCAATATGCTTTTGCTTTGTGTGATTGGTCAAAAAACATATACAGTAAGTTGTATTATTAAGTTCTTTACACAAAGAACTGCCTGGGATGTGAGCTGGTGGCATCTTCCCATTGTCATAACCATGTAATGAGACTGATGCTGAAAAATGAAACAGCTCAAGGCATGTTCCACAGCAGTCCTGTCCCGGTTGTGATTTGTACACAGCCCCTGGCCGGCGATACCAATCAAATACCAAACCGAAGCCAGAACCACAGCCAAAGATGGATAAAATGAGCCCAGAGCTCTTGGAAATTCGGAACGATCCGAAGAGGGATCTCCGAGGCTGTGGTGCTTTTTCTTCACTCAGAAAATTGACGTGCACAAGGAATCCACCTGGGAAAAGGAACCGTGAGTACCATGTGGTTGAGCGGGGTGTGATTGAGCGTGTGTGAGACGTGATTTTATCATGAAGCAAGTGTGGATACCACGATTGCAGTTCCCCTCTCCCGTGGGGAAAGTGGTTGGTGAAAGGGGAAGCAAGTGATTTTCTTGTCACACGTGGGACCTGGGACTTATTGTGAGTTCAGGGGATCAATCATGGTTGGGGTCAGGAGGGGAAAGAACGTTCCCAAAATATTTTGGGAGCTGGTCTGCCTTCTGATCTAGAGAATCAGGTAAGAGAGCTTGATAACAGTCAAAAGACCCGCATAACAGTTCTCCACGTGGCTGAGTAGACTGGTAGTGTTTCACAGACTTAGGAAATCGACATTGGACAAAAACCTGGGACTCACGTCGAGAATCCCAGCTGAAGGACACAAGGTGAGAAAATTAGCGAATGGGGTTTTTGGGAAAATGGGATTGAAAAAGTGTAAGTGCTGGAAAAAGCCTGTCGTGGGTTGACAGCCTTTATCCCAATATCGTGTGTTGTGTCTGGCAGCTGTGCCTTTTCTCTCTTCCCCCCCACCCCGGCCATCTTGCTGCGGTGGGGCGGGGAAGAGAGGAGGGAGTGTTTGACCAGGTCCTCTTTGCTTTTGGCTTTTGGCTGCTTGGCTTGGCTAGCCGCTTTGCTTGCTTGCTTTCTGCTTTTTGCACTGTTTTTTTTTCCTTTTCTTTTATTCCCTCTTTCTTACCCTCCCCTGAAGATACTGGACCGGCTCCGGATGTGACCTGAGACGTCCAGGACACCTGGAACTCACGAGAGAAGCTTGGCACCCCTCACAACACTGCCTGGTTTCTTTTCTTTTCTTGTGTTGGGGAGTGTTCTTTTGTTACTTGTAAATAAATAGGTTTTGTTTTCCACTTTGCTCCTCCGAGGAATTCCTTCCCGAACCAGGTGTTGGGGGAGGGGTGGTTGGAGGTTTGTTTTGTTTGGGGGGCTCCCTTTTGGAGATTTCCCCCTAATTTGTCCTAAACCAGGACAAAGTCCCAGGAAAAACCTCCCCAAGATCCCGGGAAGGTTATGCCTGAAATCTTGAGGGGAAGCCCATTGGGATGGTGTCCTGGGGTGACGTTGTGATGCTTGTATCCCCATTCATCTGTTCTGTGCCTTTAAGACCGACTCTGAAGAGTGGAAGTTTTGTTTGGGTTTCTCTTATCAGGGACACAGAGACGAGCAGTACACAGGGCTGTTTTCACTTCTTGCTTTCAGCTTGCTGCTTTGCTTGCTCTCTTTTCTGCTCTCGCTTCTGCTCTGCTTTGGCCTCTGCTTATTAGCTAGGTCTAGCTAAACAGTCCACATTCCTTCCTGGACTGTTTCTCCTCTCTTGTTTCTGTGACCATCTCGAACCTGCTCTGGACTGGGACCCAGGAACACCAAAGGTTTGCACCGTTTTGGCCTGCAGCAGCTGCCCCAGCGCCGGAGGGACTGAGAACAGAGCAACCACCCCCGAAAGAGACTTTCTGATTTTGTCATCTTTCTCAGAGCAGTGTCATTGGGTATTGTTAATTTTGTGTGCTGGGGGGTGCTGTGCCTGAAATAAACAGGTTCTTTCCACTTCCCTCCAAGGAATTTTTTCCCGAACCGGTTGGAGGGAGGGGCCGTGTGGGTTTTGCTTTCTGGAGGGGCCCTCCTTTGCAGATTCTTTAACAATTTTGCCCTAAACCAGGACAGATGGATATTAGAACACTGGGATGACAGCCCCAGGAGGGTGGGAAAGTCCAAGGAAAAGATGATACATTTTTGTATGGAAAAGTGTGGGGGGAAGGAGATTGCAAAATATGTGGTTTGGCCGGTGTTCGGCACTTTCAAGGATTTTGAGGAAATTGAGAATGTTGAGATGTGGAAATACGCTTGTTCGGGATTATACCCGATCAGAGCTCTCAGATGCTTGGCAAACCAGGGCAAGGAGTGGGAACTGCTGGAAAACCTTCCGCCGCCCTACCTTGTCCCTTTGCCCCAACCCGCGCCAGCCCAGGTACCTCAGGTGCCCACGCTGCCTCCCGAGGCATCGATCCCATGGGGACAGGCTTCGGCACCGCTGCTCCCACCGGAGCTGGCCGTGGCACCTTCTCTCCCATGTGAGCAGGTATTGGCGCCTCCACTCCCATGCGAGCAGTCCCAGCCACTGACCCTTCCCAAAATCAAGGAGAAACAGATAATTTCCCTAAAGAAAGCAAACTCTCCTCCGGCCAATTGAACAAGGTGGAGGACAAGGAGGGCAACCACTGGAGATAGTGATGACGACGAGGAAAAGCCTGGACTCTTCCCTTTACGGGAAGTACCAACGGCTCCAGGGGTTAGTGGCTTCGTACATGCGCCAATCGACACTGGGGATGTGAGGGCTTTCAAGAAAGAGATGGGGAAGTTGATGAATGATCCTTTGGGGGTGGCAGAACGACTAGATGAATTTCTAGGAACCAGCACCTAGACGTACGAGGATCTCAGTGTGATCCTGAGGTCACTGTTCAACAATGGGGAAAGAGAAATGATCAGACAAGCCGTGATCAGGGATTGGGAGAACAGGAATCCCCAGGGGGAGCGACGAGATTAGATGTGGCCGTCTTGGAATGACCAAATGGAGGAAGGGAGGCAGAAAAGGATAAACTTGAGAAACATGATAATAGAAGGTATCAGGGAGGCAGTGCCAAAGGGACAAAACATGAGCAAAATACTCAGGGAATGCCAGGGAAAAGATGAAACCCCCATGGAATGTCTGGAAAGGCTCCGAAAGAGCTTGAGAATGTATTCTGGGACGGACCCCGAATCTCCAATTGGGGCGGTCTTGCTGAAGACCCAATTTGTGGTGAAATCATGGGAAGACATAAGGAAGAAATTGGAAAAGATAGATGGATGCCAGGACAGGGAACTGCAGGAATTGCTCTGAGAAGCCCAGAAAAATCTACATTAGAAGAGACAAAGCAAAAGATTCAGGTGAAAGTGCTAGCGGCTGCAGTGAGGGAGGCACAAGAACAGGAAGAGGTCAGAGACTTGGCAAAAACAGCGCCGGTGAAGAAACAAAATCCTTCCCAAGGAAAAGGTTCAAACAGCCAGAAAAAGGACTTCAAGTGCTACTACTGCAAGCCAAAGGGGAACATTCGGAGGAATTGTCCCAACAAGGTCAAGGATCAAACTATGATTCAGGAAGATTAGGGTTGTCAGGGGCTTCTCAGTTTGGGGTCTGGAACACCAAGGGAGGCCTTGATAAAATTGTGAGTGGGACCTCACAGGCATGAAATTTGGTTTTTAGTAGATTCTGGGGCTGAACAGACCACGGTGCAGCAGTTACTGCGAGGGTGCTCTCTAAGCAATGATGCAATGATGGTAATTGGAGCAAAGGGGAACCTTTTAAGGTTCCGATCATAAGGAAGGTTGAAATAGAGACAGAAAGTAAAAAGTGTAAAGGAAAAATGTTATTGATAAAAGATGCAGACTTGAATTTGGTGGGGTGGTATTTGATGGTGGCATTGGAAATGGGTTTAGCAGTGCAAGATTCCCAGCTCAAAGTGAGATTGTATAAACTCACCACTCAGGATGAGGAGATGATTTATCCACAGGTTTGGTATGTCCAGGGGGAGGCCGGGAAGTTGGACATAGAGCCAATCCATGTTGCAATTGAAAGGCCAGAAGACCCCATTCGGGTCAAACAGTACCACATCCCCATGGAAGGGAGGAGGAGGCTGAAACCGGTGATTGATGAATTGATAAAAAAGGGAACAGTGGAGCCATGCATGCCGCACCACAACACCCCGACTTTGGCAGTGTGAAAAGCGGATGGTAGCCACAGGCTAGTGCAGGATTTAAGGGCTGTGAATCAAAGGACTAAGACACTGTTCCCCACAGTCTCGAATCCTTACACCCTGCTGAATAACATCTCTCCCGAGGACACATGGTACAGCCTGATCGATTTGAAAGATGCTTTCTGGACCTGTCCTTTAACAGAGGACAGCAGAGATTACTTTGCGTTTCAGTGGGAAGACCCAGAAACAAACAGAAAGCAGCAGCTCAGATGGATGTCGTTGCCACAGGGGTTCGTTGATTCTCCAAACATTGTGGGCAAGCACTCGAGCAAGTGCTGAGTCATTTTGTACCAATAGAGGGGACACAATTGCTACAAGACGTAGATGATTTGTTGATTGCAGGTCTTAGGGAGGAGGATGTGAGGACGAGTACCATTGAACTTTTGAACGTTTTAGGGGAAAAAGGATTGAAGGTGTCTAAGTCAAAGTTGCAGTTCACAGAGCCAGAGGTCAGATATTTGCGACATTGGTTAGCAAAAGGGAAAAAGAAGTTGGATCCTGAAAGGGTGGCGGGGATTATTGCCCTACCACCCCCACGGACAAAAAGAGAAGTTAGGCAACTTCTGGGGTTGTTGGGATATTGTTGGCAGTGGATCGAAGGATACAGTGAGAAGGTGAAGTTTTTGTATGAAAATATCACCATGGAAAGAATCCAATGGACAGAAAAGATGAGGAAGAATTTAGGGGAGTCAAGGAAGTGCTCACAGCAGTACCAGTGCTGAGGCTCCCTGATGTGAGACAGCCATTCCAGTTGTTTATGGATGTGAGCAATCACACAGCACATGGTGTGCTGACACAGGACTGGGCAGGGGTCAGGAAACCGGGTGCTTACTTGTCTAGGCTTTTGGACCCTGTAAGCAGGGGCTGGCCCACGTGCTTGCAAGCGATCGTAGCTGTTGCATTGTTGCTGGAGGAAGCCAAGAAAGCCAAGGAAGCCAAGAAGCTTTTGGAGCACCTTTGGTAGTATTTGCACTGCACAATGTGCGGGGCATACTACAACAAAAGGCAGATAAATGGCTCATGGATGCTAGATTGCTGAAGTATGAAGCCACGTTATTTCACTCACCGGACTTGGAATTGTGGACATCAACCGCGCAAAACCTGGCTCAGTTTTTGTTTGGGGAAGCTTCGGAAAAACTCGTCCATGATTGTGTGGAAGCAGTCGAATTGCAGACAAAGAGCAGATTTGGAAGAAGAGGAATTAGACGAAGGAGGAAAAGGGCTTGTAGATGGCTCAAGCAGAGTGATTGAAGGGAAAAGGAAGTCACGATATGCAGTCGTCGACAGGCAAACAGGAAAAGTGATAGAAGCAGGCCTCCTGAACGCGGGTTGGTCAGCACAGACTTGTGAATTTTATGCAGTTCCAAGAGCCTTGAAAGAACTGAAGGGAAAGAAAGAAACAATTTTTACAGACTCTAGGTATGCCTTTGGGAAGGTTCACACCTTTGGGAAAATTTGAGAAGAAAGGGGGACGATCAACACCTAGGGACGGGCACTGATGCACAGGGAATTGATCCGGCAAATTCTGGAAGCGATAATGGAGCCAGAGGAAATATCAGTTGTCCATGTGAAGGGACATCAGGCAGGGATGCAGTTCCAGACCGGGGGAAACCACTTGGCAGACCAGGAGGCAAAAACCACGGCATTGATGATGGTAAGTACCCCGGAGATCAAAGGGATCGAGGTCCCAAATGACCCTCCTCAATCCTCCCCAAAGGAGATTGAAAGTTCTGAGAAGATTGGGGGAAAATTGGAGGAAGGTAAGTGGAAACTACTGGATGGGAGAGAACAAGCCTCTGAAGGTTTTACCAGGAGAATTTTGAGGAGACTGCAGCAGCAAATACACTGGGGGGTTCAGGCCCTGGCTGAACAATTTAGGAAATTTTTCTGGTGCAGAGGAATTTATGAATAGGCCAAACAAAGAGGTACAAGGATGCCTGATCTGTCAGAAAGTTAACAAAATCAAGGCAAGACAGGCAATCCTGGGGAGTCGCCACATTGGGTACTGAGCTTTGGAGAGAATTCAAGTTGATTTTACTGAATTGCCCCAGCTGAGAAGGTTCAAATTTGTGCTTGTACAAGTCGACAAATTGACCCATTTGGTGGAAACTTCCCCCAGTCCAAGGGCAACAGCTCAGACAATGTCCAGGAAATTGCTGGAAGAAATTGTGCCCCAATATGGGGTGGTGAATTACATTGACTCGGATCAAGGGACTGATTTTACTTCGAAAATTATTAAGCAGATGGCAGAGGCACTGGGCATTTGGTGGGAATACCATTCCGTGGCGTCCCCAGAGCTTGGGACAAGTTGAAAGGATGACTCAGACTTTGAAGGCACAGTTCTCTAAATTAATTTTAGAAACTCGGATATCCTGGCTGAAATGCCTCCCTCTGGCCTTGCTTAGTATCAGGATGATGCCTCATTCAGAAACGGGGCTCTCACCCTTTGAAATGCTATATGGAATGCCATATAAGCACAGGACACCAGTGGGACACCCCAGATTGGAGGACAGCCAAATTCAACTGTATTTAGTAGCAATAAACAGAAACTTACAGGAATTGAGAGAACAGGGGATAGTATCTCAGAGTGCCACTCTGGGATTTGCTATCCACAAAATTCAGCCAGGTGACAGAGTACTTGTGAAAGTATGGAAAGATTTACCCCTCTCCCCTCACTGGGAAGGCCCCTTTCTTGTCCTGACAAAAGACATAGCCATTTGGATGGCAGGAAAAGGTTGGACACACGTGTCCAGGGTGAAGAAAGTGGAGCATCAGGAGGAGGCTCCCGAGTAGAGGATCACCTCTTCTCCAGGTGACCTAAAGATCAAACTCCAACATCCTCATAAATGACCGATGGTGAACGGATAGGTTGTATACTGTCTGACTGTGTGTGCTATCTGTTTGTACACTTCAAGTGTGAATATTGTCAAGGGGTTTTTGTTGTATACTGTAGGAGGGGGCAGAGACCAAATGGATTGTGCCCCCAGTGTCTGGAAGAGGAGCTTGAGCTGACTGACCGCAATCTAACCCTAGACGCAAATTTAGGAATTATCGAATTAGATTCACAAGAGTGGTTCCACATTTTCCAGAAGGGCGTGCATGGAAAACTCAAATCTAAGGCAGAAATATTGGATGTGGAATGTCGGAAGTCAATCAAAGTACCATGCAGCTCAGATGCTGTCAAGATCTCCTTTAAGAGGAGGAATATGGCTAGGTCAGAGAATGTGTTCCCTGAAGAATACTCCAGCTGCCGCAAAGATGGTCTTCCTCGCCCCTGGTGGGAATCCTGGTTGGCCTGAGCCTAGCCATGTGCAGGATACAGATTCTGCACAGTGAGACTCCGATCCATGTGGGAAATCAGAGCTCCTTGGATGAGTGCAGTAAGTGCACTCAGATGGTCCCGACTGAGCGAAGGGACAAGGGGATCTTAGCATGCCAAGCCCCGGAGAAATGCATCAAGGGAATCTGGCAGGTACTGTTTGATAAACGGCACTCGGGTCAAATTGTGCAGATTGGGCAAGGAGATCCTGTGTTTAGATCTGAAGGCTGGGACGCTGAACGAGCAGTCAGACAAGCACCAACACTGAGTGCTGAAAAGAAAGGTAGAACCAATGTCGATCCCCATTTGCAGTCAATGTAACCAAACAATGTGGGTTGGGGAAAAGACAGAATCAATTTCTGTAGTGTATCACCAGGTGAATTGATTGTGTTACGACAATTTGAATCTGGGAATGTGCGTGATGAACGGGAAAATGTACTGTGTGGGAAGAAATATGAAATTTGATAGCAAATTCACCCTGAACAGAGAGCCAACCATGTTGGACTTAGCACAGGCAAATGATGATAGAGTCTGCCTGGAATATGTTTAGGGCTGTCTGTTTTGCAAGGAACAAAGATGGAATAGATCCTGAGGGAAAAATGAGAGTGATTACTCAGGAGTTGAAAAGGAGGGAGTCAGAACCGAGAAAGAAAAGGGTGGAAGGGGAAAGATTGAAAACTTTGAGTGATCAGTAGGAACAGTTCAGGAGACAATATGCTGATGGGGAACTACCTTCCCCAGATCGAAACTTACTCACTGATTTAGTTGAGGAAATTGCCATGGAATTGGGACTGTCAAACTATTGGATTTGTAGGGGGTTGAAATTGGCAGAGAAGTGGCCTTGTAAGGGTGAAGGTTTGGCTCCAGAACAGCTTTTGAAATGGGACAACCCAAAGGTCTCAAAATTGGCACTAAGACCTAAGGGATGGGTGTTGGAGCAGCGAGTGATTGGGACTATCTGCATCAGTCGAGAAGGGAAAGAATATACTGAAATGGTGGGACACACACCGTATATAACCACTTTGTTGGTGAATTCAGACAGCAAGAGCAAAGTCTGGCAACCAGAACCTCCTATGGTGTACTGGAGTCAGAAGAATGAAACAAATTGTGATTGGAATGGTCAGATGGCACTTTGTTGGGTCAAGAGTCCCGGAGCTAATCCTTACCAATCCTTGGCAGGACTGAGAGAATATTGGGGAGACCCAGGGAAATCTAATATCAGATGGAAAGCCACAGATGGAATTTATTGGATTGTGGAAAGAAAGCCTACAGTGAGTTACCTCCAAGGTGGAAGGGGTCATGCACTTTGGGCATGATCCAGCCAGTTTTCTTCACTCTTCCTCAAACAAAAAGCAATTTACTCGGGGCTCCTCTGTATGAGACCCTGAGGAGGCAGAGAAGAAGCTTGAAGAAAATGATACCTGTCCTAAGTGGCAGGCAAACTTGGGAGGAGGAGGAGTGGCTGGCAGCAAGGATAATTGATTATTATGGGCCGGCCACATGAGTTCAGGACAGGAGTTATGGATATAGGACTGCAATCTATCTACTGAACCAGTTGATCAGGCTGCAGGCAGTGGAGGAAATTGTGTTGAATCACACCTCAGAGGCCCTGGATTGTTGAGTCGGCAGCACACTCAGGTACAGGCTTTTGTGTACCAGAATCAAATAGTTTTAGACTATTTGCTGGCTGAAGAAGAGGGAGTCTGTGAAAAATTCAATGAATCATAATGTTGTATTGAAATTGATGATTATGGGGAAACCATAAGAGGATTGGCTGCCAAAATTAAGAAAGTAGCCCATGTCCCAGTCCAGAAATGGAATTTGAACTTGCAGTCATCTTGGTGGGACAGATTATTTGAGGGGGGCTGGTGGAACAAAATAATATATTTTGTGCTGTGTTCACTAGCAGGAGTCATATTCCTCCCTTGTCTAATACCTTGTTTTAATAGACTGATACACTCCGTGGTAGAGGGTATGCAGATAGCTATAGTGGACCTGGAGTTGGCTTCCAGAAACAACATGTCCATGATCATGAACCTGGGAGACGGGAAGTGTACAAGCAATGCTGCTGAGGTCTTGGCAAAATTTGAGAAACAGGTCAAAACAAATGGGAACAATTATAATGGCTATTAGGGAATCCCGCAATGAGTGCATGGCATGAGAATTTGATAAAGCCAGCTCTTTGTAGGGGACCCTTAACAGTGGAGGGCAGATGTAGGAAGTAAATAGATAATGGTAATTTGGGATGCAGAGGGAGCATAAATTAATGTGTTGAAATTAAAGAAGGGGGATTGTAATATATGTTGGGAAATAATTCATGCTATAAAAGAATGTATTTTAAAAAGATTGTGAAATCCAAACAGGTGTCTGACCACAAGCAGCCCAAGAAGTAGATGTCTATTCAAACTCCGAAATTCCTGAAGGAGGCAGGATAACGCTCAGCATTTAGCTTATGAATAAACGCACCCAGCGTGATGATCACCGCCGTCCTGAGCCATCGGAAGATGCCTAAGAGCGATCATTGCCCTGTTGATAACATCAATCAAGATAGCCAAAGTCACCAGGAACATACATGTGAATAAGCGACTTCCCGGGATTCGATCAACGCTGGCTATTACCACGAAACGGCAATTGTCCAGCTCTGCACATTGAAAGAACCAACTAAGAATGTGAAGAATTCCAGAAGAAACTTGGACTCCTTCTCCTCAGGCACAATAAACTGTATAAAACATCCTCGCTAGAAGCGGCTCTTGTGAACAAGGAGGGCTCTGATGTGATAGAGATTTGATCCAGGCTCACCCAGCACCGAACCCAGGCTCGACGCTGTCTCTTTGGCTATGGTGGTTTTGAAGACCATATTTTGGTTGCAGAAAAAGATAAATAAATATTTTCTCATTTTTTTATAATTTTGCTTTTGATTAATCATTTAAAACAGCAATATTGTAATTCCAATAAAGGAGAAACAGGAGAGGAATACGGCTTCCAGTTCAGATAAATGCCAGCATTTTGCTGCCCATTCCTGGTTAAGAAATAAAGGAATGTCCTGAAGATCCCTTCATGTGGGTGCATTATTGCCCGTATCAGTACATGTGTTCTGTATAACACGTAAGTTGTCTCTTTTATCACTGGATGAAACCCAAATACTGCATTGCTTCTTGTCTACTTGCTTCCAAGTCAAGGCAAATTTTGGTCATGATTGAGTGGGACATATTCACCTGTTCAGAAGCAAATTCTTCTTGCCATTCACACAGTGGCAAGATGGCTTTGTGGATTTGCTCTAATCGCACTGTAAATAAGGCCTACCGCTCACTAGAATTAAAGCTGATGCATTAGGATGCAAAGTTTTGCGTAATTTGTCCTGGTGTCTGCAACTGTAGAGAGTTGTTCTGGATTTAAATGACATTTGAAGACACGTGTATTCTACCATACTTCTCGCATACTAGAAGTGAAAAAACAGCCTTTGAAACACAATTTTATCCTTTCTTCCTTCTCCTCGTCCCAGGAATTTCAATGTCTGAGGTCTAAGCTCTTCAGCTGCCTCACAAACATTGTTTTAATTCAGACAGGCATCCATGCCTTGAGCCACAAATCATGACTGTGGCTGTGAAGCTTGAAGCAATGTAGGTTTATAGCATTAAAAATGATAATCCATTCCCAGGCTAAGCCAAGCATTTTCCAAATAACTCTACCTATTCTCAAGGATGTTTCAAAAAGGATCATTATAAAAGTTGGGAATGGGGAGAAGGAGTGTCTTCAAAATTAAAAATACAGCTTTCTGAAATCTTTATATTGCTATAAAGAGATTCAAAATTGTTCATATACGGAACATTACCTAAGAAGTGAATGACAGATTGTCAAAATAATTGCATGGGAAAAAAAACATAAATAAAAATAAGTTTACATGTAGATAATAAGTAAACCATCACTCTAAGAAAAAAACCAGAGCTTCAAAAACTAAAACCAATAAGTCTCTTTCATCTCTCTCAATACAAAAAAATTACTGAAAAGAATTGGAGACCCTCAAGACCATTACCATATGCAGGAACTTCCAGCTATTGGGAAAAAAAATGAAGGAAACTGCAGAGTGCAATTCACAGAGGTAACCTGGAATTTATTGGTGGATTTGTTGAAAAATTTCTGAGAGCAGACTGGAAAGGCATAGGGGCTGGTCAGCCCATGGGTGGGCATTTAGAGCAGTGTGAGGGATATTTCTGAGACCAGCTGCAGGGAAGAATAGAAGAAATCCCTGGGACAATCTCTTTGCTGGCTGTAGAGTTTTTGTCAGTCAGTTCCTTGGGCTGGGGGAGCTGTCACAGGGCAGGGAGGGCCAGGGCTGGCAGTGGCTGCTCAGGGATGGCTTTGGCCCGTGTCCCTCCAAGCAGCCCCTGCCCAAGCAGCTGCGCTGCCCCCGGGCTCTCCTCACGGCTTGCTGGGCTTTGTTGGGTGGCACAGCCTGTGCCAAGGGGCGGCAAGGTGCCTGCAGGCCCCAGCTCTGGGGGAAACGGAGAACGTCCTGCCCGCATCCACCGTGCTGCCAGCTCAGCAGTGCAGCACAGCACGGGCTGACGCTCCCCCTTGCTCCTACAGAAGTGCTTGGCAAGTCAGACACAAACGCCCAGAATCCACGGGACACCCCAAGAATTATCTGCCCCCAGGATGTGCGCAGCTCCTGCATGACTGGCACGGTAGTGACACTGTTCACTGTGCCAATTTCCATGGTGCCGTGCTATGCTGGGTTCCAGTGGTGGAAGGAAAAGAAACAGTAAGTTGTGCTCATCTCTACCTCAAACAGCTTCCTTTAAATGCTTCTCATAGGCAGGGAACATTCCCAGTGAGGCTGCAGTGTAGGTGTGGCCAGTCCATGGTTGTCCAAAGAACGGTGGGGAGGGTTCTGCTACTGCCCAGTGCTTTCATTGGCCTCTTAATTGCTGGGCCTTGTCCTGGGGGGCCCGCTGGCGCTGCAGCCAGTGCTGGCTCCACTGAGGCTGCCTGGACAAGAGCAGCCCCAGGGGCAAAGGGCAGAGGCAAAGCATGGTGGGGAGGAGAAAGAGCAGGGACGAGATTGCCCTTGAAAGGCAGAGGCGCTCTGGGGCCTGCTCCTGTCCAGGGAACCTGCCCAGAGCCGTGCCCTGCTCGCCGGGGCCTTGAGGGGCAGCTGTGCAGCTGGGCCAAGCTGTGCCAGCAGCTCCAGCCGTGCTGGGGAGCCTTGCCAGCTCTGGCCCCTGCTGTGCAGGAGGGTCCCTGTGTGCCACTGGCAGCTGGGGCCTCAGCCACCTCCTCTCTCCGCATTCACAGCTCTCGACAGTAGCTGAAGGACAGTGACAGGATCTCACCCCCAGATACCTTGAGCAGCTCCTCCAGCAGTGGTGAGGACCTGGGTAGCCCCAACAAAAGCTCTCAGAGGACAACTCCAGAACAGCTGCCATACAGGAGGAAGCAGCCGATCCCTGTGGAGATCCCAGTTCCACCTCCACTCCCTGCAGGAATCCCTGAGCCTCCTCCACTCCCCACAGGGATCTTCAATATGCCTCCACCCCACTCCGGTCCATGCCAACCTGTGCCGAAACCCCAAAACCACTTCAGCAGCTTCCGTACACAGCTGAGACCAACACGTCCCCCTCATCTGACCTGTCTTCCAAATGACACTGAAGGTGCTTTTGTCCCCCACCCCACGTCCACATTCCAGAGCCTTGCCCAGATTTTTTGTTGCAATAAGGAGATGAAGCTGTAACCTCAGTGTCCAGGTGGTAGCAGCAGCAAAGCCCACCCAGCGGAAGCACAGGCCGAGCTCCATGGCCAGGAGCAGCCATGGATGCCAACGGTGTGGGCAGGCAGGAGCCAGGCAGGGGCTGCTGTGACCAGCGGCGGGGCCCCGAGGGCTGGGGGAGCCCATGCTGAGTGTCCCTGGGCTGAGGGCACATTTCCTTCCCTGGCATCATCTAGGTCTGGGCCCCATGAGGCACACCAGGAAGTTTTGGGGTCACTGTTGATGGGTGCAGGGATCCCTCATGAATCACAAAGGAGTATTGATGGCCTCTTCCAACCCGTGCAGGGACCCCTCATGAGGTGTGCAGCGGGGTTACATTTGAGGGGGTTTTTTACTCTTCTCAGCACAGCAAAGGGTCACTTGGCCGAGGTTTTGCAAAGCTGGGAGAAAGCCTCTTGCAAAGCCTTGGGCCCGGCCTGCGGGCACAGCGGACAGGCGGAGCTCATCCCCTGGGGCCAGGCCGGGCTGCTCAGGCCGGGCCGGGCCGGGCCAGGCTCGGGTCCCAGCAGGCAACGACCATGGCCCTGGGCTCTGATGAGGCTGCTGAGCTCCGCCCTGGCCCTGTGCTGCAGCCCAACACATTTACAGCCAGGGCCGTGCCCTGGCCCACAGGAGGCACCCGGGGCTGCAACTGAGGCCGCATCTTCTCCCTCTCAAGGGGGCTGGCTCTGTTCCTTTGGAGTATCCCGAGCCTTGTACTTCGGCCTGATGGTGCAAAGATCCCCCCAGCATCCCTCAGCTTGCACAAATAAAGGCTTTGTTCTCATTAACATGAAAAGCTGTATGGGTGGCCTGCAGCTAATGTTCTTTTGTTGCCTTGCCCCCAGTCAATGCTCGAGTCTAAATGACTGACCCAGCCCCGAGCGGCCTTTTAGACTGATTTGATGAAAGGGACTGAAGCTCTGTTGACTGCAAATTCTCCAGGAAAACAAGTACAGGAACTTGGATACTTCTGGTGACAAAAGCAGAGTGCAGATTTGAACCTGTGAGGCCACCTCACTGCCGCCTCCCCCCACCCTTTTATTTTCATTTTGTTTAATATTCTGAGTGCCAGCTTTTGCATGAAATGGGCCCTCAGCAAGGAGCTGTTGGGCCTCCTGGCTGTGTCCCTTTGTGCTCCCAGTGCTCCTGGTCTGGTTGGGCTGGTGTGATAAATTGGTATGATTCGTGCTGATGAAAATTGAAACAGTAATCAATATTGATACAGTAACTAATATTTAGGATTAATAAAATAGTTAAAAGTTTTAATGCCCGAGAAGAGAGGGAGAGGAGGGGCTCCACTACCCCCCTTCCGGCAGATGTTCACAAGGACAGGAGGAAAGAAGCTGAAGATACAGTTTCTAAAAATGAGCAGAAAGGAAGCAAAACCTGGTTGGGTCCCAGAAGTTGCAAATTATAAGGGATTTATTGCCTTGATATGTAGATATAGTGATATGTTATTCTTGGCTTACATTGTACTGGCTTGATGCGCACGTGTAACCCAAAGGTGAATTAAAGGACAAAGAAGAGACTACAGAGCCTTCATCAGTGACGACTCCCAAAGACTTGTGCGACCATCAAACTGAGTAGCGGCACATGCGTGGTAAAAGTGGTAATGAAAGCAGAGATAGAGATAAGACAAACCGAAAATGGGAGGAGATAGTATTGACACATGGCATATAAGGGGTGATTTTCTCTTGGCAAGCTTGTATGTGATGTGGCAAGGGTCCAAGAGCCCTGCACTCCGTACCCCGTGGTTAACTTTTGCTTATGCACTATTATTGGAACCAAATTATCCCTTATTTTAATCAAATTATATTGTATCCAATTTTATATTTTTTTATTTAACTATTCAATTAAAATTGTTACTATTTTAAATATTGTTTGGTTATTTTATGATGGGGTAATTGGGAAAACATAACAGCTGGGACACTTGTCCATCATGCCTATGTGTCTGTTTCCTGTCATTCCAATGCACAGCCCTTTCCCGCTGCTTGTCATTTAAATACTGTAATTATTTTATTGGATAACTTACACCTTGTTATAAATGTGAAGCTTGACTAGGCCAATATTCAAGCAGCAATCAATTTATTAAATAATATGGTAAAGTATGAGCAATACAGTGGTAGGTACAGTGGGAGAAGTTTTCCCTCCCACTGCACACCGATAGTTGAGGCTTACAGGTATTGATAGGGGTATTCATAAGCTTTCTCAAGAGTTTCTATTCCAATTTTTACTCATCAGCAGTTTTTATTCCCAATTTTGTGTCACAATTTTATACACTATTGTGATTTAGTTTTTCTCAGGATGTATCCCAGAAAAGGAGTGTCCCAGGTGGTGGTGGTCCGGTTTCCGAAATAAGGAAGAAGTATCCCATCTGGTGAGGTCCAGGTCTCCAGATGTGTGTCCAACTTTTAATTGCAAGGACTATAAATCTCATCACAGTGATGTCCAGCTTCCCTTGGTCAAAACTATTAATCCTTGAGTTGATGTTCATCTTCTTTTCTGAAGCTGCTTTTCTCTGTTTTGTTAAGGCCTGAGATAAGCATGCTTCCTTTTTATATATTCTAAAGCTGTAGTTTCCAAGATCCTTACTACAAGGAATATTCTAAAATTATACTTAATTTATACTAAAATTAAAAGGTTAATATTGCAAAACTCTTTAAGGCTTAGCTACAAGCAGAAAGTTCCTGTCAAACGGGAATATCCTTAATGCTTTAATTCAAATGCTCCTAAATCAACTTAAGACTCATACAGGTTAATTGCAAACAAAAGATAGGTTCAAAGGCCTTTTCCCATGCTTTACTTTCCTCAGTTATTGTTAGAATTTGTCTTTATAACTGTCCTATGGTTGGTTTCCCCACATATCACAATGACAAATACATACGTTGCCTGTATGTACCTGACACATAACACAGCTTGGTATTTCACAATCCTGCACTTCATGATATTAAATTGTGTTAATCAGACTTTGTCCCATCATGAGTTTCTGGAACACATTTCCAAGCCTTCCAGCTGTAGCCCAAGGGAAGCTGTTTCTGTCTTGCATCACCAAATTGGCAGGGTTTTTGCAAAGACAGCCCTTTAGAAAGGACTTGTGTGAGCATTAACATCTAAGGGGCTGCTTTCAAAGACAGACCCAAACCTCATAAACAAACAGCAAATCTACCAAACAACATATTTTTAAAAGTACTTTATTTGTAGCTCTTGTTCCTTATGTTTTCCAGTTGGCCCCCTTTTCCACTGCAGTGTCTTTCCTTGGACAGAAAAGCCCCCTTGCTAGATGATGTGACTTATCAAGGAAAACAGAACTCAAACACAATGGATTTATTAGAGCTAAACATGGAGGTTCCCATGATCACAGTAATAATCATTGATTTTCAGTTTATTTTGGTTTCAGATAGTTTTCAGAAGGGTGAGAACAGTATCTCAGATCCCCTGGGTGCGTTGGTGCCATAGCCACTTATTATCTCTTCTTTCTTATTATCTGTCCTTTCTGTAGTCCTGTAGTTCCTCTGCCCATTTGTTGCTCTTGGATCTCTGCCTCCTTCACCTGATTTTTATCTTTTTCTGGATTTGTGAGGATTTTTGTGTTGGTTTTGATTTTTTTTCTTGGTGGTTGTTTTGTCTGCCTGTTCTATTTGGTCACAGTTTTGCTATTGGTTTTTGAGGTTTTTTATTCCCTTAACAGCAAAAATTAGCTTGTGATTTGTATTGTGAAGTTTTGATACACAGGTGTTGCACATAAAGGTTGGTTTTGTTTTTAAAGTCATCTCAGACCTGCAAGGCCCTGTGTCTTTGAAAACTGTGTGCTCTTGAAGCGATACACAAAACAATTAGAATCCACAGTCTGATGTAATTATGAATTGGGTACGTCTTGTCAGCAGCCGACACAAGCGAGATAGCTCTCGTGAAAACTTGTGCCCTGAGCCTTGGTCTGACTCACATCTTCATTCTCAAAAATGTTCCATGTTCATTACATTGCACAACCTTGCCATGCATACTCAACCCCTGGCCCCTCCTGTCCTGGCCTCGCATGGTAATCAGATCCAGGTCGTTCTGGGCATGCATTGTTTGCTGTGGTGTTCGCACAGGGCTCTCTTAGTGATCTCTGAGGCGGAAGACTGTGGTCTTCCTCATGACTGAACTTTGGAACTTTTCTCCTTTGTGTGTGCGCTTTGGTCCCTTGGTGGGGGTGCAATCTGGGGGTATAGCTAAGGCCATGAGGTCACAGCAGGCTCTGAGGTCACAGAGATGCCAGAGCCCCGTGGTTGCACAGCAGCACAAGGAGCGAGCAGTCAGTGCTTGAGCACAACTGTTGCGGCAGCAGCAGCGGCGGTGGCAGCAGCAGTGCTGACATTGGGACAGCGGTGTCAGGACAGCGGTGGCAGCAAGAGCTGCGGGACTGGCAGAGGGCAAGGCAGCATGGCCCTTGCTCTGCGCCTCTTCCTCCTGCTCCTCCTGGCCGTGGCCCTGCCTGCCAGGGCTGCCCAGGCTGCTCCGCTGCAAGTGCGGGGAGCAGGTGAGCTGGCAGCCTGGCTCCCCTTTCCCGGGACAGCGCTCCCTGCTCCCCGGGAAGCGCTGGGGATGGTTTTCCCCAGGCCTTTAGGGAGGGTTTCCTCTGGGGGAAGGAGAGAACCCCCACGGGCCCTCAGCTGGCCCTATTTCCTCTCCAGGGATGTGTCACAGGGCCTGCAAAGAGGGTGGAGAGTGACCAGGACCAGCCCAGAGCTCCCCAGGCCCCTGTACAGCTTTGGCCTTGTCCATTCACATCTGGCTCCCATGGCCTTTCCCAACCCCCTTGCAGTGCCCAGTTCCTTAAGGCAGAGGGGGATCCCAGCACACCATGGAAATGGGTCTGTTTGTGCTCCATTCTAGATTGGGATGGCGTCATAGATTATCTGGATGCCCTATCAGATGATGGCTTGAAACCCCTGGAGAATGCTGGTGGTAAGTTCTCTCTTTGCCTTTCCTGACAAAATTATCCGTGTCCATGTGCGAAGAGGTCACCCATGAACCCTTTAGGTTAACATCATTTCAGGGTTGAAAGAATCTAGTAACCTTTCCCTGCTCCCTTCTGGACCCTGAGCGATCCCACTCTGGAGGCCCTGGGGGGCATCCCTTAAGTTACACCACATTGGCTCCCTCCACTGTTCTTATGTTCCTGAGCCATTGCCTCCCATTTCCTTGACTGGCCCTTTGTAGTGCCCTGAGACCAACGTCAGGCCTCGGGCCTCCAGAGAGAGAAAGCTGGACCCACTGTGTGTCTGTTTCTGGGACCTGAATATTTCACTGCACGGCTGAATTAAACATCTGCGGATATTTTGCAAAGACCCTTTTTGCTTCTTTACCTTGAATTTACTAGCAGCAATGCAGGCTGCAAAATCCTCCAGGATCGCTGTCATTGAGAAAAAGGATCATTTATCTGTCCAACATCCTCCCGTGTGCAATGCCAGTGTGTCCTTCCATGTGCTCTGTGCAGCCACAGAGAAGAGCACAGAGGGAAGGGGCCGGGCCCAGGGCTGTTCCATGGGGCTGAGCCTTTCTCAGCTCCTTTGCCAGCCCCAGGGAGCCTGAGCTGCTCCTTCTACCACTGCCAAGCCCTGGCCTTGCCTGGGGCTGTGTTTGGAGCTGCAGCAGCTCAAGGGAGTCCTTTCTGCCCTGACTGCCCCGCAAGGGGCTCCTTCCATCCCAGTGTGGGGCCACTGCAGGCACGAGGTGCCCCTGGCCCTGCTCCTGAGTGGAAGGAAGAGCTGAGGGAGTGCCTGGGAGGGCACCAATCACCCAGGTGCCCTCACTGCCACTTGGGCCTGAAGGAAAAATGGAACTTTCCATTAAGGTCCTCCTAAATGGAAGAACCGAGACATAGGAGACACGAAATCCTTGGAGGCAGCCAAACTTCTGGACCAGATGCTGAATGACCTGGAGAGGCGCCGTGGTGGGTGCATTTCCCTCAGCCTTGTCCTGGGGCTCAGCAGCCGGGGGCTTTGGCTGCACATCTGGACACGCCGTGCCCAGCACAGCAGGAAGGGATCCATGGCAGCCTCGCTGCCCCGCTGCTGCTTCCACGCCCTGCAGGGCTGTTTGCCAGCCTGGCCTGGCTGCAGCTTCTCCCCAGCCTCTGCAGGAAGGCATTTGGCATCTGCTGACAGGCAGACCAAACTGCACCATGGTTCATACAAGCCCTGAGATCCCCTGCAATTGCCTGGACCATGGGGAGATCAGGAATGACAGCAATTTAGAGAACGGTGAACCCTGGCCAATCCCAAAACTTTTTACGAATTCTTGCTCATTATCCATCAGTTTGACCAGTATTGCTTCCTGAAGATGCCACCTCCCAGAAAGGGGAACATACGCACCTAATTTAGCTGTCTCTTTTTCTTTCTCCAGAGATGAACCGAAAGGCTGTGCTGAAAACAGCATTTCCTGCAGGAAGCAGGGGCTCATTGGCAGCCTCTGCTGCAGGAAGGGAGGTGATGCCCAGCACAGTCACAGGAGGTAATTGCTGTGCCTCTGGGCCTGAGCCCTGCTGAGGCTTGAGCTGCCATCTTGGCTGTGCGTCAGTGCCTGCCCTCCAGGGATGTCAGACAGGCCCTGCAAAGAGGGTGCAGAGTGACCAGGAGCCAGCCCAGAGCTCCCCAGGCCCTTGTGCAGCTTTGGCCTTGTGCATTCACATCTGGCTCCCACAGCCTTACCCGATCCCCTTGCAGTGCACAGTTCCCAAAGGCAGAGGGGGATGCCAGCACACCATGGAAATGGGTCTGATCTGTGCTCCCTTCCAGATGAGAGTGGTGCCATTGCTTTGCCAGCAGCTGGGATGGAAGATGGTTTGGAACCCATGGGAGCTTCTGCAGGTAAGTTCTGAGAGAATAATCATTGACAACCTGGCAGGAACTGTGTGACAGAAGCTTCTGTGGCTCTTGAGTTACAGGTGTGTCTGCAGGAAGGATCTTCCCAGGTCCTTTGGTGGATGTTGCACACAAGCCCAGCTCCCATCGCAGGGGTGAGTAGTGTGTCCCTGCTGACCCCACAGGCTGAGCCCTGCATCTGTGGGATCTATTCCTGGTGAAATGGAAATATTTTCTCTTAAGGTCCTCTGAGAGGGAGGAAAAAACCTACAAAACAGAATGTGCTCCTGGAGGCATCCAAACAACTGGACCAAATCCTGATTGACCTGGAGAGGCTCGATGGTGGGTGCATTTCCCTCAGCCTTGTCCTGGGGCTCAGCAGCCGGAGGCTTTGGCTGCACATCGGGACATGCTGTGCCTGGAACAGCAGGAAGGGATCCATGGCAGCCTTGCTGCCCCGCTGCTGCTTCCACGCCCTGCAGGGCTGTTTGCCAGCCTGGCCTGGCTGCAGCTTCTCCCCAGCCTCTGCAGGAAGGCATTGGGCATCAGCTAAGTGAGAGCCCAAACTGCACCATGGGCCTGGGATTTCTTGGTCTCTGGGCAGATCCGGTGGGGCAGATATTTGGAGGAGGGAGGGCCCTGAGGCAGCCCCAAGGGCCTTGGCCTTTCCCTGATCCTTATCCATGTCTTTCCCAAGTGATACTCCTTGAAGATGCCACCTCCCCACTGGGCAATGGCTCTACCTGATCTGGCTGTCCCTTTTCCTTTCTCCAGAGATGGACCAAAAGTCTTTCCAGAAGGCAGCACATCCTGGAGGACGCAATGTACCCGTGCTAGCCACGTATACAGGACATGAGGAGATGCCAGACAGTGCCACAGAAGGTGATTGCTGTGCAAGGCTCAGCCTGGCTGAGTAGTTCTGCTGGGGTCCCTCCATGTGAGACATGTCCTGAAACCATCGAGCCACTGCATGGGGTGCCCATGGTGGGGAATGGGCAGAGGGGGAGGGCAAGGCTCCAGTGTGTCCTGAGAGGGCCTGGGTGTGTGTCCCTGGGCTGGGGGAGCTGTCACGGGGCAGGGAGGGCCAGGGCTGGCAGTGGCTGCTCAGGGATGGCTTTGGCCCGTGTCCCTCCAAGCAGCCACTGCCCAAGCAGCTGCGCTGGCCCTGGGCTCTCCTCCCGGCCTGCTGGGCTTTTTTGGGTGGCACAACCTGTGCCAAGGGGTGGCAAGGTGCCTGCAGGCCCCAGCCTTGGGGGTAACGGAGAACGTCCTGCCCGCATCCACCGTGCTGCCAGCTCAGCAGTGCAGCACAGCACGGGCTCACGCTCCCCATTGCTCCCACAGATGTTGTCACTGAAGCAGGAATATATGGCCCGGATCCAATGCGCCTCCCAAGAATTGTCTGTCCCCAGGATGTTCGCAGGAAATGCATGATAGGCACAGTGGTGATAGTGTTCACTGTGCCACTTGTGCTGCTAGGCTGCTATCTTGGCATTCGCAAGCTGTATGAGATCAGACGGTCAGTTGCTGATTTTTCTCCACAGTTTTCTTATAACTTTGCTCCATAGCATTGGTAGCCTGACTCGTAGTCGTGCTGCTGTGGAGTTGTGGCCAGTCCATGGTTGTCCAAAGAACTCTGGGGACGGTTCTGCTGCTGCCCTGAGCTTTCATTGGCCTCCTCATTGCTGGGCCTTGTCCTGGGGGGCCCGCTGGGGCCGCAGCCAGTGCTGGCTCCCACTGAGGCTGCCTGGCCAAGAGCAGCCCCAGGGGCACAGGGCAGAGGCACAGCAAGTTCTCAGCAGTGTTTGGGCAGCACAGTTCAGGACAGGGCAATGCTTATTTTGTAGCTCATGTAAAGTTTAATGGCAACGGTGTTGCAGCACAAGCAAATATGCTCCAGTTCAGTGTTAAAACAAATCCAGCCTGATGAAGGTTTGGATTTGGCCGTGAAACTTTGCTCTTTTTGTGAGCCCTGTTCTGGATTGATTCCCAATCAGTCTTGGAGCCAGTTCTGGGTGAAGGCTCATCCCAGCCCTGAGCGTTGGCAGTTCTGGCCTCAAAGGGACAGCTGAGGCTGCACTGGACATGACTGGGAATCAGGGCTCTATTATCAAAGGGCTTTGAGAAGTTTAAATTCCTATGTTTTTTCTACATGTTTTTCTTTATGAAATTCATTCACTTTTTCTAAACTTAGTTTTGAAACTAACTTGTTTTCCAGTGCCTATTCCAGTTTTTTGGTATAGTGAATGGTGGCCCAATTATCCCATGGCTGAATTAAGAGACTGTAAGTACTATAAAATGGAATGAGTTTTACCGTCTTATGCCTTTCACACACTCATAAAACTTTTGTTGGTTTATGTGACCAACAGAAGCGTTTTTCTCTACTTTTAATTCAAACAAGCAGCAGAGCCGGAACCTGTTGAGAAGAGTCTCTTCACTTCATAGCTAAAGCAAACTGCCAGGGTTCTTTATTGATCAATATAAAATCTATATTTTATGTATATACTCCTGTCAAGTGACTGATAGAAACGAGGGATTTGGACTCTGTGGGAAGTACTGACCAGCTGTGCATTGGCTCTCCAAAGCTCAGTCTGTAATAATCAATCTTCTTCAGAAGAGAATGTTCAGTTTCTTCCTGGCACTCACTCTTGCACTCGTACTCAAAAACACTTCTTGAAAGAAATTTACAACGGCTCTTTATGCTCCCTTAATTGACTTTTCTCTCTTTCTCCAGTAATGCCAATGAAAACCTGGATGATTCCATTAAAAAAGCTGGAAAGCAGATCCTGGAGAAGAGGGCATACATCTGCTCCCACCCACTGGACAGGACCTTCTGATCCCTCCCTGACAGCAGGCACTCATCACTGTCAGTCAGGGAGGAATTTGCTGCAGTTTCATGAGGGAGAGATTAAAAGCATCTGTTAATTAAAGTCTTTGAAAAATGTAATTGTATAAAAATACTACTTTCCAAACTCTATTTCAAAGGATAAGGATAAATAAAGAGATTTAATTTAAAGCTGAAATTATTTTGTCAGATAGATAGATGGATAGATATATAGGAAGACAGGTAGATATTAGATCGCTGGATAGTTAAATAACTAAGACAGAAATAGATAGATAGATAGATAGATAGATAGATAGATAGATAGATAGATAGATAGATAGATAGATAGATAGATAGATAGAATGATAGATAGATAGATAGATGTATATACATGTCTGTTCCTCTTGGAGTGGGATAAAGAGAGGAAGTTTGGATGGGGAAATGTTTCTTCCCAGGGAAGGGACTGTGTGGTTTCTCAGTATCTTTTCACTTCAATCAGCTCCTCATTCACTGAGCAAGTCTGAAAGACTTGGGCAATCAGAACAGTTCTGCTTTGGAGGCACCTCCAGCTCTCTTGTCCAGCAGCACCACCAGGACACTGAGTCCCCAGTGTCCAGGGAGCTTCTGCTGTCACCCTGAGGGACACCATTGGTCACTGACGTCCATCGGGCCTCTGAGGCATTGACCACAACCCCCTGGATGTGACCAGCCAGGCAATTGCTCATTCTCCAAACTGTGCCTTCATCAGATCCACAGCTCACCAAAGGAGGGACAAGGATGCAGGGCAGGGCTGATGTGTCCAGGGCATGGCAGAAGTCCAGAGTGGTGCCATCTCTAGCTCTTCCCTTGTGCACTGGGGTGTAACTTTGCGGCTGGGTCACAGGCAATATGTTCTCTGGCCAGCTCACTGCCTGAGTCCCATGGACAGTCACAAGAGAGGCTGCCCCTGGATCCCTACAGGGACCTTCCCGGCTGGCGGTGCGTACAGGGGCTCGCAGCTCCCTGCAGCCGACACCTGTGGCACGGGTGACACAGCAGCAACCCAGTACGAGGGACTGAGGTGAAGGAACCGAGAGAGATCACTTGTTTGAGTTCTAAGGAAGGTTTGTGTCCCCAGAGGAGTCAGGGACAACTGACAATAACTGATTTTTAAGGAAGAGAGAGAAGAAGGGGAGGACACAACTTTTTACCAAGGGGAAGGCATTAGGGAAGGAGTGCAGGGCAAGGGCTATCCAACAGAAACCAACAAGGGGAAGGAGCAAACCTTGAAATCCAATCTTGCTTTGAGGAAGGGATCAACTACAGGGTACACACCAGAACAAAAGTCTGTGCTGTCTTTGATGGACAGGGGCATTGACAAATACTTGGTGAATAAACAACTCAGGACTGAACCACCAGAGAAACCAAGTGGGATACGTGGAATGAAACATTACAAACGTAGAACAAGGAGTATTTTAAACTTACTACAGAAGAACAAACTGTAAAATAACAGACTACCACACTGGGGTGTTGCAGTGTGTCTCTATTGTGTTTTCAACTGCAATTCAGTTTCAATGGTCAGTTCAAACCCCCACCCCCCCGCCCCATCTCTTGTATTGTTATAGCATATTTTATCCTTAATGGATTGTTCTTTTGCACCTCTCTTGTTGGTTTTGCCCCAGTTTTCCATCTTCCCAATAACCTGCCCTTTGTTCCTGAATGTTACCTGTTCCTTCTCCCAGTATGAACATGGTCAGTCCCTCCTCATGCCTGCCCCTTTCTCCAGAAACTTCCCTGTCATTTTTGTATCCCTTGAGGTCTCATTGGTTTGTTTAAACTCTTCCCCTCCCCTGTAATTCCCAATTGGTTTAAACACTGTATTCCCTGCCTTATGCTTCTCCCCAGGTTTCTCCCAATTTGTTAAAGTTTTGTACCCTCCTCTTGAACCTCCCCTTGTTGAAAAACCCCTTCTAGAGCCTGGACTCGTGTCTTTCTGAGCCTGACCTTCCTGGGCATAAACACCTTTGGGAGTCATACAGAAGACCTCTCCTTGTTCCTTGTCCCTGCCCTTGAAGCATTCCACCTGTGCCATAGAGCAAATGTGACCTATAGCAGCACCCAAATTGTGTGGCTTTTTGGAGGCAGCCCCCTCCTGGTGACAGTGCTGGGAGCAGCCCAGGCTGAAGAACTCTGGCACCGTGTCACTGAGGCAGCCACACAATCATGGAAGGGCTCTGGCTTGGTCAGACTGCACACACCCACCCTATGCTCCTCAAGGTTTTTTTTGGCATATCCAAGCATTGAAGAGGTTGGGTGACTTTCCCCCCTGTTTTATTCACTGTGTCCTTTGAGGACCACAAAAGGAAGCAGTGCCTTAAATTGCACATGAAGAGCAAATGGTGAAGTAAAGGCTTCACCTTTCCTATGAAGCCAGAGGACTGTGTTAGCTATGGCCCACCCAAGGTGCCAAATTTCCGGCTGGGAAGCTGCTGACAGGAGGGAATGTGGAACTTGTCTCCAGCCAGAGATCACTTACTCCTCAGCATGCTGGGATGTTGCTGACAGTGCCTGAGGAGCTGAGAAATCATTGGATGTGATTTCCTGTGCCAGTGCCCAGAACACAGAGCAGTGAGCTCAGCTTGAGGAGGCAAGGCCAGCCCTTGGACACAACAGCCAGGCAAGCATGAGCTCCCTCTCAGAGAAGGAAAATTCCAGCCATGAGGTCCATCCCCAAGCAGGCCATGAGGTCACAGCAGGATGTGAGGTCACAGCAGGCTCTGGGGTCACAGAGCCGTGTGGTTCTACAGCATCACAATGTCCAACCCCCGGTGCCCAGCACAGTGGGAGGGCATCCATGGAAACCTCACTGCCTTGCTGCTGCTTCCATACCCTGTAGGGCTTTTTCCCAGCCTGACCTGGCTGCAGCTTCTCCCCAGCCTCTGCAGGAAGGCATTTGGCATCAGCTGGCAGGGAGCCCAAGCTGAAGCATGGGCTTAAGATCTGCTGGGGCTGCAGCCAGTGCTCGCTCCCGCTGAGGCTTCCTGGCCAAAAACAGGGCAGAGGCAAAGCAAAATGTGGAGGAGAAAGAGCAGGGATTAGATTGCCCTTGAAAGGCAGAGGTGCTCTGGGGCCCGCTCCTGGCCAGGGAGCCTGCCCAGAGCCGTGCCCTGCTCGCCGGGGCCTTGAGGGGCAGCTGTGCAGCTGGGCCAAGCTGTGCCAGCAGCTCCAGCCATGCTGGGGAGCCTTGCCAGCTCTGGGCCCTGCTGTGCAGGAGGCTCCCTGTGTGCCACTGGCAGCTAGGGCCTCAGCCACCTCCTCTCTCCAGAGGTGCTCCTGTGCATCTTCAGAAGAGAGGCCTAGCAACTCGGGCAAAGAGAACTTGACCTGTTATCCCAGGTCTCCACTTATGCCCTTATCTGCCCTGCCGTGGCTGCAACACCATCAGAAGGCCTTCTCACATTCCAAATTCGTTTTCCCCTCCAAAACAAGACCCTCTGCCCCAGAGCCCGCAAGCCCTATTTCCCAGCCAGGAGTGAATGTGGGCAGCCCCTGTCTGCCAGGGTAGGGCTTGGCCCACATTTTATATTTCAATAAAGAAATGGTGTTGTCACAGCTCTGTCCAGATCGTAACAGCCGCAAAGGCCACCCCGCAGCAGCACAGGCTGAGCTCCATGGCCAGGAGCAGCCGTGGATGCCCACGGTGTGTGCAGGCAGGAGCCAGGCAGGGGCTGCTGTGACCAGTGAGGTGGCCCTGAAGGCTGGGGGAGCCCATGCTGAGTGTCCCTGGGCCAAGGACACATTTCCTTCCCTGGCATCATCTGAGCCCTGGCCCCATGAGGCAGGCATGGATATTTTGGGGTCCCTGCTGAGGGGTGCTGAGGTCACTCATGAATCACAAAGGAGTATTGATGGCCTCTTCGAACCCGTGCAGGGATCCCTCATGAGGTGTGCAGCGGGGTTACATTTGAGGGGGTTTTTTACTCTTCTCAGCACAGCAAAGGGTCACTTGGCCGAGGTTTTGCAAAGCTGGGAGAAAGCCTCTTGCAAAGCCTTGGGCCCGGCCTGCGGGCACAGCGGACAGGCGGAGCTCATCCCCTGGGGCCAGGCCGGGCTGCTCAGGCCGGGCCAGGCTCGGGCCCCGGCAGGGAAGGGCCATGGCCCTGGGCTCTGATGAGGGTGCTGAGCTCCGCCATGGCCCTGTGCTGCAGCCCAACACATTTACAGCCAGGGCCGTGCCCTGGCCCACAAGAGGCACCCGGGGCTGCTACTGAGGTCGCGCCTTCTCCCACTCAAGGGGGCTGGCCCTGTTCCTTTGGAGGATCCAGAGCCTTGTACTTCGGCCTGATGGTGCAAAGATCCCCCCAGCATCCCTGAGCTTGTGGAAATAAAGGCTTTGTGCTCATTAATATGAAAAGCTGTATGGGTGGCCTGCAGCTAATGTTCTTTTGTTGCCTGGACCCCAGTCAGTGCTCGAGTCTAAATGAATGACCCAGCCTGAAGCTGGCCTTAAGACTGATTTGATGAGAGGGAGTGAAGCTCTGTTGACTGCAAATTCTCGTGGAAAAAAGTACAGGAACTTGGGTAATGCTGGTGACAAAAGCAGAGTGCAGAGTTGAACCTGTGAGGCCACCTCAACGCCTCCTCCCCCAACCCTTTTATTTTTATTTTGTTTAATATTCTGAGGGCCAGTTCTTGCATGAAATGGGCCCTCAGGAAAGAGCTGCTGGGCCTCCTGGCTGTGTCTGTTTGTGCTCCCTGTGCTTCTGGTTGCCAAGGTGTCAGGGTCTGTCCTAGTGGACAGATGACCTGATGGTTCGTAGGAATGATCTCAGAGTGCAAAACACCAACACGGTACAAGGGGGTTTGCAGTGATAATCAAATCAAATGCAGTTTTATTGAAATAACTACAGCAAAAATGCGATAGAGGGATTAAGGGAGAGAAAAAGAGAGAGAAAGAGAGAGAGAGAGAGGGGGGATATAGCTACCAACTCAGAGACGAACTGTACCAACTGTACCAACTGTACCAACTTTGGTGCAGTCCAGCTGAGGGTCCGCCTGCTACGCTGGGGAGATCTCAAAGGCGCTAGCTAACTCAGAGGTTTTTATTACTGAAAATTGCGAGGGGGGGGGAAACAGATACAATAGGGAACAGATGTAACAGGTAGTCCATGTTCTCAGCAGTAAATGAGCTTGATAGATGTAACAGGTAGTCGGTGTTCTCAGCAGTAAATGAGAGCCATTGTTTTCTTGCTCCAGTGGTCACAATCTGCAGGCAAACATCTCGCTTTGGTCAGCTTGCCTCCCCACACACCTCCCCCGGGCTGGGGGTTTCAGTCCCAGTCCTTTGAAGGAGCAGAGGGGCCTTTTTATGAGTTTCATGTCTCAGTCCTTGATGGAAAAGCTTCTCACATCTCCGTCTGTCTGTCACGGTGGTTGTAAAACAGGCAAGGGTCTTCTATGGGAGACCACCTGAAACTCAGGAGAAGTCCAGCCAGGCCAAGAGGTGGGACAGCTTCCAAAGCTGCTATTGTTGCAAACGGGGCATGGTGTCCTCTTCTTAGCATACAGCAAACACTGCTGTGGAAACAACAGCTCAAAACTGAGCTTTCAGGTCTCAGGGTCCGTGGCGTGTGACTTTTCTCCTTCAGAGCCAGATATAGATGGGGGGGTCTTCTCTTCAGTGGTCTCCCAAAGACGATCGTGAGGCAGATGAGGGAAAATTAGGACAGACTCTCACGCAGGGCCAGCACCTCTGAGGACAGGGCGTCCTGCTCTGGGTGGTGGTGGCAACAGCATGTCCCCAGCAATAAGCTGGTAGCGCAGCCGTGGGACAACGGACACTGGCATAGAAATGAGAGATGACAGGTCTAGTTTTCCCTGCCTGAGTTATTTGACAGGTCTTGTGAAGCTGCAGAATCATCCCTGTGAAGGGAGGAGGTGGCTGGGGAATTGGGAAAACAAACAATGGGGTATGCATAAGTTTTTGTATATGCCCCATTCAGCATAGGCATTTTTAGGAAGTGATTTATTGAGAGGGTCCTCTGGAGCTGAATGATCAAAAGTACATTGAGGTATTAAATTTAACCTTAACAGCTATTGAAATTGAGATGGAAATTGATGAAGAGATACTAAGTCAAGTATTTCCCAGGGTATGGACCTCTGGTGTACCAGGGATGGCGAAAAATGCCTCCTCCATAGTAATTAAGCTTAAGGAAGGGACACAACAAGTCAGAATTAGGCAGCAGTACCTCCTAAAGAATGAAGACAGGGAAGGAATCAGTCCAATAATTGAAAATTTTCTGCGGTTAGCATTATTAAAAGAATGCCAATCTGATTTCAATACTCCCATTTTACCTGCAATCTGATGGGTCAGACCGGATAGTACAGGATTTGAGGGCTGTCAATAAAGTAACAGAAGATCTGTATCCTGTGGTAGCCAATCCATATACCTTATGAACTTATTTAACACCTGAGCTAATCTGGTTAACCATTTTAGAATCAAATGATGCCTTCTTTTGCCTCCATATCCACAAAGTCAGACAGAAAATTTTTGCATTCGAATGGGAAAGCCCTAAAAGTGGGCACAAAACCCAGCTCACATGGCCCGTGCTTCCTCAGCGCTTCAAAATTTCCCCTACTCTGTTTGGGGAGCAACTTGCAAAAGATCTGGAGTTTTGGGAAGCTCCACAGGAAGAAGGAAGGCTTTTGTAGTACCTGGATGATCTTCTAGTAGCCACTCGGATGAGGGAAGCATGTCTGGCCTGGACAGTAAGCCTTTTGAATTTTCTAGGACCCCAAGGACACAGAGTATCAAAGAAAAGGCACAGGCAGTGAAAGAGAAAGTAATCTACCTGGGGTACCAGGTGAGTGCTGGGCAACGGACATTAGGGCAGGCTCGCAAGGAGCCATATGCCAAACCCCAAAACCCCAGACAATAAAGGAACTCCAAACCTTCTTAGGCATGGCAAGGTTGTGCCGACTGTGGGTTTATACTTATGGACTGCTCGTAAGACTCCTCTATGCTCTTATTGCCAGTGGAAACAGAGATCTCCAGTGGACAAAGGAAGGCACACGGGCCTTTCACCAGCTAAAGAGTGCCCTCATGTCAGCTCCAGCTTTGGGACTTCCAGATGTAAGTGAACCATTCTTTCTGGTTTTCCCATGACAGACAGGGAATTGCCCTGGGAATATTGGCTCAGGACTTGGGTCCATATCAGAGGGCAGTTGCTTACCTCTCCAAGCAACTAGATGCATCAGCAAAAGGATGGCCAGGTTGCCTCAGAGCTGTAGCAGCAGTCGTGCTGAATATTCAAGAGGCACGCAAGTTTACCCTGGGACAAAAATGGCTGTGCTAGTGTCCCACACAGTGCCCGCAGTACTGGAAGCAAAGGGTGGCCTCTGGCTTTCACCACAGAATTTTCTGAAATACCAGGCCATCATGGTAGAGCAAGATGATGTAGAGATCGTGGTGACTAATATTGTCAACCCAGCTTCTTTTCTCAGTGGAAATTAAGGAGAAGCAGTACACCACGATTGCCTGGAGACCATTGAAGCTACTTACTCCAGATGCCCAGAATTTTAAAGACACTCGTCTAGATGATACAGAGACCTGGTTCACTGATGGCAGGAGTAGCCATGTTGCCAGTGGAAAGCGACATGCTGGATACACAGTGACTGCCTGCAGAGAAGTAATAGAATCCAGGCCCTTACCAACAGGCTCCTCTGCGCAGAAGGCCGCGATAATTGCCCTGACCCGTGCCTTGGAAATGGCAAAAGGAAAGAGAATAAACATCTATACAGACTCGAGGTATGCATTCAGAGTTGTGCATGCACATGGAGCCATCTGGAACGAGAGGGGACTGCTAACCTCACAAAAAGAAGAGACAATGCAGCTGCTGGAAGCAGTTCAGCTGCCTGAAAAGGCATATTAAGGCACACCAGAGAGTGAGCTCAGAATTGGAAGAAGGAAATGAGCTAGTGGATGGAGAGGCAAATAAAGCAGCAAAAAGTGGAGTAATTATGGACAGATTTCCCTCAAAAGTAAGCCAAAATATAATAGTACTAATCAAAAGAGACATGCAACCACAAGGGGTGGGCTGCTGTTGAAAGACAGCCAGTAATCCCTTCCCATTTTTGTGATCACTAGTGAAAGAAGAGCACCAAAAAACACACTGGGGCCTAACTACTTAAAAGCTTTTATAAAGTGTGGCTCCTTTCCCAGAATGACCAAGGCTGCCAGTGATACAGAGTGCATCAAAATAAAGGGTTGACTTTTAAGTAGTAGTTTCCACAGGCTTTCTAAAAGTCATGTCTGACTGAAAGAATCATTGCCAAGAATTAATCTGCCACTATTACTCAGGTAAACCAACAGTGAGATCCTTGCCTCCAGACAAACCCCAAAAATACCCCCAGGCCGAAACTCGGTCAAATTAAGAGAGGCCATGGGCCTGGACAGCTGTGGCAAATTAACTTTTCAGAACTCTAAGAGAAAGGGGGGTATCTGTATTTATTAGTATTGACAAATACATTTTCAGGCTAGCCAGAAGCATCCCCCACCAGAACTGTCAAAGCTCTAGAGGTGACCATGGTATTATTACAAGAAATAATACCATGCTTCAGAGCTCCAGCCACAATATCCTCGGTTTGAGGATCACATTTCATTTCCAAAAGAGTGCCAAAGATTAGTAGCCACCTGGGCATAGATTCATAGATTGAGAACTTCACACTCCATACCACCCGCAATCAAGCAGCCAGGTGGAGAAAATGAATCATTTGATTAAGCAGCAGATTGTAAGACTGGGGCAGGATGTTAATCTGCCCTGGCCCCAGGCTCTTCCACTGGCACTGCTGCGAATTCAGACTAAACCACGAGCTAAAGAAAAGCTGAGTCCTTTTGAAATGCTTTATGGAAGACCATATGGAATACGAAAGAGAATGTCCACCCACATTGGAGAGATAACCCTGGCCACCTGCATGGTGGCTTTAAGCAAACAGCTCAGAGAAATTGAAAAACACGTGGCTAGAACTCGGAGCAAAGAGCTAGACAGACCAGTACATAACATACAGTCTAGAGATTATGTATATGTTAAGCCTCTTGCAGAAAAGACTTTGGATGCACAGTGAGAGAGATCACTGCAAGTGCTTCTCATCACCTTCTCTGCAATCCAGACCAAGGAGTAGAATGCCTGGATCCATCACTCTCGAATGAAGAAAGCCCCAGGAGCCCCTTAGAGAGGGACATCAAGAAACAATGAACTGAGATTAAAACTTACTCAGGCAAAATGAGTATATTGCAGCCAGGGGTAGTTTGTCATTTCAATTACAGAATTGATTTGTATGTAATTATAACTGGAGTCTTAGAATTAGAGAGTACCTCTATCCAAAGCAATGCTGAATGGCCTTGGTCCCAAGCTTTCAATCTGTATACTGGATCCATGGGAGAACTTTCTAAGATAAAAGAGCTAAACCTGTCCACTGTAGTAATTCATGAAGATCAGGTATATGAGGAGCAAGAGTGGCAAGAACGAGAACTGTGGACACTTCAGGAGATCAAGAGAGAAGAAATCAAAATAGAGTGCTAGGTAGTCAATGAGACGGCTAATGAGAAACCAGATGAAATTAGTGTCTCAACCTCCCCGTATACAGGCACCAAGAAGTTTGTGATAGCCCAAGTGAATCAGACTGTTGGTGTAATTTCTCCTTGATACAGCCTGTAGAAGTGACCTGCCTTTAAGCTCGAGATGCTATAAAGCTCTCATTTAAATTTTAAATCAACACTGCACTTTTTACAATGGCAGGACCTTATACAACCCACACTAGTAATCAAATAGTTCAGACCCAACCCAAACTTGAACCTGAAGTGTGAGAAACAGGCCCCTACGTAGGGAAGAATGTAAGTGAAAACAACTGTTGTTCAATCCAGAATGGTCTCTCAAACGTGTTGAGTTGCTAGTGCAAATTAACATCTCAAAAATCCAACCAGCCTGCTCCTCTTTCCGAAGAACATCCTTTGAGGGCTGCACAAGGTGGTTACAAAGACAGATATAGCTCAGGAGCAGAACAAGAAATTATCTAACTTGGATGTTAGGGAATGGATTGAGAGTTTTAAATGGAATTGATTCAGAAATACTGATGAATAAGCTGGCCACTGCAGCAGGTGACCTAGCAAAATTGAAGCAGCCTTAACAGTCAGCTCTATTGGCATTAGGAACTAGCCAGTGGCAGGTTTCCAAAGTACTGCCAAAGTGGGAAAAGGCTGGGAGCCAAGACCACAGGGTAATATTAGAAGCACTTGGTACAGTTGGAAATAATGTGTCTTTAGTTTTCAGTTGTATACAAGCACAGTTATAGATGTAGGCAACAGCAGCTCTGATCATACGGGAAGGGGGTGAAGGTAATTTTCCAGCTGAAATTTGGGAAGTTGTCTGGGATAATGTGATTGATTTTGTAAAGAAGTTTCAATCCTGGTGGACTATAGTAAATTTCACCTATGATCCTGCTTCTAATGTGGCCACTGCCTTGGTTCTTACCTAACATTATGCCACTGTTTATGTTATCCGCCCCATCACTGCACTGGGATTAAATAATGAAAAAACAGTGCTCTACCCTTCAGAACATAGGGTGTGGGCTGGAAAGGTGAATGAAAAGAGGCAAACAGTAAAGTTAGAATCCTGCATTACTAGAGAACAACTGGGATTCATTTGTGAAAGCAATACAATTAATGCCCAAATGTGTGTCTAGACACTGAACAGAGTATTTGCCACTTTGAGATTCATGCAGTCACTGATCAGAAAACTGTGCTCATATATACTAGTAAAAGTTATGTGTGCCTGAGAACTGCTTGTGCTGCTGTAAAAATTGATAACAACAATATTATTTTGTCTAGAAGAAATAATTTTAATTTTTGTATTTGCAATGTTGTTAAGATTATCGGGTGTGATTTTTTGTACATGGCCCCCCTGACATCCCACCAGTTGATTAAAACCAATTACACAATGTAACACAGACTATCACCAACTCCTGTTGGGATGGACCTTACATTGATAAAACAATTAATTAAGCACCAAGACCTACTGCAGATCTCAAAGGAAATTCCAGAAAACAGAGAAAGCCCTAATTACTGTCTCTCATGATACCAAAGAAATAACCAGAATTCTGCAAAGAGTAAAGCAAACTGCAGATCATCACTGGTGGAATGTGATCTTTGGGTGGTCACCAACTGACAATGGAATCCTTAATAAAATGTGTCATCCCATTGTAGTTTTGTTAATATTAGCTGGAATAAGCTAATTTTAGGGTTGTCCATTATATTGCTAATGTGATATTGGAGAATACTACAGCAAACAGCTGTGTTAACCTCCTTATCAAACGTACATGGTAAAGCATTAAGAGACACTTATTGTCATAGGGATTTGCATTAGATAAAAGAATTTACTTATTTTCTAGGAAAGGGGGGAAAAGAGACAGAGTAGAAATTTTCCAGATTAGAAATCCATTTTCATTTAGGCGAAATGTACATCTTTGAGTTAAGTCTGTAGTTGGAAAGCATAGCTGTTTAGTCTGACTGGTAAAAAGCCTAGGCTCAGAGAAACTGCTTCAGTCAAGGACAGAGATAAGGGGCTGGCAGGGGACACAGAGACAGAGGAACTGCTATGAGAACAGGCCAACCTGACCTGGGAATTCTTCCTGATAAAGATTAACTAGCGGTAAATGTCACACCAAATTTGTAAAAATGAATATGTAGGAACCTATCGTAAAATTGGATGCATATCTATTTGAGAGGGTGATAAAAAAGGATCTGGAGTTCCCAGAGGTATGCATGTCTTTTAAGGAGAGGAATCTCCACATGCATCCAGCACAGTAATAAACATACCAACTTTACAACTTTCACAAAGTCGTGGAGTTGCGTTTATCTCCTCAAAAGAGGCCCCGGGGTCAGCTCGCTCACAGAGACCTTCCTGCACAGCAGGAGATGCCCACTGTGCTCAAAGTTTGCCTCTGAAGACTGAGAGATGAGCTGGTAAGAAATCCCGGAAATTATCAGTGAAAGGGCTTTAAGTCTGTTGTTGTCACTAGGTAAAAATCTCCAGTGGGAAAAGAGCCTCTCCAGTACACTGGGTGTCTTGTGATGACTTAGTTCATCTAAGAGTAATGATCACCAATTAAATGCAGTTTTATTTTTTATTCGGCAAGCATAAAAGTGTTCCAAATTTTTCAGAATTCTAAAACTACTTAACTACTTTGAAAAATCCAAAACTACAATAGGAAAAGGGAAGAAATATTTAGGGATATTTTTCTACAAAAAATGTTTCTAAATATTACTAAAATCTTCTGCTGTGTATAAATGTAAAACAAAGACAAAATGGGGCTGCTTTGTCTCAGGAGCCCCATGCTCAGCTGCTGCCTGCCCAGCCCTGGCAGTGCCCAGACAAGCAGCTCCGCCAGAGCTGGTGGTAGCACAGACACACCTGAGCTGAACCCCAAAGATGTTGCCAGGCTCAGGCCCCTCCCTGGTAGGAGGGCTGCACCTCCTGGCCTGGCTGGACACCAGGGGCAGCACCTTTGGGGACAGAGGCTCCTGCTCTGGGTGGTGATACCAACAAGCTGTCCCTAGCAATGAGCTGGTAATGCAGCCGTGGAAGGGACAACAGACACGGGCACGGAGATGCGAGATGACAGGACCAGTTCCCCCTGGCTGAGGTATTTGGCCAGTCTTGTGAAGCTGCAGAGGCATCCCTGTGGAGAGAGGAGGTGGCTGAGGCCCCAGCTGCCAGTGGCACACAGGGAGCCTCCTGCACAGCAGCGCCCAGAGCTGGCAAGGCTCCCCAGCTTCTCTGGACAATCACAGACTGGCAACAACCCCACAGCAACCTCTCTGGGAACATTTCCTGTCTACAACATTAGACTTTAAAAAGAAGCTGTTTGAGGGAAAGGTGAACAAAACACTCACCCTTTTCTCTTCCAGCAAGTCCAAATTTGGACACAGCATAAGATGAAAATAAGCTCCAAAAAAAGCAGGCCTGCTATCAATCCTATCCAGAAACCCCTTCCAGGGCCCTTCTGGGAATCCAGAACACGTGTGGTGGGGCTGGCTGCACCTGTGGGAGCAATGGGGAGCGTCAGCCCGTGCTGTGCTGCACTGCTGAGCTGGCAGCACGGTGGATGCGGGCAGGACGTTCTCCGTTTCCCCCAGAGCTGGGGCCTGCAGGCACCTTGCCGCCCCTTGGCACAGGCTGTGCCACCCAACAAAGCCCAGCAGGCCGGGAGGAGAGCCTGGGGGCAGCGCAGCTGCTTGGGCAGTGGCTGCTTGGAGGGACACGGGCCAAAGCCATCCCTGAGCAGCCACTGCCAGCCCTGGCCCTCCCTGCCCCGTGACAGCTCCCCCAGCCCCAGGGCACAGAGTCAGGCCCTGTCAGGACCCAGTGCAGCCCCTGCCCAGTCTGGACCCAAGGCTGGCTCTGGCCCTGGGCTCGCGGCAGGGCTCCCGCTCGGGGCTGCTCCTGTGCCTTGGGCCTCTGGGCACTCAGGGCCAGCTCCGGAGCAGCTGCAGCGGGAGGGACATTGGTGCACGGGTCCCCTGTCCCTGGGGCTGTGAACGAGCTCCAGAGGCTTCCAAGGCTCCAGAGGTGCCTCCATCTTTGGCTGCTGCTGGGCCATACAAGGGCAGGACCTGGGGGAAAGAGCTGCCGCCACACAGCCCTGCTAAATGGCTGACAGTGGCAGAGCAATTACCTCCTGTGCCTGTGCCCATGTCTGGCATCTCCTCCTTTCCTGCAGCAGGGGCTGCCAGTCGGCCTCTGCTTGCTTGGGGAAACACTGCCTTCTGTCCTGCCTTTTGCTCCATCACTTGAAAAAGGAAAAAGTTCAGCTGGATCAGATGGAACAATTTTGGATTTCTTTTGGTGGCATCTTTAGGACATCAGGCTTATCAAAATGGGGATAAGATTCAAAACCATCTGGCCTTTTGGGGCTGGGCCAGGGCCCACCTTCCTCCAAATAGCTGCCAGTCCTGAGCAGAAGGTGTGAGGGGATCGCGCAGGGCGAGGGCACACACGTGCATGGCTCTGTCCTGGCACCTGCAGCGATGCCCCCCAGCCGAGCGTTGGGCTCTGAGCTGGCAGCTCTCCCAGGGGAAAGGCCTTGACCTACCCTCGCCACGTCCCAGAGGCTCAATCCTGAATGTGGGTTGGGAAGCCAGACCACCTTCACCAACAGGTTCAGCTGCAAAGAAAGGGAGGACAGAACAGCACCTGTGTCACTGCAGGAGATCCTCAGGCTGCAGGAAAGGCTCAGCCCCGGGGCACAGCTCTGGGCCCGGCCCCTTCCCTCTCTTCTCCTCTCCGTGGCTGCACAGTGCACACAGAAGGACACACTGACATTGCACACAGAAGAAGGATGGACAGCTAAATGCTCCTTCCTCCCACTGACAGTCATCCTGTGGGATCCCTCAGGGCTCCAGAAGGGAGCAGGGCAAAGTTTCCAGAACTGAACAACCTTTAGAGGAACTTAAAGGAAATGCCATATGAGTGAGCTTTTGCCACATAGACACTGATTATTCTGTCAGGAAAGGTACGTTGAGAACTTGTCTCCAGCATCTGACAACATCTTCAAACCACCATTTACCATCATTTCCAAATAATCCAAGTCATGATCCCAATCTAGAAGGGAGCAGAGATTCTACGGAACCATTTCCATGATGTGCTGGGATCCCCTTCTGACTTGGGGAATTGGGCACTGCAAGGGGGTGGGGTAAGGCTGTGGGAGCCTGTGGCTCCTGATCACTCTCCAGACACTTTGGAGTCCCTGTGCAACATCCCTGGAGGGGCAGCTGGAGCAGCCCAGGGCCCTGGGGCTCTCTCGCTGCCACACAGGAAACCCTCACTAAATGCTCGGGGAAATCTGCAGTGCCACAGCTATTGCTCCCAACCTCTGTCCCGCCCTCCTGTTTGCCAACCTGCCCAAGAAACAGCTTCCCCAGCCCAAGGGCACATAGCCAAGCTCTGTCAGGACCCAGTGGAGCCTTGCTCTCCCCCTCTGCCCTTTCCCCACCATGGGCACCCCTTGCAGCCGCTCCCAGGTTTCGGGACGTGTCTCCCACGGAGGGAGCCCAGCAGGACAGCTCAGTACCCGAGTGCCCTGAGCCTGCTCGGGACAATTCCTCTGGGCTGTGCCCGTCTTGTCCGGGCTGTGCCCACAGTGCCAAGGAGCAGAGAGGGCAGCTCAAGCCTCAGCAGGGCTCAGGCCCAGAGGCACAGCAATTACCTCCTGTGGCTGTGCCTGGCATCGCCTCCCTTCCTGCAGGAAATGCCACCTTCCACAGAGCCTCTCTGTCCATCCCTTGAGAAAGGAAGAGGCTTGGTGGGACGCAATCATTGCACATCCAGTTTGTAACCTCCTCAGGAGGCAATACTTGTCCACAACATGCATAAGAATCAGGAAAATCCTGATCCCCACAGGTCTTTGGGGCTTCCTATGGACCTCCCTCTGCCAAGCAGCCACACCTCAGGATGTGCTCAGACACTGGGAAAATGCAGGGGATCCATGGTGAAGTTTGGGCTCTCTGTCAATTGATGCCCAATGCCTTCCTGCAGAGGCTGGGGAGAAGCTGCAGCCAGGCCAGGCTGGCAAACAGCCCTGCAGGGCGTGGAAGCAGCAGCGGGGCAGCGAGGCTGCCATGGATCCCTTCCTGCTGTGCCGGGCACGGCGTGTCCAGATGTGCAGCCAAAGCCCCCAGCTGCTGAGCCCCAGGACAAGGCTGAGGGAAATGCTCTCACCATTCTCTTTGTGCAGTTCCTCCACCATTTGTTTAAGGATGTTATTTGGCTCATCGGCTTCCTTGTGCCCTGTGGCTTTCTTCTTCCCTCTCAGAGGACCTTAAGAGAAAGTGGTTCCATTTCCTATGAATGGATCCCACAGAAGAAGGGCTCAACCTCTGGGGTCAGCTGAGACACACTACTCACCCCTGCGATGAGAGCCTGGCTTCAGTGAAGGAACCAGCAAAGGAACTGGAAAAGTCCTCCCTGCAGACGCATCTGTAACACAACAGCCACAGAAGCTTCTGTAACTAGGTTCCTGCCAGGTTGTCAACAATTATTCCGTGGTGGGACAATGAGAACAAACCTGTACGAGGCTCCAAAGGCTTCACAACTTCATTTAGCCAATCTAATGGAGAAATCTTCCTAGCAAGCTCATCTAGAACAGAGCAGAGATGAGTACATTTTTCAGGGCATGCTGGGATCCCCGTCTGCCTCTGGGAAATGGGCACTGCAAGGGGGTCGGGTAAGGCTGTGGGAGCCAGATGTCAATGGACAAGGCCAAAGCTGCACAGGGGCCTGGCGAGCTCTGGGCAGGCTCCTGGTCACTCTGCACCCTCTTTCCATGCCCTGTGCGACACCCTTGTTGAGGTGGCTGAAGCAGCCCAAGGCCCTGGGTGCTCTCACTCCCACAGCTGCAACTCTTGCTAAAGCCCTGGGGAAAGCTGCAGCAGGCAGTGCCACAGCTATCCCCCTGTCCCTCTGACTCTCCTGCCCTTTCTCCTGCCTTTCCCACCTTCTTCTATCTCTCCATCTCTCTTTGCCTTGGGACCCCTTCCCCATCCCAAGGGCACATAGCCAGGCTCTGTCAGGACCAAGTGGAGCCTTGCTCTCCCCCTCTGCCCTTTCCCCACCATGGGCACCCCGTGCAGCCGCTCCCAGGTTTCGGGACGTGTCTCCCACGGAGGGAGCCCAGCAGGACAGCTCAGTACCCGAGTGCCCTGAGCCTGCTCGGGACAATTCCTCTGGGCTGTGCCCGTCTTGTCCGGGCTGTGCCCGCAGTGCCAAGCAGCAGAGAGGGCAGCTCAAGCCTCAGCAGGGCTCAGGCCCAGAGGCACAGCAATTACCTCCTGTGGCTGTGCCTGGCATCGCCTCCCTTCCTGCAGCAGAGGCTGTCAATGAGCCACTGCTTCCTCCAGGAAACTGAGCCTTCATCGCAGCCTCTCCATCTGCTTCTAGAGAAAGGATTAGGTACAGCTGGGTCAGGTGGGGTTGTTCCCCTTTGAGGATGGGTAATCTTCAAGAGGCAATGCTTGTCAAAGACATGGTTAAGAAGCAAGAAATCCCTAAAAAATTTTTGGTGAAGCCAAGACCCTCTGTACTCCAAACAGCTGCCCCTTCTGATTTGACTGGCGACAGGGAAATCGCAGGCGATCTGAGGTCCGTGCTCCTGTTTGGTCTGCCTGTCAGCTGATGCCCAATGCCTTCCTGCAGAGGCTGGGGAGAAGCAGCAGCCAGGCCAGGCTGGCAAACAGCCCTGCAGGGCGTGGAAGCAGCAGCGGGGCAGCGAGGCTGCCATGGATCCCTTCCCACTGTGCTGGACACGGCGTGTCCAGATGTGCAGCCACAGCCCCCGGCTGCTGAGCCCCAGGACAAGGCTGAGGGAAATGCACCCACCTTGTCCTGCCTGCTGCATTTCCTTTGTCCTTTGCCTCATGTATTCAGATGGCTCATGAGCTTTCTTCTCTGTTGTAGATTTGTACTTTCCTGTTGGAGGTCCTTCAAAAAACATGGTTTGTTTTCTTATGAATGGATATCACAAAAGCAGAACTCAGCCTGTGGGGTCAGCAGGGACACACTACTCACCCCTGCGATGAGAGCCTGGCTTCGGTGAGGGAACCAGCAAAGGAACTGGAAAAGTCCTCCCTGCAGACACATCTGTAACACAACAGCCACAGAAGCTTCTGTAAGCAGGTTCCTGCCAGGTTGTCAACAATTATTCCGTGGTGGGACAATGAGAACATACCTGCAGGAGGTTCCAAAGGCTTCAAAACTTTATGCCGTCCATCTAATGGAGAAGCCTTTCCAGAAACCTCATCTAAAACGGAGCACAGATGAGAACATTTTTCAGGGCATGCTGAGATCCCCGTCTGCCTCTGGGAAATGGGCACTGCAAGGGGGTCGGGTAAGGCTGTGGGAGCCAGATGTCAATGGACAAGGCCAAAGCTGCACAGGGGCCTGGCGAGCTCTGGGCAGGCTCCTGGTCACTCTGCACCCTCTTTCCATGCCCTGTGCAACATCCCTGGTGGGGCGGCTGAAGCAGCCCAGGGCCCTAGGTGCTCTCACTCCCACAGCTGCAACTCTTGCTAAAGCCCTGGGGAAAGCTGCAGCAGGCAGTGCCACAGCTATCCCCCTGTCCCTCTGACTCTCCTGCCCTTTCTCCTGCCTTTCCCACCTTCTTCTATCTCTCCATCTCTCTTTGCCTTCGGACCCCTTCCGCATCCCAAGGGCACGTGGCCAAGCCCTTTCAAATCACAGTGGAGCCTTGCTCTCCCCCTCTGCCCTTTCCCCACCATGGGCACCCCGTGCAGCCGCTCCCAGGTTTCGGGACGTGTCTCCCACGGAGGGAGCCCAGCAGGACAGCTCAGTACCCGAGTGCCCTGAGCCTGCTCGGGACAATTCCTCTGGGCTGTGCCCGTCTTGTCCGGGCTGTGCCCGCAGTGCCAAGCAGCAGAGAGGGCAGCTCAAGCCTCAGCAGGGCTCAGGCCCAGAGGCACAGCAATTACCTCCTGTGGCTGTGCCTGGCATCACCTCCCTTCCTGCAGCAGAGGCTGTCAGTGAGCCACTGCTTCCTCCCGGAAATGCACCGCCTTTCTTCTGCACAGCCTCTCCATCTGCTTCTGGAGAAAGGATGAGGTACAGCTGGATTAGGTAGTGCTGTTCCCCATTGAGGATGAGTAATCTTCAAGAGGCAATGCTTGTCAAAGACATGGTTAAGAATGGTTAGGAAATCCCTATAAAATTTTTGTTTAGGCCAGGGCCTTCTGTACTCCAAACCGCTGCCCCTTCTGATTTGCCTGGAGATGGGAAATTGCAGGGGATGTGAGGTGCATTGTGCAGTTTGGGCTGCCTGTCAGCTGATGCCCAATGCCTTCCTGCAGAGGCTGGGGAGAAGCTGCAGCCAGGCCAGGCTGGCAAACAGCCCTGCAGGGCGTGGAAGCAGCAGCGGGGCAGCGAGGCTGCCATGGATCCCTTCCTGCTGTGCCGGGCACGGCGTGTCCAGATGTGCAGCCACAGCCCCCGGCTGCTGAGCCCCAGGACAAGGCTGAGGGAAATGCACCCACCTTGTCCTGCCTGCTGCATTTCCTTCGTCCTTTGCCTCATGTGTTCAGGTAACTCATGGGCTTTCTTCTGTCCTGCAGCTTTGTTCTTTCCTTTTAGAGGACCTTAGAAAAACATGTTTCCTTTTCCCATTAATGGATCCCACCGAAGCAGGGCTCAGCCTGTGGGGTCAACAGGGACATGCTACTCACCCCTGAGATGGGAGGCAGGCTTCTGTGTAGGAATGAGGGAAGGATCAGGAAGAGTCCTCCCTGCGGGCACATCTGTAACACAACAGCCACAGAAGCTTCTGCCACCTCTACTCAGCTGCACGGGCACCACTGAGCTGCAGGAGCGGTGAGGGGATCACGCAGGGTCAGGGCGCACACGTGCATGGCTCTGTCCTGGCACCCGCAGCGATGCCCCCCTGGCCGAGCTTTGGGCTCTGAGCTGGCAGATCTCCCAGGGGAAAGGCCTTGACCTACCCTCACCACCTCCCAGAGGCTCAGTCATGGATATGGGTTGGGAAGCAAGATCAGCTTCACCAACAGGTTCAGCTGCAAAGAAAGGCAGGACAGAACAGCACCCGTGGCACTGTAGGAGATCCTCAGGCTGCAGGAAAGGCTCAGCCCCGGGGCACAGCCCTGGGCCCAGCCCCTTCCCTCTCTGCTCTTCTCCGTGGCTGCACAGACCGCACGGAAGGACACAGTGGCATTGCACATGGGAGGAAGATGGACGGCTAAATGCTCCTTCCTCCCACTGACAGTCATCCTGTGGGATCACTCAGGGCTCCAGAAAGGAGCAGGGCAAGGTTTTCAGAACCCTTCTGCCCTGACTTAAGCTCGAACGACAATGGCAGATGAACGAGCTCTTGCCACTTGGATACTGATTAATATGTCACTAGAAAGGGAAATTCAGAACTTACCTCCAGCATTCTTCAAGACGTTCGTAATATCATTCAACAACAATTCTAAATAATCAAAGTTGCGATCCAATTCTAGAAGGGAGCAAAGACCAGACCCATTTCCATGTTGCACTGGCATCCCCTTCTCCCTCCGGGAACTGGGCACTGCAAGGGGGTCAGGAAAGTCCGTGGGGGCCAGGTGTGAATGGACAAGGCCAGAACTGCCAGAGCTGCACAGGGGCCTGGGGATCTCTGGGCAGGCTCCTGGACACTCTGCACCCTCTTTGCAGGCCCTGTGACACATCCCTGGGGAGGAAACAGGGCCAGCTGAGGGCCCGTGGGGGCTGTCTCCCTCCCCCAGAGGAAACGCTCCCTAAAGGCCTGGGGAAAACCATTGCCAGCACTTCCCGGGGAGCATGGAGCGCTGTCCCGGGAAAGGGGAGCCAGGCTGCCGGCTCACCTGCTCGCTGCGCTTGCAGCGGAGCAGCCTGGGCAGCCCTGGCAGGCAGGGCCACGGCCAGGAGGAACAGGAGGAAGAGGCGCAGAGCAAGGGCCATGCTGCCTTGCCCTCTGCCAGTCCCGCAGCTCTTGCTGCCACCGCTGTCCTGACACCGCTGTCCCAATGTCAGCACCACTGCTGCCACCGCCGCTGCTGCTGCCGCAACAGTTGTGCTCAAGGACTGACTGCTCGCTCCTTGTGCTGCTGTGCAACCACCCGGTCTGGGACATCTGTGACCTCAGAGCCTGCTGTGACCTCATGGCCAGCGTGGAGTTGTGTGGGGAGTGGGATCTGCCTTCTTTGACAGGGAGCTCGTCCTGCCCAGCTGCCCTGTCCAAGGGCTGTGACACAGTCCCAGCCCAGCTGATCTCACAGGCTGGGCCATGAAGGGATGGAGAGCAGCCCTGTCAAGATGGACTTGGGGGTGCTGCAAGATGAGAGGCTGCACATGAGCCAGCTATGTGCATCCAAAGGAGAGTGCCCAGAAGGTTGAAGGAGGTGATACCACCCCTCTGCTCTGGTGAGACCCCACCTGGAGTACAGTGGAAGAGGTTTTACATCGACCTCTGTGAGTCATTGAGAAGTTTGACATGAAAATCCATGTTTACCCCTGAAAGAATTTTGTACCAAGGTTGTTGACATAGAAACCAAACAAGAAAGGAGGATAAATAAGTGAAAGTTGTAACTGCTTATTTCAAGAAGCACTTTGCTTGTCGCTCATGACCAGTGAGTAAAGTGCAAACTTATGAGCTTTGTAAGAATGTAGAACAAGCATGCATGCTAGAATAAAAACAGTGTTTGAAGCCTTCTGGAAATGGAGTGTGTTGCTTTGTACTGTATCCGTCTCTACCACGACAGAGTACTGCATCCATCTCTGGGCTCCCCACACAGGAAGGCCATGGTCCTGTTGGATCTAGTCCAGAGGAGGGACAAATTGCTCTGAGGGCTGGAGCCCTTCTGCTTTGGAGACAGGCTGGGAGAGCTGGTGGCATTCAGTCTGGAAGAGAGCAGACTCCAGGGAGACCTGATTGCTGCCTTTCAGTAGCTTAAGGGGGCTTGTAAAAGAGATAGGACAGCACTTTTAGTAGAGCCTTTTGTGAGCAGACCGAGAGGGAATTGTTTTAATCTAAAAGATGGTCAATTCAGACTGGACAAAAGAAACCCATTTTTTACACTAGGTCTGGAAGGCCTTGCACAGGTTGCCCAGAGAGGTGGACATCCATCCCTGCAGACATTCAAGCTCATGCTCTCAGCAACCTGACCTACTTAAAGGTGTCCCTGCTCACTGCAGGGCATTGGACTAGATGGCCTTCAAATGTCCCTTCCAAGCCAAGCCATTCTGTGCTCCTGGGCACCATCAAAGCAGTGCTGGATTAGTGCTGGGGTGATTATGTGGCACCTGTATTTTGGTAGTTGTGTCCTTTAGCAATTGGCCCTGAGAGCATTCATGGTCTAGGCAGGGAAGTCTGCAAATAACAGACAGTGTGCTCTAGGAGTGTTGCAGTGTGATTTCATGGTTTACCCCAAAACCCCGTGTTTCTCCCCTGAAGGTTCCCTCCCAGGTGTGTCCATCATCCCTCCTTTCCCCAGTCTTACCCCTGCCGAGCACTGTCTCTCAATCCTGCAATTCCAGAACGTCATTGAGTGATTGGCAGATTTAAAAGATGCCCTCTACCTTTGTGGGGGGGGGGGCATTGGGCCATCCATGCATCCATGTGTCATTTGTCCCTTGAGATCTCCTCTCCTGTCCCAGGTTGGTGGGCTCCCTATCCCTTCCCTCCTCCCCTCCCTCGGGTAAAAGGTCGAGTAACCATGCGGTCCAGGAGTTCCATTGGAGCAGTTGCTGGATTCAGTGGCCTGTGGGCCAGAATAAAGCTCTGGATTACAACCCTCCATCAGAACCGACTCCTTTCCTTCACTACCGCCTTAAAGTTTCTCTGGCAGAGGGAAGCCTGAGGAGCAGACCCTCCAGGGGAGGAAGATCCATCCCGCTGGCACCGGAGTCCCGGCATGTCTGCACTTGTCCCCACGCGCCCAGCTGACACATCCATCTGGCCGCAAGTGTCTCTGGGGTGGAACACCACAGTTGCTGCTATTTGGTTCAGCTGCGGGGGCCAGACAAGCCAAGGCACGTCCCATCAGCTATGTAATATATGTTAGAAATATCATGCTATAAAAGATTGTATTTTTTAAAGATTGTGAAATCCTAACCAGTCTTTGACCGCAGGCAGCCCAAGAAGCAGACATCTATTCAAACTCTGAAATTCCTGAAGGAGGCAGAATAACGATTGGCATTTTAGCCTGAGAATAGACGCACCCAGGACGATGATCACTGCCATCCTGAGCCATCAGAAGGTGCCTAAGAGTGATCATCGCCCTGTTGATAACATCCATCAAGATAGCCAGATTTGCCAGGAACATGCATGTGAATATATGGCTTCCCTGAACTCGATCAACGCTGGCTATCAGCCAGGAGACAGCCTTTGTCCGGCTCTGCACAGTGAAACAGCCAACTATGAATATGCAGAGTTAGAAAAGAACTTGAACTCCTTCACCTCTGGCACAATGAACTGTTTAAAACATCCTTGCTAGAGGCGGCTCTTGTGAACGAGGGGGAAATCTGATGTGATAGAGGTTAGATCCAGGTTCACCCAGAGCTGAACCCAGGCTCAACGCTGTCTCTTTGGCTGTGGTGGTTTTGAGGACCGTATTTTGGTTGCGGAAAAGTTAAATAAATATTTCCACATTTTTTGATAATTTGACTTTCAATTGATCATTTATAACAATTAGGGCCACCCTGATGGGATTTGAATTTTGGGTTCGGGCACCCCTTTCCTGTCAGGAGGCTCCCTGCTGATTTCAGCGGGGTGACGGGTTTGGGAGTTCACGAAACCAATCTGTGGGAATCCACAAAAATTAAAGGCTTTTGGGAAAGCTGCAAAAGGCAGGCCTCAGAGACAGTAGAACTGTGATTAGACCTAAGCAGCAGTCACTAGATAGGTCAGCAGAAAAATTATTTGAAAAGTAGAAAGGCAAGGACAAATAGAACAATGGTCTGTGTATTAACGCTTGTCTAGAATAACTCTCGAAGCTACAGAAAAGTTTATCTAACAAGATATCAGGAAGTTTAAGCTTAATAATGGAGCTCTGTGCATTGTGTTTTCAGGCTTACAAGTAGGTATTGTATTCGAAATAAGCAAGCATTGTCTTAACCAAAGGTAGGTGTGCTTATAGTGGTTGGATAGAACTACTGTCAATATGCTTTTGCTTTGTGTGATTGGTCAAAAAACATATACAGTAAATTTTATTATTAAGTTCTTTACACAAAGAACTGCCTGGGATGTGAGCTGGTGGCATCTTCCCATTGTCATAACCATGTAATGAGACTGATGTTGAAAAATGAAACAGCTCAAGGCATGTTCCACAGCAGTCCTGTCCCATTTGTGATTTGTACACAGCCCCTGGCCGACGATACCAATCAAATACCAAACCGAAGCCAGAACCACAGCCAAAGATGGATAAAATGAGCCCAGAGCTCTTGGAAATTCGGAACGATCCGAAGAGGGATCTCCGAGGCTGTGGTGCTTTTTCTTCACTCAGAAAATTGACGTGCACAAGGAATCCACCTGGGAAAAGGAACCGTGAGTACCATGTGGTTGAGCGGGGTGTGATTGAGCGTGTGTGAGATGTGATTTTATCATGAAGCAAGTGTGGATACCACGATTGCAGTTCCCCTCTCCCGTGGGGAAAGTGGTTGGTGAAAGGGGAAGCAAGTGCTTTTTCTTGTCACACGTGGGACCTGGGACTTATTGTGAGTTCAGGGGATCAATCATGGTTGGGGTCAGGAGGGGAAAGAACGTTCCCAAAATATTTTGGGAGCTGGTCTGCCTTCTGATCTAGAGAATCAGGTAAGAGAGCTTGATAACAGTCAAAAGACCCGCAGAACAGTTCTCCACGTGGCTGAGTAGACTGGTAGTGTTTCACAGACTTAGGAAATCGACACTGGACAAAAACCTGGGACTCACGTCGAGAATCCCAGCTGAAGGACACAAGGTGAGAAAATTAGCGAATGGGGTTTTTGGGAAAATGGGATTGAAAAAGTGTAAGTGCTGGAAAAAGCCTGTCGTGGGTTGACAGCCTTTATCCCAATATCGTGTGTTGTGTCTGGCAGCTGTGCCTTTTCTCTCTTCCCCCCCACCCCAGCCATCTTGCTGCGGTGGGGCGGGGAAGAGAGGAGGGAGTGTTTGACCAGGTCCTCTTTGCTTTTGGCTTTTGGCTGCTTGGCTTGGCTAGCCGCTTTGCTTGCTTGCTTTCTGCTTTTTGCACTGTTTTTTTTTCCTTTTCTTTTGTTCCCTCTTTCTTACCCTCCCCTGAAGATACTGGACCGGCTCCGGATGTGACCTGAGACGTCCAGGACACCTGGAGCTCACGAGAGAAGCTTGGCACCCCTCACAACACTGCCTGGTTTCTTTTCTTTTCTTGTGTTGGGGAGTGTTCTTTTGTTACTTGTAAATAAATAGGTTTTGTTTTCCACTTTGCTCCTCCGAGAAATTCCTTCCCGAACCAGGTGTTGGGGGAGGGGTGGTTGGAGGTTTGTTTTGTTTGGGGGGCTCCCTTTTGGAGATTTCCCCTAATTTGTCCTAAACCAGGACAAAGTCCCAGGAAAAACCTCCCCAAGATCCCGGGAAGGTTATGCCTGAAATCTTGAGGGGAAGCCCATTGGGATGGTGTCCTGGGGTGACGTTGTGATGCTTGTATCCCCATTCATCTGTTCTGTGCCTTTAAGACCGACTCTGAAGAGTGGAAGTTTTGTTTGGGTTTCTCTTATCAGGGACACAGAGATGAGCAGTACACAGGGCTGTTTTTCACTTCTTGCTTTCAGTTTGCTGCTTTGCTTGCTCTCTTTTCTGCTCTCGCTTCTGCTCTGCTTTGGCCTCTGCTTATTAGCTAGGTCTAGCTAAACAGTCCACATTCCTTCCTGGACTGTTTCTCCTCTCTTGTTTCTGTGACCATCTCGAACCTGCTCTGGACTGGGACCCAGGAACACCAAATGTTTGCACCGTTTTGGCCTGCAGCAGCTGCCCCAGCGCCGGAGGGACTGAGAACAGAGCAACCACCCCCGAAAGAGACTTTCTGATTTTGTCATCTTTCTCAGAGCAGTGTCATTGGGTATTGTTAATTTTGTGTGCTGGGGGGTGCTGTGCCTGAAATAAACAGGTTCTTTCCACTTCCCTCCAAGGAATTTTTTCCCGAACCGGTTGGAGGGTGGGGCCGTGTGGGTTTTGCTTTCTGGAGGGGCCCTCCTTTGCAGATTCTTTAACAACTTTGCCCTAAACCAGGACAGATGGATATTAGAACACTGGGATGACAGCCCCAGGAGGGTGGGAAAGTCCAAGGAAAAGATGATCCATTTTTGTATGGAAAAGTGTGGGGGGAAGGAGATTGCAAAATATGTGGTTTGGCCGGTGTTCGGCACTTTCAAGGATTTTGAGGAAATTGAGTATGTTGAGATGTGGAAATACGCTTGTTCGGGATTATACCCGATCAGAGCTCTCAGATGCTTGGCAAACCAGGGCAAGGAGTGGGAACTGCTGGAAAACCTTCCGCCGCCCTACCTTGTCCCTTTGCCCCAACCCGTGCCAGCCCAGGTACCTCAGGTGCCCACGCTGCCTCCCGAGGCATCGATCCCACGGGGACAGGCTTCAGCACCGCTGCTCCCACCGGAGCTGGCCGTGGCACCTTCTCTCCCATGTGAGCAGGTATTGGCGCCTCCACTCCCATGCGAGCAGTCCCAGCCACTGACCCTTCCCAAAATCAAGGAGAAACAGATAATTTCCCTAAAGGAAGCAAACTCTCCTCCGGCCAATTGAACAAGGTGGAGGACAAGGAGGGCAACCACTGGAGATAGTGATGACGACGAGGAAAAGCCTGGACTCTTCCCTTTACGGGAAGTACCAACGGCTCCAGGGGTTAGTGGCTTCGTACATGCGCCAATCGACACTGGGGATGTGAGGGCTTTCAAGAAAGAGATGGGGAAGTTGATGAATGATCCTTTGGGGGTGGCAGAACGACTAGATGAATTTCTAGGAACCAGCACCTACACGTACAAGGATCTCAGTGCGATCCTGAGGTCACTGTTCAACAATGAGGAAAGAGAAATGATCAGACAAGCCGTGATCAGGGATTGGGAGAACAGGAATCCCCAGAGGGAGCGACGAGATTAGATGTGGCCATCTTGGAATGCCCAAATGGAGGAAGGGAGGCAGAAAAGGATAAACTTGAGAAATATGATAATAGAAGGTATCAGGGAAGCAGTGCCGAAGGGACAAAACATGAGCAAAGTACTCAGGGAATGCCAGGGAAAAGAAGAAACCCCCATGGAATGTCTGGAAAGGCTCCGAAAGAGCTTGAGAATGTATTCCGGGACGGACCCCGAATCTCCAATTGGGGCGGTCTTGCTGAAGACCCAATTTGTGGTGAAATCATGGGAAGACATAAGGAAGAAATTGGAAAAGATAGATGGATGGCAGGACAGGGGAGTGCATGAATTTCTCTGATAAGCCCAGAAAAATCTACATCAGAAGAGACTAAGAAAAGCAAAAGATTCAGGCGAAAGTGCTAGCGGCTGCAGTGAGGGAGGCACAAGAACAGGAACAGGTCAGAGACTTGGCACAAACAGCGCCGGTGAAGAAACAAAATCCTTCCCAAGGAAAAGGTTCAAACAGCCAGAAAAAGGACTTCAAGTGCTACTACTGCAAGCCAAAGGGGCACATTCGGAGGAATTGTCCCAACAAGGTCAAGGATCAAACTATGTTTCAGGAAGATTAGGGGTGTCAGGGGCTTCTCAGTTTGGGGTCTGGAACACCAGGGGAGGCCTTGATAAAATTGTGAGTGGGACCTCACAGACATGAAATTTGGTTTTCAGTAGATTCTGGGGCTGAACAGACCACGGTGCAGCAGTTACTGCGACGGTGCTCTCTAAGCGATGACGCAATGATGGTAATTGGAGCAAAGGGGAACCTTTTAAGGTTCCGATCATAAGCAATGTTGAAATAGAGACAGAAAGTAAAAAGTGTAAAGGAAAAATGTTATTGATAAAAGATGCAGACTTGAATTTGGTGGGGTGGTATTTGATGGTGGCATTGGAAATGGGTTTAGCAGTGCAAGATTCCCAGCTCAAAGTGAGATTGTATAAACTCACCACTCAGGATGAGGAGATGATTAATCCACAGGTTTGGTATGTCCAGGGGGAGGCCGGGAAGTTGGACATAGAGCCAATCCATGTTGCAATTGAAAGGCCAGAAGACCCCATTCGGGTCAAACAGTACCCCATCCCCATGGAAGGGGGGAGGAGGCTGAAACCGGTGATTGATGAATTGATAAAAAAGGGAACGTTGGAACCATGCATGCCCCAACACAACACCCCGACTTTGGCAGTGTGAAAAGCGGACGGTAGCCACAGGCTAGTGCAGGATTTAAGGCCTGTAAATCAAAGGACTAAGACACTGTTCCCCACAGTCTCGAATCCTTACACCCTGCTGAAAAACATCTCTCTCAAGGACACATGGTACAGCCTGATCGATTTGAAAGATGCTTTCTGGACCTGTCCTTTAACAGAGGACAGCAGAGATTACTTTGCGTTTCAGTGGGAAGACCCAGAAACAAACAGAAAGCAGCAGCTCAGATGGACATCGTTGCCTCAGGGTTTCGTTGATTCTCCAAACATTTTGGGCAAGCACTCGATCAAGTGCTGAGTCATTTTGTACCAATAGAGGGAACACAATTGCTACAAGACGTAGATGATTTGTTGATTGCAGGTCTTAGGGAGGAGGATGTGAGGACGAGTACCTTTGAACTTTTGAACGTTTTAGGGGAAAAAGGATTGAAGGTGTCTAAGTCAAAGTTGCAGTTCACAGAGCCAGAGGTCAGATATTTGCGACATTGGTTAGCAAAAGGGAAAAAGAAGTTGGATCCTGAAAGGGTGGCGGGGATTATTGCCCTACCACCCCCACAGACAAAAAGAGAAGTTAGGCAACTTCTGGGGTTGTTGGGATATTGTCGGCAGTGGATGGAAGGATACAGTGAGAAGGTGAAGTTTTTGTATGAAAATATCACCATGGACAGAATCAAATGGACAGAAAAGGATGAGGAAGAATTTAGGGGAGTCAAGGAAGTGCTCACAGCAGTACCAGTGCTAAGGCTCCCCGATGTGAGATGGCCATTCCAGTTGTTTATGGATGTGAGCAATCACACAGCACATGGTGTGCTGACACAGGAATGGGCAGGGGTCAGGAAACCGGGTGCTTACTTGTCTAGGCTTTTGGATCCTGCAAGCAGGGGCTGGCCCGCGTGCTTGCAAGCGATCATAGCTGTAGCATTGTTGCTGGAGGAAGCCAAGAAAGCCAAGGAAGCCAAGAATCTTTTGGAGCACCTTTGGTAGTATTTGCACTGCACAATGTGCGGGGCATGCTACAACAAAAGGCAGATAAATGGCTCATGGATGCTAGATTGCTGAAGTATGAAGCCACGTTATTTCACTCACCGGACTTGGAATTGCAGACATCAACCGCGCAAAACCTGGCTCAGTTTTTGTTTGGGGAAGCTTCGGAAAAACTCGTCCATGATTGTGTGAAAGCAGTCAAATTGCAGACAAAGAGCAGATTTGGAAGAAGAGGAATTAGAGGAAGGAGGAAAAGGGCTTGTAGATGGCTCAAGCAGAGTGATTGAAGGGAAAAGGAAGTCACGATATGCAGTCGTCGACAGGCAAACAGGAAAAGTGATAGAAGCAGGCCTCCTGGACGCGGGTTGGTCAGCACAGGCTTGTGAATTTTATGCAGTTCCGAGAGCCTTAAAGAACTGAAGAGAAAGAAAGGAACAATTTTTACAGACTCTAGGTATGCCTTTGGGAAGGTTCACATCTTTGGGAAAATTTGAGAAGAAAGGGGGACGATCAACACCCAGGGATGGGCACTGATGCACAGGGAATTGATCCGGCAAATTCTGGAAGCGATAACGGAGCCAGAGGAAATATCGGTTGTCCATGTGAAGGGACATCAGGCAGGGATGCAGTTCCAGACCTTGGGAAACCACTTGGCAGACCAGGAGGCAAAAACCACGGCATTGATGATGGTAAGTACCCCGGAGATCAAAGGGATCGAGGTCCCAAATGGCCCTCCTCAATCCTCCCCAAAGGAGATTGAAAGTTATGAGAAGATTGGGGGAAAATTGGAGGAAGTGGAAACTACTGGATGGGAGAGAACTAGCCTCTGAAGGTTTTACCAGGAGAATTTTGAGGAGACTGCAGCAGCAAACACACTGGGGGGTTCAGGCCCTGGCTGAACAATTTTGGAAATTTTTCTGGTGCAGAGGAATTTATGAATTGGCCAAACAAAGAGGTACAAGGATGCCTGATCTGTCAGAAAGTTAACAAAATCAAGGCAAGACAGGCAATCCTGGGGAGTCGCCACATTGGGTACTGACCTTCGGAGAGAATTCAAGTTGATTTTACTGAATTGCCCCAGCTGAGAAGGTTCAAATTTGTGCTTGTAAAAGTCGACAAATTGACCCATTTGGTGGAAACTTCCCCCCGTCCAAGGGCAACAGCTCAGACAATGTCCAGGAAATTGCTGGAAGAAATTGTGCCCCAATATGGGGTGGTGAATTACATTGACTCGGATCAAGGGACTGATTTTACTTCGAAAATTATTATGCAGATGGCAGAGGCACTGGGCATTTGGTGGGAATACCACTCCGTGGCATCCCCAGAGCTTGGGACAAGTTGAAAGGATGACTCAGACTTTGAAGGCACAGTTCTCTAAATTAATTTTAGAAACTCGGATATCCTGGCTGAAATGCCTCCCTCTGGCCTTGCTTAGTATCAGGACGATGCCTCATTCAGAAATGGGGCTCTCACCCTTTGAAATGCTATATGGAATGCCATATAAGCATAGGACACCAGTGGGACACCCCAGATTGGAGGACAGCCAAATTCAACCATATTTAGTAGCAATAAAAAGAAACTTACAGGAATTGAGAGAACAGGGGATAGTATCTCAGAGTGCCACTCTGGGATTTGCTATCCACAAAATTCAGCCAGGTGACAGAGTACTTGTGAAAGTACGGAAAGATTTACCCCTCTCCCCTCACTGGGAAGGCCCCTTTCTTGTCCTGACAAAAGACATAGCCATTCGGATGGCAGAAAAAGGTTGGACTCACGTGTCCAGGGTGAAGAAAGTGGAGCATCAGGAGGAGGCTCCCGAGTAGAGGATCACCTCTTCTCCAGGTGACCTAAAGATCAAACTCCAACATCCTCATAAATGACTGATGGTGAACGGATAGGTTGTATACTGTCTGACTGTGTGTGCTATCCGTTTGTACACTTCAAGTGTGAATATTGTCAAGGGGTTTTTGTTGTATACTTTGGTAGGGGGCAGAGACCAAATGGATTGTGCCCCCAGTGTCTGGAAGAGGAGCTTGAGCTGACTGACCGCAATCTAACCCTAGACGCAAATTTAGGAATTATCGAATTAGATTCACAGGAGTGGTTCCACATTTTCCAGAATGGCATGCATGGAAAACTCAAATCTAAGGCAGAAATATTGGATGTGGAATGTCGGAAGTCAATCAAAGTACCATGCAGCTCAGATGCTGTTAAGATCTTGAGATGGGGCTCCTTTAAGAGGAGGAATGTGGCTAGGTCAGAGAATGTGTTCCCTGAAGAATACTCCTGCTGCCGCAAAGATGGTCTTCCTTGCCTCTGGTGGGAATCCTGATTGGTCTGAGCCTAGCCATGTGCGGGACACAGAGTCTGCACAGTGAGACTCCGATACTTGTGTGGGAAATCAGAGCTCCGTGGATGAGTGCAGTAAGTGCACTCAGATGGTCCTGACTGAGCGAAGGGACAAGGGGATCTTAGCATGCCAAGCCCCGGAGAAATGCATCAAGGGAATCTGGCAGGTACTGTTTGATAAACGGCACTCGGGTCAAATTGTGCAGATTGGGCAAGGAGATCCTGTGTTTAGATCTGAAGGCTGGGACGCTGAACGAGCAGTCAGACAAGCACCAACACTGAGTGCTGAAAAGAAATGTAGAACCAATGTCGATCCCCGTTTGCAGTCAATGTAACCAAACAATGTGGGTTGGGGAAAAGACAGAATCAATTTCTGTAGTGTATCACCAGGTGAATCCATTGTGTTACGACAATTTGAATCTGGGAATGTGCGTGATGAACGGGAAAATGTACTGTGTGGGAAGAAATATGAAATTTGATAGCAAATTCACCCTGAACAGAGAGCCGATCATGTTGGACTTAGCACAGGCAAATGATGATAGAGTCTGCCTGCAATATGTTTAGGGCTGTCTGTTTTGCAAGGAACAAAGATGGAATAGATCCTGAGGGAAAAATGAGAGCGATTACTCAGGAGCTGAAAAGGAGGGAGTCAGAACTGAGAAAGAAAAGGGTGGAAGAGGAAAGATTGAAAACTTTGAGTGATCAGTAGGAACAGCTCAGAAGACAATACACTGATGGGGAACTACCTTCCCAGATCGAAACTTACTCACTGATTTAGTTGAGGAAATTGCCATGGAATTGGGACTGTCAAACTATTGGATTTGTAGGGGGCTGAAATTGGCAGAGAAGTGGCCTTGGAAGGGTGAAGGTTTGGCTCCAGAAACAGCTTTTGGGGACAACCCAAGGGTCTCAAAATTGGCACTAAGACCTAAGGGATAGGTGTTGGAGCAGCGAGTGATTGGGACTATCTGCATCAGTCGAGAAGGGAAAGAATATACTGAAATGGTGGGATACACACAGTACTTTGTTGGTGAATTCAGACAGCAAGAGCAAAGTCTGGGAACCACAACCTCGTATGGTGTACTGGAGTCAGAAGAATGAAACAAATTGTGATTGGAATGGTCAGATGGCACTTTGTTGGGTCAAGAGTCCCGGAGCTAATCCTTACCAATCCTTGGCAGGACTGAGAGAATATTGGGGAGACCCAGGGAAATCTAATATCAGATGGAAAGCCACAGATGGAATTTATTGGATTGTGGAAAGAAAGCCTACAGTGAGTTACCTCCAAGGTGGAAGGGATCATGCACTTTGGGCATGATCCAGCCAGTTTTCTTCACTCTTCCTCAAACAAAAAGCAACTTACTCAGGGCTCCTCTGTATGAGACCCTGAGGAGGCAGAGAAGAAGCTTGAAGAAAATGATACCTGTCCTAAGTGGCAGGCAAACTTGGGAGGAGGAGGAGTGGCTGGCAGCAAGGATAATTGATTATTATGGGCCGGCCACATGAGTTCAGGACAGAAGCTATGGATAAAGGACTGCAATCTATCTACTGAACCGATTGATCAGGCTGCAGGCAGTGGAGGAAATTGTGTTGAATCACACCTCAGAGGCTCTGGATTGTTGAGTCGGCAGCACACTCAGGTACAGGCTTTTGTGTACCTGAATCAAATAGTTTTAGACTATTTGCTGGCTGATGAAGAGGGAGTCTGTGAAAAATTCAATGAATCATAATGTTGTATTGAAATTGATGATTATGGGGAAACCATAAGAGGATTGGCAGCCAAAATTAAGGAAGTAACCCATGTCCCAGTCCAGAAATGGAATTTGATCTTGCAGTCATCTTGGTGGGACAGATTATTTGAGGGGGGCTGGTGGAACAAAATAATATATTTTGTGCTGTGTTCACTAGCAGGAGTCATATTCCTCCCTTGTCTAATACCTTGTTTTAATAGACTGATACACTCTGTGGTACAGGGTATGCAGATAGCTATAGTGGATCTGGAGTTGGCTTCCAGAAACAACATGTCCATGATCATGAACCTGGGAGACGGGAAGTGTACAAGCAATGCTGCTGAGGTTTTGGCAAAATTTGAGAAACAGGTCAAAACAAATGGGAACAATTATAATGGCTATTAGGGAATCCCAATGAGTGCATGGCATGAGAATTTAATAAAGCCTGCTCTTTGTAGGGGACCCTTAACAGTGGAGGGTAGATGTAGGAAGTAAATAGATAATGGTAATTTGGGATGTAGAGGGAGCATAAATTAATGTGTTGACATTAAAGAAGGGGGATTGTAATATATGTTGGGAAATAATTCATGCTATAAAAGAATGTATTTTAAAAAGATTGTGAAATCCAAACAGGTCTCTGACCACAAGCAGCCCAAGAAGTAGATGTCTATTCAAACTCCGAAATTCCTGAAGGAGGCAGGATAACGCTCAGCATTTAGCTTATGAATAAACGCACCCAGCGTGATGATCACCGCTGTCCTGAGCCATCGGAAGATGCCTAAGAGCGATCATTGCCCTGTTGATAACATCAATCAAGATAGCCAAAGTCACCAGGAACATACATGTGAATAAGCGACTTCCCGGGATTCGATCAACGCTGGCTATTACCAGGAAACGGCAATTGTCCAGCTCTGCACATTGAAAGAACCAACTAAGAATGTGAAGAATTCCAGAAGAAACTTGGACTCCTTCTCCTCAGGCACAATAAACTGTATAAAACATCCTCGCTAGAAGCGGCTCTTGTGAACAAGGAGGGCTCTGATGTGATAGAGATTTGATCCAGGCTCACCCAGCACCGAACCCAGGCTCGGCGCTGTCTCTTTGGCTATGGTGGTTTTGAAGACCATATTTTGGTTGCAGAAAAAGATAAATAAATATTTTCTCATTTTTTTATAATTTTGCTTTTGATTGATCATTTATAACAGCAATATTGGTAATTCCAATAAAGGAGAAACAGGAGAGGAATACGGCTTCCAGTTCAGATAAATGCCAGCATTTTGATGCCCATTCCTGGTTAAGAAATAAAGGAATGTCCTGAAGATCCCTTCATGTGGGTGCATTATTGCCCGTATCAGTACATGTGTTCTGTATAACAGGTAAGTTGTCTCTTTTATCACTGGATGAAACCCAAATACTGCATTGCTTCTTGTCTACTTGCTTCCAAGTCAAGGCAAATTTTGGTCATGACTGAGTGGGACATATTCACCTGTTCAGAAGCAAATTCTTCTTGCCATTCACACAGTGGCAAGATTGCTTTGTGGATTTGCTCTAATCGCACTGTAAATAAGGCGTATCTCTCACTAGAATTAAAGCTGATGCATTAGGATGCAAAGTTTTGCGTAATTTGTCCTGGTGTCTGCAACTGTAGAGAGTTGTTCTGGATTTAAATGACATTTGAAGACACGTGTATTCTACTATACTTCTTGCATACTAGAAGTGAAAAAACAGCCTTTGAAACACAATTTTATCCTTTCTTCTTTATCCTCATCCCAGGAATTTCAATGTCTGAGGTCTAAGCTCTTCAGCTGCCTCACAAACATTGTTTTAATTCAGACAGGCATCCATGCCTTGAGCCACAAATCCTGACTGTGGCTGTGAAGCTTGAAGCAATGTAGGTTTATAGCATTAAAAATAATATTCCATTCCCAGGTTAAGCCAAGCATTTTCCATAAAACTCTACCTATTCTCAAGGATGTTTCAAAAAGGATCATTATAAAAGCTGGGAATGGGGAGAAGGAGTGTCTTCAAAATTAAATATCCAGCTTTCTGAAATTTATATATTCCTATAAAGAGATTCAAAATTGTTCATTATCGGAACATTACCTAAGAAGTGAATGACAGATTGTCAAAATAATTGCATGGGAAACAAAAAAACATAAATAAAAATAAGTTTACATGTAGATAATAAGTAAACCATCACTCTAAGAAAAAAACCAGAGATGCAAAAACTAAAACCAATAAGGCTCTTTCATCTCTCTCAATACAAAAAAATTACTGAAAAGAATTGGAGATCCTCAAGACCATTACCATAGGCAGGAACTTCCAGCTATTGGGAAAAAACATGAAGGAAACTGCAGAGTGCAATTCACAGAGGTAACCTGGAATTTATTGGTGGATTTGTTGAAAAATTTCTGAGAGCAGACTGGAAAGGCATAGGGGCTGGTCAGCCCATGGGTGGGCATTTAGAGCAGTGTGAGGGATGTTTCTGAGACCAGCTGCAGGGAAAAATAGAAGAAATCACTGGGGCAATCTCTTTGCTGGCTGTAGAGTTTGTGTCAGTCAGTTCCTTGTGCTGGGGGAGCTGTCACGGGGCAGGGAGGGCCAGGGCTGGCAGTGGCTGCTCAGGGATGGCTTTGGCCCGTGTCCCTCCAAGCAGCAACTGCCCAAGCAGCTGCGCTGCCCCCGGGCTCTCCTCCCGGCCTGCTGGGCTTTGTTGGGTGGCACAGCCTGTGCCAAGGGGCGGCAAGGTGCCTGCAGGCCCCAGCTCTGGGGGGGAAACGGAGAATGTCCTCCCCGCATCCACCGTGCTGCCAGCTCAGCAGTGCAGCACAACACAGGCTCACGCTCCCCATTGCTCCTACAGAAGTGCTTGGCAAGTCAGACACAAACGCCCAGAATCCACGGAACACCCCAAGAATTATCTGCCCCCAGGACGTGCGCAGGTCCTGCATGATAGGCACGGTAGTGACACTGTTCACTGTGCCAATTTCCATGGTGCTGTGCTATGTTGGGTTCCAGTGGTGGAAGGAAAAGAAACAGTAAGTTGTGCTCATCTCTACCTCAAACAGCTTCCTTTAAATGCTTCTCATAGGCAGGGAACATTCCCAGTGAGGCTGCAGTGTAGGTGTGGCCAGTCCATGGTTGTCCAAAGAACGGTGGGGAGGGTTCTGCTACTGCCCAGTGCTTTCATTGGCCTCTTAATTGCTGGGCCTTGTCCTGGGGGGCCCGCTTGGGCTGCAGCCAGTGATGGCTCCCACTGAGGCTGCCTGGAGAAGAGCAGCCCCAGGGGCACAGGGCAGAGGCAAAGCATGGTGGGGAGGAGAAAGAGCAGGGACGAGATTGCCCTTGAAAGGCAGAGGTGCTCTGGGGCCCGCTCCTGTCCAGGGAGCCTGCCCAGAGCCGTGCCCTGCTCACCGGGGCCTTGAGGGGCAGCTGTGCAGCTGGGCCAAGCTGTGCCAGCAGCTCCAGCCGTGCTGGGGAGCCTTGCCAGCTCTGGGCCCTGCTGTGCAGGAGGGTCCCTGTGTGCCACTGGCAGCTGGGGCCTCAGCCACCTCCTCTCTCCGCAGTCACAGTTCTTGACAGTAGCTGAAGGACAGTGACAAGATCTCACCCCCAGATACCTTGAGCAGCTCCTCCAGCAGTGGTGAGGACCTGGGTAGCCCCAACAAAAGCTCTCAGAGGACAACTCCAGAACAGCTGCCATACAGGAGGAAGCAGCCGATCCCTGTGGAGATCCCAGTTCCACCACCACTCCCTGCAGGAATCCCTGAGCCTCCTCCACTCCCCACAGTGATCTTCAATATGCCTCCACCCCACTCCGGTCCATCCCAACCTGTGCCGCAACCCCAAAACCACTTCAGCAGCTTCCGTACACAGCTGAGACCACCACGTCCCCCTCATCTGACCTGTCTTCCAAATGACACTGAAGGTGCTTTTGTCCCCCACCCCACGTCCACATTCCAGAGCCTTGCCCAGATTTTTTGTTGCAATAAAGAGATGAAGCTGTAACCTCAGTGTCCAGGTGGTAGCAGCAGCAAAGCCCACCCAGCGGAAGCACAGGCTGAGCTCCATGGCCAGGAGCAGCCATGGATGCCAACAGTGTGGGCAGGCAGGAGCCAGGCAGGAGCCAGGCAGGGGCTGCTGTGACCAGCGGCGGGGCCCCGAGGGCTGGGGGAGCCCATGCTGAGTGTCCCTGGGCTGAGGGCACATTTCCTTCCCTGGCATCATCTAGGTCTGGGCCCCATGAGGCACACCAGGAAGTTTTGGGGTCACTGTTGATGGGTGCAGGGATCCCTCATGAATCACAAAGGAGTATTGATGGCCTCTTCCAACCCGTGCAGGGACCCCTCATGAGGTGTGCAGCGGGGTTACATTTGAGGGGGTTTTTTACTCTTCTCAGCACAGCAAAGGGTCACTTGGCCGAGGTTTTGCAAAGCTGGGAGAAAGCCTCTTGCAAAGCCTTGGGCCCGGCCTGCGGGCACAGCCGACAGGCGCAGCCCATCCCCTGGGGCCAGGCCGGGCTGCTCAGGCCGGGCCGGGCCGGGCCAGGCTCGGGGCCCGGCAGGGAAGGGCCGTGGCCCTGGGCTCTGATGAGGCTGCTGAGCTCCGCCCTGGCCCTGTGCTGCAGCCCAACACATTTACAGCCAGGGCCGTGCCCTGGCCCACAGGAGGCACCCGGGGCTGCAACTGAGGCCGCATCTTCTCCCACTCAAGGGGGCTGGCTCTGTTTCTTTGGAGGATCCCGAGCCTTGTACTTTGGCCTGATGGTGCAAAGATCCCCCCAGCATCCCTGAGTTTGCACAAATAAAGGCTTTGTTCTCATTAACATGAAAAGCTGTATGGGTGGCCTGCAGCTATTGTTTTTTTGTTGCCTTGCCCCCAGTCAGTGCTCGAGTCTAAATGACTCACCCAGCCCCGAGCGGCCTTTTAGACTGATTTGATGAAAGGGACTGAAGCTCTGTTGACTGCAAATTCTCCAGGAAAACAAGTACAGGAACTTGGATACTTCTGGTGACAAAAGCAGAGTGCAGATTTGAACCTGTGAGGCCACCTCACTGCCGCCTCCCCCCACCCTTTTATTTTCATTTTGTTTAATATTCTGAGTGCCAGCTTTTGCATTAAATGGGCCCTCAGCAAGGAGCTGTTGGGCCTCCTGGCTGTGTCCCTTTGTGCTCCCAGTGCTCCTGGTCTGGTTGGGCTGGTGTGATAAATTGGTATGATTCGTGCTGATGAAAATTGAAACAGTAATCAATATTGATACAGTAACTAATATTTAGGAATAATAAAATAGTTAAAAGTTTTAATGCCCGAGAAGAGAGGGAGAGGAGGGGGTCCACTACCCCCCTCCCGGCAGATGTTCACAAGGACAGGAGGAAAGAAGCTGAAGATACAGTTTCTAAAAATGAGCAGAAAGGAAGTAAAACCTGGTTGGGTCCCAGAAGTTGCAAATTATAAGGGATTTATTGCCTTGATATGTAGATATAGTGATATGTTATTCTTGGCTTACATTGTACTGGCTTGATGCACACGTGTAATCCAAAGGTGAATTAAAGGACAAAGAAGAGACTACAGAGCCTTCATCAGTGACGACTCCCAAAGACTTGTGCGACCACCAAACTGAGTAGCGGCACATGCGTGGTAAAAGTGGTAATGAAAGCAGAGATAGAGATAAGACAAACCGAAAATGGGAGGAGATGGTATTGACACATGGCATATAAGGGGTGATTTTCTCTTGGCAAGCTTGTATGTGATGTGGCAAGGGTCCAAGAGCCCTGCACTCCGTACCCCGTGGTTAACTTTTGCTTATGCACTATTATTGGAACCAAATTATCCCTTATTTTAATCAAATTATATTGTATCCAATTTTATATTTTTTTATTTAACTATTCAATTAAAATTGTTACTATTTTAAATATTGTTTGGTTATTTTATGATGGGGTAATTGGGAAAACATAACAGCTGAGACACTTGTCCATCATGCCTATGTGTCTGTTTCCTGTCATTCCAATGCACAGCCCTTTCCCGCTGCTTGTCATTTAAATACTGTAATTATTTTATTGGATAACTTACACCTTGTTATAAATGTGAAGCTTGACTAGGCCAATATTCAAGCAGCAATCAATTTATTAAATAATATGGTAAAGTATGAGCAACACAGTGGTAGGTACAGTGGGAGAAGTTTTCCCTCCCACTGCACACCGATAGTTGAGGCTTACAGGTATTGATAGGGGTATTCATAAGCTTTCTCAAGAGTTTCTATTCCAATTTTTACTCATCAGCAGTTTTTATTCCCAATTTTGTGTCACAATTTTATACACTATTGCGATTTAGTTTTTCTCAGGATGTATCCCAGAAAAGGAGTGTCCCAGGTGGTGGTGGTCCAGTTTCCGAAATAAGGAAGAAGTATCCCATCTGGTGAGGTCCAGGTCTCCAGATGTGTGTCCAACTTTTAATTGCAAGGACTATAAATCTCATCACAGTGATGTCCAGCTTCCCTTGGTCAAAACTATTAATCCTTGAGTTGATGTTCATCTTCTTTTCTGAAGCTGCTTTTCTCTGTTTTGTTAAGGCCTGAGATAAGCATGCTTCCTTTTTATATATTCTAAAGCTGTAGTTTCCAAGATCCTTACTACAAGGAATATTCTAAAATTATACTTAATTTATACTAAAATTAAAAGGTTAATATTGCAAAACTCTTTAAGGCTTAGCTACAAGCAGAAAGTTCCTGTCAAACGGGAATATCCTTAATGCTTTAATTCAAATGCTCCTAAATCAACTTAAGACTCATACAGGTTAATTGCAAACAAAAGATAGGTTCAAAGGCCTTTTCCCATGCTTTACTTTCCTCAGTTATTGTTAGAATTTGTCTTTATAACTGTCCTATGGTTGGTTTCCCCACATATCACAATGACAAATACATACGTTGCCTGTATGTACCTGACACATAACACAGCTTGGTATTTCACAATCCTGCACTTCATGATATTAAATTGTGTTAATCAGACTTTGTCCCATCATGAGTTTCTGGAACACATTTCCAAGCCTTCCAGCTGTAGCCCAAGGGAAGCTGTTTCTGTCTTGCATCACCAAATTGGCAGGGTTTTTGCAAAGACAGCCCTTTAGAAAGGACTTGTGTGAGCATTAACATCTAAGGGGCTGCTTTCAAAGACAGACCCAAACCTCATAAACAAACAGCAAATCTACCAAACAACATATTTTTAAAAGTACTTTATTTGTAGCTCTTGTTCCTTATGTTTTCCAGTTGGCCACCTTTTCCACTGCAGTGTCTTTCCTTGGACAGAAAAGCCCCCTTGCTAGATGATGTGACTTATCAAGGAAAACAGAACTCAAACACAATGGATTTATTAGAGCTAAACATGGAGGTTCCCATGATCACAGTAATAATCATTGATTTTCAGTTTATTTTGGTTTCAGATAGTTTTCAGAAGGGTGAGAACAGTATCTCAGATCCCCTGGGTGCGTTGGTGCCATAGCCACTTATTATCTCTTCTTTCTTATTATCTGTCCTTTCTGTAGTCCTGTAGTTCCTCTGCCCATTTGTTGCTCTTGGATCTCTGCCTCCTTCACCTGATTTTTATCTTTTTCTGGATTTGTGAGGATTTTTGTGTTGGTTTTGATTTTTTTTCTTGGTGGTTGTTTTGTCTGCCTGTTCTATTTGGTCACAGTTTTGCTATTGGTTTTTGAGGTTTTTTATTCCCTTAACAGCAAAAATTAGCTTGTGATTTGTATTGTGAAGTTTTGATACACAGGTGTTGCACATAAAGGTTGGTTTTGTTTTTAAAGTCATCTCAGACCTGCAAGGCCCTGTGTCTTTGAAAACTGTGTGCTCTTGAAGCGATACACAAAACAATTAGAATCCACAGTCTGATGTAATTATGAATTGGGTACGTATTGTCAGCAGCCGACACAAGCGAGATAGCTCTCGTGAAAACTTGTGCCCTGAGCCTTGGTCTGACTCACATCTTCATTCTCAAAGATGTTCCATGTTCATTACATTGCACAACCTTGCCATGCATATTCAACCCCTGGCCCCTCCTGTCCTGGCCTCGCATGGTAATCAGATCCAGGTCGTTCTGGGCATGCATTGTTTGCTGTGGTGTTCGCACAGGGGTCTCTTAGTGATCTCTGAGGCGGAAGACTGTGGTCTTCCTCATGACTGAACTTTGGAACTTTTCTCCTTTGTGTGTGCGCTTTGGTCCCTTGGTGGGGGTGCAATCTGGGGGTATAGCTAAGGCCATGAGGTCACAGCAGGCTCTGAGGTCACAGAGGTGCCAGAGCCCCGTGGTTGCACAGCAGCACAAGGAGCGAGCACTCAGTGCTTGAGCACAACTGTTGCGGCAGCAGCAGCGGCGGTGGCAGCAGTGGTGCTGACATTGGGACAGCGGTGTCAGGACAGCGGTGGCAGCAAGAGCTGCGGGACTGGCAGAGGGCAAGGCAGCATGGCCCTTGCTCTGCGCCTCTTCCTCCTGCTCCTCCTGGCCGTGGCCCTGCCTGCCAGGGCTGCCCAGGCTGCTCCGCTGCAAGCGCGGCGAGCAGGTGAGCCGGCAGCCTGGCTCCCCTTTCCCGGGACAGCGCTCCCTGCTCCCCGGGAAGCGCTGGGGATGGTTTTCCCCAGGCCTTTAGGGAGGGTTTCCTCTGGGGGAAGGAGAGAACCCCCACGGGCCCTCGGCTGGCCCTGTTTCCTCTCCAGGGATGTGTCACAGGGCCTGCAAAGAGGGTGGAGAGTGACCAGGACCAGCCCAGATCTCCCCAGGCCCCTGTACAGCTTTGGCCTTGTCCATTCACATCTGGCTCCCACGGCCTTTCCCAACCCCCTTGCAGTGCCCAGTTCCCTAAGGCAGAGGGGGATCCCAGCACACCATGGAAATGGGTCTGTTTGTGCTCCATTCTAGATTGGGATGGCGTCATAGATTATCTGGATGCCCTATCAGATGATGGCTTGAAACCCCTGGAGAATGCTGGTGGTAAGTTCTCTCTTTGCCTTTCCTGACAAAATTATCCGTGTCCATGTGCGAAGAGGTCACCCATGAACCCTTTAGGTTAACATCATTTCAGGGTTGAAAGAATCTAGTAACCTTTCCCTGCTCCCTTCTGGACCCTGAGGGATCCCACTCTGGAGGCCCTGGGGGGCATCCCTTAAGTTACACCACATTGGCTCCCTCCACTGTTCTTATGTTCCTGAGCCATTGCCTCCCATTTCCTTGACTGGCCCTTTGTAGTGCCCTGAGACCAACGTCAGACCTCGGGCCTCCAGAGAGAGAAAGCTGGACCCACTGTGTGTCTGTTTCTGGGACCTGAATATTTCACTGCACGGCTGAATTAAACATCTGCGGATATTTTGCAAAGACCCTTTTTGCTTCTTTACCTTGAATTTACTAGCAGAAATGCAGGCTGCAAAATCCCCCAGGATCGCTGTCATTGAGAAAAAGGATCATTTATCTGTCCAACATCCTCCCGTGTGCAATGCCAGTGTGTCCTTCCATGTGCTCTGTGCAGCCACAGAGAAGAGCACAGAGGGAAGGGGCCGGGCCCAGGGCTGTTCCATGGGGCTGAGCCTTTCTCAGCTCCTTTGCCGGCCCCAGGGAGCCTGAGCTGCTCCTTCTACCACTGCCAAGCCCTGGCCTTGCCTGGGGCTGTGTTGGGAGCTGCAGCAGCTCCAGGGAGTCCTTTCTGCCCTCACTGCCCCGCAAGGGGCTCCTTCCATCCCAGTGTGGGGCCACTGCAGGCACGAGGTGCCCCTGGCCCTGCTCCTGAGTGGAAGGAAGAGCTGAGGGAGTGCCTGGGAGGGCACCAATCACCCAGGTGCCCTCACTGCCACTTGGGCCTGAAGGAAAAATGGAACTTTCCATTAAGGTCCTCCTAAATGGAAGAACCGAGACATAGGAGACACGAAATCCTTGGAGGCAGCCAAACTTCTGGACCAGATGCTGAATGACCTGGAGAGGCGCCGTGGTGGGTGCATTTGCCTCAGCCTTGTCCTGGGGCTCAGCAGCCGGGGGCTTTGGCTGCACATCTGGACACGCCGTGCCCGGCACAGCGGGAAGGGATCCATGTCAGCCTCGCTGCCCCGCTGCTGCTTCCACGCCCTGCAGGGCTGTTTGCCAGCCTGGCCTGGCTGCAGCTTCTCCCCAGCCGCTGCAGGAAGGCATTTGGCATCTGCTGACAGGCAGACCAAACTGCACCATGGTTCATACAAGCCCTGAGATCCCCTGCAATTGCCTGGACCATGGGGAGATCAGGAATGACAGCAATTTAGAGAACGGTGAACCCTGGCCAATCCCAAAAGTTTTTACGAATTCTTGCTCATTATCCATCAGTTTGACCAGTATTGCTTCCTGAAGATGCCACCTCCCAGAAAGGGGAACATACCCACCTAATTTAGCTGTCTCTTTTTCTTTCTCCAGAGATGAACCGAAAGGCTGTGCTGAAAACAGCATTTCCTGCAGGAAGCAGGGGCTCATTGGCAGCCTCTGCTGCAGGAAGGGAGGTGATGCCCAGCACAGTCACAGGAGGTAATTGCTGTGCCTCTGGGCCTGAGCCCTGCTGAGGCTTGAGCTGCCATCTTGGCTGTGCGTCAGTGCCTGCCCTCCAGGGATGTCAGACAGGCCCTGCAAAGAGGGTGCAGAGTGACCAGGAGCCAGCCCAGAGCTCCCCAGGCCCCGGTGCAGCTTTGGCCTTGTCCATTCACATCTGGCTCCCACAGCCTTACCCGATCCCCTTGCAGTGCACAGTTCCCATAGGCAGAGGGAGATCCCAGCACACCATGGAAATGGGTCTGGTCTGTGCTCCCTTCCAGATGAGAGTGGTGCCATTGCTTTGCCAGCAGCTGGGATGGAAGATGGTTTGGAACCCATGGGAGCTTCTGCAGGTAAGTTCTGAGAGAATTTTCATTGACAACCTGGCAGGAACTGTATGACAGAAGCTTCTGTGGCTCTTGAGTTACAGGTGTGTCTGCAGGAAGGATCTTCCCAGGTCCTTTGGTGGATGTTGCACACAAGCCCAGCTCCCATCGCAGGGGTGAGTAGTGTGTCCCTGCTGACCCCACGAGCTGAGCCCTGCATCTGTGGGATCTATTCCTGGTGAAATGGAAATACTTTCTCTTAAGGTCCTCTGAGAGGGAGGAAAAAACCTAAAAAAGAGAATGTGCTCCTGGAGGCATCCAAACAACTGGACCAAATCCTGATTGACCTGGAGAGGCACCGTGGTGGGTGCATTTCCCTCAGCCTTGTCCTGGGGCTCAGCAGCCGGAGGCTTTGGCTGCACATCGGGACATGCTGTGCCTGGAACAGCAGGAAGGGATCCATGGCAGCCTCGCTGCCCCGCTGCTGCTTCCACGCCCTGCAGGGCTGTTTGCCAGCCTGGCCTGGCTGCAGCTTCTCCCCAGCCTCTGCAGGAAGGCATTTGGCATCAGCTAAGTGAGAGCCCAAACTGCACCATGGGACTGGGATTTCCTGGTCTCTGAGCAGATCCGGTGGGGCAGATATTTGGAGGAGGGAGGACCCTGTGGCAGCCCCAAGGGCCTTGGCCTTTCCCTGATCCTTATCCATGTCTTTTACAAGTGGTACCTCCTGAAGATGCCACCTCCCTACTGGGCAATGGCTCTACCTGATCTGGCTGTCCCTTTTCCTTTCTCCAGAGATGGACCAAAAGTCTTTCCGGAAGGCAGCACATCCTGGAGGACGCAATGTATCCGTGCTAGCCACTGATACAGGAAGTGAGGAGATGCCAGACAGTGCCACAGAAGGTGATTGCTGTGCCAGGCTCAGCCAGTCTGAGCAGTCCTGCTGGGGTCCCTCCGTGTGGGACATGTCCTGAAACCTGGGAGAGACTGCATGTGGTGCCCATGGTGGGGAATGGGCAGAGGGGGAGGGCAAGGCTCCAGTGTGCCCTGACAGGGCCTGACTCTGTGCCCTGGGGCTGGGGGAGCTGTCACGGGGCAGGGAGGGCCAGGGCTGGCAGTGGCTGCTCAGGGATGGCTTTGGCCCGTGTCTCTCCAAGCAGCCACTGCCCAAGCAGCTGCGCTGCCCCCGGGCTCTCCTCCCGGCCTGCTGGGCTTTGTTGGGTGGCACAGCCTGTGCCAAGGGGCGGCAAGGTGCCTGCAGGCCCCAGCTCTGGGGGAAACGGAGAACGTCCTGCCGCGTCCACCGTGCTGCCAGCTCAGCAGTGCAGCACAGCACGGGCTGACGCTCCCATTGCTCCCACAGATGTTGTCACTGAAGCAGGAATATATGGCCCGGATCCAATGCGCCTCCCAAGAATTGTCTGTCCCCAGGATGTTCGCAGGAAATGCATGATAGGCACAGTGGTGATAGTGTTCACTGTGCCACTTGTGCTGCTAGGCTGCTATCTTGGCATTCGCAAGCTGTATGAGATCAGACGGTCAGTTGCTGATTTTTCTCCACGGTTTTCTTAGAACTTTGCTCCATAGCATTGGTAGCCTGACTCGTAGTCACGCTACTGTGGAGTTGTGGCCAGTCCATGGTTGTCCAAATAACTCTCCTGAGGGTTCTGCTGCAGCCCAGTGCTTTCATTGGCCTCCTCATTGCTGGGCCTTGTCCTGGGGGGCCCGCTGGGGCTGCAGCCAGTGCTGGCTCCCACTGAGGCTGCCTGGCCAAGAGCAGCCCCAGGGGCACAGGGCAGAGGCACAGCAAGTTCTCAGCAGTGTTTGGGCAGCAGAGTTCAGGACAGGACAGTGCTTATTTAGTAGCTCATATAAACTGTCATGGCAACAGTGGTGTTGCAGCAGAAGCAAATGTGCTCCAGTTCAGTGTTAAAATGTGGTTTTCTTTATGAAATTCATTCACTCTTTTAAAATTTAGTTTCAAATATAACTTCTTTTCCAGTGCTTTATACCGTTATTTGGTATAATGAATGGTGTCCTAATTATCCCATGGCTGAATTAGAAGACTGTAAGTACTATAAATTGGAATGATTTTTCTGCTCTTATGTCTTTCACACACTCATGAAACTATTGGTAGTGTGATGTAACCAACAGAAGAGTTTTTCTCTGCTTTTAATTCAAACAAGCAGCAGAGCTGAAACCTGTTGAGCAGAGTCACTTCACTTCATTGCTAAAGCAAACTGCCAGGGTTCTTTATGGAACAATTTAAAATCTATATTATATGTATAGACTCCTGTCAAGTGACTGATAGAAACGAGGGATTTGATCTCTGTGGGAAGTACTCATCAGCAGTGCGTTGGCTCTGCAAATCTCAGTCTGTAATAATCAATCTTTTTCAGAAGACAATGTTCAGTTTCTTCCTGGCACTCGCTCCTGCATTTGTACTCAAAACCACTTCTTGAAAGAAATTTACAACCGCTCTTTATGCTCCCTTAATTGACTTTTCTCTGTTTCGCCATAGATGCAGATGAAAATCAGGAGGATTCCATTAAAAAAGCTGCAAAGCAGATCCTGAAGAAGAGGGCATACATCTGCTCCCACCCTCTGGACAGGATCTTCTGATCCCTCCCTGACAGCAGGCACTCATGAAAGTCAGTCAGGGAGGAATTTGCTGCAGTTCCAGAATTTGACACCTTGAAAGCATCTGTTATTTAATGTCTTTAATACATGTAACGGCATAAAATAAAACTTCTTCGTAAACACTACTTCATAGAAAAAGGAAAAATAAACAGATTTTATTTAAAGTGGAATAGATATACAGATATATGTCTGTTCCTCTTGGAGCTGGATAAAGACAGGGGAGGTTTGGATGGGGAGATGTTTCTTCCCAGGGAAGGGACTGTGCGGTTTCTCAGTATCTTTTCACTTCAATCAGCTGCTCATTCACTGAGCAAGTCTGAAAGACTTGGGCAATCAGAACAGTTCTGTTTTGGAGGCCCTTCCAGCTCTCTTGTCCAGCAGCACCACCAGGACACTGAGTCCCCAGTGTCCAGGGAGCTTCTGCTGTCACCCTGAGGGACACCATTGGTCACTGACGTCCATTGGGCCTCCAAGCCATTGACCACAACCCCCTGGATGTGACCAGCCAGGCAATTGCTCATTCTCCAAACTGTGCCTCCATCAGATCCACAGCTCACCAAAGGAGGGACAAGGATGCTGGGCCGGGCTGATGTGTCCAGGGCATGGCAGAAGTCCAGAGTGCTGGCATCTCTAGCTCTTCCCTTGTGCCCTGGGGTGTTGTGGTGCCTCTCTATTGTATATTCAATTGCAATTCAGTTTTAACAGTCAGTTCTGAAATTCCCTGCAGTCTTTTGTATTGTTATAGCATATTTTATCCTTAAACGATTGTTCCTTTGCACCTCTCTTGTTGGTTTTGTCCAGGGTTTCCATCTTCCCAAAAACCTGCCCTTTGTTCCTTAATGTTCCGTAGTCCTGCTCCCAGGAAGAACAATGCCAATCCCTCCTCATACCTGCCCCTTTCTCCAGAAACTTCCCTGTCATTTTTGTACACCACGAGGTCCCATTGGTTTGTTTCAACTCTTCCGCTCCCCTGTAATTCCCAATTGGTTTAAACACTGTATTCCCTGCCTTATGCTTCTCCCCAGGTTTCTCCCACTTGGTTAAAGTTTTGTACTCTTCTCTTGCACCTCCCCTTGTTGAAAAACCCCTTCTAGAGCCTGGACTTGTGTCTTTCTGTGCCTGACCTTCCTGGACATAAACACCTTTGGGAGTCATACAGAAGACCTCTCCTTGTTCCTTGTCCCTGCCCTTGAAGCATTCCACCTGTGCCATAGAGCAGTTGTGCCCTACAGCCCACCCCAAATTGTGTGGCTTTTTGGGGCAGCCTCCTCCTGGTGACAGTGCTGGGAGCAGCCCAGGCTGAAGAACTCTGGCACCGTGTCACTGAGGCAGCCACACAATCATGGAAGGGGCTCTGGCTTTGACAGGCAGCACAGACCCACCTTGTGCTCCTCAAGGTTTCCATTGGCATATCCAAGCATTAAAGAGTTTGGCTGGTTTTTCCCCCTGTTTTATTGGCTGTGTCCTTTGAGGACACAGTGCCTTAAGAGGAAGCAGTGCCTTAAATTGCACATGAAGAACAAATGGTGAAGTAAAAGCTTCACCTTTCCTATGAAGCCAGAGGACTGTGTTAGCCATGGCCTCCCCAAGGTGCCAAATTTCCAGCTGGGAAGCTGCTGACAGGAGGGAATGTGGCACTTGTCTCCAGCCAGAGATCACTCATTCCTCAGCATGCTGGGCTGTGGCTGACAGTGCCTGAGGAGCTCAGAAATCCTTGGATGTGATTTCCTGTGCCAGTGCCCAGAACACAGAGCAGTGAGCTCAACTTAGTGGAGCATGTCCAGCCATTGGACACAACCGCCAGGCAGGGTGAGCTCCCTCCCAGAGAAGGAAAATTCCAGCCATGAGGTCCATCCCCAAGCAGGCCATGAGGTCACAGCAGGATTGTGAGGTCATGGCAGGCTGAGGTCCAAACAGACTCTGGGGTCACAGCATCACAATGTCCAGCCCCTCAGTCCTTAGCAATTCTTGCACACATTGGGACAGCGTTGGCAGCAAGAGCTGCAGGACTGGCAGAGGGCAAGGCAGCATGGCCCTTGCTCTGCGCCTCTTCCTCCTGCTCCTCCTGGCCGTGGCCCTGCCTGCCAGGGCTGCCCAGGCTGCTCCGCTGCAAGCGCAGGGAGCAGGTGAGCCGGCAGCCTGGCTCCCCTTTCCCGGGACAGCGCTCCCTGCTCCCCGGGAAGCGCTGGGGATGGTTTTCCCCAGGCCTTTAGGGAGGGTTTCCTCTGGGGGAGGGAGAGAGCCCCCATGGGCCCTGGGCTGCCCCTGATTCCTCTCAGGGGATGCGTCAAAGGGCCTGCAAAGAGGGTGCAGAGTGACCGGGAGCCAGCCCAGAGCTCCCCAGGCCCCTGTGCAGCTTTGGCCTTCACATCTGGTTCCCACAGCCTTACATGACCCCCTTGCATTGCCCATTTACTATAGACAGAGGGGGATCCCAGGAAACGATGCAAATGTTCTGGTCTATGCTCTCTTCTAGACTGGAATGATAAGATGGCTTATATGGAAAAGCTGGTGAATGACAATATGAAGACTCTAGGGCATGGTGGAGGCAAGTTCTCTGTGTGCCTTTCCTGAAAAATAATCAGTGTCCATGTGGCAACGGCTCACTCATGAGCCCACTCCCTTAACATAATCTCTGGGTATAAAGAATCTGGACATCTTGCCCTGCTCCCTTCTGTGATCCCACAGGATCGCGGTCAGTGGGAGGAAGGAGCATTTATCTGTCCATCCTCCTCCCGTGTGCAATGCCACTGTGTCCTTCTGTGCGCTCTGTGCAGGCACAGAGAAGAGCAGAGAGGGAAGGGGCTGGGCCCAGGGCTGTGCCCCGTGGCTGAGCCTTTCTCAGCTCCTTTGCCAGCCCCAGGGAGCCTGAGCTGCTCCTGCTGCCACTGCCAAGCCCTGGCCCTGCCTGGGGCTGGGTTTGGAGCTGCAGCAGCTCCAGGGATTCCTTTCTGCCCCGACTGCCCCACAGGGGGCTCCTCCCATCCCAGTGTGGGGCCACTGCAGGCACGAGGTCCCCCTGGCCCTCCTCCTGAGTGGAAGGCAGAGCTGAGGGAGTGCCTTGGAGGGCACCAACCATCCAGGTGCCCTCACTGCCACTTGGGCCTGAAGGAGAAATGGAACTTTCCATTAAGGTCCTCCTAAATGGAAGAACCGAGACATAGGAGAAACAAAATCTCTGGAGGCAGCCAAACATCTGGACCAGATGCTGAATGACCTGGAGAGACGCCGTGGTGGGTGCATTTCCCTCAGCCTTGTCCTGGGGCTCAGCAGCCGGGGGCTTTGGCTGCACATCTGGACACGCCGTGCCCGGCACAGTGGGAAGGGATCCATGGCAGCCTCGCTGCCCCGCTGCTGCTTCCACGCCCTGCAGGGCTGTTTGCCAGCCTGGCCTGGCTGCAGCTTCTCCCCAGCCTCTGCACGAAGGCATTTGGCATCAGTTCACAGGCAGCCCAAACTGCACCACGGGCCTTACATGCCCTGAGATCCCCTGCAATTTCCTAATCTCCAGTCAGATCAGGTGTAGGGGCTTTTTCGGTCAGGGAGGGCCCTGGCCCAGCCCCAATAACCTGGCTATTTTCCTTATCCTTATCTATGACTTTACAAGTATTGTCTCCTGAAGTTGCCACCTCCTGCAATGATTCCATTGGATCCAGCTGTGCTTTTTCCTTTCTCAAGCAATGGAGCAAAAGTCCATGCAGATGGGGCCATATCCTGTAGGAAGCAATGGCTTTGTGCCAGCCACTGATGCAGGAAAGGAGGAGATGCCAGACATGGGCACAGGTACAGGTGATAATTGCTCCGCTAGGCTCAGCCCTTGGCGGGGCTGTGTGGCAGCAGCTCTTCCCCCATGGCCTGCCCTTGCCCTGCCAGGCAGCAGCCAAAGCTGGAGGAGCCTCTGGAGGCTTGGAGACCTCCGGAGCTAATTCACAGCCCCGGGGAAAGGAGACTCGTGCACCAACGTCCCTCCCGCTGCAGCTGCTCTGGAGCTGGCTGTGAGTGCCCAGAGGCCCAAGGCACAGGAGCAGCCCCGAGCGGGAGCCCTGCCGCGAGCCCAGGGCCAGAGCCAGCCTCGGCTCCCGACTGGGCAGGGGCTGCACTGGGTCCTGACAGGGCCTGACTCTGTGCCCTGGGGCTGGGGGAGCTGTCACGGGGCAGGGAGGGCCAGGGCTGGCAGTGGCTGCTCAGGGATGGCTTTGGCCCGTGTCCCTCCAAGCAGCCACTGCCCAAGCAGCTGCCTGCTGCCCCCGGGCTCTCCTCCCGGCCTGCTGGGCTTTGTTGGGTGGCACAGCCTGTGCCAAGGGGCGGCAAGGTGCCTGCAGGCCCCAGCTCTGGGGGAAACGGAGAACGTCCTGCCCGCATCCACCGTGCTGCCAGCTCAGCAGTGCAGCACAGCACAGGCTGACGCTCCCCATTGCTCCCACAGAAGTGCTTGGCAAGTCAGACACTGATGCCCAGAATCCACGGAAAACTTCAAGAATTATCTGCCCCCAGGACGTGCGCAGGTCCTGCATGATTGGCATGGTAGTGACACTGTTCACTGTGCCAATTTCCATGGTGCTGTGCTGTGTTGGGTTCTGGTGGTGGAAGGGAAAGAAACGGTAAGTTGTTGCTCATCTCTACCCACCAGCTTCTTTAAAGGCCGCACACAGTCAGGGAACATTCAGGGAACAGAGAAGCTGCAGTGTAGGTGCGGCCAGTCCATGGCTGTCCAAAGAACTCTGCTGAGGGTTCTGCTGCTGCCCTGAGCTTTCATTGGCCTCTTAATTTTTGAGCCTTGTCCTGGGGGGCCCGCTTGGGCTGCAGCCAGTGCTGGCTCCCACTGAGGCTGCCTGGCCAAGGCAAACCCCAGGGGCACAGGGCAGAGGCAAAGCACGGTGGGGAGGAGAAAGAGCAGGGACCAGATTGCCCTTGAAAGGCAGAGGCGCTCTGGGGCCCGCTCCTGGCCAGGGAGCCTGCCCAGAGCCGTGCCCTGATCGCCAGGGCCTTGAGGGGCAGCTGTGCAGCTGGGCCAAGCTGTGCCAGAAGCTCCAGCTGTGCTGGGGAGCCTTGCCAGCTCTGGGCCCTGCTGTGCAGGAGGCTCCCTGTGTGCCCCTGGCAGCTGGGGCCTCAGCCACCTCCTTTCTCCACAGTCGCGCTGCTGCCGCTCCATCAACCCGGCCGAGAAGGCGTGCCTCTCCCTCGCCCCCAGAGAGCCCAGAGACCGTCGCCTTTGACAGCTCTCACACGAGGCCTCGGCAGCAGCAGTTGCCCAAGAAAGCAGAGCACCAGCCCTTCGTGCCTCCCCCACGCCCCCCCAGCCCGGCCTTGAAGCGGAAGCCTCCCGAGATCCCCCCACCTCCTCCCCTCCCGAGCCCACCGCCCTGGTCCAACTAGGACTGCAACTGGGCCAGCCACGCAGGGCTTGGGCCACCAACAGCTTGGCCACCTGCCCTCCTCTACAATGAGCATGTGTTACCTACGGGCAACAGCCAGAGTCAGTTTTCATACTCTTGGACCTTCCACAGGAAGGGCTGAAGATTCTTCCCATGCCCTTTCTCATCCTTTACCTCTTTGCTTTTCATACAGTTGGGAGCTAGTTGCATCTCTTAAAGCTTTATTAGCACTGCATCTTTACCTTACCAGTTAAGGGGAAAAAAATAAAAAAATTCTTCAGTTTTGATTTAATTTTTAGTGTGGTTGGGCTGCTCACATTTTCAGCAATTAATTTTCCACAGTATTGCTTCCTTTTTCCTTACTATCCACAAAAAGTTCATCTGGACATAAAAATCACCAGCATTACTGAGATTTACCTCAAAGCCCAGATAGAGAATCTAGCACCAAATATTCTCCCTGTGTACTGCACAACAAGAAATATTCAGAAGAATATTCACTGGCAGCTGAGGCTCGTGGAGCTCCCAGAATACTGAGCCTGCAGAGGAGGCAGACAGCTCTGGCAGTGGCTGAGGGGACTTCTCGTCACAGACTCCTCTGAAAGGGTGTCACTCCAGGAGGAGAAAGCATTTAAACCTGTGCCTTACCTTCCTCCTGTGCTAAAATGTAAGGTTCCTCCTGAGCTACAAACAATTCTCCATTCCTCAACAAATCTACTCATGTTCTTGACTTATCTTAAAGAGCAATAGCAAATGTGGTCAGAAATTTCTCATCAAAGCCTCTTTGCAGAGAAACGCTGCCATATGTGAGATAGCATCAGCTCAGTCAAAAGAAAGCCAACAATTGAGCAGTGCTTTAAATGAACTTGAATTCTCTTTCCTCACCTATCAGCCGGATTGGTTTTGTGGTAAATAGGTATGAATTTTGCTGCCAAAATTTAAACACTAATTAATATTGATACAGTAATTAATATTGGGAAATAATAAAGCAGTTAAAATGTGTCATGCCAAGAAAGAAAGGGAGAGGAGGGTTTCCACCCTCCCCCCTTTCCTGCAGTTGTTCAAGGACACGAAAAAGCAAGAGATAATAGTTACTAAAAATTAACAGAAAGAAGAGAAAATCTGGTTGGGTCCCAGGAAAATGCCAGCTATAAAAGATTTATTGCTTTGATGCTTAAATGTGGTAATATGTTAGTTTTGCCTTACATTCTACTGGCTTGATGCGCATGTGTAACCCTAGTGCGAGTTAAGGACATCAAAGAAGAGGAGAGGCCTTCATCAAAAATGACCCCCAAAGAGAAAAGGAGGCCGTGAGTATCACCAGGTTTTGGGTCTGGGGGGCGACTGTATGTATGTGTGAGTGTGTGTGGAGTATCTGAGACAGAGGCTGGGCAGTCCTGGACCCCTCAAGCGGGTGAGGCCTCCCGGTACCGCGTTTCCAAGATATCCGCAAGGAGACTGGCCAGTAAAGGAGGGAAGTGAAAGAAAAGTGAACGAGTGGAGACCCCAGGAGGGTTTGACCCAGGGGGAAGGAGGGCGTCCCTGGTCCAAGCACCTGTGCGAAGGTCCTTGAGCAGGAGGGATTGACTCAGTAGGGAGAATGAGAAGGAGAGTGATTTAATAGGTTCAATTTCCTTGGAGGGCTTGGTAGCTGGCAATTTAGTATGAGATTAGATGGTGAGAGGACGTGGCTAATAGATTGAGAAAGAGTGAGAAATAGGAGTGGAACAAGTAGATTGAAAAGGCAGTGAGACAGAGTAGTAAGTGAGGAAGCTGAGCCACAAGGTGAGTGTGGAAAACCAAGACTCTCCTGGTACCGGGGATCTCTTAGTTTGTTGCTGCCAGAGATGGGTCAGGGAAAAAGTAAGTCCTTAGACCCAGGGGCTGCAGATTGTGTGAAAGAATCGCAGGAGTTTAGGGTATCTGGGAACTTTGAGGGGGGTTCTCAGGAAGGGAGCATTCCTCAGGACAGCCCACTGGCGATGATGATACGGTTTTGGGATGGAATGGGAATCCTGAAGGGGAAAAAGTAAACAAAAATGATTAAGTATTGCATGTTTGAATGGACAAAGGAAATGATCCTGAAAGATATATTGGCCTAAGTTTGGATCATTTGAGGATTGGATTTGCCAGGCTCTAAATATATATGTGAATTCGAAAAACCCTGTTAATCAGCAGGCGAGTGAGTATGCTGCCTTATGGAGTCCTGAGGGGAGAAGTAGGTTTGTTGTTCAGAGGCAGGAAGCTGGGGGTTGCCGATGTTTCCTTTATTAACCAAAGGGAAGGTGGTTAAAAGGAACAGGCAGGAGCCGTGGGACCCACTAAATCAACTCCCACCCCCTTATGGACAACCCAACCAGCTAGCTCAGCCACAGGCCCCTGAGAGTCCCCCCATAAATCCAAATGCACCTCCTATTCAAGAGGAGCTGGTGGCACACAGAACCAGAGGCAGAGGGAGACAAGGGGAGGAAAATGATGGAGATGAGGGGGAAGAAAGGGAGAATCAATTGTACCCACTTAGAGAGGTTCCCATTTTTAGTGTTCAAAAACACATAATCATGGAGCAATTATATGCGGTGCTTTTTATTAAGAGCTCTGGGAATCGGGGTATATTCAACCCAAATCTGACTCCGACCATACATCCGAATTGATCATGTTTTATACTCTATCGTTACATAACTTTCATGTTAATTATTAAACTTATATTGTTCTATTGTATACATAAATTTAGCCCCTCTCTGAATTTCCAACATAGTTTCTCACTATTCTTCTTATGGTTATATAATAATTACATTTAATTACTAAACAATCATCACATCTAACAATTCTATAGTTTATCATACTGCTTATGCAGGTGCAGTTGATCTGGGAAAGCACAAAGTCTAACATTTTAGATTCTATCTTTAACTTTTTCCATGGTTCCACTATCATTCTCCCCCCTTTGAAAGCATTTTCACTTCACTATAGGTGTAAATGTTTTCACTTGATACAGTCCTTTATTCCTCAGTTCGTACTTGGTTCTTCAAATCCAGGGTTGATTTAAATGTTGTCGTGGATGCTGTTATAAACTGGAGAACCAGAAGATGGTGGGCGTGGATCTCGTGTTAGTGCCTTTATTATCCTCTGGTTCCAGGATGTTTTCTTCTGTATCTCTCCCTTTAAGATGCTGTAAACTAACCAAATTGCTAAGAATACCTAAGAATACAATTAGTAAGATTATCACACTCTCAATGATAGATTTAATCCATGAGCTCACATTCCACCCTAATCCTTTAAAGATTTTTTCCTAACCAGCTTGTAGCCAAATCCTTTTGCTTTTCTTGTGCTTCATGATCTATTTGTTTCAACTGATTGATGTCATATTCTACATCTGCAGTTACATTTGGGATATGAACGCAGCAACGATCAACTTGTCCCTTTAAAAATCCACATACTCCATGCTCTTTCAGGAGTAACATATCTAGGGCCAATCGATTTTGTAAAGTCAGTTTTGTGGTGGCTTGTAACTGTATATTTAATTCTTTAAATCCTTCCCGGGTGACTCTTGCCAGTCTACCTACCTGACCTGTAAGTTTGTACAGCATCTCTCTGCTCTTATAGTTTGCTATAGGACCAAGCAATGACTCTAGGGCCCATCCAAATTTCACTCCACTAGAGGGTTCTTGCCAAGTGTCATCTGGATTTTCATTGTCTAGAACTTCTCGTCTTGCTCTTATCTGCAGAAGTTCATGTTTTCCATTAAATGGGGACTTTTTCCAAATTGGACATAAGGTTGGGAGGCCTAAAGTAATCTCCTTTACTTTCCCATCTACAGGCAGATGTGTTGTCCAGGTACCATCACTTGCTGCCCATACAAATTGTCTTGGACCTCGGATTGTAATCCTGGTACACCCTATAATTACTTTATAATTCACTCTGCCTTGGTTATGTTCGATCCCTCTGCAAGCACAACCAATTTGTAGGGCTATTGCCAGGGGTGGCATCTGTTTCATCTCTTCATCATCTGAAGTGCAGTCGTAAGTTTTATTACATGCCCACCAACTTACTTTGTCTGTCCTCGTTCTGCTACTAGTGTCAGTGTTTGTTATTGCTGGATCTGTTTCATTCTCAGGGCCTTCCCACTTAATACAGCAAGCGGTGTTTGCCATATATTGGAATCTTTGAAGAAAACTCACAGACCACGCACTGTCCCAAGGTTTTATCTGATCTTTCTTATCCTTGGCCTCACATTCCCATACCAGAGTTGTTTCTGTAACTTGCCTTGATTCGGGTACCAGTTTACATGTAATTGTTTTGTTCTTTTGTATTTCAGGTAGTTTTGATGTTATGATTCCCCAGTTTACTGGGTCTCCTGCTGCCTTTGGTATTGGCAGACAGGCAGTTATTCAGCTGGTGTTTTGCATTTTGGCAAAATCTTTGACTAATCCAATCATTACATTCTCAGCCTTAACTGCATTAGAAACCTTTATCACCTGTGTTTCCATTTGTACCTCTCTCTTCATTCTAGAATGAAGAGTGGTTAGTTGATCATTTTGCATTCCACATCCCAAAGATATTAATAACCATAATGTTAGCACAATTACTGATAGCATTCTGAAAGCAATTAAACACTTCTTATCTGCAGCCTTTGTTCATTCCAGAGTTTATACAGTCTGTGATCCAGAATGGACTTTCTTCACTCGGGTATAGTGAATCCAGGGGTCCACGCCGGCTACTTTGACTGCTGTAAAGGTGGTCAGTAGTACCTGATGGGGTCCACTCCACTTTTCTTTCAGCGGTTCCTCATTGCAGTTCTTGATGTACACCTCGTCTCCTGGATGTATGTTATGGACTGGGTTCTCGAGAGTCAGTGGTCTATTCCACACAAGGATACTCCGGAGCCGAGCTAAAGTTTTCCCAAGAGATAGAACATAATTATACACTTCCTGCTTTCCTGTGACATGTACACTAGGGTTAGGCTCAGGAGATTCATATGGTTTCCCATACAATATCTCATAAGGACTGACTGACATCCCACTCCTAGGCTTTATCCGAATCCTCAACAGTGCTATTGGCAAAGCCTGGGGCCACTGCAATTTGGCTTCTTGGCATATTTTACTGATTTGCCTTTTTAGTGTCTGATTCATCCTCTCTACCTGTCCACTTGACTGGGGTCTCCACGGTGTGTGGAGGTCCCAAATTATCCCCAACAATCTACTTACCTCTCTTACTACTGTAGCTATGAAATGGGGTCCCCTATCTGATGATACCCCTAGGGGTACCCCAAACCTGGGAATAATCTCCTGTAGTAACCACTTAACTGTTTCCTTTGCTTGGTTCGTGCGACAGGGAAGGGCTTCTGGCCACCCAGAGAATGTGTCAACCCCCACTAACAGGTATTTGTATCCTCGAGTCCTTGGTAGTTCTACAAAATCTACCTGCCAATAGGTTCCTGGCTCTATTCCTATCCGAATTCTTCCTAGTTGTGCCTGTCGCCTGGCCACCGGGTTGTTTTTCAAGCAGATATCACATTTTGACATTACTGATTTTGCCATTGTTAACATCCGTACTGAAATTAAACTCTGCTTTAGCAATTTTACCAATGCCTCTGCTCCCCAGTGACATTCGTTATGTTTAATTTGTAGAACTTCTCTCATTATCAAGGGGGGTACCACTATTTGTCCTTGTGTAGTTACATACCATCCCTCTGAATTCTTTTGTGCATTTAGCAAAAGTGCCAGTCGCTCATCTTCTACTGAATATTTTGGTTTTGGAGGCAAATTGAATTGGGATACATTAAGCTTCAAAGGTATCAATGCCATTGTTGTTTGTACCTCTCGAGCAAACTGTCGGGCTGCCCAGTCTGCCTTTCGATTTCCCTCACAGATTTTGGAATTTCCTGATTGGTGTGCTTTGCAGTGTATGATTGCCACTTGTTCAGGTTTTTGTACTGCCTTTATCAATTGCAGGACTGCATCCTGATGTTTAATGTGCGTATCCCGAGAAGATAACAGTCCTCTTTCTTTCCACAGTGCTCCCTCCGTGTACATGCACCACTCCAAAAGCATATTTTGAGTCAGTCCAGATATTTACCTTTTTCCCTTCACTTAATTCTAGTGCCCTGGTTAAAGCAACCAGTTCTGCCTTCTGGGCAGATGTATTTGGTGATAATGCCTTTGCCTCCACTACTGTATTGACTGTTGTTACCGCATATCCAGCATATCTGGTTCCGTTTTCCACGAAGCTGCTCCCATCTGTAAACAGCTCCCACTCCGGCTGCTCTAGTGGGACGTCTTTCAGGTCTTCTCTTGCTGAATAGGTGTACTCTATTACTTCTACACAGTCGTGTTCTAATGGGCCTTCTTCAGTTGTGGTACCTAGGAACAAAGCTGGATTCAAAAGGTTAGTTGTTTTTAATGTGATATCATCCTGTTCAGTCAGGACTACCTGGAATTTCATCATCCTGCTGGGAGATAGCCAATGGCCCCCCTTTTGTTCTAAGACAGTGGTTACCATGTGTGGTACATAGACATCTATGTGCCTTCCCATAGTAAGTTTCCTGGCTTCTTGTATCAGGATCACAGTAGCTGCGACCGCCCGCAGACATGGGGACCACCCGGCACTTATGTTGTCGAGTTGTTTGGAAAAGTAGCCCACCGGCCTTTTCCAGCTTCCCAGACGTTGGGTCAGGACTCCTAGTGCTAGGCGCAGCCTTTCATGTACAAACAGCTGAAAATCTTTAGACAGATCAGGTAACCCTAATGCTGGAGCAGTTGTCAGTGCTTCCTTTAATTTTAGGAAGGCTTCTTTCTGTGGTTTGCCCCAGGTGAATGGCTGCGTCTTCTGAGCTTCATACAGGGTTTTGCAATCAGTCCATAGTCCATGATCCACAAGCGACACCATCCTGCCATCCCGAGGAAGACTCGCAGCTCATGTAAATTCTGGGGCTCTGGAACAGCACAAATAGCTTGGATACGATTACTAGTTTTCGTTGCCCTTGTGAAATTTCACATCTCAGGTAAATCACAGTCTGATGTGTGATTTGTGCCTTTCCTCTTGATACTTTATAGCCTCCCATTCCCAGTGAATTTAAAATCTCAACGGCTACCTTTATACAGGTTGCTCTTTCTTCTGTAGCTATTAGTATATCATCAACATACTGCCACAATAAGTATTGGTCTCTTGGTACTTGCCCATTTTCAGTCCAAATCTCCAGTTCCTTTGCCAGTTCGTTTCCAAATAGGGTGGGACTGTTCTTGTGGCCTTGTGAGAGTCGTGTCCAGGTGAGCTGGGTCTTTCTTCCGTTCCCTGGGTTTTCCCACTTAAAGGCAAACAGTTTCCTACTTTCTTTGTCAAGGGGGATGCAGAAAAAGGCATCTTTTAAATCAATTACGGTAAACCATTTATATATCTCCTTTACGGATGTTAGCAATGCATAAGGATTTGTTACCACTGGATAAATGTCCTTTGTTATTTTATTTATTGCTCTCAAATCCTGCACTAATCTATATTCACCATTTGGCTTCTTAACTGGAAGTATTGGTGTATTAAATTCTGATTCACATTCTTCTAAAATTCGGTATTTCAAGAATTTCTCAATAATCTTTACTATTCCTTGCTGTACTTCTGGTTTTATGGGATATTGTTTGACTTGTACAGCCCTTGCCCCTTCTTTTAACTCTACATGCACTGGTTGTGCCAATTTAGATTTCCCTGGTATATCTGTCTCCCATACAGAGGGAATCACTGCATCTTCTACCTCCCTAGGGATAGAGGGGACAGGTTTTTCTTTGATCATTAATATCTGTCTCGTCTTTGATTCAGGTATTTTCATTATAAGCTCTCCATTTTCAAAGGCAATTACTGCATCAAGTTTTGCTGGCAAATCTCTCCCTAAAAGCAGAATTGGACACTCAGGTACATATAAAAATTCGTGTGTTATAACCTTGTTTCCAAAACACAAATCTAGGGGTTGCAGGAAAGGCCGTTTTTCCTCTTTCCCTGTAGCGCCGATTATTGTCGCTTCCTTGTCCCCAATTTGTCCTTGCAAATCATTCAATACAGAAAAAGTAGCTCCCGTATCTATTAGAAATCTGACCTCTTTATGCCCTAACTGTATATTTACAACAGGTTCCTTAACTTGTTCTACCGGTTCTATGTCTAGTCAGCTGGTATACTCCCCCAGGACCATCTCCTTGGTAGCCTGCTGGAACTGATTGCCCTGGTCAAAGTGGTTATTCAAACTTGGGCAATTTGGCTTCCAATGCCCCTCCTGCTTACAATATGCACACTGATTCAGGCTTAACCCCTGGGTAACTGGTCTCCTACCCCGACCATTCCTGTTACGCCCCCTGAAATTTGGGTTCCTTCTTCCCTGTATTACTGCCAAAAGATTCTGCTGCTGCCTTTTACTAGCTTCTTTTTCCTGATTTTTATATACCTTCCAGGCGACCTCAAGTAACTTATCCAAATTCCTTAATTCTTCCCCTTCTAATTTTTGCAATTTTCTACGAATGTCATCCTGTGATTGGCCCAAGAATATGAGAGCAAGCTGAACCTTTGCTTGCTCTGTATCCATTTGAAGGTCTGTATAATTTCCTTGCTACCTCCTTAAGCCTCTCCAAAAATGCAGTGGGAGATTCCTTCTTTTCCTGTCGAACCTCATATAGTTTGGACCAATTTATAGTTTTGGGCACAGCGTTCTGAACTCCTATTTGGATCCACTCTTGGTATTTCCGTAATCTCCTCATATCGCACAATAAATTAGGGTCCCAATTTGGATCCTCAATTGGGAAATTCACATCTAAATTCCCTGTTACCAGCCCATTTCTAATATCTTCTCTTGCCCTGTCTTTGGCTGCCTTAAGTACCATTTCTTTTTCAGTAGAATCCATCAGAGTATCTAATATTACTTGTATGTCATCCCAGTCAGGATTTTGAGTTTTCATAACCATTTTACTACGCGTGCCACTTTATCAGGATTTTCTCTACAAGTTCCGGCTGACTGTTTCCAAATAACTAAGTCTACCAGGGAAAAAGGCACTTTTACAAATACTGGCCCTTCCACTCTGGAAGGGGGCAATCACAGTCCGTTTTTGTTTCCTTATGCCATCTCTATGCACAACTGGAGCATGCTTTGCCCGACCCCAGGTTCTATGGGCTATTGGGGTCACTGATTCATTACCATTGCTATCTTTTTCACTCGCATACCTCTTTCCTCTTTCTATCACAGTTAGGTTTTGCTCATCTTCCGAGGAAGAGGGATCAGGTGATGATGGGAGAGGAGGATAAAGAGGGAAAGGTGTACTAGATGAGAAAGGTTCAGGGTAGGTGGGTGAGGAGCAGGTAGTGGGATAGGGACAGATGAAACAGGTGGGATAGGGTTAGGTTCTCTTGTTCCTATTGGAGCTACTTGTAAATCAATATCTGTATAATTTTCCCTACTCAAGCTTTCTCTTAACGCCAAGTGTTCTAAACAACGTTCCTCACAAACCCCACACTTTGCAGATGTTTTAACCACTATTAATCCACATTGATCCTGCCATTCTGGCTTTCCCCGTAAGTAGAAAAACAGATCAACATATGGGACTTCATCCCATTTTCCTTCTTGTTTACAAAACGACATTAACTGTGAAATAGTGTTATATTGCAGAGTACCGTATTTTGGCCATTTTTCACCGTTCTCCAAGGCATATTCTGGCCATCATGAATTACAATAATCAATCAACTTAGTTTTACGTAATCCTTCCCCAAAGTTACCTTGTTTCCAATGTGCTAATAAGCACCCCAAAGGAGAATTTTGCAGGATAGGGGTGTTACTGCCCAAAATCCCTTTAAGTTTCTCCATTTCAAAAATACCACAAATGCCGAACCCGCAACGCTTTCGCGATTGTCTTACGGAACGGCGCCTAGGCTTACACCAACAGGAATTCCTTTAGCCCAACCAAGCGTAGCTTTCGCTGCGTCTTATTGGCAGGCATCCAAACCAAAGTAAAAAGCACCTTACCTTTCTCCCAGGGACGTTTGTGAGCAGCGGAAGCGGTCGCGGCCGATGGGCTCCCCGAGAATCCCTCGGTGCCGGCTGGAGCGTGATCGAGTCGCAAACTCGCTCAGCAGCACTCACAAGGGTCCCTTCTGGGTTCACCAAAATGTTAGCGTTCAAAAACACATAATCACAGAGCGATTATATGCGGTGCTTTTTATTAAGAGCTCTGGGAATCAGGGTATATTCAACCCAAATCTGACTCCGACCATACATCCAAAATGATCATGTTTTATACTCTATCGTTACATAACTTTCATGTTAATTATTAAACTTATATTGTTCTATTGTATACATAAATTTAGCCCCTCTCTGAATTTCCAACATAGTTTCTCACTATTCTTCTTATGGTTATATAATAATTACATTTAATTACTAAACAATCATCACATCTAACAATTATATAATTTATCATACTGCTTACGCAGGTGCAGTTGATCTGGGAAAGCACAAAGCCTAACATTTTAGATTCTATCTTTAACTTTTTCCAGGGTTCCACTATCACCATGGCAAATCCAGGACAGAGGCCACCTATTGGTTATGTGAGTGTTCCCCTAAAGACCGGGGATGTCAGGGAGTTTAAGAAGGAGATGGGTACACTGATAGAGGACCCCGTCAGAGTGGCAGAAAAGTTAGATCAGTTTTTGGGACCAAACACATATACCTGGGTGCAGATGCAGTCTATGCTAGGAATTTTGTTTACAAGAGAAGAGAGAGAGATGATCAGACAGGCAGGAATGTGGATTTGGGACAGAGAACTGAGGGACAAGGGCGGAGTGATCAGAAATGCCCTATCCAGGATCCAAATTGGAATAATCAGAATGCAGAGCATAGGTAGAATATGAGTGATCTCCGGTGGATAATAGTTCAAGGAATTTGTGGGTCAGTGCCTAGGGGGCATAATATAGGAAAAGCTTTGAGTGAGCAGCAGAGAAAGAATGAGTCCCTGGCAGAATGGTTAGAGAGATTAAAGAAAGACTTGCAATTATATTCAGGCATAGATACTGATACTGCAGCGGGGCAGGTTCTTTAAAAACTCAGTTTGTAGCAAAATCCTGGGGAGACATCAGGAAGAAGCTGGAAAAATTAGAAGATTGGCAGGACAGGGGACTTCAGGAATTACTGAGAGAAGCACAAAAGGTGTATGTAAGGAGAGATGAGGAAAAGCAGAAGGCAGATGCATGAATTTTGGTGGCGGCAGTTAAAGAAATGCAGGCAGCTTTGATTACAGAAAAACCTGCAGGAAAGAACAGAGCAGATGTCAGGATCTATTTTTAGGAACACAGGACCCATGTGTTTTTCTTGCCACAAGAAGGGGCATTTAAAAATTCTTGCCCTACCTTGAGGGGTGCAGGCCCCACCTGTTTTTACTGTCATAAAAAGGGGCACCTACAAAAAAGTTTTAGGAAGAAACAGCAAGAGGAGAAAAATTTTCAGGAGGATTAGGGAGGTCAGGGGCTCTATTTAATGAAGGGGACCAAAACACCACCAGAAGAGCCCTTGATAAAGTTCAAGATAGGTCCCCATAGTAAAGAAGTTGTATTTTTAGTGGATACTGGAGCTTCTCGGGCAACAGTTAGAAAATTACCCCAGGGATGTAAGATAAGTCATGAGCGAGTTCCAGTAATTGGAGTTAAGGGAGAGGCTTTTCCCGTTCCTGTAATTAAAGGGGTGCAAATTGAAACAGATGACAAATTTGGAGTAAATGATTTATTGTTGATACTGGAGGCCGAGAATAATTTATTAGGCAGAGATCGAATAATAGCCTTGGATTTACAGATAAAACCCTGTGAAGAAAAACTTAAAAGTTATTCTTTAACTGGAGAGGACAATCTGGAAATTAATGATACGGTTTGGCATTCGGGTGAAGGGGGGAACCTCAACATTCCGCCTATTAAAATTGAAATACAGAATCGAGAAGTACCAATCTGAGTGAAGCAATATGCAATATCACTAGAGGGGCGGAAGGGATTAAAACCAGTGATTGAAAATTTGATACAGCAAGGAATATTAGAACCTTGCACGTCACCCCCTAATACTCCCATCTTACCGGTAAAGAAACCTGACGGGAGTTACAGGCTGGTTCAAGATTGAAGGGCAATAAAACAAAGGACTATTACACATTTTCCAATAGTGACTAACCCATATACTTTGTTGAGTCAATTGCCTCCTAATTACATGTGGTATAATGTGGTGGATTTAAAAGATGCCTTTTGGCCTTGCCCTTTGGATGAGGGCAGTAGAGATTATTTTGCTTTTTAGTGGGAAGATTGGGAGACAGGTAGAAGAGAACAGCTCAGGTGGACGGTACTACTGCAGGGTTTCACTGAGTCACCTAATCTTTTTGGGAGAGCATTAGAAAATCTCTTAAAACTTTTGAGTTGCCTGAAGGAATCAAGTTGTTACAGTATGTGGATGATTTGTTATTAGCAGAGGAAAGGGAGGAGAAAACTAGGAGGAGCACTATTCATTTGCTGAATTTTTTTAGGTGAAAATGGTCTGAAAATATTCAGATCCAAATTACAGTTTGTGGAGTCAGAAGTCAGGTACTTAGGTCATTGGATCAGTAAGGGAAAGAAAAAGCTGGACCCTGAGAGAGTTTGAGAAATATGAAACATGGGACCCCTGAAATAAAAAATAAGACAGTTTTTAGGTCTTTTGGGTTATTGCAGACAGTGGATTGAAGGATTTAGTGGAAAAGTGAAATTTTTGTATGAAAAATTGCCTACAAACCATTTTAAGTGGACTACGGAGGATTAGAAAAAATTTGAAGAGGTTAAAGAAGTTTTGTTGCAGGCTCCTGTACTAAGTCTTCCTGATTTGGGAAAACCCTTTCAGTTATTTCTAAGTACAACTCATCAGACAGGGGTACTGACTCAAGACTGGGCAGGAAGCTTGAAACCAGTGGGCTATTGTTCAAAACTATTAGATCCAGTTAGTAAAGGCTGGCCAACATGTTTAAGGCTTTGGTAGCGCCTGCATTGCTAGTGGAAGAGGCCCAAAAAGTAACCTTTGGTGCACCTTTGGGAGTATACACCCCTCACAATATTAGGGGAATTTTAGCACAAAAAGTTGAAAAATGGTTAAGAGATAGACGAATACTGAAGTATGAGGCTGTCTTGATTACCTCCCCTGAATTAGACTTGAAGGTGACACAAGTACAGAGCCCTGCTCAATTTCTTTATGGGGATCCAGGGGAACAGCTGATACATGATTGCATAGAGGTTACAGAACTACAAACAAAAATACATCCAGATTTGGGAGACCAAGAATTACAAAGGGGAGAAAAGTTAGTTACAGATGGGTCATCTCGGGTAGTGAGTGGGAAAAGAAAATCAGGTTATGCTATAATCAGTGGGGGACAGCTTGAGGTAAAGGAGTCTGGTCCCCTTAGTCCATCCTGGTCAGCACAAGCTTGTGAACTTAATGCATTACTCCGTGCATCATTAATACTAGAAGGGCAAGAAGGGACTATTTATATGGACTCCAGATATGCTTTCACTGTAGTACATACTTTTGGAAAAATTTGGAAGGAAAGGAGACTTATAAGCACTCAAGGAAAAGGGTTAGTACACGAGAGATTGATAATTCAGATACTTGAAGCTTTAAAGGGCTCAAAGAGAATAGCAGTGGTTCATGTAAAGGGGCACCAGAGAGGGAGGGATATTAGAGACAGAGGTAATAATCTGGCCAATGAAGAAGCAAGAAGAGCAGCCTTAAGGAAAAGAGATACTGAAATCATGACCTTAAAAGAAACAGTCATTCAGCAGGAGACACTTTCCCTTTCTCTAGCAGAACTGGCAGCTATAAGGAAATTAGGAGAAACATTTAAGGAGGGAAAGTGGGTTCTTCCTGATGGCAGGATTATGATGCCAAAGCCAGTGGCACGTCAGATCTTAGATAACTTGCATAGACAGACACACTGGGGAACAAGAGCCCTTTGTGATCACTTTTTAAAATTTTATGGGTGTATAGAGATATTTGAAAGTGGAAAACAAATTACCCAGGGGTGTCTAAGAACGTGTTGAGGAGCCCTCTCTCTGGAGAACACAAAACAGCCTACAGGCCATTTGAAAAGATCCAGGCTGACTTCACAGAATTGTCTAAAGTGGGTCAGTGGAAGTATTTGTTAGTTATAATAGATCCATTAACTCTGTGGGAGAAGCATTTCCAGCAGCTTGGGCTACAGCTCAAACGGTGGCTAAAATATTGTTAGAACGTGTAATTCCAAGATTTGGATTAGTGAGGGTCATTGATTCAGACCAGGGTACACATTTCACTGCAATTTTAGAAACTGAGATTGATAACACCTGTTGTTAAAAGACCTCAGAGACAAGTAAAACGTTGGGAGTGCGGTGAACATGGTTTAAAGTGTCATCTCTGGATGTGTATTGTTTGCACACTTTGCTTTAGCTTATGGTTGAGAGTAACTAAGAGGGAAGAGAAGGAGAGACAATTGATTTGTTAGTTATAATAGATCCATTAACTCTGTGGGAGAAGCATTTCCAGCAGCTTGGGCTACAGCTCAAACGGTGGCTAAAATATTGTTAGAACGTGTAATTCCAAGATTTGGATTAGTGAGGGTCATTGATTCAGACCAGGGTACACATTTCACTGCAATTTTAGAAACTGAGATTGATAACACCTGTTGTTAAAAGACCTCAGAGACAAGTAAAACGTTGGGAGTGCGGTGAACATGGTTTAAAGTGTCATCTCTGGATGTGTATTGTTTGCACACTTTGCTTTAGCTTATGGTTGAGAGTAACTAAGAGGGAAGAGAAGGAGAGACAATTGATTTGTTGGTTTTGCTATGGTTATGTATTTAGCTGGCTAACTATAGAACGCATTGCTAGTGATTTTTTGAGATACCTTTGAGACTGGGAGACGGGACCCTTCCAGCAACAATTGGATTAACAGAGAACTTACATCAATTGGTTCTTGCTATATTGGCTGTAGCACAAATAAGAGAACGAGCAATTAATGGCCTTATAGACCAGTGTCTTATAATCAATAGTTGTTGTGGAGTAGAAGTCTATATACCACATCATAGGCACATTCCAGGGGCATATTGGTGCTGCGAGTTTGCCTATTGGAGGCGGCGACTTAATGAACTCCCCGCCCTTGAAGCAGAAAATAATTGGTAAAATCCTATTGTGGTTGGCACATCCCAGAGATTTTGGAAAATACAGGTTTATGGTGTTTCAGCCTAACCTTTTCCCTGCTCTTTTAATTTTAATTATCTTTTCTTAACCAGCCTGAACTGGGAAATGGCATTTAAAAGGGGAAAAGCAAGCTCTGTGGGGCTATGGGTACCAAGGAAACTAAAACCACCAGTGACTGATCCCGGGATATTACCTTTGCTACTGAGAAGACTGGCATCTCGGCCCTTGGTTGCAACCCAAGGGGCCTTGAGAATGGTAGAAAGGTAGATTTCCTGAGGATTATTTTCACTGTGTTTATTATGGTACCCTGGACAGTTGGCCAAAGCCAGAAAGCCACACTGGACAGAGTTCAAGAAATGAAAGGATCGGCAATGAAAAAGCAAACAGAGAAAAACCAAGTCCCAGCAATTTCAACATTTGTGACTATTGCAATCACCCTGTTTGGATTAGGGACAAAATAGAATCTGTGTTAGTTCTGCCTGCTACAATTGCAGCAGCTTTATAGATGTTTGTGTTAAAAAGGGAAAGATGTATTGGGTAAGGAAAAATATGGAATACCATGAACGAGCTCCTTATCCCCATGGCGATCAGATTTGCCCTCAATACGAAAGATTCTTTTGTTTTGAAAGCGATGATAATGGAGATGATCCAAGTATAGGCATAGGAGGCCAGGAAATAAGAGAAAAATTAAAAGAGAACAGGAAAGAAGAAAAGGAACCAAAGGGGAATAGAGGAAAGAACAGGAGAAAAAAGAGTCAAAAGAACTGGCCGAATTGTATAAACAACTAAAACAGCACTACAAAGATTGAGATCTACCAGCCTCAAAAAGAATCCGTTTGTGGGATTGATGCAAGAGATTGCCGCAGAATTGGGATTATCCAAATGTTGGATTTATGGGGGTCTAAAAATGGCTGAAACATGGTTGTGGAAAGGTGAGAGCTTAGCTCCAGAGCAATTTTTAAAATGGAACCACACCCAAATTTCTGGAACATTGAAGAGACCTGAAAGATAGATTTTAAGCCATCAAGTAATTGGAACCACTTGTATAACCTGAGAAGGAAAGAAATGTAATAAAATAGTGCAGCATACTCCTGTTAAGTCCACATTAGTAGTCAATACAGATAATGGTTCAAAAGTTTGGTGACCTGAAATTCCTGATGGGTATGGGGGACCAATAAAAGAAATAAACTGTGAGTGGGATGATCAAATTGATTTATGCTGGTACAGAAGTCCTGGAGCTAACCCCTACCAATCCATCAGCAGCCTGAGGTCTTATTGGGAACAGCCAGAGTAAACTGATAAGAAATGGAAAGCCCCATAGGGGATATATCAGATTTGTGGGCAACGAGCATACAGTGAGTTACCTCAAAAATGGGGAGGAACCTCTACCTTAGGAGTAATACAACCCTCCTTCTTTGTTCTACTGAGGTCTAGGAACAATACGTTAGGAACTCCATTGTATGAAACCATGCAGTGGAATAAAGGAGATTTGAATTTCAATTTTCCAACAGCAGGAGGGAACCAAAAATGGGGAGAGGACAAATGGCCTGCAGAAAGAATTATAGCATATTATGACCCAGCAACATGGGCTCAGGACGGGCCATGGGGATATAGGACCCCAATTTACCTGTTGAACTGATTGATAAGGCTCCAAGCAGTAGTGGAAGTGGTGTCAAATAACACCTCCGGTGCCCTAAAATTGCTGGCCAGGCAATATTCACAAATGTGGGCGTTTGTGTACCAAAACAGGATTGCCCTAGACTATCTGTTAGCAGAAGAAGGAGGAGTTTCTGGGAGATTTAATGAATCTGAGTGCTGCATAGAAATTGATGATTATAGAGAAGCTATCACCGAACATGCGGAGGAAATTAAAAGGGTGGCTCATGTGCCAGTACAAATGTAGAATTCAATCTTGAAAGCAGATTGGTGAGATAACCTCTTTGGAGGTGTTTGGTGGAAAAAGTTAGGATTCACGTTGTTACGTTCAGCTTTGGGACTTTTGTTTCTGCCTTGTATGATTCCGTGTTTTAGTAGGCTAATTCACTTGTGATTCAAGGGATGCAGATTACAACAATGCCTCTAGATCCAGAATCAGCAGTGAAAGGAAAACCAAGATCTATAATGGTAGTAAGAGCTAAATCGATCAGTGTTAAAGAACAAGGAACCAATTAACTGTGGGCAGGACCTGGAGAGATTGAAACAGAGGAAATGCTAACCAAATTTGAAAAAGAGTGTGAAAAACTAAAGGCAGCGAGAGAAATGCTAGAAAAGTTTGAAGTTGAAATGAGACAACAAGAAAATCCAAATCCTGAAGAATATAAAGGATATCAGGGCACAGTTTTTTGATAAAGCACAAATCAATGATGAAGAAGAGAAATGGGGGATTTGTGGTAAATAAGTATGATTCGTGCTGACAAAATTAAAACAGTAATCAATATTCATACAGTAATTAATATTTGGAAATAATAACACAGTTAAAACGTGTCATGCCAAGAAAGAAAGGGAGAGGAGGGGTTCGACCCCCCTCTTTCCTGCAGATGTTCAAAGCAGGAAAAAGCAAGAGATACCAGGTACTAAAAATTAAGAGAAAGAAAGGAAAATCTGGTTGGGTCCCAGGAAAATGCCAGCTATAAGAGATTTATTGCTTTGAAGCTTAAATATAATATTATGTTCGTTTTGGCTTGCATTATGCTAGCTTAGTGCACATGCGTAACCCAAAAGTGAATCAAAAGACATCAAAGAAGAGGACAGCCTTCATCCAAAGATGATCCCCAAAAAGGGGTGCGACCACCAAAAGAATGGTGGAGCATGCGTGGTAAAGGTGGTGATGAGGGCGAAGGTAGAAGTGTGATGAATCGAAAATGGGAGGAGATGCCATTGGCATATGGCATAGAAGAGGAGAATCTTCACTCGGCAAGCTTGTTCGTGAGGTGGAAAGGGTCCAAGAACCTTGCAACCCGTACCCCACGGTTATCTTTTGCTTATGCACTATTATTGGAATCAAATGATCCCTTATTTTTAATCAAATTATACAGTCAATATTTCAAGTGTATCCAATTTTATATATTTTCTAAACTATTCAATTAGATTTGCTAATACCTCTAATATTGTTGGGTTTTTCTAATGATGGGGTAATTGGGCAAACATAACAATGAGCACAAAGCCTTTATTTCTGCAAGCTCAGGGATGCTGGGGGGATCTTTGCACCATCAGGCCGAGGTACAAGGCTGTAGATCCTCCAAAGGAACAGAGCCAGCCCCCTTGAGTGGGAGAAGGTGCGGCCTCAGTTGCAGCCCCGGGTGCCTCCTGTGGGCCAGGGCACGGCCCTGGCTGTAAATGTGTTGGGCTGCAGCACAGGGCCAGGGCGAAGCTCAGCAGCCTCATCAGAGCCCAGGGCCACGGCCCTTCCCTGCCGGGCCCCGAGCCTGGCCCGGCCCGGCCCGGCCTGAGCAGCCCGGCCTGCGTCAGGAGATGGGCTCCGCCTGTCCACTGTGCCCGCAGGCCTGGCCCAAGGCTTTGCAAGAGGCTTTCTCACAGCATTGCAAAACCTCGGCCAAGTGACCCTTTGCTGCGCTGAGAAGAGTAAAAAACCCCCTCAAATGTAACTTCGCTGCACACCTCATGAGGGATCCCTGCACACCTTAGGAGTGGCCATCAATACTCCTTTGTGATTCATGAGGGATCCCTGCACCCCTCAGTAGGGACCCGTATCACTGTGTGTCTCATGAGGGATCCCTTCACCCCTCAGAAGGGACCCCACAATATCACTGTGTGCCTCATGAGGGACCCCTTCACCTCTGAGCACAGACCCCAAAATATCACATTGTGTCTCATGAGGTTCAGGCCCAGATCATCCCCCAGAAGACAATGTGCCCTCAGCCCAGGAACGCTCAGCATGGGCTCCCCCAGCCCTCAGGGCCCCACCGCTGGTCACAGCAGCCCCTGCCTGGCTCCTGCCTGACCCCACCGTGGGCATCCGCGGCTGCTCCTGGCCATGGAGCTCAGCCTGTGCTTCCGCTGGGTGGGCTTTGCACATGCTACCACCTGGACAGAGCTGTGACAACTCCATTTCTTTATTAAAACATCAAATGTGGGCCAAGTCCTGCCCTGGCAGACAGGGGCTGGCCAACTTCAGTGCTGGCCAGGGAACAGGACCATGGGGCTCAGGGGAAGAGGGTCTCGTTTGGGAGGGATGGGTTTTGGGAAGGGTTCATGACGGTGCTGCAGCCACGGAAGAGGGGGCAGATGTGGAGAATTGGGATAAGAGGTCGGAAGAACTTTGCCTGAGTTGTTAGGCTCCTCTTCTGACAATGAACAGGAGCACCTGTGGAGAGAGGAGGCAGCTGAGGCCCCAAGTGCCAGGGGCACACAGGGAGCCTCCTGCACAGCAGGGCCCAGAGCTGGCAAGGCTCCCCAGCACGGCTGGAGCTGCTGGCACAGCTTGGCCCAGCTGCACAGCTGCCCCTCAAGGCCCTGGCGAGCAGGGCACGGCTCTGGGCAGGCTCCCTGGCCGGGAGCGGGCCCCAGAGCGCCTCTGCCTTTCAAGGGCAATCTCATCCCTGCTCTTTCTCCTCCCCACCGTGCTTTGCCTCTGCCCTGTGCCCCTGGGGCTGCTCTTGGCCAGGCAGCCTCAGTGGGAGCCAGCACTGGCTGCAGCCCCAGAGGGCCCCCCAGGACAAGGCCCAGCAATTAAGAGGCCAATGAAAGCTCTGGGCAGCAGCAGAACCCTCAGCAGAGTTCTTTGGACAACCATGGACTGGCCACAGCTCCACTGCAGCCTCACTGGGAATGTTCCCTGACTATGAGCAGTCTTTAAAGGAAGCTCTTTGAGGTAGAGAATCACAAAACACTCACGATTTTCTCTTCCAGCAATACCAGATTGCTGCACAGCAAATCAACAGGCAAAGTGCTGCACCAGACACAATGGCCATCAACTTCACCAAACAAGGTTTTTCCCAGCAGAAAACTCTTCTCCAGATGTTGTCAGCACATGTTGAGTTGCCGGCTACATCTGTGGGAGCAATGGGGAGTGTGAGCCAGTGCTGTGCTGCACTGCTGAGCTGGCAGCACAGTGGATACAGCTAGGACGTTCTCACTCCCTCTTTCCCCCTGAGCTGGGGCCTGCAGGCACCTTGCTGCCCCTTGGCACACGACTGCTCAGTACCTGAACCCCTGAGCCTGCATGCCATAATTCCTCTGTGCTGTGCCCTTCTGCCCCAGGCAATACTTGTCAAAGGCATGGAAAAAGACAAGAAAAATGCCCAGGGTTTTAGAGTTGCACCAGGGCCCTCCCTCCTGCAAACAGCTGCCTCTCTGCATCTACCCAGAGACAGGGAAATCGCAGGGGATCTCAGGCCTGTGGTGCAGTTTGGGCTGCCTGTCAGCAGATGCCAAATGCCTTCCTGCAGAGGCTGGGGAGAAGCTGCAGCCAGGCCAGGCTGGCAAACAGCCCTGCAGGACGTGGAAGCAGCAGCGGGGCAGCGAGGCTGCCATGGATCCCTTGTGCCAGGCACGGCGTGTCCAGATGTGCAGCCAAAGCCCCCGGCTGCTGAGCCCCAGGACAAGGCTGAGAGAAATGCACCCACCATGCTGGCTGTCCACATCACTCCGTTTTTTTTCTGGATGTTGGGATTCCTTCAGGGACTCACTCACTCCTCCAGGTTTGCTCTTCCTTCTCAGGGGACCTTAAGAGAAATATTTCCATTTCCCATGAATGGATCCCACAAAAGCAGGGCTCAGCCCATGGCATCAGCAGGGACACCTGTTTCTGTCCTGTCACCTGCAGTGATGCCTGCTGGCCGAGCTTTGGGCTCTGAGCTGGCAGCTCTCCCAAGGGAAAGGCCTTGACCTACCGTCACCATCTCTCCGTGGCCCAGTAATGGGTATGGGCTGGGAATCCAGATCAACGTCATCAACAGGATCATCGTTATCATCAGGATCATCTTCGTCATCAGGTTCATCTGCAAAGAAAGGCAGGACAGAACAGCTCCTGTGACACTGCTGAAGATTCTCCTTCAGGCCCAAGTGGCAGTGAGGGCACCTGGGTGATTGGTGCCCTCCAAGGCACTCCCTCAGCTCTGCCTTCCACTCAGGAACAGGGCCAGGGGGACCTCGTGCCTGCAGTGGCCCCACACTGGGATGGAAGGAGCCCCTCGCGGGGCAGTTGGGGCAGAAAGGACTCCCTGGAGCTGCCAGCAGCTCCAAATCCAGCCCCAGGGTAGGCCAGGGCTTGGGAGTGGCAGCAGGAGCAGCTCAGGCTCCCTGGGGCTGGCAAAGGAGCTGAGAAAGGCTCAGCCCTGGGGCACAGCCCTGGGTCTGGCCCCTTCCCTCTCTGCCCTTTTCTGTAGCTGCACAGATCACACAGAAGGACACACTGGCATTGCACACTAGAGGAGGATGGAGAGATAAATACTCCTTCCTCCCACTGACAGCGATAAAGTGGGACCAGTGTTGGGCACAAGAGGTGAAATTTGGAGGCCAGGATTTCCAGAATCCATCAAACTTCAGAGGAGAGGATCTTTAGGGAAATGATACTCTAACATTACTTGGACAATGATTACTCTGTTAGGAAAGGATTGCTGATAGCCTACCTTCACCAAGCTCCAACATCCCTATGCCATGCTTTGCCACCATTCCCAAATGATGCAAGTCAGGATCCCAGTCTAGAAAGGAGCACAGATGGGAACCGTTCCATGCTGTGATGGGATCCCCTTCTATAGGGAACCCAGCACTGGAAGGGAGTCAGGTAATGCTCTGTGCCAGGAGTGCCAAGCAGCAGAGAGGGCAGCTCAAGCCTCAGCAGGGCTCAGGCCCAGAGGCACAGCAATTACCTCCTGTGGCTGTTCCTGGCATCTCCTCCCTTCCTGCAGCAGAGGCTGGCAATGAGCCCCTGCTTCCTCCAGGAAACTGAGCCTTCGGCAAATCCTCTTCTTCCATCTCTGCAGAAAGGCAAAGGGACAGCTGGATCAGGGGGGGCTGTTCCCCAATGGGAAGGTGGCATCTGCAGGAAGCAATGCGTGCCCAAGTAATGGATAAGATGCAGAAGAAAGATCAGGTTACTGGGGCGTTGCAGCTGGTGTTCTCTGTCAGCAGATGCCCAATGCCTTCCTGCAGAGGCTGGGGAGAAGCTGCAGCCAGGCCAGGCTGGCAAACAGCCCTGCAGGGCGTGGAAGCAGCAGCAGGGCAGCGAGGCTGCCATGGATCCCTTCCTGCTGTGCCGGGCACAGCGTGTCCAGAGCCCCAGGACAAGGCTGAGGGAATGCACCCACCATGGCGTCTTTCCAGGTCACTCAGGAACCTGGCCATGGGTCTGGACACCTCTAGAGACTTTCTGTCTCCTCCAGGCTTGTTCCTCCCTCTCAGAGGACCTTAAGAGAAGTGTTTGCATGTCAGAAGAGTGGACCCCACAGAAGCAGGGCTCAGCCCGTGGGGTCAGCAGGGACACACTACTCACCCCTGTGATGGGAGCTGGGCTTGTGAGCAGCAACCCAGAAAGGAGCCTGAAAAGTCCTCCCTGCAGACACTCCTGTAACACAAGAGCCACAGAAGCTTCTGTCACCTGGTTCCAGCCAGGTTGTCAAGGATTATCCTCTGAGGGGAACATTGACAACATACCTGCAGGAGGCTTATGAGGTTGGAAATCCTCATGGAGCCAAGCTGCTGGAGAAACCTTCCTAGCAAGCTCATCTAGAGAGAAGCAATAACCCAAACCCATTTCCATGGTGTCCTGGGATCCCCCCTCTGCTTTTGGGACCTGGGCACTGCAAGGTGGTAGGGTAAGGCTGTGGGAGCCAGATATGAATGGACAATCCAGAGCTGAATAGGGGCCTGGGGAGCTCTGGGCTGGCTCCTGGTCACTCTGCACCCTCTTTGCAGGCCTGGGACACATCCCTGGAGAGGAAACAGGGCCAGCCCAGGGCCTGTGGGGGCTGTCTCCCTCCCCCAGAGGAAACCCTCCCTAAAGACCTGGGGAAAACCATCCCCAGCGCTTCCCGGGGAGCAGGGAGCGCTGTCCCGGGAAAGGGGAGCCAGGCTGCCGGCTCACCTGCTCGCCGCGCTTGCAGCGGAGCAGCCTGGGCAGCCCTGGCAGGCAGGGCCACGGCCAGGAGGAGCAGGAGGAAGAGGCGCAGAGCAAGGGCCATGCTGCCTTGCCCTCTGCCAGTCCCGCAGCTCTTGCTGCCGCGGCTGTCCTGACACCGCTGTCCCAATGTCAGCACCACTGCTGCCACCGCCGCTGCTGCTGCTGCAACAGTTGTGCTCAAGCACTGACTGCTCGCTCCTTGTGCTGCTGTGCAACCACGGGGCTCTGGCACCTCTGTGATCTCAGAGCCAACTGTGACCTCATGGCTGGGGCAGGATTGCATTGGAATGGATCTCAAGAGGTACCCTTCCAGGGAGGAGAGCCTGTCCCGCCTTGTGTCTATTTGCAATCTAGATTTTCTTTAAAAGAAGTGAGATACATGATATTGGAAAAGTGGAACATTTCCTGGCTCTACATACAACAGCAATGCCAAATCCAAAATTCCACTCATGTTGGTGATTCCAGCTAATGCAGGCAGCAGCAGCCCTGCCATGCTAACACCGAGTCCCTGCTCTGCGCTGTGCAGCCCTTTGTCCCATATTTTAAAAGTGAAGAACTTGATGTGAAAGCTTACAAAAATAATGTAACACAGGACATCATGGTAGTTGCACACTTCAGGGGACACCCAAACCCACAGCACAACTTATAGGTGTCCTCAGCCACCCTAAACTCCCCCTGTGTGCCTCACAGGAGACCCCCAAGTCCTGCTCAATTTACAGATGCCTCTGCACAATTTGGGACATTCATTAAATTCCATGCACAACTTCTTGGTATCCCCAGTCCCCTGCACAGCACAGAGGTGACCCAAAGCCCCTGCATATCTTTAGAGGGACCCAAACATAACACTCAGGGAGCAGCACCAGTGCTGAGCCATCTTCTGTGTGTGTGTGTTCACCATGTGTCCCTGGGTGAACAGATGAGGCCTGGGGGGCAAATCCCCACTCTGCTCATAAGAGATCCGGGGCTGCCACAGGCCCAGTGTCTGTCTGGCTCTGAGCTCATCCCTCAGGCTATGAAGGACTTCCTTCAGAGTCCAGCCTCTTTCCATTATTCTCAAGGCAAGCACATCCCGATGGCTTCCCTCTTTCCCTGGGCTTGCCACTGGAGGAGCTCCAGGCCCAGATGATGCCGGGGAAGGAAATGTGCCCTCAGCCCAGGGACGCTCAGCATGGGCTCCCCCCAGCCCTGGGGACCCCGCCGCTGGTCACAGCAGCCCCTGCCTGGCTCCTGCCTGCCCACACCGTGGGCATCCACGGCTGCTCCTGGGCACGGAGCTGAGCCAGTGCTGCTGCTGGGTGGGCTTTGCTGCTGCTGCCACCCGGACACTGGGGTGACAGCTCCATCTCTTTATTGCAGGAGAAGAGCTCATTTGGGAAGTGCTGCAGTGCCCAATTTCTTCAGCCTGACTAGCTGCCAATTCCAACACCCAGAGTGGGCCGCCCCCAGAAAACTGTCAGCTCTGGGGTTTGGCTGTAGGGCACAGCTGCTTTACAGCACAGGTGGACTGCGCTGGGGTAGAGACAAGGAACAGGGAGAGCTCTTCTGGATGTTTGTTCCCCGCAGAGTCAGCGACAGAAAGACACTGAATTAAAGCCGTACACCAATTTCCAAACTGGGGAGGTCCCTGGGCTGGATACAGTCCAGTTGGGAGAAACTGAGGGTGGAACACAAGGCGGGGAATACATTGTTTAAACCAATAGAGGATTACAGGGGAGGAGGACAACTTAAAAAAACCAATAGGGTTTCAAAGGATACCAAATTAATAGGGAAGTTTCTAGAGAAAGGGGTAGGCTTGGGGAGGGATTGACATTGAATGGGAGGAGGAACAGGGAAAAAAAGTGCAGGTCTTTGGGGAAATGGACAACTAGGGAAAAAACCAGCAATATACAGGGGGGAATTGAGCAACCCATTGGCAATAAAATATGGTATAACAATACCAAAAAAGGGGGTGTTATAAAACTGACTACTAGGACCGAATTACAATCAAAAACATGCACCGCAACAGGGAAGCTCTCACTCAGGGCTCTGTTGAGCGCTTCCAAATCCTTTCCAGCATCAACAGAAGGTCAAACTTGCCCTTATCCCAAGCAAACAGAGTGTTCCCCAACAGCACCCCATTCTGAGGTCCTCTGAGAAATGTGTATTTTATGATTGGCTTTTTGCAAATATAGCAGCCACAGGACGGCTGAGAAAGAATTTATTGCTCTCCTATCAGAATTAACTAATTTCTTCCTGCCTCGCTAAGCTCTCAAGAAGCTGGTTAGGACTAAGAGGGAGAAGTTGAGGATGACCAGACAGAATCCTGTGTTTGAATGGAATTTATGCATCATGTATGAGATGCATTAATATGCAACAGGTTATTGTTTCCAAGGGTTAATCCTCTGTTCAAGTGTGTCCTTTTTCGGGCTTATGCTTCCCAGAAAATAGGTACCCAGATGTCCGTAACTCTATCTTTCTATTGTCTCCTAATCCAGATTTTCCAAAATTTTTATCACTCTAATGATATTGTAATTTTTATAAATATTTTATTATTAATAAAATTTTAACATTTTAAAATCAAGTGATTGACATTTTTCACACCTCTTCTGGGAATCAGGAACACGTGTGGTGGGGCCGGCTGCACCTGTGGGAGCAATGGGGAGCGTCAGCCCGTGCTGTGCTGCGCTGCTGAGCTGGCAGCATGGTGGATGCGGGCAGGACGTTCTGCGTTTCCCCCAGAGCTGGGGCCTGCAGGCACCTTGCCGCCCCTTGGCACAGGCTGTGCCACCCAACAAAGCCCAGCAGGCCGGGAGGAGAGCCCGGGGGCAGCGCAGCTGCTTGGGCAGTGGCTGCTTGGAGGGACAGGGGCCAAAGCCATCCCTGAGCAGCCACTGCCAGCCCTGGCCCTCCCTGCCCCGTGACAGCTCCCCCAGCCCCAGGGCACAGAGTCAGGCCCTGTCAGGACCCAGTGCAGCCCCTGCCCAGTCGGGAGCCGAGGCTGGCTCTGGCCCTGGGCTCGCGGCAGGGCTCCCGCTCGGGGCTGCTCCTGTGCCTTGGGCCTCGGGGCACTCAGGGCCAGCTCCAGAGCAGCTGCAGCAGGAGGGACATTGCTGCACGAGTCTCCTTTCCCCGGGGCTGTGAACGAGCTCCAGAGGCCTCCAAGCCTCCAGAGGTGCCTCCAGCTTTGGCTGGTGCTGGGCCATGCAAGGGCAGGACCTGGTGGAAAGAGGTGCCGCCACACAGCCCTGCTAAATGGCTGACAGTGGCAGAGCAATTACCTCCTGTGCCTGTGCCCATGTCTGGAATCTCCTCCTTTCCTTCAGCAGGGGCTGCCAGTCGGCCTCTGCTTGCTTGGGGAAACACTGCCTTCTGTCCTGCCTTTTGCTCCATCACTTGAAAAAGAAAAAGTTCAGCTGGATCAGATGGAACAATTTCTGATTTCTTTTGGTGGCATCTTTAGGACATCATGCTTATCAAAAATAGGGATAAGATTCAAAATCCATCTGGCCTTTTGGGGCTAGGCCATGGCCCACCTTCCTCCAAATAGCTGCCAGTCCTGAGCAGAAGGTGTGAGGGGATCAGGCCGGGCGAGGGCACACATGTGCATGGCTCTGTCCTGGCACCTGCAGCGATGCCCCCCTGGCTGAGCTTTGGGCTCTGAGCTGGCAGCTCTCCCAGGGAAAGGCCTTGACCTACCCTCACCATATCCCAGAGGCTCAATCCTGAACGTGGGTTGGGAAGCCAGATCACCTTCACCAACAGGTTCAGCTGCAAAGGAAGGCAGGACAGAACAGCTCCCGTGACATTGCAGGAGATCCTCAGGCGGCAGGCAAGGCTCAGCCCCGGGGCACAGCCCTGGGCCCGGCCCCTTCCCTCTCTGCTCTTCTCTGTGACTGCACAGAGCACACAGAAGAACACACTGACATTGCACACAGAAGAAGGATGGACAGCTAAATGCTCCTTCCTCCCACTGACAGTCATCCTGTGGGATCCCTCAGGGCTCCAGAAGGGAGCAGGGCAAAGTTTCCCAAACTGAACAACCTTTAGAGGAACTTAAATGAAATGCCATATGAGTGAGCTGTTGCCACATAGACATTGATTATTCTGTCAGGAAAGGTACGTTGAGAACTTGTCCCCAGCATCTGACAACATCTTCAAACCACCATTTACCAGCATTTCCAAATAACCCAAGTCATGATCCCAATCTAGAAGGGAGCAGAGATGCTTCAGAACCATTTCCATGATGTGCTGGGATCCCTTTCTGACTTGGGGAATTGGGCAATGCAAGGGGGTGGGGTAAGGCTGTGGGAGCCTGTGGCTCCTGATCACTCTCCAGACACTTTGCAGTCCCTGTGCAACATCCCTGGAGGGGCAGCTGGAGCAGCCCAGGGCCCTGGGGGTCTCTCGCTGCCACACAGGAAACCCTCACTAAATGCTCGGGGAAATCTGCAGTGCCACAGCTATTGCTCCCAACCTCCGTCCCGCCCTCCTGTTTGCCAACCTGCACAAGGAACAGCTTCCCCAGCCCAAGGGCACATAGCCAGGCTCTGTCAGGACCCAGTGGAGCCTTGCTCTCCCTCTCTGCCCTTTCCCCACCATGGGCACCCCGTGCAGCCGCTCCCAGGTTTGGGGACGTGTCTCCCACGGAGGGAGCCCAGCAGGACAGCTCAGTACCCGAGTGCCCTGAGCCTGCTGGGGACAATTCCTCTGGGCTGTGCCCGTCTTGTCCGGGCTGTGCCCGCAGTGCCAAGCAGCAGAGAGGGCAGCTCAAGCCTCAGCAGGGCTCAGGCCCAGAGGCACAGCAATTACCTCCTGTGGCTGTGCCTGGCATCGTCTCCCTTCCTGCAGGAAATGCCGCCTTCCACAGAGCCTCTCTGTCCATCCCTTGAGAAAGGAAAAGGTTTGGTGGGATCAGATGCAAACATTGCACATCCAGGCGGTGGCCTCTTCAGGAGGCAATACTTGTCCACAACATGGATAAGAATCAGGAAAATCCTGATCCCCACAGGCTGTTGGGGCTTCCTACGACCCTCCCTCTGCAAAGCAGCCACACCTCAGGATGTGCTCAGACACCGGGAAAATGCAGGGGATCCATGGTGCAGTTTGGGCTCTCTGTCAGTTGATGCCCAATGCCTTCCTGCAGAGGCTGGGGAGAAGCTGCAGCCAGGCCAGGCTGGCAAACAGCCCTGCAGGGCATGGAAGCAGCAGCGGGGCAGCGAGGCTGCCATGGATCCCTTCCTGCTGTACCGGGCACGGCGTGTCCAGATGTGCAGCCAAAGCCCCCGGCTGCTGAGCCCCAGGACAAGGCTGAGGGAAATACTCTCATCATTCCCTTTGTGCAGTTCTGTCACGATTTGATTAAGGATGGTATTTGGCTCATCATTTGGCCCTGTGGCTTTCTTCTTCCCTCTCAGAGGACCTTAAGAGAAAGTGGTTCCATTTCCTATGAATGGATCCCTCAGAAGAAGGGCTCAACCTGTGGGGTCAGCAGGGAGACACTACTCACCCCTGTGATGAGAGCCTGGCTTCGGTGAAGGAACCAGCAAAGGAACAGGAAAAGTCCTCCCTGCAGACGCATCTGTAACACAACAGCCACAGAAGCTTCTGTAACCAGGTTCCTGCCAGGTTGTCAACAATTATTCCGTGGTGGGACAATGAGAACAAACCTGCACGAGGCTCCAAAGGCTTCAAAACTTTCTTCAGCCAATCTAATGGAGAAATCTTCCTAGCAAGCTCATCTAGAACAGAGCAGAGATGAGAACATTTTTCATGGCATGCTGGGATCCCCGTCTGCCTCTGGGAAATGGGCACTGCAAGGGGTTCGAGTAAGGTTGTGGGAGCCAGATGTCAATGGACAAGGCCAAAGCTGCACAGGGGCCTGGGGAGCTCTGGGCAGGCTCCTGGTCACTCTGCACCATCTTTCCATGCCCTGTGCGACACTCTTGGTGGGGCGGCTGAAGCAGCCCAAGGCCCTGTGGGCTCTCACTCCCACAGCTGCAACTCTTGCTAAAGCCCTGGGGAAAGCTGCAGCAGGCAGTCCCTCAGCTGTCCCCCTGTCCCTCTGACTCTCCTGCCCTTTCTCTTGCCTTTCCCACCTTCTTCTATCTCTCCATCTCTCTTTGCCTTGGGACCCCTTCCCCATCCCAAGGGCACATGGCCAAGCCCTTTCAAGACCCAGTGGAGCCTTGCTCTGCCCCTCTGCCCTTTCCCCACCATGGGCACCCCGTGCAGCCGCTCCCAGGTTTCAGGACGTGTCTCCCACGGAGGGAGCCCAGCAGGACAGCTCAGTACCCGAGTGCCCTGAGCCTGCTCGGGACAATTCCTCTGGGCTGTGCCCGTCTTGTCCGGGCTGTGCCCGCAGTGCCAAGCAGCAGAGAGGGCAGCTCAAGCCTCAGCAGGGCTCAGGCCCAGAGGCACAGCAATTACCTCCTGTGGCTGTGCCTGGCATCGCCTCCCTTCCTGCAGCAGAGGCTGTCAGTGAGCCACTGCTTCCTCCAGGAAACTGGGCCTTCATCACAGCCTCTCCATCTGCTTCTGGAGAAAGGATGAGGTACAGCTGGGTCAGGTGGGGCTGTTCCCCTTTGAGGATGGGGAACCTTCAGGAGGCAATGCTTGTCACAGACATGGTTAAGAAGCAAGAAATCCCTATAAAATTTTTAGTGAGGCCAAGGCCCTCTGTACTCCAAACAGCTGCCCCTTCTGTTTTGACTGGCGACAGGGAAATCGCAGGTGGTCTGAGGTCCGTGCTGCTGTTTGGTCGGCCTGTGAGCTTATGCCCAATGCCTTCCTGCAGAGGCTGGGGAGAAGCTGCAGCCAGGCCAGGCTGGCAAACAGCCCTGCAGGGCGTGGAAGCAGCAGCGGGGCAGCGAGGCTGCCATGGATCCCTTCCCACTGTGCCGGGCACGGCGTGTCCAGATGTGCAGCCAAAGCCCCCGGCTGCTGAGCCCCAGGACAAGGCTGAGGGAAATGCGCCCACCAAGCTGTCTCTCCAGGTCACTCAGCATCTGGTCCAGAAGTTCAGGAGGCTTCAAGGATTTATTTTCTCCTTTAGCTTGGGTCTTTCTTTTTGGAAGACCTTAACAGAAAGTAGTTCCATTTCCCAGGAATGGATGCCACAAAAGCAGGGGTCAGCCTGTGGTGGGGTCAGGAGGGACACACTACTCACCCCTGTGATGGGAGCTGGGCTTGTGTGCAGTATCCAGCCCAGGAGTTGGAAAATTCTGCTCTGCAGACACACCTGTAACTCAACAGCCACAGAAGCTTCGGTCCCCTGGTTCTTGCCAGGTTGTCAGTCATTGTTCTATGGAAAAACATAGATATCTTACCTGTGGGAGGTTCCACTGGATCCAAACTATCTTCCAGCCAAGGTTCCAGAAAAACATTTCCAGCATCCCGATCTAGAAGGGAGCACAGATCAGAACAATTTCCATGGCAGCAAGTGACAGCATGAGAGGACACAGTCTTAAACTGTGCCAAGGGAAATATATGTTGGATATTAGGAAAAAGTTTTTTACAGAAAGGGTCATAAAGTACTGGAATGCTTTGCCCAGGGAGGAGTGGAGTCATCATCCCTGGATGTGTCTTAAAAAAACTGGAAGTGGCACCTGGTGTCATGGTGTATTTGAGGTGTTAGGGCTGGGTTGGACTTGATGGTCTCTTGCAACCCAGTGATTCTGTGATTCATGGTGTGCTGGGATCCCCTTCTGCCTCTGGGAACAGGGCACTGCAAGGGGCTTGGTTAAGGCTATGGGAGCCAGGTGTGAATGCACAAGGCCAAACTGCACAGGGTCCTGGGGAGCTCTGGGCAGGCTCCTGGTCACTCTGCACCCTCTTTGCAGGCCCTGGGACACATCCCTGGAGAGGAAACTGGGGCTGCCCAGGGCCCTGGGGGCTCTCTCCCTCCCCCAGAGGAAACCCTCCCTAAAGACCTGGGGAAAACCATCCCCAGCGCTTCCCGGGGAGCAGGGAGCGCTGTCCCGGGAAAGGGGAGCCAGGCTGCCGGCTCACCTGCTCGCTGCGCTTGCAGCGGAGCAGCCTGGGCAGCCCTGGCAGGCAGGGCCACGGCCAGGAGGAGCAGGAGGAAGAGGCGCAGAGCAAGGGCCATGCTGCCTTGCCCTCTGCCAGTCCCGCAGCTCTTGCTGCCACCGCTGTCCTGACACCGCTGTCCCAATGTCAGCACCACTGCTGCCACCGCCGCTGCTGCTGCCGCAACAGTTGTGCTCAAGCACTGAGTGCTCGCTCCTTGTGCTGCTGTGCAACCACAGGGCTCTGGCACCTCTGTGACCTCAGAGCCTGCTGTGACCTCAGCCTGCTGTGACCCCTGAGCCTGCTGTGACCTCATGGCCTCAGCTGTACCCCCAGAGTGTGCCCCCATCTGTACAAATGGGCTGCCCTGATTGTAAAAGTATTGCTTCATCAAAGGGCCATTGCTCAGCAAAACTTTTTGTTTTTCCAGCTTCCATTGCTGGTCGGTCAGGCTGTGTCTCTGAAGATGCTCTTGATTGTTGCAGTTTGAATTTATTTTATTGATTCCTGTTTAAGTTGTTCATGGTTTACCCGTGGGTTTTACCCTCCCTCAAAGCTGTCCCTCATGCCATTCCCCGCCCCTTGTTCCAGCTCTTTCCCTGCCTGCCACAGCACTCCAACCCCTTGGTTCCCGAAGGAGCCTTCGGGCCAATCTCTGACTGCAACTGCCCTTTGGAATTCCCCTATTCCGGAGGCCCCGTGGGCCCATGTGAGCCATCCTCTCCACCCTCCTACCGCAATGGGCCCCAGACACTTGACTAATCCCCTCCCTGCTCCCCTGAGGATTCCCTATTGGTCAGCTGTTTGTATGCCCCCCCTGACTTCTATCTGTATAAACCCCCTTGCACAATAAATCTAGGGGCTTTTTATCCTATTATCCTATTTCTTTCACCTGGAATAAACTCTTCCTTGTGGAACCTCAGAGGGCCTCCTCCTTTCTCCTCTGCCTGCTCCCTGTCGTGGCTGGTGTCTGGCACAGTAGAGCAAGTGGCTCTAAAGGTTCTGCCTCTGGAAAATCCCTATCCTGAGGCAGATCCCTACTCCTGCGGTAGTGCCGGAGTTCTGAGAGTTAACCCAGGTTCCAACAATCTAGTCACTAATCCCCCTGTCCTGGTTTAGGGCAAATTTGTTAAAGAATCTGCAAAGGAGGGCCCCTCCAGAAAGCAAAACCCACACGGCCCCTCCCCCCAACCAGTTTGGGAAAAAATTCCTCCGACAGAGGTGGAAAGAACCTGTTTATTTCAGGCACAGCACCCCCCAGCACACAAAATGAACAATACCCGATGACACCGCTCTGGGAAAGATGACAAAATCAGAAAGTCTCTTTCGGGGGTGGTTGCTCTGTTCTCAGTCCCTCCGGCACTGGGGTAGCTGCTGCAGGCCAAAACGGTGCAAATCCTCGGTGTTCCCAGGTCCCAGTCTGGAGCAGGTTTGAGATGGTCGAAGAAAAGGAGAGGAGAAACAGTCCAGGGAGGAATTTGGACTGTTTAGCTAGAGCTAGCTAATAAGCAGAGGCCAAAGCAGAGCAGAAGCGAGAGCAGAAAAGAGAGCAAGCAAAGCAACAAGCTGAAAGCAAGAAGTGAAAACAGCCTTAAGTACTGCCCCTCTCTGTGTCTGTGATAAGAGAAACCCAAACAAAAGTTCCACTCTTCAGAGCCGGTCTTAAAGGCACAGAACAGATGAATGGGGATACAAGCATCATAACGTCACCCCAGGACATTCCACCCCTTATCCCCATATCATCAACATACTACAACATATCATGCCTTATTCATACAAAATTTCCATCTGTTCCCCCAAAATGTACAAGCAATACCCATCATGCCTTCATCACATCCCCACACTGGACCACTGAATCCAGGCCCTATATTACAGAGCTGCAGGATTCCCCCTTTTCACTTTAGTCACTTCAAGCTCCATCTATCACTTGCTCAGACCTTCAACACTTACACATTTCCTTCTCCATCTTCCACTTGCCCAGACCTTCAACACTTACACATTTGCTTCTATCTCATGTCTGTATGGTTTAATGTACAGACAATGGCAGTAACATTCAATGAACAGCGATATTGCACATCATTCTTACCCCACAATCAGATCTCCTTGAGGTACACATCGTGTTGTTCCATCTCTTTGCATTATCCACCACGTGCAACCTGGTCCCTGAGCAAAGACAACCCCATGAATGTATTTGTCTGTACTCGAGGCAGAATTGATCCACACAGTCTTCCCTAACAAACCTCTGATATGTACCACTGGGATTTTGTCTCCTTCTATTATATTCAGGGACTCAGACTGGGCAGGACCTGCTCAGTTGGTGGAACCTCGAGTGTTAACTAACCAGGTGGCTTTTGCTAAATGCTGCTCCCAGTTTTTAAAGATCCCCCACCCAAAGCTTTCAACTGGGTTTTTAGTAGTCCATTGTACCTCTCCACTTTGCCTGCAGCTGGTGCATGGTAGGGGATATGGTACACCCACTCAATGCCATGTTCCCTAGCCCAGGTGTTGATAAGGCTGTTCTTGAAATGAGTCCCGTTGTCTGACTCAATCCTCTCAGGGGTACCATGTCTCCACAGGACTTGCTTTTCAAGGCCCAGGATGGTGTTCCGGGCTGTAGCATGAGACACAGGGTAGGTTTCCAACCATCCAGTGGTGGCTTCCACCATGGTCAGCACGTAGCGTTTGCCCTGGCGAGTCTGGGGCAGTGCGATGGAGTCAATCTGCCAGGCTTCCCCATACTTGTACTTAGATCACCGCTCACCGTACCAGAGGGGCTTCACTCGCTTGGCCTGCTTGATGGCAGCACGCGTCTCACAGTCATGGATAACCTGAGAAATACTGTCCATGGTTAGATCCACCCCTCGGTCTCGTGCCCACTTATAGGTGGCATCTCTGCCCTGGTGGCCTGAGGAATCATGGGCCCATCTAGCTAGGAATAACTCTCCCTTATGCTCCCAATCTAGGTCTATTTTGGACACCCCTATCTTTGCAGCCTGCTCATTGTTTTGGTGCTCCTCATTAGCCCTACTCTTGGGTACGTGGGCATCTACATGGTGGACTTTCACAGGTAGCCTCCCTACCCCGGTAGCAATGTCTTTCCACTCTTCAGCAGCCCAAATTGGTTTCCCTCTACGTTGCCAGTTAGCCTTTTTCCACCTCTCCAGCCATCCCCACAGAGCATTGGCTACCATCCATGAATCAGTGTAGAGGCAGAGCTTTGGCCACTTCTCTCTCTCAGCAATGTCTAGGGCCAGCTGAACAGCTTTGAGTTCAGCGAGATGGCTCGATCCACCTTCTCCTTCGGTAGCTTGTGCAACCTGTCGTGTGGGGCTCCATACGGCTGCTTTCCACTTCTGGTTCATCCCTACGATGCGACAGGAGCCGTCAGTGAAAAGAGCGTAGCGTGTTTCCTCTGGGGGCACTTGGTTACAGGGAGGAGCCTCTTCAGCACGTGTCACTGGTTCTTGTTCCTCTTCATCTGTGACACCAAAATTCTCACCTTCGGGGCAATTTGTAATTACCTCCAAAATCCCAAGGCAATTCAGTTTACCTATACGGGCGCACTGAGTGATGAGAGCAATCCACTTGCTCCATGTAGCACTGGTGGCATGGTGAGTGGAAGGAAACTTGCCTTTGAGCATCCACCCCAGCACTGGTAGTCAGGGTGCCTGGAGGAGTTGTGCTTCAGTGCCTATTACCTCCGAGGCAGCCTGGACTCCTTCATAGGCAGCCAAGATTTCCTTCTCTGTTGGAGTGTAGTTGGCTTCAGACCCTCTGTAGCTTTGACTCCAAAATCCCAGTGGTCGACCCCGAGTCTCCTCAGGCACCTTCTGCCAAAGGCTCCAGGACAAGCCATGGTTCCCGGCTGCAGAGTAGAGCATGTTCTTTACCTCTGGTCCTGTCCTGACTGGGCCAAGGGCTACTGCATGAGCAATCTCCTGCTTGATCTGGACAAAGGCTTGTTGCTGCTCAGGGCCCCACTGGAAATTGTTCTTCTTGCGGGTGACCAGGTAAAGAGGGCTCCCGATCTGACTGTACTCAGGAATATGCATCCTCCAAAAACCTATTGCACCCAGGAACGCTTGTGTCTCTTTCTTATTGGTGGGTGGAGACATTGCTGTGATCTTGTTGGTGACATCTGTAGGAATCTGATGCCGTCCATCTTGCCACTTCACTCCCAGGAATTGAATCTCATGAGCTGGTCCCTTTACTTTGCTCTTTTTAATGGCGAAACCAGCTCCCAGCAGGATCTGGATGATTTTCTACCCCTTCTCAAACACTTCCGCAGCTGTGTTCCCCCACACAATGATGTCATCAATATATTGCAGGTGTTCTGGAGCCTCACCCTTTTCCAGTGCAGCCTGGATCAGTCCATGGCAGATGGTGGGGCTGTGCTTCCACCCCTGGGGCAGTCGCTTCCAGGTGTACTGCACTCCCCTCCATGTGAAGGCAAACTGAGGCCTGCATTCTGCTGCCAGAGGAATGGAGAAAAATGCATTGGCAATGTCTATAGTGGCGTACCACCTTGCTGCCTGGGACTCCAGCTCATACTGGAGCTCTAATATGTCTGGCACAGCAGCACTCAGTGGTGGAGTCACTTCATTCAATGCACGGTAGTCCACAGTCAATCTCCATTCTCCTTCAGATTTTCGCACAGGCCAAATGGGGCTGTTGAAGGGTGACTGGGTCTTGCTGACCACCCCTTGGCTCTCCAGCTCAGGCATCATTTTGTGGATGGGGATCACAGCATCTCGAGTGGTCCTATACTGTCGTCGATGCACTATGGAAGTGGCAATTGGCACTCGTTGCTCTTCTCCCGTCAGGCATCCTACTGCAGATGGATTCTCAGACAACCCAGGCAAGGTGTTCAATTGCTGGATGTCCTCTGTCTCTTCAGCAGCTATTCCAAATGCCCATCTGAGTCCCTCTGGGTCTTTGAAGTACCCATTCGAAGGTAGTCGATGCCCAAAATACATGGGGCCTCTGGGCCAGTCACAATAGGATGCTTCTTCCACTCATTTCCCGTTAGGCTCACATCAGCTTCCACCAAAGTGAAATCCTGGGATCCCCCTGTCACACCAGCAATAGAAACAGACTCTGTCCCCACATGTCTTGATGGGATTAATGTGCATGGCGCACCAGTATCAACCAAAGCTTTGTACTCCTGTAGTTCCGATGTGCCAGGCCAACAAATCCACACAGACCAGAAAACACGATTTTCTCTGGCCTCTACCTGGCTAGAGGCAGGGCCCCTCTAAGCCTGGTTATCCTTCTTTCCATGGGCGGATGTTTTGGATGTTCCTTCAAGGGGATCAGACATGTCATCATCATCATACCTGGCCATTCGGCTACAGGCAACTGGAGCTGCTTTCCTTCTGGTGGCTTCCTTCAGTTCACGCACCCATCGTGCCATAACCGCGGTAAGTTTCCTATCCCACCTTCTCATGTTTTCCTCACAATCATGCAGGTAAAACCACAGCTCAGCTCGTGGGGTGTACCTTCTCTCACCATCTGGGAAACGTCTGCCTTGGATACCAGAACCTCGGATCTGTACTGCTGAAATTTGGAGAAGGTCTTCTTTAATCTCCTCTCTAAGCTTCTTATGATTCTCCTCTATCTTATCATCTAAGTTCTGCGGAAGTGTTTCTACCGCTGCGATTCTGGCATGTGTCGGGCCATGCACAGCATCTGCATATGCTCGGAGCTTCCTTGCCATGTCAAGCACAGTCTCATCCCTCTCATCCCTCTTCATGATGGCTGAAGCAGAAGCATATTCATGTGGCCCAAGTCGTACAAGTTTTCGCCACATCGCAGATGTGCATGGTACTAAGTCTGGGTCCCTAGTTGTTACATCATCTGAGAAGATAATCTCTGCCACTGCCATTTCTCTCAGGCGTTGGATCCCTTGCTCTATGGTCTTCCACTGAGTTTGCTGCATATAGAGATCGTCTGCGCACAGGTATCTTTCTGCTACACTTCTGTCGTGGGGTGACAGCCTTTATCCCAATATCTTGTGTGTTGTATGGAGTCCCACTCGACGGGTTGCAGAGGCTACTGAAGGAGAGGGTGAATCCAGTCAATTTGCTGAAATCAAAGCTGTTCAACTGGCCCTAGGTATTGCAGAGAGAGAGAAGTGGCCAAGGCTCTATTTGTATACCGATTCTTGGATGGTAGCCAACGCTCTATGGGGATGGCTGAAGAGATGGGAAGAGGCCAACTGGCAGCGCAGAGGAAAACCAATTTGGGCTGCGGAAGAGTGGAAAGATATCTCTACTTGGTTAGAGAAGTTACCTGTGAAGGTTTGCCATGTAGATGCCCGTGTCCCCAGAAGTAGAGCTAATGAAGAGCAGCAAAACAACCAGCAAGTACATCAGGCTGCAAAGATAGGGGAGTTGAAGATAGATCTCGACTGGGAGCATAAGGGAGAGATATTCTTAGCACGATGGGCCCATGATGCCTCAGGCCACCAGGGTAGAGATGCCACCTATGGGTGAGCACGAGACCGAGGGGTGGATCTAACCATGGACAGTATCTCTCAGGTTATTCGTGACTGTGAGACGTGCGCTGCCATTAAGCAGGCCAAGCGGGTGAAGCCCCTCTGGTATGGGGGGCGGTGATCTAAGTACAAATACGGGGAGGCCTGGCAGATTGATTACATCACCCTGCCTCAAACCCGCCAAGGCAAGCGCTATGCACTAACCATGGTGGAAGCCACCACGGGATGGTTGGAAACCTACCCTGTGTCTCACGCTACAGCCCGTAACACTATCGTGGGCCTTGAAAAGCAGGTCCTTTGGAGGCACGGTACTCCCGAGAGAATTGAGTCGGATAATGGAACTCATTTTAAAAGAATCTTATTAATACTTGGGCTAGGGAACATGGCATCGAGTGGGTATACCATATCCCCTATCATGCACCAGCTGCAGGGAAAGTGGAAAGGTACAATGGATTGTTAAAAACCACCTTAAAAGCATTGGGTGGGGAGTCTTTAAAAAACTGGGAGCAGCATTTGGCAAAGGCTACCTGGTTAGTTAACACTCGAGGTTCCACCAACCGAGCGGGTCCTGCTCAGTCTGAGCTCCTTAATATAGTAGATGGGGATAAAGCCCCAGTGGCTCATGTCAGAGGTTTGTTGGGAAAGACAGTATGGATCAACCCTGCCTCAAGTACAGACAAACGCATCCGTGGGATTGTCTTTGCTCAAGGACCAGGTTATACATGGTGGATAATGCAGAAAGATGGAACAACATGGTGTGTACCTCAGGGAGACCTGATTGTGGGATGAGACTCATATATGAATGTCATTGTTGGTTGAATGTGAGACAGAAGGAAACTGTAAGTATCAAAGTATCAAAGGTCTGAGCAAGTAAGATGAGAGGAATGCGTAAGTGTCAAAGGTGTGAGTAAGTGAAATGAAAGCTTTTTATTGTATGTTCACAATATGGGATAAGGGGTGGAGTGTCGTGGGGTGACAGCCTTTATCCCAATATCGTGTGTTGTGTCTGGCAGCTGTGCCTTTTCTCTCTTCCCCCCCCCCCCCCCCCCGGCCGTCTTGCCGCAGCGGGGCGGGGAGGGAGGAGGGAGTGTGACCGGGGCACTTTCGCTTTTGGCTTTTGGCTGCTTGACTTGGCTTGCCGCTTGCTTGCTTGCTTGCTTGCTTGCTCCTGCCTCGGCCCCTAGCTGATAGGATTTTTTGCTGCTTTCTGCTTTCTGCGCTGGTTTTTTTTCTTTTCTTTTGTTCCCTCTTTCTTACCCTCCCCTGAAGATACTGGACTGGCTCCGGACCTGACCTGAGACGTCCAGGACCCCCGGAGTCTGAGAGATAAGCTCAGCGCCCTCTACAACACTGCCTGGTTTCTTTTCTTTTCTTGTGTTGGGGAGTGTTCTTTTGTTGCTTGTTAATAAATAGGTTTTGTTTTCCACTTTGCTCCTCCGAGGAATTCCTTCCCGAACCCGGTATTGGGGGAGGGGTGGTTGGAGGTTTGTTTTTTTGGGGGCTCCCTTTTGGAGATTTCCCCTAATTTGTCCTAAACCAGGACAACTTCTTAGGACCCGTTCCCAGAGGCTGTGAGAGTTAGCCCCCCTCATCATTCCCTGGTCTATGGCAGGATCCTGTGACAGGGATCCCAAATGCCTGGCTTCAGTGCCATCCAGAATTGTAGCCTCGCCTGCAGCGTCCCAGAGACGGACCAGCCAACTAATTATGGATTCATCAGACCTTCAAGTGTAATCCTTCCGTAGGCCACGAAGGTCCTTCAGGGAATAAGACTCAATATTTGCATCTGATCTTGCACCTGCTGCTTTGACTCCTGATTTTATGTCAGGAGGCATTGAGGTTCCTTCTCCTTCATCATCATCATCATCCACTGGTCGATGGGTCTTATCCGTGCATTTCCCACTTCTAGTGCTGGTAGCAACAGCCATGGGTTTAGATGCTGGCTTCGAGCCTGGAGTGTTAGCTGCAGCCTGAGTCACCGGGATAGTTGCTGATTTATCTCCCTGCCTCTGTCTGCTGCCCGACAGTATCTAGCAGTGTGCGATAAGCATATGCCAGGGCCCAGCTCACTGCAACGACCTTCCTCTCCTTAGGCTCATCCTGGTACTTCTCTTTCAGATATTTGCCCACCTCAGCTGGGTTCTGAATTTGTTCATGGGGAAAATCCCAGACGATAGGGTCAGAGAATTCCTTCAGGATTTGGCCCATATCCTCCCATTTCCCACACCACTTAGGATTTTCCACACCGGGGTTTACTCCTGAGTCAGGGGTCTCATCAGCCTGTCTAGAAATCTCAGCCCTCATTCCAGAGAAGCAGCAGGCTGTATAGAGGAAGGTTACCAGATTGAATACCAGAAAGATGGTTTCTTTGACATTGAGGGGAAACTGAACATCCTTCACCAGTGATGCAACAGATTCATAGGAGAAGAAGGAAAGCAGAGGCTGAAAAACCTCATTCCCTGCTGCTCCTCCTGCAACAAACTGGATGCATAACCATAGCCATGAACCATTCATACCTGGAGCAGAGCCTAGCATGTTTATAAACTTCTTGCACATCATTGCCACCAAGCCCAGCAGGATAGCTACTCTGGTCACTGCCCCTCTGATGTAAAAACTATCTATTAGGGACAATACTAAAGCTATTTCTGGATGAGAAAATAAACCTGGGGACCAGAGAGGTATTAAAATCTCAAAAAACCCTAGGGACCAGAAATGCATGCAAACCTTCATCCCAATAGACATTATGAACTCAAAAAGCATGGCTACTAGCTGACTTAAATGAACACAGAGTAATAGCAACAAAAATGCAGTCAAAACAGGGTTTTTCCACTCTCTCTCGAGCCCCACGTTGGGCGTCAATATTTTGTCCTGGTTTAGGGCAAATTTGTTAAAGAGTCTGCAAAGGAGGGCCCCTCCAGAAAGCAAACGCACACGGCCCCTCCGCCCAACCGGTTTGGGTAAAAATTCCTCAGACAGAGGTGGAAAGAACCTGTTTATTTACCAGACACAGCACCCCCCAGCACACAAAATTAACGATACCCGATGACACCGCTCTGGGAAAGATGACAAAATCAGAAAGTCTCTTTCGGGGGTGGTTGCTCGGTTCTCAGTCCCTCTGGCGCTGGGGCAGCTGCTGCAGGCCAAAACGGTGCAAATCCTCGGTGTTCCCAGGTCCCAGTCCGGAGCAGGTTTGAGATGGTCGAAGAAAAGGAGAGGAGAAACAGTCCAGGAAGTCATTTGGACTGTTTAGCTAGAGCTAGCTAATAAGCAGAGGCCAAAGCAGAGCAGAAGCGAGAGCAGAAAAGAGAGCAAGCAAAGCAGCAAGCTGAAAGCAGGAAGTGAAAACAGCCCTAAGTACTGCCCCTCTCTGTGTCCCTGATAAGAGAAACCCAAACAAAACTTCCACTCTTCAAAGCCAGTCTCAAAGGCACAGAACAGATGAATGGGGATACAAGCATCATAACGTCACCCCAGGACATTCCACCCCCGAATGTCCGTGCTTCAGGGCCTGCTCTGGTACCCTGCCATCTCCCACACCACAGTGGGATTCACATACTGCAGCACAGAGTTAGGTTTGTGCAACAGTGAAATGGGTGTGCTCAGCAGCGTTGCTGGAGTTACATCCCTACAGAACTAAAGAAAATGTGTGCGCCAAGCCAGGGCTTCAATAGGCACATGAATTTTGGAAAGACAAGGGCACGGCAGCAGAGAACAATGTAAAAATCAGCTGAAAATAAAAGGAGTAAATGCTGAAGGAGTTACTTGTGCACATTTGAAGATTTATTTTTCTTGGGTGCAAAGCAAAATCAAAAGGTCCTAAATGCCCAAAAGATTGGAAATGTGGAACGTCCTCCATAGCAGAGTGTTGGACCTCTGGATCCTTAAAACAATTTTATGGTGGTGGAACAGTGGCAGCTTGAGCTGGTGCCTCTGGGGGCTCTGAACAAAGAACCCCCGGGCTTTGATACCCTCCCAGGTGAAGTGTGACAGTCTGGGGTATTGCTGCTGTGTCCGAGTGCCCGGGCACTGGCTGGCACCACAGGTCCCCATGTGAAATTCAAAGTTGTGTTTCGTGTCAGGTACAAACAGGCGATGTGTGTTGCTGTGAATGCGAAATGTGTGGACACCGACAATGGGAGAGCTGTGAATTCTAATAATAACTGAGGAGAATAAAGCATGGAAAAAGGCCTTTGAACCTATCTTTTGTTTGCAATTAACCCTGGTTGATTTAAGAGCATTGGAATTAAGGTATTAAAGATGTTGCTTTTTGCCTGCGTTTAATTCATAAAGAGTTCTGCAATAATAATCTTCTGAAGTATAATTTTAGAATATAACTTGTATCGTTGAAACTATAGCTTTGGAATATATATAAAGGAAATATGCTTATCTCACGCCTTATTGAAGCAGAGAAAAACAGCTTGAGAAAGGAAGATGAACATCATCTCAAGGGTTTATGGTTTCGACCAAAGGGAAGCTGGACATCACTGTTATGAGATTTAGAGTCTCTTCAATTAAAAGGTGGACACACATCTGGGAAGCTGGATCCCACCAGAAATGGAGTCGTCTTTCTTCTTTCTGAAACTAGACCGTCACCATCTGGAGATACTCCTTTGAGATACATCCTGAGAAATTAAAATCACAATAGTGTATGGAATTGTGATGTAATAATTTGGAATAAAAATTGCTGATGAGTAAAAGATTGGAAATAGAAACTGCTGAAAAAAGGTGATGAGTACCCCTATAAATACCTGTAACCCTCAATTATCGGTGTGCAGTTGGAGGGAAAACTTCCCCCACTGTACCCAGCGCTGTATTGCTCATACTTTACCATATTGAATAATAAATTGATTGCTGCTTGATTATTTGCCTAGTCAAGCTTCTTATTCATAACAGATTTGGTGCATTGGCCGGGAATTTCCAAATCCATTGAGGGAGACTCCTGATCTCGGGGAGGCGCCCCACCTTGGAGGCTTCTGCCTCCAATGGCTCTGAGTGACGGGGGAATGTCTCAGGGAAGAGGAAATCCATAAGGTAAATTATGAGCAAAGAATTTGGAGCTCCCGGAGTAGACTGCAGTAAAATTCACCTGTAATAAACTCGTGCACGAGTTTATTAAACTCTCACCCAGGCGAGAAAAGGAGGCTGTACGTATCGCTTGGTTTGGTGGGATAAGAACGGGTGGGTGTAGGTGTGTAAGAGTGTGAATGGTGTGTGTATGAGACGTGACCTAGTCACGACACGAGTGAGGAGTTCTTCTAACCTCGGTTTCACTGCCCCGCGAGGGGGGCGGCAGGTGAAGGAACAAAGCGTGTGGAAAAGGATTCTCTGTATGTAAAAGGTCGGGGGTGGTGATAAAAGATAATGGTTACGGAGAGGAATTTGTTTTCTTTTCCCGGTAGAGAATCAGAGGCGGGAGGATTTAGAAGGGACTTTTTATTAAGGAAATTCCTGACAAGAAAGGACTAAGGTGTGAACACGTGAAGTCAAAGCCAGTGAGGGAACACCCGTTTGGTGGAAAAATGGGTCAATGCCAGAGCAAAAACCCAGGAGCTGGTATAAATCAGCAGGAAAATAAAGGTACTGAAAGTACTGGAAAAAGAGGGAGCATTTTGCCAGATATACCCCAGGACAGCCCCCTTGGGGTAATGTTAAAATTGTAAGATAAGTGTGAATCCAGCAGAGGAAAAAAAAATAAAGAGAAAATGATACAATATTGTATGGTAGAATGGACTAAGGAAATGATACGACCGGATAATTTATACTGGCCAATGTATGGGTCATCTGAAGGGTGGATCTGTAAAGCCTTGAATGCCTATGTAAATGAAAAGGACCCTATTAACCAAGAAGAAAGCGATTATGCTGCTTTATGGCATGGGTCCTGGCCTACTCCCCTGTATGCATTAAAAACCAAAAAGAAAAGGGATCAGTGGGACCCTTTAGATAACCTTCCCCCCCTTATCTACCACAGCCAGCTGCACTGGCAGAGGTGCCTCATCCAGCACCTAACCCGGCACCCTTTGCACCCATTCCAGCACCCGCTGCACTGCAAACCCCAGAGGTTCCACTGCTGCTGCCACAAGCCCCGGTGGTTCCAGTCCCACTGCCACAAGCCCCGGTGGCTCTGCTCTCGCTGCCACAAGCCCCGGTGGCTCCGCTCCCCATACTTCATTCACCACCAGCACACAGAACGAGAAGGCAGGAAAGGGCACGAGCAGAAAGCAGTGGGGATAGCAATAAAGAAGGGAAGGGGGGGCAGCTGTACCCATTAAGGAAAGTACCATTAGTAGGAAATCAAGGGACACCAGTCCTTGGGTATGTGCCAGCAGCCCTGAACACCGGGGATGTAAGGACTTTTAAAGAAAGAAATGGGAAGGTTACTTGAAGATCCTCTGGGGGTGTCTCAAAGGCTAGATCAGTTTCTAAGACCCAGACGGAGATTCAGTCAATTTTAAGTCTTTTATTTACAGCAGAGGAGAGGCAGCTGATATGACAGGCTGGCATGAGAATTTGGGATAGGGACCACCAGCAGGGACCTTTAGGAGAAATTAAATGGCCCCTGGCAGTCCCTAACTGGGATCATAACAATGACCAAGATAGGCAGAATATGGTGGATCTCAGGAATATAATTATTCAAGGAATTCAAGAGGCAGTCCCTGGAGGGCAAAATATTAGCAAGGCCCTGAATGAACATCAGGGGAAAGATGAGTCAACCATAGATCAGTTAGAAAGAATAAAGTAGAGTATGCAAATGTATTTGGGATTAGATCCTGATACAGCTGTGGGGAAGCAGTAATCTAAACTCCGTTTGTGGCGAAATCATGGGAGGAAATTAGAAGGAAACTTGGAAAGTTAGACGGCTGGCAGGAGAGAGGTTTGCAAGAATTGTTACGGGAAGCACAGAGAGAGAGATGAAGAGAAGGTGAAAGCTAAAGCTAAGGTTTTCATGGCTGCAGTAAAAGAGGTTCAGAACGGTAGCGCATCTTCAAGTAATGCTAAAAGCATGAGAAAAATAACAGGTGAGGGTTCTGAAAGACCTACCTGCTTTTACTGTGTTATGGAAGGACATGTTAAAAGGGTTTGCAGAAGTGAGAGGCAGATCAAAAACTGTTTGTAGAGGAAAATTAAGAGTAGTTCCCCAAGGTGAAGAAGTCAGCCTTTTAGTAGATATGGCTGCTGAAAGATCAACAGTGCAAAGATTACCAAAAAGATGCAAAATCAGCTGGAAAACAGCTCCAGTAATTAGAGCAAAAGGGGAGGCCTTTAAGGTTCCCATTATTGAACAAGTACTAATTGAAGCAAAAGGACAAGTGGATATTAGTGATCTATTACTAGTTTCAGAAGCAGAATGCAATCTTTTGGGAAGGGACCTGATTATTTCCTTAAGAAAAGATAAGGTGAGGACAATTTACACAGACTCAAAATATGCTTTTGGAATTGTGCACACATCTAGATAGAAAGAAGTTTGATAAACACTCAAGGGAAGAAACTGATCCATCAGGAGTTAAAAATCAGAGGGCTTGAAGCCCTGAAAAGACCTAAGAGGATAGCAGTAGTACATGTAAGAGGTCATCAACAAGGGTCAAGCTACTTAGTAAGAAGAAAAAGAGGTAGCTTGTAAACTAAAAGAGACTATCCAGCTGAACACTATAGCAGAAATTCAAGAGAAGCTGCCAAAACGCTATAGTACTCAAGAGGAGGAAGCTATAAAAAAATTAGAAGCTAAGAAAGAGCTGGGAAAATAGATACTATCAGATAAGAGAGAGATTTTACCTAATGCTTATGCTAGAAGGATTTTAAGCCAGTTGCGCCAACATACTCATCGGGGAACAAGAGCCTTATGTGATCATTTTTTAAAATATTATAGATGTATTGGAATTTTTGAGATAGCAAAACGAATAACACAGGAGTGTTTGACATGTCAAAAAGTTAACAAAAAGGTAATGAGACAAGCTTCAACCGGCGGTAGAAAAATAGCCTACCGACAATTTGAAAGGGTTCAGGTGGATTATACTGAATTACCAAGGGTGGGCAGATGGAAATACTTGTTAATATTAGTAAATCAACTGACTCATTGCGTGGAGGCCTACCCGGCTGCCCGAGCCACAGCGAAGTTTGTAGTTAAAATATTGTTGGAACAAATCATTCCTTGATTTGGGGTTATCAGGGCCATTGATTCTGATCAAGGCTCCCACTTTACTTCCAGCATCATAAAAGGATTAACAAAAGCCATGGGGATTTCCTGGGAATATCACACCCCTTGGCACCCCCAGAGCTCTGGGAGGGTAGAAAGAATGAACCAAACAATAAAAGAGCAGTTAACAAAATTAATGATTGAGGCCCAAATGTCATGGGTCAAATGTTTACCTTTAGCATTGCTTAATATAAGGACACTTCCAAATGCAGATACGGGACTTTCTGCATGTGAGATGCTTTATGGGCTGCCTTATTCCCAGGAAGTACCCCAAACATCAGCAGTCATAGCCGATATGACTATTCAAAAGTACATCCAGAAGATGGGACAACGTGTCCTAGAACGAAGGGAGAAAGGCATAATTGCTCAATCAGCCCCTCTCAGATTTAGCAGACATCAAATAAAATCAGGTGACTGGGTGCTGATTAAAAGCTAGAAGGAAGAGAGTTTGTCTCCTAGATGGGAAGGTCCATATTTAACTCTGCTGACCACTGATACAGCTATCTGAACTGCGGAAAAAGGCTGGACCCAGGCGTCGCGGGTCAAAGGACCAGTGGAACCACCGACAGAGATGGAACCACCGACAGAGACGCCTGCTGAATCCCAGTGGAGAATTGCATCTACCCCCGGAGAACTGAAAATCAAGTTAAAAAGAGACTGATGTATGTCACGAAAACGCTCCTACCTTAAGCTGCAAAACCAATTGTACTCACGAGAGGTAGAATGTACTACTCTAAACTGTAAGTGTTATCCATAGGGTTGTTTCAAGTGTATAGGGTGTGAAGAATTTTGGTATACAAACCTACCAAGGGGACAGATCCCTAATGCTCTCTGCTGTGATTGTATGAAAGAAATAGAGAAAGAAACTGATAAAACTTTGTGGGCTCCAGTAAGGAAAGGATATATTAAAACAGGAGAAAAAGACTGGTGGAGAACCTGGGTACACGGAACAAGAGCAGGAATTGATTTGCAGGAAGTACCAAAAGCCAAATTAGAAAAAGTAGAGTGTGACAAGAGCAATTGGATACCGGACGAATATCAAATTAAAGCAAAAGAGTGGCAGGAAGCCAAGTACCGCTGGAAGAGGGGGAGGCACATACACCAACCCCATTGTAGTCGCACATCCCCCGAACTCAGGGGCCAATTAGCCTGAATTAAAAAGATTCAGACCACAACCATGATAAACAGAGATCTGAAGGCTCATGAGTCAAAAGGCAAAAATGAAATGGAAAATATCAGTGACCAAATCCCAAGGCATAAACTCTGCTACCGAGATCTACATCTCGGCCCTTGGATGCAACCCAAGGGGCCTTGAGAGAGGTAGAGAGTTCAACCCCTTGAGGATTATTTTCACTGTATTGATCATTGCATCCCAGGCAATGGGCCTTAATAGCCTCACTCCTGAACTCCACGTAATCCACGAGCGAGCTGCAGGATCAGAGCCTATTGCTCCAGCTGTCTGTGACAAATGCAATCATACTGTCTGGATTGGGGGAAAAATAGAATCAATGTTCATGGCACATTCCCATGTTAGTGAAGTGTGCTATGACCATAACCAATTAAAGATGTGCACTATAGGTGGCAAATTTTACTGGGTTGGAGAAAATTTAAAACCTGAAGGTGTAAATGACCCATTGAAAGCCCAAATGGTATATATTAGATTTGTGGACAAAAAGCTTACAGAGAACTGCCTGCCCCATAGGTAGAAAAGTTGAGATTGATGACTACGGAGAAACCATCCGGGGTTTAGCAGCAGAGATCAAAAGGGTGGCTCATGTCCCTGTCCAAAAACGGAATTCCATTCTTCAAGCCTCATGGTGAGACCAGATGCTTAGAGGAGGAACTTAGTAGAAGAAAAAAGGGTTCCTGATATTGTCCTCATTAGCTAGGTTATTGTTTCTACCTTGCCTTATTCCCTGTTTTATCCAACCAATCCACTCAGTTATTCAAAGCATGCAGATTGCAGTAACCGACTCAGAATTGGCTACCAGAGAAGCTGGTAGATTTGAGAAAAGAGCTAAGATACGCAAAATAATGAAATTAAAGATAAGAGACCAAAAAGAGAAAGCTTCCAAAGTTTTAGCCAGAGTTGAAGCCCAGACACGAATGAGTAAGAGAAATGAAAATTTATACAAGCAGAGGGGGGATTGTGAAATTCAAAGTTGTTTTTCGTGTGAGGTACAAAGAGGTGATGTGTGTAGCTGTGAATGCGAAATGTGTGGACACCCACAATGGGAGAGCTGTGAATTCTAATAATAACTGAGGAGAATAAAGCATGGAAAAAGGCCTTTGAACCTATCTTTGGTTTGCAATTAACCCTGGTAAATTTAAGAGCGTTGGAATTAATGTGTTAAAGATGTTGCTTTTTGCTTGCATTTAATGCATAAAAAGCTCTGCAGTAATAACCTTTTGAAGTATAATTTTAGAATATAACTTGTATCGTTGAAACTATAGCTTTGGAATATATATAAAGGAAATATGCTTATCTCACGCCTTATTGAAGCAGAGAAAAACAGCTTGAGAGAAGAAGATGAACATCACCTCAAAGGTTTATAGTTTTGACCAAAGGGAAGCTGGACATCACTGTTATGAGATTTAGAGTCTCTTCAATTAAAAGGTGGACACACATCTGGGGAGCTGGATCCCACCAGATGGGAGTCGTCTTTCTTCTTTCGGAAACTGGACCACCACCATCTGGGGATATTCCTTTCAGATACATCCTGAGAAATTAAAATCACAATAGTGTATGGAATTGTGATGTAATAATTTGGAATAAAAATTGCAGATGAGTAAAAGATTGGAAATAGAAACTGCTGAAAAAAGGTGATGAGTACCCCTATAAATACCTGTAACCCTCAATTATCGGTGTGCAGTTGGAGGGAAAACTTCCCCCACTCTACCCAGCGCTGTATTGCTCATACTTTACCATATTAAATAATAAATTGATTGCTGCTTGAATATTGGCCTAGTCAAGCTTCTTATTCATATAAAGGACAAGGTAGCAGAGAACAATGTAAAATTCTGCTGAAAATAAAAGGAGGAATTGCTAAAAGAGTTATTTGTGCACATTTGGAGAGTTATTTTTCTTGGGTGCAAAGCAAAATCAAAAGGTCCTAGATGCCCCAAAGACTGGAAATGTGGAATGTCCTCCATAGCAGAGTGTTGGATCTCTGGATCCTTAGAACAATTTTATGGTGGTGGAACAGTGGCAGCTTGAGCTGGTGCCTCTGGGGGACCCTGAATAAAGAACCCCTGGGCTTTGATGCCCTCCCAGGTGAAGTGTGACAGTCTGGGGTATTGCTGCTGTGTCCGAGTGCCCGGGCACTGCCTGGCACCACAGGTCCCCAGTGCCTCTGCTGAGCCATCCCTCTCCTGCAGTCAAGTTTGGTCTGTCACATTTGGCTTTTCTCTCTGATGCACTAGCAGGACCACAAGGGCACGTGGTGCTGAGGATGTAAAAATGCCTGTTCTGGCTGGAACATTGCTGTTGCGTGACAGCCTGCAGGCAGAGCGGGCAGCTGGAGGGATGTTGACTCGTGTCCCCGGTGCCAGCCGTGCTGCATACATGAGAGCTGCTGGGTGTCGGTGCTCGCTGGTGTTAGAAATAGGGCCAGGAGAGGAGCTAATTTAAAATGCCTTTATTAAAGACAGCTCTGGGTGGGGAACCCGAGGTGTCACGCACACCGCCACTGCTCCCACTGGACGACGCTGAGGAGGAAGAGTACAGCTTTGTCTCTCGGCACAGCTGGGCCTTCCATCCTCACCAGAGTCCTTAGGAAGGCAAATATTGGCTCACAGCCGAGGGGTATCTTCCAAGCTGGGTACTATCAAAATTATGGGGACAGGACGGAATCCGGCTCTGGCCAAGAGTGGGTGGCTTAGTGTGGTTCTGATGGTCTAAAGTCAAAGTTTATGTGCTGGTTTGTTGTTTTGAGAGGGTTCATATAGTTCCCACAGCCTCTCATTTAAATTCAGTCCGGGTGCAAGTCCTCGTGCGAGGAGGGGAGTAGGAAAAGTGGTTCCCGAAGGGAATGGATACACATCCCGGGTGAGACGGAAAGGGGAACAAATACAGAGAATGACGGGGAAAGATAAAAATACAGGGTGAAATAGCAACATCTAACAGCGGCAGCTGAAAGCAAGTCTTAGAATACTAACATTCAAAGTTTAACAAATGACTAACACGGGGTACAAATACAGAGTATGACAAGAAGAGATACGAATACAGGTAAAATAGTAACAGTCAGCAATGGCAACTGAAGGCAAGTCCTAGAACTCTAACAGTCAATGTTTAACAACAGACCAATACTTCAAATTAAGACCTTATCAATTTCATTAACGTCAACTACCAATGACAACTCTGAAAAAGAGCTCTCATCTCCAGGATTTCATTCCTCACACTGGGACCCGGCCTGGCCCGGCACCATGGGGAGTTACAAAGCGTCTTCAAGGAATCCCTGTGGCATTGTGTGTTTTATACGGGTTTTATTGTAAAGTTGGTTATTTTGGAAATTAGGATTTTGGTTTGACCCTCGGTTCCCCCCATGTTTTCCCTCATAAAGGTTTGTTCCTCCGGCCAGTTACCTGTCCATCATTGTAAGCAGCCCCCTTTCATTTCGAGAAATTGCTGTGTCAATCTTGCCTTTCTTAACACATGATTTGTCCCCCGACCCTTCTCCCTCCCCAGTGCCATTGCTATTGGTTCGGTTGTGTCCCTCGCTCCTCCCCTGGGCTTCGTTCATTGGTCCCTTGTGTCCCCTCGTGTCACGCCCTTCGCCTTTATAAGTGCCCCCCCCAACAGTTTTTCTGTGAAACTGGTGCTGGCCGCGGCTGTGTCAGTAAAGCGTGTGGGCATTTCTACGTGAGTCCAGTCCTTCCTTCCTTCGCCTCAGTGCTTCGCAGTGCTGCTCTCGCCTGCGTCACTACACCGCAGACGGAGCCAGAACTCGGGGTCCTGGAAACGAACCTGAGAGTGGCGGGATTCGTGGTCTCCACCCGTCAGCTGCTGTGGCTGCGGGACGAGACTGCAAATCCCCAGGCGTTAAACCGCACGATTTAGCCTGGGATTTTAAGTTGTTTCGCAGTAAAGCTTGTAAAAGGCCTGAGCAAGTCTCCTATGAATTGTCTCCCTGGCAAGCCCAGTCCCGGCCCCGAAGGCCCCTCAGCATTGTCAGGGCAGTGGCAGGAGCCGGCAGCTCGCCCAGAGGGAGTCCCTGCCGCCTGGGATGGCCATAGGAGAGGCGGGCGGGCGGCGCCGGGGCCCTGCGCGGGGCTCCCCAGGCTCCTGTGGCATCGGTTCCGTCCCCTGGGGCGCCGAGCGGAGCCCGGAGCCGCCGCTCTGCCTGCGGGGCTGTGTGTGCCCGGCCCCGAAGGAGGCAGGGCCGGGGCTGTGGCGCCGCCTGCCCGGCGCTCAGCGCCGCCCGTGCCGTGCCCGTGCAGCGCGACCCGGCGGGGCAGCTCCGGCTCGGCTCGTCGCCAGCGCCGCCCCGGCACGGCGGCTGCCCCAGGGCCGCGGCAGCCCCGAGCCGGACGGGCCCGGAGGGCCTCGGGAGGGAGCGCGGGAGGGCCCCGAGCCCTGCGGGCCTCAGCAGAGACTCCCGCCCCACTGCGGGCAGCAGGAGGGGTGCAAAGCCCCGGGACGCTTATGAGAGCCCACAGCCCTCTCCGCATGTGAAGTGCGACCCCAAAACCCCGTCATGTGCCTCAGCAGAGACCCCAGTGCCCTGCACACCTTGGCAGAGATCCCTAACTCCGTGCATCCCTCACACAAAATTCCAAATCCTTTGCATGACTTGAAGTGGACCCCAGCACCCTCCGTGCCTCAGAGGGATCCTGAAATATCCCTGTGTGTCCCACAAGGGACCCCAGCCCCTCGTGCGCCTTATGGGGGCCCCAAAGCCCCCAGGTGCCTTACGGGGAAGGCTAGGGCAGCTACGGCTAGGGTTCTGACCAGGAAACGGAGTGTGGCTGCAGCTGGGCTGTTGTGCCTCTGGGGCTGTTCCTCAGCCCCATCGGGCCCCAAGGCCACACAGCCCTTCCCTTCCCTCCCCTTCTGGCCCTCGTCCAGAGGAGCAGACCCTGTGCAGCACCCTGCATTGGTGATGGGCCATCAATTAGGTTCTATCAAGTGTGTGTTAATTAGGGTGGGGCTTTGTTTTGCCTGCTGGAATTGCTGGTCAGGCTGTGTCCCTGGAGATGCTCTTGATGGCTTCCCTCTTTTCCTGGGCTTGCCACTGGAGGAGGTGCAGGCCCAGATGATGCCAGGGAAGGAAATGTGCCCTCAGCCCAGGGACGCTCAGCATGGGCTCCCCCAGCCCTGGGGACCCCGCCGCTGGTCACAGCAGCCCCTGCCTGGCTCCTGCCTGCCCACACCGTGGGCATCCACGGCTGCTCCTGGGCACGGAGCTGAGCCAGTGCTGCTGCCGGCTGGGCTTTGCTGCTGCTGCCACCCGGACACTGCGGTGACAACTCCATCTCTTTATTGCAATTGAAGAAGGGGCCATCACCTACCTGGGTGGGGATGGGGGGGATGGGGGGTGTGAAAAATGCATACTTTATGATTGGCTTTTCGCAAATACTAAAATGAACATTATAGGTGTTGTGTTACAATGTAATGCTGTATTAATTCATTTAAGTAGTGTGTTAAATATAGTTTTAGCTTATAAAAAATGTTAAAATAGAAGCTAAGCTATGTGAGATACTTTTTTTTTAAAAGAAAGGACTCACAGCAGGATAGCAGCCACAGGACATATATCTGTCAGAGAAAAAGAATTCATTGCCCTCTTATCAGAAGAAACAAACTTCTTCCCGCCTCGAAGGCACTGTTAGGATTCAGAGGAAGAAGTTGATGATGAGTGGACAGAATCCTGTATTTGAATGGAATTTATGCATCATGTATGAAGTGTATGAATTTGCAACAGGGTATTGTTTTTAAGGGTTAATCCTCTGATAACGGGTGTCCTCTTTTGAGCTTGTGCTGCCCAGAAAACGGTACCCGAACATCCATAACTCTTTGTTTCTATTGTCGCATATTGTCCTAATTCAAATTTTGCAAATTATCATGACTCTAATTGTATTACTATCTATATAACCATTTTATTAAACTTTAAAATTTTAAAATCAAGTGATTGCCATTTTTAACAGGGGTGTAACCTACAGGGTTGTTTAGAGGGCAGGGCCAGGGGGCTCTGGGGCAGAGGAAGGGACGTGTTGGTCTCAGGAGGGGCTGGAGGGTGCTGGGCTGCTGCTGGGGTCTATAGAAGAACTCGGGAATGGGCTGGGACGGGACAGAGGAAGATCAAAAAGGGGATGAGGGCAGCTCAGGGATACACATGAGGAGAGGAGGTGGCAGTGGGATCTACACTGGGAGAATAGCAGGTTTCGTCTTAGATGGCCGTTCCAGGGTCCTCTTCTCAGAACTCTTGAGAGGGCTGCCCAGGCCCTCCGGGTGTGAGGTGCTGCCGCCTTTAAACTGCTGTGCAGAGGTGAAACTGTGGAGAGAGGAGGTGGCTGAGGCCCCAGCTGCCAGTGGCACACAGGGAGCCTCCTGCACAGCAGGGCCCAGAGCTGGCAAGGCTTCCCAGCACGGCTGGAGCTGCTGGCACAGCTTGGCCCAGCTGCACAGCTGTCCCTCAAGGCCCCGGCGAGCAGGGCACGGCTCTGGGCAGGCTCCCTGGCCAGGAGTGGGCCCCAGAGCGCCTCTGCCTTTCAAGGGCAATCTCGTCCCTGCTCTTTCTCCTCCCCACCGTGCTTTGCCTCTGCCCTGTGCCCCTGGGGTTTGCCTTGGCCAGGCAGCCTCAGTGGGAGCCAGCACTGGCTGCAGCCCCTGCGGGACCCCAAGGACAAGGCCCAGCAATGAGGAGGCCAATGAAAGCTCTGGGCAGCAGCAGAACCCTCAGCAGAGTTCTTTGGACAATCATGGACTGGCCACACCGACACCGCAGCCTCACTGGGAATGTTTCCTGTCTGCAGTAGACTTTCAAAAGAAGCTGTTTGATGGGGAGAGCAACAAAACACTCACCCGTTTCTCTTCCAGGAATACCAGATTCCAAAGCAGCACAACATGAAGACAAGCTCCAAAAGAAGTAGGCCTGCCAGTAACCCCAGCCAGCAGCCTGTTCCCTGACAGAAACCCCCTCCAGGGCCCTCCTGGGAATCAGGAACATGTGCTGTGGTTCCAGCTGCACCTGTGGGAGCAATGGGGAGCGTGAGCCCGTGCTGTGCTGCACTGCTGAGCTGGCATCACGGTGGATGCGGGCAGGACGTTCTCCGTTTCCCCCAGAGCTGGGGCCTGCAGGCACCTTGCCGCCCCTTGGCACAGGCTGTGCCAGCCAACAAAGCCCAGCAGGCCGGGAGGAGAGCCCGGGGGCAGCACAGCTGCTTGGGCAGTGGCTGCTCGGAGGGACACGGGCCAAAGCCATCCCTGAGCAGCCACTGCCAGCCCTGGCCCTCCGTGCCCCGTGACAGCTCCCCCAGCCCCAGGGCGCAGAGTCAGGCCCTGTCAGGACCCAGTGCAGCCCCTGCCCAGTCGGGAGCCAAGGCTGGCTCTGGCCCTGGGCTCGCGGCAGGGCTCCCGCTCGGGGCTGCTCCTGTGCCTTGGGCCTCGGGGCACTCAGGGCCAGCTCTGGAGCAGCTGCAGCGGGAGGGACATTGGTGCACGAGTCCCCTTTCCCCGGGGCTGTGAACGAGCTCCAGAGGCACCTCCAGCTTTGGCTGCTGCCGGGCCGTGCAAGGGCAGACCCTGGGGGAAGAGCTGCTGCCACACAGCCCCGCCAAGGGCTGAGCCCTGCTGAGCCTGGCACAGCAATTGCCTTCTGTGCTTTCACCTGTGCTTGGCATCACATTTGTTCCTGCAGTAGAGCCGGACACCGACACACTGCTTGCTCCGGGTTGTGGCTCCTTCTGCACAGAATTTTGTCCCATCACTTGAAAAAGAAAGAGGCACAGCTGGATCAGATGGCAACATTCCCCATTCGGGGGGGTGACATTGGCAGGAGGCACTGCTTGTAAAAGTCAGTGAAAAGACTGGGAAATGCCCCTGCTGTTGGGGCTGGGCCGGAACACTCCCTGCTCCAAATAGCTGTGCCTCCTGATCAGCTCAGAGACAGGGAAATTGCAGGGGATCTGAGGCCTGTGGTGCGGTTTGGACTGTGTGGCAGCTGATGCCCAATGCCTTCCCGCAGAGGCTGGGGAGAAGCTACAGCCAGGCCAGGCTGGTAAACAGCCCTGCAGGGCGTGGAAGCAGCAGCGGGGCAGCGAGGCTGCCATGGATCCCTTCCAGCTGTGCCGGGCATGGCGTGTCCAGATGTGCAGCCAAAGCCCCCAGCTGCTGAGCCCCAGGACAAGGCTGGGGGAATGCACCCACTTTGTCCAGCCTGTGCCCCATTCTGTGTTTGTCTCAGGAATTCATTTGAGCCAAGAGACGTTTTGGCTGCACTATCATGGGTCTTTCCTTTTGTTCCATGTTCCATTTCCCATGAATGGATGCCACAAAAGCAGAGCTCAGCCTGTGGAGTCAGCAGGGACACACAACTCACCCCTGCGATGGGAGCTGGGTTGGTGCCAAGAATCCAGCCGAGCCGCTGGAGAAGTCCTCCCTGCAGACACATCTGTAACACAACAGCCACAGAAGCTTCTGCCATCTCTGCTCAGCTGCACGGGCACCACGGAGCCGCAGGAGCGGTGAGGGGATCGCACAGGGCGAGGGCACACACGTGCATGGCTCTGTCCTGGCACCTGCAGCGATGCCCCCCTGGCCGAGCTTTGGGCTCTGAGCTGGCAGCTCTCCCAGGGGCAAGGCCTTGACCTACCCTCACCATCTCCCAGAGGCTCAGTCCTGGACGTGGTTTCGGAAGCCAGATCACCTTCACCAACAGGTTCAGCTGCAAAGAAAGGCAGGACAAAACAGCTCCCGTGGCACTGTAGGAGATCCTCAGGCTGCAGGCAAGGCTCAGCCCCGGGGCACAGCCCTGGGCCTGGCCCCTGCCCATTCTACCCTTCTCTGTGACTGCACAGAGCACACAGAAGGACACGGCCATTGCACACGGGAAGAGGATGGACAGCTAAATGCTCCTTCCTCTCATTCGCAGCAATCCTGTGGGATCACTCAGGGCTCCAGAAGGGGCGGGCCAAGAATTCAAGAATCTTTCAACCATGAGATTATGTTAAGGGAAATGGAAGGCAAGGGAGCTCTAGTGACATTTACACTGATTATTGTCTTGGGAAAGGCACACTGAGAACTTGCCTCCAGCATCTTCCAGGAATTTCAAGCCATTGTCCAGCAGGGCTTCCAAATAATCCATGTTACGATTCCAGTCTGGAACAGAGCACAGATCAGAACCATTTCCATGCTGTGCTGAGATCCCCTTCTGCCTCTGGGAAATGGGCACTGCAAGGGGGTCGGGTAAGGCCATGGGAGCCAGGTGTGACTGGACATGGCCATAGCTGCACCGGGGTCTGGGGAGCTCTGGGCTGGCTCCTGGTCCACCCCCATTCTCTTTGCAGGCCCTGTGCAACATCCCTGGAGAGGTGCCTGGAGCAGCGCAGGTTGCATTGGGGCTCTCTCACAGCCAAAGCTGAAACTCCTCCTAAAGCCCTGGTGCAAAAATGCAGCAGGCAGTGCCACAATTATCCCTCCCTCTGTCCTGCCCTCCCTTACTCCCTTCCTGACTCCCTCTCTCTCTTTATTCCTCTTTCCTACGAAATTGCTCCCCCAACAGAAGTGGACATAGCCAAGCCCTCTCAGGACCCAGTGGAGCCTTGCTCTGCCCCTCTGCCCTTTCCCCACCATGGGCACCCCGTGCAGCCGCTCCCAGGTTTCGGGATGTGTCTCCCACGGAGGGAGCCCAGCAGGACAGCTCAGTACCCGAGTGCCCTGAGCCTGCTCGGGACAATTCCTCTGGGCTGTGCCCGTCTTGTCCGGGCTCTGCCTGCAGTGCCAAGCAGCAGAGAGGGCAGCTCAAGCCTCAGCAGGGCTCAGGCCCAGAGGCACAGCAATTACCTCCTGTGACTGTGCCTGTCATCGCCTCCCTTCCTGCACCAGAGGCTGGTACAGAATCCCTGCTTCCTGTGGGAAACACGGCCTTCAGCACAGCCTCTGCATCCACTTCTGGAGAAAGGAAAAGGAACACTGGGTCAGATGGGGCTGTTTCCCATCGGCAAGGGCGCAGCTCAGGAGGCATTGCTTCTCAAAGACACGGATAAGAATCAGGAAAATGCCCAGACTCTTGGGATTGGGCAGGAGCACTCCCTTGTGAAAACAACTGTGCGCCTCCTGATCTGCTCAGAGACAGGGAAATTGCAGGGGATCTCAGGGTGTGCATGGCCCGTGGTGCTGTTCGGGCTCCCTGTCAGCTGATGCCCAATGCCTTCCTGCAGAGGCTGGGGAGAAGCTGCAGCCAGGCCAGGCTGGCAAACAGCCCTGCAGGGCGTGGAAGCAGCAGCGGGGCAGCGAGGCTGCCATGGATCCCTTCCTGCTGTGCCGGGCACGGCGTGTCCAGATGTGCAGCCAGAGCGCCCGGCTGCTGAGCCTGAGGACAAGGCTGAGGGAAATGCACCCACCTTGTCCTCCCTGAAGCATTTTCTTTAGGAGTTGCCACATGACTTCAAATGGCTTCTGGAATTTCTTGTCTGTCGTGTGTTTGGGCTGTACTGTTGGAGGATCTTGACAGAAAGTAGTTCCATTTCCCATGAACGGATGCCACAAAAGCAGGGCTCAGCCTGTGAGGCCAGCCGGGACACACTACTCACCCCTGTGATGGGAGCTGGTTTGGTGCTCACTATGCAGCCCAGGAGTTGGTGAAGTTGTCCCTGCAGTCACATCTGTAACTGAACAGCCACAGAAGCTTCTGTCACCTGGTTCTTGCCAGCTTGTCAATGATTACGCCTTGGTGGGACGGTGAGAACGCACCTGCAGAACCCTCAGTGGGCTTCACAATTTCAAACCTCCAGGTTAATGGATAAGCCGTCCCAGTATCCCAGTCTGGAAGCAAACCAAGATGAGAACTGTTTCCTTTTGTGCCAAGGCTGGCTCTGGCCCTGGGCTCGTGGCAGGCCTCCCGCTCGGGGCTGCTCCTGTGCCTTGGGCCTCGGGGCACTCAGGGCCAGCTCCGGAGCAGCTGCAGCGGGAGGGACGTTGGTGCACGAGTCCCCTTTCCCCGGGGCTGTGAACGAGCTCCAGAGGCACCTCCAGCTTTGGCTGCTGCCGGGCCTGTGCAGGGCAGGCCCTGGGGAAGAGCTGCTGCCACACAGCCCTGCCAAGGGCTGAGCCTGGCACAGCAATTACCTTCTGTGCCTGTGCCTGTGTCTGGCATCTCCTCCTTTCCTGTGGCAGGGGCTGGCAACGAAGAGCGACTGCTTCCTTCAGGAAATGCTGCTTTCCACAGAACCTCTATGTCCACCTCTTGAGAAAGGAAGGGAGAAAACTGCATCAGAGGGAACTGTTCGCTATTTGGGTGGTGGCATCTACAGGAGGCAATATTTGTTAAAGACCAGGAAAACAGCCAAGTTTTTGGGACTGGGTCAGATCACTCCCTGGTGCAAACCCCCTCCTTTTCCTAAGGAGGAGACCAGGATATTGTGGGGAATTTCAGGGTCTGTTGATGTTTGGTCTGCCTGTCAGCTGATGCCCAATGCCTTCCTGCAGAGGCTGGGGAGGAGCGGCAGCCAGGCCAGGCTGGCAAACAGCCCTGCAGGGCGTGGAAGCAGCAGTGGGGCAGCGAGGCTGCCATGGATCCCTTCCCGCTGTGCCGGGCACGGCGTGTCCAGATGTGCAGCCAAAGCCCCCGGCTGCTGAGCCCCAGGACAAGGCTCAGGGAATGCTCTCACCATTCCTTTTGTGCAGTTCCTCCACTATCTGTTTCAAGACGTTGTTTGACTCAAGGGATTTCATCTTGCCTCTAGGTTTGTTCTTCCTTCTTGGAGGACCTTAAGAGAAAGTAGCTCCATTTCCCATGACTGGATGGCACAAAAGCAGGGCTCAGCCTGTGGGGTCAGCAGGGACACGCTACTCACCCCTGCGATGGGAGCTGGGTTTGCGTGCAGGAACCAGAAAAGGAGCAGCAAAAGTCCTCCCTGCAGAAGCACCTATAACTCAACAGACACAGCAGCATCTGTCACCTGGTCCTGCCAGGTTGTCAATGCTTAATCCTTGGTGGGACAGTGAGAACATACCTGCAGGAGCCTCCAAGGGCTTCAAAACTTGATCCAGCCATTCTAATGGCGATGCCTTCCCAGCAACCTTATCTAGAACAGAGCACAGAGGACAACATTTTTCAGGCTGTGCTGGGATCCCCTTCTGCCTCCGGGAAATGGGCGCTGCAAGGGGGTCGGATAAGGTCATGGGAGCCAGACGTGAATGGACATGGCCAAAGCTGCACAGGGGACTGAGGAGTTATGGGCAGGCTCCTGGTCACTCTCTACCCACTTAGCAGGTCCTGTGCAACATCCCTGGAAGGGGCAACTGGAGTAGCCCAGGGCGCTGGGGGCTCCCACTGACGCACAGAGGAAATCCTCCCTAAAGCCCAGAGGGAAACTGCGGCAGGCAGTGCCACAGCTATCCCTGCCTCCCTCTGTCCCTCCTGCCCTCCTTCTGCTGGGACACTGCCCAGTCCTCAAGGGCACATGGCCAGGCCCTGTCAGACCCAGTGGAGCCTTGCTCTCCCCCTCTGCCCTTTCCCCACCATGGGCACCCCGTGCAGCCGCTCCCAGGTTTGGGGACGTGTCTCCCACGGAGGGAGCCCAGCAGGACAGCTCAGTACCCGAGTGCCCTGAGCCTGCTTGGGACAATTCCTCTGGACTGTGCCCGTCTTGTCCGGGCTGTGCCCGCAGTGCCAAGCAGCAGAGAGGGCAGCTCAAGCCTCAGCAGGGCTCAGGCCCAGAGGCACAGCAATTACCTCCTGTGGCTGTGCCTGGCATCGCCTCCCTTCCTGCACCAGAGGCTGGCACAGAATCACTGCTTCCTCCATGGAACTCAGTTTCCAGCACAGGCTCTCCTTTCATTCCTGAAGAATGGAAAAGAGACAGCTGGATCAGATGGAAACACTCCTCATTGGGAATGGGGAAGATGACAGCTTCAGGCAGCAATAGTTGCAAAAGTCATGGATAAGGATCAGGAAACACCCTGGATTTTGGCACTGTCCCAGACTGGTCCCTTCTCCAAACAGCCCCTACACCTGATGTGCCTGGAGACAGGGAAATTGCGGGGGATCTCAGGGTGTGCATGGCCTGTGGTGTGTCCCAGGTTCCCTGCTGGGCTAATTTGCCCCCGAGCAGGCAGCACTGGCTGGATACCTCAGTCCTTCATGGGGACAGAGTGTCCGAGTACCCAGGCCGCGCTCAGCCGCTGGCTACCTTAGCAAGCCCAGTGGATATCAGCTCTTTAGTGATTATCAGCTCTCTTATGGTTTCAGCTCTTTGCTTGCTATGGCGCCTTGCAGGCTAGCCGGGAAGCAGACGCTGCCAGAGAGGAGAAGAAAGGTCCTGGCGTTCCACAGCGAGGGTTTTCTGGAGGGGTCTGTGGAGGGTTCTAGAGATGGCTCCTCTCCAGAATGGGCTAAAACAGCTCTATATATGGGGTGTAAGGGGTTCCATACTTGTACAATAGTAGGGGTTAAGGGGAATTGACCTATGGGGTTACAGAGAGATATGCTGGGGTCCGAAAGGCAGAAGGAAGGGGCTTCTTTTGCTACTTCATCATGACTTGGCAATTCCTGTCTTTAAGCCTCGGCCCTCCATGGGGCCCTAGCATGCTCGGAGCCTGCTACAGTGGTGCGGTTTGGGTTGCCCGTGAGCTGATGCCCAATGCCTTTCTGCAGAGGCTGGGGAGAAGCTGCAGCCAGGCCAGGCTGGCAAACAGCCCTGCAGGGCGTGGAAGCAGCAGCGGGGCAGCGAGGCTGCCATGGATCCCTTCCAGCTGTGCCGGGCATGGCGTGTCCAGATGTGCAGCCAAAGCCCCTGGCTGCTGAGCCCCAGGACAAGGCTGAGGGAAATGCTCTCACCATTCTCTTTGTATAGTTCCTCCAGTATTTGTTTCCAGATGTCGTTTGACTTAAGCGATTTATTCTCATTCCTATGTTTGTTCTTCCCTCTCGGAGGACCTTAAGAGAAAGTAGTTCCATTTCCCATGAATGGATGCCACAGAAGCAGGGCTCAGCCTGTGGGGTCAGCAGGGACACACTACTCACCCCTGCGACGGGAGCTGGGCTTGCGTGCAGGAACCAGAAAAGGAGCAGCAAAAGTCCTCCCTGCAGACACACGTGTAACTCCACAGCCACAAAAGTTTCTGTCTCCTGGTTCTTCCAGGTTGTCGGTGGTTACTCCTTGGTGGGACAGTGAGAACATACCTGCAGGAGACTCCAAGGGCTTGAAAGCTTTCTGCAGCAAAGCTAATGGAGAATCCTTCCCATCAACCTCATCTAGAACAGAGCACAGATTAGCACATTTTCCATGGTTTGCTGGGATCTCCTTCTGCCTCCGGGAAATGAGCACTGCAAAGGGGTCAGGTAAGGCCAGGGAAGCCAGGTGTGAATGGACATGGCCAAAGCTGCACAGGGGCCTGAGGAGCTCTGGGCAGGGTCGTGAAAACTCTCTAGCCTCTTTCCCTGCCCTCTGCAACATCACTGGAGAGGAAAGAGGGGCCGCTCAGGGCCCTGGGGCTCTCTCCTTTACATACAGAGGAAATCCTCCCTAAAGCCCAGAGGGAAACTGCAGCAGGCAGTGCCACAGCTATCCCTGCCTCCCTCTGTCCCTCCTGCCCTCCTTCTGCTGGGACACTGCCCAGTCCTCAAGGGCACGTGGCCAGGCCCTGTCAGGACCCAATGGAACCTTGCTCTGCCCCTCTGCCCTTTCCCCACCATGGGCACCCCGTGCAGCCGCTCCCAGGTTTCGGGACGTGTCTCCCACGGAGGGAGCCCAGCAGGACAGCTCAGTACCCGAGTGCCCTGAGCCTGCTCGGGACAATTCCTCTGGGCTGTGCCCGTCTTGTCCGGGCTGTGCCCGCAATGCCAAGCAGCAGAGAGGGCAGCTCAAGCCTCAGCAGGGCTCAGGCCCAGAGGCACAGCAATTACCTCCTGTGGCTGTGCCTGGCATGGCCTGCCTTCCTGCACCAGAGGCTGGCACAGAATCACTGCTTCCTCCATGGAACTCAGCTTCCAGCACAGGCTCTCCTTTCATTCCTGAAGAATGGAAAAGACACCGCTGGATCAGATGGAAACATTCCTCATTGGGAATGGGGAAGATGACAGGTTCAGGCGGCAATAGATGCAAAAGGCATGGATAAGGATCAGGAAACACCCTGGATTTTGGCACTGTCCCAGACTGGTCCGTTTTCCAAACAGCCCCTACACCTGATGTGCCCGGAGACAGGGAAATTGCGGGGGATCTCAGGGTGTACATTGCCCGTGGTGTAGTTTTGCCTGCCTGTCAGCCTTCCTGCAGAGGCTGGGGAGGCGCTGCAGCCAGGCCAGGCTGGCAAACAGCCCTGCAGGGCATGGAAGCAGCAGCAGGGCAGCGAGGCTGCCATGGATCCCTTCCTGCTGTACCGGGCACGGCGAATCCAGATGTGCAGCCAAAGCCCCCGGCTGCTGAGCCCCAGGACAAGGTTGAGGGAAATGCTCTCACCATTCTCTTTGTCCAGTATCGCCAGTATTTGTTTCAAGATGTCGTTTGACTCAAGTGATTTCTTCTCATTCCTATGTTTGTTCTTCCCTCTCGGAGGACCTTAAGAGAAAGTAGTTCCATTTCCCATGACTTGATGGCACAAAAGCAGGGCTCAGCCTGTGGGGTCAGCACGGACACACTACTCACCCCTGCGACGGGAGCCTGCCTTCCGTGTAGGACTGGTCACAGGGACAGGAAAACTCCTCCCTGCAGACACATCTGTAACACAACAGCCACAGAAGCTTCTGCCATCTCTGCTCAGCTGCACGGGCACCACTGAGCCACAGGAGCGGTGAGGGGATCGGACAGGGCGAGGGCACACACGTGCATGGCTCTGTCCTGGCACCTGCAGCGATGCCCCCCTGGCCGAGCTTTGGGCTCTGAGCTGGCAGCTCTCCCGGGGGAAAGGCCTTGACCTACCCTCACCATCTCCCAGAGGCTCAGTCCTGGATATGGGTTGGGAAGCCAGATCACCTTCACCAACAGGTTCAGCTGCAAAGAAAAGCAGGACAGAACAGCACCCGTGGCACTGTAGGAGATCCTCAGGCTGCAGGCAAGGCTCAGCCCCGGGGCACAGCCCTGGGCCTGGACCCTGCCCGCTCTGTTCTTCTCTGTGGCTGCACAGAGCACACGGAAGGACACACTGGCATTGCACACGGGAGGAGGATGGACAGCTAAATGCTCCTTCCTCCCACTGAGAGTGATCCTGTGGGATCCCTCAGGGCTCCAGACAGGAGCCGGGTAAGGTTTTCAGAATCTTTGAACCTTAAGATTATGTTAAAGGAAATGGCTTATGAGTGAGCTCTTGTCACATTGATTATTGTATCGGGAAAGGCACACTGAGAACTTGCCTCCAGCATCCTCCAAGAACTTCAAAACATGATTCATCAGGCCTTCCAAAACACCCGTGTCATGCTTCCAGTCTAGAAGGGAGCACTGATCAGAACCGTTTCCGTGTTGTGTTGGCATCCCCTTCTGCGTTTGGGAACAGGGCACTGCCAGGGGCTTGGTTAAGGCTATGGGAGCCAGGTGTGAATGGACAAGGCCAAACTGCACAGGGGCCTGGGGAGCTCTGGGCTGGCTCCTGGTCACTCTGCACCCTCTTTGCAGGCCTGTGACACATCCCTGGAGAGGAAACAGGGGCTGCCCAGGGCCCTGGGGTCTCTCTCCCTCCCCCAGAGGAAACCCTCCCTGAAGGCCTGGGGAAAACCATTCCCAGCGCTTCCCGGGGAGCAGGGAGCGCTGTCCCGGGAAAGGGGAGCCAGGCTGCCGGCTCACCTGCTCGCCGCGCTTGCAGCGGAGCAGCCTGGGCAGCCCTGGCAGGCAGGGCCACGGCCAGGAGGAGCAGGAGGAAGAGGCGCAGAGCAAGGGCCATGCTGCCTTGCCCTCTGCCAGTCCCGCAGCTCTTGCTGCCACCACTGTCCTGACACCGCTGTCCCAATGTCAGCACCACTGCTGCCACCGCCGCTGCTGCTGCTGCAACAGTTGTGCTCAAGCACTGACTGCTCGCTCCTTGTGCTGCTGTGCAACCACCGGGTCTGGGACATCTGTGACCTCAGAGCCAACTGTGACCTCAGCCTGCTGTGAGCCCTGAGCCTGCTGTGACCTCATGGCCTCAGCTGTACCCCCAGAGTGTTCCCCCATCTGTACCAATGGGCTGCCCTGATTGTAAATGTTTTGCTTCATCAAAGGGCCATTGCTCAGCAAAACGTTTTTTTTTCCCAGCTTCCATTGCTGGTCGGTCAGGCTGTGTCTCTGAAGATGCTCTTGATCGTTGCAGTTTGAATTTATTTTATTGATTCCTGTTTAAGTTGTTCATGGTTTACCCGTGGGTTTTACCCTCCCTCAAAGCTGTCCCTCATGCCATTCCCCGCCCCTTGTTCCAGCTCTTTCCCTGCCTGCCATGGCACCCCAACCCCTTGGTTCCCGAAGGAGCCTTCGGGCCAATCTCTGACTGCAACAGCCCTTTGGAATTCCCCTATTCCGGAGGCCCCGTGGGCCCATGTGAGCCATCCTCTCCACCCTCCTACCGCAATGGGCCCCAGACACTTGACTAATCCCCTCCCTGCTCCCCTGAGGATTCCCTATTGCTCAGCTGTTTGTATGCACCCCCTGACTTGTATCTGTATAAACCCCCTTGCACAATAAATCTAGGGGCTTTTTATCCTATTTCTTTCACCTGGAATAAACTCTTCCTTGTGGAACCTCAGAGGGCCTCCTCCTTTCTCCTCTGCCTGGTCCCTGTCGTGGCTGGTGTCTGGCACAGTAGAGCAAGTGGCTCTAAAGGTTCTGCCTCTGGGAAATCCCTATCCTGAGGCAGTTCCCTACTCCTGCGGTGGTGCCGGAGTTCTGAGAGTTAGCCCGGGTTCCAACAGTCTAGTCACTAATCCCCCTGTCCTGGTTTAGGGCAAATTTGTTAAAGAATCTGCAAAGGAGGACCCCTCCAGAAAGCAAAACGCACACGGCCCCTTCCCGCAACCGGTTTGGGAAAAAATTCCTCTGACAGAGGTGGAAAGAACCTGTTTATTTACCGGACACAGCACCCGCCAGCACACAAAATGAACAATACCCGATGACACCGCTCTGGGAAAGATGACAAAATCAGAAAGTCTCTTTCGGGGGTGGTTGCTCTGTTCTCAGTCCCTCCGGCACTGGGGCAGCTGCTGCAGGCCAAAACGGTGCAAATCCTCGGTGTTCCCAGGTCCCAGTCCGGAGCAGGTTTGAGATGGTCGAAGAAAAGGAGAGGAGAAACAGTCCAGGAAGGAATTTGGACTGTTTAGCTAGAGCTAGCTAATAAGCAGAGGCCAAAGCAGAGCAGAAGCGAGAGCAGAAAAGAGAGCAAGCAAAGCAACAAGCTGAAAGCAAGAAGTGAAAACAGCCCTGTGTACTGCTCGTCTCTGTGTCCCTGATAAGAGGAACCCAAACAAAACTTCCACTCTTCAAAGCCAGTCTCAAAGGCACAGAACAGATGAATGGGGATACAAGCATCATAACGTCACCCCAGGACATTCCAGCCCCGAATGTCCGTGCTTCAGGGCCCGCTCTGGTGCCCTGCCATCTCCCACACCACAGTGGGATTCACATACTGCAGCACAGAGTTAGGCTTGTGCAACAGTGAAATGGGTGTGCTCGGCAGCGTTGCTGGAGATACATCCCTACAGAACTAAAGAAAATGTGTGCACCAAGCCAGGGCTTCAATAGGCACATGAATTTTGGAAAGACAAGGACAAGGTAGCAGAGAACAATGTAAAAATCAGCTGAAAATAAAAGGAGGAAATGCTGAAGGAGTTATTTGTGCACATTTGGAGATTTATTTTTCTTGGGTGCAAAGCAAAATCAAAAGGTCCTAAATGCCCAAAAGATTGGAAATGTGGAACGTCCTCCATAGCAGAGTGTTGGACCTCTGGATCCTTAAAACAATTTTATGGTGGTGGAACAGTGGCAGCTTGAGCTGGTGCCTCTGGGGGCTCTGAACAAAGAACCCCTGGGCTTTGATACCCTCCCAGGTGAAGTGTGACAGTCTGGGGTATTGCTGCTGTGTCCAAGTGCCCGGGCACTGGCTGGCACCACAGTTTCCCATGTGAAATTCGAAGTTGTGTTTCGTGTCAGGTACAAACAGGCGATGTGTGTAGCTGTGAATGCGAAATGTGTGGACACCGACAATGGGAGAGCTGTGAATTCTAATAATAACTGAGGAGAATAAAGCATGGAAAAAGGCCTTTGAACCTATCTTTTGTTTGCAATTAACCCTGGTTGATTTAAGAGCATTGGAATGAAGGTGTTAAAGATGTTGCTTTTTGCCTGCGTTTAATTCATAAAGAGTTCTGCAATAATAATCTTCTGAAGTATAATTTTAGAATATAACTTGTATCGTTGAAACTATAGCTTTGGAATATATATAAAGGAAATATGCTTATCTCACGCCTTATTGAAGCAGAGAAAAACAGCTTGAGAAAGGAAGATGAACATCATCTCAAGGGTTTATGGTTTCAACCAAAGGGAAGCTGGACATCACTCTTATGAGATGTAGAGTCTCTTCAATTAAAAGGTGGACACACATCTGGGGAGCTGGATCCCACCAGACGGGAGTCGTCTTTCTTCTTTCGGAAACTAGACCGTCACCGTCTGGAGATACTCCTTTGAGATACATCCTGAGAAATTAAAATCACAACAGTGTATGGAATTGTGATGTAATAATTTGGAATAAAAATTGCTGATGAGTAAAAGATTGGAAATAGAAACTGTGGAAAAAAGGTGATGAGTACCCCCATAAATACCTGTAACCCACAATTATTGGTGTGCAGTTGGAGGGAAAACTTCCCCCACTCTACCCAGTGCTGTATTGCTCATAGTTTACCATATTAAATAATTAATTGACTGCTGCTTGAATCTTGGCCTAGTCAAGCTTCTTATTCATAACAGATTTGGTGCATTGGCCGGGAATTTCCAAATCCATTGATGGAGACTCCTGATCTCGGGGAGGCGCCCCACCTTGGAGGCTTCTGCCTCCAGTGGCCCTGAGTGACGGGGAAATGTCTCAGGGAAGAGGAAATCCATAAGGTAAATTATGAGCAAAGAATTTGGAGCTCCTGGAGTAGACTGCAGTAAAATTCACCTGTAATAAACTCGTGCACGAGTTTATTAAACTCTCACCCAGGCGAGAAAAGGAGGCTGTAAGTATTGCTTGGTTTGGTGGGATAAGAACGGGTGGGTGTAGGTGTGTAAGAGTGTGAATGGTGTGTGTATGAGACGTGACCTAGTCACGACACGAGTGAGGAGCTCTTCTAACCTCGGTTTCGCTACCCCGCGAGGGGGGCGGCAGGTGAAGGAACAAAGCGTGTGGAAAAGGATTCTCTGTATGTAAAAGGTCGGGAGTGGTGATAAAAGATAATGGTTACGGAGAGGAATTTGTTTTCTTTTCCCGGTAGAGAATCAGAGGCGGGAGGATTTAGAAGGGACTTTTTATTCAGGAAATTCCTGACAAGAAAGGACTAAGGTCTGAACAAGTGAAGTCAAAGCGAGTGAGGGAACACCCGTTTGGTGGAAAAATGGGTCAGTGCCAGAGCAAAAACCCAGGAGCTGGTATAAATCAGCAGGAAAATAAAGGTACTGAAAGTACTGGAAAAAGAGGGAGCATTTTGCCAGATATACCCCAGGACAGCCCCCTTGGGGTAATGTTAAAATTGTAAGATAAATGTGAATCCAGCAGAGGAAAAAAAAATAAAGAGAAAATGATACAATATTGTATGGTAGAATGGACTAAGGAAATGATACGACCGGATAATTTATACTGGCCAATGTATGGGTCATCTGAAGGGTGGATCTGTAAAGCCTTGAATGCCTATGTAAATGAAAAGGACCCTATTAACCAAGAAGAAAGCGATTATGCTGCTTTATGGCATGGGTCCTGGCCTACTCCCCTGTATGCATTAAAAACCAAAAAGAAAAGGGATCAGTGGGACCCTTTAGATAACCTTCCCCCCCTTATCTACCACAGCCAGCTGCACTGGCAGAGGTGCCTCATCCAGCACCTAACCCGGCACCCTTTGCACCCATTCCAGCACCCGCTGCACTGCAAGCCCCAGAGGTTCCACTAACACTGCCACAAGCCTCGGTGGTTCCACTAACGCTGCCACAAGCCCCGGTGGTTCCACTGCTGCTGCCACAAGCCCCGGTTGTTCCACTGCTGCTGCCACAAGCCCCGGTGGTTCCAATCCCACTGCCACAAGCCCCGGTGGTTCCACTAACGCTGCCACAAGCCCCGGTGGTTCCAGTCCCGCTGCCACAAGCCCCGGTGGCTCCGCTCCCCATACTTGATTCACCACCAGCACACAGAACGAGAAGCCAGGAAAGGACACGAGCAGAAAGCAGTGGGGATAGCAATAAAGAAGGAAAGGGGGGGCAGCTGTACCCATTAAGGAAAGTACCATTAGTAGGAAATCAAGGGACACCAGTCCTTGGGTATGTGCCAGCAGCCCTGAACACCGGGGATGTAAGGACTTTTAAAGAAAGAAGTGGGAAGGTTACTTGAAGATCCTCTGGGGGTGTCTCAAAGGCTAGATCAGTTTCTAAGACCCAGATGGAGATTCAGTCAATTTTAAGTCTTTTATTTACAGCAGAGGAGAGGCAGCTGATAAGACAGGCTGGCATGAGAATTTGGGATAGGGACCACCAGCAGGGACCTTTAGGAGAAATTAAATGGCCCCTGGCAGTCCCTAACTGGGATCATAACAATGACCAAGATAGGCAGAATATGGTGGATCTCAGGAATATAATTATTCAGGGAATTCAAGAAGCGGTCCCTGGAGGGCAAAATATTAGCAAGGCCCTGAATGAACATCAGGGGAAAGATGAGTCAACCATAGATCAGTTAGAAAGAATAAAGTAGAGTATACAAATGTATTTGGGATTAGATCCTGATGCAGCTGTGGGGAAGCGTTAATCAAAACTCCGTTTGCGGCGAAATCATGGGAGGAAATTAGAAGGAAACTTGGAAAGTTAGACGGCTGGCAGGAGAGAGGTTTGCAAGAATTGTTACGGGAAGCACAGAGAGAGAGATGAAGAGAAGGTGAAAGCTAAAGCTAAGGTTTTCATGGCTGCAGTAAAACAGGTTCAGAACGGTAGTGCATCTTCAAGTAATGCTAAAAGCATGAGAAAAAGAACAGGTGAGGGTTCTGAAAGACCTACCTGCTTTTACTGTGTTATGGAAGGACATGTTAAAAGGGTTTGCAGAAGTGAGAGGCAGATCAAAAACTGTTTGTAGAGGAAAATTAAGAGTAGTTCCCCAAGGTGAAGAAGTCAGCCTTTTAGTAGATATGGCTGCTGAAAGATCAACAGTGCAAAGATTACCAAAAAGATGCAAAATCAGCCGGAAAACAGCTCCAGTAATTAGAGCAAAAGGGGAGGCCTTTAAGGTTCCCATTATTGAACAAGTACTAATTGAAGCAAAAGGACAAGTGGATATTAGGGATCTATTACTAGTTTCAGAAGCAGAATGCAATCTTTTGGGAAGGGACCTGATTATTTCCTTAAGAAAAGATAAGGTGAGGACAATTTACACAGACTCAAAATATGCTTTTGGAATTGTGCACACATCTAGATAGAAAGAAGTTTGATAAACACTCAAGGGAAGAAACTGATCCATCAGGAGTTAAAAATCAGAGTGCTTGAAGCCCTGAAAAGACCTAAGAGGATAGCAGTAGTACATGTAAGAGGTCATCAACAAGGGTCAAGCTACTTAGTAAGAAGAAAAAGAGGCAGCTTGTAAACTAAAAGAGACTATCCAGCTGAACACTATAGCGGAAATTCAAGAGAAGCTGCCAAAACGCTATAGTACTCAAGAGGAGGAAGCTATAAAAAAATTAGAAGCTAAGAAAGAGCTGGGAAAATAGATACTATCAGATAAGAGAGAGATTTTACCTAATGCTTATGCTAGAAGGATTTTAAGCCAGTTGCACCAACATACTCATTGGGGAACAAGAGCCTTATGTGATCATTTTTAAAAATATTATAGATGTATTGGAATTTTTGAGATAGCAAAACGAATAACACAGGAGTGTTTGACATGTCAAAAAGTTAACAAAAAGGTAATGAGACAAGCTTCAACCGGCGGTAGAAAAATAGCCTACCGACCATTTGAAAGGGTTCAGGTGGATTATACTGAATTACCAAGGGTGGGCAGATGGAAATACTTGTTAATATTAGTAAATCAACTGACTCATTGCGTGGAGGCCTACCCGGCTGCCCGAGCCACGGTGAAGTTTGTAGTTAAAATATTGTTGGAACAAATCATTCCTCGATTTGGGGTTATCAGGGCCATTGATTCTGATCAAGGCTCCCACTTTACTTCCAGCATCATAAAAGGAGTAACAAAAGCCATGGGGATTTCCTGGGAATATCACACCCCTTGGCACCCCCAGAGCTCTGGGAGGGTAGAAAGAATGAACCAAACAATAAAAGAGCAGTTAACAAAATTAATGATTGAGGCCCAAATGTCATGGGTCAAATGTTTACCTTTAGCATTGCTTAATATAAGGACACTTCCAAATGCAGATACGGGACTTTCTGCATGTGAGATGCTTTATGGGCTGCCTTATTCCCAGGAAGTACCCCAAACATCAGCAGTCATAGCCGATATGACTATTCAAAAGTACATCCAGAAGATGGGACAACATGTCCTAGAACTAAGGGAGAAAGGCATAATTGCTCAATCAGCCCCTCTCAGATTTAGAAGACATCAAATAAAACCAGGTGACTGGGTGCTGATTAAAAGCTAGAAGGAAGAGAGTTTGTCTCCTAGATGGGAAGGTCCATATTGAACTCTGCTGACCACTGATACAGCTATCTGAACTGCGGAAAAAGGCTGGACCCAGGCGTCGCGGGTCAAAGGACCAGTGGAACCACCGACAGAGATGGAACCACCGACAGAGACGCCTGCTGAATCCCAGTGGAGAATTGCATCTACCCCCGGAGAACTGAAAATCAAGTTAAAAAGAGACTGATGTATGTCACGAAAACGCTCCTACCTTAAGCTGCAAAACCAATTGTACTCACGAGAGGTAGAATGTACTACTCTAAACTGTAAGTGTTATCCATAGGGTTGTTTCAAGTGTATAGGGTGTGAAGAATTTTGGTATAGAAACCTACCAAGGGAACAGATCCCTAATGCTCTCTGCTGTGATTGTATGAAAGAAATAGAGAAAGAAACTGATAAAACTTTGTGGGCTCCAGTAAGGAAAGGATATATTAAAACAGGAGATAAAGACTGGTGGAGAACCTGGGTACACGGAACAAGAGCAGGAATTGATTTGCAGGAAGTACCAAAAGCCAAATTAGAAAAAGTAGAGTGTGACAAGAGCAATTGGATACCGGACGAATATCAAATTAAAGCAAAAGAGTGGCAGGAAGCCAAGTACCGCTGGAAGAGGGGGAGGCACATACACCAACCCTATTGTAGTCGCACATCCCCTGAACCCAGGGGCCAATTAGCCTGAATTAAAAAGATTCAGACCACAACCATGATAAATAGAGATCTGAAGGCTCATGAGTCAAAAGGCAAAAATGAAATGGAAAATATCAGTGACTAAATCCCAAGGCATAAACTCTGCTACCAAGATCTACATCTCGGCCCTTGGATGCAACCCAAGGGGCCTTGAGAGAGGTAGAGAGTTAAACCCCTTGAGGATTATTTTCACTGTATTGATCATTGCATCGCAGGCAATGGGCCTTAATAGCCTCACTCCTGAACTCCACGTAATCCACGAGTGAGCTGCAGGATCAGGGCCTATTGCTCCAGCTGTCTGTGACAAATGCAATCATACTGTCTGGATTGGGGGAAAAATAGAATCAATGTTCATGGCACATTCCCATGTTAGTGAAGTGTGCAATGACCATAACCAATTAAAGATGTGCACTATAGGTGGCAAATTATACTGGGTTGGAGAAAATTTAAAACCTGAAGGTGTAAATGACCCATTGAAAGCCCAAATGGTATATATTAGATTTGTGGACAAAAAGCTTACAGAGAACTGCCTGCCCCATAGGTAGAAAAGTTGAGATTGATGACTACGGAGAAACCATCCGGGGTTTAGCAGCAGAGATCAAAAGGGTGGCTCATGTTCCTGTCCAAAAACGGAATTCCATTCTTCAAGCCTCATGGTGAGACCAGATGCTTAGAGGAGGAACTTAGTAGAAGAAAAAAGGGTTCCTGATATTGCCCTCATTAGCCAGGTTATTGTTTCTACCTTGCCTTATTCCATGTTTTATCCAACCAATCCACTCAGTTATTCAAAGCATGCAGATTGCAGTAACCGACTCAGAATTGGCTACCAGAGAAGCTGGTAGATTTGAGAAAAGAGCTAAGATACGCAAAATAATGAAATTAAAGATAAGAGACCAAAAAGAGAAAGTTTCCAAAGTTTTAGCCAGAGTTGAAGCCCAGACAAGAATGAGTAAGAGAAATGAAAATTTATACAAGCAGAGGGGGGATTGTGAAATTCAAAGTTGTGTTTCGTGTGAGGTACAAAGAGGTGATGTGTGTAGCTGTGAATGTGAAATGTGTGGACACCGACAATGGGAGAGCTGTGAATTCTAATAATAACTGAGGAGAATAAAGCATGGAAAAAGGCCTTTGAACCTATCTTTGGTTTGCAATTAACCCTGGTTGATTTAAGAGCGTTGGAATTAATGTGTTAAAGATGTTGCTTTTTGCTTGCATTTAATGCATAAAAAGCTCTGCAGTAATAACCTTTTGAAGTATAATTTTAGAATATAACTTGTATCGTTGAAACTATAGCTTTGGAATATATATAAAGGAAATATGCTTATCTCACGCCTTATTGAAGCAGAGAAAAACAGCTTGAGAGAAGAAGATGAACATCATCTCAAAGGTTTATAGTTTTGACCAAAGGGAAGCTGGACATCACTGTTATGAGATTTAGAGTCTCTTCAATTAAAAGGTGGACACACATCTGGGGAGCTGGATCCCACCAGATGGGAGTCGTCTTTCTTCTTTCGGAAACTGGACCACCACCATCTGGGGATATTCCTTTCAGATACATCCTGAGAAATTAAAATCACAACAGTGTATGGAATTGTGATGTAATAATTTGGAATAAAAATTGCAGATGAGTAAAAGATTGGAAATAGAAACTGCTGAAAAAAGGTGATGAGTACCCCTATAAATACCTGTAACCCTCAATTATCGGTGTGCAGTTGGAGGGAAAACTTCCCCCACTGTACCCAGCGCTGTATTGCTCATACTTTACCATATTAAATAATAAATTGATTGCTGCTTGAATATTGGCCTAGTCAAGCTTCTTATTCATATAAAGGACAAGGTAGCAGAGAACAATGTAAAATTCTGCTGAAAATAAAATGAGGAATTGCTAAAAGAGTTATTTGTGCACATTTGGAGATTTCTTTTTCTTGGGTGCAAAGCAAAATCAAAAGGTCCTAGATGCCCCAAAGACTGGAAATGTGGAATGTCCTCCATAGCAGAGTGTTGGACCTCTGGATCCTTAAAACAATTTTATGGTGGTGGAACAGTGGCAGCTTGAGCTGGTGCCTCTGGGGGACCCTGAACAAAGAACCCCTGGGCTTTGATACCCTCCCAGGTGAAGTGTGACAGTCTGGGCTATTGCTGCTGTGTCCGAGTGCCCGGGCACTGGCTGGCACCACAGGTCCCCAGAGCCTCTGCTGAGCCATCCCTCTCCTGCAGTCAAGTTTGGTCTGTCACATTTGGCTTTTCTCTCTGATGCACTAGCAGGACCACAAGAGCACGTGGTGCTGAGGATGTAAAAATGCCTGTTCTGGCTGGAACATTGCTGTTGTGTGACAGCCTGCAGGCAGAGCGGGCAGCTGGAGGGATGTTGACTCGTGTCCCCGGTGCCAGCCGTGCTGCATACATGAGAGCTGCTGGGTGTTGGTGCTCGCTGGTGTTAGAAATAGGGCCAGGAGAGGAGCTAATTTAAAATGCCTTTATTAAAGACAGCTCTGGGTGGGGAACCCGAGGTGTCACGCACACCGCCACTGCTCCCACTGGACGACGCTGAGGAGGAACAGTACAGCTTTGTCTCTCGGCACAGCTGGGCCTTCCATCCTCACCAGAGTCCTTAGGAAGGCAAATATTGGCTCGCAGCCGAGGGGTATCTTCCAAGCTGGGTACTATCAAAATTATGGGGACAGGATGGAATCCAGCTCTGGCCAAGAGTGGGTGGCTTAGTGTGGTTCTGATGGCCTAAAGTCAAAGTTTATGTGCTGGTTTGTTGTTTTGAGAGGGTTCATATAGTTCCCACAGCCTCTCATTTAAATTCACTCCGGGTGCAAGTCCTCCTGCGAGGAGGGGAGTAGGAAAAGTGGTTCCCGAAGGGAATGGATACAAATCCCGGGTGAGACGGAAAGGGGAACAAATACAGAGAATGACGGGGAAAGATAAAAATACAGGGTGAAATAGCAACATCTAACAGCGGCAGCTAAAAGCAAGTCTTAGAATACTAACATTCAAAGTTTTACAAATGACTAACACGGGGTACAAATATAGAGTATGACAAGAAGAGATACAAATTGAAATAAACAAAGGGCCAGGAGACTTCTTCTCCTTTTTAATGCCTTTATTTAAAGTGATCAGCTCAGGATTGGGCGGCTCGACGGTCTGCAGCGTCTGTCGTCTCTCCCAAGGCGACTCAGAGGAGGAGGATAAGCGCAGCTCTGTCCACCAGGGGCAGAGCTGGGGATCAGATCCTCTTGGGAGTCTGCAGGGCCTCCTGACCCCTGTCAGATGGTGCTTCGGTCCAGCTCTCACTCCTCTCCCAGACCTGGCCCGGGGGATCTCGAGGACAGGGTGAGGAACGATGAAGGTTTCCCGCATCTCTGCAGGCCTAGCGCTCGGCTCCTCACATCCAGACATCACTCCAGTCTCTCAACTCTTATTTGGCTCGTTGTTTTTGGGGTCTTCTCAGTACAGTGGAGGACCATGCTGCATTGGTCTTGGAGTCACTTTGCATAACCCCCCCTACCTTCTCAGGTGTCTTCACTATGAGAAAGGTACAACTTAGCCTCGGGCAAGGCTCTGCTGATACAAAAGGAGCCATTAGCCTCAACGACCCGTGATTACAATAACAAAACACGAAGAACTTCGGCAGCTACAGTGATCTGGCTGCCTTTTTGTAACTTTTTCTCACAAAAAAAATATTAACCGAATTTTTGTTCATAACAGTCCCCCCTCTTTTTCTTTGATCGAGCTTAAATTCTAAGCTCGCATCAACTCACAATTTTTGTTTTGAATCTACTATAAATCCCTTGTGCACTTTGGTAATCATGGTTACTTAACCTTGTTACTTTCCTTGGTTTCTTCAGGTTGATCTGCACGGCCAGTACTATTTTACTAAAACAGATAAACAAGCATAGTAAAAAGAGCAATCCTCCAAGTATACACACACTGAGAAAAACTACCTTCTCCCATACATCCTTTTTGAAAATCTTTAGGTTCTCCCACCCACTGGGATCAAGTGTAGGAGTTTGATCTTCATTATTTACACATGCTAACCTTTTTATTTTGTTTGAAATGTTCCTAATAATTGAATTCTTAATTTTTAATACTGCCTGGAGCTGGATAACTTTGTTTAACATAGATATTGGGATCCGAATTTGGCTTTTACAATTTTGGATTTTCTCAATTTCTATTTCACTGTGCCTGTTCTGTTTAATTTCTCCCAATTCATTATATATAGGAACTCCCAAACTTGATCCAGTTTCTTTGGGTAATAAGAAAATTGGTTTTATCACTCTAGCGGTGCAGCTGCCAGACGAGATCAAATCTAGGGGTTTAAGGCTCCCCTGAAATGTGTTCCAAAAGGAGTTTATCTCTTTTCCAGTACACTCATATAAATACTTGTAACAAACAATTTTTCTTACCATTTTCACCATTTCTTTGCTTTTTACTAGATCTGCTGAGCTTGTTTCAGCAGCATCCCATTCAAAGCACAACCAGGCTTCCCCTATAGGGCACTCTCCTAGGAGTGGCTGCCTAAAAGTGGCAGTATTGTATACTATCCAATACACTCTCTTATTTTTCTGATAAAAGACCAATTGGGAGAGGTTAACACAATCAGGGTTAGAACTGATGTGGACTCTCGACAAGGAGCTCACTTCTTCCTCCTCACAGAGGGGTTGGTAGCATTCACTGCACGGCTCAGCTGGGCTCCCCTGAGCACCACCAGCAATCAGAGCCATCAGTACTACCCTTCCCAAGAGTCCGGTATGGGCCATCTCACACAGCCTGCCCACCCGGCCTTGCCTCTTGGGGAATTTTACTGAGGAAAAGCTTCCAAGCTCTTTAGAGTCCCTTCTACCCGTTTCTCTGGTTAAACCTCTCTTGGTCTGTTCCCTGCCAATTTTGGTTTCCCCTCCCAGGGGAGTGTTCTGTAGAGGATTAACCTGGAGTCTTTAGAAATAAATTGGGGAACTTAACCAGAATTACTTATTTACAGTCTTAAACTTTTTACCAACATAGTTTACACGGAACAGTCTTAAAACATTTTAAGCAATATTAGAACTCTTAACAAACAATTTTTTTCCCACACAGTTCAGTCTTTTTGACTCTTCCTTCTGAGAGTCAACTTTAAATCCTTTGGTCCTTTTACCACAGTGTACTCAGGTGATTTAGCTTGTGAAGCAGATGAATCTTGTCCAGCGCCGGGGGGTGAGAGTGGTGTAGACTCTGGTCCAATGCCAGAGGGGGAAGCTGATGTTGGATCCAGTCCTGTACCTGGGGGTGAGACTGGCCCTTTTATTCTTATGATATGAGTCCAACCTTTTTCTTTGGTCCGCACAGCTGAATTTGTGATCAGGAGCACCTGGAAGGGGCCTTCAAATTTAGGCATTAATGTTCCTGTAGTCCATGATTTTATCAAAACCCAATCTCCTGGACTAATGTTGTGAACTTTTGTGTCGAGAGGGGAAGTTTGAGGAAGATATCCTTTCTTTCTAAGTCCCTCCAGAGTTCTTCCAATTATTTCTAAATACTTTCTGGTAGCTTCTTCCCCTTCCAGATAGTCTCCTGTGCTATAAGGTGTTAACAAGAATGGCAGCCCAAACATCATTTCATAAGGTGAAATTCTGATGTCAGCCCGAGTTCTTGTTCTGATGCGCAATAGCGCTAGGGGCAAACACTTCAGCCAATTCATCTTTGTTTCCTCAATCAATTTAGTTAATACATTTTTGAGAGTTTTGTTCATTCGCTCCACCCTCCCAGAACTCTGGGGGTGCCACGGAGTATGCAACCTCCATTTCATTCCTAAAGCCTCAATTATATTTTGTAATGTTTGGGACACAAAATGTGGACCTGGGTCTGAGTCTATGGTGTTCACAATACCATATCTGGGGATAATATTCTCTAGGACTGCTTTTGCCACGACTTGAGCTGTTTCCCTCCTGGTCGGGAAGGCTTCTACCCAGTGTGTGAGATGATCAACTATAACCAGTAAATATCTGTATCCTTGCACTGGGGGCATTTCAGTGAAATCTATCGGTATGCTTTGGAAGGGTCTCAAGGCTAATTCCCTTCCTCCAGGTGCTACTTTTCTCATAACTTTCTGGTTCACTTTTTGACAAATGATACACCCTCTGGTAACAGCTTTAGCCAGGCCATATACCCCGATGCATAGGTTATTTCTTAGGAAATGATCACATAGTCCTTGGACTCCCCAGTGAGTTAATTTATGTAGTTCTGTTAGCACTGTCCGAGCCAGTGCTTTATTCAAAAACACCCGTCCATCTGAGGTTAATCACTCTCCCTGTTGTCCTTGATGTAACTTTAAATCTTTTATTGCTTCTAATTCTTCTTCACTAAATATAGGTTTCTCCCCTTTTTCAGGTGTCATTTTTGTCTTCAAAATTTTTACTGGATCCCCTGGCTCTAGAGCTGCTTCTTTGGCTATCTGATCAGCCAGTCGGTTTCCTTTAGCTTCTAAACTGTCTCCTCTTTGGTGCCCCTTTATATGGACCACTGCTATTTCTGTAGGTTTTTGTAGGGCCTCTAGTACTGATCGGACTAGGTTCTCATGGGCTAAGCTCTTTCCCTTTGAACTTAAATACCCACGTTCCTCCCATATTTTCCCAAATGTATGAACTGTCCCATATGCATATTGGGAGTCCGTATAAATGGTTCCCCGGTCCCCCTCCAGTAAGTCCAGTCCCCTTTTCAGGGCATATATTTCACAACTTTGGGCTGACCAGCTTGGGGATAGTTTCCCTTTTTCTGCAATTTGTAATGTTTCTCCCTCTATAAAGGCATAACCTGAAGCTCTTTTTCCATTTACTACCCTCGAAGAGCCATCTATGAATAAGCTTCTTCCAGTTGCTAGAGGCTGATCTTCCAAATCTTCTCTTACTTTTGTTTGGAGATAAACCAATTCGAGACAATCATGTTCTAAATTCTCTATAGGCTCTCCCATTAGGAATTGTGCTGGATTGAGGGCATTTGATGTGATAAATTCTAAGTCCTCTGTATTCATTAGTATTATCTCATATTTTAATATTCTAGCATCGGTTAACCACTGCGGAGCTCTCTGTCTCAGTACTGCCTTAAGATCATGAGGAGTATGCACTTTAATTTTTCCCTGTAAGGTCAATTTTTGAGTCCCTTCTATCAGGATTGCAGTTGCTGCTACTGCCTGTATACAAACTGGCCAGCCTCTAGCCACTGGATCTAACAATTTGTATATGTAAGCCACGGGTTTCCTGCACCCTCCCCACTCTTGAGTTAATACTCCATAGGCTATACCTCCTTCTGCACTCACAAACAGGTCAAAGCCCTTCCTGAGGTCTGGTAAGCTTAGGACCGGGGCAGAAGACAATTTGTTTTTTAAGTTTTCCAATTGTTGATCATCTTCAGCTGTCCAAATTAGGGGTTCTGGATCTACTAGTTTATTATACAGAAATTTCACACTCTGTGTGTATTGATCCAAACATAACTTACAATACCCGAACAAGCCCAGGAGTTTTCTCACATCTCTTTTCGTTTTTGGGGCCGGGAGAGCTAAAATACCTGAAATTCTGTCAGGGCTTAGTTTCTTATACCCTCCCCCTATTATGTGCCCCAAGTATGTTACTTCTGATTGCACAAATTGTAGTTTCCCTTGGGAAACTTTTAGTCCTTTCTCCCCCAGAAAATTCAAAAGTTTAATACTAGTTTGTCTGACCTGATCTTTTTCCTTTCCTGATACCATCAGGTCATCAACATACTGCCAGATCTGCACTTCTTGTCCAGGGACAAATTGTTCCAACAAACTCTCTAAAGCTTGACCAAAGAGATTGGGGGATTCAGTGAATCCCTGCGGTAATCGGGTCCACCTTAGCTGTTGTCTCCTTTTCGTACTCGGGTCCTCCCATTCAAAGGCAAACCAATCCCTACATTCTGTTGCCAGAGGACACGCCCAGAAAGCATCCTTCAAATCTATGACAGTGAACCAAGCATGTTCTCTTGGAATTCTGCTTAGGAGACTATATGAGTTGGGCACAACTGGATGTCTGGCAATGGTTCTTTTGTTGACTTCCCTCAAATCTTGTACCAGCCTATATTTCCCTTCAGCCTTTTTAACTGCCAGTATAGGGGTATTATGTGGTGACATGCAGGGTTCTAAAATTCCCTCTTGCAACAGTTGTTCAACGACTATAGCAAGCCCCTTCTTTCCTTCTAGGGAAATCGGATACTGTTTAACCCGTATGGGTGAGGTATCATCCTGCATTTTTATTGTTATCGGTGGAATGTCTAATAAGCCTCTCTTTCCCCCCTCAGCCCATACCTCAGGATTTATTTCTGCAACATCTCCTTGAGACAGCTTCATCACTTGTACTACCATCCTCCCTTCCCTTGGAACAATCCCAACCCCCAAATGGACTTGCAGATCCCTTCCTAACAAACTTTTTTCTAAGTTAGGCAGATAAAGAAAATTAGCTTTACATTGCCTTGAGTTTCCAATTATTTTCACTTCTTCAATCACCGATGCTCTAAATGGTCTCCCCTCTGCACCCAATACTCCACAAAATTGTCTCCCAATTTCCATACCTTGTGGTATTTTGTTGAGACAGGACTTATCTGCCCCTGTGTCAACCAAAAATTCAAATTCCTCATTTAGGGGTCCCACTTCAAAGTTTACCAAGGGCTCTTCTAGATGTTTCATCGGGTCCCCTATAGTAAAAAGCCCTTGACACCCCTAGTCCTCCCCCTTAAGAATCCTTCCTAAATTGTCCTGTTCCTTGGCTATTGCCTCATCGAGACTGAGCTTTTTACAAAACCTCCTGATGTGTCCTGCCTCCCCACAGTAATAACACTGTCGTCCTCTCAAAGGGACTTCTTGAGGTCTCTCAACCCTTCGTGCACCGGTCAGTACTGGCCTACCTCTGCCTCCCCCTGATGGTGGGCCCACCTCTCCTGCACTTTCTCTAGCTACTGCAACCATGATCTTAGCCTTGGCCTTTGCTTTATCTTCCTCCCTCCTTAAATACACCTTCAATGCCTTCTTTAATAACTCATTAATGTCCTTCTCTTGCCAGTCTTTGATCTTTTCCAGTTTTCTCCGTATATCAGGCCAAGATTTGGTAACAAATTGGACTTTTAGTAGCATTTGACCTTCTGGGGTGTCTGGGTCTATTCTAGAGTACAACTGGAAGTTCCGCCTTAGGCGGTTAAGCCAGGCAGCAGGAGCTTCATCCTTCTCCTGTGTACCCTCAAATGCCAATTGGGTATTAGTTCCTTTGGGAACTGACTCTTTGATCCCCCGTATTATCAAAGACCTATATTCCCTCATGGCCTTCCTCCCCTCCTCCTGGTTAGGGTTCCAGCTGGGATCCATTAGTGGCAATTTCTGTTCACCTGATGGCACCTGGGGTCCTGGACTGTTATCTTTCTCCCAAATTTTTATGCCAGCCGCCCTTATCATCTGGACCTCTTCTGGGGAAAATAATATACTCACGATGGAATTCATCTCCCCCCAAGTGTAGATATTTGGACCCAGAAATTAATCCACTTGGTTGGCTATGCCCACTGGGTCCTCAACTAAATGCCCCAACTCTTTCTTGAATCCCCTCACCTCAGAAGCAGTTAGGGGAGCATTCACAAAGCCAACACCTCCCGCCACTCCTCCCATAGGAACCTCTCTGAGGGGAAAGAGTCTCTCTGCCTTGGAGGTCTGGGATCTGGTGCTACAGTAAGGCCCATCTTCAGATGCCAAACTACTTTGTGGGTTCTCTGGGTTACCCTGAATGTTCTGCCCATCAGCAGGTGTATTTGCTGATAGCTGTTTACTGGGCGGGGAGGCATTTGTGTCCCAACTTGGAGGAGGTAAAGGGACAGCAATAGGAGGGGGAGAGGGACCTGAGTAGATATTAAGCGGAGCTGGAGAAGGGGTGGAGAATGCAGCAGGTGGAGTATGCACTCGTGGTGGTGCAGAAGGAACTGGAGGAGATACTGGGTTTATCATAGTGGAAGCTGAAGAGGTAGAAGGAGGAGTTTGAGCAGGTGGTAGTGAGATGGCAGCCGGGGGAGGAACCGGACCTGCCATTTGAGGTGCTTGAAGAAGAGGATTATAAGGTGGAGGGGCAGAAGGAGGCAAATAATCCAGGGGGTCCCATCTTTTACTAGTTCTGTCATCCCCTCCTTCATTCCCCTCTTTCTTCCTCTGTACCTTACAAATTCGCACCCCTTCATCCCCAACAGCACTCTTTAACCAGCAAGCCACATACAATAATTGCTCAGGATCAGTATCCCCTCGAGCTGTCAGATAATTATTTAATTGTTGGCACATCCACTTATCATTTGTCCCACACCAAGGCCATCCTCCTTGCACCTCTAATTCTGGCCACACTTCCATACAATAATGGATCATTTTCACTTTATCTAATCCCTCCCTGGCCTCTATAGAATCCCATTTTACTAACAGTTCTCCTAAGGGACTATTGGGATGTATATACCTCAGTCTCTTGCCGGTCTTTTTACTATTACAACATCCCATTTTTCAGGTCTCAATAAAAAAAGTCCCAAAGGTGCCTCTACTTGCGGGGGACGGGGCAGGTATAAGTCCAATGGTGTCAGGAACCCACGCCTCAAAAAAGGAACCCACTAGGCCGCGGCAAAATATCCAAATATGGATAACATGGTAACCAGACCAGTGAAGAGGTTTTTGCTTTTATTTCCAGCACATCAGTCTCAAAATACAAAATGGAGACATGACAGCTCACTGATCTACACTAAAAAATGTCTCCCCCAGCAGCGCTGGTACAGTAATACATAAAATCATCTCAGACTAGAATTCAGCCAATCAGACACAGAAAACACATATTGACAAGCATTCTATCCAATCTTATAAAACATACGTAATCGTAGCTAAAACAAAGACTAGTTCATAAGAGACAAAGAACAGAGTTCTATTCATGCTAACCTTCTAAAGATATACATTAAATAACCTTGTTGCCATCCTAAAGCAAATTCCACAAAGACCTATTGTGGTTTGTCACGTCTACTGCTTGGGAAACTTTTCTGCTTGCATGGGAAACTTTTCTGCTGTATTTGCAATGCTAACAAAACTTCAGTCTGAGGCCTATACTTTTTTAACCATTTCCTAAAAACCCTCTAACCTTAAGGATTCCAACATTTCCCCCTCTCTGTTTGACCCAGAGGCTTTCATTTTCTTGTCGCTTGCTACTTGCGTTTCATAGCTCTATTGGAAAATTTCTGCTTATCATCTGTTGAAAACCTATTTTCACTAAACTGAAGCATTGCTATATTATGGCACAGCAACTTAATGCTGTGAAGACCCAATTCCTGAAAGAGATATGAATCACGTTTGACAACAGTCACAAGTCATCGTTCAAAAAACTCTGGTTGATTCCAAGGCCTTAATTCAAAACCTTCGTTCATGTCAATACCCTCATCTACTGCTTTCGTGAGATTTCGTACTCTCTGTGCTTCTATTTCCTAATTCTCCTGCTTGAATGAGAAAAACTTCTCGGACTGTTTTGTTCATCATTCGCCGAACACAACAGAGTATACAAGGTACCACTATCAATATCAGTATTAGAACACCTAATACGTAAAGACCTATCTTGCAAAGTTGCCTTAGCCAAGGTGCAAAACTCCAATTTTGAAACAAATCATCCAACCAGGAACCTCCATCTTCTTTAATTTGGGCTGTCAGATCCTTTAATTTTTGAATGCTTTTGTGAATGGATTCAGAATGATGAGACAAATTCATACAACACAATCCTTCAAGTTCCTCACAACCATGTCCTTGTGCCAGTAAAAGAAAATCAATGGCTGCTCTGTTTTGAAGAGTAGCATGTCTAATACTATCAACATCGGTCAACATATCACTGATTGCGGAGGATGTGGCATTAGCTTGTTTGCTCAGCCAACATCCAACTCGATCTAATTGTCTCAATGCCACAGCTGAAGCCAATTGGGGTAGAAATATACCTGCTGAAACCCTTCTGGCGGCATTCCAAGGCATAAAATCACTCTGACAGTTCTCATCATAATGAGGAACGGCTCTTGTTTTCCTTTGTTTCTTTTTCATCACTGCTTTGGCAGTGGGGGCAATTATGGTGAGCATACCAATGCTACAAGGGCCACCTTCAAGGTGGGATGGAATGTCTTGCCAACCTCTGTCTCCGCAAATGATCCAATACCCTTTCGGCAATTGCCGTGGATATTGATCCGTTTCCGGAACCACATCCCAACTGTTTGAAACATTACACCAAAAACTCAAATTTTTATATGCAAAATAATGAGGAGTAACACTGAACTTTGGGGGATCACCTTTCCGCCAGGCACGAGTCATGAAAGTAAAACAAAAATCCATGGTCAAATAACCAAGGATTTCTAATTCTTGAGGTTCAGATGCTGCCCTGAGAAGTTTTTTGGACCAAATGTTCCAATTGAAGGAAGGACTGTTTCCATTGTCAATTCCACCTGGTTTACCATTAGATTGTTTTTTGACCAAAGGCAACTCTTTCACTGGCACACCAACCAGACAGGTTGAAAAAGGCTTTTCTGGTTCCGAATTAGACAAACATATAGTATCCGATCTGGCAGCCTTGGCTAAGGTCACCTAAACATTCGTTTTCGGTTGATCCACAGGCAAATCTGCACGACAAAAAACAATTAAAATCAAGCAAAACAAGTATACCATTTGATTCTGCCCCATCTCTTTCAGGAACTAAGTTTTGGCAGAATTCTTTCTAAACAAAAACAATAACCTAAATTTTCAGCCAAAAATTAGCTTTGTTAAACAAACATTCAGCATTCAATTAGTATACTCATAAATAACATTGGCACAAAATCAGAGTTCATGGGTTCCACTGATGCACAAAGAACGTCAGGCACAAGAGGCGTCAGGTGAGACCCGGGATCCTTCGATTCGGTTCACATCTGCGTACTCGCTTCCTCGGTTCTGGGCTCGACAACAGGTTCTGAGGTGCGATATGGTTTGATGTTTCTGGCAGGAACCCACTTAATTCCAGCACCTGTGGAAATAGAAGCATACCCTTTGCCCCACATTATTAATTGTAACGGACCTTCCATCTGTCCAGAATCAGGGTTTCTAATTAGAACAGGAGGATGTTCTTTCAGTTTTGCCTGTGTGTTATTTGAAAAGTGTCTAAAGATTGGTGGATCTGGTTCTGTACTTGAACTATTTAGAAAATTAAAAACATACAAAGCCTTACTCAGTCTCATCTGTGGGGTGATCTCCGTTCCCCCTCTCTGTTGATCTAATATGCGTTTTAAGGTTTGATGTGTTCTTTCAATGATTGCTTGGCTTGTGGGAGAGTGGGGAATACCAAAAATGTGTCGAACACCCCATTCATTTAAAAATGTGGCCAATTTTTGAGATATGTATGCGGGACCATTGTCAGTTTTTACTTCTTGGGGTACACCCAATGAAGCAAAAGCTTGCAGGAAATGATGACAGGCATGGCTGCCAGTTTCACCTGTGTGAAGGGAAGCAAAAACTGCACCAGAGAACGTGTCTATGGAAACATGAATATTTTTAAATTTACCAAAAGAAGGAAATTTAGTAACATCTGTTTGCCACAACTGTAGGCTTTGTAAGCCTCGGGGGTTGATTGCTCCTGTAGAAACAGGAGGTTGTACCAATTGACAGTCAGGGCAAGTATGAATGATAGCTTTAGCTTGACTTTTAGTGATTTGGAACATTCGCATGAGTGCTTGTGCATTTTGGTGGAAAAAGGCATGACTCAATTTTGCTTGTTCAAAAATATTTGGTAATGTGTTAGAAATGACCATTGTCAGCTTGTCCGCTCTTGCATTTCCTTCCACTAAAAATCCAGGAAGTGAAGAATGCGCCCTAATGTGAGAAACAAAATATGGATTAGTTCTATATTGCAAAGTTATAAAAAGACATGAAAGCCAACGATGTAAAGTCTCATTATTAACATCCTTTAAAATTGAACCTTCTATTCTCCTGACTACATTAGCAACATAAGCAGAATCTGTGACTAAATTAAAAGGCTGAGGAAACAGCTGAAAAGCTCGAACCACTGCAGCAAGCTCAACAATTTGAGGGGATCATTCTACCACTTGAATATCAGATTCCCAAACATTAGTCTTTTGATTAAACCAAGTCACAACGGACTTGTGGCTTTTACCAGAGCCATCAGTGAAGAGAGTCACAGCATTTAAAGGTTCTTCACTTAATTTAGGTTTTTCTCTGAAACTCAATTTTGTTTGCAATAGTTTGTGAGCTGGATAGTGTATGGAACAAACACCTGGAAAACCTAAGAATGCATATTGTAAATCATCAGAATTTTGCATTGCCCAATTGAAATAATCATTTTTCAATGGCAAATAGATAACTGAACATTCTTGACCTGCCAAAGTTAACAATCTGGTTCTAGCCTTAATTATAATGTATGCAATCATTTCTAAAACTGAGCAAATGGTCTTTGAAAACCTGTAGGGAGGAAAAACCCATTCCATTATTAACAAAGGATCTTGTTCTGTGGCATCCCATTGGAAAATGAGACCACAAAGCTGCATCTTCTCTCCTAAAATTGCAAGAAAAAAAGGATTTTCAGGAACGCAGCGATGAGCTTGTCTTTTTTGAAGAGCTTCTGTGACTTTGTCGAGAGCAGCACGAGCTTCAGGGGTTAAAGTTCTTGGCGAAGTAATGTCGCAACTTCCTCTCAGCAAATCGAAGAGCGGACTCAGTTCATCATTGGTGATTCCCAACATCCGTCTGACCCAGTTGATTTCTCCTAGAAGTTGTTGTAACTCTTGTAGGTTGTTGACTCTGGTTCGGATCTGAATTTTCTGTGGTGTTATTGTCATCTCAGTCATCTTCCATCCCAGGTACTTCCAAGGTGAAACTTCTTGAATTTTCGTTGCAGAGATTTCAAGTCCAGCTTTTTGAATTTCAGCAACAACACAGTCGCGAGTTTCTTCCATCTCTTCCTGTGTAGAGGCTGTGATGAGAAGATCATCCATGTAGTGTAGAATCATGGATCTTGGAAATTTCTGACGAGCAGGATGCAAAGCTTGGGCAACGAAATGTTGACAAATTACAGGCGAGTTTTTCATTCCTTGCGGTAGCGATTTCCAGTGGTATCTTTGAACGGGTTCACTTCGGTTGATGACGGGAACTGAAAAAGCAAATCTTGGAGCGTCATCAGGGTGAAGTGGAATATGGAAAAAACAGTCCTTTAAATCAATTACAACGAGAGGCCAATGCTTTGGGATCATGGGCAAAGAAGGAAGTCCAGGTTGAAGAGGACCCATGTCTTCAATCACTTCATTGATTTTCCTCAGGTCATGCAGCAACCTCCAGGAATTAGATGTCTTCTTGTGGATGACGAAAACTGGAGAGTTCCAGGGACTGTTCGTGGGAGCGATATGACCTTGCTGTAATTGCTCTTTTACCAGTTTGTTAAGAATGTTCAGTTTTGTCTCTGTCAAAGGCCATTGATCGACCCACACAGGATGATCAGTTTTCCAGGTGAGCTTCAAAGTTGCAGGTTTCGACGAAGCTTTCATTACAGGCCCACTTCCAATCTTGCTCCCCATTGGGACAGGATGTCTCTCCCCCAGATGGTGAGAGGCTTCTGAACAACAAAAGGACGCACTGTTGCAGTCTTTCCTTCAGGACCTGTAATGTCAATCATGGATGCACTTTGCATACACACAGTAGCACCTCCAATCCCTGAAAGAGAAACTGAAGGAGCTACTAAACCCCAGTCATTGGGCCAAAACATGTGAGAAATCACAGTAACATCTGCACCAGTATCAGGCATTCCTGTAACATAAATTGTTTTACCACAGTGAGTCAAGCTACAAGTTAATTGTGGACAGTCACGGTTCAGACATTGCACCCAGAAAACCTCTGGACCTGAGGTACTAGGAGACACATTTTCAGATGCCAGAAATGCAATAGCAATAGGTGTTTTTGGTGGAATTACCACAGGAACATCAAATGCAAGAGCTAAAATCATCAGCTCTTCATTATGATTTACTGAAACAATAGTAGGGAAGATTGACAGTCCCAGAAATCTGTTATTTGCTTTGCCCAAAATTAAAAAATCTTGTCCTTACTGACAAGAATTGATCAGCCCAGAGGGTGGACTCCCACAAACAACACGCCTCCTCTGAAGCCCGACCCAAAGGGGCCGGGACAGAGGCGTGTTCCTCTCTGCTGGGAACAGTGCCATTTAACCTTGAGTTCGATACTTTACTACAAGTTTCACATTGTCTACCTGCCAAGAAAAACTCAGCTTGGGAGTCCCCAAATCCAGGTTTTAAACTTACATGGTTTTGTCTTAAAACAAAAGAATTAGGATCACGACGTTTTAAAAACTCAACCCGTGCTTTTTCAGATTTTTGAGAGTTATCCATCCTTTCAAAGGACTCCTCCCCTAAAGCCAATTTTTCTTTCTCTGTATCTATAGATTGACAAACACCAGAACAACCATGTTTTTGCTCAACAGAAAAAGAGTTCCCCGGAACCACAATTTCCCGAGTGGAAGCAGCCACCTCGGCCTCCACCCCAGGCCCAACAGAATCCAATTCAGGTTTCAGTGTCCCTGCACAAACAATTTTAGGAAGTACAGTCACTTTTTCATTCCCATCTTTTACACACTTTGTTCCATCCCCCTTACAATAGTCACATATTTTTACATTAACAGAACAACGTGAAGAAAAGTCCGAAAGAGTCTCATTTTTTCCCAGAGAGAAAGAAGAAAGATTTTGTTCAACAGAGTTCAAAGCAAAACTTTCAGCATTTGCAACAACACTTGTAACATTCTCCGATACACACACAGTCTCCGGTTTACTGGAATTTAATGAGACAGAACCAGAAGCTTTGTTTTCTGAGTCCAAGTTGATCTTATTATTATCAGTTTGTTTAAAACACTCCAACAGCGCTCTACAAACCGGCATAAGTTCTCTTAAGCTTTCATCTTTTTTGAGAGAGACTAGGTTATAGATTCTCCAGTTTATCTGATCCCAAAAATGAAAAGTAAAAGCAGACTGCAGATTTAAATCTTGCGTACTCGCTTTAACCCAGATAAGTAAGTTTTTAAGCTCAGTTTTTGAAATTTATGCGACCTTTTTCTTGTAACATTGTCTCTAATTGATGAAAAACATCCCATTCTACTTTTGTTAAATTCGTTCCCATTTTTGTGTTCTTTAATTAATTTTCTTTTTCTCTATTTTTCCTCCCAACATCACCCAAGCGCTCTCCCGAGAAAAGTTACTTACAATTTTCTTGGCTTTGGCGGGAGAGATGATACAGTGTCCTCCTTGTTAACACTTGGGTCTCCGCGGCTGGTACTTACACGATTTTTCTTTTTTTTTTTTTTCTTCTATTCTACATCCTCACACGGGGCACCAATATGCGGGGGACGGGGCAGGTATAAGTCCAATGGTGTCAGGAACCCATGCCTTAAAAAAGGAACCCACTAGGCCGCGGCAAAATATCCAAATATGGATAACATGGTAACCAGACCAGTGAAGAGGTTTTTGCTTTTATTTCCAGCACATCAGTCTCAAAATACAAAATGGAGACATGACAGCTCACTGATCTACACTAAAAAATGTCTCCCCTAGCAGCGCTGGTACAGTAATACATAAAATCATCTCAGACTAGAATTCAGCCAATCAGACACAGAAAACACATATTGACAAGCATTCTATCCAATCTTATAAAACATACGTAATCGTAGCTAAAACAAAGACTAGTTCATAAGAGACAAAGAACAGAGTTCTATTCATGCTAACCTTCTAAAGATATACATTAAATAACCTTGTTGCCATCCTAAAGCAAATTCCACAAAGACCTATTGTGGTTTGTCACGTCTACTGCTTGGGAAACTTTTCTGCTTGCATGGGAAACTTTTCTGCTGTGTTTGCAGTGCTAACAAAACTTCAGTCTGAGGCCTATACTTTTTTAACCATTTCCTAAAAACCCTCTAACCTTAAGGATTCCAACACTACTGACCGGGAATTTAAAAAAAAAACCTTGTTTGAGGAGCTTCAACCTCCTCCACTAAACTTCAAATTTCTGCCTGATGCTCAGGACTTTATACTGAAACAACTGCCCAATCTCTTGATTGCCCAACTTCCCAGCGTCAGGTCTTACATCTATCGGGACTTGAACACACAAAGCCTCGGCCAAGAATCCGGGTCGTGCCTGACTCCCTCAGTCAGGAAAAACAACTGCCTGATTTTTTTAGTTCGCCTAACCTGCCAATTTTTAGGCTTCACCGTATCAGGACTTAAAAGCAAACCGCAGCCTCCTTCGCTGGGGTTTGTGCCTGACTCCCTTTGTCAGGACTTACTTTGCCTGCAGGGCTTGTGAAACACCCGAATCCTTCTCGGGACTGACAAATCTTACTCGAATCCTTCTCGAGACTTACAAAAGTCCCTGACCTCCCTTTGTCAGGACTTTGGGGTGCGTGCCACTCATACACAGTAATTCACTCCGCACGCCCGGAGTGGGGGGGCCCTCTATTCCCCCTTGGGAGAGGACTTCACTCACGCTAATTCCACTCGCTTTCCCCTGTTTCTGGCCTGCCCCTTCGCAGGAGTCAGGAAACGCGGTACTGAGGGGTCCCTCTCACTTCGAAGGTCTGGCTGCCGGCCTCGTCTCACTCGCACACACATGTGCACGTCTCCCACTCCCACCACCGGATTTCTCACCAGTCCGGTGCTCCGGTGCTCCTCTGCGTCGCTGTCCTGAGCTGGTCCCTCTGGTCCTGGTAGCCAGCTGTCCTCTGAAGATCCAAGATGGCCAGTCCTGAGTCCTCTTGCGGCGTGGCTATTCCGGACGAGAGCCCCCAGCTGAAATAAACAGGGCCAGGAGACTTCTTCTCCTTTTTAATGCCTTTATTAAAAGTGATCAGCTCAGGATTGGGCGGCTCGACGGGTCTGCAGCGTCCGTCGTCTCCCAGGGCGACTCAGAGGAGGAGGATATGCGCAGCTCTGTCCACCAGGGGCAGAGCTGGGGATCAGATCCTCTTGGGAGCCTTTAGGGCCTGCTGATCCCTGTCAGATGGTGCTTCGGTCCAGGTCTCGCTCCCCTCCCAGACCTGGCCCGAGGGATCTCCAAGGCAGGGTGAGGAACAATGAAGGTTTCCAGCATCTCTTGCAGGCCCAGCACTCCACTCCTCACATCCAGACATCACTCCAGTCTCTCAACTCTTAGGTGGCTCGTTGTTTTTGGGGTTTCTCCGTGAGTATGGAGTCGGGGTCCCATAAAGCATTCTGGTCTTGGGAGTCACTTTGCATAGCCCCCCCCCACCCTCTAAGGAAGGTCTCTTCTCCTCACTGTTCAGGAAGGTCCCCACCCGTTACTATCTCAGGAGAAGGGCCATTAACTCGCCCCAGCCAGGGCTTTTACTAATACAAAAACAACCATTAACGACGACAACCCGTGATTACCGTAACACAGGCAGCAGCCCAGCAGTAGTGGTAAATTTTCTCACAAAAAAATATTAACCGAATTTTTGTTCATAACACTTATGAGAGCCCACAGCCCTCTCCGCATCTGAAGTGAGAACCCAAAACCCCGTCATGTGCCTCAGCAGAGACCCCAGCGCCCTGCACACCTTGGGAGAGATCCCTAACTCCGTGCATCCCTCACACAAAATTCCAAATCCTTTGCATGACTTGAAGTGGATGGACCCCAGCACCCTCCGTGCCTCAGAGGGAGCCTAAAATATCGCTGTGTGTCCCACAAAAGACCCCCGCCCCTCGTGCGCCTTATGGGGGCCCCCAAAGCCCCCAGGTGCCTTACGGGGAAGGCCAGGGCAGCTAGGGCTAGGGTTCTGACCAGGAAACGGAGTGTGGCTGCAGCTGGGCTGTTGTGCCTCTGGGGCTGTTCATCAGCCCCATCGGGCCCCAAGGCCACACAGCCCTTCCCTTCTCTCCCCTTCTGGCCCTCGTCCAGAGGAGCAGACCCTGTGCAGCACCCTGCATTGGTGATGGGCCATCAATTAGGTTCTATCAAGTGTGTGTTAATTAGGGTGGGGCTTTGTTTTGCCTGCTGGAATTGCTGGTCAGGCTGTGTCCCTGGAGATGCTCTTGATGGCTTCCCTCTTTTCCTGGGCTTGCCACTGGAGGAGGTGCAGGCCCAGATGATGCCAGGGAAGGAAATGTGCCCTCAGCCCAGGGACGCTCAGCATGGGCTCCCCCAGCCCTGGGGACCCCGCCGCTGGTCACAGCAGCCCCTGCCTGGCTCCTGCCTGCCCACACCGTGGGCATCCACGGCTGCTCCTGGGCACGGAGCTGAGCCAGTGCTGCTGCCGGCTGGGCTTTGCTGCTGCTGCCACCTGGACGCTGGGGTGACAGCTCCATCTCTTTATTGCAATAGAAGAAAGGGCCATCACCTACCTGGGTGGGGATGGGGGGTGTGAAAAATGCATACTTTATGATTGGCTTTTCGCAAATACTAAAATGAACATTATAGGTGTTGTGTTACAATGTAATGCTGTATTAATTCTTTTAAGTAGTGTGTTAAATAGTTTTAGCTTATAAAAAATGTTAAAATAGAAGCTACGCTATGTAAGATACTTTTTTTTTTAAAGAAAGGACTCACAGCAGGATAGCAGCCACAGGACACATAAATCTGTCAGAGAAAAAGAATTCATTGCCCTCTTATCAGAAGAAAAAAACTTGTTCCCGCCTCGAAGGCACTGTTAGGATTCAGAGGAAGAAGTTGATGATGAGTGGACGGAATCGTATATTTGAACGGAATTTATGCATCACATATGAAGTGTAGGAATATGCAACAGGGTATTGTTTTTAAGGGTTAATCCTCTGATAACAGGTGTCCTCTTTTGAGCTTGTGCTGCCCAGAAAAAGGTACCTGAACATCCATAACTCTTTGTTTCTATTGTCTCATATTGTCCTAATTCAAATTTTGCAAATTATCATTACTCTAAATGTATTTCTATTTATATAACCATTTTATTAAACTTTAAAATTTTAAAAACAAGTGATTGCCATTTTTCACAGGGGTGTAACCTACAGGGTTGTTTAGAGGGCAGGGCCAGGGGGCTCTGGGGCAGAGGAAGGGACGTGTTGGTCTCAGGAGGGGCTGGAGGGTGCTGGGCTGCTGCTGGGGTCTATAGAAGAACTCGGGAATGGGCTGGGACGGGACGGAGGAAGATCAAAAAGGGGATGAGGGCAGCTCAGGGATACACATGGGGAGAGGAGGTGGCAGTGGGATCTACACTGGGAGAATAGCAGGTTTCGTCTTAGATGGCCGTTCCGGGGTCCTCTTCTCAGAACTCTTGAGAGGGCTGCCCAGGCCCTCCGGGTGTGACGTGCTGCCACCTTTAAACTGATGTGCAGAGGTGGAACTGTGGAGAGAGGAGGTGGCTGAGGCCCCAGCTGCCAGGGGCACACAGGGAGCCTCCTGCACAGCAGAGCCCAGAGCTGGCAAGGCTCCCCAGCACGGCTGGAGCTGCTGGCACAGCTTGGCCCAGCTGCACAGCTGTTCCTCAAGGCCCCGGCGAGCAGGGCACGGCTCTGGGCAGGCTCCCTGGCCAGGAGCGGGGCCCAGAGCGCCTCTGCCTTTCAAGGGCAATCTCGTCCCTGCTCTTTCTCCTCCCCACCTTGCTTTGCCTCTGCCCTGTGCCCCTGGGGTTTGCCTTGGCCAGGCAGCCTCAGTGGGAGCCAGCACTGGCTGCAGCCCCAGCGGGCCCCCCAGGACAAGGCCCAGCAATGAGGAGGCCAATGAAAGCTCTGGGCAGCAGCAGAACCCTCAGCAGAGTTCTTTGGACAATCATGGACTGGCCACACCGACACTGCAGCCTCACTGGGAATGTTTCCTGTCTGCAGTACACTTTCAAAAGAAGCTGTTTGAGGGGGAGAGCAACAAAACACACACCCATTGCTCTTCCAGGAATACCAGATTCCAAAGCAGCACAACATGAAGACAAGCTCCAAAAGAAGTAGGCCTGCCAGGAACTCCAGCCAGCAGCCTGTTCCCTTACAGAAACCCCCTCCAGAGCCCTCCTGGGAATCAGGAACATGTGCTGTGGTTCCAGCTGCACCTGTGGGAGCAATGGGGAGCGTCAGCCTGTGCTGTGCTGCACTGCTGAGCTGGCAGCACAGTGGATGCGGGCAGGACGTTCTCCGTTTCCCCCAGAGCTGGGGCCTGCAGGCACCTTGCCGCCCCTTGGCACAGGCTGTGCCACACAACAAAGCCCAGCAGGCCGGGAGGAGAGCCCGGGGGCAGCGCAGCTGCTTGGGCAGTGGCTGCTTGGAGGGACACGGGCCAAAGCCATCCCTGAGCAGCCACTGCCAGCCCTGGCCCTCCCTGCCCCGTGACAGCTCCCCCAGCCCCAGGGCACAGAGTCAGGCCCTGTCAGGACCCAGTGCAGCCCCTGCCCAGTCGGGAGCCAAGGCTGGCTCTGGCCCTGGGCTTGCGGCAGGGCTCCCGCTCGGGGCTGCTCCTGTGCCTTGGGCCTCTGGGCACTCACAGCCAGCTCCAGAGCAGCTGCAGCAGGAGGGACATTGGTGCACGAGTCCCCTTTCCCCGGGGCTGTGAACGAGCTCCAGAGGCACCTCCAGCTTTGGCTGCTGCCGGGCTTTGCAAGGGCAGACCCTGGGGGAAGAGCTGCTGCCACACAGCCCCGCCAAGGGCTGAGCCCTGCTGAGCCTGGCACAGCAATTACCTTCTGTGCTTTCACCTGTGCTTGGCATCACATTTGTTCCTGAAGTAGAGCCTGACACCGACACACTGCTTCCTCCGGGTTGTGGCTCCTTCTGCACAGATTTTTGGTCCATCACTTGAAAAAGAAAGAGGCACAGCTGGATCAGATGGCAACATTCCCCATTGGGGAGGTGACATCGGCAGGAGGCAAAACTTGTAAATGTCAGCGTAAAGATTGGGAAAATGCCCATGCTGTTGGGGCTGGGCCAGAACACTCCCTCCTCCAAATAGCTGTGCCTCCTGATCAGCTCAGAGACAGGGATGTTGCAGGGGATCTGAGGCCCGTGGTGCGGTTTGGGCCGTGTGGCAGCTGATGGCCAATGCCTTCCTGCAGAGGCTGGGGAGAAGCTGCAGCCAGGCCAGGCTGGCAAACAGCCCTGCAGGGCGTGGAAGCAGCAGCGGGGCAGCGAGGCTGCCATGGATCCCTTCCCGCTGTGCCGGGCACGGCGTGTCCAGATGTGCATCCAGAGCCCCCGGCTGCTGAGCCCCAGGACAAGGCTGAGAGAAATGCTCTCACCATTCCCTTTGTGCACTTCCTCTGTTGTGGTGTGCTGTTATGTCCCATTTTGGACTTCCAGGTCACTTCCCCAGGTGTGCCTATACCTCTCTCCCTTCCCCCTTGCCCCCATGCTGAGTGAGTCCTGGCAATCAAGCTTAACATTCCAGCAAGGCGTCGTGTGGTTGGTCAAGTTCAAAGGATGCCCCTATGCCCAGAGGTCATTGGCCTGTCTGGGTGTCATCTTCCCCTGAGACCCTGCCCCTCTCACCTGGTTGGTGGCTCACCTCTACCTCCCCTCCCCCTGTCCCTGGGCTTAAAAGGTGAATGAGACCATGCGGTCGACTACTGTTGGAGCAGCTGCTCACGTTCGGACCTCTGTAACCATGGAATAAACCTCTGGACATTAAACCCTCCAGCAGAATCTCCCTTTTCTCTTCACCATCGCCTGAAGCTATTCCTCCTGAGGTAAACTGGGTTCCTAACAAGCCTGGACTTGTTCAGTGCCCAGCTGCAATCTCCAGCAAGCCAAGGTATCTCTGGGGTGATACACCGCAGTTGCTGCCTTTGGCCCAGCAGCGAGGGTCAGACTGGCCCAGGCACAATCTAACTGGTAATATTGGGAGCCCCATTCCATTCCTCCACTATTTGTTTCAAGACGTTGTTTGACTCAAAGGATTTTGTCTCGCCTCTCGGTTTGTTCTTCCTTCTTGGAGGACCTTAAGAGAAGGTATCTCCATTTCCCATGACTGGATGCCCCAAAAGCAGGGCTCAGCCTGTGGGGTCAGCAGGGACACACTACTCACCCCTGCGATGGGAGCTGGGTTTGTGTGCAGGAACCAGAAAATGAGCAGCAAAAGTCCTCCCTGCAGACACACGTGTAACTCAACAGACTCAAAAGTTTCTGTAACCTGGTCTTCCAGGTTGTCAATGGTTACTCCTTGGTGGGACAGTGAGAACATACCTGCAGGAGGCTCCAAAGGCTTCAAAAGTTTATCCAACCAATCTAATGGCGATGCCTTCCCAGCGACCTCATCTAGAACAGAGCACAGAGGACAACATTTTTCAGGCTGTGCTGGGATCCCCTTCTGCCTCTGGGAAATGGGCACTGCAAGGGGGTCGGATAAGGTCATGGGAGCCAGACGTGAATGGACATGGCCAAAGATGCACAGGGGCCTGAGGAGCTCTGGGCAGGCTCCTGGTCACTCTCTGCCCACTTAGCAGGTCCTGTGCAACATCCCTGGAAGGGGCAACTGGAGTAGCCCAGGGCGCTGGGGGCTTCCACTGACACACATAGGAAATCCTCCCTAAAGCCCAGAGGGAAACTGCAGCAGGCAGTGCCACAGCTATCCCTGCCTCCCTCTGTCCCTCCTGCCCTCCTTCTGCTGGGACACTGCCCAGTCCTCAAGAGCATGTGGCCAGGCCCTGTCAGGACCCAGTGGAGCCTTGCTCTGCCCCTCTGCCCTTTCCCCACCATGGGCACCCCGTGCAGCCGCTCCCAGGTTTCGGGACGTGTCTCCCACGGAGGGAGCCCAGCAGGACAGCTCAGTACCCGAGTGCCCTGAGCCTGCTCGGGACAATTCCTCTGGGCTGTGCCCGTCTTGTCTGGGCTGCGCCCGCAGTGCCAAGCAGCAGAGAGGGCAGCTCAAGCCTCAGCAGGGCTCAGGCCCAGAGGCACAGCAATTACCTCCTGTGGCTGTGCCTGGCATCGCCTGCCTTCCTGCACCAGAGGCTGGTACAGAATCCCTGCTTCCTGTGGGAAACGCCGCCTTCAGCACAGCCTCTGCATCCACTTCTGGAGAAAGGAAAAGGAACACTGGGTCAGATGGGGCTGTTTCCCATCGGGAAGGGCGCAGCTCAGGAGGCAATACTTCTCAAAGGCACGGATAATAATCAGGAAAAGGCCCAGGCTCTTGGGATTGGGCCAGAGCACTCTCTTGTGCAAACAACTGTGCGCCTCCTGATCTGCTCAGAGACAGGGAAATTGCAGGGGATGTCACGGTGTGCATGGCCCATGGTGCTGTTCAGGCTCCCTGTCAGCTGATGCCCAATGCCTTCCTGCAGAGGCTGGGGAGGAGCTGCAGCCAGGCCAGGCTGGCAAACAGCCCTGCAGGGCGTGGAAGCAGCAGCGGGGCAGCGAGGCTGCCATGGATCCCTTCCTGCTGTGCTGGGCACGGCGTGTCCAGATGTGCAGCCAAAGCCCCCAGCTGCTGAGCCCCAGGACAAGGCTGAGGGAAATGCTCTCACCATTCCCTGTGTGCAGTTCCTCCACTATTTGTTTCAAGACGTTGTTTGACTCAAGGGATTTCGTCTCGCGTCTAGGTTTGTTCTTCCCTCTCGGAGGACCTTAAGAGAAAGTAGCTCCATTTCCCATGACTGGATGGCACAAAAGCAGGGCTCAGCCTGTGGGGTCAGCAGGGACACACTACTCACCCCTGCAATGGGAGCTGGGCTTGCGTGCAGGAAGCAGAAAAGGAGCAGCAAAAGTCCACCCTGCAGACACACCTGTAACTCAAAAGACACAGAAGTTTCTGTCACCTGGCCCTTCCAGGTTGTCAATGGTTACTCCTTGGTGGGACAGTGAGAACATACCTGCAGGAGGCTCCAAAGGCTTAAAACTTTATCCAGCCAATCTAATGGCGATGCCTTCCCAGCGACCTCATCTAGAACAGAGCACAGAGGACAACATTTTTCAGGCTGTGCTGCGATCCCCTTCTGCCTCTGGGAAATGGGCACTGCAAGGGGGTCGAATAAGGTCATGGGAGCCAGACGTGAATGGACATGGCCAAAGCTGCACAGGGGACTGAGGAGCTCTGGGCAAGCTCCTGGTCACTCTCTGCCCACTTAGCAGGTCCTGTGCAACATCCCTGGAAGGGGCAACTGGAGTAGCCCAGGGCCCTGGGGGCTCCCACTGACGCACAGAGGAAATCCTCACTAAAGCCCTGGGGAAAACTGCAGCAGGCAGTGCCACAGCTATACCTGCCTCCCTCTGTCCCTCCTGCCCTCCCTTCTGCTGGGACACTGCCCAGTCCTCAAGGGCACATGGCCAGGCCCTGTCAGACCCACTAGAGCCTTGCTCTCCCTCTCTACAGCATCCGTGGTCTCTGGGCTTGTATGAGTCCAAACCCGGCTCACTCAGGACCCAAGCCCACACAGAACCACATGAACGAGATAAAAGACGAAGAGCGCTCCCTGCCACCTGGGTCAAAGTGTCCAGTTATTCATGTGGGACAGATCACCGAGCGCAGGCGACCACCCAGGCAGCAAAGAGGGCGTGCCACAGCTTCGGTGGGCTTTTATGCGCCAGGTGGGGCGGGCGGGGAAAGAGGGCCACGGTCAGGGGGAGCGACATCCGAGAGGGGTGGGGGGAGGGACCATCCGTGGGACAGACCATAAGGGATACAGAGAGCAGGGGGGTGAGGGAGGAACCATGTGGGGGGGAATATACCATCCACGTGCCCAATAACATTTTTCCCAACACCCAGTGCAACCAACTAAATGCTTAGTGCAATACAACACCTCCACCTTTTCTGTTAACCAAAACTAAAGGAAATGTGTCAGACTATTTCTACTGCTGATTATGAATTTGGCCATAACTCATGGTTTATGGGCCTGTCAATTTGCTTTAGTTTCACAAACTCTGAGCGGTTGACTACTGCGGTACTGGAGACCAAACCGTTGATAGCCTTAAAGAGCATGCAATGTAGAATTCCGAACACTAACATGATTAGGAAAAGAACAAAAAAAACCCTACAAAATTGTCCTCATTATAGAGGTCCACCACCCCAAGAGTCCCCAGTCCTTGAACAATCTGCTGAACCAGTCCTCGGATTAACTTCTCAGAGAGCTGTGTGGACGTTAGGTGCTGGCTGAGGAACGATCCACGCAGCTCTGAGACTGATCAGCATGAACAGGATGACAGCTCGGACAGGGCTCATCGTGAGGTTAGGTAGGAGGTAGGTTTTCTGTGGTACAAAGGAAATCAAACATATTTGCAAAAACAAAACCAAACACATACACGTTCATGGGTCTGCCGGAATGCAGCTAACTCTCTTAGGAAGATTCTTCCTTCGTTTTCCGGCGGCGTCTTCTCTTGGAAGCAACAGCTGCTTGTTGCTTATCCCCGTCTGCTGCAGCTGGATTTTTGGGGACGAAAGGTTTTACCCACTCCTGTGGTGTCCATTGAGGGCTTGAGGGGGTGGATACACAGGCTTAACCACGCCGCCAGGTGATGAGCTCATAAGGACCCTTGGTTTCCCAAGTTTCTGGGTCCTTAATGAGAACTGGTGGACGCTGTGACAATTTAAACTGGTTGTTATTATTGAAATGACATATTACTGGAGGATTGATGTTTTCAGATGAACAATTCAGAAAATTAATGGTAAATAGGGCTTTGCAGAGCTTTTGTTGTGGAATCATCCACGCTGCAGAGTTGCTCTGCCTAGCCAGGACCTCTTTGAGTGTGTGGTGGGCACGCTCGATCACAGCTTGACCTGTGGGGGAGTGGGGAATGCCTGTCTTATGCTCCACTCCCCACTGCTGGACAAACTCTAGGAACTCCTTGGAGGCATACGCTGGGCCATTGTCAGTTTTAATTTCCATAGGGACCCCCAATACAGAAAAGGCTTGCAGCAAGTGTTGTTTGGCATGCGCAGCCCTTTCCCCTGGATGGGCAGAGGCATAAACCGCGCCCGAGTGTCCGTCTATGCTGACGTGTACGTATTTCATGCGACCGAAACTGGGAATGTGTGTGATGTCTGTCTGCCACACTTCACAGCTCCCAAGGCCTGGGGGGTTAACCCCAACACCCAGGGATGGCACTGCCTGAAGCTGGCAACTGGGACAGGTGGCCACAATGGCTCGAGCCTGACTGCGTGCTAACTGGAACTGACGGAGTAGACCTGGAACATTTTGATGGTACTGCTGGTGACTGAGCTTTGCCTGTTGAAAGACGTCTGGAAGGTGTGCCATTTCTGCTGGAGCGGCAAGGGAATCTGCCTTGCGATTACCTTTGGCGATCTCGCCTGGCAGACCGGTGTGTGACCTCACGTGCATCACATAGAAAGGGTGCTCCCTCTGTGAAACAAAATGAATTAGTCTTGAGAGCAACCTGTGGAGATGCCCATCCTCAATCTCTTTGAGGACTGCCTGCTCCACCCTGGACACCACCCCTGCCACATAGGCTGAATTGGTAACCAAATTAATTGGCTCCAAAAACTTCTCAAAGGCTCTTACGACTGCAGCTAGCTCAGCAATCTGGGGTGACCCCTCCACAAACTCCAAATCAGCTTCCCAATGCTGGGTGTGGGGATTTCTCCAAGTCAGCACCGACTTGTGGGATGCTCCGGACGCATCAGTGCTTACACTGTAAGTACACTGTAAGCACCTTGATTGGCCTACGACTCCTTTTCTCAGGAGCAATGAGGTGGAATTCCTCGTTGAACAGCTTGTGTGACGGGGCTTGGACTGATACCTGTCCAATGTAGCTGTCCAGGGATAGCTGGAGACTGGCATTGCTCTGGAGCAGGTCGTTGAACCTCTTGTCGGTGAACCTCTCGGGAGAGCTCTTTCCCTCATTAGACAGGTGGACTGGAAGGTGAATACACTCAAAGTCACAACTGGCCAGCTCACGCAGTCTTAGCCTGGCCTTCCAGACTAGCTGAGCTATTAGCTCCTGTGGCTGTGTGATGGTTTTAGATCGCTGATAGGAGAGGAAAACCCACTCTATGATTAGAAGTGGATATTTTTGTACTTCAAACCATTGGAATATCAGCCCGTGTATGTGTGGTAACTTGCCCAAAACAATGAACTCAAAAGACACCTGGGGCTTATAGAGATGAGCCTGCCTCTCAGCCAAAGCCTCCTGCACTTTTTGGAGGGCAGTTTTTGCCTCTGGGGTCAGCTCCCTGGGAGAGGCTAGCTCTCTCTCCCTTCAGTCAATTAAGAAGGGGAGCTAGGTCCCTGTTAGTGAGACCTAGCCAAGGCGTGACCCAGTTCAAAGACCCACAGAAGGAATGGAGATCTGCCATTTGGGTTTTGGGATCAATCTTAATTCCCAATTTTTGCGGAACAATGGTCTGCGCCGTGATTTGCAAGCCCAGGTAATTCCAAGGTGGCATTCTCTGAACCTTGTCTTCCTGCAGTTGGAATCCAGCAGAGGTTAAAACTTTAACCACTAGGTCAAGTGTGTCTTGGAGTATTATGTCATCGGGGGCACACACAAGCACATCATCCATGTAGTGTAGGATGATTGCCTCCTTTATCTGGGCGCGCACTGGGGACAGCAATGAAGCCACGTACCCCTGGCAGAAGGATGGACTGCATTTCATCCCCTGAGGCAATACTCTCCAGTGGTAGCGCTTCATTGGGGCTTTTTGGTTGGTGGTGGGAACCGAGAAGGCAAACCGTGGTGCGTGCTGCGGGTGTAGGGGGATATGGAAGAAACAGTCCTTGATGTCTAGGACAGCCAATGGCCAATTTTGGGGGAGCATTGTTGGGGAGGGCATCCCTGGTTGGAGAGACCCCATGTCCACAATTCTTTTGTTTATTTCTCTTAAATCATGAAGGAGCCACCACTTATCCTTCCCTGGCTTTTTTATTACAAAGACCAGGGAATTCCAGCAGCTAGATGTCTCTTCAATGTGTCCTTTAGTCAATTGTTTGCTACAAGCTCCTTGAGCGCCGCTATCTTTTCATTACTGAGTGGCCACTGTCTTACCCAGACTGGGTCATCTTTCAGCCATGTTAACTTGTGGGTGGGGCGCTCTACAGTGGCCGCTATTAAAAATCCTGGGGTGTTTTAGGGATGACCAATTTGACCCCCTACTGGGACATGGTGTCTCTACCCCACAAGGGAGCTTTGTAATTAGTAACAAATGGATGGACACTGGCCAATTTTCCATCTGGTCCCTCAATTTGCACAATGCTCTTTGATATCTTTGCCAATGTGACTCCTCCTACACCTTGGATTTGACCAGCCACGGGTTGCAAATCCCAATGTGACGGCCACAACCTTTCAGGTATGATTGTCACATCTGCCCCTATGTCAAGCAACCCTTCCACGTGGAGGTGTTCTGTTCCACGCATTAGGTTGCATCCCATAATGGGTTTGTCCTCGCCAACCACTTCTGCCCAGTATACACCTGGTGCCTTGTCATCTACTGAAATTTCTGCTGGAACAGGAATGGCCTGGGCGATGATTTGCCCCTTGGCCAAATAGAAGGGTGGCTGTGGACAGCGTGCCAGGAGAATGAGGTTGGGTGTGTCCCCTGTGATGGTCATGGGAGCCACCTCAATCTCCATGGGTGTGTGTGCAGTGTCCCCAATAACAAAGTACTCACTGTCCAATCTTGTGCCATCTTTTGTCAAGTTCTGCAAGTCCTCTGGCAGGTCCACTCCAATGACTGTCCACTGGGTAGACCTGAAAGCAAAAGCTTTGGAGGTCACAAGCTTGAAACGCTTGTGAGACCACCAGATTTTATCCTGTAAATGGTTATTTTGTGTTCCCGCACCCTGCTTCCCTTCCTCCCCCTTTTCTTTTTTGAGGGAGATTTCCCCTTCAGGGAAGCCCGCTGCATTTATGTCGTGGCGCCGGGCGGGTGGGCGCTGGCATCGGGGTTTTTTTGGTGTGGAGGGTGTCTTTAGTTGCTGGTTTTGGGGGCAGTCCTGTGCAAAGTGTCCTGGTTATTTTGCATATGAAGCAAATGACATGTTGAAGTTGTTCTGGTGAAATCTGTTGCCTCCTCCCTGGAGATACAGCTGCCACTGTCTCTGGGTCTGTCGGCCTTGACCATGCCTCCCGTGCAGCAAACAGCTCTGCCTTCCTAGCACAGGCTTCCATCATCTGTGCCAGTGTAGGCGGGGGGTTGAGAGGCAGTCCCAGGAGCACCCTCTTGCAGACTTCATTGGCATTCCTCTGTGCCATCTCTTTCACTATCTCCATCTGTGTCTTGGGGCCCCGTATTTGTCTCTCAACCTGTGCACAGAGCTGGTCGACAAACTGCAGAAACTTTCTGAAGAAGACTGTTTAATGTCAAGGAAACTACCACTAGCTTCAGCAGTTGGTAGCTGGTTAAAAGCCTTATTTGCAGCGTTTGAAATCTTATCTAGAATGAATTTTGATAACACCCGAGCTTGGTCCTCAGGCTTAGCCCACTCCCCTTCGCCGCACAGATGTTCGTAAGTAATGTTATTATTTTCTAAATCTTTGGCACCTTGAGGGGTTTGTTTAAGTTCTTCCACAAGATCCCTGAGAGATCTTTTCCCGGAGCTTTCCCATAGATCAAACTCTGACTGGGTAAGCAGGCACCGGAAAAGATCTACAATGTGGGTGGGAACAAATTCAAGGGATGTTAATGTAGCTTTCATCATGCTTCTAAAATTTCACTACTTCTCCCAAATTCCAACTGACTTTTGCATAACTCACGCTTGGAGTGATATGAGAAGGGCTGGTAAGTTCTAGGACCAGTTCTACCCCCGGTATTCTGAACAGGGGCTACCATGGGGATGACTTCTTCCTCCCTGATTTGGACCCTAGGCTTTCTCCCTTCAACCCCACCCCCGTGGGACCCGGCAGGGGGACCAGCCCCTCCCCCAGCCCCACTGCCTTGGGAACTGGGAAGGGGACCACCCCATGCCTCTGCCCCTCCCACCCGAGTGGCTTGGTACCTGGGAGGAGGGATATGCCCTCCTCCTGCCCCTCCCCCATAGCGGGCAGGAGCCCACCCCCCTCACCCTCGGCCCCACCCCCCCACCCTCGGCCCCACCCCCCACCCTCGGCCCCACCCTCTTGGGTCCCAGGCAAGGGGGCGTGGAGAGCAGGCAGGGGGGCGGGGCAACCGTGGGAACCAGGGGCGGGATCACAGGATGATGCAATGGGGGCGGGGACACGAAGGGAGGGGGAGGAGCGTCCAAGGGAAGGAAGGGCTTGTGGGACCGGAATGGGGTTGGGGGAGGGACAGGTGTGCGAAAAGGATTGTGGGGAGAAGAAGGGTAAGTGGAAGGCTTAAACACGTGGCTGCCGCCATTTTGGGCATGGGGGGGTTAGAACACGGAAAAGGAGTAACAGGGATTAGGTTAGAGGGGTGCAGGGAAGATGTTCTGTCAGCCGGTGCACAACTGCCGGGGCCAGGGTACTGGGAGAGAGGCGGAGGCTCAGGAGAGCATTGGCAGTTCCAGGTACCCTGGGATTGTTGAGAGATCTTGCTCGTCTCTGTCAGTTCAGGGGCAGAGGGTTTGGGAGGAGAGGTACGGAAAGCTACAGGAGGAGAGAATTCATCTGGCTGTCCTTTCAAATCCCTCTTCAGGACTTCTTTTTGAATTACCAGGAACACAGGGAAAAATTGAGAAACTGCCCTACCTCCCTGCTCAGCTTTAGTTGTTAGTAAGGCCCCTATTTTATTCCAGGTAGAGACAGAGTTAACATTCTGCTGGGTAAACTGAGGGAAGTTAGAAGAGATCCAGTGAACAAACCGTTTTAAGACTCCTTTGGAGACCGTAACGTTTCCACTACTTAGGGTTTCTAAAATGAGGTTATAAATGCTTCTCTGTGCCGCAAAAAAACTTAGCACCCGTGTTTGCTCTCTGCAGCACTCAAATCTACCTTCCTTTACAGCCAGTACAAACAAAACTGAAAGCACTGAGTCCACAGCTAATCCGGGAAAAACCGGGCAGCCTCCTCCCCCCCTCCGGGGAGAGACGGAACTGCCTGCGTAAGAGACCGCGCGCGTTTCAAACTGGCGAACAACAGCCGCTGCACGCCCACCACCACGGGGCCGCCGCGTGGGAGCTGGAGCGGGTCCGCGCCGCTCGGCGGGGTCTGCCGCTGCCCCGGCGCGTCCCAAACCGGCAAAAAACAACCGCCCAAACAGCGCACAGGGACCGGCGGAGGGCCGGAGCCGCCCCGCCCAGGCTGCCGCGCGGAGAAACGCAATCCCTTCAGGGCCCAATTTTTCCTGCGCCGGGAGTGCACCTGTGAAAAATGCATGTATTTTATGATTGGCTTTTCGCAAATATTAAAATGAATATTATACGTATTGTGTTAGAAAATAATGCTGTATTAATTTTCTTAAGTACTGTGTAAAATACAGTTTTAGGTTATAAAAATTGTTAAAATAGAAACGATGCTATGTAGGATGCTTTGTTTAACAGAAAGGGCTTGCAGCGAGATAGCAGCCACAGGACACCTAGATCTTTCAGAGAAAAGGAATTTATTGCCTTCTTATCTGAACAAACGAACTTCTTCCCGCCTTGGAGGCGCTGTTAGGATTAGAAGGAAGAAGCTGACACACACCAGACAGAATCCTGTATTTGAATGGAATTTATGCCTCAGGTATGAAGTGCATGAATATGCAACAGGCTATTGTTCTTAAGGGTTAATCCTTTGTTAACGGGTGTCCTTTTTCAGGCTCGTGATGCCCAGAAAAAGGTACCCGGACGTCCATAACTCTTTGTTTTTATTGTCTCATATTGTCTTAATTCAATTTGTCCAAATTGTTATTACTCTACTTGTGTTACTATTTTTATAACTATTTTATTACTATTAAACTTTTAAAAATTTTAAAAGCAAGTGATTGCCATTTTTCACAATTTTGGTAGCAGAGGATGGTTGCCAACACCTCGCTGCCGGTGCTTTAGGAGAGTCCGAGTGGGGAAGGCGCGCCCTGCCCTCTTTGGCAGCCTCGCTCTGTCTCCCCTGAGGTGACCAACAGACGCAGGTTACGATATGTGGACAAAAGGAGGCAATAAAACAAAGAGAAGGGCAAAAGGCTCCCTACAACCGTGGTAATTGCCCCCTAAGACTAGTAGTGCGCACGAAGAACCCGGGAAGGAAAAAGGATTGGTAAGTACTTCTGGGGGGGGCAGGTATGGGGGGATGAATGTGTGTGAATGAGAGGCGGGCTGGTTGTCCCAGACCTGCCAAGTGAGTGCTGGAGTCTCCCATGCTGCGTTTTCGTCTTTTCGCGAGAAAAGCGGCCAGTAAAGAGACAAAGCAAGTGATAAGAGAGTGAAAGAATCCCCGGGGGTAACTGGGACTGGGTCTCAGGGAGGGGTTGGACCCCTCGGAGGTAGGGAGCAAGGTTTCCTAGCCCAGTCCACTAGGAAACGGGACAGGAGGGGCCCCTAAAACCTGCTGGGTTGAGGGATTTTATTCCAAGAGCATCCAAGAGAAGGGTTGAGCAGAATTCTGTCGGAGTGAGGATATGCCCAAGAATACTCAGGGTCACACAACACAGCTACAATGGGGGATGAAAATTTTGCCCAACAGTATCCGGGGTTGGACAACACAGCCGGATTGAGGGATGAAAAAATGCCCAAGAACATCCAGGGTTGGACAACACAGCAAAACAAATTAAATGCCCAAGAGCATCTGTAGTTGTACCACACTGCTGGGTTGAGGGACAGAAAATGCCCAAGAGCATCTGGGGTTGAACAACACAGCAGGACTGAAGGAAAATTACCCGAGAGCACCTGGGGTTGGACAACATGGCAGGACTGAAGGAAAATTACCCGAGAGTGTGGAGAGTATTATTAATAATTGGTTAGCTGAGAAAGGCCATACTGACATAATGCCGCTGGTTAAGCTGAAGGAGAAAAGTCAGCAGTCAGCAAGCTGAAAGGAAGAGTCAGCAGTGACCTTGCTGCAACATGAGGATAGGGAGTTGAGATTAGTCCTGAATATATCCTAAGAATATGTAGAAAGTATCAAAAGTAGAACCATAGGAATGTAGAAGTAGGCGTAGGTGCTGATATGTAAGCTGACCAATCCTGAGCTCAACTTTTGCAATATGTATGAAGCTTATTATTAACTGTATTTAACCCGCCGTACTGATCAATAAAATCGAGCCTGTGATGATCAAATTGATGTCCTGGTTCCCTTCCGTCGACAAATGGTGGAGAATGCGGGCATAACCGAATCTCTGCCCTTTTTCTCGGATTAAAAGAAAAAGGGATTACGCCACGGTGGAGGAAGTTGGGTTTGGGTCCCTGCAGCCGGGACGGTGCCGGAATTTGAAGCACCCTTGATGGTCACAACTGTGAATCAAGCCAATACGTGTCGCAGGAGCCTGGAGAGCTGCAACAGCGCGTGCTGATTAATAGGTATGGATAGGCAAGCGGCGTATGATTTATTTACCACCTATTTAGAGCGGCGTGGGATAAAAGGGATAGATTTAAAAAAGGAGTTACCAGGGTTATTAGCTTATGGCCATGCTAAGGGTATCTTTTCTAATCCTCATACAGTTCATGAGCTAGCAGAGTGGAAGAAGTTTGGGGAAATATTGTGGGATACAGTACTAGATGATGATAAGTCAGCAAAGAAATTCGGGAAGTTATGGCGGGTGGTGTATAACACGTTGCTTCAGCAGGTCTCTGAGAGAAAGGCAGCAGAAAGGGCTACAGAAGCTCATAAGAGGAATATAGGGTATGGTCGTGAAGATGATCCCCTGGCACCTTCTGTAACTAAGGTACTTATGCCTAAGAGTCCCCAGCAAAGTGGTGTGGAGGATTTCCCTATAGGCGCAGTGGAACCGTCTGCACCTTTCCTGTCAGAGGGGGAGGGCGAGTCGGATGGTGGGGGTAAGAGCAAGCCACCTTTGCCTCCGCCACCAGCTTCAGGCGGGTCGGATGGTGGGGGTGGGAGCAAACCAGCTTCACCTCCGCCACCAGCCTTGCCTCCGCCGCTACCCCTCAGTGAGCCGGCTCCGGTTACAGCTTCAGCGGGGGGGTCGCTTCCCCCGCACGAGCCGGCTCCGGCGGGGGGGTTGCTTCCCCCGCGTGAGCTGGCTCCGCTTGAGTCGGCTCCGGTTTCACTGTCAGCTCCAGCGGGGGGGCCGCTTCCCCTGCTTCCCCCGCGCGAGCCAGCCTCTGCTTCACTGCCTTCCCCATGCGAAAACTCGGTGTCTGCACCGAAGCGCCAGCAGCATAGCACCCTTAAAGAGTCAGATCCCATCCCAGGGGCACACCGTGATCCATGGGGGGAGATGGCTAAACAGAGGAGGGAAGCTTGGGCTGCTTTGGCGAAAGAAGTAATGCAAATGGGGGATGGTGAAGCGATGGAAATAGCTTCTAGTCTTGCATGTCCAGTTACATACACACCACAGTATGATGCACAGGGGAACCTTACGCATAATATAGCACAATATACTCCCTTAGATTGGAAGCTGCTAACTCAGCTACGTTCTACGGTTAGTCAGTTTGGAGTAAAAAGTGAACCTGTTAGGCAAATGTTAGATTATCTTTTTAATACTCAGGTTTTATGTCCTAATGATTTAAGAGGAATAGTTCGGTTGATATTCACTCAGCATCAGCAGTTATTGTTTAATGCACATGACCCATTACATGGAGTAATAGTAGAGGAGCTGATGGGCTTAGGGGCATTTTTACGTACAGAGGCACAGATGATGTCGGGAGCAGATAAACTTAGAGAGTCTATGTGGTTAGTGTGTGCTGCAATAGATATGGTTAAAGAGCCAGGAGGGTTACCGGCTTATATGGGCATTAAGCAAGGAAGAGAAGAATCATTTGGAAATTTTATTGATAGAGCAGCTACTGCTATAGATCAGGCTGGTGTTGCAGGGCACTATTGAAGCAGTCTGCCTTGCAAAATAGCAATCCAGCAACCCAAAGAGTGTTAGCTACTTTAGGGGCAAATTGGACTATTGAGGAAGCATTAGAGCGAATGGCATTAATGCCAACAGCTTCACTGGCATTTATAGCAGAAGCCTTAAAGGAATTAGGATTAGGGTTGCAAAAGCATAGTCTACTCAAAATCAGGTGTTAGCTGCTCTTGCTCCTCTCCGAAGCGGCTCACTGGCATTCACGCAAGGAGGCTCGAGACCATTCATCAAGTGTTACCGATGCGGCAATGAGGGACAGACACAAGTTGCTGCTGTGACATCGGAGACACCAGCTGCTGCCGTAACATCGCTGCTACCTCCTGTCTGCAACCCGCAACAACAGGGAGCTTCGGCTTGGACTTATCAGCAGCAGTAGACGTCACACTAATGACAAACCGGCCTGAGAGGATACCCACTGGAATAAAGGGTCCTCTTATATTAAATGGACAAACATGTGCAGCATTATTGCTGGGACGTTCCTCTATAACTATGTTGGGATTATTTGTTTTGCCTGGTGTTATTGATGCGGACTTTACAGGGGAAATACAAATTATGGCTTACACCCTTTATCCTCCGATTAAAATTACAAAAGGACAACGCATTGCACAATTGGTACCACTGTCACAAATGACATCAGGAATACAATCATTTACTGGGCAAGCACGGGATGAAAAAGGTTTTGGCTCTACTGGTGTTACACTTTTAACTGTGGATTTACAAAATAGACCAAAACAAAAGGTTGAAATTACCTATGGGCATCAAAGCATAACCCTTTATGGATTATTGGATACAGGAGCAGATACTAGCATCATTTCTCCAGAAGCATGGCCACAACATTGGCCTCTATTTCCCTCATCAAACATGCTCACAGGAGTGGGAGGATTTACATTGGCAAGCAGGTCGCCATCTTTGTCTGTGTGCATTGAGAATCAACAAATATCTGCTGTGTTTTCAATTGTTCAACTGCCTCCTACAGTTTCCTGCTTAATTGGAAGGGACATTTTAACACAATTGGGAGTGGTGTTAACTAATCAGCACCCTTTGGGGTAATTGCCATTGCTTGGACTTTCCCCATTCCACTCACCTGGAAAACGGATACACCGGTGATGGTTAAGCAATGGCCATTAAAAGGGGAGAGTCTTATGCATGCCCATGAATTGGTACAGGAACAATATACAAAAGGGCACCTACGACTGTCCCAAGCCCTTGGAATACACCTATTTTTGTAATCAAAAAGAAATCAGGGAAATATCGTTTGATACATGATTTGAGGGCTGTAAATGACCAAATGGAACCAATGGGGGCCTTACAGCCTGGTTTTCCAAATCCAGCTATGATTCCAGAACACTGGCCACTTTTAATTATTGACCTAAAGGATTGTTTTTTCACTATTGGCCTGCATCCTGATGACATGAAGAGATTTGCTTTTACTTTACCGGTAATAAATCGTGGGGAACCAGATAAAAGATTTGAATGGACATCTCTTCCGCAGGGCATGCGCAACTCCCCCACTTTATGTCAGCTTTATGTTGATGCTGCATTACAGCCACTACGTCGTAAATGGCCAGCAACTATAATATATCATTACATGGACAATATTTTGTTTGCACAGCAACAGCCATTCTCCTCTTTACAGATTACCACCATTAAAAATACTCTTGCTGCATATTCACTTGTTATTGCTGCAGAGAAAATTCAGACTACAAAGCCCTGGAAATATTTGGGATGGACTTTGACGGATCAAATAGTGATACCACAAAAATTGGAATTACAATTGGACATTAAAACTCTACATGATGCACAGAAGTTGCTGGGAGACTTACAGTGGCTGAAGCCTATTGTGGGAATACCAAATCATTTATTAGAAGCCCTACGGCCTTTGTTAAAAGGCGTGGACCCTACTACTCCTGTACACCTGACAAAGGAGCATCGTCTTGCCTTGCAGCAAATTAGTAACTGTGTACAGCAAGGGTATGTGTCTCGTCGACAACTCGACCACCCCATTGACCTTACTATTTGGAATAGCCCTTGGCACTTGCTTGGTGCTCTCTCTCAGTTGCAAAAGAAAACGGGGGAGATACGGGTGTTGGAATGGTTGTCACCACCACTACAGCACAAGAAAACAGTATCTTCAAAAATTGAACAATTGGCTGCATTAATCAAAAAGGGGCGTCTCAGAATTCTTGAAGTGGATGGTAGAGAACCTGCTACTATTAGATTGCCTATGGAAAAAGAAACCTTGGACTGGTACTTGATAAATTCAAAGAATTTACAAGAAGCATTATTGATGTCACCTGCTAAAGTAGAGACTAGTAAATTAGTGCCTAGAGTTTTGCAATGGATGACAGAATGGAACTGGATTACTCGACCTTTGAGAGAAGAAAACCCCATAGAAGGAGCTATTACAGTTTTTACAGATGCAGGAAAGAAATCAAGGCGTGCTGCTGTTACCTGGCAAGAAAAAGGACAATGGAAGCATCAACTCCTCACAGCAGACCCTGCAGATAGCTTACAAACTTTGGAATTGTTAGCAGAAGTATGGGCAGTGTCCAACTTACAGGAGCCTTTAAATGGGGTCACAGACTCTATGTATGTCGCAGGAGTAGTCAGACGAATAAAGGAAGCAGCAATTAAGGAAATGAATAATAAACGATTGTATGAGTTACTGATACAGTTAAGGAAAGCTTTACGGGAAAGAGCAAACGGTACCCTTAAGCAGTATATTGAAAAACATCAAGATTTGGCAGATCCACAAGCATGTTTGGCTAAGGTTTTGTATGTGATTAATCATTTATGCATTTTTGGGGAAGATGATACCCCTCCTGCAATGAAACATCATCCGAGGTCAGGTCAGGAAAATACTAAGGAAACAGAGGTCTGGGTTAAGTATAAGAACCCAAGTACAGGATTATGGGAAAAACCTGCAAAAGTATTATATTGAGGTCGGGGGTATCTTTGTGTTTCCTCACCTACAGGGCCTTTGTGGGTGCCTGCTAAGTGGACTAAACCTGTTTTTGATGCAGCCTCTGGTGGATCGCCTTACGGAGGAGGACAAGGAGCGACTGGGGAAGAAACTGCTTCTAGTCCTACAACCACTACTGTTACAATTGAAGGGGTACTCGGAAGCGGTGGACAGAGCACTGACACGTCACTACCGGACGGCCCAGGAGTTGATTCGTTTCATTGACTCATTATCAACTTTTCACTTAACAGATCCAGCGAAACTGTCAATTGCAATTGTGACAGTCAATTGTCTTGACTGTCACAATCCACATTGTGCTGCCTGGATAGCCCTACGTTGTGGGGGTTGTAAAAGAACTTTTTGGATAGAACAATCATTATTACGGGATTTGTGGTGTCATACTTGTGAACACGAGCATATGTGGGGAAAAAGCTGGCAAGATGAATTAAGGAGACAAACAGGGCAAAACGCATATATAGCTTTAAATCTTTATGAGTCTCCTGAACAGAAGGTTCTTGCTTATTATCGATGGGAAATACAATGTATTGTAAATAGAATTAAGGTTCAAAGTAAATCACGTATAGTTTCTATAAGGTGTAGGAAATTAGTGCCTTTAACACAGCATTCAGTTGTAGGACCCTTCCAAGGGGATCCTGATAGAGCATTAGATTGCTGCATTGATAAGTTGCAAAAATTAAGTTTGCAAGTGGCAGGACCAGTAAAATCAGGAGCAGCAAGATTGAAGACAGGTAAGAAAAAGAAGGCAAAAAAGGGAACGGTCTCATTTGAATAGGGGTATCAGTGATTGCTAATTAATTTTCTATGATTAGAACACTTTTACAGTTGTGGGACCCTCAGGAGGATATAGTTGTTGAGGAGGATAACGAACAAGAACTACGATTACGAAATAAGATACGCCTTGTGTTAAAGAAAGACCTTGAGCTGTTAGTCTCATACAGTAAAAAGGCTGAAGAGGCTTTGCGATCACCACCATTGAATTGGTTGCTTTGGATTGAAGAACCACAATTTTATACTGGTCCTTACTTATATTCACTTCCTTGTTATGTTTGCAAAAGGGATAATGATAAGTGCTATGCATGGGTAGCTTTGCATTGTGCAGATTGTAATCAGGTTTATTGGTATTCACAGAGGTCAGTGGATTATTTATGGTGTGCCCCTTGTTCTGGAAGGTGGATTCGAAATTATTTCTGGGTTAGAGCTCTTGAACAAAGTACTGGCCTGCCAGGACGGACAGGATTACAGCTCTTTGAGAGTGCAGAACAAGTGATTATAGCATATCTTAGGTGGAAGTTGCAGGAAGAACTTAGAATATTTGAAATTACTAAAGCCTCACGCATCATAGCAGCTCGCTGTAAAGCTGATTTGCCTTCAAACTTACCTCATGCTATACCTGTGAGCAAGGATGCTGATTTAGAATTAGATCAGTATATTCAAAAATTGACTCAGCCTTACAATAGACAATCTAGCAAACCAGGGAAAAGACAGCGAAGAAAGGAAAAACAACGCAAGCAGAAGGAAGAAAAGGAGAAGCAAAGCAAGCAGAAAGAAAAATGAGGTTTGTTTTTGTTATACTGCTCAATGCTGTAGCAAGCGAAGCAGTAGGAGTAACACACTTTAGTCAACCAAGGGAAAATTTATGGGTAACACTTGCTAATCAAACTAACCAATCATCACTTTGTCTTAGTCTTGGAGGAGTCACTAACCCATTTCGAACATGCCTGGTGGGACTTCCGGTGTGGTCTCCTGGAGAATTTTGTAGTTTGATAAACAATCAAACCTTATGTATGTCTAACATGTCAAACATCACATTGCTGGTGCAACAAGGGTATACTGCAGGTCAGAGTGATGGCTATCGTCAATGCTTACTAATCCAATCACTTAACACCTCTTTGCATTCTCCTCCTGAAGAGTTGGATCTTTTTGGAAGTACAAATGCCAGCATATCTGACACTACAGCTGGTGGATGGTTTAAATTCAAACTTTCGGGTGCTCAGAATTTAAACCAACCTAAAGAAACATGGGCCACCCTAGATTCATCCCTGAATGTGAGTGAATTCTCTCCACAGCATTACAGTCAATGTAACGGCACAAATATCACAGCACCAATGAAATTACCCACAGGAATATTTTTGATTTGTGGAGACAGGGCATGGAATGGTATATCAGCTAAACCACAGGGTGGACCCTGTTTTTTGGGAAAATTGTCACTGTTTCATCCTAATGTGTCCTTGCTAATGCAGCTGAGTCAAAATTCAAACAGGAGAAAACGTAGCATACATGACTTAGACTGCAGAAAGATAGGAGATCCACGGTTTTGGGGCACATTCAAACAGGCGGTGGTTTCAACTATCTTACCAGGAGGATCTGCCAATAAAGCCATGAATTTAGCAAAACAATTAGGATGCTGGGCAAGGGATGAGCTGAACAAGACATCACAAATCCTAGACATGCTAACTGCAGATGTGCAAAGTGTTAACCATGCTGTTTTGCAAAATAGAGCTGCTGTAGATTTTTTGCTCTTAGCACAAGGACATGGATGTGAAGAGTTCGAGGGAATGTGTTGCATGAATCTGTCTGATCATTCAGTGTCCATTCACACTAAGATAAAAGAACTGCAACAGGGACTTCACAAACTTAAAGAAGAAGACGGTTTAGGAATTGACAAATGGCTTAAAGGCTTAGGACTTGGACCGTGGCTGAGGAACCTTGTGATCTATGCTATAGGACTGCTGGGTGTAATCTTACTGTTTTGGCTTATTTTGCCTTGTATCTTTAACTGTATTCAAAACATGGTCAGCCATACAATAGCAAAAACATGGCAAACTAATCTCCTTGCACAAGAAGAAAACGGGGGAAATGTGGAGAGTATTATTAATAATTGGTTAGCTGAGAAAGGCCATACTGACATAATGCCGCTGGTTAAGCTGAAGGAGAAAAGTCAGCAGTCAGCAAGCTGAAAGGAAGAGTCAGCAGTGACCTTGCTGCAACATGAGGATAGGGAGTTGAGATTAGTCCTGAATATATCCTAAGAATATGTAGAAAGTATCAAAAGTAGAACCATAGGAATGTAGAAGTAGGCATAGGTGCTGATATGTAAGCTGACCAATCCTGAGCTCAACTTTTGCAATATGTATGAAGCTCATTATTAACTGTATTTAACCTGCCGTACTGATCAATAAAATCGAGCCTGTGATGATCAAATTGATGTCCTGGTTCCCTTCCGTCGACACGAGAGCATCTGGGGTTGGACAACACAGCAGGATTGAGGGAAAAATTGCCCAAGAGCATTTGGAGTTGAGTAACACAGCTGGGTTGAGGGATATCCAATAGCACCAGGACTGGCCAGTAACACCTAAACTTGTAATAGGTGATGTGAAAGTAAAAGGTACCTTATTGCTGTTTTGTGGTGTGTGAGAGTGAGACACACACAGAGTCAGCCTCAACTTCCCAGGCAGGTGGGAAGGCGGAGGCAGTGGAAAGAGGAGTGAGTGACCTGCACACTCACTGTAGCCTGTAGCTCCCAGGTGGGTGGGGGCTTCTGGGCTGAAGGGTACGAGTGACCTATGCACCGGGCTGTAGCTCCCGGGTAGGTGGGGGCTTCTGGACCCAAGAGGAGTGAGTGACCTGCGAACCAAGCTAGCGTTCCCTGGGTGTGTGAGGGGCTGTAGCTGAAGAGTGTGAAAGACACGCAGACAGCCTCACAGGTGAACGGACACCAGAGGCATCCAGAGCCAGGGCCCTTCTAGGGGGCCTGGTGACACTGAGACCTGGAGGTAAACCCCAAAGCGAAAGAGGGGGCCACAAGGACCTGTGATTTCCCAGCAATAAGGATCCACTCTGTGTCTTGAGAGTGTGAAGGAATGCGTGAAAGTGAACGAGAAATAAAAGTGAGTGAATGTAGACGAATGAAAGTATAGGTAATGTCGATTGTGCATTTTAAGCCTTACCATATCTCCTTGGAGGGAGGTGGATTGTATTGAAAAGCAGTGTGAGAAAAAGGGGGGGGGGGTTTGGGTGTAAGTAGTTGAAAGAAAAGTGGTATTTAAGTTGTTAGTAAAAAGTGAAAAAGGGAAGCAGGAGACGAATAGATAGAAAATTGAAAAACGAGACAGAAATCCAGTAAGGTAGATAAAGGAAAAAGAATAGCAGAAAAAAATTACCAACAGAAATACCCCAAGATAGCACTTTGGGGGTTATGTTAACAAACAGAAATACAACTCCTTGCAAAATATAGGGTATGCAGAAGTTGATGAGAAAAAAAAAAAAAAAACATGCAAACTTGTGAATTATATACTTGAAAAGAGCATTAGAAAATTTAACACAAAAGAAAGGAGTTATATATTGATTCAAGGTATTCCTTTAGAGTAGCACATACCTTAAGAGAAATTTAAAATGGGAGATTACTTAATTAAAGAAGAAAAAGATTAGTACATGAGAAACTTATTTTTGAGGTTTTAGAGGCATTAAAATTACCTAAGAGAGATAGCAGTAATACATATTAAAGGACACCACCAGGTAAAGACCCAGAAATAAGAAGAAATAATTGGCAGATCAAGAAGCTAAAGATGCAGCAGAAAATAGAACTGAAAGAGTTAATATTAACTCCAAAAGAAGAAAAATTGGAAATTCCAAAGTTTAGGGAATCAAAAAAAGGGAATTAAAACAAGATAGTTGGCGAACAAGATGAATCAGGGAAATTGAAACATCTTGATGGAAGACAATTAGATAATAAAATGCTCACTAGGGAATAGCGCAGGACATGTATCAAAAAAAAACCTGGCGGGATACTCAGGCTTTGTGTGTTCATTTTTTTAAAGAACTATGGGTGCACTGAAACTTTTAGAGTAGAAAAACAAGTACCTGAAACATGTATAATTTGCCAAAAGATAAATAAAAGGGTGATAAGAAAAACAATATGAGAAGGTCGTGAGTTAGCTCGTCGACCATTTCAAAGTATCCAAGCAGAAGTTTAGATTTGTTAAGCTCTGGATTTATTTGTAAAAACCGTTTAATCCAGAAGAAAAAGAGTATACCACATGGTGGGGAGGGGGGAGGCTGTAAGAAAACAACATTTTTGAAAGGCAATAAAAGCAAAACGGGGAAAGTATAGAGCTGAGAACAAATTACCTCATCCATTCCCGTTCGTTCCCCCCCAACTCGTTCGCACCATCCCTCCCAGCCCCTGTGCCGGCTCCAGCACAGTCCGTCTGTCCCAGTCCGTCTGTCGCAGTCGGGCCGCCTGGCCCGCGGCCGCTCCGCAGTTCGTGCAGGGGGTGCGGGTCTGTCCTGCCCTGTGCACCGCGGTTACCGCGCTGATCGCACCGAGGGGAGTCCCGTCTGTCCCATCTGTCCCATCCCCGGCTGCCCTGACTCTGTCGGCTCCCGCCGCTGCAGCCGGGGTCAGTCGGCTGCTTTGTCTCTGCCAGATCAGCCACCATCAGCCATGTGGGGGCGATCCACGCTCCAGCTCGGCCTGCACCGGAACAGCCCCATGAGAGATCCCGGCTGCAGACCCCGCCTTTGGAGCCCCCAGACCCTGAGCTGTGCCGATCCCCTCGGGCCATCCCGGCTGCAGACCCCGCCTCTGGAGCCCCCAGACCCTGAGCTGTGCCGATCCCCTCGGGCCATCCCGGCTGCAGACCCCGCCTCTGGAGCCCCCAGACCCTGAGCTGTGCCGATCCCCTCGGGCCATCCCGGCTGCAGACCCCGCCTTTGGAGCCCCCAGACCCTGAGCTGTGCCGATCCCCTCGGGCCATCCCGGCTGCAGACCCCGCCTCTGGAGCCCCCAGACCCTGAGCTGTGCCGATCCCCTCGGGCCATCCCGGCTGCAGACCCCGCCTCTGGAGCCCCCAGACCCTGAGCTGTGCCGATCCCCTCGGGCCATCCCGGCTGCAGACCCCGCCTCTGGAGCACCGAGACTCTTGAGCTGGGCCGAGTCTCCCCGTCCTGCCCTGAGCCCCGCTCCCTTGGTAACCACAGCTCCGGCTGCTCAGGGGAACTTTCTAAAATAATCACTTCATCGAAACACTAAAAGTTCAGTTAGAAGAAAACCCTCTCCTGATTCTTCCTAAAAATACGGGAGAAAGGCTATAGAAGATAAAAATCCAAAAAGAACGAGATAAAGAGATTGGTCTATTTCCATTAAGAGAGGTTCTCATAGGAGGGGACGGATCAGAGTTTTTAAATGCTCCTTTGACTTCGTCTGAGGTCTGAAATGTTAAGAAATAAATAAAAGGGATATTTGGAGAATCCCATAGGCATAGCTGAACAATTAGACCAACTTTTAGGTCCAAACATTTATACTTGAGAAGAGATGCGGTTGGTAATGAAAATAATATTTTTCTCAGGAAGAAAAGCAATTAATGAGTGCAACTGAAATAAAAGCTTAAGAAAAAGATAATCTGCGGAGACCCCCAGAGAAGACAAAATGCCAACTGTACCTCCTGAGTGGGGTTAAAATAATGAGGAGGGGAGTAAACACATGAATTGTTATCGGAATTCCATAACCAAGATAATAAATGAGACGGCATATCAAAGGCGAAATGCCAGAAGAAAAGGTTTTTGAAGGGCAGCTTTTAAAGGGGAAAGAAGAAACTCCAACTAGATAAACAAACCTGAGAGAAAAAGGAAAACGGTCCTAAGTAAGCAGAAGATCTGAAAATCTTTAAAGAAATGGGCACATAAAAATAATGAAGTCATAGGTTCTAATTTTTTGGGGGACAAATACCATCTGGAGCCTATGATAACTTTAAAAGTGGGAGAATTGGAATTTGTAATAGACACAGGGGCAAAGAGAACCTGCCTGTTCAATGTTCCAAAAGGTTTTAGTGTAAGCAAACATATAGTGAAAGTAACAGGGGCAAAAAGAGAAAGTTTGACATTTCTAGTCATTAAAGATGTGGTAATTGAAGGAAGAAACTAAAATTTAGATGGGAGATGTGTTATTGGTCCCAGGGGCAGGTAGCAATTTATTGGGAAGAGTCTTACAAGTGCAATCAAGAATAAGAGTTATATCAGAAAATAGGAAAATGACAGGTAGAGTTTTGAAATTAGGCCAAGAGGATGAAGGAAAAAAAATCAACAAAGAAGTTTGGGCAGAAGAAAGAAATAGGGGAAGATTAAATATCGACCCCATAAAGGTTAGAACTGAGAGAGAAGAAAGAGAGAAGTAGAGAGGTAGTTGAGAAACTCTGAGATGTTAGAATGTGAAGTGATGACATCTTGGTGCTAGAAGAGAGTAGAAGTGTGAATGAAGATTTTTGCATGAAAAGCAGAGAACTATCTAGTGTGAATGAAGATTTTTGCATGAAAAGCAGAGAACTATCTTAACACATGGTTGTTGGGAGGTTATTCAATGCCACACTGGGGTCCGGAAAAGCCTTAGCAGAACGGGCCCTGCTTGAAAGGAAAAGAGGATAAGTTGACTAGAGAAAGAAAAAGAAGGTCAGGAGCACCTGGGGACTCCGAGTTTGGGGTTGTCAGGGCTGGGAAGCGTCTGAGCGCTGCCTATGAGCGGCGGGGTCTCGGGGGCCGCGGCAGGGACCGATCCATGGAGGTGCCCCGGGCGGGGCTGGCAGCAGAGGACACAGGTTTGCGGCCAGGAGCGGGCTGGCTCCGGGGCAGAGCTGCCGGGGGGCTCCCAGACTGTCGGGGCCCCGAGCCCAGGACGGCAGCGTCGGCCCGGGAAGTGGGCCGGGAGAGAGAAGGGGAGAGAGAGAGAGAGAGGGCGAAAGAGACCCAGGGCAATCCCCAGGGTCCCCATGCCCGGGGCTGCTCTCCCCTGCTCCGGCCCTGCAGCCAAGGGGCCGCGCCGGGGGAAGGGCCAAGCACAGCACTGACAGCAGGGCTGGGAAGAGAGGGGCAGGGGGACTAGCGCTAAAAGATAAAATCAAAGCAGAGACTGCTGACTCTCCAAACCTCACAAACCGGTTTGTTTTTCTTTAGTAAGAAGTTTTTTTTGTTTTTTTCTTTTGTGTGTTTTGTTTGCTGTTAACGAGAAGGTTTTTTTCCTGAAGAAGAAGAGGCGGCTGTAGAAAAAGCTTTTAGCTAAACCCAGAAAGTTTAGAAGGAAAGCGAATAGTAAAAGTTAATGCAGTATTATCTTTCTTTTATTACTATGCTATTAAGAAGTCCTTTCCAGGTAGTACTGAAGCAGCGATCAGAATCACAGAAAGAAGGTGAATTTCATGCCAGCAGAATCAAAAGACTTGTCAAGAAACCTGAAAAATGGACTATCACATTTAAACCGGGTGATACCAAACTGACTTTCCAATGGGGACTGAGTGGTAATAGTTTGAGAAAACCCAAATGATCCAAGAAAAGTACAAAGAATAACACTGAATTAAGAAATAAGATAATGCTTATATCACTGGTTTTGAGCACTGCCTGAATAAAACATCTCCTTGGGGTAGGAATACTTCAGATAGAAGGATCAAGACTGTTTTTGTATTCTGACCTTAGCCTGAGAATTGTACGGGGAGAAGGGGAATTGCCATTTTCGTTAGTAAACTTTATTTGATTCATTCCAATACTGGACATGCTAGCTGGGTTATAAGCAAATGCTTAAATTGTGAGAGTAATTAGTATTGTAATTCGCAAAATTTATGCTCTTATTGCAAAAAGTGTTAAAGTAATAACTTGGTTTTGTGGATGGGAATTATTAGTGCCTGTTGAATGAGAGATACCTGAGGAACAGTGAGACCACAGTTAAAGAGTGTCAAAAACAATTTGCCTAGAAATTAGTTAAGAGAAAGCGACAAGAAAATAGAGGGCAAGACCAGATTGGCCTCTGTATTTTGCCACCGAGAAGATCAAATACACCTGCTGTGGGTTGCAACCTCACAGGCATGGGAGGTGGGAGTATAAGCCATACTGGCCCTCTGTTATTCCTGTTTCTGGCACTCGTTGTCTTTTCCCTTTCGGGATAACAGCAAGATCATGTCACAAATGCTACAAAAGCATCATATGGAAAGAAACCAAAGTTTCTCTTTTATTACACACACCTATGTCAACAGCCACTGTTATGACCCATCCAATTTAAGAACTTGTAGGCAAAATAGAGTAAATTATTAGACTACAAGAGACTTAAGAAAAAGTGGCAATAGATTTAGAACTGAATGTCCAAAAGGAGAGAGATGGATTTGTTTTAAATTTAATCTTGAAGATACAGTTCAAGATTTGGGGAAAAAAACCAAATAATAAACGAAAAGGTGAAACCAGCACAGCAATCTAACTCTGTATTGACTCCAAACTATCTGTTGAATTGTAATACAAGACTCCAAGCAGTTATAGAAATGATAGCAAAGAAGGCTGCCCAGGCATTAGAGTTAATATTAAGCCAGCTAAGCCAAACGAAAACTGTAGGGTATTAGAATAGGTTGGCTTTAGACTATTTATTGGCCAAAGAAGGGGGTGTTACTGGAAAGTTCAATATATCAGATCGTTGAAAATTGATGACCACAGAAAAGTCATTCTAGCAAAAGCAAAAGAAATCAAAAAGAAAAATATATATGCATATAATAACCCAGGTACCAGTCCAAAAATTAGAAAACAATGTTAAAATCTAGCTGGTGGTGTAATGCATTAGAAGAAATTAAGATCTTTCATTTGGTGTTACAACTGTTTTTATATTTCTTACTTGTGTAATCCCCTGTTTCACTTTGCCAGCATAGTCCAGAAGACGCGAGTAGAAAAAAATATTGCTCAAGCGAAATGATTTACAAAGAAAAAGAGTGGGGATTGTGAAAAATGCATGTATTTTATGATTGGCTTTTCACAAATATTAAAATGAATATTATACGTATTGTGTTAGAAAATAATGCTGTATTAATTTTCTTAAGTACTGTGTAAAATATAGTTTTAAGTTATAAAAATTGTTAAAATAGAAACGATGCTATGTAGGATGCTTTGTTTAACAGAAAGGGCTTGCAGCGAGATAGCAGCCACAGGACACCTAGATCTTTCAGAGAAAGGGAATTTATTGCCTTCTTATCTGAAGAAACGAACTTCTTCCCGCCTTGGAGGCGCTGTTAGGATTAGAAGGAAGAAGCTGACACACACCAGACAAAATCCTGTATTTGAATGGAATTTATACCTCAGGTATGAAGTGCATGAATATGCAACAGGCTATTGTTCTTAAGGGTTAATCCTTTGTTAACGGGTGTCCTTTTTCGGGCTCGTGATGCCCAGAAAAATGTACCCGGACGTCCGTAACTCTTTGCTTTTATTGTCTCATATTGTCGTAATTCAATTTGTCCAAATTGTTATTACCCTACTTGTGTTACTATTTTTATAACTATTTCATTACTATTAAACTTTTAAAAATTTTAAAAGCAAGTGATTGGCGTTTTTCACACACCCCCACCCTGTGAGGGCCCCCCGGGGTCCCACTAAGCCGCACGGGTAATACTCACCCCGCGCGGGGACGCGACAGGCTGGAGCAGCTGAAACCAAGTCCCCGTCCTGGAATCGGCCCGCTGTGGGTGCAGCGGGGTCCCGACTCTGCCCACACGCCTTCTTTGCCGGCAAAAACGCGATGAAGAAGACAAGGGAAGGTGGAAGTCCATTAGCTACTGTAAGCCACCCATGAAATTACCAGCTTCTTCGTGGCCGTCGTGGGAGAGGAACACGTGGGCGCCACCTGCAGTGTCCCCGGTCTCTGGGCTCGTATGAGTCCAAACCCGGCTCACTCAGGACCCAAGCCCACACAGAACCACATGAACGAGATAAAAGATGAAGAGCGCTCCCTGCCACGTGGGTCAGTGTCCAGTTATTCGTGTGGGACAGATCACCTGCTGCAGGCGACCACGCAGGCAGCAAAGAGGGCGTGCCACAGCTACGGTGGGCTTTTATGCGCCAGGTGGGGCGGGCGGGGAAAGAGGGCCACGGTCAGGGGGAGCGACATCCGAGAGGGGTGGGGGGAGGGACCATCCGTGGGACAGACCATAAGGGATACAGAGAGCAGGGGGGTGAGGGAGGAACCATGTGGGGGGGAATATACCATCCACGTGCTCAATAAGATTTTTTCCCAACACCCAGTGCAACCAACTAAATACCGAGTGCAATACAACCCAGTGCAACCAACTAAATACCGAGTGCAATACAACACCCCTCTGCCCTTTCCCCACCATGGGCACCCCGTGCAGCCGCTCCCAGGTTTCGGGACGTGTCTCCCACGGAGGGAGCCCAGCAGGACAGCTCAGTACCCGAGTGCCCTGAGCCTGCTGGGGACAATTCCTCTGGGCTGTGCCCGTCTTGTCCGGGCTGTGCCCGCAGTGCCAAGCAGCAGAGAGGGCAGCTCAAGCCTCAGCAGGGCTCAGGCCCAGAGGCACAGCAATTACCTCCTGTGGTTGTGCCTGGCATCGCCTCTCTTCCTGCACCAGAGGCTGGCACAGAATCACTGCTTCCTCCAGGGAACTCAGCTTCCAGCACAGGCTCTCCTTTCATTTCTGAAGAATGGAAAAGAGACAGCTGGATCAGATGGAAACACTCCTCATTGGGAATGGGGAAGATGACAGATTCAGGCGGCAATAGTTGCAAAAGGCATGGATAAGGATCAGAAAACACCCTGGATTTTGGCACTGTCCCAGACTGGTCCCTTCTCCAAACAGCCCCTACACCTGATGTGCCTGGAGACAGGGAAATTGCGGGGGATCTCAGGGTGTGCATGGCCTGTGGGGTATCCCAGGTTCCCTGCTGGGCTAATTTGCCCCCGAGCAGGCAGCACTGGCTGGAGACCTCAGTCCTTCATGGGGACAGAGTGTCCGAGTACCCAGGCCGCGCTCAGCCGCTGGCTACCTTAGCAAGCCCAGTGGATATCAGCTCTTTAGTGATTATCAGCTCTCTTATGGTTTCAGCTCTTTGCTTGCTAAGGCGCCTTGCAGGCTAGCCGGGAAGCAGACGCTGCCAGAGAGGAGAAGAAAGGTCCTGGCGTTCCACAGCGAGGGTTTTATTGAGGGGTCTGTGAAGGGTTCTAGAGATGGCTCCTCTCCAGAATGGTCTAAAACAGCTCTATATATGGGGTGTAAGGGGATCCATACTTGTACAATAGTAGGGGTTAAGGGGAATTGACCTATGGGGTTACAGAGAGATATGCTGGGGTCCAAAAGGAGGAAGGCAGGGGCTTCTTTTGCTACTTCATCATGACTTGGCAATTCCTGTCTTTAAGCCTCGGCCCTCCATGGGGCCCTAGCATGCTCGGAGCCTGCTACAGTGGTGCATTTTGGTCTGCCTGTCAGCTGATGGCCAATGCCTTCCTGCAGAGGCTGGGGAGAAGCTGCAGCCAGGCCAGGCTGGCAAACAGCCCTGCAGGGCGTGGAAGCAGCAGCGGGGCAGCGAGGCTGCCATGGATCCCTTCCTGCTGTGCCGGGCACGGCGTGTCCAGATGTGCAGCCAAAGCCCCCGGCTGCTGAGCCCTGGAAGGAGGCTGAGGGAAATGAACCCCCCTTGACTTCTCTGAGGTATTTCCTTCTGCATTTACTTCATGTGTTTGGATGGTTCCAGGGATATCTTGTCTGTTGTGTGTTTGATCTTCCCTGCCGGGGGCCCTTGGAGCACAATATTTCCATTTCCCAGGAATGGATGCCAGAGAAGCAGGGCTCAGCCTGTGGGGTCAGCAGGGACACCCAACTCACCCCTGCGACGGGAGCCTGGCTTCTGTGCAGGACTGATCACAGGGACAGAAAAAGCCCTCCCTGCAGACACATCTGCAACACATCAGCCACAGAAGCTTCTGCCATCCCTGCTCAGCTGCACGGGCACCACTGAGCCGCAGGAGCGGTGAGGGGATCGCGCAGGGCGAGGGCACACATGTGCATGGCTCTGTCCTGGCACCTGCAGCGATGCCCCCCTGGCCGAGCTTTGGGCTCTGACCTGGCAGCTCTCCCAGGGGAAAGGCCTTGACCTACCCTCACCATCTCCCAGAGCCTCAGTCCTGGATGTGGGTTGGGAAGCCAGATCACCTTCACCAACAGGTTCAGCTGCAAAGAAAGGCACGACAGAACAGCACCCATGGCACTGTAGGGGATCCTCAGATTGTGGCAAGGCTCAGCCCCGGGGCACAGGCCTGGGCCTAATCCCTGCCCGCTCTGCTCTTCTCTGTGGCTGCACAGAGCACACAGAAGGACGCACTGGCATTGCACATGGGAGGAGGATGGACAGCTAAATGCTCCTTCCTCTCACTGACAGTGATCCTGTGGGATCACTCAGGGCTCCAGAAGGGAGCCGGGTAAGGTTTTCAGAATGCTTCAACCTTAAGATTATGTTAAGGGAAATGGCTTATGATTGAGTTCTTGTCACATTGATTATTGTCTCTGGAAAGACAGACTGACAACTTGCCTCCAGCATCTTCCAGGAATTTCATTCCATTTCCCAGCAGGGCTTCCAAAACACCCGTGTCATGCTTCCAGTCTAGGACAGAGCACTGATCAGAACCATTTCCGTGTTGTGTTGGCATCCCCTTCTGCCTTTGGGAACAGGGCACTGCCAGGGGCTTGGTTAAGGCTGTGGGAGCCAGGTGTGAATGCACAAGGCCAAACTGCACAGGGGCCTGGGGAGCTCTGGGCAGGCTCCTGGTCACTCTGCACCCTCTTTGCAGGCCCTGTGACACATCCCTGGAGAGGAAACTGGGGCTGCCCAGGGCCCTGGGGGCTCTCTCCCTCCCCCAGAGGAAACCCTCCCTGAAGGCCTGGGGAAAACCATCCCCAGCGCTTCCCGGGGAGCAGGGAGCGCTGTCCCGGGAAAGGGGAGCCAGGCTGCCGGCTCACCTGCTCGCCGCGCTTGCAGCGGAGCAGCCTGGGCAGCCCTGGCAGGCAGGGCCACGGCCAGGAGGAGCAGGAGGAAGAGGCGCAGAGCAAGGGCCATGCTGCCTTGCCCTCTGCCAGTCCCGCAGCTCTTGCTGCCACCGCTGTCCTGACACCGCTGTCCCAATGTCAGCACCACTGCTGCCACCGCCGCTGCTGCTGCTGCAACAGTTGTGCTCAAGGACTGACTGCTCGCTCCTTGTGCTTCTGTGCAACCACCGGGTCTGGGAAATCTGTGACCTCAGAGCCAACTGTAAATACCTGTAACCATCAATTATCGCTGTGCAGTTGGAGGGAAAACTTCCCCCACTGTACCCAGCACTGCATTGTTCATACTTTACCATATTAAATAATAAATTCATTGCTGCTTGAATATTGGCCTAGTCAGGCTTCTTATTCATAACAAGGACAAGGTAGCAGAGAACAACGTAAAAATCAGCTGAAAATAAAAGGAGGAAATGCTAAAGGAGTTATTTGTGCACATTTGGAGATTTATTTTTCTTGGGTGCAAAGCAAAATCAAAAGGTCCTAAATGCCCATAAGATTGGAAATGTGGAATGTCCTCCATAGCAGAGTGTTGGACCTCTGCATCCTTAAAACAATTTTATGGTGGTGGAACAGTGGCAGCTTGAGCTGGTGCCTCTGGGGGACCCTGAACAAAGAACCCCTGGGCTTTGATACCCTCCCAGGTGAAGTGTGACAGTCTGGGGTATTGCTGCTGTGTCCGAGTGCCCGGGCACTGCCTGGCACCACAGGTCCCCAGAGCCTCTGCTGAGCCATCCCTCTCCTACAGTCAAGTTTGGTCTGTCACATTTGGCTTTTCTCTCTGATGCACTAGCAGGACCACAAGAGCATGTGGTGCTGAGGATGTAAAAATGCCTGTTCTGGCTGGAACCTTGCTGTTGTGTGACAGCCTGCAGGCAGAGCGGGCAGCTGGAGGGATGTTGACTCGTGTCCCCGGTGCCAGCCGTGCTGCATACATGAGAGCTGCTGGGTGTTGGTGCTCGCTGGTGTTAGAAATAGGGCCAGGAGAGGAGCTAATTTAAAATGCCTTTATTAAAGACAGCTCTGGGTGGGGAACCCGAGGTGTCACGCACACCGCCACTGCTCCCACTGGACGACGCTGAGGAGGAACAGTACAGCTTTGTCTCTCGGCACAGCTGGGCCTTCCATCCTCACCAGAGTCCTTAGGAAGGCAAATATTGGCTCACAGCCAAGGGGCATCTTCCAAGCTGGGTACTATCAAAATTATGGGGACAGGACGGAATCCGGCTCTGGCCAAGAGTGGGTGGCTTAGTGTGGTTCTGATGGGCTAAAGTCAAAGTTTATGTGCTGGTTTGTTGTTTTGACAGTGTTCATATAGTTCCCACAGCCTCTCATTTAAATTCAGTCCGGGTGCAAGTCCTCCTGCGAGGAGGGGAGTAGGAAAAGTGGTTCCCGAAGGGAATGGATACACATCCCGGGTGAGACGGAAAGGGGAACAAATACAGAGAATGACGGGGAAAGATAAAAATACAGGGTGAAATAGCAACATCTAACAGCGGCAGCTGAAAACAAGTCTTAGAATACTAACATTCAAAGTTTAACAAATGACTAACACGGGGTACAAATACAGAGTATGACAAGAAGAGATACGAATACAGGTAAAATAGTAACAGTCAGCAATGGCAACTGAAGGCAAGTCCTAGAACTCTAACAGTCAATGTTTAACAACAGACCAATACTTCAAATTAAGACCTTATCAATTTCATTAACGTCAACTACCAATGACAACTCTGAAAAAGAGCTCTCATCTCCAGGATTTCATTCCTCACACTGGGACCCGGCCTGGCCCGGCACCACGGGGAGTTACAAAGCGTCTTCAAGGAATCCCTGTGGCATTGTGTGTTTTATACGGGTTTTATTGTAAAGTTGGTTATTTTGGAAATTAGGATTTTGGTTTGACCCTCGGTTCCCCCCATGTTCTCCCTCATAAAGGTTTGTTCCTCCGGCCAGTTACCTGTCCATCATTGTAAGCAGCCTCCTTTCATTTCGAGAAATTTCTGTGTCAATCTTGCCTTACTTAACACATGATTTGTCCCCCGACCCTTCTCCCTCCCCAGTGCCATTGCTATTGGTTCGGTTGTGTCCCTCGCTCCTCCCCTGGGCTTCGTTCATTGGTCCCTTGTGTCCCCTCGTGTCACGCCCTTCGCCTTTATAAGTGCCCCCCCAACAGTTTTTCTCTGAAACCGCTGCTGGCCGCGGCTGTGTCAGTAAAGTGTCTGGGCATTTCTACGTGTGTCCAGTCCTTCCTTCCTGCGCCTCAGTGCTTCGCAGTGCTGCTCTCGCCTGCGTCGCTACACCGCAGACGGAGCCAGAACTCGGGGTCCTGGCAACGAACCTGAGAGTGGCGAGATTCGTGGTCTCCACCCGTCAGCTGCTGTGGCTGCGGGACGAGACTGCAAATCCCCAGGCGGTAAACCGTACGATTTAGCCTGGGATTTAAAGTTGTTTCGCAGTAAATCTTGTAAAAGGCCTGAGCAAGTCTCCTATGAATTGTCTCCCTGGCAAGCCCAGTCCCGGCCCCGAAGGCCCCTCAGCATTGTCAGGGCAGTGGCAGGAGCCGGCAGCTCGCCCAGAGCGAGTCCCTGCCGCCCGGGATGGCCACAGGAGAGGCGGGCGGGCGGCGCCAGGGCCCTGCGCGGGGCTCCCCAGGCTCCTGCGGCATCGGTTCCGTCCCCTCGGGCGCCGAGCGGAGCCCGGAGCCGCCGCTCTGCCTGCGGGGCTGTGTGTGCCCGGCCCCGAAGGAGGCAGGGCCGGGGCTGTGGCGCCGCCTGCCCGGTGCTGAGCGCCGCCCGTGCCGTGCCCGTGCAGCGCGACCCGGCGGGGCAGCTCCGGCTCGGCTCGTCGCCAGCGCCGTCCCGGCACGGCGGCTGCCCCAGGGCCGCGGCAGCCCCGAGCCGGACGGGCCCGGAGGGCCTCGGGAGGGAGCGCGGGAGGGCCCCGAGCCCTGCGGGCCTCAGCAGAGACTCCCGCCCCACTGCGGGCAGCAGGAGGGGCGCAAAGCCCCGGGACGCTTATGAGAGCCAACAGCCCTCTCCGTATGTGAAGTGAGACCCCAAAACCCCGTCATGTGCCTCAGCAGAGACCCCAGCACCCTGCACACCTTGGGAGAGATCCCTAACTCCGTGCATCCCTCACACAAAATTCCAAATCCTTTGCATGACTTGAAGTGGACCCCAGCACCCTCCGTGCCTCAGAGGGAGCCTGAAATATCTCTGTGTGTCCCACAAGGGATCCCAGCCCCTCGTGCGCCTTATGGGGGCCCCCAAAGCCCCCAGGTGCCTTACGGGGAAGGCCAGGGCAGCTAGGGCTAGGGTTCTGACCAGGAAACGGAGTGTGGCTGCAGCTGGGCTGTTGTGCCTCTGGGGCTGTTCATCAGCCCCATCGGGCCCCAAGGCCACACAGCCCTTCCCTTCCCTCCCCCCCTTCTGGCCCTCGTCCAGAGGAGCAGACCCTGTGCAGCACCCTGCATTGGTGGTGGGCCATCAATTAGGTTCTATGAAGTGTATGTTAATTAGGGTGGGGCTTTGTTTTGCCTGCTGGAATTGCTGGTCAGGCTGTGTCCCTGGAGATGCTCTTGATGGCTTCCCTCTTTTCCTGGGCTTGCTACTGGAGGAGGTGCAGGCCCAGATGATGCCGGGGAAGGCAATGTGCCCTCAGCCCAGGGACGCTCAGCATGGGCTCCCCCAGCCCTGGGGACCCCGCCGCTGGTCACAGCAGCCCCTGCCTGGCTCCTGCCTGCCCACACCGTGGGCATCCACGGCTGCTCCTGGGCACGGAGCTGAGCCAGTGCTGCTGCCGGCTGGGCTTTGCTGCTGCTGCCACCCGGACACTGGGGTGACAGCTCCATCTCTTTATTGCAATAGAAGAAGAGGCCATGAGCTACCTGGGTGGATATGGGGGGATGGGGGGGTGTGAAAAATGCGTACTTTATGATTGGCTTTTCGCAAATACTAAAATGAACATTATAGGTGTTGTGTTCCAATGTAATGCTGTATTAATTCGTTTAAGTAGTGTGTTAAATAGTTTTAGCTTATAAAAAATGTTAAAATAGAAGCTAAGCTATGTGAGATACTTTTTTTTTTAAAGAAAGGACTCACAGCAGGATAGCAGCCACAGGACATATATCTGTAAGAGAAAAAGAATTCATTGCCCTCTTATCAGAAGAAACAAAGTTCTTCCCGCCTCGAAGGCACTGTTAGGATTCAGAGGAAGAAGTTGATGATGACTGGACAGAATCGTACATTTGAACGGAATTTATGCATCATGTATGAAGTGTATGAATATGCAACAGGGTATTGTTTTTAAGGGTTAATCCTCTGATAACGGGTGTCCTCTTTTGAGCTTGTGCTGCCCAGAAAAAGGTACCCGAACATCCATAACTCTTTGTTTCTATTGTCGCATATTGTCCTAATTCAAATTGTGCAAATTATCATGACTCTAATTGTATTACTATCTATATAACCATTTTATTAAACTTTAAAATTTTAAAATCAAGTGATTGCCATTTTTCACAGGGGTGTAACCTACAGGGTTGTTTAGAGGGCATGGCCAGGGGGCTCTGGGGCAGAGGAAGGGACGTGTTGGTCTCAGGAGGGGCTGGAGGGTGCTGGGCTGCTGCTGGGGTCTATAGAAGATCTTGAGAATGGGCTGGGACGGGACAGAGGAAGATCAAAAAGGGGATGAGGGCAGCTCAGGGATACACATGGGGAGGGGAGGTGGCAGTGGGATCTACACTGGGAGAATAGCAGGTTTCGTCTTAGATGGCCGTTCCGGGGTCCTCTTCTCAGAGCTCTTCAGAGGGCTGCCCAGGCCCCCTGGGTGTGAGGTGCTGCCGCCTTTAAACTGATGTGCAGAGGTGAAACTGTGGAGAGAGGAGGTGGCTGAGGCCCCAGCTGCCAGGGGCACACAGGGAGCCTCCTGCACAGCAGGGCCCAGAGCTGGCAAGGCTCCCCAGCACGGCTGGAGCTGCTGGCACAGCTTGGCCCAGTTGCACAGCTGTCCCTCAAGGCGCCGGCGAGCAGGGCACGGCTCTGGGCAGGCTCCCTGGCCAGGAGCGGGCCCCAGAGCGCCTCTGCCTTTCAAGGGCAATCTCGTCCCTGCTCTTTCTCCTCCCCACCGTGCTTTGCCTCTGCCCTGTGCCCCTGGGGTTTGCCTTGGCCAGGCAGCCTCAGTGGGAGCCAGCACTGGCTGCAGCCCCAGCGGGCCCCCCAGGACAAGGCCCAGCAATGAGGAGGCCAATGAAAGCTCTGGGCAGCAGCAGAACCCTCAGCAGAGTTCTTTGGACAATCATGGACTGGCCACACCGACACCGCAGCCTCACTGGGAATGTTTCCTGTCTGCAGTAGACTTTCAAAAGAAGCTGTTTGACGGGGAGAGCAACAAAACACTCACTCGTTTCTCTTCCAGGAATACCAGATTCCAAAGCAGCACAACATGAAGACAAGCTCCAAAAGAAGTAGGCCTGCCAGAAACCCCAGCCAGCAGCCTGTTCCCTGACAGAAACCCCCTCCAGGGCCCTCCTGGGAATCAGGAACATGTGCTGTGGTTCCAGCTGCACCTGTGGGAGCAATGGGGAGCGTCAGCCCGTGCTGTGCTGCACTGCTGAGCTGGCAGCACGGTGGATGCGGGCAGGACGTTCTCCGTTTCCCCCAGGCTGGGGCCTGCAGGCACCTTGCCGCCCCTTGGCACAGGCTGTGCCACCCAACAAAGCCCAGCAGGCCGGGAGGAGAGCCCGGGGGCAGCGCAGCTGCTTGGGCAGTGGCTGCTTGGAGGGACACGGGCCAAAGCCATCCCTGATCAGCCACTGCCAGCCCTGGCCCTCCCTGCCCCGTGACAGCTCCCCCAGCCCCAGGGCACAGAGTCAGGCCCTGTCAGGACCCAGTGCAGCCCCTGCCCAGTCGGGAGCCGAGGCTGGCTCTGGCCCTGGGCTTGCGGCAGGGCTCCTGCTCGGGGCTGCTCCTGTGCCTTGGGCCTCGGGGCACTCAGGGCCAGCTCCGGAGCAGCTGCAGCGGGAGGGACGTTGGTGCACGAGTCCCCTTTCCCCGGGGCTGTGAATGAGCTCCAGAGGCACCTCCAGCTTTGGCTGCTCCGGGCCTTGCAAGGGCAGGCCCTGGGGGAAGAGCTGCTGCCACACAGCCCCGCCAAGGGCTGAGCCCTGCTGAGCCTGGCACAGCAATTACCTTCTGTGCTTTCACCTGTGCTTGGCATCACATTTGTTCCTGCAGTAGAGCCGGACACCGACCCACTGCTTGCTCCGGGTTGTGGCTCCTTCTGCACAGAATTTTGTCCCATCACTTGAAAAAGAAAGAGGCACAGCTGGATCAGATGGCAACATTCCCCATTCGGGGGGGGTGACATTGGCAGGAGGCACTGCTTGTAAAAGTCAGTGAAAAGACTGGGAAATGCCCCTGCTGTTGGGGCTGGGCCGGAACACTCCCTCCTCCACATAGCTGTGCCTCCTGATCTGCTCAGAGACAGGGATGTTGCAGGGGATCTGAGGCCCGTGGTGCGGTTTGGACTGTGTGGCAGCTGATGCCCAATGCCTTCCTGCAGAGGCTGGGGAGAAGCTACAGCCAGGCCAGGCTGGCAAACAGCCCTGCAGGGCGTGGAAGCAGCAGCGGGGCAGCGAGGCTGCCATGGATCCCTTCCTGCTGTGCCGGGCACGGCGTGTCCAGATGCGCAGCCAAAGCCCCCGGCTGCTGAGCCCCAGGACAAGGCTGGGGGAATGCACCCACTTTGTCCAGCCTGTGCCCCATTCTGTGTTTGTCTCAGGAATTCATTTGAGTCAAGAGACGTTTTGGCTGCACTATCATGGGTCTTTCCTTTTGTTCCATGTTCCATTTCCCATGAATGGATGCCACAAAAGCAGAGCTCAGCCTGTGGAGTCAGCAGGGACACACTACTCACCCCTGCGATGGGAGCTGGGTTGGTGCCAAGAATCCAGCCGAGCCGCTGGAGAAGTCCTCCCTGCAGACACATTTGTAACTCAACAGCCACAGAAGCTTCTGCCATCTCTGCTCAGCTGCACGGGCACCACTGAGCCGCAGGAGCGGTGAGGGGATCGCGCAGGGCGAGGGCACACACGTGCATGGCTCTGTCCTGGCACCTGCATCGATGCCCCCCTGGCCGAGCTTTGGGCTCTGAGCTGGCAGCTCTCCCAGGGGAAAGGCCTTGACCTACCCTCACCATCTCCCAGAGACTCAGTCCTGGATGTGGTTTGGGAAGCCAGATCACCTTCAGCAACAGGCTCAGCTGCAAAGAAAGGCAGGACAAAACAGCTCCCGTGGCACTGTAGGAGATCCTCAGGCTGCAGGCAAGGCTCAGCCCCGGGGCACAGCCCTGGGCCTGGCCCCTGCCCGTTCTACCCTTCTCTGTGACTGCACAGAGCACACAGAAGGACACGGCCATTGCACACGGGGAGAGGATGGACAGCTAAATGCTCCTTCCTCTCATTCGCAGCAATCCTGTGGGATCACTCAGGGCTCCAGAAGGGGCGGGCCAAGAATTCAAGAATCTTTCAACCATGAGATTATGTTAAGGGAAATGGAAGGCAAGGGAGCTCTAGTGACATTTACACTGATTATTGTCTTGGGAAAGGCACACTGAGAACTTGCCTCTAGCATCTTCCAGGAATTTCAAGCCATTGTCCAGCAGGGCTTCCAAATAATCCATGTTACGATTCCAGTCTGGAACAGAGCACAGATCAGAACCATTTCCATGCTGTGCTGAGATCCCCTTCTGCCTCTGGGAAATGGGCACTGCAAGGGGGTCGGGTAAGGCCATGGGAGCCAGGTGTGAATGGACATGGCCATAGCTGCACCGGGGTCTGGGGAGCTCTGGGCTGGCTCCTGCTCCACCCCCATTCTCTTTGCAGGCCCTGGGCAACATCCCTGGAGAGGTGCCTGGAGCAGCGCAGGTTGCATTGGGGCTCTCTCACAGCCAAAGCTGAAACTCCTCCTAAAGCCCTGGTGCAAAAATGCAGCAGGCAGTGCCACAATTATCCCTCCCTCTGTCCTGCCCTCCCTTACTCCCTTCCTGACTCCCTCTCTCTCTTTATTCCTCTTTCCTACGAAATTGCTCCCCCAACAGAAGTGGACATAGCCAAGCCCTCTCAGGACCCAGTGGAGCCTTGCTCTGCCCCTCTGCCCTTTCCCCACCATGGGCACCCCGTGCAGCCGCTCCCAGGTTTGGGGACGTGTCTCCCACGGAGGGAGCCCAGCAGGACAGCTCAGTACCCGAGTGCCCTGAGCCTGCTCGGGACAATTCCTCTGGGCTGTGCCCGTCTTGTCCGGGCTGTGCCCGCAGTGCCAAGCAGCAGAGAGGGCAGCTCAAGCCTCAGCAGGGCTCAGGCCCAGAGGCACAGCAATTACCTCCTGTGGCTGTGCCTGGCATCGTCTCCCTTCCTGCACCAGAGGCTGGTACAGAATCCCTGCTTCCTGTGGGAAACGCCGCCTTCAGCACAGCCTCTGCATCCACTTCTGGAGAAAGGAAAAGGAACACTGGGTCAGAGGGGGCTGTTTCCCATCGGCAAGGGCGCAGCTCAGGAGGCATTGCTTCTCAAAGACACGGATAAGTATCAGGAAAATGCCCAGACTCTTGGGATTGGGCAGGAGCACTCCCTTGTGAAAACAACTGTGCGCCTCCTGATCTGCTCAGAGACAGGGAAATTGCAGGGGATCTCAGGGTATGCATGGCCCGTGGTGCTGTTCGGGCTCCCTGTCAGCTGATGGCCAATGCCTTCCTGCAGAGGCTGGGGAGAAGCTGCAGCCAGGCCAGGCTGGCAAACAGCCCTGCAGGGCGTGGAAGCAGCAGCGGGGCAGCGAGGCTGCCATGGATCCCTTCCAGCTGTGCCGGGCACAGTGTGTCCAGATGTGCAGCCAGAGCGCCCGGCTGCTGAGCCTGAGGACAAGGCTGAGGGAAATGCACCCACCTTGTCCTCCCTGAAGCATTTTCTTTAGCAGTTGCCACATGACTTCAAATGGCTTCTGGAATTTCTTGTCTGTCGTGTGTTTGGGCTGTACTGTTGGAGGATCTTGACAGAAAGTAGTTCCATTTCCCATGAACGGATGCCACAATAGCAGGGCTCAGCCAGTGAGGCCAGCCGGGACACGCTACTCACCGCTGTGATGGGAGCTGGTTTGGTGCTCACTATGCAGCCCAGGAGTTGGTGAAGTTGTCCCTGCAGTCACATCTGTAACTGAACAGCCACAGAAGCTTCTGTCACCTGGTTCTTGCCAGCTTGTCAATGATTATGCCTTGGTGGGACGGTGAGAACGCACCTGCAGAACCCTCAGTGGGCTTCACAATTTCAAACCTCCAGGTTAATGGATAAGCCGTCCCAGTATCCCAGTCTGGAAGCAAACCAAGATGAGAACTGTTTCCTTTTGTGCCAAGGCTGGCTCTGGCCCTGGGCTCGCGGCAGGGCTCCCGCTCGGGGCTGCTCCTGTGCCTTGGGCCTCGGGGCACTCAGGGCCAGCTCTGGAGCAGCTGCAGCGGGAGGGACGTTGGTGCACGAGTCCCCTTTCCCTGGGGCTGTGAACGAGCTCCAGAGGCACCTCCAGCTTTGGCTGCTGACGGGCCGTGCAAGGGCAGACCCTGGGGAAGAGCTGCTGCCACACAGCCCTGCCAAGGGCTGAGCCTGGCACAGCAATTACCTTCTGTGCCTGTGCCTGTGTCTGGCATCTCCTCCTTTCCTGTGGCAGGGGCTGGCAACGAAGAGCGACTGCTTCCTTCAGGAAATGCTGCTTTCCACAGAACCTCTATGTCCACCTCTTGAGAAAGGAAGGGAGAAAACTGCATCAGAGGGAACTGTTCGCTATTTGGGTGGTGGCATCTACAGGAGGCAATATTTGTTAAAGACCAGGAAAACAGCCAAGTTTTTGGGACTGGGTCAGATCACTCCCTGGTGCAAACCCCCTCCTTTTCCTAAGGAGGAGACCAGGATATTGTGGGGAATTTCAGGGTCTGTTGATGTTTGGTCTGCCTGTCAGCTGATGCCCAATGCCTTCCTGCAGAGGCTGGGGAGAAGCGGCAGCCAGGCCAGGCTGGCAAACAGCCCTGCAGGGCGTGGAAGCAGCAGCGGGGCAGCGAGGCTGCCATGGATCCCTCCCAGCTGTGCCGGGCACGGCGTGTCCAGATGTGCAGCCAAAGCCCCCGGCTGCTGAGCCCCAGGACAAGGCTCAGGGAATGCTCTCACCATTCCTTTTGTGCAGTTCCTGCACTATCTGTTTCAAGACGTTGTTTGACTCAAGGGATTTCATCTCGCCTCTAGGTTTGTTCTTCCTTCTTGGAGGACCTTAAGAGAAAGTAGCTCCATTTCCCATGACTGGATGGCACAAAAGCAGGGCTCAGCCTGTGGGGTCAGCAGGGACACACTACTCACCCCTGCGATGGGAGCTGGGTTTGCGTGCAGGAATCAGAAAAGGAGCAGCAAAAGTCCTCCCTGCAGAAGCACCTATAACTCAACAGACACAGCAGCATCTGTCACCTGGTCCTGCCAGGTTGTCAATGCTTAATCCTTGGTGGGACAGTGAGAACATACCTGCAGGAGCCTCCAAGGGCTTCAAAACTTGATCCAGCCATTCTAATGGCGATGCCTTCCCAGCAACCTTATCTAGAACAGAGCACAGAGGACAACATTTTTCAGGCTGTGCTGGGATCCCCTTCTGCCTCCGGGAAATGGGCGCTGCAAGGGGGTCGGATAAGGTCATGGGAGCCAGACGTGAATGGACATGGCCAAAGCTGCACAGGGGACTGAGGAGCTCTGGGCAGGCTCCTGGTCACTCTCTGCCCACTTAGCAGGTCCTGTGCAACATCCCTGGAAGGGGCAACTGGAGTAGCCCAGGGCGCTGGGGGCTCCCACTCACACCCAGAGGAAATCCTCCCTAAAGCCCAGAGGGAAACTGCGGCAGGCAGTGCCACAGCTATCCCTGCCTCCCTCTGTCCCTCCTGCCCTCCTTCTGCTGGGACACTGCCCAGTCCTCAAGGGCACGTGGCCAGGCCCTGTCAGGACCCACTGGAGCCTTGCTCTCCCCCTCTGCCCTTTCCCCACCATGGGCACCCCGTGCAGTCGCTCCCAGGTTTCGGGACGTGTCTCCCACGGAGGGAGCCCAGCAGGACAGCTCAGTACCCGAGTGCCCTGAGCCTGCTCGGGACAATTCCTCTGGGCTGTGCCCGTCTTGTCCGGGCTGTGCCCGCAGTGCCAAGCAGCAGAGAGGGCAGCTCAAGCCTCAGCAGGGCTCAGGCCCAGAGGCACAGCAATTACCTCCTGTGGCTGTGCCTGGCATCGCCTCCCTTCCTGCAGCAGAGGCTGGCACAGAATCACTGCTTCCTCCATGGAACTCAGCTTCCAGCACAGGCTCTCCTTTCATTCCTGAAGAATGGAAAAGACACCGCTGGATCAGATGGAAACATTCCTCATTGGGAATGGGGAAGATGACAGGTTCAGGCGGCAATAGCTGCAAAAGGCATGGATAAGGATCAGGAAACACCCTGGATTTTGGCACTGTCCCAGACTGGTCCCTTCTCCAAACAGCCCCTACACCTGATGTGCCTGGAGACAGGGAAATTGCGGGGGATCTCAGGGTGTACATTGCCCGTGGTGTAGTTTTGCCTGCCTGTCAGCCTTCCTGCAGAGGCTGGGGAGAAGCTGCAGCCAGGCCAGGCTGGCAAACAGCCCTGCAGGGCATGGAAGCAGCAGCGGGGCAGTGAGGCTGCCATGGATCCCTTCCCGCTGTGCCGGGCACGGCGTGTCCAGATGTGCAGCCAAAGCCCCCGGCTGCTGAGCCCCAGGACAAGGTTGAGGGAAATGCTCTCACCATTCTCTTTGTCCAGTATCGCCAGTATTTGTTTCAAGATGTCGTTTGACTCAAGTGATTTCTTCTCATTCCTATGTTTGTTCTTCCCTCTCGGACGACCTTAAGAGAAAGTAGTTCCATTTCCCATGACTTGATGGCACAAAAGCAGGGCTCAGCCTGTGGGGTCAGCACGGACACACTACTCACCCCTGCGACGGGAGCCTGCCTTCCGTGTAGGACTGGTCACAGGGACAGGAAAACTCCTCCCTGCAGACACATCTGTAACTCAACAGCCACAAAAGCTTCTGCCATCTCTGCTCAGCTGCACGGGCACCACTGAGCCGCAGGAGCGGTGAGGGGATCGCGCAGGGCGAGGGCACACATGTGCATGGCTCTGTCCTGGCACCTGCAGCGATGCCCCCCTGGCCGAGCTTTGGGCTCTGAGCTGGCAGCTCTCCCAGGGGCAAGGCCCTGACCTACCCTCACCATCTCCCAGAGGCTCAGTCCTGGATATGGGTTGGGAAGCCAGATCACCTTCACCAACAGGTTCAGCTGCAAAGAAAAGCAGGACAGAACAGCACCCATGGCACTGTAGGGGATCCTCAGGCTGCAGGCAAGGCTCAGCCCCGGGGCACAGCCCTGGGCCTGGACCCTGCCCGCTCTGCTCTTCTCTGTGGCTGCACAGAGCACACGGAAGGACACACTGGCATTGCACACGGGAGGAGGATGGACAGCTAAATGCTCCTTCCCCCCACTGAGAGTGATCCTGTGGGATCCCTCAGGGCTCCAGACAGGAGCCGGGTAAGGTTTTCAGAATCCTTGAACCTTAAGATTATGTTAAAGGAAATGGCTTATGAGTGAGCTCTTGTCACATTGATTATTGTATCGGGAAAGGCACACTGAGAACTTGCCTCCAGCATCCTCCAAGAACTTCAAAACATGATTCATCAGGCCTTCCAAAACACCCGTGTCATGCTTCCAGTCTAGAAGGGAGCACTGATCAGAACCGTTTCCGTGTTGTGTTGGCATCCCCTTCTGCGTTTGGGAACACGGCACTGCCAGGGGCTTGGTTAAGGCTATGGGAGCCAGATGTGAATGGACAAGGCCAAACTGCACAGGGGCCTGGGGAGCTCTGGGCTGGCTCCTGGTCACTCTGCACCCTCTTTGCAGGCCCTGTGACACATCCCGGGAGAGCAATCTGGGGCTGCCCAGGGCCCTGGGGTCTCTCTCCCTCCCCCAGAGGAAACCCTCCCTGAAGGCCTGGGGAAAACCATCCCCAGCGCTTTCCGGGGAGCAGGGAGCGCTGTCCCGGGAAAGGGGAGCCAGGCTGCCGGCTCACCTGCTCGCCGCGCTTGCAGCGGAGCAGCCTGGGCAGCCCTGGCAGGCAGGGCCACGGCCAGGAGGAGCAGGAGGAAGAGGCGCAGAGCAAGGGCCATGCTGCCTTGCCCTCTGCCAGTCCCGCAGCTCTTGCTGCCACCACTGTCCTGACACCGCTGTCCCAATGTCAGCACCACTGCTGCCACCGCCGCTGCTGCTGCCGCAACAGTTGTGCTCAAGCACTGACTGCTCGCTCCTTGTGCTGCTGTGCAACCACCGGGTCTGGGACATCTGTGACCTCAGAGCCAACTGTGACCTCAGCCTGCTGTGACCCCTGAGCCTGCTGTGACCTCATGTCCTCAGCTGTACCCCCAGAGTGTTCCCCCATCTGTACCAATGGGCTGCCCTGATTGTAAATGTTTTGCTTCATCAAAGGGCCATTGCTCAGGAAAACGTTTTTTTTTCCCAGCTTCCATTGCTGGTCGGTCAGGCTGTGTCTCTGAAGATGCTCTTGATCGTTGCAGTTTGAATTTATTTTGTTGATTCCTGTTTAAGTTGTTCATGGTTTACCCGTGGGTTTTACCCTCCCTCAAAGCTGTCCCTCATGCCATTCCCCGCCCCTTGTTCCAGCTCTTTCCCTGCCTGCCACGGCACCCCAACCCCTTGGTTCCCGAAGGAGCCTTCGGGCCAATCTCTGACTGCAACAGCCCTTTGGAATTCCCCTATTCCGGAGGCCCCGTGGGCCCATGTGAGCCATCCTCTCCACCCTCCTACCGCAATGGGCCCCAGACACTTGACTAATCCCCTCCCTGCTCCCCTGAGGATTCCCTATTGCTCAGCTGTTTGTATGCCCCCCCTGACTTGTATCTGTATAAACCCCTTGCGCAATAAATCTAGGGGCTTTTTATCCTATTTCTTTCACCTGGAATAAACTCTTCCTTGTGGAACCTCAGAGGGCCTCCTCCTTTCTCCTCTGCCTGGTCCCTGTCGTGGCTGGTGTCTGGCACAGTAGAGCAAGTGGCTCTAAAGGTTCTGCCTCTGGGAAATCCCTATCCTGAGGCAGTTCCCTACTCCTGCGGTGGTGCCGGAGTTGTGAGAGTTAGCCCGGGTTCCAACAGTCTAGTCACTAATCCCCCTGTCCTGGTTTAGGGCAAATTTGTTAAAGAATCTGCAAAGGAGGGCCCCTCCAGAAAGCAAAACCCACACGGCCCCTTCCCGCAACCGGTTTGGGAAAAAATTCCTCTGACAGAGGTGGAAAGAACCTGTTTATTTCAGGCACAGCACCCGCCAGCACACAAAATGAACAATACCCGATGACACCGCTCTGGGAAAGATGACAAAATCAGAAAGTCTCTTTCGGGGGTGGTTGCTCTGTTCTCAGTCCCTCCGGCACTGGGGTAGCTGCTGCAGGCCAAAACGGTGCAAATCCTCGGTGTTCCCAGGTCCCAGTCCGGAGCAGGTTTGAGATGGTCGAAGAAAAGGAGAGGAGAAACAGTCCAGGAAGGAATTTGGACTGTTTAGCTAGAGCTAGCTAATAAGCAGAGGCCAAAGCAGAGCAGAAGCGAGAGCAGAAAAGAGAGCAAGCAAAGCAACAAGCTGAAAGCAAGAAGTGAAAACAGCCCTGTGTACTGCTCGTCTCTGTGTCCCTGATAAGAGGAACCCAAACAAAACTTCCACTCTTCAAAGCCAGTCTCAAAGGCACAGAACAGATGAATGGGGATACAAGCATCATAACGTCACCCCAGGACATTCCACCCCCGAATGTCCGTGCTTCAGGGCCTGCTCTGGTGCCCTGCCATCTCCCACACCACAGTGGGATTCACATACTGCAGCACAGAGTTAGGCTTGTGCAACAGTGAAATGGGTGTGCTCGGCAGCGTTGCTGGAGTTACATCCCTACAGAACTAAAGAAAATGTGTGCGCCAAGCCAGGGCTTCAATAGGCACAGGAATTTTGGAAAGACAAGGACAAGGTAGCAGAGAACAATGTAAAAATCAGCTGAAAATAAAAGGAGGAAATGCTGAAGGAGTTATTTGTGCAGATTTGGAGATTTATTTTTCTTGGGTGCAAAGCAAAATCAAAAGGTCCTAAATGCCCAAAAGATTGGAAATGTGGAACATCCTCCATAGCAGAGTGTTGGACCTCTGGATCCTTAAAACAATTTTATGGTGGTGGAACAGTGGCAGCTTGAGCTGGTGCCTCTGGGGGCTCTGAACAAAGAACCCCTGGGCTTTGATACCCTCCCAGGTGAAGTGTGACAGTCTGGGGTATTGCTGCTGTGTCCGAGTGCCCGGGCACTGCCTGGCACCACAGGTCCCCATGTGAAATTCAAAGTTGTGTTTCGTGTCAGGTACAAACAGGCGATGTGTGTTGCTGTGAATGCGAAATGTGTGGACACCGACAATGGGAGAGCTGTGAATTCTAATAATAACTGAGGAGAATAAAGCATGGAAAAAGGCCTTTGAACCTATCTTTTGTTTGCAATTAACCCTGGTTGATTTAAGAGCATTTGAATTAATGTGTTAAAGATGTTGATTTTGCCTGCGTTTAATTCATAAAAAGCTCTGCAATAATAATCTTCTGAAGTATAATTTTAGAATATAACTTGTATCGTTGAAACTATAGCTTTGGAATATATATAAAGGAAATATGCTTATCTCACGCCTTATTGAAGCAGAGAAAAACAGCTTGAGAAAGGAAGATGAACATCATCTCAAGGGTTTATGGTTTCAACCAAAGGGAAGCTGGACATCACTCTTATGAGATTTAGAGTCTCTTCAATTAAAAGGTGGACACACATCTGGGGAGCTGGATCCCACCAGAAATGGAGTCGTCTTTCTTCTTTCGGAATCTAGACCGTCACCATCTGGAGATACTCCTTTGAGATACAGCCTGAGAAATTAAAATCACAACAGTGTATGGAATTGTGATGTAATAATTTGGAATAAAAATTGCTGATGAGTAAAAGATTGGAAATAGAAACTGTGGAAAAAAGGTGATGAGTACCCCTATAAATACCTGTAACCCACAATTATTGGTGTGCAGTTGGAGGGAAAACCTCCCCCACTCTACCCAGTGCTGTATTGCTCATAGTTTACCATATTAAATAATAAATTGATTGCTGCTTGATTATTTGCCTAGTCAAGCTTCTTATTCATAACAGATTTGGTGCATTGGCCGGGAATTTCCAAATCCATTGAGGGAGACTCCTGATCTCGGGGAGGCGCCCCACCTTGGAGGCTTCTGCCTCCAGTGGCTCTGAGTGACGGAGGAATGTCTCAGGGAAGAGGAAATCCATAAGGTAAATTATGAGCAAAGAATTTGGAGCTCCCGGAGTAGACTGCAGTAAAATTCACCTGTAATAAACTCGTGCACGAGTTTATTAAACTCTCACCCAGGCGAGAAAAGGAGGCTGTAAGTATTGCTTGGTTTGGTGGGATAAGAACGGGTGGGTGTAGGTGTGTAAGAGTGTGAATGGTGTGTGTATGAGACGTGACCTAGTCACGACACGAGTGAGGAGCTCTTCTAACCTCGGTTTCGCTACCCCGCGAGGGGGGCGGCAGGTGAAGGAACAAAGCGTGTGGAAAAGGATTCTCTGTATGTAAAAGGTCGGGAGTGGTGATAAAAGATAATGGTTACGGAGAGGAATTTGTTTTCTTTTCCCGGTAGAGAATCAGAGGCGGGAGGATTTAGAAGGGACTTTTTATTCAGGAAATTCCTGACAAGAAAGGACTAAGGTCTGAACAAGTGAAGTCAAAGCGAGTGAGGGAACACCCGTTTGGTGGAAAAATGGGTCAGTGCCAGAGCAAAAACCCAGGAGCTGGTATAAATCAGCAGGAAAATAAAGGTACTGAAAGTACTGGAAAAAGAGGGAGCATTTTGCCAGATATACCCCAGGACAGCCCCCTTGGGGTAATGTTAAAATTGTAAGGTAAATGTGAATCCAGCAGAGGAAAAAAAATAAAGAGAAAATGATACAATATTGTATGGTAGAATGGACTAAGGAAATGATACGACCGGATAATTTATACTGGCCAATGTATGGGTCATCTGAAGGGTGGATCTGTAAAGCCTTGAATGCCTATGTAAATGAAAAGGACCCTATTAACCAAGAAGAAAGCGATTATGCTGCTTTATGGCATGGGTCCTGGCCTACTCCCCTGTATGCATTAAAAACCAAAAAGAAAAGGGATCAGTGGGACCCTTTAGATAACCTTCCCCCCCTTATCTACCACAGCCAGCTACACTGGCAGAGGTGCCTCATCCAGCACCTAGCCCGGCACCCTTTGCACCCATTCCAGCACCCGCTGCACTGCAAACCCCAGAGGTTCCACTAACACTGCCACAAGCCCCGGTGTCTCCGTTGCCGCTGCCACAAGCCCCGGTGGCTCCACTGCTGCTGCTGCCACAAGCCCCAGAGGTCCCACTAACACTGCCACAAGCCCCGGTGGCTCCACTGCTGCTGCTGCCACAAGCCCCAGAGGTTCCACTAACGCTACCACAAGTCCCAGTGGTTCCAGACCCGCTGCCACAAGCCCCGGTGGTTCCAATCCCACTGCCACAAGCCCCGGTGGCTCCGCTCCCCATACTTGATTCACCACCAGCACACAGAACGAGAAGCCAGGAAAGGGCACGAGCAGAAAGCAGTGGGGATAGCAATAAAGAAGGGAAGGGGGGGCAGCTGTACCCATTAAGGAAAGTACCATTAGTAGGAAATCAAGGGACACCAGTCCTTGGGTATGTGCCAGCAGCCCTGAACACCGGGGATGTAAGGACTTTTAAAGAAAGAAATGGGAAGGTTACTTGAAGATCCTCTGGGTGTCTCAAAGGCTAGATCAGTTTCTAAGACCCAGACGGAGATTCAGTCAATTTTAAGTCTTTTATTTACAGCAGAAGAGAGGCAGCTGATAAGACAGGCTGGCATGAGAATTTGGGATAGGGACCACCAGCAGGGACCTTTAGGAGAAATTAAATGGCCCCTGGCAGTCCCTAACTGGGATCATAACAATGACCAAGATAGGCAGAATATGGTGGATCTCAGGAATATAATTATTCAGGGAATTCAAGAAGCAGTCCCTGGAGGGCAAAATATTAGCAAGGCCCTGAATGAACATCAGGGGAAAGATGAGTCAACCATAGATCAGTTAGAAAGAATAAAGTAGAGTATGCAAATGTATTTGGGATTAGATCCTGATGCAGCTGTGGGGAAGCGTTAATCAAAACTCCGTTTGTGGTGAAATCATGGGAGGAAATTAGAAGGAAACTTGGAAAGTTAGACGGCTGGCAGGAGAGAGGTTTGCAAGAATTGTTACGGGAAGCACAGAGAGAGAGATGAAGAGAAGGTGAAAGCTAAAGCTAAGGTTTTCATGGCTGCAGTAAAAGAGGTTCAGAACGGTAGCGCATCTTCAAGTAATGCTAAAAGCATGAGAAAAAGAACAGGTGAGGGTTCTGAAAGACCTACCTGCTTTTACTGTGTTATGGAAGGACATGTTAAAAGGGTTTGCAGAAGTGAGAGGCAGATCAAAAACTGTTTGTAGAGGAAAATTAAGAGTAGTTCCCCAAGGTGAAGAAGTCAGCCTTTTAGTAGATATGGCTGCTGAAAGATCAACAGTGCAAAGATTACCAAAAAGATGCAAAATCAGCTGGAAAACAGCTCCAGTAATTAGAGCAAAAGGGGAGGCCTTTAAGGTTCCCATTATTGAACAAGTACTAATTGAAGCAAAAGGACAAGTGGATATTAGTGATCTATTACTAGTTTCAGAAGCAGAATGCAATCTTTTGGGAAGGGACCTGATTATTTCCTTAAGAAAAGATAAGGTGAGGACAATTTACACAGACTCAAAATATGCTTTTGGAATTGTGCACACATCTAGATAGAAAGAAGTTTGATAAACACTCAAGGGAAGAAACTGATCCATCAGGAGTTAAAAATCAGAGTGCTTGAAGCCCTGAAAAGACCTAAGAGGATAGTGGTAGTACATGTAAGAGGTCATCAACAAGGGTCAAGCTACTTAGTAAGAAGAAAAAGAGGCAGCTTGTAAACTAAAAGAGACTATCCAGCTGAACACTATAGCAGAAATTCAAGAGAAGCTGCCAAAACGCTATAGTACTCAAGAGGAGGAAGCTATAAAAAAATTAGAAGCTAAGAAAGAGCTGGGAAAATAGATACTATCAGATAAGAGAGAGATTTTACCTAATGCTTATGCTAGAAGGATTTTAAGCCAGTTGTGCCAACATACTCATCGGGGAACAAGAGCCTTATGTGATCATTTTTTAAAATATTATAGATGTATTGGAATTTTTGAGATAGCAAAACGAATAACACAGGAGTGTTTGACATGTCAAAAAGTTAACAAAAAGGTAATGAGACAAGCTTCAACCGGCGGTAGAAAAATAGCCTACCGACCATTTGAAAGGGTTCAGGTGGATTATACTGAATTACCAAGGGTGGGCAGATGGAAATACTTGTTAATATTAGTAAATCAACTGACTCATTGCGTGGAGGCCTACCCGGCTGCCCGAGCCACGGCGAAGTTTGTAGTTAAAATATTGTTGGAACAAATCATTCCTTGATTTGGGGTTATCAGGGCCATTGATTCTGATCAAGGCTCCCACTTTACTTCCAGCATCATAAAAGGAGTAACAAAAGCCATGGGGATTTCCTGGGAATATCACACCCCTTGGCACCCCCAGAGCTCTGGGAGGGTAGAAAGAATGAACCAAACAATAAAAGAGCAGTTAACAAAATTAATGATTGAGGCCCAAATGTCATGGGTCAAATGTTTACCTTTAGCATTGCTTAATATAAGGACACTTCCAAATGCAGATACGGGACTTTCTGCATGTGAGATGCTTTATGGGCTGCCTTATTCCCAGGAAGTACCCCAAACATCAGCAGTCATAGCCGATATGACTATTCAAAAGTACATCCAGAAGATGGGACAACATGTCCTAGAACTAAGGGAGAAAGGCATAATTGCTCAATCAGCCCCTCTCAGATTTAGCAGACATCAAATAAAATCAGGTGACTGGGTGCTGATTAAAAGCTAGAAGGAAGAGAGTTTGTCTCCTAGATGGGAAGGTCCATATTTAACTCTGCTGACCACTGATACAGCTATCTGAACTGCGGAAAAAGGCTGGACCCAGGCGTCGCGGGTCAAAGGACCAGTGGAACCACCGACAGAGATGGAACCACCGACAGAGACGCCTGCTGAATCCCAGTGGAGAATTGCATCTACCCCCGGAGAACTGAAAATCAAGTTAAAAAGAGACTGATGTATGTCACGAAAACGCTCCTACCTTAAGCTGCAAAACCAATTGTACTCACGAGAGGTAGAATGTACTACTCTAAACTGTAAGTGTTATCCATAGGGTTGTTTCAAGTGTATAGGGTGTGAAGAATTTTGGTATACAAACCTACCAAGGGGACAGATCCCTAATGCTCTCTGCTGTGATTGTATGAAAGAAATAGAGAAAGAAACTGATAAAACTTTGTGGGCTCCAGTAAGGAAAGGATATATTAAAACAGGAGAAAAAGACTGGTGGAGAACCTGGGTACACGGAACAAGAGCAGGAATTGATTTGCAGGAAGTACCAAAAGCCAAATTAGAAAAAGTAGAGTGTGACAAGAGCAATTGGATACCGGACGAATATCAAATTAAAGCAAAAGAGTGGCAGGAAGCCAAGTGCCGCTGGAAGAGGGGGAGGCACATACACCAACCCGATTGTAGTCGCACATCCCCCGAACTCAGGGGCCAATTAGCCTGAATTAAAAAGATTCAGACCACAACCATGATAAATAGAGATCTGAAGGCTCATGAGTCAAAAGGCAAAAATGAAATGGAAAATATCAGTGACTAAATCCCAAGGCATAAACTCTGCTACCGAGATCTACATCTCGGCCCTTGGATGCAACCCAAGGGGCCTTGAGAGAGGTAGAGAGTTAAACCCCTTGAGGATTATTTTCACTGTATTGATCATTGCATCCCAGGCAATGGGCCTTAATAGCCTCACTCCTGAACTCCACGTAATCCACGAGCGAGCTGCAGGATCAGAGCCTATTGCTCCAGCTGTCTGTGACAAATGCAATCATACTGTCTGGATTGGGGGAAAAATAGAATCAATGTTCATGGCACATTCCCATGTTAGTGAAGTGTGCTATGACCATAACCAATTAAAGATGTGCACTATAGGTGGCAAATTATACTGGGTTGGAGAAAATTTAAAACCTGAAGGTGTAAATGACCCATTGAAAGCCCAAATGGTATATATTAGATTTGTGGACAAAAAGCTTACAGAGAACTGCCTGCCCCATAGGTAGAAAAGTTGAGATTGATGACTACGGAGAAACCATCCGGGGTTTAGCAGCAGAGATCAAAAGGGTGGCTCATGTCCCTGTCCAAAAACGGAATTCCATTCTTCAAGCCTCATGGTGAGACCAGATGCTTAGAGGAGGAACTTAGTAGAAGAAAAAAGGGTTCCTGATATTGTCCTCATTAGCTAGGTTATTGTTTCTACCTTGCCTTATTCCCTGTTTTATCCAACCAATCCACTCAGTTATTCAAAGCATGCAGATTGCAGTAACCGACTCAGAATTGGCTACCAGAGAAGCTGGTAGATTTGAGAAAAGAGCTAAGATACGCAAAATAATGAAATTAAAGATAAGAGACCAAAAAGAGAAAGCTTCCAAAGTTTTAGCCAGAGTTGAAGCCCAGACACGAATGAGTAAGAGAAATGAAAATTTATACAAGCAGAGGGGGGATTGTGAAATTCAAAGTTGTGTTTCGTGTGAGGTACAAAGAGGTGATGTGTGTAGCTGTGAATGCGAAATGTGTGGACACCCACAATGGGAGAGCTGTGAATTCTAATAATAACTGAGGAGAATAAAGCATGGAAAAAGGCCTTTGAACCTATCTTTGGTTTGCAATTAACCCTGGTTGATTTAAGAGCGTTGGAATTAATGTGTTAAAGATGTTGCTTTTTGCTTGCATTTAATGCATAAAAAGCTCTGCAGTAATAACCTTTTGAAGTATAATTTTAGAATATAACTTGTATCGTTGAAACTATAGCTTTGGAATATATATAAAGGAAATATGCTTATCTCACGCCTTATTGAAGCAGAGAAAAACAGCTTGAGAGAAGAAGATGAACATCACCTCAAAGGTTTATAGTTTTGACCAAAGGGAAGCTGGACATCACTGTTATGAGATTTAGAGTCTCTTCAATTAAAAGGTGGACACACATCTGGGGAGCTGGATCCCACCAGATGGGAGTCGTCTTTCTTCTTTCAGAAACTGGACCACCACCATCTGGGGATATTCCTTTCAGATACATCCTGAGAAATTAAAATCACAACAGTGTATGGAATTGTGATGTAATAATTTGGAATAAAAATTGCAGATGAGTAAAAGATTGGAAATAGAAACTGCTGAAGAAAGGTGATGAGTACCCCTATAAATACCTGTAACCCTCAATTATCGGTGTGCAGTTGGAGGGAAAACTTCCCCCACTGTACCCAGCGCTGTATTGCTCATACTTTACCATATTAAATAATAAATTGATTGCTGCTTGAATATTGGCCTAGTCAAGCTTCTTATTCATAACAAGGACAAGGTAGCAGAGAACAATGTAAAATTCTGCTGAAAATAAAAGGAGGAATTGCTAAAGGAGTTATTTGTGCACATTTGGAGAGTTATTTTTCTTGGGTGCAAAGCAAAATCAAAAGGTCCTAGATGCCCCAAAGACTGGAAATGTGGAATGTCCTCCATAGCAGAGTGTTGGATCTCTGGATCCTTAGAACAATTTTATGGTGGTGGAACAGTGGCAGCTTGAGCTGGTGCCTCTGGGGGACCCTGAATAAAGAACCCCTGGGCTTTGATACCCTCCCAGGTGAAGTGTGACAGTCTGGGGTATTGCTGCTGTGTCCGAGTGCCCGGGCACTGGCTGGCACCACAGGTCCCCAGTGCCTCTGCTGAGCCATCCCTCTCCTGCAGTCAAGTTTGGTCTGTCACATTTGGCTTTTCTCTCTGATGCACTAGCAGGACCACAAGAGCACGTGGTGCTGAGGATGTAAAAATGCCTGTTCTGGCTGGAACCTTGCTGTTGTGTGACAGCCTGCAGGCAGAGCGGGCAGCTGGAGGGATGTTGACTCGTGTCCCCGGTGCCAGCCGTGCTGCATACATGAGAGCTGCTGGGTGTTGGTGCTCGCTGGTGTTAGAAATAGGGCCAGGAGAGGAGCTAATTTAAAATGCCTTTATTAAAGACAGCTCTGGGTGGGGAACCCGAGGTGTCACGCACACCGCCACTGCTCCCACTGGACGACGCTGAGGAGGAAGAGTACAGCTTTGTCTCTCGGCACAGCTGGGCCTTCCATCCTCACCAGAGTCCATAGGAAGGCAAATATTGGCTCACAGCCGAGGGGTATCTTCCAAGCTGGGTACTATCAAAATTATGGGGACAGGACGGAATCTGGCTCTGGCCAAGAGTGGGTGGCTTAGTGTGGTTCTGATGGGCTAAAGTCAAAGTTTATGTGCTGGTTTGTTGTTTTGAGAGGGTTCATATATTTCCCACAGCCTCTCATTTAAATTCAGTCCGGGTGCAAGTCCTCCTGCGAGGAGGGGAGTAGGAAAAGTGGTTCCCGAAGGGAATGGATACAAATCCCGGGTGAGACGGAAAGGGGAACAAATACAGAGAATGACGGGGAAAGATAAAAATACAGGGTGAAATAGCAACATCTAACAGCGGCAGCTGAAAGCAAGTCTTAGAATACTAACATTCAAAGTTTAACAAATGACTAACACGGGGTACAAATACAGAGTATGACATGAAGAGATACGAATACAGGTAAAATAGTAACAGTCAGCAATGGCAACTGAAGGCAAGTCCTAGAACTCTAACAGTCAATGTTTAACAACAGACCAATACTTCAAATTAAGACCTTATCAATTTCATTAACGTCAACTACCAATGACAACTCTGAAAAAGAGCTCTCATCTCCAGGATTTCATTCCTCACACTGGGACCCGGCCTGGCCCGGCACCACGGGGAGTTACAAAGCGTCTTCAAGGAATCCCTGTGGCATTGTGTGTTTTATACGGGTTTTATTGTAAAGTTGGTTATTTTGGAAATTAGGATTTTGGTTTGACCCTCGGTTCCCCCCATGTTCTCCCTCATAAAGGTTTGTTCCTCCGGCCAGTTACCTGTCCATCATTGTAAGCAGCCCCCTTTCATTTCGAGAAATTTCTGTGTCAATCTTGCCTTACTTAACACATGATTTGTCGCCCGACCCTTCTCCCTCCCCAGTGCCATTGCTATTGGTTCGGTTGTGTCCCTCACTCCTCCCCTGGGCTTCGTTCATTGGTCCCTTGTGTCCCCTCGTGTCACGCCCTTCGCCTTTATAAGTGCCCGCCCCCCCCCCCCAACAGTTTTTCTGTGAAACCGCTGCTGGCCGCGGCTGTGGCAGTGAAGCGTCTGGGCATTCCTACGTGTGTCCAGTCCTTCCTTCCTTCGCCTCAGTGCTTCGCAGTGCTGCTCTCGCCTGCGTCGCTACACCGCAGACGGAGCCAGAACTCGGGCTCCTGGCAGCGAACCTGGGAGTGGCGGGATTGGCGGTCTCCACCCGTCAGCTGCTGTGGCTGCGGGACGAGAATGCAAATACCCAGGCGTTAAACCACACGATTTAGCCTGGGATTTCAAGTTGTTTCGCAGTAAATCTTGTAAAAGGCCTGAGCAAGTCTCCTATGAATTGTCTCCCTGGCAAGCCCAGTCCCGGCCCCGAAGGCCCCTCAGCGTTGTCAGGGCAGTGGCAGGAGCCGGCAGCTCGCCCAGAGCGAGTCCCTGCCGCCCGGGATGGCCACAGGAGAGGCGGGCGGGCGGCGCCAGGGCCCTGCGCGGGGCTCCCCAGGCTCCTGTGGCATCGGTTCCGTCCCCTGGGGCGCCGAGCGGAGCCCGGAGCCGCCGCTCTGCCTGCGGGGCTGTGTGTGCGCGGCCCCGAAGGAGGCAGGGCCGGGGCTGTGGCGCCGCCTGCGCCGTGCCCGTGCAGCGCGACCCGGCGGGGCAGCTCCGGCTCGGCTCGTCGCCAGCGCCGTCCCGGCACGGCGGCTGTCCCAGGGCCGCGGCAGCCCCGAGCCGGACGGGCCCGGAGGGCCTCGGGAGGGAGCGCGGGAGGGCCCCGAGCCCTGCGGGCTTCAGCAGAGACTCCCGCCCCACTGCGGGCAGCAGGAGGGGCGCAAAGCTCCGGGACACTTATGAGAGCCTACAGCCCTCTCCGCATGTGAAGTGCGACCCCAAAACCCCGTCATGTGCCTCAGCAGAGACCCCAGCACCCTGCACACCTTGGGACAGATCGCTCACTCCGTGCATGCCTCACACAAAATTCCAAATCCTTTGCATGACTTGAAGTGGACCCCAGCACACTCCGTGCCTCAGAGGGAGCCTGAAATATCCCTGTGTGTCCCACAAGGGACCCCAGCCCCTCGTGCGCCTTATGGGGGTCCCCAAAGCCCCCAGGTGCCTTACGGGGAAGGCTAGGGCAGCTACGGCTAGGGTTCTGACCAGGAAACGGAGTGTGGCTGCAGCTGGGCTGTTGTGCCTCTGGGGCTGTTCATCAGCCCCATCGGGCCCCAAGGCCACACAGCCCTTCCCTTCCCTCCCCTTCTGGCCCTCGTCCAGAGGAGCAGACCCTGTGCAGCACCCTGCATTGGTGATGGGCCATCAATTAGGTTCTATCAAGTGTGTGTTAATTAGGGTGGGGCTTTGTTTTGCCTGCTGGAATTGCTGGTCAGGCTGTGGCTGTGGAGATGCTCTTGATGGCTTCCCTCTTTTCCTGGGCTTGCCACTGGAGGAGGTGCAGGCCCAGATGATGCCAGTGAAGGAAATGTGCCCTCAGCCCAGGGACGCTCAGCATGGGCTCCCCCAGCCCTGGGGACCCCGCCGCTGGTCACAGCAGCCCCTGCCTGGCTCCTGCCTGCCCACACCGTGGGCATCCACGGCTGCTCCTGGGCACGGAGCTGAGCCAGTGCTGCTGCCGGCTGGGCTTTGCTGCTGCTGCCACCCGGACACTGGGGTGACAGCTCCACCTCAAGCACCACAGAGATTTCAGGTACAATTGTAATCTGGTCAGATTCAGAGCTGCTGCTACTGCTCTTCCGGCTGTAGAGGTCTTGTGACCAGCCACCAGATTTGAACTTTTCTTTGAGGTGGTGCCTGTGAAGAGAGGAGGTGGCTGAGGCCCCAGCTGCCAGGGGCACACAGGGAGCCTCCTGCACAGCAGGGCCCAGAGCTGGCAAGGCTCCCCAGCACGGCTGGAGCTGCTGGCACAGCTTGGCCCAGCTGCACAGCTGCCCCTCAAGGCCCCAGCGAGCAGGGCACGGCTCTGGGCAGGCTCCCTGGCCAGGAGCGGGCCCCAGAGCGCCTCTGCCTTTCAAGGGCAATCTGGTCCCTGCTCTTTCTCCTCCCCACCTTGCTCTGCCTCTGCCCTGTGCCCCTGGGGTTTGCCTTGGCCAGGCAGCCTCAGTGGGAGCCAGCACTGGCTGCAGTCCCAGCGGGCCCCCCAGGACAAGGCCCAGCAATGAGGAGGCCAATGAAAACTCTGGGCAGCAGCAGAACCCTCAGCAGAGTTCTTTGGACAATCATGGACTGCCCACCCAACCACTGCAGCCTCACTGGGAATGTTTCCTTCCTATGAGAAGCATTTAAAGGAAACTGCTTCAGTCAAGGACAGAGATAAGGGGGTGGCAGGGGACACAGAGACAGAGGAACTGCTATGAGAACAGACCAACCTGACCTGGGAATTCTTTCTGATAAAGATTAACGAGCGGTAAATGTCCAACTAAATTTGTAAAAATGAATATGTATGAACCTATCGTAAAATTGGATGCATATCTATTTGAGAGGGTGATAAAAAAGGATCTGGAGTTCCCAGAGGGACGCATGTCTTTTAAGGAGAGGAATCTCCACATGCATCCAGCACAGTAATAAACATACCAACGTTACAACTTTCACAAAGTCGTGGAGTTGCATTTATCTCCGCAAAAGAGGCCCCGGTGTCAGCTGGCTCACAGAGACCCTCCTGCACATCAGGAGATTCCCACTGTGCTCAAAGCTTGCCTCTGAAGACTGAGAGATGAGCTTGTAAGAAATGCCGTAAATTCTCAGGGAAAGGGCTTTAAGTCCGTTGTTGTCACTAGGTAAAAATCTCCAGTGGGAAAAGAGCCTCTCCAGTACACTGGGTGTCTTGTGATGACTTAGTTCATCTAAGAGTAATGATCACCAATTATTGCAGTTTTATTTTTTATTTGGCAAGTGTAAAAGTGTTCCAGATTTTTCAGAATTCTAAAACTACTTTGAAAAATCCTAAACTACAATGGGAAAAGGGAAGAAATACTTGGGGATATTTTTCTACAAAAAATGTTTCTAAATATTTCTAAAATCTTCAGCTGTGTATAAATGTCAAACAAAGACAAAATGAGGTTGCTTTGTCTCAGGAGCCCCGTGCTCAGCTGCTGCCTGCCCAGACAAGCCGCTCCGCCAGAGCTGGTGGTAGCACCGACACACCTGAGCTGAACCCCAAAGATGTTGCCAGGCTCAGGCCCTTCACTGGTGGGAGGGCTGCACCTCCTGGCCTGGCTGGACAGCAGGGACAGCACCTTTGGGGACAGAGGCTCCTGCTCTGGGTGGTGATACCAACAAGCTGTCCCTAGCAATGAGCTGGTAATGCAGCCGTGGAAGGGAAAACAAACACGGGCATGGAGATGCGAGATGACAGGACCAGTTCTCCCTGGCTGAGTTATTTGGCCTGTCTTGTGAAGCTGCAGAGGCATCCCTGTGGAGAGAGGAGGTGGCTGAGGCCCCAGCTGCCAGTGACACACAGGGAGCCTCCTGCACAGCAGGGCCCAGAGCTGGCAAGGCTCCCCATCTTCTCTGGACAATCACAGACTGGCAACAACACCACAGCAGCTTCTCTGGGAATGTTTCCTGTCTACAGCATTAGACTTTAAAGAGAAGGTGTTTGAGGGAAAGGTGAACAAAACACTCACCGTTTTCTCTTCCAGCAAGTCCAAATTTGGACACAGCATAAGATGAAAATAAGCTCCAAAAAAAGCAGGCCTGCAATTAATCCTATCCAGCAGCCTGTTCCCTGACAGAAACCCCTTCCAGGGCCCTTCTGGGAATCCAGAACACGTGTGCTGGTTCCAGCTGCACCTGTGGGAGCAATGGGGAGCGTGAGCCCGTGCTGTGCTGCACTGCTGAGCTGGCAGCACGGTGGATGCGGGCAGGACGTTCTCCGTTTCCCCCAGAGCTGGGGCCTGCAGGCACTTTGCCGCCCCTTGGCACAGGCTGTGCCACCCAACAAAGCCCAGCAGGCCGGGAGGAGAGCCCAGGGGCAGCGCAGCTGCTTGGGCAGTGGCTGCTCGGAGGGACACGGGCCAAAGCCATCCCTGAGCAGCCACTGCCAGCCCTGGCCCTCCCTGCCCCGTGACAGCTCCCCCAGCCCCAGGGCACAGAGTCAGGCCCTGTCAGGACCCAGTGCAGCCCCTGCCCAGTTGGGAGCCGAGGCTGGCTCTGGCCCTGGGCTCGCGGCAGGGCTCCCGCTCGGGGCTGCTCCTGTGCCTTGGGCCTCTGGGCACTCAGGGCCAGCTCCGGAGCAGCTGCAGCGGGAGGGACGTTGGTGCACGGGTCCCCTTTGCCTGGGGCTGTGAATGAGCTCCAGAGGCCTCCAAGCCTCCAGAGGTGCCTCCAGCTTTGGCTGGTGCTGGGCCATACAAGGGCAGGACCTGGTGGAAAGAGGTGCTGCCACACAGCCCTGCTAAATGGCTGACAGTGGCAGGGCAATTACCTCCTGTGCCTGTGCCCATGTCTGGAATCTCCTCCTTTCCTGCAGCAGGGGCTGCCAGTCGGCCTCTGCTTGCTTGGGGAAACACTGCCTTCTGTCCTGCCTTTTGCTCCATCACTTGAAAAAGGAAAAAGTTCAGCTGGATCAGATGGAACAATTTCTGATTTCTTTTGGTGGCATCTTTAGGACATCAGGCTTATCAAAAATGGGGATAAGATTCAAAATCCATCTGGCCTTTTGGGGCTGTGCCAGGGCCCACCCTCCTCCAAATAGCTGCCAGTCCTGAGCAGAAGGTGTGAGGGGATCACGCAGGTCGAGGGCACACACGTGCATGGCTCTGTCCTGGCACCTGCAGCGATGCCCCCTTGGCCGAGCTTTGGGCTCTGAGCTGGCAGCTCTCCCAGGGGAAAGGCCTTGACCTACCCTCACCATGTCCCAGAGGCTCAATCCTGAACGTGGGTTGGGAAGCCAGATCACCTTCACCAACAGGCTCAGCTGCAAAGAAAGGCAGGACAGAACAGCTCCCGTGACACTGCAGGAGATCCTCAGGCTGCAGGAAAGGCTCAGTCCCGGGGCACAGCCCTGGGCCCGGCCCCTTCCCTCTCTGCTCTTCTCTGTGGCAGCACAGAGCACACAGAAGGACACACTGACATTGCACACGGAAGGATGGACAGCTAAATGCTCCTTCCTCCCACTGACAGTCATCCTGTGGGATCCCTCAGGGCTCCAGAAGGGAGCAGGGCAAAGTTTCCAGAAGTGAACAACCTTTAGAGGAACTTAAATGAAATGCCATATGAGTGAGCTGTTGCCGCATAGACATTGATTATTCTGTCAAGAAAAGGCACGTTGAGAACTTGTCTCCAGCATCTGACAACATCTTCAAACCACCATTTACCAGCATTTCCAAATAACCCAAGTCATGATCCCAATCTAGAAGGGAGCAGAGATGCTTCAGAACCATTTCCATGATGTGCTGGGATCCCTTTCTGACTTGGGGAATTGGGCAATGCAAGGGGGTGGGGTAAGGCTGTGGGAGCCTGTGGCTCCTGATCACTCTCCAGACACTTTGCAGTCCCTGTGCAACATCCCTGGAGGGGCAGCTGGAGCAGCCCAGGGCCCTGGGGCTCTCTCTCTGCCACACAGGAAACCCTCACTAAATGCTCGGGGAAAACTGCAGTGCCACAGCTATTGCTCCCAACCTCTGTCCCGCCCTCCTGTTTGCCAACCTGCACAAGGAACAGCTTCCCCATCCCAAGGCACATAGCCAGGCTCTGTCAGGACCCAGTGGAGCCTTGCTCTGCCCCTCTGCCCTTTCCCCACCATGGGCACCCTGTGCAGCCGCTCCCAGGTTTCGGGATGTGTCTCCCACGGAGGGAGCCCAGCAGGACAGCTCAGTACCTGAGTGCCCTGAGCCTGCTCGGGACAATTCCTCTGGGCTGTGCCCGTCTTGTCTGGGCTGTGCCCGCAGTGCCAAGCAGCAGAGAGGGCAGCTCAAGCCTCAGCAGGGCTCAGGCCCAGAGGCACAGCCTCCTGTGGCTGTGCCTGGCATTGTCTCCCTTCCTGCAGGAAATGCCGCCTTCCACAGAGCCTCTCTGTCCATCCCTTGAGAAAGGAAAAGGTTTGGTGGGATCAGATGCAAACATTGCACATCCAGGCGGTGGCCTCTTCAGGAGGCAATACTTGTCCGCAACATGGATAAGAATCAGGAAAATCCTGATCCCCACAGGCTGTTGGGGCTTCCTACGACCCTCCCTCTGCAAAGCAGCCACACCTCAGGATGTGCTCAGACACCGGGAAAGTGCAGGGGATCCATGGTGCAGTTTGGGCTCTCTATCAGCTGATGCCCAATGCCTTCCTGCAGAGGCTGGGGAGAAGCTGCAGCCAGGCCAGGCTGGCAAACAGCCCTGCAGGGCATGGAAGCAGCAGCGGGGCAGCGAGGCTGCCATGGATCCCTTCCCGCTGTACCGGGCACGGCGTGTCCAGATGTGCAGCCAAAGCCCCCAGCTGCTGAGCCCCCGGACAAGGCTCAGGGAAATGCTCTCATCATTCCCTTTGAGCAGTTCCGTCACGATTTGTTTAAGGATGGTATTTGGCTCATCATTTGACCCTGTGGCTTTGTTCTTCCCTCTCAGAGGACCTTAAGAGAAAGTGGTTCCATTTCCTATGAATGGATCCCACAGAAGAAGGGCTCAACCTGTGGGGTCAGCAGGGACACAGTACTCACCCCTGTGATGAGAGCCTGGCTTCGGTGAAGGAACCAGCAAAGGAACAGGAAAAGTCCTCCCTGCAGACGCATCTGTAACACAACAGCCATAGAAGCTTCTGTAACCAGGTTCCTGCCAGGTTGTCAACAATTATTCCGTGGTGGGACAATGAGAACAAACCTGCAGGAGGCTCCAAAGGCTTCAAAACTTTCTTCAGCCAATCTAATGGAGAAATCTTCCTAGCAAGCTCATCTAGAACAGAGCAGAAATGAGAACGTTTTTCAGGGCATGCTGGGATCCCCGTCTGCCTCTGGGAAATGGGCACTGCAAGGGGGTCGGGTAAGGCTGTGGGAGCCAGATGTCAATGGACAAGGCCAAAGCTGCACAGGGGCCTGGGGAGCTCTGGGCAGGCTCCTGGTAACTCTGCACCCTCTTTCCGTGCCCTGTGCGACACTCTTGGTGGGGCAGCTGAAGCAGCCCAGGGCCCTGGGTGCACTCACTCCCACAGCTGCAACTCTTGGAAAAGCCCTGGGGAAAGCTGCAGCAGGCAGTGCCTCAGCTGTCCCCCTGTCCCTCTGACTCTCCTGCCCTTTCTCCTGCCTTTCCCACCTTCTTCTATCTCTCCATCTCTCTTTGCCTTGGGACCCCTTCCCCATCCCAAGGGCACGTGGCCAGGCCCTTTCAAGACCCAGTGGAGCCTTGCACTCCCCCTCTGCCCTTTCCCCACCATGGGCACCCCGTGCAGCCGCTCCCAGGTTTCGGGACGTGTCTCCCACGGAGGGAGCCCAGCAGGACAGCTCAGTACCCGAGTGCCCTGAGCCTGCTCGGGACAATTCCTCTGGGCTGTGCCCGTCTTATCTGGGCTGTGCCCGCAGTGCCAAGCAGCAGAGAGGGCAGCTCAAGCCTCAGCAGGGCTCAGGCCCAGAGGCCCAGCAATTACCTCCTGTGGCTGTGCCTGGCATCGCCTCCCTTCCTGCAGCAGAGGCTGGCACAGAATCACTGCTTCCTGTAGGAAATGCTTCCTTCTGCACAGCCTCTCCTTTCATTTCTAAAGAAAGAAAGAGGCACAGCTGGATCAGATGGAGCTGTTCCCCATTGGGGAGGTGGCATATTCAGGAGTCCTTTCAAATCATGGATAGGTTTCAGGAAATCAGATGGGCTTCGGTGTCTCCCCCTCAACCTCTTCCTCCTCCAATCCTGATCAGCTCAGAGACAGGGATGTTGCAGGGGATCTCAGGCCCGTGGTGCAGTTTGGGCTGCGTGGCAGCAGATGGCCAATGCCTTCCTGCAGAGGCTGGGGAGAAGCTGCAGCCAGGCCAGGCTGGCAAACAGCCCTGCAGGGCGTGGAAGCAGCAGCGGGGCAGCGAGGCTGCCATGGATCCCTTCCCACTGTGCCGGGCATGGCGTGTCCAGATGTGCAGCCAAAGCCCCCGGCTGCTGAGCCCCAGGACAAGGCTGAGGGAAATGCACCCACCTTTTCCTGCCTGCTGCATTTCCTTCGTCCTTTTCCTCATGTATTCAGATGGCTCATGAGCTTTCTTCTGTGCTGTAGATTTGTACTTTCCTGTTGGAGGACCTTCGAAAAACATGATTTGGTTTCCTATGAATGGATATCACAAAAGCAGAACTCAGCCTGTGGGGTCAGCCGGCACACACTACTCACCCCTGCGATGAGAGCCTGGCTTTGGTGAAGGAACCAGCAAAGGAACAGGAAAAGTCCTCCCTGCAGACCCATCTGTAACACAGCATCCACAGAAGCTTCTGTAACCAAGTTCCTGCCAGGTTGTCAACAATTATTCCGTGGTGGGACAATGAGAACAAACCTGCAGGAGGTTTCAAAGGCTTCAAAACATTATGCCGCCCATCTAATGGGGAAGCCTTTCCAGACACCTCATCTGAAACAGAGCACAGATGAGAACATTTTTCAGGGCATGCTGAGATCCCCGTCTGCCTCTGGGAAATGGGCACTGCAAGGAGTTTAGGTAAGGCTGTGGGAGCCAGATGTCAATGGACAAGGCCAAAGCTGCACAGGGGCCTGGGGAGCTCTGGGCAGGCTCCTGGTCACTCTGCACCCTCTTTCCGTGCCCTGTGCGACACTCTTGGTGGGGCAGCTGCAGCAGCCCAAGGCCCTGGGGCACTCACTCCCACAGCTGCAACTCTTGCACAAACCCTGGGGAAAGCTGCAGCAGGCAGTCCCTCAGCTGTCCCCTGTCCCTCTGACTCTCCTGCCCTTTCTCCTGCCTTTCCCACCTTCTTCTATCTCTCCATCTCTCTTTGCCTTGGGACCCCTTCCCCATCCCAAGGGCACGTGGCCAGGCCCTTTCAAGACCCAGTGGAGCCTTGCTCTGCCCCTCTGCCCTTTCCCCACCATGGGCACCCCGTGCAGCCGCTCCCAGGTTTGGGGACGTGTCTCCCACGGAGGGAGCCCAGCAGGACAGCTCAGTACCCGAGTGCCCTGAGCCTGCTCGGGACAATTCCTCTGGGCTGTGCCCGTCTTGTCCGGGCTGTGCCCGCAGTGCCAAGCAGCAGAGAGGGCAGCTCAAGCCTCAGCAGGGCTCAGGCCCAGAGGCACAGCAATTACCTCCTGTGGCTGTGCCTGGCATGGCCTCTCTTCCTGCAGCAGAGGCTGTCAGTGAGCCACAGCTTCCTCCGGGAAATGCACAGCCTTCCTTCTGCACAGCCTCTCCATCTGCTTCTGGAGAAAGGATGAGGTACAGCTGGATTAGGTAGTGCTGTTCCCCATTGAGGATGGGGAATCTTCAAGAGGCAATGCTTGTCAAAGACATGGTCAAGAATGGTTAGGAAATCCCTATAAAATTTTTCTTTAGGCCAGGGCCCTCTGTACTCCAAACAGCTGCCCCTTCTGATTTTCCTGGAGATGGGAAATTGCAGGGGATCTGAGGTGCATTGTGCAGTTTGGGCTGCCTGTCAGCCAATGCCTCAATCAATCCTGCAGAGGCTGGGGAGAAGCTGCAGCCAGGCCAGGCTGGCAAACAGCCCTGCAGGGCGTGGAAGCAGCAGCGGGGCAGCGAGGCTGCCATGGATCCCTTCCCGCTGTGCCGGGCACGGCGTGTCCAGATGTGCAGCCAAAGCCCCCGGCTGCTGAGCCCCAGGACAAGGCTGAGGGAAATGCACCCACCTTGTCCTGCCTGCTGCATTTCCTTCGTCCCTTGCCTCATGTGTTCAGATGACTCATGGGCTTTCTTCTGTCCTGCAGCTTTGTTCTTTCCTTTTAGAGGACCTTAGAAAAACATGTTTCCTCTTCCCATTAATGGATCCCACAGAAGCAGGGCTCAGCCTGTGGGGTCAGCAGGGACACACTACTCACCCCTGTGATGGGAGGCAGGCTTCTGTGTAGGAATGAGGGAAGGATCAGGAAGAGTCCTCCCTGCAGACACATCTGTAACACAACAGCCACAGAAGCTTCTGCCATCTCTGCTCAGCTCCACGGACACCACTGAGCCGCAGGAGCGGTGAGGGGATCGCGCAGGGCGAGGGCACACATGTGCATGGCTCTGTCCTGGCACCTGCAGCGATGCCCTCCTGGCCGAGCTTTGGGCTCTGAGCTGGCAGCTCTCCCAGGGGAAAGGCCTTGACCTACCCTCACCATCTCCCAGAGGCTCAGTCCTGGACATGGCTTGGGAAGCCGCACCACCTTCACCAACAGGTTCAGCTGCAAAGAAAGGCAGGACAGAGCAGCTCCCGTGGCACTGTAGGAGATCCTCAGGCTGCAGGAAAGGCTCAGCCCCGGGGCACAGCCCTGGGCCCAGCACCTTCCCTCTCTGCTTTTCTCTGTGACTGCACAGACTGCACGGAAGGACACAGTGGCATTGCACATGGGAGGAAGATGGACGGCTAAATGCTCCTTCCCCCCACTGACAGTCATCCTGTGGGATCACTCAGGGCTCCAGAAAGGAGCAGGGCAAGGTTTTCAGAACCCTTCTGTCCTGACTTAACGGAAATGGCAGAGGAACGAGCTCTTGCCACTTGGATACTGATTAATATGTCACTAGAAAGGGAAATTCAGAACTTACCTCCAGCATTCTTCAAGACATTCGAAATATCATTCAACAACAATTCCAAATCATCAAAGTTGCGATCCAAATCTTGAAGGGAGCAAAGACCAGACCCAATTCCATGATGCACTGGCATCCCCTTCTGCCTCCGGGAACTGGGCACTGCAAGGTGGTCGGGAAAGTCCGTGGGGGTCAGATGTCAATGGACAAGGCCAAAGCTGCACACGGGCCTGGGGAGCTCTGGGCCGGCTCCTGGACACTCTCCACCCTCTTTCCATGCCCTGTGACACATCCCGGGAGAGGAAACAGTGCCAGCCCCAGGGCCCATGGGGTCTCTCTCCCTCCCCCAGAGGAAACCCTCCCTGAAGGCCTGGGGAAAACCATCCCCAGCGCTTCCCGGGGAGCAGGGAGCGCTGTCCCGGGAAAGCGGAGCCAGGCTGCCGGCTCACCTGCTCGCCGCGCTTGCAGCGGAGCAGCCTGGGCAGCCCTGGCAGGCAGGGCCACGGCCAGGAGGAGCAGGAGGAAGAGGCGCAGAGCAAGGGCCATGCTGCCTTGCCCTCTGCCAGTCCCGCAGCTCTTGCTGCCACCGCTGTCCTGACACCGCTGTCCCAATGTCAGCACCACTGCTGCCACCGCCGCTGCTGCTGCCGCAACAGTTGTGCTCAAGCACTGACTGCTCGCTCCTTGTGCTGCTGTGCAACCACCGGGTCTGGGACATCTGTGACCTCAGAGCCTGCTGTGACCTCATGGCTGGGGTAGGATTTTGTTAGAATGGATCTCAAGAGGTACCCTTCCAGAGAGGAGAGGATGTCCCTCCTGGTACCTATTTGCAATGTCATTTTGTTTTTCACAGGAAGTGAGTTATAAAACATTGGACAAGTGAGGCTTTTCATGGTTCTACATACAACAGCAATGCCAAATCCAAAATTCCACTCATTTTGGTGATTCCCACTATCACAGGCAGCAGCAGCCCTGCCATGCTAACACCGAGTCCCTGCTCTGCGCTGTGCGGCCATTTGGCCCGTATTTAAAAAGTGAAGAACTTGATACCAAAGCTGACAAAAATTATGCAATACGGGACATCAGGGTACCTGCACGCTTTAGGGGACACCCAAGCCCCGTGCACATCTTGTGGGTGTCCTCAGCCACCCTAAAATCCTCCTATGGCCTCCAAAAGAGACCCAAAAGCCATGCTCAATTTACAGCTGTCCCTCAGCCCCTGCACACCTTTGGACATATATTAAATTAAATTCCCTTCACAAATTCTTGGTGTCCCCAGTCCCCTGCACAGCACAGAGGTGACCCAAAGCCCCTGCATGCCTTTAGAGGGACCCAAACATAACACTCAGGGAGCAGCACCAGTGCTGAGCCATCTTCTGTGTGTGTGTGTTCACCATGTGTCCCTGGGTGAACAGATGAGGCCTGGGGGGCAAATCCCCACTCTGCTCATAAGAGATCCTGGGCTGCCACAGGCCCAGTGTCTGTCGGGCTCTGAGCTCATCCCTCAGGCTATGAAGGACTTCCTTCAGAGTCCAGCCTCTTTCCATTATTCTCAAGGCAAGCACATCCCGATGGCTTCCCTCTTTCCCTGGGCTCGCCACTGGAGGAGCTCCAGGCCCAGATGGCGCCAGGGAAGGAAATGTGCCCTCAGCCCAGGGACGCTCAGCATGGGCTCCCCCAGCCCTGGGGACCCCGCCGCTGGTCACAGCAGCCCCTGCCTGGCTCCTGCCTGCCCACACCGTGGGCATCCACGGCTGCTCCTGGGCACGGAGCTGAGCCAGTGCTGCTGCCAGGTGGGCTTTGCTGCTGCTGCCACCCGGACACTGGGGTGACAGCTCCATCTCTTTATTGCAAGAGAAGAGCTCATTTGGGAAGTGCTGCAGTGCCCGATTTCTTCAGCCTGACTAGCTGCCAACACCAACACCCAGAGTGGGCCGCCCCCAGAAAACTGTCAGCTCTGGGGTTTGGCTGTAGGGCACAGCTGCTTTACAGCACAGGTGGACTGCGCTGGGGTAGAGACAAGGAAAAGGGAGAGTTATTCTGTATGCCTGTTGCCTGCCGACTCGGCGACAGAAAGACACTGAATTAAAGCCATACACCGATTTCCAAAATGGGGAGGTCCCTGGGGAGGATACAGTCTTTAGCCAATTGGGAGAAACTGAGGGTGGAACACAAGGCGGGGAATACATTGTTTAAACCAATAGGGGATTACAGGGGAGGAGGACAACTTAAACAAACCAATAGGGTTTCAAAGGATACCAAATGGATTGGGAAGTATCTAGAGAAAGGGGCAGGCTTGGGGAGGGATTAACATTGAATGGGAGAAGGAACAGGGAACAAAAGGCAGGTCTTTGGGGAGATGGACAACTAGGGCAAAGCCAACAACACAGAGGGGAAAGGAACAACCCATTGGTAATAAAATATGGTATAACAATACCAAATAAGGGGGTGTTATAAAACTGACTACTAGGACCGAATTACAATCAAAAACATGCACCGCAACAGGGAAGCTCTCAGTCAGGGCTCTGTTGAGCACTTCCAAATCTTTTCCTGGCATCAACAGAAGGCCAAACTTGCCCTTATCACAAGCAAACAGTGTTCCCCAACAGTAACCTCTTCCAAAGCCCTGTGAAACATGCTTGTTTTATGATTGGCTTTTTGCAAATATTAAAATGAAATTTATATGTGTTGTCTTAGAAACTAATGCTGTATTAATTTTCTCAAGTAGTCTTATAAATATAATTTTAGGTTATAACAGAATGTTAAAATATAAACGACACTATGTAAGATACTTGTTTGAAAGCAAGGGCTCATAGCGAGGTAGCAGCCATAGAACACTGCAATTTGTCAGAGAAAAAGAATTTATTGCTCTCCTATCAGAAGAAACTAAATTCTTCCTGCCTCGCTCAGCCCTCAGAAAGCTGGTTAGGACTAAGAGGGAGAGGTTGACGATGACCAGACAAAATCCTGTGCTTGAATGGAATTTATGCATCATGTATGAGATATATGAACATGCAACAGCTTATTCTTTTTAAGGGTTAATCCTCTGTTAACATGTGTTATTTTTCGACCTATATTGCCCAGAAAATAGGTACCCAGATGTCCGTAACTCTTTGTTTCTATTGTCTCCTATTCTCCTAATCCAAATTGTCCAAAAATTTTATCGCTCTAATGATATTGCTATTTTTATAAACATTTTATTATTAATAAAATTTTAAAATTTTAAAAACAAGTGATTGACATTTTTCACACCTCTTCTGGGAATCAGGAACACGTGTGGTGGGGCCAGCTGCACCTGTGGGAGCAATGGGGAGCGTGAGCCCGTGCTGTGCTGCACTGCTGAGCTGGCAGCACGGTGGATGCGGGCAGGACGTTCTGCGTTTCCCCCAGAGCTGGGGCCTGCAGGCACCTTGCCGCCCCTTGGCACAGGCTGTGCCACCCAACAAAGCCCAGCAGGCCGGGAGGAGAGCCCGGGGGCAGCGCAGCTGCTTGGGCAGTGGCTGCTTGGAGGGACACGGGCCAAAGCCATCCCTGAGCAGCCACTGCCAGCCCTGGCCCTCCCTGCCCCGTGACAGCTCCCCCAGCCCCAGGGAACTGACTGACACAAACTCCACAGACAGCAAAGAGATTGTCCCAGTAATTGTCTGCTGCTCTTCTTCCCTGCAGTTGGTCCCAGAAACATCCCTCACACTGCTCTAAATGCCCACACATGGGCTGACCAGCCCCTATGCTTTTCCAGTCTGCTCTCTGAAATTTTGCAACAAATCCACCAATAAATTACAGGTTACCTCTGGGAATTGCACACTACAGTTTGCTTCATTTTTTCCCAATACCTGGAATGTCCTGTATATAGTATTGCTCTTAAGGATCTCTGGTACTTTACGGCAATTTTTTTGTACTGAGACAGATGAAACAGCCTTACTGGTTTTACTTTTGGCAGGTCTGGTTTCTTCCTTAGCGTGATGGTTTACTTATTATCTACATGTAAACTTATTTTTATTTATGTCTTTTTGTTCCCCAAGCAATTATTTTGACAATCTGTCATTCACTTCTTAGTCACTGTTACATGTATGAACAATTTTGAATCTCTTTCTATAGGAATATAAAGCTGTATTTGTAATTTTGATCGCACTCTGGCTTCACACCACAGGCCTGATTTGTGGCTCAATGCCTGGATGCCTGTCTGAATTAAAACAATGTTTGTGAGGCAGCTGAAGAGCTTAGACCTCAGAGATTAAAATTCCTGGGAGGAGAAGAAAGAAGAAAGTATAAAATTGTGTTTCAAAGGCTGTTTTTTCACTTCTAGTATGCCAGAAGTGTGGTAGACTACACATGTCTTCAAGTGCCATTTAATTCCAGAACAACTCTCTACAGTGCCAGACACCAGGACAAATTACTCAAGACTTTGCCTCCCAATGCATCAGCTTTAGTTCTAGTGAGAGGTAGGCCTTAATTCCTGTCCGATTAGAGCAAATCCACAAAGCAACCTTGCCACTGTGTGAATGGCAAGAAGAATTTGCTTGTGAACAGGTGAATATGTCCCGCTCAATCATGACCAAAATTTGCCTTGACTTGGAAGCAAGTAGACAAGGAGCAATGCAGTATTTAGGTTTTATCTAGCGATAAATGGGGCAAGAAGCTGTACAACTTCCCTGTTTTACAGGACACAAGTACTGATACAGCCAATAATGCGCCCACATGAAGGGATCTTCAGGACATTGCTTTATTTCTTAACCAGGAATAGGCAGCAAAATGGTGGCACTTATCTGAGCTGGAAGCCGTGTTCCTCTCCTGTTTTTCCTTTATTGGAATTACCAATGTTATAAATGATCAAATCATGAGCCAAAATTGTCAAAAATTTAGCAAAGGTTTATTAATTTGTCTGTGAATTTTGGTCCTTGAAACCACCACAGCCAAAGAGACAGCGTTGAGCCCGGGAAAGCTGCCGGGTGAACCTGTATCTGACCTCCCGAGTGTCAGAGTCTACCCAGTTCACGCACGCTGCTTCTTGCAACGAGGTTTTATGCAGTTTATTCTGCCCGAGGCAAAGATGACCAAATTTCCTTTGTATCTCTTCACGTGCATTGCTGTTTCTTTCCATGGGCAGAGCTGGACAAAGGCCGAGTCCAGGTGTGCCATCGGCGTTAATCGGGTCCAGGGATGCCGTGTATTCAGCTGCACCAATTTGGCACCACTGACTATCTTGATAGATGCAACCTCCAAGGTGATAATCACTCTTAGGTGGCTCCCCATGACTCAAGAAACCAGTGATCATCGCCATGGAAGCTTCTATTCTTACGTTAAGGTGTTGATTGTTATCTTAACTTGTGTCCAGGAGCTAGTTGAATCTAAATAGAGAGCTGCTCCGAGCCAAGATGGTCAAAGATATGATTTTGGATTTCACAATATTTTATACCATTCATTAACAGCATGAATTATCCCTACCATATATTACACCAATACTACTGATGGCACATGCCTTGGCTTGTCTGGCCCCTGCAGCTGAACCAAATAGCAGCAACTGTGATGTTCCACCCCAGAGACATTTTCGGCCAGCTGGATTTGCAGCTGGGCACGTGGGAACAAGTCCAGCCATGCCGGGACTCCGGTGCCGTTGGGATGGAGCTTCCTCCCCTGGAGGGTCTGCTCCTCAGGCTTCCCTCTGCCAGAGAAGCTTTAAGGCGGTAGTGAAGGAAAGGAGTCGGTTCTGATGGAGGGTTTTAATCCAGAGCTTTATTCTGGCCCACAGGCCACTGAATCCAGCAACTGCTCCAATGGAACTCCTGGACCGCATGGTTGCTCGTCCTTTTCCCCGAGGGAGGGGAGGAAGGAAGGGATAGGGAACCCACCAACCTGGGACAAGAGAGGAGATCTCGAGGGACAAATGACACCTGGATGGCCCAATGCCTGCCCTGCCCCCCAGGGTAGAGGGCATCTTTTGAATCTGCCAATCACTCAATGACGTTCTGGAATTGCAGGATTGGCAGACAGTGCTCAGCAGGGGTCAGGGTGGGGAAAGGAGGGATGATGGACACACCTGGGAGGGAATCTTTAGGGGAGAAACCCGGAGTTCTGGGGTAAACCATGAAATCACACTGCAACACTCCTGGAGCACACTGTCTGTTATTTGCAGACTTCACTGCCTAGACCATGAATGCTCTCAGGGCCAATTGCTAAAGGACACAAGTCCCAAAATACAGGTGCCACATAATCACCCCAGCACTAATCCAGCACTGCTTTGATGGTGCCCAGGAGCACAGAATGGCTTGGCTTGGAAGGGACATTTAAAGGCCATCTAGTCCAATGCCCTGCAGTGAGCAGGGACACCTTTAAGTAGGTCAGGTTGCTGAGAGCGTGAGCTTGAATGTCTGCAGGGATGGATGTCCACCTCTTTGGGAAACCTGTGCCAGGCTTTCAAAACCTACAGTAAAAAAAATGGGTTTCTTTTGTCCAGTCTGAATCGACCATCTTTTGGACTAAAAGCATTCCATCTCGGTCTGCTCACAAAAGGCTCTACTAAAAGTGCTGTCCCATCTCTTTTACAAGCCTCCTTAAGGAACTGAAAGGAAGCAATGAAGTCTCCCTGGAGTCTGCTCTCTTCAAGGCTGAACGCCACCAGCTCTCCCAGCCTGTCTCCAAAGCAGAAGGGCTCCAGCCCTCAGAGCAATTTGTCCCTCCTCTGGACTAGATCCAACAGGACCATGGCCTTCCTGTGTGGGGAGCCCAGAGATGGATGCAGTAATCTGTCGCGGTACAGACAGAGACAGTACAAAGCAACACACTCCGTTTCCAGAAGGCTTCAAACACTGTTTTTATTCTAGCATGCATGCTTGTTCTACATTCTTACAAAGCTCATAATTTACACTTTACTCACTGATCACGAGAGGCAAGCAAAGTGCTTCTTGGAATAAGCAGTTACAAGTTTTCCTTATTTACCCTACTTTCTTTCTTGCTTTCAGTGTAAAAAAACTTGATAATAAATGCTTTGAGGGGTAAACCTGGATCCTCTTGCCAAAGTTCTCAATGGCTCACAGAGGTCACTGTAAAACCTCTTCCACAGTACTCCAGATTGGGTCTCACCAAAGCAGAGGGATGGAATCACCTCCTTCAAGCTGCTGGGAACTCTCCTTTGGATGCACATGGCTGGCTCATGTGCAGCCTCTCATCTTGCAGCACCCCCAAGTCCATCTTGACAGGGCTGCTCTCCATCCCTTCATGGCCCAGCCTGTGAGATCAGCTGGGCTGGGACTGTGTCACAGCCCTTGGACAGGGCAGCTGGGAACGATGAGCTCCCTACCAAAGAAGGCAGATCCCACTCCCCACACAACTCCACCCTGGCCATGAGGTCACAGTTGGCTCTGAGGTCACAGATGTCCCTGACCCGGTGGTTGCACAGCAGCACAAGGAGCGAGCAGTCAGTGCTTGAGCACAACTGTTGCGGCAGCAGCAGCGGCGGTGGCAGCAGTGGTGCTGACATTGGGACAGCGGTGTCAGGACAGCGGTGGCAGCAAGAGCTGCGGGACTGGCAGAGGGCAAGGCAGCATGGCCCTTGCTCTGCGCCCCTTCCTCCTGCTCCTCCTGGCCGTGGCCCTGCCTGCCAGGGCTGCCCAGGCTGCTCCGCTGCAAGCGCGGCGAGCAGGTGAGCCGGCAGCCTGGCTCCCCTTTCCCGGGACAGCGCTCCCTGCTCCCCGGGAAGCGCTGGGGATGGTTTTCCCCAGGCCTTCAGGGAGGGTTTCCTCTGGGGGAGGGAGACAGCCCCCAGGGCCCTGGGCTGGCACTGTTTCCTCTCCAGGGATGTGTCACAGGGCCGGCAAAGAGGGTGCAGAGTGTCCAGGAGCCAGCCCAGAGCTCCCCAGGCCCGTGTGCAGCTCTGGCCTTGTGCATTGACATCTGGCTCCCATAGCCTTACCCGACCCCCTTGCAGTGCCCATGTCCCAAACGCAGAGGGGGAATCTCAGGACATCATGGAAATGGGTTTGGGTGTTTGCTTCCCTCTAGATGAGCTTGCTAGGAAGGTTTCTCCAGCAGCTTGGCTCCATGAAGATTTGAAGCCTCTAAAGCCTCCTGCAGGTATGTTGTCAATGTTCCCCTCAGAGGATAATCCTTGACAATCTGGCAGGAACCTGGTTACAGAAGTTGCTGTGGCTGTTGGGTTACAGGAGTGTCTGCAGGGAGGACTTATCAAGATCCTCTCCTGGTTGCTGCTCACAAGCCCAGTTCCCATCGCAGGGGTGAGTAGTGTGTCCCTGCTGACCCCATGGGCTGAGCCCCGCTTCTGTGGAATCATTTCATCTGACATGCAAACACTTCTCTTAAGGTCCTCTGAGAAGGAGGAACAAGCCTGGAGGAGACAGAAAGTCTCTAGAGGTATCCAGACCCATGGCCAGGATCCTGAGTGACCTGGAAAGACGCCATGGTGGGTTCATTTCCCTCAGCCTTGTCCTGGGGCTCAGCAGCCGGGGGCTTTGGCTGCACATCTGGACACGCCGTGCCCGGCACAGCGGGAAGGGATCCATGGCAGCCTCGCTGCCCCGCTGCTGCTTCCACGCCCTGCAGGGCTGTTTGCCAGCCTGGCCTGGCTGCAGCTTCTCCCCAGCCTCTGCAGGAAGGCATTTGGCATCTGCTGACAGGCAGCCGAAACAGCACCATGGGCCTGTGATCCCCTGCAATTTCCTGGTTTCTGAGCACATCTGGAGGGACAGCTCTTTGGAGGAGGGAGGACCCTGCAGCAGGCCCAATAACCTGATCTTTCTTCTGCATCTTATCCATTACTTGGACACGCAGTGCCTCCTGAAGATGCCACCTTCCCATTGGGGAACAGCCCCCCCTGATCCAGCTGCCCCTTTTCCTTTCTGCAGAGATGGAAGGAGAGGATGCGCTGAAGGCGCAGTTTCCCGGAGGAAGCAGGGGCTCATTGCCAGCCTCTGCTAGAGCAAGGGAGGCGATGCCAGGCACAGCCACAGGAGGTAATTGCTGTGCCTCTGGGCCTGAGCCCTGCTGAGGCTTGAGCTGCCCTCTCTGCTGCCTGGCACTCCTGGCACACAGCATTACCTGACTCCCTTCCAGTGCTGGGTTCCCTATAGAGGGGGATCCCAGCACAGCATGGAACGGTTCCCATCTGTGCTCCTTTCTAGACTGGGATCCTGACTTGAATCATTTCGAAATGGTGGTAAAGCAATACTTAAGGATGTTGGAGCTTGGTGAAGGTAGGCTACCAGCAATCCTTCCCTAACAGAGTAATCATTGTCCAAGTGAAATCCTCATTCAGAGTAATATTCCTGTGTCATTCCCCTCAAGATCCGCTGAAGTTTGATAAATTCTGGGAATCCTGGCCTCCAAATTTCTGCTCCTTTATCCAACAGGCATCCTACAGGATCCCACAGGATCACTGTCTGTGAGAGGAATGATCATTTATCTGTCCATCTTCCTCCCGTGTGCAATGCCACTGTGTCCTCCCATGTGCTCTGTGCAGCCACGGAGAAAAGCAGAGAGGGAAGGGGCTGGGCCCAGGGCTGTTCCCCGTGGCTGAGCCTCTCTCAGCTCCTTTGCCGGCCCCAGGGAGCCTGAGCTGCTCCTGCTGCAACTACCAAGCCCTGGCCCTGCCTGGGGCTGGGTTTGGAGCTGCAGCAGCTCCAGGGAGTCCTTTCTGCCCCGACTGCCCCGCAAGGGGCTCCTTACATCCCAGTATGGGGCCACTGCAGGCACGAGGTCCCCCTGGCCCTGCTCCTGAGTGGAAGGCAGAGCTGAGAGAGTGCCTTGGAGGGCACCAATCACCCTCACTGTGAGGTGCCCTCACTGCCACTCCGGCAAGAATTAGAAATGGAACAATTTTCTATTAAGGTCCTCCTAGTTCGATGAACCAAGGGACAGGAGACAAGAAATCCCTGGAGGCAGCCAAACTTCTGGACCAGGTGATGAGTGACCTGGAGAGGCTCCATGGTGGGTGCATTTCCCTCAGCCTTGTCCTGGGGCTCAGCAGCCGGGGGCTTTGGCTGCACATCTGGACACGCCGTGCCCGGCACAGCGGGAAGGGATCCATGGCAGCCTCGCTGCCCCGCTGCTGCTTCCACGCCCTGCAGGGCTGTTTGCCAGCCTGGCCTGGCTGCAGCTTCTCCCCAGCCTCTGCAGGAAGGTATTGGGCATCAGCTGACAGGCAGCCCAAACTGCACCATGGTTCATACATGCCCTGAGATCCCCTGCAATTGCTTGGACCATGGGGAGATCAGGAATGACAGCAGTTTTGAGAAGGGCAAATCCTGGCCAAACCCAAAAGTTTTTATTATGTCCTGCTCCTTATCCATCAGTTTGACCAGTATTGCCTCCTGAAGATGCCGCCTCCCAGAAAGGGGAACATCTCCATCGAATTTAGCTGTCTCTTTTTCTTTCTCCAGAGATGAACCGAAAGTCTGTGCCGAAAACAGCATTTCCTGCAGGAAGCAGGGGCTCATTGGCAGCCTCTGCTGCAGGAAGGGAGGTGATGCCCAGCACAGTCACAGGAGGTAATTGCTGTGCCTCTGGGCCTGAGCCCTGCTGAGGCTTGAGCTGCCATCTTGGCTGTGCATCAGTGCCTGCCCTCCAGGGATGTCAGACAGGCCCTGCAAAGAGGGTGCAGAGTGACCAGGAGCCAGCCCAGAGCTCCCCAGGCCCCTGTGCAGCTTTGGCCTTGTCCATTCACATCTGGCTCCCACAGCCTTACCCGATCCCCTTGCAGTACCCAGTTCCCATAGGCAGAGGGGGATCCCAGCACACCATGGAAATGGGTCTGGTCTGTGCTCCCTTCCAGATGAGAGTGGTGCCGTTGCTTTGCCAGCAGCTGGAATGGAAGATGGTTTGGAGCACTTGGGAGCTTCTGCAGGTAAGTTCTGAGAGAATAATCATTGACAACCTGGCAGGAACTGTGTGACAGAAGCTCCTGTGGCTCTTGAGTTACAGGTGTGTCTGCAGGGAGGATCTTCCCAGGTCCTTTGGTGGATGTTGCACACAAGCCCAGCTCCCATCGCAGGGGTGAGTAGTGTGTCCCTGCTGACCTCACGAGCTGAGCCCTGCATCTGTGGGATCTATTCCTGGTGAAATAAAAATACTTTCTCTTAAGGTCCTCTGAGAGGGAGGAAAACACCTACAAAACAGAATGTGCCCGTGAAGGAATCCAAACAACTGGAACAAATCCTGATTGACCTGGAGAGGCACCGTGGTGGGTGCATTTCCCTCAGCCTTGTCCTGGGGCTCAGCAGCCGGGGGCTTTGGCTGCACATCGGGACACGCCGTGTCCGGCACAGCAGGAAGGGATCCATGGCAGCCTCGCTGCCCCGCTGCTGCTTCCACGCCCTGCAGGGCTGTTCGCCAGCCTGGCCTGGCTGCAGCTTCTCCCCAGCCTCTGCAGGATTGATTGAGGCATCTGCTGATGGGCAGAATAAACTACACCATGGGCATGAAATTCCCTGGGATTTCCCGGTCTCTTGGCAGATCCAGAGGGGCAGATGTTTGGAGGAGGGTTGAGCCCTGTGGCAGCCCCAAGAGCCTTGGCCTTTCCCTGGTCCTTATCCATGTCTTTCACAAGTGGTATCTCCTGAAGATGCCACCTCCCCAGTGGGGAGTGGCTCCACCTTATCTGGCTTTTCCTTTTCCTTTCTCCAGAGATGGACCAAAAGTCTTTGCGGAAGGCTGCACATCCTGGAGGACGCAATGTACCTGTGCTAGCCACAGATACAGGACGTGACGAGATGCCAGACAGTGCCACAGAAGGTGATTGCTGTGCCAGGCTCAGCCGGTCTGGGCAGTTCTGCTGGGGTCCCCCCGTGTGGGACATGTCCTGAAACCTGGGAGCGATTGCATGGGGTGCCCATGGTGGGGAAAGGGCAGAGGGGGAGAGCAAGGCTCCATTGTGTTTTTAGAGGGCCTGGGTGTGTGTCCCTGGCGCTGGGGGAGCTGTCACGGGGCAGGGAGGGCCAGGGCTGGCAGTGGCTGCTCAGGGATGGCTTTGGCCCGTGTCCCTCCAAGCAGCCACTGCCCAAGCAGCTGCGCTGCCCCCGGGCTCTCCTCCCGGCCTGCTGGGCTTTGTTGGGTGGCACAGCCTGTGCCAAGGGGCGGCAAGGTGCCTGCAGGCCCCAGCTCTGGGGGAAACGGAGAACGTCCTGCCCGCATCCACCGTGCTGCCAGCTCAGCAGTGCAGCACAGCACGGGCTCACGCTCCCCATTGCTCCCACAGACGTTGTCACTGAAACAGGAATATATGTCCCGGATCCAGTGCGCCTCCCAAGAATTGTCTGCCCCCAGGATGTGCGCAGAAAGTGCATGATAGGCACAGTGGTGATAGTGTTCACTGTGCCACTTGTGCTGCTGGGCTGCTATCTTGGCATTCGCAAGGTGCAGGAGAAAAGACGGTCAGTTGCTGATTTTTCTCCACGGTTTTCTTATAACTCTGCTCCATAGCATTGGTAGCCTGACTCGTTGTCGTGCTGCTGTGGAGTTGTGGCCAGTCTGATATTCCAAAGAGCTCTGCTGAGGGTTCTGCTGCTGCCCAGAGCTTTCATTGGCCTCCTCATTGCTGGGCCTTGTCCTGGGGGGCCCGCTGGGGCTGCAGCCAGTGCTGGCTCCCACTGAGGCTGCCTGGCCAAGAGCAGCCCCAGGGGCACAGGGCAGAGGCACAGCAAGTTCTCAGCAGTGTTTGGGCAGCACAGTTCAGGACAGGACAGTGCTTATTTAGTAGCTCATATATAGTTTCATCGGATTTGCTCCAGTTCAGTGTTAAAACAAATCCAACCTGATGAAGGTTTGGCTTTGGCCGTGAAACTTTGCTCTTTGTGTGCGCCCTGTTTTGGATTGATTCCCAATCAGTCTTGGAGCCACTTTTGGGGGAAGGCTCATCCCAGCCCTGAGCCTTGGCAGTTCAGGCCTCAAAGGGACAGCTGAGGCTGCAGTGCATATGACTGGGCATCGGGGCTGCATTATCCAAGGGCTTGGGAAGTTTAAATTACTGTAATTTTTCTATATGTTTTTTTTTCTATGAAATTTGTTCACTTTTTCTAATTTTAGTTAAAAAAAAAAATTTTTCCAGTGCTTTTTACAGTTATTTGATATTGTGAATGCTGCCATGATTATCCCATGGCTGAATTAGAAGACTGTAAGTATCATAAAATGGAATAATTTTTACACTCCTATGTCTTTCACAGGCTCATGAAACTTTTGTTGCTTTGATGTGACCAACAGAAGAGTTCTGTTCTGCTTTTAATTCAAACAAGCAGCAGGGCTGGAACCTGTTGAGAGGAGTCTCTTCACAGCTACAGCAGCCTGCAAGGTTTCTTTGTTGAGGAATATAAATCTTTATTTTATGAGTATATTTGTCTTGGTTTGGAAAGACAGGTGCCTGCTAAGGAAGGCAGTAGCATCCCCTGAAATGGAGAATGTACCCCCTTTGAATTGTTATAAATTTTAAATTAAGGGCCTCAGGCAAAAAAATGTGGGAGCAGGAAATAACAGTTCTTTAACAGGGAAGAAAATAAAAGTATAAAATAAACAATGCAGTAAACTAAAACAACTCTGACAGAGTCAGAACACAACCCGACACCCAGTGGGTCAGGGTGTTGGTAGCAGTCCAAGTGGAATTATGGCTGCAGTCCTCCTGGAGTGTCAGGTGTTGTTCTGCTGGAGCAGGAATCCTGTAGAAAAGGCTGTAGTCTTCCTCTGAAGATCCAGGGGAAGAAGAGGCAGCTGCTGTTTTTCTGGGAAAGCCAGTGGAGAAGCTGTCTTGGTGTTCCAGAATCTCCACATTATATCTCTGGCAGGAATTTCCTCTGGGGCAGAGCATCTCTGACTGGGATGCTGTAGTTCTTATCAGTCATGCAGTGACATTCAATAGCCTGTTATCAGCAGATGTTTGTGTCCCCGCCCCCTCCCCCAAGGCAGGAGTGGGTGTGGAAGAGATAAGGCAAACTGGCCACTTAACAGAAGACAGCTGCCATACAGATAGAAAACATATTGCTTTGCAGTCTGGGACACTATGCACCCCTTATTCTATTGCCATCTGCATCACAATGAAACTTGACACACAACTCTAACTTAATACCAGGTTTTTCTGTGGTACACAAGGATCTTCATCTTCCTGCATTACCCACCAAGTGTAACCATGTTCTTGAGCAAAAACAATTCCATGGATGGGTTTTTCTTTGCCTGAAGTGGGATTAATCCAAACAGTCTTTCCCAAAATACCTTTCATATGTACAACAGGGACATTATTTCCGTCCACTGTGTGCAGGGGTTCAGACTGGGCAGGACCAGCTCAATTGATGGACCCTTGGGTGTTGATCATCCAGGTGACTTTTGCTAAGTTCATTTCCCTGTTTGTAAAAGTCTCCTCCCCAGGTGCCTTCAGGGTAGTCTTAAGAAGTCCATTGCACCATTCACCTTTCCTAGCAGCTGGTGCATCATAGAGGATATCCATTCAATGCCATGTTCCCTGGCCCAGGTGTTGATAAGGCCGTTCTTGAAATGGGTCCTGTTGTCCAACTCAGTCCTTTAAGGGGTGCTGTGTCTCCACAGAACTTGCTTTTCAAGGCCCAGGATGGTGTTCCAGGCAGTTGCATGAGACACAGGGTAGGTCTCCAACCATCCAGTGGTGGCTTCCACCATGGTCAGCACGTAGCGCTTGCCCTGGCGTGTCTGGGACAGTGTGACGGAGTCAATCTGCCAAGCCTCCCCATACTTGGACCACCACCCCTACCCTACCATAGGGGCTTCACCTGCTTGGCCTGCTTGATGGCAGCACACGTCTTACAGTCATGGATAACCCTAGAAATACTGTCCATGGTTAAATCCACCCCTTGGTCTTGTGCCCACTTAGAGGTGGCATCTCTGCCCTGATGGCCTGAGGCATCATGGCCCCATCAAGCTAGGAACAACTCCCCCTTATGCTGCCAATCTAAGTCTGTCTTCAACACCTCTATTTTTGCTGCCTGATCTACCTGTTCATTGTTTCGGTGTTCCTCATTAGCCTGACTCTTGGGGACATGGGCATCTACATGATGGACTTTCACAGGTAGCTTCTCCAATCGAGCAGCAATTCATCTGCAGCCCAGACTGGTTTTCCCCTATGCTGCCAGTTGACCTTTTTCCACCTTTCCAGCCAGCTCCACAGAGCATTGGCTACCATCCACAAATCAGTATTAAGGCAGAGCTTTGGCCACTTTTCTCTCTCAGCAATGGCCAGGGCCAGCTGAACAGCTTTGAGTTCAGTAAGTTCCTTGAACCACCTTCTCCTTTAGCAGTTTGTGCAACCTGTTGTGGGGGGCTCCATACGGCTGCTTTCCACTTCCAGTTCATCCCTACGATGCGACAGGAACCGTCAGTGAAAAGAGCGTAGCGTGTTTCCTCTGCTGGTAGATGGTTGTATGGTGGAGCTTTTTCAGCACGTCTCACTTGCTCTTGTTCACCAGTGAGACCAAAGTTTTCACCTTCCGGCCAGTTTGTAATTATCTCCAAAATCCCACAGCAATTCAGGTTTCCAGTATGGGCGTGCTGTGTGATAACAGCAATCCATTTGCTCCATGTGGTGTCAGTGGCATGGTGGGTAGTGGGAATCTTTGCTTTGAACATCCACCCCAGCACCGGTAGTCAGGGTGCCAGGAGGAGTTGTGCTTCCGTGCCAATCACCTCTGAGGCAGCCTGGACTCCTTCATAGGCAGCCAAGATTTCTTCTGTTGGAGTGTAGTTGGCTTCAGACCCTCTGTAACTTTGACTCCAAAATCCCAGTGGTCGACCCCAAGTCTCCCCAGGCACCTTCTGCCAAAGGCTCCAGGACAAGCCATGGTTCCCAGCTGCAGAGTAGAGCATGTTCTTTACCTCTGGTCCTGTCCTGACTGGGCCAAAGGCTACTGCATGAGCGATTTCCTGCTTAATCTGGGCAAAAGCTTGTTGCTGTTCAGGGCCACAGTGGAAATCATTCTCTTGCAGGTGACAAGGTAAAGAGGGCTCATGATCTGAACTGTACTCAGGAATTGGCATTCTCCAAAAACCGATGGTGCCTAGAAAGCTTGTGTTTCTTTCTTGCTGGCTGGTGGAGACATTGCTGTGATCTTACTGATGACCTCAGTGAGAATCTGACACTGTCCATCTTGCAACTTTACTCCCAGGAACTGGATCTCTCGGGCACGTCCCTTGACTTTACTCTTCTTGATAATGAAGCTGGCTTCCAGGGGAATCTAGAGGATCCTCTCTCCTTTCTCAAATACTTCCATTGCTGTGTTCCCCCACACAATGATGTCATCAATATATTGCAGATGTTCTGGAGCCTCACCCTTTTCCAGTGCAACCTGGATCAGTCCATGGCAGATGGTGGGGCTGTGCTTCCACCCCTGGGGCAGTCGGTTCCAGGTGTACTGCACTCTCCTCCATGTGAAGGCAAACTGAGGCCTGCATTCTGCTGCCAGAGGAATGGAGAGAAACGCGTTAGCAATGTCTATAGTGGTGCACCACTTTGCTGCCTTGAACTCCAGCTCGTACTGGAACTCCAGCATGTCCAGCCCAGCAGCGCTCAGCCGTGGAGTCCCTTCATTCAAGGCACAATATTCCACAGTCAATCTCCATTCTCTGTCAGATTTGCACACAGGCCAGATGAGACTGTCGAAGGGTGAGTGGGTTTTGCTGACCACCTCCTGGCTGTCCAGCTCACGGATCATTTTGTGGATGGGGATCACAGCATCTTGATTCGTCCGATACAGCCGGCGGTGCACTGTCGAGGTGGCAATTGGTACTCGTTGCTCTTCTACCTTCAGGAGTCCTACTGCAGATGGGCTTTCTGATAGTCAGGGCAAGGTGTTCAACTGCTTAATGTTCTCTGCCTCTACAGCAGCTATTCCAAATGCCCATCTGAGTCCCTCTGGGTCTTTGTAATAGCCATTCTGGAGAAAGTCTATGCCCAGAACACAGGGGGCCTCTGGGCCAGTCACAATACGATCTTTTTTCCACTCTTTCCCAGTCAGGCTCACCTCGGGTCCCAACAGGATCAATTGCAGTGATCCCCCTGTCACCCCGGCAATGGAAACAGGTTTTGCCCCCCACATGTCCTGATGGTATCAGGGCACACTGTGCACCAGTATCAACTAAGGCATCGTATTTTTGTGGCTCTGATGTGCCAGGCCAGTGGATCCACAACATCCAGAAGATCCTGTTTTCCCATGCCTTTCCCTGGCTAGAGGCAGGGCCCCTCTAACCCTGGGTATAAGTGGTAGAGATATCTTCAAGAGGATCTGACAGATCATACTCAGCAGCTCGGTCATGGGAGGTTGAGGCTACCTTTACTGGAATTCCCTCAGTTAGTGTTTCCCTCCTTGAGTTGACTCACCCGTACTGCCAGGACAGAAGTGGGTTTCCCATCCCACCTTCCCATATCTCTCCCATGGTTACACAGAAGGAACCACAGGTCAGCCCGTGGGGTGTACCCTCTCTATCTAGCTGGGGAATGTTGGGCTCTGACTCTGGGGCCTGTGAGTGGTACTGGTGCTATGTGGGAACTGTTCCTCCTCACCTCCTCCCTCATCTCCTCTCTGAGTTCTTGGACAAGGGCAGAGACATGAGCCTGCATTGGGCCATTGATCATACTCACACAATTTCTAAGCTTGGTGGCCACAGAACCCACTGTCTCTTGGTTGGTGTTGGCAATAATTGTTGCAACGAAGGTGGTGTATTGAGATGGCCCCAGATTTGCCAGACTCCGCAACATTTGGCCTGCGCACCTGACCTTGTTGGGGTCATTTTCATGCTGTCCATCCCTCCCAAAGAGTACCTCCAATACTGCCACTTCTCTCACCTGTTGGATCCCCCCCTCAAGGGTCTTCCAGCACATTCTATGGTGGTGCTCCTGCACTGTCTCCCTGTGGACAAACCTGTGGAATCCCAGGGCACCAGGAATATTTCTCTGTCTGCTCTGGAGTGCCCTGACCCCCAGGGAAGCTCTGACTTTGAGGGCACTCTCTCTAGCTGGCGAAAGGCTCATGTGGTGTCTTTTGTCTACTGGAGATTTCAGTTTCCATTGGCAATAAGAGCATAGAGGGGTCTGGCGATCAGTCCATAATTATAAACCCACAGCTGGCACTACCCTACCATGCCTAAGAAGGTTCAGAGTTCCTTCATTGTCTGGGGTTTCAGGGTTTGGCATACGGCTTCTTTGCCTTAAAGTCTGCTGCTCAGCACTCACTTCTTACTCTAGGTAGATTACCTTCTGTTTCACTGCCTGTGCCTTTTTCTTTGAGACTCTGCGTCCTTGGAGTCCTAGGAAATTCGAAAGGCTTACCGTCCAGGCTTCTCCTGCTTCCCTTGTCCGAGTGGCTACTAGAAGATCGTCTATGTACTGCAACAGCCTCCTTTCCTCTTGTGGAGCTTCCCGGGACTCTGGGTCTTTGCAAGCTGTTCTCTAATCGGAGTGGGGAATCTTGAAGCCTTCAGGCACATGGACTATGTGAGCTTGAGTTTGAATGCAAAAAATTTTCTGGCTGGCTTCGTGGATAGGGAGGAAAAGAGGGCATCTCTTAGGCCTAAAACAGGGAACTAGGTTAGCTCAGGTGTTAAACAAGTTAGTAAGGTATATGGATTTGCTACCACAGGGTATAAATTCTGTGTTATCTTATTAACAGTCCTTAATCTAGTACTATCAATTATTGGGCTGATTCTTTCCTTATCTTCTTTTTGAGGGTACTACTCAGTTCTCACTAGTTGTGTTCTTTCTTTAAGCTTGATGCTCATGGGGGAGCATCTTTCAGTCTCTCTGGTACACCAGAGGCTTATACCCTTGAAAACACTTATTTACTTATTCTAATATCTCTTTACTAATGTCTTTCTTAATTTCAGTGTCTGTTAATGTTAAGCCTAACATCTTTATATCATTTGCTTCTAGAGTAACCTTTCTCATTTGAGAATGTTTAGTAAATTGAGCAAATTGTACAAAATCTTTTAGGTACACATAGTACACATGTTACTTTAAAGGTTTGCACAAGTATGCTTTCTCAGACTGGCCAGTTGTTCATTCCCCACACTACAACATAAACATTCTCCACAGGTACTAAAGCTTTATTAAAACTGAATATACAACCCTTGTGTCGACAAAAATTCTTCCCTTTTTGGGAGGTCATCTTTACTCTTCCTCCCTTACCTTGGGAGGAGCTTTTAGCAAATCATATGTACTCATTTTGTGAACTGTGATTGCTTTGCATTTCAGCATGATAATCTTTGCCTGATTTCATACGTTGCTATCTTATGCTGCATGCTGAACAACATGTTTGATTTGCTTTCTCTTTGCCTTGTTTCCTTATTCAAGGGCCAAGACTGGAGGGAGGTCTGATCTTACAGTCTCGTTGCCATTCTGGGTGATTTCTTAAAACAAAAAGACATTTCAGCATACAAAAACTCTATCTCATTTATCTTCTTATTTTAAAACAGTACTAACAGCAATGAAGTATTATAAATCTTTTTATTTTCTGAGCTGCTCTTACTGGCAACCTCCTCCCGGCGAGCCCCTCCCAAAAGGGGCTAATTTAGGAACCTCTTTGCTCCGGTCAGTTCTCATTATTTATTTCTCCTTGCCCTATCTCGCTTCCACTCAAACCTTTTTACAGACCTTCACAGTAGTTTCTCAACTTTCCTCCTATACACACAGCTCCAGGTGGCAGGTATCAGATGTGGTTCTCCCACACACAAGCTCTAAGACCTTAGGTTCTGAATCCGCTTGACCAGAAACCTCTAATTTACACTCGGGGCATGTGCCCTGTCAGCAAAACAGCAATACCAGTGTTTCTCATAAACACCACACTGCAATAATAACTGCACATCCAGCTTTTGCTCACAGGTCATTCCCGTGTTCCCTGGGGAGACGGGGCAGCCAGAGCTGTCCCTGTGCCCAGGGGACAGCCACTGTCACCTCACACAGCATGCTAATCAAAAACATGACATAGACACTATGTTCTGATCAAACAAAATATGTCTTTTCTAGTTCTCTTCTTGCACAATCTAATTAAGTACTGTGCCTACTTACACTTCTTTTACTGCTTTGCAAAAAGGCTGTGCTAGTCACAGCCAAAACTCTGATATGCTCACAGACACGGACACATGCACCCACACCCCCCCTTTATCTCAAATTCCCTAGAGCCAAGGCTTGAATTGCTGTGAGGGGGGGAATTCTTGGAATTCCTTTAACTCGCTTTATCGTAGTTAAGCATAAATCACTGTACTATAGTTCTCCTATGTAAAATGCTACTCCTGTTGCAACAAAAGCTTAAAATCTCACCAACACTACTATACAATCTGAGAATCAAATTACCACAATGCAGCGGAAGAAAATCACCACACAAAATCACTGGGAAAGGGCATATCTCTCAAAGTGCTCACTTTTCTCAACACAACAGAGCATACCATAATTCAGCATTTACTCACATCAATTTTTCTTGGACACAATCAAAATAACAGCACACAGTCTAGAGATCAAATACAAACATCCAAGGCAAAGGAACTCTCTGAGCTCATACTCACGGTTAAAATGTACTAAATCTACACAAATCACTACATTTAAACACAATAAATACCATCACTGACATTCCTCCACTCGCTTCTCCGCAGGGCACTTCTCTCCCTGCCCCCGCAGCCCGCTGCAGCCGGCGCCTCAGGCTTTACTCAGCTGCTTCAAACACGGGTAGTACTCACCCCCCCACACTGTACGGCACTGTAGATCTACTCTCTTTTATACACCATACACTTATACACTTGCACGATTAGAAACACAGTGCACTGACCACACAATGCACACATTAACCATACAGCAACACAGCGTCCGGACATCACACACACACATACAAAGCACACACGGGCTCAACAGTTCCGCTCTATCAGAACTATGAACTCCCAACACACATACACGGGTTCACCCGGCTCACCCCTAGAGCCTCTAGCAGTTCTGCTCTATCAGAACAATGAACCCCCAACACACACATACACGGGTTCACCCGGCTCACCTCCAGAACTGCTTGCGGTCTGCTCTATCAGAACGATGAACCCCGTCTCTAATACAGCTGCTCTATCAGCTGAACCCAGACGTCGCTGGGTGGTTTATTCCCTTGCTCTCCTTTCCCTCCCCCAGGGGCATCTCAGTACATACCGTATCTTCCTCCGCAGGCCAGCAGGTCCTTGTCTGTCCTCGCAGGTGGCAAGTTGAGACGAGCGGAGCCCCACAGGAAAAAATCCTAGGGCGCGCCTCGGAGGTCCGTCTATCCCCCCTGCCCCTGCGGGGACAGAGAACTCCTGCCTGGCTCGCCATAATGTTTTGCGGAGAAAAGAAGAAACATCACAACTTTATAAAAGTTGTAGAGCCCGGTATGCTTTTATTATGATGCGCGCCGGACGCAAGCCCCCAAAAAGGCACGCGTACCTCTGAAGACCTCAGGTCTTCTTTTATCCCCCTTCCAAATGCATATGCATACAGTTTCACAATAAGTTCATACATATTCATTCAGCGTGAAATTTAGCACCAGTTCTTCTTTATCAAAGGAATTTCTAAGTCAGGGGCAAATCGACCTTGTGGTCTTTTCTGTTTTTCTTTCTCTGTCTCCTTGCTGTCTCTGCATGCGAGATTTTCCTTCAGTTTTGGTCTCACAGACTTTTCACCTTTCTTAGACACTTCACCTAATTCAGAATGGATCTTTACTCTGTCTCATTGTAACCAACAGAAGAGTTTTTCTCTGCTTTTAATTCAAACAAGCAGCACAGACGGAACCTGTTGAGAAGAGTCTCTTCACTTCATTGCTAAAGCAAACAGCCTGGGTTCTTTATTGAGCAATATAAAATCTATATTTTATGTGTAGACTCCTGTCAAGTGACTGATAGATATGAGGGATTTGGACTCTTTGGGATGTACTGACCAGCTGTGCATTGGCTCTGCGAATCTCAGTCTGTAATAATCAATCTCTTTCAGAAGACAATGTTCAGTTTCTTCCTGGCACTCACTCTTGCATTTGTACTCAAAACCACTTCTTGAAAGAAATTTACAACGGCTCTTTATGCTCCCTTAGATGACTTTTCTCTCTTTCTCCGGAGATGCCGATGAAAACCGGGATGATTGCATTAAAAAAGCTGCAAAGCAGATCCTGGAGAAGAGGGCATACATCTGCTCCCACCCTCTGGACAGGACCTTCTGATCCCTCCCTGACAGCAGGCACTCATCACTGTCAGTCAGGGAGGAATTTGCTGCAGTTTCCATGTTTGACAGCTTAAAATGATCTGTTATTTACTGTCTTTAATCAATGTAATTGTACAAAATAAAATTTCTTTCTAAACACTACTTCATAGGATAAGGATAAATAAAGAGATTTAATTTAAAGCTGAAATTATTTTGTCAGATAGATAGATGGGTAGATATATCGGAAGATAGGTAGATACTTAGATCGCTAGATAGTTAAATAACTAAGACAGACATAGATAGATAGATAGATAGATAGATAGATAGATAGATAGATAGATAGATAGATAGATAGACAGATAGATAGATAGATGTATATACATGTCTGTTCCTCTTGGAGTGGGATAAAGAAAGGGAGAGGAAGTTTGGATGGGGAGACGTTTCTTCCCAGGGAAGGGACTGTGTGGTTTCTCAGTATCTTTTCACTTCAATCAGCTCCTCATTCACTGAGCAAGTCTGAAAGACTTGGGCAATCAGAACAGTTCTGTTTTGGACGTCCCTCCAGCTCTCTTGTCCAGCAGCACCACCAGGACACTGAGTCCCCAGTGTCCAGGGAGCTTCTGCTGTCACCCTGAGGGACACCACTGGTCACTGACGTCTATCGGGCCTCTGAGCCATTGACCACAACCCCCTGGATGTGACCAGCCAGGCAATTGCTCATTCTGCAAACTGTGCCTCCATCAGATCCATAGCTCACCAAAGGAGGGACAAGGATGCTGGGCAGGGCTGATGTGTCCAGGGCATGGCAGAAGTCCAGAGTGGTGCCATCTCTAGCTCTTCCCTTGTGCACTGGGGTGTAACTTAGCGGCTGGGTCACAGGCAATATGTTCTCTGGCCAGCTCACTGCCTGAGTCCCATGGACAGTCACAAGAGAGGCTGCCCCTGGATCCCTACAGGGACCTTCCTGGCTGGCGGTGCCTACAGGGGCTCGCAGCTCCCTGCAGCCGACACCTGTGGCACGGGTGACACAGCAGCAACCCAGTACGAGGGACCGAGGTGAAGGAACCGAGAGAGTTCACTTGTTTGAGTTCTAAGGAAGGTTTATGTCACCAGAGGAGTCAGGGACAAGTGACAATAACTGAGGGCAAAACACTGATTTTTAAGGAAGGGAGGGAAGAAGGGGAGTGACACAACCTTTTACCAAGGGGAAGGCATTGGGGAAGGAGTGCAGGGCAAGGGCTATCCAATAGAAACCAACAAGGGGAAGGAGCAAACCTTGAAATCCAATCTTGCTTTGAGGGAGGGATGAACTACAGGGTACACACCAGAACAAAAGGCTGTGCTGTCTTTGATGGACAGGGGCATTGACATATACTTGGTGAATAAACAACTAAGGACTGAACCACCAGAGAAACCAAGTGGGATAAGTGGAATGAAACATTACAAACATATAACAAGGAATATTTAAAACTTACTACAGAGAACAAACTGTAAAATAACAGACCAGCACACTGGGGTGTTGCGGTGTGTCTCTATTGTGTTTTCAACTGCAATTCAGTTTCAATGGTCAGTTCTAAAATCCCCCCCCCCCCCCAGTCTCTTCTATTGTTATACCATATTTTATCCTTAATGGATTGTTCCTTTGCACCTCTCTTGTTGGTTTTGCCCTGGGTTTCCATCTTCCCAAAGACCTGTTCTTTGTTCCTCAACGTTCCCTGTTCCTTCTCCTAGGAGGAGCAATGTCAATCCCTCGTCATGCCTGCCCCTTTCTCCAGAAACTTCCCTGTCATTTTTGTATCCCTTGAGGTCTCATTGGTTTGTTTACCCTCTTCCCCTCCCCTGTAATTCCCAATTGGTTTAAACACTGTATTCCCTGCCTTATGCTTCTCCCTGTCGACGGAAGGAGACCAGGACATCAATTAGATCATCACAGGCCCAATTTTATTGATCAGTACAGCAGGTTAAATACAGTTCATAATGAGCTTCATACATATTGCAAAAGTTGAGCTCAGGATTGGTTAGTTACATATCAGCAACTACGTCTACTTCTGCAATCTTATGGTTCTACTTTTGATACTTTCTACATATTCTCAGGGAGAATCTCTCTTCCCTATCCTCATGTTGCGGCAAGGGCATTGTGTCCTTGCCTGTCATTGGTCACCGACTGCTGACTTCTCCTTTCAGCTTACTGACTGCTGACTTCCCTCTCTCAGCTTAACCAGTGGCATTATGTCAGTATGGCCTTTCTCAGCTAACCAACTATTAATAAAACTCTCCACATTTTCCCCGTTTTCTTCTTGAGCAAGGAGATTAGTCTGCCAGGTTTTTGCTATTTTACGGCTGACCATGTTTTGAATACAGTTAAAGATACAAGGCAAAATAAGCAAGAACAGTAAAATTACACCCAGTAGTCCTATAGCATAGATCACAAGGTTCCTCAGCCATGGTCCAAGTCCTAAGCCTTTAAGCCATTTGTCAATTCCTAAACCTTCTTCTTCCTTGAGATTGTGAAGTCCCTGTTGCAGTTCTTTTATCTTAGTGTGAATGGACACCGAATAATCAGACAGATTCATGGAACACATTCCCTCGAACTCTTCACATCCATGCCCTTGTGCTAAGAGCAAAAAATCTACAGCAGCTCTATTTTGCAAAACAGCATGGTTAACACTTTGCACATCTGCGGTTAGCATATCTAGAATTTGTGATGTCTTGTTCAGCTCATCCTTTGCCCAGCATCCTAATTGTTTTGCTAAATTCATGGCTTTACTGGCGGATCGTCCTGGCAAGATAGTTGAAACCACCACTTGTTTGAATGTACCCCAAAACTGTGGATCTCCTATCTGGCTGCAGTCTAAGTCATGTATGCTGCGTCTTTTCCTGTTTGAATTTTGACTCAGTTGCATTAGCAAGGATACATTAGGGTGAAACAATGACAATTTTCCCAAAAAACAGGGTCCACCCTGTGGTTTAGCTGGTATACCATTCCACACCCTGTCTCCACAAATCAAAAATATTCCTGTGGGTAATTTCATTGGTGCCGTGATATTTGTGCCGTTACATTGACTGTAGTGCTGTGGAGAGAATTCACTCACATTCAGGGATGAATCTAGGGTGGCCCATGTTTCTTTAGGTTGGTTTAAATTCTGAGCATCCGAAAATTTGAAGCTAAACCATCCGCCAGCTGTAGTGTTAGACATACCCTGCAATCCAGAAAACTGTGAAAATCCAAAAAAATACCAGGGGAAGTTTCTGAATTCTTTCATATTTCTCTCAAAGACTTTCTTGACGTACATACAAGGGACTGGTTGGATAACATACAGAGAAGCAGTGGTTTCCCTCACTGGACATTACAAGACAACGTTATAGACTCCACGTTACTAAAACACTTCTGTTGCCTGGTCATTACAAAGCCTGAAGCTCTTCTAGAGGCTTTTCCCAGTGCAACTTCATTAGGTTCCTCTCTGCTCAACTCTCGAGCCTGTCCAGGTCTCACTGAAGGGCAGCAGAGCCTTGTGGTGCCTCAGGCCCTGCTCCCAGTTCTGTCCCATCAGCAAATGCTGAGGGAACGCTCCGTCCCTTCTGCCAGGACCCTGGGGAATAAGGCAAACAAGGCCCAGCACGGCCCCCTGAGATCACAGCTACCTGAGTTTGGAGCTCCCCTGTCCACTTCTCTGCCCCACTGTCCCTGAGCTGCCTCAGGGGCCTGTTATGGGAGGCAGGGACAAAGCCTTGCTGAAGTCCCAGCTGACAACAGCCACTGCTCTCCCCTCACAAGCCCAACCAGGCACTGCAGCACAGGTGCCTATGGGATTGGTCAAGCATGGTTTCCATTCCTGTTATTCCACAGGCTTAGAGATGGCATCCAAGAGGAGCTGTTCTGTCTCCTTTCTGGGGATGGAGCTGAGGCTGATGGGCCTGCAGTTTCCTGGCTCCTTCTTGGTGCCCTTTTGCAAGACTGCAGTGATGTTGGCTTTCCTCCACTGCTCATGCCTCTCTCTGGGGCTGTCTCCCTCCCTGACCTGCTGGCAGAGCGCCCTGTGCCAGAGGCAGGAGCAGAGATTTCCCTTGGCCCCAAAAGGGAAGGCTGGGCTCAGGCCGAGTGTCAGTGCGACCTGACAACGGGAGGAGAAGGCGGGAAGGAGCAGGGCTGACACAGGGCTGAGCAGGGAGTAGAGCCCTCGTGTCTCTGGGCCTACTCTGCAAGCTCCCTGGCCTATACTTTCTCCACAGAGAGAGAGCAACAGGACCTCGAAGTGAGCCGGAAACCCGGCCATGGAGCGGGGCTGGGGCTGTCAGCCCTCAGGGACACCGGCCATGGAGCAAGACTGGGGCTCTGACTCCTCAGGGAAACCGGCCATGGAGCGGGGCTGGGGCTGTGACACGTCAGGGACACCGGCCATGGAGCGGGGCTGGGGCTGTGACACCTCAGGGAAACCGGCCATGGAGCGGGGATGGGGCCGTGACACCTCAGGGAAACCGGCCATGGAGCGGGGCTGGGGCCGTGACACCTCAGGGACACCGGCCATGGAGGGGGACTGGGGCCGTGACACCTCAGGGAACTCACCATGGCTGCCACCTCCCGAGATTTTGAAGTACTTGTTTCTTGGTTTAATGCCCTTCCAAGATCAATCAAGCATCTTTGCATATGAGCGGGACATACAAGGGTATTTAAAATTGAGTCTGATCCAATCATCAAAGACAATGGATGTTACCTCTAAACTTACCTTTTCATGATTGTCAAACAATATGGAACTTTTCTTATGTCTGACTTAAAATATCCAGAATGCAAAATTCATTCTCAAGACAGGAAAAAAGAAAACAATGAAAATAGGATATAGGCAGTCTTCAAAAGGCCCAGAGAAGAAAATAAACATTAGAAAACCTTAGAAAAATTAGGTTTTCTTCTTCATCTTCTCAGTATGTGTTGTTTGAACATTGGTTGTCTTACTTGTCCCTCGCAAAACAAGGCATGTTACAGCTTTATTGTCTCAGTGCTGCATTTCCCCAATCGCTGACTTGCCATTTAGGCTCTGCTTTATTGGAAATATACAACAAGGGACTCCCTATGGAAGAGAGTTGCACAAGCCGCTGGATTCCTGACCGTTCACCTCTGCCAATGCTCACAGTATTCTCCTAACACACCTGAACTTCCTGTCTTTCAGAGAGAGAAAGATTCAGCTAAAGTCAAGCAAACAGGGCAGGGCAGATGGAAACCTTCCCTTGAGATGCTTTTGGGAAGGCCTGCAAGCACCCTGCCTTCCCTTGGAACAGAGGTGGTCACCATGCATGGTGTTGCCTGACTTGCCCGAGGTGCCCCTCTATTCCAGAAGGACTTTTGCCCACTTCATCACTTGCCTGTCCCTCCAGTTCCAGGGCCTCAAACCTGCTCTGTAAGGCACTAAACCTTTTAGTCAGCTATAAGTTTTCAGAATAAGGCACTGACCGTGGCTCGAACTAGTTTTTTAGTCAGGTGGACAATATATTTTGAGAAGAAGAAGGAGCAGAGAAGGTGTGGAAAATGCATATTATATGATTGGCTTTTCGCAAATATTAAAATTAATACTATATGTGTTCTGTTGGAAAGTTATGTTGTATTCATCCTTTTTTGTAGTGCTATCCTAAACTTTTAAAGTAGTGTGGTGAATATAGTTTTAGGCTACAGAAACTCTGTGATGTAAGATACTTTTTCTAAATAGCTCATGGAGAGATAACAGTAACAAGACACCTAAACTCTGAGAAAAGAAATATTGCCTCCTTATTGGGAAGAACCAGACTTTGAGGGACCAAGACAATTGATTTACAAGATGAAGGAGGGGTTGACAAGAACAAGAAAACACCCAATATTTGAAAAGAATTTTGGCATCATGTATGAGATATATGAATATGCAACAGGCTATTACTTTTAAGGGTTAATCCTTTGTTAGCAAAGTGGTGTCTTCTGAGGCAGAGCAGAGCACCCAGACATCTGCAATTCTTTGCTTTTTTAATTGCCCTTTATTGTCCTACCTCTAATTGTCCAAATTATTTTTTCTCTAATTTTTATTCTTATTTTTATAACTAATTTATTACTATTAAACTTTTAAAAATTTAAAGCAAGTGAAATTCTGCATCCTTTGTGTCCACTATCAGTGGGCATCCTTCTTCCCAAGCTTTGTCAACCTCCCTCTGGGTTTGAGATCAGTGAAACGTGCCCAGCCTGGAGTCTTGGAAGACAATTCTAGCAACAAGTACTTTGCTTTTCTAACCCCTGGCCATCACTTCGAGCTTGTAGGCTGCTATGTGTGTCACATAGGTGGTTAAACATCTCTTCCTGTTGATCAGGCTTGGAAGTGTGTAAAGGCCAGGCATGACAGGACATGTTTTCTTCAGGAAATGGGACGTAGGGCCCAGTTTGCAACGGGTCCCGGCCCGCGCCTTCCAGAGCGCCAGAAGGTTGGCGGCGCCGTTGCAGGGCTCAGGGCGCCGCCTTGTGGGCGAGAGCCGCCATGACAGCGCGGGCGCCGCGCGGCGGGGCCGGAGGGCGGGAAGGGGCGGGCGGGTGTGAGGGGCGGGGCGGTTCGTGCCCAGAGCCGAGCCCACGCTGTTCCTGGGCGCATTCCCGGCTCGGTGTTGGGAGCGTGCAGGCGCTGCTCGGGCTCTGGGAGAAGCGTGCGGCCGCTGCGGGGTCCCAGCCCTCAGAGCTGGCTGCCGGCCGAGGCTGCAGTGCCAGAGCTGCCGTGCGCCGTGGCAGTGCCAGAGTCCCTGGCAGAGCCGGGCTGGCACTGCCAGCTCCTGAGGGAAGCCCTGCCATGGCCGTGCCGGGGCCGCTCGGCAGAGCCAGGCTGGCAGTGCCGACAGCTGAGGGGAGCCCGGCCATGTCAGCGCCGGGCTGGCAGTGCCGACAGCTGAGGGGAGCCCGGCCATGGCAGCGCCGGGGCCGCTCCTGCCCCGGGGCTGCCCGAAGGAGCGACCTCTGGGACCTGCCGGCAGACTGGCACTGCTTGGCCCTCTTCAGTAGATCGACGGAGTGGCAGCACAGATAGCAAAATATTAAAACATCTGATTTAAAACACCGGAGGGAAACCATTGAATTGAAAAGAAAATGAAGGTGTACCAAAATACTCAGGGCATGAATGGGAAAACTGAAAAGATACAGATTCTAATTATTTATATAATCTCAACTATATCATCAGAAACATGAGGGTGAAAATACCTTCTAAAAGTTTTGACAATAGAATGCTTCAGCTGTGTAGTTTTGCTAGTACATTAAAGTCTTAAAAAGCAGTCAGGTATTCCTTTGTCCAGTGCTATGAATTTAATAATGGGATTTGTTACATTTGTCCCTCAAATACCCCTCATAAAGAGAGTTGAGTGCTTAGATTCGATGGAAGCCATCCGTTAGTAAATGCAGTGTTGTGGTTTTTAGTAGTTCTGTAGTAAGTAGTTAGTTAAAGAAGTGATCGTTCTGCCAATGGACGCTGATCCCTGATGCGTTCGTGCTGGTTCAATGGAAAGGCAAATTTTTGGTAATAGGCTATTGGAAAACATGTCTTTTCTGCTGGTAGCAGGTACAAACACATTGCTTTTACTGGTAGAAACTGAAGCAACTTGAGATGCCTGCTCCTTCTTCTCCACCTATGTTTAAAGGAGATCCATGCAGGTTAAAACATGAACCAAACCTCGAGGCTCTGGGCCTGTCCTGCAGGCTCACCTGCCTCACCCCACAATCAGCAGAGGAACAGCCAGAGGACCCTGCAGTGTTCCTCAATGCAACAAGGGGAGGAGAAGGTGGGCAGGAGCAGGGCTCACATAGAGAGTATCAGCACCTCAAAGTGACCACATCATTCAAGGGACAGGGACTGACTGCTGACAGCTGCCCTGTGAGACAGCAAGCAGGAGGGCGCTGGTGCCAGGGAGCCAGGTGAGGGTAAAGCAGCCCTGTGACAGCCTGGCCCAGGGGCTCTTGTGGCAGCAGGCAGCGTGGGGATGAGAGCAGAGGCAGGGGGAGGCAGGAGCTGCTCGGCCATGCCGGGGCTGGGAGCCTCCTTCCTGCCCAAGTGGGGCCCAGCTGGGCCAGGGGGCAGCTCCTGGGACAGCCGTGCCCACAATGGCCCCTGCTCTGCAAGGCCTCCAGCCCTGCCCATCAGCCAGGCAGGGACAGAGCAGCCTCGGGGCCGAAGCTGCTGCAGGCTCTGAGCCCCGCAGAGCTGCTCGTGCCCCGTGCCATTGGCTCTGTCCCCTGCAGCCTGCATGCTGTGTCGCCGTGCCGAGGCTGAGCCCTGTGCCTCCCCAGGCCCTGGCCACTGCTCCTGTGCTCCTCCTGCACAGCCCAGAGCACCCACGGGCCCTGCTCAGGCCTCACGCAGACCAGAACCAGCTGGGGCTGTGACAGCTGTGCTTCTCTGGGCCCAGCCCTCGGACAAAGCACCCGCCTGTCCCTGGGCTGGGGGCAGTGCCCAGGCTGGGCTTGGCAGAGCCCGTCCGCTCCCGGAGGGCTGTGGGCACTGCTCTGGCCTGGCCTGGCCTGGCCCTGGGCTCCCTTGGCATTCCTGCTTGCCCTTGCCTCCACCAGGGATGGGCTGCAGCTCAATGGCCCCGGCCTGGCCGCACACTCAGGCCTGGAGCCTTCCCGTGGCTCCCCAGGGCACGAGAGCCTCAGCCCCAGCTCCCAAACACGGCCTAACAGGCTTTGCTGATATTGATCCCTGTCAGAGCTTTGAAAGCATTTTCAAAGTAACCTTGTCTGGCAACACTTTCAAGGAACAAACGGGACTCGCTTCTAATCGGTAAAAACTTTATTGGTTTGCTTGCACTTCCTATAGGGTATCCTAATGCTTCCTTTGGCGTTCCAGAAAATAATGAAAATCTAACAAATTCTAAAGAGAAGTTCCTGAATCCACTATGAGGAGAAGTCTCTACATTCACTATCCTTACATACAGTTAAGAAGCTGCTCCTGTAACACACAAAGATGGAGTGGTTAAACTGACTGGACCACACAACATGATGTTTTATACACACCGCTACACTACAAAACTTCTCGTCCCTGTTCATTACAAATTTGAAGCTCTTCTCGAGGTCCTGACTTAATTTTGCATGCACATTCATACCTGCAATCCCTCCCCATGCTCAGCTTTCACCTAGACTTACCAGGGAACAGATGTTCCATACTCACCTCAAGCAATAATCTACGTCTGTCTTCCTAACCCTCCTTTTCTTCACTGACTTCTACTAATCTACAAAATAACTGCGGACCCTCTGCACAAAAGAAACATCCAATTAATAGCCTTAAACACTTGTGATTGTGCTGCTGCTTCTAACAATCATGTCCAACACAGCACTAAAATCAGAAATCAATTCTCACACCCTTCCTATTCTCCTGCCCCCACCACACCTTGGCTCCAGCAGAAATGTTCCCTACTGCAGCCTGGTGTGCTAAGAACAATCAAAGGCAGCAGCACTTTCCCTCAACATGCTGCAATCTGAATTGCACTGAAATTGCAGCTGTTGCATTAGAAGCTCAGCACCAGCACCCGCAGAACTGAGGCCTGAGCTCTCCATTTCAACACACCCTGTAAATCAGGCTGCCTGGAAGATTGTAGGCCGGGAACTGTGTGAACACAGCAGTGCATTTCAGCAGAGTTATGGAATCAATCTCATGGAAGGCACATCCTTTATGCTTGTCTTAAGATTCTATTCTACAAAATCTAACCAGCAATTGTTTTGGTGGCCTGTGCAGGTTTTGGGGACTGTGCATGTTTCCTTTGGATGTTGTTTTCTTTGTTTCTAAATACAAAATTCACTGCATTCAGAAGAGAAAGCCCCAGATTCATTAGGACAAAGAACCACAGGGACATATGTGGCTGACAAGAACACTCAACATTCCTAACGGTAACACCAGAAAGAGAGGAAAAAGACAAAGATGATTTAAATACCTGAAAGGATCCAAACTGTCTATGTAAGCTATCAAGTGACTAAGTTTTTGGTAAACTCTAAAAGTCCAGATTCCTATTCGGTAATTGTCTGAAAGAAAAGAAAGCCAGAAATCTGCTTGACCTTCATTTTGCCAGGACTTTCTCACAGGATTCTGCCACAACTTGGATCACAAGTGAGGGTGGCAAATTTTGACTAGAAAACTTGGATAACTAGGCAGCATTTTTTCCTCCTCACTGAATTACAGGAAGGGTTTAAAAGGAAAAAAAAATATAAAAAATGGTAAAGAAATTCTGTCATACCTATAAGGCGTTGATCGTCTTTGGAGAAGAAAAAAAAATCTCTAGCACTTCCTGTGCGTGGTAAAAAAAAGAAAGCTAGAAAAGGAAAAAAGGGATTTGAGCATCCTAGATTGTACTATCAAATTCCATGAACACAATTTAAACCTCTAGTGCTTCAGAGAAATGGCATCCATTGGAAAGCTTTATTCCCTAGGAACCGAATAGAGCTTTTTATTTTACAAAACCCTCTTTTAAAGAGAAAACTGACTGTGTCTTGGGCTTTTGGCCAAACTCAGTTTGGAGTTGGTCAAACCAAAATGACCCTGTTAGTTTCTTGTGCTCTACTCTTTCTTTCCATATTCACATTCACATCCAATGGGCTGCTGGGAGTTTTGACTCTGTGCAGCATGAACGGTTTTCCAAGACCACTTTCATTGCTCAGAGGTGTGCAATGTCAGTTTCCCATTCCCTGAGTGCTGCTATTAATATTCCCACAGCATCCAACTACTACAGCCATGTAGACAACAAAGACAAATGCAACTTGCATTTCTTGGTCCTGTTCCATTTCTGTCATCTCAGGCTCATCGTCACCCTCAGAACTGCTGTCCTGGAAACGTGGATCCTCTTGCCACGTGGCTTTTACCGGCTTTATTGTCCCAAGCGCGTGAGGCTCTGCAATGACAGCACCAATAGAGAAAAAAAGCCAAAACCAGATTATTCCTCTACCCGTCAGGAAAAATTCCTCCTTTCACGTGAAATACTTACAGTGGAGAAGAGAGATTTAGGAAGGACAGAATCTGACCCTGCCAGATTTTCTAAGCTACATTTCTGCTCCAGTATTTTCCACTTTGTTCCAGGGATCCCTTATGTATTCTTAAACATTTCTCATTGCATTCAGAAGACACTGAATACCTTCTCAGTTCAGCACAAGTCTGGGGGGCTCGTTGCTTTGTGCTGTTGTGTTGGGTTTTTTAATATTTTGGATAACTTCACGGGATTTCTTTTCTCTCCTACATGACTGGGACTCGAGTTAATGTTGTTTCATCCTCATTTCAGACGGCCCCAATTTACCTAAGGTTAGGACACCCCAATGATCATGTGTCATTCCATTTCCTTTTTCTAAAGGTCCAAGAGTAGAATTCAGTAACAAACAGAATGTTCATGGATCTTGGGGCCAGCTCTCGGACTTTGCTCCTCCCTCTACATTAGCGCACATTTCCTTAAAAGCCTTGTGAGGTCCTATGAAACTTGATATGACTGGTGTGTCACCTTTTTCCCTGTTTGAGGAATTCAGGGCATGAGAACAAGCTTTTTCACCACTCAGCCAAAACCCCAATGCCTTCTCAAAGCATGCCTTTCAGAATTCCTGAGATGCAAGCATGAGGCACCTCTCATTAATCTACCACAGCCCCGGCAAGCAGAAATGAAGATCAAAATGCTTCTGCCTAATTACTGACTTCTGTTGCTGAAAATCCCCTGCATCCTGACCTTCTTTACACCATATTGCCCTACAGTGCCTGCCAGAAGCTCTTCCTTAGCAATGGCACTGTTAGAAGGGTTCTGCTGTTACCTTCTTTGATGCCCAACTCCTCTGTGCCTCCAAAGAAGGAAAACTTGAAAGAACTCGTCTCCTGAGTTGCGTCGTCCTCAGGCAAAGGTCCCAAATGGTCGTCTGGGGCAGAGTCCTGTGCATCCTCTTTGTCCCAGGGTATTTCCTCAGTCTGTTCTGGTTTGTTCTTGGAAGGTCTTTCAAAGAACAAACCAGAATAGACGGAGGAAATACTGTCTATTCTGGTTTGTTCCTTGAAAGGCCTCTTTCAAATCCGCAGCAATGCTGTAGAAGTTGTCTTCAGACACTTGAGGCAGTGTCTCACTCTCTTTCTTCTTTTTTGTGGCTTTACTGAAATGAGATTGTTCAAGGATAGCAACACAGCACACGTCCTTTTCAGACACAGCTTCCCTAAGAGCCACCTTGCTCTGAATGTCTCCCTAAGCATATCCAAGCCCATTAAGGAGTGCTTCATTATCAAGGGTAAGCACTGGGGAGACATCTGAGGTTGGAGTGTAAAGGCAGGACCAAGAGTCCTTTTTAATTAGCCACATCCTTAAGTGACTTTTCACTGAATACACAGTTACACAGAAATCAAGGTATTTAGCACAGACTTCTTCCTGCCAGTAGAAACATCAAGAGCTAATCGGGTTTGCTCACAGAGCTGCACATCTCAGGGTCCCTGCACTGACCGTTCTCACCTTCACTTCCGGCAAGGAACACACGGCCTAGAAAGAAAAGATGATGGCGCTACGTGCTGCTGTTGGAGGTCCCAGTTGAGGTCCGACGTCGCTGGTGGGAGCGGCTGCTCCTGCGCGATGTCCCCGACCACGTCCCCCTACGCCTGGGCCTCTCAGCACTGGCTGCTGTCCTCCTGCTCCTGTCCTGGCGACTCCTGGACCGCAGAGTTTGAGTCGAGGCCCGGCGCTGCTGGCGGGAGCGGCTGCGTCTGGGGGGCGTCCCCGATGATGTGTCCCTTCGCCTGGGCCTCTCAGCCCTTGGCCTTGTCCTGCTGCTGCTGCCACGGCGACTCCTGGAGCGGACAGGTGGACTCTGGGCCCAGCCTTGCTGGCGGGAGCGCCTGCGTCTGGGGGATGGCCCTGGCCATGTCCCCCTACGCCTGGGCCTCTCAGACCTTGGCCCTGTCCCACTGCTCCTGTCACAGACACTCCTGGAGCGGACAGGTGGACTCTGGGCCCAGCCTTGCTGGCGGGAGCGCCTGCGTCTGGGGGATGGCCCTGACCATGTCTCCCTTCGCCTGGGCCTCTCAGTCCTTGGCCCTGTCCCACTGCTCCTGTCACAGACACTCCTGGAGCGGACAGGTGGACTCTGGGCCCAGCCCTGCTGGCGTGAGCACCTGCGTCTGGGGGATGTCGGTGATGTTGTCTCCCTCCGCCTGGGCCTCTCAGCCCTTGGCCCTGTCCCACTGCTCCTGTCACGGCAACTCCGGGACCGGACAGGTGGACTCTGGGCATGACTTTGCCGGCGAGAGCAGCTTCGCCTGCGGCTGGGCCCAGCACGTCTGGAACGGACCCTGTCCTCAGGGTCCGGGGACGTGCTGCGTGTTGCCCTTGATCTGCTGATGCTGCTGGTGTCCAGTGAGGAAGATGGCAGCGCCTGCTGCCATGCTGCGTGGTGGGGCCTGCTGTGGCTGCCCGTCTCTGGAGATGGAGACGGGGAAACCAGCACCAATGGCACAGGGCTGTGGGAGCTGGGGCTGATGGCCTCAGATTCTGACCAGCCACGAGCAGATTGTCGTCCTGACTGTCTGGCTGGCCTGGGGCCATTGAGCTCTGTCTCATCCCGGGCGGCTGTAAGGGCAAGCAGGAATGTCAAAGATCGCCCAGGCCCCGGCCAGGCCAGGCCAGAGCAGTGCCCCCAGCCCTCCAGCACTGGATGCTGCACTCTGCCAAGCCCGGCCTGGGCACTGCCCCCAGCCCAGGGACACCGGGGACTTTGACTCATACATGTTCCGAGCCCAGCACAGCTGTCACACTCCCATCTCTGTGTGCTGTTCCTCAGGCCAGAGCAGCGCCTGTGTGTGCCCTCAGCAGCACAGGAGGAGCACAGGAGCAATTGCCAGGGCCTGCGGAGGCAAACAGGCTCATAGCACTGAGAACAAAGTGTACCAGCACGTGGTTGTCTGGCCAAGCGCTACTGGTTCTTCCCGCTTTGAGCCCTCGCCGAGACACAGGTTCCCTGCAGAGCCCCAGGTGCAGCTTCCCAACTTACCCCTGTTCCTCTGCCTCCTCCCTGCCTCCAGGGTAAAGGCAATCCCTGGCGTTGCACTGGCCGTGCCTCACTCCTAGATCTGCGAAGGCATCCTCGTCCTCCCATGTTGGGTCTCTGATGGAGAAAGGAAGAGATGATGAATTTTTGCTGCTCTCCCTCACGGAGGTCGAGGGTACCCCAGCTCTTTCTCCAGAGCTTTTCCAAGTTGGGGGTGAAGCTGAAGCCCAGACTCATGGGCCAGGGCAGGACCAGGGCTCCTGGGGCAGGGCCTGGCACAGCACAGCACTTGCACCCTCCTGCCTGTTGGGCCAGGCAGAAGGACACCAACCTGAAGGGGACTCGGATCCCCATGATGAACATTTCAATAGGGAATTCCCTGCTGTCTCTGCACAGGGGGCACTGGAAATACAAAGCACCAGCGCACAAGGCCTGTCCCTGCAGGGCAAACAGAGGCAGGGTGAGCGAGGCCCTGCTGCTGCTGCTGAGCACCTGCTGTGCCCCGGGGCTGAGGGGAGGGCTCCTACCTGGATGCAGTCCCTGTGGAACCAGGCCCTTTTGCACGTTGGGCACACCAGGGTTGTGAAGGTCTTTCTGTCCTCCACAGGCTCCAGGCAGATGAGGCAAACGGTGTCCGGCTCAGGAGTCGCCTCCACCATCTGCTCTGGACGGTGCTCAGGGCAGAAGGACCTGGAGGAAAATGGATGGGGAAAGTGAGAAATGCTGGATCATTCCCCAGGGGTGGCCATAAAGAGAGATGAGGTACCTGAACGGAGTAATGTATACATTGACACAGCCGCCCTCCTTGGCACAGGGCAGGTGGAACCATCTGTCACAGTCCGGCACACAGCACATGATGGTTGCCCCACTCTGGCCGCAGACGCAGCAGCGCTGGAAAGAGCCAAGCAGCCGCGTCAGCAGCAGCAGCAGCAGCCTCGAGGCCTCCCCGGGCAGCCGCAGGGCTCCGGGCAGGGCGCAGGACGTGGCCACTGCCGGCTCCCAGCCCACAGAGCCGCCTGCTGGAGGAGGGAGGCTCCTGTGCCAGGGCCTCTGTGCCACAGCTGCTGGGAGCCAGACTTTGTCCCGGCTGCTGGGCCGGCCTTTCTTTCCTGCTGTCTGGGCTAAGCTCTGGCAAACCTCGCCAGGCACAAAGCTCCCTGCTCTTGCCAGGCTCTCACCTTCTGTGCTGCCCGCCGCACTGCAATTAGCAGATCTCGTGGGAGAAAGTCCATCACTCCAACGTGGCGTTTCTCTTGCCGAAATAGCAGACTGGCAAAGAGCTGCAGGCAAGGGGAGGAGTTGATGAGGAGAGGGCGGCAGGATTTGCCCATTGCAAAGGTGGAGGGAGCGCCCGGAGCCACTCACCAGGCAGAACACGTGAGCACAGAGCCCACCCTTCTGCAGTTTGTCACCGCACATGTCCGGGTCAGCCTCGGCACGGCGACACAGCATGCAGGCTGCAGGGGACAGAGCCAATGGCATGGGGCATGAGCAGCTCTGCGGGGCTCAGAGCCTGCAGCAGCATCAGCCCCGAGGCTGCTCTGTCCCTGCCTGGCTGATGGGCAGGGCTGGAGGCCTTGCAGAGCAGGGGCCATTGTGGGCACGGCTGTCCCAGGAGCTGCCCCCTGGCCCAGCTGGGCCCCACTTGGGCAGGAAGGAGGCTCCCAGCCCCGGCATGGCCGAGCAGCTCCTGCCTCCCCCTGCCTCTGCTCTCATCCCCACGCTGCCTGCTGCCACAAGAGCCCCTGGGCCAGGCTGTCACAGGGCTGCTTTGCCCTCACCTGGCTCCCTGGCACCAGTGCCCTCCTGCTTGCTCTCAGACATGGCGGCTGTCTCTCCTGCGTCGCAGTCCTCGAGGGACGTTGTCGCTGCGAGGTGCAGATACTCTCTGTCTAGGGGAGAAAGAAGGGGGGGGAGTTTGTAGAACAGGCCCAGAACCACGAGGCTCTACTCCCTGCTCAGGCCTGCGTGAGCCCTGCTCCTGTCCACTTTCTTCTCCCGTCGTCTCGCTGAGGAACACCGCAGTGTCCTGGCTGTTCCTCTGCTGATTCTGGGAAGGGAGAGGCAGGTGAGGCTGCAGCACAGGCCCAGAGCCCCGAGGTGTGGGGCCCCTCTGGTCCCTGGGCAGCCACGTCCCCACCCTACCTTCTCCTCCCGGTGTCAGGTCGCACTGACGCTCGACCTGATCCCAGCGTCCCCTTTTGTGGCCTTGGTGGCATGGCACAGGTCACAATGGCCACTCTGACGTCAGAGCCGTGTACCCAAAGTCGGGGCAGCCGTGGCCTCAGGTCCCTGGCAACCACTTGTGGCGGCCCCCTCGGGCACCGAGCTTCTGAGATGGGTCCGAGCGTTTGCTCAGGGTGGAAGCACGGCCGGGAATCCGGCAGCAAGTGCAGGGTCAAATGCCAGGCCCAGGGGCAGCCAGCCAGGGTGGCACTGTGGGCAGGGAGGTGCTGTTCAGGCACTGCCACGCCAGGGCTCTGGCCCCGGCCAAGGGCAATCTCTGCTCCTGCCCCTGGCAGGCGGTGGCCCAGAGAGCCCGTGCGGAGTCAGCTGCACTGCAGGGATTCAAACCCTGCTCTAGGTGAACTGATGTTCTCCTCAACACCTGTCTGCAGAAAACTAAGATGAACCTGATTTGATGCTGCTGCTGATCACCATTGGGTACTGGAGATAAACCTGGACACCACCACAGCTGCCTCCAGACCTCAGTTATCTGTCATCCTATGAACTAACAACTTTCACATTTCATATAAATGGAAAAATTAGTATTAAGCTTCTGAAGAAGGTCATCTTTGATACTGACTCAGTGGAAAGACACAAAATGCACTGAGAATTTTCTGTGTACATTTGACAGGAGAGCTTGCAACTGTCCTCCACTCAAGTCAAATACAGGAGGATGCTTTTCCTACGTTTTAGGAACTTTGCCAGTTTGGTCCGTGCTTTCCTACTAGAAAATACATTGGAAAAATTCAGCAAGAGAAGCACAAACAATTCTTGTCAGTTTTTCTCTTTCGTGTCTTTGCAAACATGCTCCTGGAAATCCAGATCCATGACTTCTAGAACAATCAGTGGCATCTCTGGGAAGCAGGGCAGGGGCTGACAGGCAGGCACACCCTGCAGCTGCCTGATGCTGGGGCAGCAGGAGTTTGTCCATTTTCCTGTCTCCATGGCAGAGCCACCTTGGCTGGGAAACGATCCCTTCACTGCTCTAGGAGGGAGGCACAGCCAGTGCAATGCCAGGGAGTGCCTTTACCCTGGAGGCAGGGAGGAGGCAGAGGGGGAAGTTGGGAAGCTGCACCCGGGGCTCTGCAGGGCTCCCGGCCAGGGCTCGAAGCACAAGGAGCCAGAAGAGCTTGGCCGGACAATCCTGAGCTCTGGACACCTTGTCCTCAGCACCGGGAACCCGTTTGCTTCTCCAGGCCCTGGGCACTGCTCCTGTGCTGCTCATGCAAGTTACACACAGACACAGAGCTACCTGCTCTGTCGCAACCCTCTTCAGCACTGGACAGCACCACACAGTAACATGTTCTCTTCAGTACATGGTCTAATTATTAATAGTCCTGCAAAGACTCTCATTCAAAGCATACACACACAAAAACCCAAGCCCTGGTACAGACCTTGCATCAAGCCCTGGTACAGACCTTGCATCAACATAAAATGCAAGTTGCTGTTCAGAAACACAGGGCAGCATTTTGGCCAATGCTTTTTCCTGCAAGATCTTTCAAAGGATTACAAAAGTGACTTTGTTTGGCAACTTCTTCAAGGAACAAAGAGGAGAGGCTTCTGAGTATTTAAAGATTTATTGATTTGCTTTCACTTTCCTTTTGGCAACCTTACACTTATCCCTGCATTCCAAAAAACTGTGAAAATCCAAAAAACTACCAGGGGAAGTTTCTGAATTCTTTCATATTTCTCTCTAAGTCTTTCTTGACGTACATACAAGGGACTGGTCGGATAACATACAGAGAAGCAGTGGTTTCCCTCACTGGATATTACAAGACAACGTTATAGACTCCACGTTACTAAAACACTTGTGTTGCCTGGTCATTACAAAGCCTGAAGCTCTTCTAGAGGCTTTTCCCAGTGCAACTTCATTAGGTTCCTCTCTGCTCAACTCTCGAGCCTGTCCAGGTCTCACTGAAGGGCAGCAGAGCCTTGTGGTGCCTCAGGCCCTGCTCCCAGTTCTGTCCCATCAGCAAATGCTGAGGGAGCGCTCCGTCCCTTCTGCCAGGACCCTGGGGAATAAGGCAAACAAGGCCCAGCACGGCCCCCTGAGATCACAGCTACCTGAGTTTGGAGCTCCCCTGTCCACTTCTCTGCCCCACTGTCCCTGAGCTGCCTCAGGGGCCTGTTATGGGAGGCAGGGACAAAGCCTTGCTGAAGTCCCAGCTGACAACAACCACTGCTCTCCCCTCACAAGCCCAACCAGGCACTGCAGCACAGGTGGCTATGGGATTGGTCAAGCATGGTTTCCATTCCTGTTATTCCACAGGCTTAGAGATGGCATCCAAGAGGAGCTGTTCTGTCTCCTTTCTGGGGATGGAGCTGAGGCTGATGGGCCTGCAGTTTCCTGGCTCCTTCTTGGTGCCCTTTTGCAAGACTGCAGTGATGTTGGCTTTCCTCCACTGCTCATGGCTCTCTCCGGGGCTGTCTCCTTCCCTGACCTGCTGGCAGAGCGCCCTGTGCCAGAGGCAGGAGCAGAGATTTCCCTTGGCCCCAAAAGGGAAGGCTGGGCTCAGGCCGAGTGTCAGTGCGACCTGACAACGGGAGGAGAAGGCGGGAAGGAGCAGGGCTGACACAGGGCTGAGCAGGGAGTAGAGCCCTCGTGTCTCTGGGCCTACTCTGCAAGCTCCCTGGCCTGTACTTTCTCCACAGAGAGAGAGCAACAGCACCTCGAAGTGAGCAGGAAACCCGGCCATGGAGCGGGGCTGGGGCTGTCAGCCCTCAGGGACACCGGCCATGGAGCGGGGCTGGGGCTGTGACACCTCAGGGAAACCGGCCATGGAGCGGGACTGGGGCTCTGACACCTCAGGGAAACTGACCATGGAGCGGGGCTGGGGCCGTGACACCTCAGGGAACTCACCATGGCAGCCACCTCCCGAGATTTTGAAGTACTTGTTTCTTGGTTTAATGCCCTTCCAAGATCAATCAAGCATCTTTGCAAATGAGTGGGACATACAAGGGTATTTAAAATTGAGTCTGATCCAATCATCAAAGACAATGGATGTTACCTCTAAACTTACCTTTTCATGATTGTCAAACAATATGGAACTTTTCTTATGTCTGACTTAAAATATCCAGAATGCAAAATTCATTCTCAAGACAGGAAAAAAGAAAACAATGAAAATAGGATATAGGCAGTCTTCAAAAGGCACAGAGAAGAAAATAAACATTAGAAAACCTTAGAAAAATTAGGTTTTCTTCTTCATCTTCTCAGTATGTGTTGTTTGAACATTGGTTGTCTTACTTGTCCCTCGCAAAACAAGGCATGTTACAGCTTTATTGTCTCAGTGCTGCATTTCCCCAATCGCTGACTTGCCATTTAGGCTGCGCTTTATTGGAAATATACAACAAGGGACTCTCTAGGGAAGAGAGTTGCACAAGCCTCTGGATTCCTGACTGTTCACCTCTGCCAATGCTCACAGTGTTCTCCTAACACACCTGAGCTTCCTGTCTTTCAGAGAGAGAAAGACTCAGCTAAAGTCAAGCAAACAGGGCAGGGCAGATGGAAACCTTCCCTTGAGATGCTTTTGGGAAGGCCTGCAAGCACCCTGCCTTCCCTTGGAACAGAGGTGGTCACCATGCATGGTGTTGCCTGACTTGCCCGAGGTGCCCCTCTATTCCAGAAGGACTTTTGCCCGCTTCATTACTTGCCTGTCCCTCCAGTTCCAGGGCCTCAAACCTGCTCTGTAAGGCACTAAACATTTTAGTCAGCTGTAAGTTTTCAGAATAAGGCACTGACCGTGGCTCGAACTAGTTTTTTTAGTCAGGTTGACAATATATTTTGAGAAGAAGAAGGAGCAGAGAAGGTGTGGAAAATGCATATTATATGATTGGCTTTTCGCAAATATTAAAATTAATACTATATGTGTTCTGTTGGAAAGTTATGTTGTATTCATCCTTTTTTGTAGTGCTATCCTAAGCTTTTAAAGTAGTGTGGTGAATATAGTTTTAGGCTACAGAAACTCTGTGATGTAAGATACTTTTTCTAAATAGCTCATGGAGAGATAACAGTAACAAGACATCAAAACTCTGAGAAAAGAAATATTGCCTCCTTATTGGGAAGAACCAGACTTTGAGGGACCAAGACAATTGATTTACAAGATGAAGGAGGGGTTGACAAGAACAAGAAAACACCCATTGTTTGAAAAGAATTTTGGCATCATGTATGAGATATATGAATATGCAACAGGCTATTACTTTTAAGGGTTAATCCTTTGTTAGCAAAGTGGTGTCTTCTGAGGCAGAGCAGAGCACCCAGACATCTGCAATTCTTTGCTTTTTTAATTGCCCTTTATTGTCCTACCTCTAATTGTCCAAATTATTTTTTCTCTAATTTTTATTCTTATTTTTATAACTAATTTATTACTATTAAACTTTTAAAAATTTAAAGCAAGTGAAATTCTGCATCCTTTGTGTCCACTATCAGTGGGCATCCTTCTTCCCAAGCTTTGTCAACCTCCCTCTGGGTTTGAGATCAGTGAAACGTGCCCAGCCTGGAGTCTTGGAAGACAATTCTAGCAACAAGTATTTTGCTTTTCTAACCCCTGGCCATCACTTCGAGCTTGTAGGCTGCTATGTGTGTCACATAGGTGGTTAAACGTCTCTTCCTGTTGATCAGGCTTGGAAGTGTGTAAAGGCCAGGCATGACAGGACATGTTTTCTTCAGGAAATGGGACGTAGGGCCAAGTTTGCAACGGGTCCCGGCCCGCGCCTTCCAGAGCGCCAGAAGGTTGGCGGCGCCGTTGCAGGGCTCAGGGCGCCGCCTTGTGGGCGAGAGCCGCCATGACAGCGCGGGCGCCGCGCGGCGGGGCCGGAGGGCGGGAAGGGGCGGGCGGGTGTGAGGGGCGGGGCGGTTCGTGCCCAGAGCCGAGCCCACGCTGTTCCTGGGCGCATTCCCGGCTCGGTGTTGGGAGCGTGCAGGCGCTGCTCGGGCTCTGGGAGAAGCGTGCGGCCGCTGCGGGGTCCCAGCCCTCAGAGCTGGCTGCCGGCCGAGGCTGCAGTGCCAGATCTGCCGTGCGCCGTGGCAGTGCCAGAGTTCCTGGCAGAGCCGGGCTGGCACTGCCAGATCCTGAGGGAAGCCCTGCCATGGCCGTGCCGGGGCCGCTCGGCAGAGCAGGGCTGGCAGTGCCGACAGCTGAGGGGAGCCCGGCCATGGCAGCACCCAGCTGGCAGTGCCGACAGCTGAGGGGAGCCCGGCCATGGCAGAGCCGGGCTGGCAGTGCCGAAAGCTGAGGGGAGCCCGGCCATGGCAGCGCTGGGCTGGCAGTGCCGACAGCTGAGGGGAGCCCGGCCATGGCAGCGCCGGGCTGGCGGTGCCGACAGCTGAGGGGAGCCCGGCCATGGCAGCGCTGAGGCCGCTCCTGCTGCGGGGCCGCCCGAAGGAGCGACCTCTGGGACCTGCCGGCAGACTGGCACTGCTTGGCCCTCTTCAGTAGATCGACGGAGTGGCAGCACAGATAGCAAAATATTAAAACATCTGATTTAAAACACCGGAGGGAAACCATTGAATTGAAAAGAAAATGAAGGTGTACCAAAATACTCAGGGCATGAATGGGAAAACTGAAAAGATACAGATTCTAATTATTTATATAATCTCAACTATATCCTCAGAAACATGAGGGTGAAAATACTTTCTAAAAGTTTTGACAATAGAATGGTTCAGCTGTGTAGTTTTGCTAGTACATTAAAGTCTTAAAAAGCAGTCAGGTATTCCTTTGTCCAGTGCTATGAATTTAATAATGGGATTTGTTACATTTGTCCCTCAAATACCCCTCATAAAGAGAGTTGAGTGTTTAGATTCGATGGAAGCCATCCGTTAGTAAATGCAGTGTTTTGGTTTTTAGTAGTTCTGTAGTAAGTAGTTAGTTAAAGAAGTGATCGTTCTGCCAATGGATGCTGATCCCTGATGCGTTCGTGCTGGTTCAATGGAAAGGCAAATTTTTGGTAATAGGATATTGGAAAACATGTCTTTTCTGCTGGTAGCAGGTACAAACACATTGCTTTTACTGGTAGAAACTGAAGCAACTTGAGATGCCTGCTCCTTCTTCTCCACCTATGTTTAAAGGAGATCCATGCAGGTTAAAACATGAACCAAACCTCGAGGCTCTGGGCCTGTGCTGCAGGCTCACCTGCCTCTCCCCACAATCAGCAGAGGAACAGCCAGAGGACACTGCAGTGTTCCTCAATGCAACAAGGGGAGGAGAAGGTGGGCAGGAGCAGGGCTGACATAGAGAGTATCAGCACCTCAAAGTGACCACATCATTCAAGGGACAGGGACTGACTGCTGACAGCTGCCCTGTGAGACAGCAAGCAGGAGGGCGCTGGTGCCAGGGAGCCAGGTGAGGGCAAAGCAGCCCTGTGACAGCCTGGCCCAGGGGCTCTTGTGGCAGCAGGCAGCGTGGGGATGAGAGCAGAGGCAGGGGGAGGCAGGAGCTGCTCGGCCATGCCGGGGCTGGGAGCCTCCTTCCTGCCCAAGTGGGGCCCAGCTGGGCCAGGGGGCAGCTCCTGGGACAGCCGTGCCCACAATGGCCCCTGCTCTGCAAGGCCTCCAGCCCTGCCCATCAGCCAGGCAGGGACAGAGCAGCCTCGGGGCTGATGCTGCTGCAGGCCCAGAGCCCCACAGAGCTGCTCGTGCGCGGTGCCATTGGCTCTGTCCCCTGCAGCCTGCATGCTGTGTCGCCGTGCCGAGGCTGAGCCCTGTGCCTCCCCAGGCCCTGGCCACTGCTCCTGTGCTGCTCCTGCACAGCCCAGAGAACCCACGGGCCCTGCTCAGGCCTCACGCAGACCAGAACCAGCTGGGGCTGTGACAGCTGTGCTTCTCTGGGCCCAGCCCTCGGACAAAGCACCCGCCTGTCCCTGGGCTGGGGGCAGTGCCCAGGCTGGGCTTGGCAGAGCCCGTCCGCTCCTGGAGGGCTGTGGGCACTGCTCTGGCCTGGCCTGGCCTGGCCCTGGGCTCCCTTGGCATTCCTGCTTGCCCTTGCCTCCACCAGGGATGGGCTGCAGCTCAATGGCCCCGGCCTGGCCGCACACTCAGGCCTGGAGCCTTCCCGTGGCTCCCCAGGGCACGAGAGCCTCAGCCCCAGCTCCCAAACACGGCCTAACAGGCTTTGCTGATATTGATCCCTGTCAGAGCTTTGAAAGCATTTTCAAAGTAACCTTGTCTGGCAACACTTTCAAGGAACAAACGGGGCTTGTTTCTAATCGGTAAAAACTTTATTGGTTTGCATGCACTTTCTATAGGGTATCCTAATGCTTCCTTTGGCGTTCCAGAAAATAATGAAAATCTAACAAATTCTAAAGAGAAGTTCCTGAATCCACTATGAGGAGAAGTCTCTACATTCACTATCCTTACATACAGTTAAGAAGCTGCTCCTGTAACACACAAAGATGGAGTGGTTAACCTGACTGGACCACACAACATGATGTTTTATACACACCGCTACACTACAAAACTTCTCGTCCCTGTTCATTACAAATTTGAAGCTCTTCTCGAGGTCCTGACTTAATTTTGCATGCACATTGATACCTGCAATCCCTCCCCATGCTCAGCTTTCACCTAGACTTACCAGGGAACAGATGTTCCATACTCACCTCAAGCAATAATCTACGTCTGTCTTCCTAACCCTCTTTTTCCTCACTGACTTCTACTAATCTACAAAATAACTGCGGACCCTCTGCACAAAAGAAACATCCAATTAATAGCCTTAAACACTTGTGATTGTGCTGCTGCTTCTAACAATCATGTCCAACACAGCACTAAAATCAGAAATCAATTCTCACACCCTTCCTATTCTCCTGCCCCCACCACACCTTGGCTCCAGCAGAAATGTTCCCTACTGCAGCCTGGTGTGCTAAGAACAATCAAAGGCAGCAGCACTTTCCCTCAACATGCTGCAATCTGAATTGCACTGAAATTGCAGCTGTTGCATTAGAAGCTCAGCACCAGCACCCCCAGAACTGAGGCCTGAGCTCTCCATTTCAACACACCCTGTAAATCAGGCTGCCTGGAAGATTGTAGGCCAGGAACTGTGTGAACACAGCAGTGCATTTCAGCAGAGTTATGGAATCAATCTCGTGGAAGGCACATCCTTTATGCTTGTCTTAAGATTCTATTCTACAAAATCTAACCAGCAATTGTTTTGGTGGCCTGTGCAGGTTTTGGGGACTGTGCATGTTTCCTTTGGATGTTGTTTTCTTTGTTTCTAAATACAAAATTCACTGCATTCAGAAGAGAAAGCCCCAGATTCATTAGGACAAAGAACCACAGGGACATATGTGGCTGACAAGAACACTCATCATTCCTAACGGTAACACCAGAAAGAGAGGAAAAAGACAAAGATGATTTAAATACCTGAAAGGATCCAAACTGTTTAGGTAAGCTGTCAAGTGACTAAGTTTTTGGTAAACTCTACAAGTCCAGATTCCTATTCGGTAATTGTCTGAAAGAAAAGAAAGCCAGAAATTTGCTTGACCTTCATTTTGCCAGGACTTTCTCACAGGATTCTGCCACAACTTGGATCACAAGTGAGGGTGGCAAATTTTGACTAGAAAACTTGGATAACTAGGCAGCATTTTTTCCTCCTCACTGAATTACAGGAAGGGTTTAAAAGGAAAAAAAAATATAAAAAATGGTAAAGAAATTCTGTCATACCTCTAAGGCGTTCATCATCTTTGGAGAAGAAAAAAAAAACTCTAGCACTTCCTGTGCGTGGTAAAAAAAAGAAACCTAGAAAAGGACGAAGGGATTTGAGCATCCTAAATTGTACTATCAAATTCCATGAACACAAGTTAAACCTCTAGTGCTTCAGAGAAATGGCATCCATTGAAAAGCTTTATTCCCTAGGAACTGAGTAGAGCTTTTTATTTTAATAAACCCTCTTTTAAAGGGGAAACTGACTGTGTCTTGGCTTTTGACCAAACTCAGTTTGGAGTTGGTCAAACCAAAATGACCCTGTTAGTTTCTTGTGCTCTACTCTTTCTTTCCATATTCACATTCACATCCAGTGGGCTGCTGGGAGTTTTGACTCTGTGCAGCATGAACAGTTTTCCAAGACCACTTTCATTGCTCAGAGGTGTGCAATGTCAGTTTCCCATTCCCTGAGTGCTGCTATTAATATTCCCACAGCATCCAACTACTACAGCCATGTAGACAACAAAGAGAAATGCAACTTGCATTTCTTGGTCCTGTTCCATTTCTGTCATCTCAGGCTCATCGTCACCCTCAGAACTGCTGTCCTGGAAACGTGGATCCTCTTGACACGTGGCTTTTACCGGCTTTATTGTCCCAAGCGCGTGAGGCTCTGCAATGACAGCACCAATAGAGAAAAAAAGCCAAAACCAGATTATTCCTCTAACCGTCAGGAAAAATTCTTCCTTTCACGTGAAATACTTACAGTGGAGAAGAGAGATTTAGGAAGGAAAGAATCTGACCCTGCCAGATTTTCTAAGCTATATTTCTGCTCCAGTATTTTCCACTTTGTTCCAGGGATCCCTTATGTATTCTTAAACATTTCTCATTGCATTCAGAAGACACTGAATACCTTCTCAGTTCAGCACAAGTCTGGGGGGCTCGTTGCTTTGTGCTGTTGCGTTGGGTTTTTTAATATTTTGGATAACTTCACGGGGTTTCTTTTCTCTCCTACATGACTGGGACTCGAGTTAATGTTGTTTCATCTTCATTTCAGACGGCCCTAATTTACCTAAGGTTAGGACACCCCAATGATCATGTGTCATTCCATTTCCTTTTTCTAAAGGTCCAAGAGTAGAATTCAGTAACAAACAGAATGTTCATGGATCTTGGGGCCAGCTCTCGGACTTTGCTCCTGCCTCTACATTAGCGCACATTTCCTTAAAAGCCTTGTGAGGTCCTATGAAACTTGATATGACTGGTGTGTCACCTTTTTCCCTGTTTGAGGAATTCAGGGCATGAGAACAAGCTTTTTCACCACTCAGCCAAAACCCTAATGCCTTCTCAAAGCATGCCTTTCAGAATTCCTGTGATGCAAGCATGAGGCACCTCTCATTAATCTACCACAGCCCCGGCAAGCAGAAATGAAGATCAAAATGCTTCTGCCTAATTACTGACTTCTGTTGCTGAAAATCCCCTGCATCCTGACCTTCTTTACACCATATTGCCCTACAGTGCCTGCCAGAAGCTCTTCCTTAGCAATGGCACTGTTAGAAGGGTTCTGCTGTTACCTTCTTTGATGCCCAACTCCTCTGTGCCTCCAAAGAAGGAAAACTTGAAAGAACTCGTCTCCTGAGCTGCGTCGTCCTCAGGCAAAGGTCCCAAATGGTCGTCTGGGGCAGAGTCCTGTGCATCCTCTTTGTCCCAGGGTATTTCCTCAGTCTGTTCTGGTTTGTTCTTCTAAGGTCTTTCAAAGAACAATCCAGAATAGACGGAGAAAATACTGTCTATTCTGGTTTGTTCCTTGAAAGGCCTCTTTCAAATCCGCAGCAATGCTGTAGAAGTTGTCTTCAGACACTTGAGGCAGTGTCTCACTCTCTTTCTTCTTTTTTTGGCTTTACTGAAATGAGATTGTTCAAGGATAGCAACACAGCACACGTCCTTTTCAGACACAGCTTCCCTAAGAGCCACCTTGCTCTGAATGTCTCCCTAAGCATATCCAAGCCCATTAAGGAGTGCTTCATTATCAAGGGTAAGCACTGGGGAGACATCTGAGGTTGGAGTGTAAAGGCAGGACCAAGAGTCCTTTTTAATTAGCCACATCCTTAAGTGACTTATCACTTACTACACGGTTACACAGAAATCAAGGTATTTAGCACAGACTTCTTCCTGCCAGTAGAAACATCAAGAGCTAATCGGGTTTGCTCAGAGAGCTGCACAGCTCAGGGTCCCTGCACTGACCGTTCTCACCTTCACTTCCGGCAAGGAACACACGGCCTAGAAAGAAAAGATGACGGCGCTACGTGCTGCTGTTGGAGGTCCCAGTTGAGGTCCGACGTCGCTGGTGGGAGCGGCTGCTCCTGCGCGATGTCCCCGACCACGTCCCCCTACGCCTGGGCCTCTCAGCACTGGCTGCTGTCCTCCTGCTCCTGTCCTGGCGACTCCTGGACCGCAGAGTTTGAGTCGAGGCCTGGCGCTGCTGGCGGGAGCGGCTGCGTCTGGGGGGCGTCCCCGATGATGTGTCCCTTCGCCTGGGCCTCTCAGCCCTTGGACTTGTCCTGCTGCTGCTGCCACGGCGACTCCAGGAGCGGACAGGTGGACTCTGGGCCCAGCCTTGCTGGCGGGAGCGCCTGCGTCTGGGGGATGGCCCTGGCCATGTCCCCCTACGCCTGGGCCTCTCAGAACTTGGCCCTGTCCCACTGCTCCTGTCACAGACACTCCTGGAGCGGACAGGTGGACTCTGGGCCCAGCCTTGCTGGCGGGAGCGCCTGCGTCTGGGGGATGGCCCTGGCCATGTCTCTCTTCGTCTGGGCCTCTCAGACCTTGGCCCTGTCCCACTGCTCCTGTCACAGACACTCCTGGAGCGGACAGGTGGACTCTGGGCCCAGCCTTGCTGGCGGGAGCACCTGCGTCTGGGGGATGGCTCTGGCCATGTCTCCCTTCGCCTGGGCCTCTCAGTCCTTGGCCCTGTCCTACTGCTCCTGTCACAGACACTCCTGGAGCGGACAGGTGGACTCTGGGCCCAGCCTTGCTGGCGGGAGCACCTGCGTCTGGGGGATGTCCGTGATGGTGTCTGCCTCCGCCTGGGCCTCTCAGAACTTGGCCCTGTCCCACTGCTCCTGTCACGGCGACTCCTGGACCGGACAGGTGGACTCTGGTCACGACTTTGCCGGCGAGAGCAGCTTCGCCTGCGGCTGGGCCCAGCATGTCTGGAATGGACCCTGTCCTCAGGGTCAGGGGACGTGCTGCGTGTTGCCCTTGATCTGCTGATGCTGCTGGTGTCCAGTGAGGAAGCTGGCAGCGCCTGCTGCCATGCTGCGTGGTGGGGCCTGCTGTGGCTGCCCATCTCTGGAGATGGAGACGGGGCAACCAGCACCAATGGCACAGGGCTGTGGGAGCTGGGGCTGATGGCCTCAGATTCTGACCAGCCACGAGCAGATTGTCGTCCTGACTGTCTGGCCGGCCTGGGGCCATTGAGCTCTGTCTCATCCCGGGCGGCTGTAAGGGCAAGCAGGAATGTCAAAGATCGCCCAGGCCCCGGCCAGGCCAGGCCAGAGCAGTGCCCCCAACCCTCCAGCAGCGGATGCTGCGCTCTGCCAAGCCCGGCCTGGGCACTGCCCCCAGCCCAGGGACACCGGGGACTTTGACTCATACATGTTCCGAGCCCAGCACAGCTGTCACACTCCCAACTCTGTGTGCTGTTCCTCAGGCCAGAGCAGCGCCTGTGTGTGCCCTCAGCAGCACAGGAGGAGCACAGGAGCAATTGCCAGGGCCTGGGGAGGAAACAGGCTCATAGCACTGAGAACAAAATGTACCAGCACGTGGTTGTCTGGCCAAGCGCTACTGGTTCTTCCCGCTTTGAGCCCTCGCCGAGACACAGATTCCCTGCAGAGCCCCAGGTGCAGCTTCCCAACTTACCCCTGTTCCTCTGCCTCCTCCCTGCCCCCAGGGTAAAGGCAATCCCTGGCGTTGCACTGGCTGTGCCTCACTCCTAGATCTGCGAAGGCATCGTTGTCCTCCCATGTTGCGTCTCTGATGGAGAAAGGAAGAGATGATGAATTTCTGCTGCTCTCCCTCACGAAGGTCCAGGGTGCCCCAGCTATTTCTCCAGAGCTTTTCCAAGTTGGGGGTGAAGCTGAAGCCCAGACTGACGGGACAGGGCAGGGCCAAGGCTCCTGGGGCAGGGCCTGGAACAGGACAGCACTTGCACCCTCCTGCCTGGTGGGCCAGGCAGAAGGACACCAACCTGAAGGGGACTCGGATCCCCAAGATGAGCATTTCAAAAGGGAATTCCTCACTATCACTGCACAGGGGGCACTGGAAATACAAAGCACCAGCGCACAAGGCCTGTCCCTGCAGGGCAAACAGAGGCAGGGTGAGCGAGGCCCTGCTGCTGCTGCTGAGCACCTGCTGTGCCCCGGGGCTGAGGGGAGGGCTCCTACCTGGATGCAGTCCCTGTGGAACCAGGCCCTTTTGCACGTTGGGCACACCAGGGTTGTGAAGGTCTTTCTGTCCTCCACAGGCTCCAGGCAGATGAGGCAAACGGTGTCCGGCTCAGGAGTCGCCTCCACCATCTGCTCTGGACGGTGCTCAGGGCAGAAGGACCTGGAGGAAAATGGATGGGGAAAGTGAGAAATGCTGGATCATTCCCCAGGGGTGGCCATAAAGAGAGATGAGGTACCTGAACGGAGTAATGTATACATTGACACAGCCGCCCTCCTTGGCACAGGGCAGGTGGAACCATCTGTCACAGTCCGGCACACAGCACATGATGGTTGCCCCGCTCTGGCCGCAGACGCAGCAGCGCTGGAAAGAGCCAAGCAGCCGCGTCAGCAGCAGCAGCAGCAGCCTCGAGGCCTCCCCGGGCAGCCGCAGGGCTCCGGGCAGGGCGCAGGACGTGGCCACTGCTGGCTCCCAGCCCACAGAGCCGCCTGCTGGAGGAGGGAGGCTCCTGTGCCAGGGCCTCTGTGCCACAGCTGCTGGGAGCCAGACTTTGTCCCGGCTGCTGGGCCGGCCTTTCTTTCCTGCTGTCTGGGCTAAGCTCTGGCAAACCTCGCCAGGCACAAAGCTCCCTGCTCTTGTCAGGCTCTCACCTTCTGTGCTGCCCGACAGGCCGCAATTTGGAGATCTCGTGCGAGAAAGCCTATGAGTCCATCGTAGCAGTTCTCTTGCCGAAATAGAAGAGTGGCGAAAAACTGCAGGCAAGGGGAGGAGCTGATGAGGAGAGGGCGGCAGGAGCTGCCCATTGCAAAGGTGGAGGTAGCGCCCGGAGCCACTCACCATGCAGAATCTGTGAGCACAGAACGCACCCATCTGCAGTTTGTCACCGCACATGTCCGGGTCAGCCGCGGCACGGCGACACAGCATGCAGGCTGCAGGGGACAGAGCCAATGGCATGGGGCACGAGCAGCTCTGCGGGGCTCAGAGCCTGCAGCAGCATCAGCCCCGAGGCTGCTCTGTCCCTGCCTGGCTGATGGGCAGGGCTGGAGGCCTTGCAGAGCAGGGGCCATTGTGGGCACGGCTGTCCCAGGAGCTGCCCCCTGGCCCAGCTGGGCCCCACTTGGGCAGGAAGGAGGCTCCCAGCCCCGGCATGGCCGAGCAGCTCCTGCCTCCCCCTGCCTCTGCTCTCATCCCCACGCTGCCTGCTGCCACAAGAGCCCCTGGGCCAGGCTGTCACAGGGCTGCTTTGCCCTCACCTGGCTCCCTGGCACCAGCGCCCTCCTGCTTGCTCTCAGACATGGCGGCCGTGTCTCCTGCGTCGCAGTCCTCGAGGGACGTTGTCGCTGCGAGGTGCAGATACTCTCTGTCTAGGGGAGAAAGAAGGGGGGGGAGTTTGCAGAACAGGCCCAGAACCACGAGGCTCTACTCCCTGCTCAGGCCTGCGTGAGCCCTGCTCCTGTCCGCTTTCTCCTCCCGTCGTCGCGCTGAGGAACACCGCAGTGTCCTGGCTGTTCCTCTGCTGATTCTGGGAAGGGAGAGGCAGGTGAGGCTGCAGCACAGGCCCAGAGCCCCGAGGTGTGGGGCCCCTCTGGTCCCTGGGCAGCCACGTCCCCACCCTACCTTCTCCTCCCGGTGTCAGGTCGCACTGACGCTCGACCTGAGCCCAGCGTCCCCTTTTGTGGCCTTGGTGGCACAGGTCACAATGGCCACTCTGACGTCAGAGCCGTGTACCCAAAATCGGGGCAGCCGTGGCCTCAGGTCCCTGGCAACCACTTGTGGCGGCCCCCTCGGGCACCGAGCTTCTGAGATGGGTCCGAGCGTTTGCTCAGGGTGGAAGCACGGCCGGGAATCCGGCAGCAAGTGCAGGGTCAAATGCCAGGCCCAGGGGCAGCCAGCCAGGGTGGCACTGTGGGCAGGGAGGTGCTGTTCAGGCACTGCCACGCCAGGGCTCTGGCCCCGGCCAAGGGCAATCTCTGCTCCTGCCCCTGGCCGGCGGTGGCCCAGAGAGCCCGTGCGGAGTCAGCTGCACTGCAGGGATTCAAACCCTGCTCTAGGTGAACTGATGTTTCCTCAACACCGGTCTGCAGAAAACTAAGATGAACCTGATTTGATGCTGCTGCTGATCACCCTTGGGTACTGGAGATAAACCTGGACACCACCACAGCTGCCTCCAGACCTCAGTTATCTGTCATCCTATGAACTAACAACTTTCACATTTCATATAAATGGAAAAATTAGTATTAAGCTTCTGAAAAAGGTCATCTTTGATACTGACTCAGTGGAAAGACACAAAATGCACTGAGAATTTTCTGTGTACATTTGACAGGAGAGCTTGCAACTGTCCTCCACTCAAGTCAAATACAGGAGGATGCTTTTCCTACATTATATAAACTTTGCCAGTTTGGTCCGTGCTTTCCTACTAGAAAATACATTGGAAAAATTCAGCAAGAGAAGCACAAACAATTCTTGTCAGTTTTTCTCTTTCGTGTCTTTGCAAACATGCTCCTGGAAATCCAGATCCATGACTTCTAGAACAATCAGTGGCATCTCTGGGAAGCAGGGCAGGGGCTGACAGGCAGGGACACCCTGCAGCTGCCTGATGCTGGGGCAGCAGGAGTTTGTCCATTTTCCTGTCTCCATGGCAGAGCCACCTTGGCTGGGAAACGATCCCTTCACTGCTCTAGGAGGGAGGCACAGCCAGTGCAATGCCAGGGAGTGCCTTTACCCTGGAGGCAGGGAGGAGGCAGAGGGGGAAGTTGGGAAGCTGCACCCGGGGCTCTGCAGGGCTCCCAGCCGGGGCTCGAAGCACAAGGAGCCAGAAGAGCTTGGCCGGACAATCCTGAGCTCTGGACACCTTGTCCTCAGCACCGGGAACCCGTTTGCTTCTCCAGGCCCTGGGCACTGCTCCTGTGCTGCTCATGCAAGTTACACACAGACACAGAGCTACCTGCTCTGTCGCAACCCTCTTCAGCACTGGATAGCACAACACAGTAACATGTTCTCTTCAGTACATGGTCTAATTATTAATAGTCCTGCAAAGACTCTCATTCAAAGCATACACACACAAAAACCCAAGCCCTGGTACAGACCTTGCATCAAGCCATGGTACAGACCTTGCATCAACATAAAATGCCAGTTGCTGTTCAGAAACACAGGGCAGCATTTTGGCCAATGCTTTCTCCTGCAAGATCTTTCAAAAGATTGCAAAAGTGACTTTGTTTGGCAACTTCTTCAAGGAACAAACAGGAGAGGCTGCTGAGTTTTTAAAGATTTATTGATTTGCTTTCACTTCCCTTTTTTTGGCATCCTTACACTTATCCCTGCATTCCAGAAAATCGTGAAAATCCAAAATAATATCAGGGAAAGTTTCTGAATTCCTTCATATTTCTCTCAAAGACTTTCTTCACATACATACAAGGGACTGGTCGGATAACATACAGAGAAGCAGTGGTTTCCCTCACTGGACATTACAAGACAGTGTTATGGACTCCACGTTACTAAAACACTTGTGTTGCCTGGTCATTACAAAGCCTGAAGCTCTTCTAGAGGCTTTTCCCAGTGCAACTTCATTAGGTTCCTCTCTGCTCAACTCTCGAGCCTGTCCAGGTCTCACTGAAGGGCAGCAGAGCCTTGTGGTGCCTCAGGCCCTGCTCCCAGTTCTGTCCCATCAGCAAATGCTGAGGGAGCGCTCCGTCCCTTCTGCCAGGACCCTGGGGAATAAGGCAAACAAGGCTGGACCCAGCACGGCCCCCTGAGATCACAGCTACCTGAGTTTGGAGCTCCCCTGTCCACTTCTCTGCCCCACTGTCCCTGAGCTGCCTCAGGGGCCTGTTATGGGAGGCAGGGACAAAGCCTTGCTGAAGTCCCAGCTGAAAACAACCACTGCTCTCCCCTCACAAGCCCAACCAGGCACTGCAGCACAGGGGCCTATGGGATTGGTCAAGCATGGTTTCCATTCCTGTTATTCCACAGGCTTAGAGATGGCATCCAAGAGGAGCTGTTCTGTCTCCTTTCTGGGGATGGAGCTGAGGCTGATGGGCCTGCAGTTTCCTGGCTCCTTCTTGGTGCCCTTTTGCAAGACTGCAGTGATGTTGGCTTTCCTTCACTGCTCATGCCTCTCTCCAGGGCTGTCTCCTTCCCTGACCTGCTGGCAGAGCGCCCTGTGCCAGAGGCAGGAGCAGAGATTTCCCTTGGCCCCAAAAGGGAAGGCTGGGCTCAGGCCGAGTGTCAGTGCGACCTGACAACGGGAGGAGAAAGTAGGGCAGGGACGTGGCTGCCCAGTTACCAGAGGGAGCCCCTCGGGGCTCTGGGCCAGGGGCAGTGCCCAGGCTGGGCTTGGCAGAGCCCGTCCGCTCCTGGAGGGCTGTGGGCACTGCTCTGGCCTGGCCTGGCCCGGCCCTGGGTTCCCTTGGCATTCCTGCTTGCCCTTGCCTCCACCAGGGATGGGCTGCAGCTCAATGGCCCCGGCCTGGCCGCACACTCAGGCCTGGAGCCTTCCCGTGGCTCCCCAGGGCACGAGAGCCTCAGCCCCAGCTCCCAAACACGGCCTAACAGGCTTTGCTGATATTGATCCCTGTCAGAGCTTTGAAAGCATTTTCAAAGTAACCTTGCTTGGCAACACTTTCAAGGAACAAATAAGGAAAAGCTTTTGATCTGTTAAAGAAAATTTATTGTTTTGCTCTCACTTTTCTTTTGGCGTCTTTGTGCTTCTTCCTGCATTCCTGAAAATGATAAATATACAACATAGTATTAGAAGTTTCTGAATTCACTGTATTTCTTAAATACATTCATTACAGTTAAGTAGCTGCTGCTTTAACATACAGAGAAGCAGTGGTTTACCTGACTGGACCACACAACATGATGTTATGCACACCAAGTAGAGGAGAAATCATTTGTAGTTGGTCATTACAAAGTTTCAAGCACTTCTTGAGGTCCTGACTTAATTTTGCATGCACATTCATACCTGCAATCCCTCCCCATGGTCAGCTTTCACCTAGACTTACCAGGGAACAGATGTTCCATACTCACCTCAAGCAATAATCTACGTCTGTCTTCCCAACATTCTTTTTCTTCACTGAGCTCTTCAGATCTACAGAATAATTTTGGGCCTTCTGCACAACAGAAACGTCCAATTAATAGCCTTAAACACTTGTGATTGTGATGCTGCTTCTAACAATCATGTCCAACACAGCACTAAAATCAGAAATCAATCCTTCTCATCCTTCCTGTTCTCCTGCCCCCACCACACCTTGGCTCCAGCAGAAATGTTCCCTACTGCAGCCTGGTGTGCTAAGAACAATCAAAGGCAGCAGCACTTTTCCTCAACATGCTGCAATCTCAATTGCACTGAAATTGCAGCTCTTGCATTAGAAGCTCAGCACCAACACCCCACATCTTCCCCCAGAACTGAGACCTGCTGAGGCCTGAGCTCTGCATTTCAACACACCCTGTAAATCCGGCTGGAAGACGCAGTTCACTAAGATACGCTGGCAAGAAACCAAAATGTCTAGGTAACCTGTCAAGTGACTAAGTTTTTGCTAAACTCTAAAGTTCCAGATTCCTATTAGGCAATTATCTGAAAGAAAAGAAAGCCAGAAATTTGCTTGACCTTTATTTTACCAGGACTTTCTCACAGGATTCTACCACAACTTGGATCACAAGTGAGGGTGGCAAATTTTGACTAGAAAACTTGGATAACTAGGCAGCATTTTTTCCTCCTCACTCAATTCCATCAAAAGAAAATACAAAAAGGGGTAAAGAAATTCTGTCATACCTCTAAGGCGTTCATCATCTTTGGAGAAGAAAAAAGCTCTAGCACTTTCTGTGCGTGGTAAAGAAAGAAACCTAGAAAAGGACAAAGGGATTTGAGCATCCTAGATTGTACTATCAAATTCCATGAACACAATTTAAACCTCTAGTGCTTCGGAGAAATGGCATCCATTGGAAAGCTTTATTCCCTAGGAACCGAATAGAGCTTTTTATTTTACAAAACCCTCTTTTAAAGAGAAAACTGACTGTGTCTTGGGCTTTTGGCCAAACTCAGTTTGGAGTTGGTCAAACCAAAATGACCCTGTTAGTTTCTTGTGCTCTACTCTTTCTTTCCATATTCACATTCACATCCAATGGGCTGCTGGGAGTTTTGACTCTGTGCAGCATGAACGGTTTTCCAAGACCACTTTCATTGCTCAGAGGTGTGCAATGTCAGTTTCCCATTCCCTGAGTGCTGCTATTAATATTCCCACAGCATCCAACTACTACAGCCATGTAGACAACAAAGAGAAATGCAACTTGCATTTCTTGGTCCTGTTCCATTTCTGTCATCTCAGGCTCATCGTCACCCTCAGAACTGCTGTCCTGGAAACGTGGATCCTCTTGCCACGTGGCTTTTACCGGCTTTATTGTCCCAAGCGCGTGAGGCTCTGCAATGACAGCACAAATAGAGAAAAAAAGCTGGCGTTTGTACTTCCAAAAAGATCCAATTCCTCAGGAGGAGAATGCAAAGAGGTGTTAAGTGATTGGATTAGTAAGCATTGACGATAGCCATCACTCTGACTTACAGTATACCCTTGTTGCACTGGCAATGGGATGTTTACATGTTAGACATTCATAAGGTTCGATTGTTTATCAAACTGCAAAATTCTCCAGGAGACCACACCGGAAGTCCCACCAGGCATGTTCGAAATGGGTTAGTGACTCCTCCAAGACTAAGTGATGATTGGTTAGTTTGATTAGCAAGTGTCACCCATAAATTTTCTCTTGGTTGACTAAAGTGTGTTATTCCTACTGCTTCACTTGCTACAGCATTGAGCAGTATAACAAGAACAAACCTCATTTTTCTTTCTGCTTGCTTTGTTTTTCCTTTCTTCTCTGTCTTTTCCCTGGTTTGCTAGATTGTCTATTGTAAGGCTGAGTCAATTTTTGAATATACTGATCTAATTCCAAATCAGCATCCTTGCTTACAGGTAGCATGAGGTAAGTTTGAAGGCAAATCAGCTTTACAGCGAGCTGCTATGATGCGTGAGGCTTTATTAATTTCAAATATTCTAAGTATTTCCTGCAACTTCCACCTAAGATATGCTATAACCACTTGTTCTGCACTCTCAAAGAGCTGTAATCCGGTCCGTCCTGGCAGGCCAGTACTTTGTTCAAGAGCTCTAACCCAGATATGATTTCGAATCCACTTTCCAAAACAAGATGTACACCATAAATATCCCAATGACTTCTGTGAATACCAATAAACCTGATTACAATCTGCACAATGCAAAGCTACCCATGCATAGCATTTATCTTTATCCTTTTTGCAAACATAACAAGGAAGCGAATCTAAGTAAGGACCAGTATAAAATTCTGTATCTTCAACCCAATGCAACCAATTCAATGGTGGTGATCGCAAAGCCTCTTCAGCCTCTTTACTATATGAGGCTAACAGCTCAAGGTCTTTCTTTAACACAAGGTGTATCTTATTTCATAATCGTAGTTCTTGTTCATTATCTTCTTCAACAACTATATCCTCCTGAGGGTCCCACAACTGTAAAATTGTCCTAATCATAGAAAATTAATTAGCAATCACTGATATCCTTACTCAGATGAGATCGTTCCCTTTTTGCCTTCTTTTTCTTATCTATCTTCAATCTTGCTGCTCCTAATCTTACTGGTCCTGCCACTTGCAAACTCAATTTTTGCAGCTTGTCAATGCAGCAATCTAATGCTCTATCAGGATTCCCTTTGAAGGGTCCTACAATTGAATGCTGTGTTAAAGGTATTAATTTCCTACACCTTATAGAAACTATATGTGATTTACTTTGAACCTTAATTCTATTCACAATACATTGTACCTCCCATCGATAATAAGCAAGAACCTTCTGTTCAGGAGACTCATAAAGATTTAAAGCTATATATGCATTTTGCCCTTTTTGTCTCCTTAATTCATCTTGCCAGCTTTTACCCCACCTGTGCTTGTGTTCACAAGTGTGACACCACAAATCCCGTAATAATGATTGTTCTATCCAAAAAGTCCTATCACAACCCCCACAACGTAGGGCTATCCAGGCAGCACAATGTGAATTGTGACAGTCAAGGCAATGTTCTTTCGCTGGATTTGTTAAGCGAAAAGTTGATAATGAGTCAATGAAACGAATCAACTCCTGGGCCGTCTGGTAGTGACGTGTCAGTGCTCTGTCCACCGCTTCCGAGTACCCCTTCAATTGTAACAGTAGCGGTGGTAGTACTAGAAGCAGTTTCTTCCCCAGTCGCTCCCTGTCCTCCTCCGTAAGGCGATCCACCAGAGGCTGCATCAAAAACAGGTTTAGTCCACTTAGCAGGCACCCACAAAGGCCCTGTAGGTGAGGAAACACAAAGATACCCCCGACCCCAATATAATACTTTTGCAGGTTTTTCCCATAATCCTGTACTTGGGTTCTTATACTTAACCCAAACCTCTGTTTCCTTAGTAGTTTCCTGACCTGACCTCGGATGATGTTTAATTGCAGGAGGGGTATCGTCTTCCCCAAAAATACATAAATGATTAATCACATACAAAACCTTAGCCAAACATGCTTGTGGATCTCTCAAATCTTGATGTTTTTCAATATACTGCTTAAGGGTACTGTTTGCTCTTTCCACTATTGCCTGTCCAGTAGGGGAGTGTGGAATACCTGTCACATGCTTAACAGACCACTGATTCAAAAATTTCTGGACCCTAGCACTTACATAAGCTGCACCATTATCCGTTTTGATACTCTTTGGAACTCCCATAACAGTGAAACAACTTAACAGATGTCTGATAACCTGTATAGCTTTCTCTCCTGCCTGAGCCATAGCCCATATATAATGACTATATGTATCTATAGTGACGTGCACATGCTTGACTTTACCAAATCTAGCCATATGTGTAACATCCATTTGCCATTTCTCATTTATTTCTAAACCTCGAGGATTAACCCCGATGCCTAAACCTATCCCACCATTATGATAACTACATGTCGGACATGCTCTAACAATGGCCTTGGCTTCTGACAAACTCAGCTCAAAGTGCCTTGCTAATCCTCTTGCATTTTGATGATATCTACTATGTGCTTCTCTGGCCAATGTATGCTTATCAATAGGACAAGAATTATCAATGGGTAGAGTAACCAATTTATCTGCACGTTCGTTCCCTTCTCCTAAACCTTCAGACCATTTATGACTCCTAATATGAATTACAGAATACGCTGCATTTCTCTCTCGTAAAGCCTTCCTTAACTGTATCAGTAACTCATACAATCGTTTATTATTCACTTCCTTAATTGCTGCTTCTTCTATTTGTCTGACTACTCCTGCAACATACATAGAGTCTGTGACTACATTTAAAGTTTCCTGTAAGTTGGACACTCCCCATACTACTGCTAACAATTCCAGGGTTTGTAAGCTATCTGCAGGGTCTGCTGTGAGGAATTGATGCTTCCATTGTCCCTTTTCTTGCCAGGTAACAGCAGCACGCCTTGATTTCTTTCCTGCATCTGTAAAGGCTGTAATAGCTCCTTCTATGGGGCGTTCTTCTCTCAAAGGTCGAGTGATCCAGTTCCATTCTGTCATCCATTGCAAAACTCTAGGCACTAATTTACTAGTCTCTACTTTAGCAGGTGACATCAATAATGCTTCCTGTAAATCCTTCCAATTAATCAAGTACCAGTCCAAGGTTTCTTTTTCCATAGGCAATCTAATAGTAGCAGGTTCTCTACCATCCACTTCAAGAATTCTGAGACGCCCCTTTTTGATTAATGCAGCCAATTGTTCAATTTTTGAAGATACTGTTTTATTATGCTGTAGTGGTGGTGATAACCATTCAAACACCCGTATCTCCCCCGTTTTCTTTTGTAGTTGAGAGAGAGCACCAAGCAAGTGGCAAGGGCTATTCCAGATAGTAAGGTCAATGGGGTGGTCGAGTTGTCAACGAGACACATACCCTTGTTGTACACAGTTACTAATTTGCTGCAAAGCAAAATGATGCTCCTTTGTCAGGTGTACAGGAGTAGTAGGGTCCACGCCCTTTAACAAAGGCTGTAGGGTTTCTAATAAATGATTTGGTATTCCCACGATGGGCTTCAGCCACTGTAAGTCTCCCAGCAACTTCTGTGCGTCATGTAGAGTTTTAATGTCCAATTGTAATTCCAATTTTTGAGGTATTACTATTTGATCCGTCAAAGTCCATCCCAAATATTTCCAGGGCCTTGTGGTCTGAATTTTCTCTGTAGCAATAACAAGTGAATATGCAGCAAGAGTATTTTTAATGCTGTCAATCTGCAAAGAGGAAAATGGTTGTTGCTGTGCAAACAAAATATCGTCCATGTAATGATATATTATAGTTGCTGGCCATTTGCGACGTAGTGGCTGTAATGCAGCATCAACATAAAGCTGACATAAAGTGGGGGAGTTGCGCATGCCTTGCAGAAGAGACGTCCATTCAAATCTTTTATCCGGTTCTCCACGATTTATTGCTGGTAAAGTAAAAGCAAATCTCTTCATATCATCAGGATGCAGCCCAATAGTGAAAAAACAATCCTTTAGGTCAATAATTAAAAGTGGCCAGTGTTCTGGAATCATAGCTGGATTTGGAAGACCAGGCTGTAAGGCCCCCATTGGTTCCATTTGGTCATTTACAGCCCTCAAATCATGTATCAAACTATATTTCCCTTATTTCTTTTTGATTACAAAAATAGGTGTATTCCAAGGGCTCGTGGATAGTAGTAGGTGTCCCTTTGTATATTGTTCCTGTACCAATTCATGGGCATGCATAATAATGGGCATTTTAATGGCCATTGCTTAACCATCACCGGTGTATCCGTTTTCCAGGTGAGTGGAATGGGGAAAGTCCAAGCAATGGCAATTACCCCAAAGGGTGCTGATTAGTTAACACCACTCCCAATTGTGTTAAAATGTCCCTTCCAATTAAGCAGGAAACTGTAGGAGGCAGTTGAACAATTGAAAATACAGCAGATACTTGTTGATTCTCAATGCACACAGACAAAGACGGCGACCTGCTTGCCAATGTAAATCTTCCCACTCCTGTGAGCATGTTTGATGAGGGAAATAGAGGCCAATGTTGTGGCCATGCTTCTGGAGAAATGATGCTGGTATCTGCTCCTGTATCCAATAATCCATAAAGGGTTATGCTTTGATGCCCATAAGTAATTTCAACCTTTTGCTTTGGTCTATTTTGTAAATCCACAGTCAAAAGTGTAACACCAGTGGAGCCAAAACCTTTTTCATTCCGTGTTTGCCCAGTAAATGATTGTATTCCCGATGTCATTTGTGATAGTGGTACCAATTGTGCGATGCGTTGTCCTTTTGTAATTTTAATCAGAGGATAAAGGGTGTAAAGTATTTCCCCTGTATAATCCGCATCATAACACCAGTCAAAACAAATAATCCCAACATAGTTGTAGAAGAACGTCCCAGCAATAATGCTCCACATGTTTGTCCATTTAATATAAGAGGGCCCTTTACTCCAGTGGGTATCCTTTCAGGCCGGTTCATCATTAGTGTGATGTCTACTGCTGCTGATAAATCCAAGCCGAGGCTCCCAGTTGTTGCAGGTTGCAGACAGGAGGTGGCAGCGATGTTACGGCAGCAGCTGGTGTCTCCGATGTCACGGCGGCAACTTGTGTCTGGGCACGGCCCCCATGATTCGCGCTCCGCTGATGGTTTCCCGACCGGCGCCTACAAGCCGTAGAATTGTGGGAGCTGGATCGGCAGTGTTGACACCATATGTCAGTCGCTCGGCAGGTTCGGTGTGTGTGTCCTTCGTTGCCGCATCGGTAACACTTGATGAATGGTTTTGAACCTCCTTGCGTGAATGCCAGTGAGCCGCTTCGGAGAGGAGCAAGAGCAGCTAACACCTGATTCTGAGTAGACTCTGCTTGCTTTTGCAATCCTAATCCTAATTCCTTTAAGGCTTCTGCTATAAATGCCTGTGAAGCTGTTGGCATTAATGCCATTCGCTCTAATGCTTCCTCAATAGTCCAATTTGCCCCTAAAGTAGCTAACACTCTTTGGGTTGCTGGATTGCTATTTTGCAAAGCACACTGCTTCAATAGTGCCCTGCAACACCAGCCCGATCTATAGCAGTAGCTGCTCTATGGATAAAATTTCCAAATGATTCTTCTCTACCTTGTTTAATACCCATATAAGGCGGTAACCCTCCTGGCTCTTTAACCATATCTATTGCAGCACGCACTAACCGCATAGACTCTCTAAGTTTATCTGCTACCGATATCATCTGTGCCTCTGTACGCAAAAATGCCCCTAAGCCCATCAGCTCCTCTACTGTCACTCCATGTAATAGATCTCCCTGAGCTCGTTGTACAGCAACCGACTCATTAACTAGAGCTTGCCAATGTGCATTAAACAATAACTGCTGATGCTGAGTGAATATCAACCAAACTATTCCTCTTAAATCATTAGGACATAAAACCTGAGTATTAAAAAGATAATCTAGCATTTGCCTAACAGGTTCACTTTTTACTCCAAACTGACTAACCGTAGAACATAGCTGAGTTAACAGCTTCCAAACTAAGGGAGTATATTCTGCTATATTATGCGTAAGGTTCCCCTGTGCATCATACTGTGGTGTGTATGTGACCAGACATGCAAGACTAGAAGCTATTTCCACCGCCTCACCATCCCCCATTTGCATTACTTCTTTTGCCAAAGCAGCCCAAGCTTCCCTCCTCTGTTTAGCCATCTCCCCCCCTGGGACGGGATCTGACTCTTTAAGGGTGCTATGCTGCTGGCGCTTTGGTGCAGACACCGAGTTTTCACACGGGGAAGGCAGTGGAGCAGAGGCTGGCTCGTGCGGGGGAAGCGGCCCCCCCGCTGAAGCTGTAACTGGAGCCGGTTCACTCGGGGGAAGCGGTGGAGGCAAAGCTGGTGGCGGAGGCGAAGCTGGCTTGCTCCCACCCCCACCATCTGACCCGCCTGAAGTTGGTGGCGGAGGCAAAGCTGGTTTGCTCTTACTTCCACCATCCGACTCGCCCTCCCCCTCTGACAGAAAGGGTGCAGACGGTTCCACTGTGCCCATAGGAAAATCCTCCACACCACTTTGCTGGGGACTCTTAGGCATAAGTATCTTAGTTACAGAAGGTGCCAGGGGATTATCCTCACGACCATACCCTATATTCCTCCTATGAGCTTCTGTAGCCCTTTCTGCTGCCTTTCTCTCAGAGACCTGCTAAAGTAACGTGTTATACACCACCCACCATAACTTCCCGAATTTCTTTGCTGACTTATCATCGTCTAACACTGTATCCCACAGTATTTCCCCAAATTTCTTCCACTCTGCTAGCTCAACTGTATGCAGGTTGGCAAAGATACCTTTAGCATGGCCGTAAGCTAATAACCCTGGTAATTCCTTTTTAAAATCTATCCCCTTTATTCCTTGCCGTTCTAAATACGTGGCGAATAAATCGTATGCCACTTGCCTATCCATACCTATTAGTCAGAGCGTGCTGTTGCAGCTCTCCAGGCTCCAGCGACACGTATTGGCTTGATTCACCATTGTGATCCTCAAGGGTGCTTCAAATTCCGGCACCGTCCCGGCTGCAAGGACCCAAACCCAACTTCCTCGCCCGTGGCGTAATCCCCTTTTTCTTTTATTCCAAGAAAAAAGGACAGAGATTCGGCGTTGCCCGCATTCTTCACCATTTGTCGACGGAAGGAGACCAGGACATCAATTAGATCATCACAGGCCCAATTTTATTGATCAGTACAGCAGGTGAAATACAGTTCATAATGAGCTTCATACATATTGCAAAAGTTAAGCTCAGGATTGGTTAGTTACATATCAGCAACTACGCCTACTTCTGCACTCTTATGGTTCTACTTTTGATACTTTCTACATATTCTCAGGGAGAATCTCTCTTCCCTATCCTCATGTTGCGGCAAGGGCATTCTGTCCTTGCCTGTCATTGGTCACCGACTGCTGACTTCTCCTTTCAGCTTGACCAGCGGCATTATGTCAGTATGGCCTTTCTCAGCTAACCAATTATTACTAAATCTCTCCACATCTCCACAGGTTTCTCCCAATTGGTTAAAGTTTTGTACCCTCTCCATGAACCTCTCCTTGTTTAAAAACCCCTTCTAGAGCCTGGACTTGTCTCTTTCTATGCCTGACCTTCCTGGGCATAAATACCTTTGGGAGTAATACAGAAGACCTCTCCTTGTTCCTTGTCCCTGCCCTTGAAGAATTCCACCTTTGCCATAGAGCAAATTTGTCCTACAGCCGCACCCCAAATTGTGTGGCTTTTTGGGGGCAGCCCCCTCCTGGTGACAGTGCTTGGAGCAGCCCAGGCTGAAGAACTCTGGCACTGCATCACTGAGGCAGCCACTCCATCATGGAAGGGCTCTGGCTTGGTCAGGCAGCACAGACCCACCTTGTGCTCCTCAAGGTTTTTTTTGGCATATCCAAGCATTGAAGAGGTTGGGTGGGTTTTCTCCCCCCTGTTTTATTGACTGTGTCCTTTGAGAACCACAAGAGGAAGCAGTGCCTCAAATTGCACATGAAGAGCAAATGTTGAAGTAAAGGCTTCACCTTTCCTATGAAGCCAAAGGACTGTGTTAGCCATGGCCTCCCCAAGGTGCCAAATTTCCATCTGGGAAGCTGCTGACAGGAGGGAATGTGGCACTTGTCTCCAGCCAGAGATCACTCACTCCTCAGCATGCTGGGCTGTGCCTGGCAGTGCCTGAGGAGCTCAGAAATCCTTGGATGTGGTCTCCTGTGCCAGTGCCCAGAACACAGAGCAATGAGCTCCGCTTTGGAGAGGGGGGGCAAGTCCAGCCATTGGACACAACTGCCAGGCAGGATGAGCTCCCTCCCAGAGAAGGAAAATTCCAGCCATGAGCAATCTGGTATTGCTGGGAGAGAAAATCGTGTTTTGTAATTCTCGACCTCAACCAGCTTCCTTTAAATGCTTCTCATAGGCAGGGAACATTCCCAGTGAGGCTGCAGTGTAGGAGTGGCCAGTCCATGGTTGTCCAACGAACAGTGCTGAGGGTTCTGCTGCTGCCCAGAGCTTTCATTGGCCTCCTCATTGCTGGGCCTTGTCCTGGGGAGCCCGCTGGGGCTGCAGCCAGTGCTGGCTCCCACTGAGGCTGCCTGGCCAAGAGCAGCCCCAGGGGCACAGGGCAGAGGCAAAGCACGGTGGGGAGGAGAAAGGGCAGGGACGAGATTGCCCTTGAAAGGCAGAGGCGCTCTGGGGCCCGCTCCTGGCCAGGGAGCCTGCCCAGAGCCGTGCCCTGCTCGCCAGGGCCTTGAGGGGCAGCTGTGCAGCTGGGCCAAGCTGTGCCAGCAGCTCCAGCCGTGCTGGGGAGCCTTGCCAGCTCTGGGCCCTGCTGTGCAGGAGGCTCCCTGTGTGCCACTGGCAGCTGGGACCTCAGCCGCCTCCTCTCTCCACAGGTGCTCCTGTGCATCTACAGAAGAGAGGCCTAGCAACTCGGGCAAAGAGAACTTGGCCTGTTATTCCAGGTCTCCACTTATGCCCTTATCTGGCCTGCCGTGGCTGCAGCACCATCACGAGGCCTTCCCAAATTACTCTCCCCCAAAACGAGACCCTAAACCTCAGGACCCCCTTGTCCTGTTCCCCAGCCAGGATTGAAGGTGGGCAGCTCCTGTCTGCCAGGGCCGGGCTTGGCCCACATTTTATATTTCAATAAAGAAATGGAGTTTTCACAGCTCTGTCCAGGTGATAGCAGCAGGAAAGCCCACACGGCACCAGCACAAGCTGAGGTCCATGGCCAGGAGCAGCCGTGGATGCCCACGGTGTGGGCAGGCAGGAGCCAGGCAGGGGCTGCTGTGACCAGCGGCGGGGCCCCGAGGGCTGGGGGAGCCCATGCTGAGCGTCCCTGGGCTGAGGGCACATTTCCTTCCCTGGCATCAGCTGGGCCTGGAGCTCCTCCAGTGGCATGCCCAGGGAAAGAGGGAAGCCATCAGGAGTTGCTTTCATTGAGAACAATGGAAAGAGGCTGGACTCTGAAGGAAGTCCTTCATAGCCTGAGGGATGAACTCAGAGCCCGACAGACACTGGGCCTGTGGTAGCCCCGGGTCTCTTATCAGCATAGAGGGGATTTGCCCCCCAGGCCTCATCTGTTCACCCAGGGACACATGGTGAACACACACACACAGAAGATGGCTCAGCACTGGTGCTGCTCCCTGAGTGTTATGTTTGGGTTTCTCTAAAGGCATGCAGGGGCTTTGGGTCACCTCTGTGCTGTGCAGGGGACTGGGGACACCAAGAAGTTGTGCAGGGAGTTTAATGTATGTACCAAGTTGTGCAGGGGCATCTGTAAAATTGAGCAGAGATCCTATGTCTTTCTTCGAGGACATACGGGGATTTTAGGGTGGCTGAGGACACCCATAAGATGTGCACAGGATTTGGGTGTCCCCTAAAGTGTGCAGCTACCCTGAAGGCCTGTGTTGCATTATTTTTGTCAGCTTTGGCATCAAATTCTTCACTTTTTAAATACGGGCCAAAGGGCAGCAAAGTGCACAATAGGGAGTTGGTGTCAGCATGGCAGGGCTGCTGCTGCCTGCGATAGTGGGAATCACCAAAATGAGTGGAATTTTGACTTGACATTGCTGTTATATGTAGAACCACAAAAAGTCTCACTTGTGGAATATCGTGTAACTCACTTGAGAAAAAAACCGAGCTTGCAAATAGGTACCGGGTGGGATATCCTCTCCTCGCTGGAAGGGCACCGCTGGAGATCCATTCCAATGAAATCCTGCCCCAGCCATGAGGTCACAGCAGGCTCTGAGGTCACAGAGGTGCCAGAGCCCTGTGGTTGCACAGCAGCACAAGGAGCGAGCAGTCAGTGCTTGAGCACAACTGTTGCGGCAGCAGCAGCGGCGGTGGCAGCAGTGGTGCTGACATTGGGACAGCGGTGTCAGGACAGCGGTGGCAGCAAGAGCTGCGGGACTGGCAGAGGGCAAGGCAGCATGGCCCTTGCTCTGCGCCTCTTCCTCCTGCTCCTCCTGGCCGTGGCCCTGCCTGCCAGGGCTGCCCAGGCTGCTCCGCTGCAAGCGCGGCGAGCAGGTGAGCCGGCAGCCTGGCTCCCCTTTCCCGGGACAGCGCTCCCTGCTCCCCGGGAAGCGCTGGGGATGGTTTTCCCCAGGCCTTCAGGGAGGGTTTCCTCTGGGGGAGGGAGACAGCCCCCACAGGCCCTGGGCTGGCCCTGTTTCCTCTCCAGGGATGTGTCACAGGGCCTGCAAAGAGGGTGGAGAGTGACCAGGAGCCTGCCCAGAGCTCCCCAGGCCCGTGTGCAGCTCTGGCCTTGTCCATTGACATCTGGCTCCCACAGCCTTACCCGATCCCCTTGCAGTGCCCAGGTCCCATAGGCAGAGGGGGGATCCTAGGACACCATGGAAATGGTTTTTGGTGTTTGCCTCCCTCTAGATGAGCTTGCTAGGGAGGTTTCTCCAGCAGCTTGGCTCCATGACGATTTGCAGTCTCTTCAGCCTCCTGCAGGTATGTTGTCAATGTTCCCCTAAGCGGATAATCCTTGACAACCTGGCAGGAACCAGGTGACAGAAGCTTCTGTAGCTGTTGTGTTACAGGAGTCTCTGCAGAGAGGACTTATCAAGCTCCTTTCTGGGTTGCTGCTCACAAGCCCAGCTCCCATCGCAGGGGTGAGTATTGTGTCCCTGCTGACCCCACGGGCTGAGCCCTGCTTCTGTGGGATCCGCTCTTCTGACATGCAAACACGTCACTTAAGGCCCTCCAAGAGGTAGGAACAAGCATGGAGGAGGCACTAATTCCCTAGAGGCGTCCCAATACATGGAAAGGACCCTGAGTGACGTGGAGAGACGCCATGGTGGGTGCATTTCCCTCAGCCTTGTCCTGGGGCTCAGCAGCCGGGGGCTTTGGCTGCACATCTGGACACGCCGTGCCCGGCACAGCGGGAAGGGATCCATGGCAGCCTCGCTGCCCCGCTGCTGCTGCCATGCCCTGCAGGGCTGTTTGCCAGCCTGGCCTGGCTGCAGCGCCTCCCCAGCCTCTGCAGGAAGGCATTTGGCATCTGCAGACAGAGAGCCCAAACTGCACCATGGGCCTGTGATCCCCTGCAATTTCCCTGTCTCTGAGCACATCTGGAGGAGCAGCTCTTTGGAGGAGGGAGGACCCTGCAGCAGCCCCAATAACCTGATCTTTCTTCTGCATCTTATCCATTACTTGGACATGCAGTTCCTCCTGCAGATGCCACCTTCCCATTGGGGAACAGACCCCCTGATCCAGCTGCCCCTTTTCCTTTCTGCAGAGATGGAAGGAGAGGATGCGCTGAAGGCTCAGTTTCCCGGAGGAAGCAGGGGCTCACTGACAGCCTCTGCTGCAGGAAGGGAGGCGATGCCAGGCACAGCCACAGGAGGTAATTGCTGTGCCTCTGGGCCTGAGCCCTGCTGAGGCTTGAGCTGCCCTCTCTGCTGCTTGGCACTGCTGGCACGCAGCATTACCTGACTCCCTTCCAGTGCTGGGTTCCCTATAGAAGGGGATCCCAGCACAGCATGGAACGTTTCCCATCTGTGCTCCTTTCTAGACTGGGATCCTGACTTGAGTCATTTCGAAATGGTGGTAAAGCAATACTTAAGGATGTTGGAGCTTGGTGAAGGTAGGCTACCAGCAATCCTTCCCTAACAGAGTAATCATTGTCCAAGTGAAATCCTTGTTCAGAGTAATATTCCTGTGTCATTTCCCTCAAGATCCGCTGAAGTTTGATAAATTGTGGGAATCCTGGCTTCCAAATTTCTGCTCCTGTGTCCAACAGTGATCCCACTGGATCTCAGTCATAGAGAAAATGGATCATTTATCTGTCCATCTCCTTCCCATGTGCAATGCCACTGTGTCCTTCTGTGTGCTCTGTGCAGCCACGGAGAAGAGCACAGAGGGAAGGGGCTGGGCCCAGGGCTGTTCCCCGTGGCTGAGCCTTTCTCAGCTCCTTTACCGGCCCCAGGGAGCCTGAGCTGCTCCTGCTGTGACTGCCAAGCCCTGGCCCTGCCTGGGGCTGGGTTTGGAGCTGCAGCAGCTCCAGGGAGTCCATTCTGCCCCAACTGCCCTGCAAAGGGCTCCTTACATCCCAGTATGGGGCCACTGCAGGCACGAGGTCCCCCTGGCCCTGCTCCTGAGTGGAAGGCAGAGCTGAGAGAGTGCCTTGGAGGGCACCAATCACCCAGGTGCCCTCACTGCCACTCCAGAAGGAAGCAGAAATGGAACAACTTTCTATTAAGGTCCTCCTAGTTCGATGAACCAAGGGACAGGAGACAAGAAATCCCTGGAGGCAGCCAAACTTCTGGACGAGATGCTCAGTGACCTGGAGAGGCCCCATGGTGGGTGCATTTCCCTCAGCCTTGTCCTGGGGCTCAGCAGCCGGGGCCTTTGGCTGCACATCTGGACACGCCGTGCCCGGCACAGCGGGAAGGGATCCATGGCAGCCTCGCTGCCCCGCTGCTGCTTCCACGCCCTGCAGGGCTGTTTGCCAGCCTGGCCTGGCTGCAGCTCCTCCCCAGCCTCTGCAGGAAGGCATTGGGCATCAGCTGACAGGCACCATGGTTCATACATGCCCTGAGATCCCCTGCAATTGCCTGGACCATGGGGATGTCAGGAATGACAGCAGTTTTGAGAAGGGCAAATCCTGGCCAAACCCAAAATTTTTTATGATTTCCTGCTCCTTATCCATCAGTTTGACCTGTATTGCCTCCTGAAGATGCCACCTCCCAGAAAGGGGAACATCTCCATCTAATTTAGCTGTCCCTTTTTCTTTCTCCAGAGATGAACCGAAAGTCTGTGCCGAAAACAGCATTTCCTGCAGGAAGCAGGGGCTCATTGGCAGCCTCTGCTGCAGGAAGGGAGGTGATGCCCAGCACAGTCACAGGAGGTAATTGCTGTGCCTCTGGGCCTGAGCCCTGCTGAGGCTTGAGCTGCCATCTTGGCTGTGCGTCAGTGCCTGCCCTCCAGGGATGTCAGACAGGCCCTGCAAAGAGGGTGCAGAGTGACCAGGAGCCAGCCCAGAGCTCCCCAGGCCCCTGTGCAGCTTTGGCCTTGTCCATTCACATCTGGCTCCCACAGCCTTACCCGATCCCCTTGCAGTGCCCAGTTCCCTAAGGCAGAGGGGGATGCCAGCACACCATGGAAATGGGTCTGGTCTGTGCTCCCTTCCAGATGAGAGTGGTGCCATTGCTTTGCCAGCAGCTGGAATGGAAGATGGTTTGGAACCCTTGGAAGCTTCGGCAGGTAAGTGCTGAGAGAATAATCACTGGCAACCTGGCAGGAACCAGGTGACAGAAGCTCCTGTGGCTCTTGAGTTTCAGGTGTGTCTGCAGGGAGGATCTTCCCAGGTCCTTTGGTGGATGTTGCACACAAGCCCAGCTCCCATCGCAGGGGTGAGTAGTGTGTCCCTGCTGACCTCACGAGCTGGGCCCTGCATCTGTGGGATCTATTCCTGGTTAAATGGAAATACTTTCTCTTAAGGTCCTCTGAGAGGGAGGAAAAAACCTACAAAACAGAATGTGCCCCTGGAGGAATCCAAACAACTGGACCAAGTCTTGATTGACCTGGAGAGGCACCGTGGTGGGTGCATTCCCTCAGCCTTGTCCTGGGGCTCAGCAGCCGGGGGCTTTGGCTGCACATCTGGACACGCCGTGCCCGGCACAGCGGGAAGGGATCCATGGCAGCCTCGCTGCCCCGCTGCTGCTTCCACGCCCTGCAGGGCTGTTTGCCAGCCTGGCCTGGCTGCAGCTTCTCCCCAGCCTCTGCAGGAAGGCATTGGGCATCAACTGACAGGGAGTTCAAACTGCACCATGAGCCTGGGTTTTCCCATTCTCTGGGCAGATCCGGAGTGGCAGATCTTTGGAGGAGAGAGGGCCCTGTGGCAGCCCCAAGAGCCTTGGCCTTTCCCTGGTCCTTATCCATGTCTTTCACAAGTGGTATCTCCTGAAGATGCCACCTCCCCCGTGGGGAGTGGCTCCACCTGATCCAGCTCTCCCTTTTCCTTTCTCCAGAGATGGACCAAAAGTCTTTCCAGAAGGCAGCACATCCTGGAGGACGCAATGTACCTGTACTAGCCACTGATACAGGAAGTGAGGAGATGCCAGACAGTGCCACAGAAGGTGATTGCTGTGCCAGGCTCAGCCGGTCTGAGCAGTCCTGCTGGGGTCCCCCCGTGTGGGACATGTCCTGAAACCTGGGAGCGATTGCATGGGGTGCCCATGGTGGGGAAAGGGCAGAGGGGGAGAGCAAGGCTCCATTGTGTTTTTAGAGGGCCTGACTGTGTGTCCCTGGCGCTGGGGGAGCTGTCACGGGGCAGGGAGGGCCAGGGCTGGCAGTGGCTGCTCAGGGATGGCTTTGGCCCGTGTCCCTCCAAGCAGTGACTGCCCAAGCAGCTGTGCTGCCCCCGGGCTCTCCTCCCGGCCTGCTGGGCTTTGTTGGGTGGCACAGCCTGTGCCAAGGGGCAGCAAGGTGCCTGCAGGCCCCAGCTCTGGGGGAAACGGAGAACGTCCTGCCCGCATCCACCGTGCTGCCAGCTCAGCAGTCCAGCACAGCACGGGCTCACGCTCCCCATTGCTCCCACAGACGTTGTCACTGAAGCAGGAATATATGGCCCGGATCCAATGCGCCTCCCAAGAATTGTCTGTCCCCAGGATGTGCGCAGAAAGTGCATGATAGGCACAGTGGTGATAGTGTTCACTGTGCCACTTGTGCTGCTAGGCTGCTATCTTGGCATTCGCAAGCTGTATGAGATCAGACGGTCAGTTGCTGATTTTTCTCCACGGTTTTCTTATAACTTTGCTCCATAGCATTGCTGGCCTGACTCATAGTCATGCTGCTGTGGAGGAGTGGCCAATCCATGATTGTCCAAAGAACTCTGCTGAGGGTTCTGCTGCTGCCCTGAGCTTTCATTGGCCTCCTCATTGCTGGGCCTTGTCCTGGGGCCCGCTGGGGCTGCAGCCAGTGCTGGCTCCCACTGAGGCTGCCTGGCCAAGAGCAGCCCCAGGGCCACAGGGCAGAGGCACAGCAAGTTCTCAGCAGTGTTTGGGCAGCACAGTTCAGGACAGGGCAATGCTTATTTTGTAGCTAATGTAATGTTTAATGGCAACGGTGTTGCAGCACAAGCAAATATGCTCCAGTTCAGTGTTAAAACATATCCAACCTTATGAAGGTTTGGATTTGGCCCTGAAACTTTGCACTTTTTGTGAGCCCTGTTCTGGATTGATTCCCAATCAGTCTTGGAGCCAATTCTGGGTGAAGGCTCATCCCAGCCCTTAGTGTTTGCAGTTCTGGCCTCAAAGGGACAGCTGAGGCTGCACTGGACATGACTGGGAATCAGGGCTCTATTATCAAAGGGCTTTGAGAAGTTTAAATTCCTATGTTTTTTCTTCATGTTTTTCTTTATGAAATTCATTCACTTTTTCTAAACTTAGTTTTGAAACTAACTTGTTTTCCAGTGCCTATTCCAGTTTTTTGGTATAGTGAATGATGGCCTAATTATCCCATGGCTGATTTAAAAGACTGTAAGTACTATAAAATGGGATGATTTTTACCATCTTATGTCTTTCACAGACTCATGAAACTTTTGTTGGTTTGATGTGACAAACGGAAGAGTTTTTCTCTACTTTTAATTCAAACAAGAGCAGAGCTGGAACCTGTTGAGAAGAGTCTCTTCACTTCATTGCTAAAGCAAACTGCCTGGGTTCTTTATTGAGCAATATAAAATCTATATTTTATGTATATACTCCTGTCAAGTGACTGATAGATATGAGGGATTTGGACTCTGTGGGAAGTACTGACCAGCTGTGCATTGGCTCTCCATAGCTCAGTCTGTAATAATCAATCTTTTTCAGAAGAGAATGTTCAGTTTCTTCCTGGCACTCACTCTTGCATTTGTACTCAAAAACACTTCTTGACAGAAATTTACAACGGCTCTTTATGCTCCCTTAGATGACTTTTCTCTCTTTCTCCATAGATGCAGATGAAAATCTGGATGATTCCATTAAGAAAGCTGCAAAGCAGATCCTGGAGAAGAGGGCATATATCTGCTCCCACCCTCTGGACAGGACCTTCTGATCCCTCCCTGACAGCAGGCACTCATCACTGTCAGTCAGGGAGGAATTTGCTGCAGTTTCCATATTTGACAGCTTAAAATGATCTGTTATTTACTGTCTTTAATCAATGTAATTGTACAAAATAAAACTTCTTTCTAAACACTACTTCATAGGATAAGGATAAATAAAGAGATTTAATTTAAAGCTGAAATTATTTTGTCAGATAGATAGATGGGTAGACATGTAGGAAGATATGTAGATACTTAGATCGCTAGATAGTTAAATAACTAAGACAGACATAGATAGATAGATAGATAGATAGATAGATAGATAGATAGATAGATAGATAGATAGATGGATAGATAGATAGATGGATGTATATATATGTTTGTTCCTCTTGGAGTGGGATAAAGACAGGGAGAGGAAGTTTGGATGGGGAGATATTTCTTCCCAGGGAAGGGACTGTGTGGTTTCTCAGTATCTTTTCACTTTAGTGAGCTCCTCATTCCCTGAGCAAGTCTGAAAGACTTGGGCAATCACAACAGTTCTGTTTTGGAGGCCCCTCCAGCTCTCTTGTCCAGCAGCACCACCAGGACACTGAGTCCCCAGTGTCCAGGAAGTTTCTGCTGTCACCCTGAGGGACACCACTGGTCACTGACGTCTATCGGGCCTCTGAGCCATTGACCACAACCCCCTGGATGTGACCAGCCAGGCAATTGCTCATTCTCCAAACTGTGCCTCCATCAGATCCATAGCTCACCAAAGGAGGGACAAGGATGCTGGGCAGGGCTGATGTGTCCAGGGCATGGCAGAAGTCCAGAGTGGTGCCATCTCTAGCTCTTCCCTTGTGCACTGGGGTGTAACTTCGCGGCTGGGTCACAGGCAATATGTTCTCTGGCCAGCTCACTGCCTCAGTCCCATGGACAGTCACAAGAGAGCCTGCCCCTGGATCCCTACAGGGACCTTCCCGAGCCTTCCCTACAGGGGCTCGCAGCTCCCTGCAGCCGACACCTGTGGCACGGGTGACACAGCAGCAACCCAGTACGAGGGACCAAGGTGAAGGAACCGAGAGAGTTCACTTGTTTGAGTTCTAAGGAAGGTTTATGTCCCCAGAGGAGGCAGGGACAAGTGACAATAACTGAGGGCAAAACACTGATTTTTAAGGAAGGGAGGGAAGAAGGGGAGTGACACAACTTTTCACCAAGGGGAAGGCATTGGGGAAGGAGTGCAGGGCAAGGGCTATCCAATAGAAACCAACAAGGGGAAGGAGCAAACCTTGAAATCCAATCTTGCTTTGAGGAAGGGATGAACTACAGGGTACACACCAGAACAAAAGGCTGTGCTTTGTTGGACAGGGGCATTGACATATACTTGGTGAATAAACAACTCAGGTCTGAACCACCAGAGAAACCAAGTGGGATACGTGGAATGAAACATTACAAACATATAACAAGGAATATTTTAAACTTACTACAGAAGAACAAACTGTAAAATAACAGACTACCACACTGGGGTGTTGCAGTGTGTCTCTATTGTGTTTTCAACTGCAATTCAGTTTCAATGTTCAGTTCTAAAATCCACCCCCCACCCCCCCGGCTTTTGTATTTTTATAGCATATTTTAACCCTTAATGGATTGTTCCTTTGCACCTCTCTTGTTGGTTTTGCCCTGGTTTTCCATCTTCCCAAAGACCTGCCCTTTGTTCCTCAATGTTACCTGTTCCTTCTCCCAGGAGGAACCTTGTCAGTTCCTCCTCATGCCTGCCCCTTTCTCCAGAAACTTCCCTGTCATTTTTGTATCCCTTGAGGTCCCATTGGTTTGTTTACCCTCTTCCCCTCCCCTGTAATTCCCAATTGGTTTAAACACTGTATTCCCTGCCTTATGCTTCTCCCCAGGTTTCTCCCACTTGGTTAAAGTTTTGTACTCTCCTCTTGAACCTCCCCTTGTTGAAAAACCCCTTCTAGAGCCTGGACTTGTATCTTTCTGTGCCTGACCTTCCTGGACATAAACACCTTTGGGAGTCATACAGAAGACCTCTCCTTATTCCTTGTCCCTGCCCTTGAAGAATTCCACCTGTGCCATTGAGCAAATGTGACCTATAGCAGCACCCAAATTGTGTGGCTTTTTGGGGGCAGCCCTGTCGCAGACATTTTTTCACAGAAATCCTTTCTTTCAGATTTCTGTGTCTTCTGGAAGGCAGAGGCCTCAGAAGAGAATGTAAACAATTGTTATCAGCTCCTGTGGAATGCAATAGGATTGCATTTGTGATTGGTTCATGTTCCATGTTTATGGTTAAGAGCCAATCACAAGGCAAGCTCTCTGGGACACAGGGACAGAGAATTCTCTTGTTTTTAGATTCTTTCTGGATATTCTCAGCCTAGCAGCAGCCTCTGCAACTTCTCTCTTTATTCTATTTAGTATAGTCATAATGTATTCTATATCATATATCAATAAATCCAGCCTTCTGATCAAGAAACAAGATTCCCGTCTCTCTCTCACCAGCAGCGACCCACTCAGGACGCTGTAATACAGCCCCCTCCTGGTGACAGTGCTGGGAGCAGCCCAGGCTGAAGAAATCTGGCACCGCGTCACTGAGGCAGCCACTCCATCATGGAAGGCCTCTGGCTTTGTCAGGCTGCACACACCAACCCTATGTTCCTCAAGGTTTTTTTTGGCATATCCAAGCATTGAAGAGGTTGGGTGGTTTTTCCCCCTGTTTTATTCACTGTGTCCTTTGAGGACCACAAGAGGAAGCAGTGCCTTAAATTGCATATGAAGAGCAAATGGTGAAGTAAAAGCTTCACCTTTCCTATGAAACCAAAGGGCTGTGCTAGCCATGGCCTCCCCAAGGTGCCAAATTTCCATCTGGGAAGCTGCTGACAGGAGGGAATGTGGCACTTGTCTCCAGCCAGAGATCACTCACTCCTCAGCATGCTGGGCTGTGCCTGGCAGTGCCTGAGGAGCTCAGAAATCATTGGATGTGATCTCCTGTGCCAGTGCCCAGAACACAGAGCAATGAGCTCCGCTTTGGAGAGGGGGGGCAAGTCCAGCCATTGGACACAACTGCCAGGCAGGATGAGCTCCCTCCCAGAGAAGGAAAATTCCAGCCATGAGCAATCTGGTATTGCTGGGAGAGAAAATTGTGTTTTGTAATTCTCGACCTCAACCAGCTTCCTTTAAATGCTTCTCATAGGCAGGGAACATTCCCAGTGAGGCTGCAGTGTAGGAGTGGCCAGTCCATGGTTGTCCAACGAACAGTGCTGAGGGTTCTGCTGCTGCCCAGAGCTTTCATTGGCCTCCTCATTGCTGGGCCTTGTCCTGGGGAGCCCGCTGGGGCTGCAGCCAGTGCTGGCTCCCACTGAGGCTGCCTGGCCAAGAGCAGCCCCAGGGGCACAGGGCAGAGGCAAAGCACGGTGGGGAGGAGAAAGGGCAGGGACGAGATTGCCCTTGAAAGGCAGAGGCGCTCTGGGGCCCGCTCCTGGCCAGGGAGCCTGCCCAGAGCCGTGCCCTGCTCGCCGGCACCTTGAGGGACAGCTGTGCAGCTGGGCCAAGCTGTGCCAGCAGCTCCAGCCGTGCTGGGGAGCCTTGCCAGCTCTGGGCCCTGCTGTGCAGGAGGCTCCCTGTGTGCCACTGGCAGCTGGGACCTCAGCCGCCTCCTCTCTCCACAGGTGCTCCTGTGCATCTACAGAAGAGAGGCCTAGCAACTCGGGCAAAGAGAACTTGGCCTGTTATTCCAGGTCTCCACTTATGCCCTTATCTGGCCTGCCGTGGCTGCAGCACCATCACGAGGCCTTCCCAAATTACTCTCCCGCAAAGGGAGACCCTATACCTCAGGACCCCCTTGTCCTGTTCCCCAGCCAGGATTGAAGGTGGGCAGCTCCTGTCTGCCAGGGCCGGGCTTGGCCCACATTTTATATTTCAATAAAGAAATGGAGTTTTCACAGCTCTGTCCAGGTGATAGCAGCAGGAAAGCCCACACGGCACCAGCACAAGCTGAGGTCCATGGCCAGGAGCAGCCATGGATGCCCACGGTGTGGGCAGGCAGGAGCCAGGCAGGGGCTGCTGTGACCAGCGGCGGGGCCCCGAGGGCTGGGGGAGCCCATGCTGAGCGTCCCTGGGCTGAGGGCACATTTCCTTCCCTGGCATCAGCTGGGCCTGGAGCTCCTCCAGTGGCATGCCCAGGGAAAGAGGGAAGCCATCAGGAGTTGCTTTCATTGAGAACAATGGAAAGAGGCTGGACTCTGAAGGAAGTCCTTCATAGCCTGAGGGATGAACTCAGAGCCCGACAGACACTGGGCCTGTGGTAGCCCCGGGTCTCTTATCAGCATAGAGGGGATTTGCCCCCCAGGCCTCATCTGTTCACCCAGGGACACATGGTGAACACACACACACAGAAGATGGCTCAGCACTGGTGCTGCTCCCTGAGTGTTATGTTTGGGTTTCTCTAAAGGCATGCAGGGGCTTTGGGTCACCTCTGTGCTGTGCAGGGGACTGGGGACACCAAGAAGTTGTGCAGGGAGTTTAATGTATGTACCAAGTTGTGCAGGGGCATCTGTAAAATTGAGCAGAGGTCCTATGTCTTTCTTCGAGGACATACGGGGATTTTAGGGTGGCTGAGGACACCCATAAGATGTGCACAGGATTTGGGTGTCCCCTAAAGTGTGCAGCTACCCTGAAGGCCTGTGTTTCATTATTTTTGTCAGCTTTGGCATCAAATTCTTCACTTTTTAAATACGGGCCAAAGGGCAGCAAAGTGCACAATAGGGAGTTGGTGTCAGCATGGCAGGGCTGCTGCTGCCTGCGATAGTGGGAATCACCAAAATGAGTGGAATTTTGACTTGACATTGCTGTTATATGTAGAACCACAAAAAGTCTCACTTGTGGAATATCGTGTAACTCACTTGAGAAAAAAACCGAGCTTGCAAATAGGTACTGGGTGGGATATCCTCTCCTCGCTGGAAGGGCACCGCTGGAGATCCATTCCAATGAAATCCTGCCCCAGCCATGAGGTCACAGCAGGCTCTGAGGTCACAGAGGTGCCAGAGCCCCGTGGTTGCACAGCAGCACAAGGAGCGAGCAGTCAGTGCTTGAGCACAACTGTTGCGGCAGCAGCAGCGGCGGTGGCAGCAGTGGTGCTGACATTGGGACAGCGGTGTCAGGACAGCGGTGGCAGCAAGAGCTGCAGGACTGGCAGAGGGCAAGGCAGCATGGCCCTTGCTCTGCGCCTCTTCCTCCTGCTCCTCCTGGCCGTGGCCCTGCCTGCCAGGGCTGCCCAGGCTGCTCCGCTGCAAGCGCGGCGAGCAGGTGAGCCGGCAGCCTGGCTCCCCTTTCCCGGGACAGCGCTCCCTGCTCCCCGGGAAGCGCTGGGGATGGTTTTCCCCAGGCCTTCAGGGAGGGTTTCCTCTGGGGGAGGGAGACAGCCCCCACAGGCCCTGGGCTGGCCCTGTTTCCTCTCCAGGGATGTGTCACAGGGCCTGCAAAGAGGGTGGAGAGTGACCAGGAGCAAGCCCAGAGCTCCCCAGGCCCGTGTGCAGCTCTGGCCTTGTCCATTCACATCTGGCTCCCACAGCCTTACCCGACCCCCTTGCAGTGCCCAGGTCCCATAGGCAGAGGGGGGATCCTAGGACACCATGGAAATGGTTTTGTGTGTTTGCTTCCCTCTAGATGAGCTTGCTAGGAAGGTTTCTCCAGCAGCTTGGCTCCATGACGATTTGCAGCCTCTTCAGCCCTCTGCAGGTATGTTGTCAATGTTCCCCTAAGCGGATAATCCTTGACAACCTGGCAGGAACCAGGTGACAGAAGCTTCTGTAGCTGTTGTGTTACAGGAGTCTCTGCAGAGAGGACTTATCAAGCTCCTTTCTGGGTTGCTGCTCACAAGCCCAGCTCCCATCGCAGGGGTGAGTATTGTGTCCCTGCTGACCCCACGGGCTGAGCCCTGCTTCTGTGGGATCCGCTCTTCTGACATGCAAACACGTCACTTAAGGCCCTCCAAGAGGTAGGAACAAGCATGGAGGAGGCACTAATTCCCTAGAGGCGTCCCAATACATGGAAAGGACCCTGAGTGACGTGGAGAGACGCCGTGGTGGGTGCATTTCCCTCAGCCTTGTCCTGGGGCTCAGCAGCCGGGGGCTTTGGCTGCACATCTGGACACACCGTGCCCGGCACAGCGGGAAGGGATCCATGGCAGCCTTGCTGCCCCGCTGCTGCTTCCACGCCCTGCAGGGCTGTTTGCCAGCCTGGCCTGGCTGCAGCGCCTCCCCAGCCTCTGCAGGAAGGCATTTGGCATCTGCTGACAGAGCCCAAACTGCACCATGGGCCTGTGATCCCCTGCAATTTCCTGGTTTCTGAGCACATTTGGAGGGGCAGCTCTTTGGAGGAGGGAGGACCCTGCAGCAGGCCCAATAACCTGATCTTTCTTCTGCATCTTATCCATTACTTGGACATGCAGTTCCTCCTGCAGATGCCACCTTCCCATTGGGGAACAGACCCCCTGATCCAGCTGCCCCTTTTCCTTTCTGCAGAGATGGAAGGAGAGGATGCGCTGAAGGCTCAGTTTCCCGGAGGAAGCAGGGGCTCATTGCCAGCCTCTGCTGCAGGAAGGGAGGAGATGCCAGGCACAGCCACAGGAGGTAATTGCTGTGCCTCTGGGCCTGAGCCCTGCTGAGGCTTGAGCTGCCCTCTCTGCTGCTTGGCACTGCGGGCACGCAGCATTACCTGACTCCCTTCCAGTGCTGGGTTCCCTATAGAAGGGGATCCCAGCACAGCATGGAACGTTTCCCATCTGTGCTCCTTTCTAGACTGGGATCCTGACTTGAGTCATTTCGAAATGGTGGTAAAGCAATACTTAAGGATGTTGGAGCTTGGTGAAGGTAGGCTACCAGCAATCCTTCCCTAACAGCGTAATCATTGTCCAAGTGAAATCCTTGTTCAGAGTAATATTCCTGTGTCATTTCCCTCAAGATCCGCTGAAGTTTGATAAATTGTGGGAATCCTGGCTTCCAAATTTCTGCTCCTGTGTCCAACAGTGATCCCACTGGATCTCAGTCATAGAGAAAATGGATCATTTATCTGTCCATCTCCTTCCCATGTGCAATGCCAATGTGTCCTTCTGTGTGCTCTGTGCAGCCACGGAGAAGAGCAGAGAGGGAAGGGGCTGGGCCCAGGGCTGTGCCTCGGGGCTGAGCCTTTCTCAGCTCCTTTACCGGCCCCAGGGAGCCTGAGCTGCTCCTGCTGTGACTGCCAAGCCCTGGCCCTGCCTGGGGCTGGGTTTGGAGCTGCAGCAGCTCCAGGGAGTCCTTTCTGCCCCGACTGCCCTGCAAAGGGCTCCTTACATCCCAGTATGGGGCCACTGCAGGCACGAGGTCCCCCTGGCCCTGCTCCTGAGTGGAAGGCAGAGCTGAGAGAGTGCCTTGGAGGGCACCAATCACCCAGGTGCCCTCACTGCCACTCCAGAAGGAAGCAGAAATGGAACAACTTTCTATTAAGGTCCTCCTAGTTCGATGAACCAAGGGACAGGAGACAAGAAATCCCTGGCGGCAGCCAAACTTCTGGACGAGATGCTCAGTGACCTGGAGAGGCCCCATGGTGGGTGCATTTCCCTCAGCCTTGTCCTGGGGCTCAGCAGCCGGGGGCTTTGGCTGCACATCTGGACACGCCGTGCCCGGCACAGTGGGAAGGGATCCATGGCAGCCTCGCTGCCCCGCTGCTGCTTCCATGCCCTGCAGGGCTGTTTGCCAGCCTGGCCTGGCTGCAGCTTCTCCCCAGCCTCTGCAGGAAGGTATTGGGCATCAGCTGACAGGCACCATGGTTCATACATGCCCTGAGATCCCCTGCAATTGCCTGGACCATGGGGAGATCAGGAATGACAGCAGTTTTGAGAAGGGCAAATCCTGGCCAAACCCAAAAGTTTTTATTATGTCCTGCTCCTTATCCATCAGTTTGACCAGTATTGCCTCCTGAAGATGCCACCTCCCAGAAAGGGGAACATCTCCATCTAATTTAGCTGTCCCTTTTTCTTTCTCCAGAGATGAACCGAAAGTCTGTGCCGAAAACAGCATTTCCTGCAGGAAGCAGGGGCTCATTGGCAGCCTCTGCTGCAGGAAGGGAGGTGATGCCCAGCACAGTCATAGGAGGTAATTGCTGTGCCTCTGGGCCTGAGCCCTGCTGAGGCTTGAGCTGCCATCTTGGCTGTGCGTCAGTGCCTGCCCTCCAGGGATGTCAGACAGGCCCTGCAAAGAGGGTGCAGAGTGACCAGGAGCCAGCCCAGAGCTCCCCAGGCCCCTGTGCAGCTTTGGCCTTGTCCATTCACATCTGGCTCCCACAGCCTTACCCGATCCCCTTGCAGTGCACAGTTCCCATAGGCAGAGGGGGATCCCAGCACACCATGGAAATGGGTCTGGTCTGTGCTCCCTTCCAGATGAGAGTGGTGCCATTGCTTTGCCAGCAGCTGGAATGGAAGATGGTTTGGAACCCTTGGAAGCTTCGGCAGGTAAGTGCTGAGAGAATAATCACTGGCAACCTGGCAGGAACCAGGTGACAGAAGCTCCTGTGGCTCTTGAGTTTCAGGTGTGTCTGCAGGGAGGATCCTCCCAGGTCCTTTGGTGGATGTTGCACACAAGCCCAGCTCCCATCCCAGGGGTGAGTAGTGTGTCCCTGCTGACCTCACGAGCTGAGCCCTGCATCTGTGGGATCTATTCCTGGTTAAATGGAAATACTTTCTCTTAAGGTCCTCTGAGAGGGAGGAAAACACCTACAAAACAGAATGTGCCCCTGGAGGAATCCAAACAACTGGACCAAATCCTGATTGACCTGGAGAGGCACCGTGGTGGGTGCATTTCGCTCAGCCTTGTCCTGGGGCTCAGCAGCCGGAGGCTTTGGCTGCACATCGGGACATGCTGTGCCTGGAACAGCAGGAAGGGATCCATGGCAGCCTCGCTGCCCCGCTGCTGCTTCCACGCCCTGCAGGGCTGTTTGCCAGCCTGGCCTGGCTGCAGCTTCTCCCCAGCCTCTGCAGGAAGGCATTGGGCATCAGCTGACAGGCAGCCCAAACCGCACCATGAGCCTGGGTTTTCCCATTCTCTGGGCAGATCCGGAGTGGCAGATCTTTGGAGGAGAGAGGGCCCTGTGGCAGCCCCAAGAGCCTTGGCCTTTCCCTGGTCCTTATCCATGTCTTTCACAAGTGGTATCTCCTGAAGATGCCACCTCCCCCGTGGGCAGCGGCTCGACGTGATGTGGCTGTCCCTTTTCCTTTCTCCAGAGATGGACCAAAAGTCTTTCCAGAAGGCAGCACATCCTGGAGGACGCAATGTACCCGTGCTAGCCACTGATACAGGAAGTGAGGAGATGCCAGACAGTGCCACAGAAGGTGATTGCTGTGCCAGGCTCAGCCGGTCTGAGCAGTCCTGCTGGGGTCCCCCCGTGTGGGACATGTCCTGAAACCTGGGAGCGATTGCATGGGGTGCCCATGGTGGGGAAAGGGCAGAGGGGGAGAGCAAGGCTCCATTGTGTTTTTAGAGGGCCTGGGTGTGTGTCCCTGGGGCTGGGGGAGCTGTCACGGGGCAGGGAGGGCCAGGGCTGGCAGTGGCTGCTCAGGGATGGCTTCGGCCCGTGTCCCTCCAAGCAGGGACTGCCCAAGCAGCTGCGCTGCCCCCGGGCTCTCCTCCCGGCCTGCTGGGCTTTGTTGGGTGGCACAGCCTGTGCCAAGGGGCGGCAAGGTGCCTGCAGGCCCCAGCTCTGGGGGAAACGGAGAACGTCCTGCCCGCATCCACCGTGCTGCCAGCTCAGCAGTCCAGCACAGCACGGGCTCACGCTCCCCATTGCTCCCACAGACGTTGTCACTGAAGCAGGAATATATGGCCCGGATCCAGTGCGCCTCCCAAGAATTGTCTGTCCCCAGGATGTGCGCAGAAAGTGCATGATAGGCACAGTGGTGATAGTGTTCACTGTGCCACTTGTGCTGCTAGGCTGCTATCTTGGCATTCGCAAGCTGTATGAGATCAGACGGTCAGTTGCTGATTTTTCTCCACAGTTTTCTTATAACTCTGCTCCATAGCATTGCTGGCCTGACTCATAGTCATGCTGCGGTGTCGGTGTGGCCAGTCCATGGTTGTCCAAAGAGCTCTGCTGAGGGTTCTGCTGCTGCCCAGAGCTTTCATTGGCCTCCTCATTGCTGGGCCTTGTCCTGGGGGCCCGCTGGGGCTGCAGCCAGTGCTGGCTCCCACTGAGGCTGCCTGGCCAAGAGCAGCCCCAGGGCCACAGGGCAGAGGCACAGCAAGTTCTCAGCAGTGTTTGGGCAGCACAGTTCAGGACAGGGCAATGCTTATTTTGTAGCTAATGTAATGTTTAATGGCAACGGTGTTGCAGCACAAGCAAATATGCTCCAGTTCAGTGTTAAAACATATCCAACCTTATGAAGGTTTGGATTTGGCCCTGAAACTTTGCACTTTTTGTGAGCCCTGTTCTGGATTGATTCCCAATCAGTCTTGGAGCCAATTCTGGGTGAAGGCTCATCCCAGCCCTTAGTGTTTGCAGTTCTGGCCTCAAAGGGACAGCTGAGGCTGCACTGGACATGACTGGGAATCAGGGCTCTATTATCAAAGGGCTTTGAGAAGTTTAAATTCCTATGTTTTTTCTTCATGTTTTTCTTTATGAAATTCATTCACTTTTTCTAAACTTAGTTTTGAAACTAACTTGTTTTCCAGTGCCTATTCCAGTTTTTTGGTATAGTGAATGATGGCCTAATTATCCCATGGCTGATTTAAAAGACTGTAAGTACTATAAAATGGGATGATTTTTACCATCTTATGTCTTTCACAGACTCATGAAACTTTTGTTGGTTTGATGTGACAAACGGAAGAGTTTTTCTCTACTTTTAATTCAAACAAGAGCAGAGCTGGAACCTGTTGAGAAGAGTCTCTTCACTTCATTGCTAAAGCAAACTGCCTGGGTTCTTTATTGAGCAATATAAAATCTATATTTTATGTATATACTCCTGTCAAGTGACTGATAGATATGAGGGATTTGGACTCTGTGGGAAGTACTGACCAGCTGTGCATTGGCTCTCCATAGCTCAGTCTGTAATAATCAATCTTTTTCAGAAGAGAATGTTCAGTTTCTTCCTGGCACTCACTCTTGCATTTGTACTCAAAAACACTTCTTGAAAGAAATTTACAACGGCTCTTTATGCTCCCTTAGATGACTTTTCTCTCTTTCTCCATAGATGCAGATGAAAATCTGGATGATTCCATTAAGAAAGCTGCAAAGCAGATCCTGGAGAAGAGGGCATATATCTGCTCCCACCCTCTGGACAGGACCTTCTGATCCCTCCCTGACAGCAGGCACTCATCACTGTCAGTCAGGGAGGAATTTGCTGCAGTTTCCATATTTGACAGCTTAAAATGATCTGTTATTTACTGTCTTTAATCAATGTAATTGTACAAAATAAAATTTCTTTCTAAACACTACTTCATAGGATAAGGATAAATAAAGAGATTTAATTTAAAGCTGAAATTATTTTGTCAGATAGATAGATGGGTAGACATGTAGGAAGATATGTAGATACTTAGATCGCTAGATAGTTAAATAACTAAGACAGACATAGATAGATAGATAGATAGATAGATAGATAGATAGATAGATAGATAGATAGATAGATAGATAGATGGATAGATAGATGGATGTATATATATGTTTGTTCCTCTTGGAGTGGGATAAAGACAGGGAGAGGAAGTTTGGATGGGGAGATATTTCTTCCCAGGGAAGGGACTGTGTGGTTTCTCAGTATCTTTTCACTTTAGTGAGCTCCTCATTCCCTGAGCAAGTCTGAAAGACTTGGGCAATCAGAACAGTTCTGTTTTGGAGGCCCCTCCAGCTCTCTTGTCCAGCAGCACCACCAGGACACTGAGTCCCCAGTGTCCAGGGAGCTTCTGCTGTCACCCTGAGGGACACCACTGGTCACTGACATCCATTGACCACAACCCCCTGGATGTGACCAGCCAGGCAATTGCTCATTCTGCAAACTGTGCCTCCATCAGATCCATAGCTCACCAAAGGAGGGACAAGGATGCTGGGCAGGGCTGATGTGTCCAGGGCATGGCAGAAGTCCAGAGTGGTGCCATCTCTAGCTCTTCCCTTGTGCACTGGGGTGTAACTTCGCGGCTGGGTCACAGGCAATATGTTCTCTGGCCAGCTCACTGCCTGAGTCCCATGGACAGTCACAAGAGAGGCTGCCCCTGGATCCCTACAGGGACCTTCCCGGCTGGCGGTGCGTACAGGGGCTCGCAGCTCCCTGCAGCCGACACCTGTGGCACGGGTGACACAGCAGCAACCCAGTACGAGGGACCAAGGCGAAGGAACCGAGAGAGTTCACTTGTTTGAGTTCTAAGGAAGGTTTATGTCCCCAGAGGAGTCAGGGACAAGTGACAATAACTGAGGGCAAAACACTGATTTTTAAGGAAGGGAGGGAAGAAGGGGAGTGACACAACTTTTCACCAAGGGGAAGGCATTGGGGAAGGAGTGCAGGGCAAGGGCTATCCAATAGAAACCAACAAGGGGAAGGAGCAAACCTTGAAATCCAATCTTGCTTTGAGGAAGGGATGAACTACAGGGTACACACCAGAACAAAAGGCTGTGCTTTGTTGGACAGGGGCATTGACATATACTTGGTGAATAAACAACTCAGGTCTGAACCACCAGAGAAACCAAGTGGGATACGTGGAATGAAACATTACAAATATATAACAAGGAATATTTAAAGCTTACTACAGAAGAACAAACTGTAAAATAACAGACTACCACACTGGGGTGTTGCAGTGTGTCTCTATTGTGTTTTCAACTGCAATTCAGTTTCAATGTTCAGTTCTAAAATCCACCCCCCACCCCCCCGGCTTTTGTATTTTTATAGCATATTTTAACCCTTAATGGATTGTTCCTTTGCACCTCTCTTGTTGGTTTTGCCCTGGTTTTCCATCTTCCCAAAGACCTGCCCTTTGTTCCTCAATGTTACCTGTTCCTTCTCTCAGGAGGAACCTTGTCAGTCCCTCCTCATGCCTGCCCCTTTCTCCAGAAACTTCCCTGTCATTTTTGTATCCCTTGAGGTCCCATTGGTTTGTTTACCCTCTTCCCCTCCCCTGTAATTCCCAATTGGTTTAAACACTGTATTCCCTGCCTTATGCTTCTCCCCAGGTTTCTCCCACTTGGTTAAAGTTTTGTACTCTCCTCTTGAACCTCCCCTTGTTGAAAAACCCCTTCTAGAGCCTGGACTTGTATCTTTCTGTGCCTGACCTTCCTGGACATAAACACCTTTGGGAGTCATACAGAAGACCTCTCCTTATTCCTTGTCCCTGCCCTTGAAGAATTCCACCTGTGCCATTGAGCAAATGTGACCTATAGCAGCACCCAAATTGTGTGGCTTTTTGGGGGCAGCCCTGTCGCAGACATTTTTTCACAGAAATCCTTTCTTTCAGATTTCTGTGTCTTCTGGAAGGCAGAGGCCTCAGAAGAGAATGTAAACAATTGTTATCAGCTCCTGTGGAATGCAATAGGATTGCATTTGTGATTGGTTCATGTTCCATGTTTATGGTTAAGAGCCAATCACAAGGCAAGCTCTCTGGGACACAGGGACAGAGAATTCTCTTGTTTTTAGATTGTTTCTGGATATTCTCAGCCTAGCAGCAGCCTCTGCAACTTCTCTCTTTATTCTATTTAGTATAGTCATAATGTATTCTATATCATATATCAATAAATCCAGCCTTCTGATCAAGAAACAAGATTCCCGTCTCTCTCTCACCAGCAGCGACCCACTCAGGACGCTGTAATACAGCCCCCTCCTGGTGACAGTGCTGGGAGCAGCCCAGGCTGAAGAATTCTGGCACCGCGTCACTGAGGCAGCCACTCCATCATGGAAGGCCTCTGGCTTTGTCAGGCCGCACACACCAACCCTATGTTCCTCAAGGTTTTTTTTGGCATATCCAAGCATTGAAGAGGTTGGGTGGTTTTCCCCCCTGTTTTATTCACTGTGTCCTTTGAGGACCACAAGGGGAAGCAGTGCCTTAAATTGCATATGAAGAGCAAATGGTGAAGTAAAAGCTTCACCTTTCCTATGAAACCAAAGGGCTGTGCTAGCCATGGCCTCCCCAAGGTGCCAAATTTCCAGCTGGGAAGCTGCTGACAGGAGGGAATGTGGCACTTGTTTCCAGCCAGAGATCACTCACTCCTCAGCATGCTGGGCTGTGCCTGGCAGTGCCTGAGGAGCTCAGAAATCCTTGGATGTGCTTTCCTGTGCCAGTGCGCGGAACACAGAGCAGTGAGCTCAAATTGGGGGGAGGCAAGGCCAGCCCTTGGACACAACAGCCAGGCAAGCATGAGCTCCCTCCCAGAGAAGGAAAATTCCAGCCATGAGGTCCATCCCCAAGCAGGCCATGAGGTCACAGCAGGATTGTGAGGTCACAGCTGGCTCTGGGGTCACAGAGCCGCGTGGTTCTACAGCATCACAATGTCCAACCCCCGGTGCCCGGCACAGCGGGAGGGCATCCATGGAAACCTCACTACCTTGCTGCTGCTTCCATGCCCTGCAGGGCTGTTTGCCAGCCTGGCCTGGCTGCAGCTTCTCCCCAGCCTCTGCAGGAAGGCATTTGGCATCAGCTGGCAGGGAGCCCAGGCTGAAGCATGGGCTTAAGATCTGCTGGGGCTGCAGCCAGTGCTGGCTCCCACTGAGGTTGCCTGGCCAAAAACAGGGCAGAGGAAAAGCAAAATGTGGAGGAGAAAGAGGAGGGATTAGATTGCCCTTGAAAGGCAGAGGTGCAATGGGGCCCGCTCCTGGCCAGGGAGCCTGCCCAGAGCCATGCCCTGCTCGCCGGGGCCTTGAGGGACAGCTGTGCAACTGGGCCAAGCTGTGCCAGCAGCTCCAGCCATGCTGGGGAGCCTTGCCAGCTCTGGGCCCTGCTGTGCAGGAGGCTCCCTGTGTGCCACTGGCAGCTGGGGCCTCAGCCACCTCCTCTCTCCACAGGTGCCCCTGTGCATCTTCAGAAGAGAGGCCTAGCAACTCGGGCAAAGAGAACTTGACCTGTTATCCCAGGTCTCCACTTCTGCCCTTATCTGCCCTGCCGTGGTTGCAGCACCGTCACGAGGCCTTCCCAAGTTCTAAATTTGTTTTCCCCTCCAAAACAAGACCCTCTGTCCCAGAGCTGGCAAGTCCTGTTTCCCAGCTAGGAGTGAAGGTGGGCAGCCCCTGTGTGCCAGGGTAGGGCTTGGCCCACATTTTATATTTCAATAAAGAAATGGAGTTGTCACAGCTCTGTCCAGATCGTAACAGCCGCAAAGGCCACCCCGCAGCAGCACAAGCTGAGCTCCATGGCCAGGAGCAGCCGTGGATGCCCACGGTGTGGGCAGGCAGGAGCCAGGCAGGGGCTGCTGTGACCAGCGGTGGGGCCCTGAAGGCTGGGGGAGCCCATGCTGAGCGTCCCTGGGCTGAGGGCACATTTCCTTCGCTGGCATCATCTGGGCCTGGGCCCCATGAGGAAGGCATGGATATTTTGGGGTCCCTGCTGAGGGGTGCCGTGGTCACTCATGAATCACAAAGGAGTATTGATGGCCACTCCTAAGGTGTGCAGGGATCCCTCATGAGGTGTGCAGCGGGGTTACATTTGAGGGGGTTTTTTACTCTTCTCAGCACAGCAAAGGGTCACTTGGCCGAGGTTTTGTAAAGCTGTGAGAAAGCCTCTTGCAAAGCCTTGGGCCCGGCCTGCGGGCACAGCGGACAGGCGGAGCTCATCCCCTGGGGCCAGGCCGGGCTGCTCAGGCCGGGCTGGGCCGCACCAGGCTCGGGGCCCGGCAGGGAAGGGCCGTGGCCCTGGGCTATGAAGAAGCTGCTGAGCTCCGCCCTGGCCCTGTGCTGCAGCCCAACACATTTACAGCCAGGGCCGTGCCCTGGCCCACAGGAGGCACCCGGGGCTGCAACTGAGGTCGTGCCTTCTCCAAATCAAGGGGGCTGGCTCTGTTCCTTTGGAGGATCCCAAGACGTCTACCTGGGCCTGATGGTGAAAAGATCCCCCCCCCCAGCATCCCTGAGCTGGCAGAAATAAAGGCTTTGTGCTCATTAATATGAAAAGCTGTATGGGTGGCCTGCAACTAATGTTCTTTTGTTGCCTGGACCCCAGTCAGTGCTCGAGTCTAAATAAATGACCCAGCCTGAAGCTGGCCTTAAGACTGATTTGATGAAAGGAACTGAAGCTCTGTTGACTACAAATTCTCCAGGAAAAAAGTGCAGGAACTTGGATAAAGCTGGTGACAAAAGCAGAGTGCAGAGTTGAACCTATGAGGCCACCTCAATGCCTCCTCCCCAAACCCTTTTATTTTTATTTTGTTTAATATTCTGAGGTCCAGTTCTTGCATGAAATGGGCCCTCAGCAAGGAGCTGCTGGGCCTCCTGGCTGTGTCCGTTTGTGCTCCCTGTGCTTCTGGTCGCCAGGGCCAGCACCTCTGGGGACAGGGGGTCCTGCTCTGGGTGGTGGTGGCAACAGCATGTCCCCAGCAATAAGCCGGTAGCGCAGCCGTGGAAGGGACAACCGACACTGGCACAGAAATGAGAGATGACAGGTCTAGTTTTCCCTGCCTGAGTTATTTGACAGGTCTTGTGAAGCTGCAGAATCATCCCTGTGAAGAGAGGAGGAGGCTGGGGAATTGGGAAAACAATGGGGTATGCATAAGTTTTTGTATATGCCCCATTCAGCATAGGCATTTTTAGGAAGTGATTTATTGGAGGAGTTTTGAAGCAACCATTACATTCAAAAATGGAGAGGGTCCTCTGGAGCTGAATGATCAAAAGTACATCGAGGTATTAAGTTTAACCTTAACAGCTGTTGAAATTGAGGGGGAAATTGATGAAGAGATACTAAGTCAAGTATTTCCCAGGGTATGGACCTCTGGTTTACCAGGGATGGCGAAAAATGCGTCCTCCATAGTAATTAAGCTTAAGGAAGGGAAACAACAAGTCAGAATTATGCAGCAGTACCCCCTAAAGAATGAAGACAGGGAAGGAATCAGCCCAAGAATTAAAAATTTTCTGCGGTTAGCATTTTTAAAAGAATGCCAATCTGATTTCAATACTCCCATTTTACCCACAATCTGATGGGGCAGACCAGATAGTACAGGATTTGAGGGCTGTCAATAAAGTAACAGAAGATCTGTATCCTGTGGTAGCCAATCCATATACTTTATGAACTTATTTAACACCTGAGCTAACCTGGTTAACCATTTTAGAATCAAAAGATGCCTTCTTTTGCCTCCCTATCCACAAAGTCAGCCAGAAAATTTTTGCATTCAAATGGGAAAGCCCTAAAAGTGGGCGCAAAACCCAGCTCACATGGCCTGTGCTTCCTCAGCGCTTCAAAATTTCCCCTACTCTGTTTGAGGAGCAACTTGCAAAAGATCTGGAGTTTTGGGAAGCTCCACAGGAAGAAGGAAGGCTTTTGTAGTACCTGGATGATCTTCTAGTAGCCACTCGGACTAGGGAAGCATGTCTGGCCTGGACAGTAAGCCTTTTGAATTTCCTAGGACTCCAAGGACACAGAGTGTCAACGAAAAAGGCACAGGCAGTGAAAGAGAAAGTAATCTACCTGGGGTACCAGGTGAGTGCTGGGCAACGGACGTTAGGGCAGGCTCGCAAGGAGCCATATGCCAAACCCCAAAATCCCAGACAATAAAGGAACTCCAAACCTTCTTAGGCATGGCAGGGTGGTGCCGGCTGTGGTTTATAATTATGGACTGCTCGTCAGACACCTCTATGCTCTTATTGCCAGTGGAAACAGAGATCTCCAGTGGACAAAGGAAGGCACATGGGCCTTTCACCAGCTAAAGAGTGCCCTCATGTCAGCTCCAGCTTTGGGACTTCCAGATGTAAGTGAACCATTCTTTCTGTTTTCCCATGAAAGACAGGGCATTGACCTAGGAATATTGGCTCAGGACTTGGGTCCATATCAGAGGGCAGTTGCTTACCTCTCCAAGCAGCTAGATGCATCAGCCAAAGGATGGCCAGGTTGCCTCAGAGCTGTAGCAGCAGTCATGCTGAATATTCAAGAGGCACACAAGTTTACCCTGGGACAAAAATGGCTGTGCTAGTGTCCCACACAGTGTCCGCAGTACTGGAAGCAAAGGGTGGCCTCTGGCTTTCACCACAGAGGTTTCTGAAATACCAGGCCATCATGGTAGAGCAAGATGATGTAGAGATAGTGGTGACTAATATTGTCAACCCAGCTTCTTTTCTCAGTGGAAATCCAGGAGAAGTAGTACACCACGATTGCCTGGAGACTATTGAAGCTACTGTCTCCAGATGCCCAGACTTGAAAGACACTCCGCTGGACGATACAGAGACCTGGTTCACTGATGGCAGTAGTAGCCACGTTGCCAGTGGAAAGCGACATGCTGGATTCACAGTGACTGCCTGCAGAGAAGTAATAGAATCCAGGCCCTTACAGACAGGCACCTCTGCGCAGAAGGCCGCAATAATTGCCCTGACCCGTGCCTTGGAAATGGCAAAAGGAAAGAGAATAAACATCTTTATGGACTCGAGGTATGCGTTCAGAGTTGTGCATGCACATGGAGCCATCTGGAAAGAGAGGGGACTGCTAACCTCACAAAAAGAAGAGACAATGCAGCTGCTGGAAGCAGTTCAGCTGCCTGAAAAGGCGTATTAAGGCACACCATAGAAAGAGCTCAGCACTGGAAGAAGGAAATGAGCTAGTGGATGGAGAGGCAAATAAAGCAGCAAAAAGTGGAGTAATTATGGACAGATTTCCCTCAAAAGTAAGCCAAAATATAATAGTACTAATCAAAAGAGGCATGCAACCACAAGGGGTGGGAGACCATTGAAAGACAGCCAGTAATCCCTTCCCATTTTGTGATCACTAGTGAAAGAAGAGCACCAGAAAACACACTGGGGCCTAACTACTTAAAAGCTTTTATAAAGTGTGGCTCCTTTCCCAGAATGACCAAGACTGCCAGTGATACAGAGTGCATCAAAATAAAGTGTTGACTTTTAAGTAGTAGTTTCCACAGGCTTTCTAAAATGCATATCTGATTGAAAGAATCATTGCCAAGAATTAGCATGCCACTATTACTCAGGTAAACCAACAGTGAGATCCTTGCCTCCAGACTAATGCCAAAAATACCCCCAGGCCGAAACTCGGTCAAATTAAGAGAGGCCATGGGCCTGGACAGCCGTGGCAAATTAACTTTTCAGAACTCCCAAGGAAAGGGGGGTATCTGTATTTATTAGTATTGACAAATACATTTTCAGGCTAGCCAGAAGCATTCCCCACCAGAACTGTCAAAGCTCTAGAGGTGACCAGGGTATTATTACAAGAAATAATACCATGCTTCAGAGCTCCAGCCACAATGTCCTCGGATTGAGGATCACATTTCATTTCCAAAATAGTGCCACCGATTAGTAGCCACCTGGGCATAGATTCATATATTGAGAACTTCACACTCCATACCTCCCGCAATCAAGCAGCCAGGTGGAGAAAATGAATCATTTGATTAAGCAGCAGATTGTAAGACTGGGGCAGGATGTTAATCTGCTCTGGCCCCAAGCTCTTCCACTGGCACTACTGCGAATTCAGACTAAACCACGAGCTAAAGAAAAGCTGAGTCCTTTTGAAATGCTTTATGGAAGACCATATGGAATACGAAAGAGAATGTCCACCCACATTGGAGAGATAACCCTGGCCACCTGCATGGCGGCTTTAAGCAAACAGCTCAGAGAAATTGAGAAACACATGGCTAGAACTCGGAGCAAAGAGCTAGACAGACCAGTACATAACATACAGTCTAGAGATTATGTATATGTTAAGCCTCTTGCAGAAAAGACTTTGGATGCACAGTGAGAGACATCACTGCAAGTGCTTCTCACCACCTTCACTGCAATCCAGATCAAGGAGCAGAATGCCTGGATCCATCGCTCTCGAGTGAAGAAAGCCCCAGGAGCCCCTTAGAGAGGGACATCAAGAAACAATGAACTGAGATTAAAACTTACTCAGGCAAAATGAGTATATTGCAGCCAGGGGTTGTTTGTCATTTCAATTATAGAATTGATTTGTATGTAATTATAACTGGAGTCTTAGAATTAGAGAGTACCTCTATCCAAAGCAATGCTGAATGGCCTTGGTCCCAAGCTTTCAATCTGTATACCGGATCCATGGGAGAACTTTCTGAGATAAAAGAGCTAAACCTATCCACTGTAGTAATTAATGAAGATCAGGTATATGAGGAGCAAGAGTGGCAAGAACGAGAACTGTGGACACTTCAGGAGATCAAGAGAGAAGAAATCAAAATAGAGTGCTAGGTAGTCAATGAGACAGCTTATGAGAAACCTGATGAAATTAGTGTCTCAACCTTCCCGTATACAGGCACCAAGAAGTTTGTGATAGCCCAAGTGAATCAGACTGTTGGTGTAATTTCTCCTTGATACAGCCTGTAGAAGTGACCTGCCTTTAAGCTCGAGATGCTATCGAGCTCTCATTTAAATTTTAAATCGACACTTCACTTTTTACAATGGCAGGACCTTATACAACCCACACTGGTAATCAAATAGTTCAGACCCACACCACACCTGAAGTGTGAGAAACAGGCCCCTACGTAGTGAAGAATGTAAGTGAAAACAACTGTTGTTCAATCCAGAACCGTCTCTCAAACGTGTTGAGTTGCTAGTGCAAATTAACATCTCAAAAATCCAACCAGCCTGCTCCTCTTTCCTAAGAACATCCTTTGAGGGCTGCACAAGGTGGTTATAAAGACAGCTATAGCTCAGGAGCAGAATAAGAAATGATCTAACTGGGATGTTAGGGAATGGATTGAGAGTTTTAAATGGAATTGATTCAGAAATACTGATGAATAAGCTGGCCACTGCAGCAGGTGACCTAGCAAAATTGAAGCGGCTTTTACAGTCATCTCTATTGGCTTTGGGAACTAGCCAGTGGCAGATTTCCAAAGTACTGACTGCCAAAGTGGGAAAAGGTCGGAGGCCTAGACCACAAGCTAATATTAGAAGCACTTGGTACAGTTGAAAATAATGTGTCTTTAGCTTTCAGTTGTATACAAGCACAGTTATAGATACAGGCAACAGCAGCTCTGATCATACAGGAAGGGGGTGAAGGTAATTTTCCAGCAGAAATTCGGAAAGTTGTCTGGGAGAATGTGATTGATTTTGAAAAGAAGTTTCAATCCTGGTGGACTATAGTAAATTTCACCTATGATCCTGCTTCTTATGTGGCAACTGTCTTTGTCCTTACCATACGTAATGCCACTGTTTATGTTATCTGCCCCATCATTGCACTGGGATTAAATAATGAAAAAAGATTGCTCTACCCTTCAGCACATAGGGTGCGGGCAGGAAAGGTGAATGAAAAGTGGCCAACAGTAAAGTTAGAATCCTGCATTACTAGAGAACAACTAGGATTCATTTGTGAAAGCAGTACAATCAATGCCCAAGATGTGTGTCGAGACAGTGAATATAGTATTTGCCACTTTGAGATTCATCCAGTCACTGATCAGAAAACTGTGCTCGTATATACTAGTAAATGTTATGTGTGCCTGAGAACTGCTTGTGCTGCTGTAAAAATTGATAACAACGATGTGTTTTTGTCTAGAAGAAATAATTTTAATTTTTGTATTTGTAATTTTGTTAGGATTATCAGGTATGATTTTTCGTACGTGGCCCCAGTGACATCCCACCAGTTGATTAAAACCAATTACCCAATGTAACACAGACTATCACCTACTCCTATTGGGATGGACCTTACATTGATAAAACAATTAATTAAGCACCAAGACCTAGTGGAAATCTTCAAAGAAATCCAAGAAAGCAGAGAAAGCCCTAATTACTGTCCAACATGATAACAAAGAAATAACCAGAATTCGGCAAAGAATAAAACAAAATGCAGATCATCACTGGTGAGATGTGATCTTTGGGTGGTCACCAAATACAATAATCCTTAATAAATGGTGTCATCCCATTGTAGTTTTGTTAATATTAGTTGGACTAAGTTTAGGGTTATCCATTATATTGCTAATATGAAATTGGAGAATACTACAGCGAACAGCTGTGTTAACCTCCTTATCAAACGTACATGTTAAAGCATTAAGAGACACTTATTGTCGTAGGCATTTGCATTAGATAAAAGAATTTAGTTATTTCTAGGAAAGCGGGGAAAAGAGACAGAGTAGAAATTTTCCAGAGTAGAAATCCATTTTGATTTAGGAGAAATGTACATCTTTGAGTAAAGTCAGTAGTTGGAAAATATAGCTGTTTAGTCTGGCTGGTAAAAAGCCTAAGCTCAGAGAAACTGCTTCAGTCAAGGACAGAGATAAGGGGCTGGCAGGGGACACAGAGACAGAGGAACTGCTATGAGAACAGGCCAACCTGACCTGGGAATTCTTTCTGATAAAGATTAACTTGCGGTAAATGTCCAACCAAATTTGTAAAAATGAATATGTATGAACCTATCGTAAAATTGGATGCATATCTATTTGAGAGGGTGATAAAAAAGGATCTGGAGTTCCCAGAGGGACGCATGTCTTTTAAGGAGAGGAATCTCCACATGCATCCAGCACAGTAATAAACATACCAACTTTACAACTTCCACAAAGTCGTGGAGTTGCGTTTATCTCCGCAAAAGAGGCCCAGGTGTCAGCTGGCTCACAGAGACCCTCCTGCACATCAGGAGATTCCCACTGTGCTCACAGTTTGCCTCTGAAGACTGAGAGATGAGCTTGTAAGAAATCCCGGAAATTATCAGGGAAAGGGCTTTAACTCCATTGTTGTCACTAGGTAAAAATCTCCAGTGGGAAAAGAGCCTCTCCAGTACACTGGGTGTCTTGTGATGACTTAGTTCATCTAAGAGTAATGAACACCAATTATTGCAGTTTTATTTTCTATTTGGCAAGTGTAAAAGTGTTCCAAATTTTTCAGAATTCTAAAACTACTTTGAAAAATCCTAAATTACAATGGGAAAAGGGAAGAAATATTTGGGGATATTTTTCTACAAAAAATGTTTCTAAATATTTCTAAAATCTTCAGCTGTGTATAAATGTAAAAGAAAGACAAAATGAGGTTGCTTTGTCTCAGGAGCCCCGTGCTCAGCTGCTGCCTTCCCAGCCCTGGCTGTGCCCAGACAAGCCGCTCTGCCAGAGCTGGTGGTAGCACAGACACACCTGAGCTGAACCCCAAAGATGATGCCAGGCTCAGGCCCTTCACTGGTGGGAGGGCTGCAGCTCCTGGCCTGGCTGGACACCAGGGGCAGCACCTTTGGGGACAGAGGCTCCTGCTCTGGGTGGTGATACCAACAAGCTGTCCCTAGCAATGAGCTGGTAATGCAGCCGTGGAAGGGACAACGGACACGGGCATGGAGATGCGAGATGACAGGACCAGTTCTCCCTGGCTGAGTAATTTGGCCAGTCTTGTGAAGCTGCAGAGGCATCCCTGTGGAGAGAGGAGGTGGCTAAGGCCCCAGCTGCCAGTGGCACACAGGGAGCCTCCTGCACAGCAGGGCCCAGAGCTGGCAAGGCTCCCCAGCTTCTCTGGACAATCACAGACTGGCAACAACCCCACAGCAGCCTCTCTGGGAATGTTTCCTGTCTACAGCATTAGACTTTTAAGAGAAGGTGTTTGAGGGAAAGGTGAACAAAACACTCACCGTTTTCTCTTCCAGCAAGTCCAAATTTGGACACAGCATAAGATAAAAATAAGCTCCAAAAAAAGCAGGCCTGCCATTAATCCTATCCAGCAGCCTGTTCCCTGACAGAAACCCCTTCCAGGGCCCTTCTGGGAATCAGGAACACGTGTGGTGGGGCCAGCTGCACCTGTGGGAGCAATGGGGAGCGTCAGCCCGTGCGGTGCTGCACTGCTGAGCTGGCAGCACGGTGGATGTGGGCAGGACGTTCTCCGTTTCCCCCAGAGCTGGGGCCTGCAGGCACCTTGCCGCCCCTTGGCACAGGCTGTGCCACCCAACAAAGCCCAGCAGGCCGGGAGGAGAGCCCGGGGGCAGCGCAGCTGCTTGGGCAGTGGCTGCTTGGAGGGACACGGGCCAAAGCCATCCCTGAGCAGCCACTGCCAGCCCTGGCCCTCCCTGCCCCGTGACAGCTCCCCCAGCCCCAGGGAACTGACTGACACAAACTCCACAGACAGCAAAGAGATTGTCCCAGTAATTGTCTGCTGCTCTTCTTCCCTGCAGTTGATCCCAGAAACATCCCTCACACTGCTCTAAATGCCCACACATGGGCTGACCAGCCCCTATGCTTTTCCAGTCTGCTCTCTGAAATTTTGCAACAAATCCACCAATAAATTACAGGTTACCTCTGGGAATTGCACACTACAGTTTGCTTCATTTTTTCCCAATACCTGGAATGTCCTGTATATAGTAATGCTCTTAAGGATCTCTGGTACTTTACAGCAATTTTTTTGTACTGAGACAGATGAAACAGCCTTACTGGTTTTACTTTTGGCAGGTCTGGTTTCTTCCTTAGCGTGATGGTTTACTTATTATCTACATGTAAACTTATTTTTATTTATGTCTTTTTGTTCCCCAAGCAATTATTTTGACAATCTGTCATTCACTTCTTAGTCACTGTTACATGTATGAACAATTTTGAATCTCTTTCTATAGGAATAGAAAGCTGTATTTGTAATTTTGATCGCACTCTGGCTTCACACCACAGGCCTGATTTGTGGCTCAATGCCTGGATGCCTGTCTGAATTAAAACAATGTTTGTGAGGCAGCTGAAGAGCTTAGACCTCAGAGATTAAAATTCCTGGGAGGAGGAGAAAGAAGAAAGTATAAAATTGTGTTTCAAAGGCTGTTTTTTCACTTCTAGTATGCCAGAAGTGTGGTAGACTACACATGTCTTCAAGTGCCATTTAATTCCAGAACAACTCTCTACAGTGCCAGACACCAGGACAAATTACTCAAGACTTTGCCTCCCAATGCATCAGCTTTAGTTCTAGTGAGAGGTAGGCCTTAATTCCTGTCCGATTAGAGCAAATCCACAAAGCAACCTTGCCACTGTGTGAATGGCAAGAAGAATTTGCTTGTGAACAGGTGAATATGTCCCGCTCAATCATGACCAAAATTTGCCTTGACTTGGAAGCAAGTAGACAAGGAGCAATGCAGTATTTAGGTTTTATCTAGTGATTAATGGGGCAAGAAGCTGTACAACTTCCCTGTTTTACAGGACACAAGTACTGATACAGCCAATAATGCACCCACATGAAGGGATCTTCAGGACATTGCTTTATTTCTTAACCAGGAATAGGCAGCAAAATGGTGGCACTTATCTGAGCTGGAAGCCGTGTTCCTCTCCTGTTTTTCCTTTATTGGAATTACCAATGTTATAAATGATCAAATCATGAGCCAAAATTGTCAAAAATTTAGCAAAGGTTTATTAATTTGTCTGTGAATTTTGGTCCTTGAAACCACCACAGCCAAAGAGACAGCGTTGAGCCCGGGAAAGCCGCCGGGTGAACCTGTATCTGATCTCCCGAGTGTCAGAGTCTACCCAGTTCACGCACGCTGCTTCTTGCAACGAGGTTTTATGCAGTTTATTCTGCCCGAGGCAAAGATGACCAAATTTCCTTTGTATCTCTTCACGTGCATTGCTGTTTCCTTCCATGGGCAGAGCTGGACAAAGGCCGAGTCCAGGTGTGCCATCGGCGTTAATCGGGTCCAGGGATGCCGTGTATTCAGCTGCACCAATTTGGCACCGCTGACTATCTTGATAGATGCAACTGGCAAGGTGATAATCACTCTTAGGTGGCTCCCCATGACTCAAGAAACCAGTGATCATCACCATGGAAGCTTCTATTCTTACGTTAAGGTGTTGATTGTTATCTTAACTTGTGTCCAGGAGCTAGTTGAATCTAAATAGAGAGCTGCTCCGAGCCAAGATGGTCAAAGATATGATTTTGGATTTCACAATATTTTATACCATTCATTAACAGCATGAATTATCCCTACCATATATTACACCAATACTACTGATGGCACATGCCTTGGCTTGTCTGGCCCCTGCAGCTGAACCAAATAGCAGCAACTGTGATGTTCCACCCCAGAGACATTTTCGGCCAGCTGGATTTGCAGCTGGGCACGTGGGAACAAGTCCAGCCATGCCGGGACTCCGGTGCCGTTGGGATGGAGCTTCCTCCCCTGGAGGGTCTGCTCCTCAGGCTTCCCTCTGCCAGAGAAGCTTTAAGGCGGTAGTGAAGGAAAGGAGTCGGTTCTGATGGAGGGTTTTAATCCAGAGCTTTATTCTGGCCCACAGGCCACTGAATCCAGCAACTGCTCCAATGGAACACCTGGACCGCATGGTTGCTCGTCCTTTTCCCCGAGGGAGGGGAGGAAGGAAGGGATAGGGAACCCACCAACCTGGGACAAGAGAGGAGATCTCGAGGGACAAATGACACCTGGATGGCCCAATGCCTGCCCTGCCCCCCAGGGTAGAGGGCATCTTTTGAATCTGCCAATCACTCAATGACGTTCTGGAATTGCAGGATTGGCAGACAGTGCTCAGCAGGGGTCAGGGTGGGGAAAGGAGGGATGATGGACACACCTGGGAGGGAATCTTCAGGGGAGAAACCCGGGGTTCTGGGGTAAACCATGAAATCACACTGCAACACTCCTGGAGCACACTGTCTGTTATTTGCAGACTTCACTGCCTAGACCATGAATGCTCTCAGGGCCAATTACTAAAGGACACAAGTCCCAAAATACAGGTGCCACATAATCACCCCAGCACTAATCCAGCACTGCTTTGATGGTGCCCAGGAGCACAGAATGGCTTGGCTTGGAAGGGACATTTAAAGGCCATCTAGTCCAATGCCCTGCAGTGAGCAGGGACACCTTTAAGTAGGTCAGGTTGCTGAGAGCGTGAGCTTGAATGTCTGCAGGGATGGATGTCCACCTCTTTGGGAAACCTGTGCCAGGCTTTCAAAACCTACAGTAAAAAAAATGGGTTTCTTTTGTCCAGTCTGAATCGACCATCTTTTGGACTAAAAGCATTCCCTCTCGGTCTGCTCACAAAAGGCTCTACTAAAAGTGCTGTCCCATCTCTTTTACAAGCCTCCTTAAGGAACTGAAAGGAAGCAATGAAGTCTCCCTGGAGTCTGCTCTCTTCAAGGCTGAACGCCACCAGCTCTCCCAGCCTGTCTCCAAAGCAGAAGGGCTCCAGCCCTCAGAGCAATTTGTCCCTCCTCTGGACTAGATCCAACAGGACCATGGCCTTCCTGTGTGGGGAGCCCAGAGATGGATGCAGTAATCTGTCGCGGTACAGACAGAGACAGTACAAAGCAACACACTCCGTTTCCAGAAGGCTTCAAACACTGTTTTTATTCTAGCATGCATGCTTGTTCTACATTCTTACAAAGCTCATAATTTACACTTTACTCACTGATCACGAGAGGCAAGCAAAGTGCTTCTTGGAATAAGCAGTTACAAGTTTTCCTTATTTATCCTACTTTCTTTCTTGCTTTCAGTGTAAAAAAACTTGATAATAAATGCTTTGAGGGGTAAACCTGGATCCTCTTGCCAAAGTTCTCAATGGCTCACAGAGGTCACTGTAAAACCTCTTCCACAGTACTCCAGATTGGGTCTCACCAAAGCAGAGGGATGGAATCACCTCCTTCAAGCTGCTGGGAACTCTCCTTTGGATGCACATGGCTGGCTCATGTGCAGCCTCTCATCTTGCAGCACCCCCAAGTCCATCTTGGCAGGGCAGGGCTGCTCTCCATCCCTTCATGGCCCAGCCTGTGAGATCAGCTGGGCTGGGACTGTGTCACAGCCCTTGGACAGGGCAGCTGGGAACGATGAGCTCCCTACCAAAGAAGGCAGATCCCACTCCCCACACAACTCCACCCTGGCCATGAGGTCACAGCAGGCTCTGAGGTCACAGATGTCCCAGACCCGGTGGTTGCACAGCAGCACAAGGAGCGAGCAGTCAGTGCTTGAGCACAACTGTTGCGGCAGCAGCAGCGGCGGTGGCAGCAGTGGTGCTGACATTGGGACAGCGGTGTCAGGACAGCGGTGGCAGCAAGAGCTGCGGGACTGGCAGAGGGCAAGGCAGCATGGCCCTTGCTCTGCGCCCCTTCCTCCTGCTCCTCCTGGCCGTGGCCCTGCCTGCCAGGGCTGCCCAGGCTGCTCCGCTGCAAGCGCGGCGAGCAGGTGAGCCGGCAGCCTGGCTCCCCTTTCCCGGGACAGCGCTCCCTGCTCCCCGGGAAGCGCTGGGGATGGTTTTCCCCAGGCCTTCAGGGAGGGTTTCCTCTGGGGGAGGGAGACAGCCCCCAGGGCCCTGGGCTGGCCCTGTTTCCTCTCCAGGGATGTGTCACAGGGCCGGCAAAGAGGGTGCAGAGTGTCCAGGAGCCAGCCCAGAGCTCCCCAGGCCCGTGTGCAGCTCTGGCCTTGTCCATTGACATCTGGCTCCCACAGCCTTACCCGACCCCCTTGCAGTGCCCATGTCCCAAACGCAGAGGGGGGATCCCAGGACACCATGGAAATGGGTTTGGGTGTTTGCTTCCCTCTAGATGAGCTTGCTAGGAAGGTTTCTCCAGCAGCTTGGCTCCATGAAGATTTGAAGCCTCTAAAGCCTCCTGCAGGTATGTTGTCAATGTTCCCCTCAGAGGATAATCCTTGACAATCTGGCAGGAACCTGGTTACAGAAGTTGCTGTGGCTGTTGGGTTACAGGAGTGTCTGCAGGGAGGACTTATCAAGATCCTCTCCTGGTTGCTGCTCACAAGCCCAGTTCCCATCGCAGGGGTGAGTAGTGTGTCCCTGCTGACCCCATGGGCTGAGCCCCGCTTCTGTGGAATCATTTCATCTGACATGCAAACACTTCTCTTAAGGTCCTCTGAGAAGGAGGAACAAGCCTGGAGGAGACAGAAAGTCTCTAGAGGTATCCAGACCCATGGCCAGGATCCTGAGTGACCTGGAAAGACGCCATGGTGGGTTCATTTCCCTCAGCCTTGGCCTGGGGCTCAGCAGCCGGGGGCTTTGGCTGCACATCTGGACACGCCGTGCCCGGCACAGCAGGAAGGGATCCATGGCAGCCTTGCTGCCCCGCTGCTGCTTCCACGCCCTGCAGGGCTGTTTGCCAGCCTGGCCTGGCTGCAGCTCCTCCCCAGCCTCTGCAGGAAGGCATTTGGCATCTGCTGACAGGCAGCCGAAACAGCACCATGGGCCTGTGATCCCCTGCAATTTCCTGGTTTCTGAGCACATCTGGAGGGACAGCTCTTTGGAGGAGGGAGGACCCTGCAGCAGCCCCAATAACCTGATCTTTCTTCTGCATCTTATCCATTACTTGGACACGCAGTGCCTCCTGAAGATGCCACCTTCCCATTGGGGAACAGCCCCCCCTGATCCAGCTGCCCCTTTTCCTTTCTGCAGAGATGGAAGGAGAGGATGCGCTGAAGGCGCAGTTTCCCGGAGGAAGCAGGGGCTCATTGCCAGCCTCTGCTGCAGGAAGGGAGGCGATGGCAGGCACAGCCACAGGAGGTAATTGCTGTGCCTCTGGGCCTGAGCCCTGCTGAGGCTTGAGCTGCCCTCTCTGCTGCTTGGCACTCCTGGCACACAGCATTACCTGACTCCCTTCCAGTGCTGGGTTCCCTATAGAGGGGGATCCCAGCACAGCATGGAACGGTTCCCATCTGTGCTCCTTTCTAGACTGGGATCCTGACTTGAATCATTTTGAAATGGTGGTAAAGCAATACTTAAGGATGTTGGAGCTTGGTGAAGGTAGGCTACCAGCAATCCTTCCCTAACAGAGTAATCATTGTCCAAGTGAAATCCTCATTCAGAGTAATATTCCTGTGTCATTCCCCTCAAGATCCGCTGAAGTTTGATAAATTCTGGGAATCCTGGCCTCCAAATTTCTGCTCCTTTATCCAACAGGCATCCTACAGGATCCCACAGGATCACTGTCTGTGAGAGGAATGATCATTTATCTGTCCATCTTCCTCCCGTGTGCAATGCCACTGTGTCCTCCCATGTGCTCTGTGCAGCCACGGAGAAAAGCAGAGAGGGAAGGGGCTGGGCCCAGGGCTGTGCCTCGGGGCTGAGCCTTTCTCAGCTCCTTTACCAGCCCCAGGGAGCCTGAGCTGCTCCTGCTGCCACTGCCAAGCCCTGGCCCTGCCTGGGGCTGGGTTTGGAGCTGCAGCAGCTCCAGGGAGTCCTTTCTGCCCCGACTGCCCCGCAAGGGGCTCCTTACATCCCAGTATGGGGCCACTGCAGGCACGAGGTCCCCCTGGCCCTGCTCCTGAGTGGAAGGCAGAGCTGAGAGAGTGCCTTGGACGGCACCAATCACCCAGGTTTCCTCACTGCCACTCCGGCAAGAATTAGAAATGGAACAATTTTCTATTAAGGTCCTCCTAGTTCGATGAACCAAGGGACAGGAGACAAGAAATCCCTGGAGGCAGCCAAACTTCTGGACCAGGTGATGAGTGACCTGGAGAGGCTCCATGGTGGGTGCATTTCTCTCAGCCTTGTCCTGGGGCTCAGCAGCCGGGGGCTTTGGCTGCACATCTGGACACGCCGTGCCCGGCACAGTGGGAAGGGATCCATGGCAGCCTCGCTGCCCCGCTGCTGCTTCCACGCCCTGCAGGGCTCTTTCCCAGCCTGGCCTGGCTGCAGCTCCTCCCCAGCCTCTGCAGGAAGGTATTGGGCATCAGCTGACAGGCAGCCCAAACTGCACCATGGTTCATACATGCCCTGAGATCCCCTGCAATTGCTTGGACCATGGGGAGATCAGGAATGACAGCAGTTTTGAGATGGGCAAATCCTGGCCAAACCCAAAAGTTTTTATTATGTCCTGCTCCTTATCCATCAGTTTGACCTGTATTGCCTCCTGAAGATGCCGCCTCCCAGAAAGGGGAACATCTCCATCGAATTTAGCTGTCTCTTTTTCTTTCTCCAGAGATGAACCGAAAGTCTGTGCCGAAAACAGCATTTCCTGCAGGAAGCAGGGGCTCATTGGCAGCCTCTGCTGCAGGAAGGGAGGTGATGCCCAGCACAGTCACAGGAGGTAATTGCTGTGCCTCTGGGCCTGAGCCCTGCTGAGGCTTGAGCTGCCATCTTGGCTGTGCGTCAGTGCCTGCCCTCCAGGGATGTCAGACAGGCCCTGCAAAGAGGGTGCAGAGTGACCAGGAGCCAGCCCAGAGCTCCCCAGGCCCCTGTGCAGCTTTGGCCTTGTCCATTCACATCTGGCTCCCACAGCCTTACCTGATCCCCTTGCAGTGCACAGTTCCCATAGGCAGAGGGAGATCCCAGCAAAACCATGGAAATGGGTCTGGTCTGTGCTCCCTTCCAGATGAGAGTGGTGCCATTGCTTTGCCAGCAGCTGGAATGGAAGATGGTTTGGAGCACTTGGGAGCTTCTGCAGGTAAGTTCTGAGAGAATAATCATTGACAACCTGGCAGGAACTGTGTGACAGAAGCTCCTGTGGCTCTTGAGTTACAGGTGTGTCTGCAGGGAGGATCTTCCCAGGTCCTTTGGTGGATGTTGCACACAAGCCCAGCTCCCATCGCAGGGGTGAGTAGTGTGTCCCTGCTGACCTCACGAGCTGAGCCCTGCATCTGTGGGATCTATTCCTGGTGAAATAAAAATACTTTCTCTTAAGGTCCTCTGAGAGGGAGGAAAACACCTACAAAACAGAATGTGCCCGTGGAGGAATCCAAACAACTGGAACAAATCCTGATTGACCTGGAGAGGCACCGTGGTGGGTGCATTTCCCTCAGCCTTGTCCTGGGGCTCAGCAGCCGGGGGCTTTGGCTGCACATCTGGACACGCCGTGCCCGGCACAGCAGGAAGGGATCCATGGCAGCCTCGCTGCCCCGCTGCTGCTTCCACGCCCTGCAGGGCTGTTTGCCAGCCTGGCCTGGCTGCAGCTTCTCCCCAGCCTCTGCAGGATTGATTGAGGCATCTGCTGATGGGCAGAATAAACTACACCATGGGCATGAAATTCCCTGGGATTTCCCGGTCTCTTGGCAGATCCAGAGGGGCAGATGTTTGGAGGAGGGTTGAGCCCTGTGGCAGCCCCAAGAGCCTTGGCCTTTCCCTGGTCCTTATCCATGTCTTTCACAAGTGGTATCTCCTGAAGATGCCACCTCCCCAGTGGGGAGTGGCTCCACCTTATCTGGCTTTTCCTTTTCCTTTCTCCAGAGATGGACCAAAAGTCTTTGCGGAAGGCTGCACATCCTGGAGGACGCAATGTACCTGTGCTAGCCACAGATACAGGACGTGACGAGATGCCAGACAGTGCCACAGAAGGTGATTGCTGTGCCAGGCTCAGCCGGTCTGGGCAGTTCTGCTGGGGTCCCACCATGTGGGACATGTCCTGAAACCTGGGAGAGACTGCATGGGGTGCCCATGGTGGGGAAAGGGCAGAGGGGGAGAGCAAGGCTCCACTGTGTTTTTAGAGGGCCTGGGTGTGTGTCCCTGGCGCTGGGGGAGCTGTCACGGGGCAGGGAGGGCCAGGGCTGGCAGTGGCTGCTCAGGGATGGCTTTGGCCCGTGTCCCTCCAAGCAGCCACTGCCCAAGCAGCTGCGCTGCCCCCGGGCTCTCCTCCCGGCCTGCTGGGCTTTGTTGGGTGGCACAGCCTGTGCCAAGGGGCGGCAAGGTGCCTGCAGGCCCCAGCTCTGGGGGAAACGGAGAACGTCCTGCCCGCATCCACCGTGCTGCCAGCTCAGCACTGCAGCACAGCACGGGCTCACGCTCCCCATTGCTCCCACAGACGTTGTCACTGAAACAGGAATATATGTCCCGGATCCAGTGCACCTCCCAGAAATTGTCTGCCCCCAGGATGTGCGCAGAAAGTGCATGATAGGCACAGTGGTGATAGTGTTCACTGTGCCACTTGTGCTGCTGGGCTGCTATCTTGGCATTCGCAAGGTGCAGGAGAAAAGACGGTCAGTTGCTGATTTTTCTCCACGGTTTTCTTATAACTCTGCTCCATAGCATTGGTAGCCTGACTCGTTGTCGTGCTGCTGTGGAGTTGTGGCCAGTCTGATATTCCAAAGAGCTCTGCTGAGGGTTCTGCTGCTGCCCTGAGCTTTCATTGGCCTCCTCATTGCTGGGCCTTGTCCTGGGGGCCCGCTGGGGCTGCAGCCAGTGCTGGCTCCCACTGAGGCTGCCTGGCCAAGAGCAGCCCCAGGGGCACAGGGCAGAGGCACAGCAAGTTCTCAGCAGTGTTTGGGCAGCACAGTTCAGGACAGGAGAGTGCTTATTTAGTAGCTCATATATAGTTTCATCGGATTTGCTCCAGTTCAGTGTTAAAACAAATCCAACCTGATGAAGGTTTGGCTTTGGCCGTGAAACTTTGCTCTTTGTGTGCGCCCTGTTTTGGATTGATTCCCAATCAGTCTTGGAGCCACTTTTGGGGGAAGGCTCATCCCAGCCCTGAGCCTTGGCAGTTCAGGCCTCAAAGGGACAGCTGAGGCTGCAGTGCATATGACTGGGCATCGGGGCTGCATTATCCAAGGGCTTGGGAAGTTTAAATTACTGTAATTTTTCTATATGTTTTTTTTCTATGAAATTTGTTCACTTTTTCTAATTTTAGTTAAAAAAAAAAAAAAATTTCCAGTGCTTTTTGCAGTTATTTGATATTGTGAATGCTGCCATGATTATCCCATGGCTGAATTAGAAGACTGTAAGTATCATAAAATGGAATAATTTTTACACTCCTATGTCTTTCACAGGCTCATGAAACTTTTGTTGCTTTGATGTGACCAACAGAAGAGTTCTGTTCTGCTTTTAATTCAAACAAGCAGCAGGGCTGGAACCTGTTGAGAGGAGTCTCTTCACAGCTACAGCAGCCTGCAAGGTTTCTTTGTTGAGGAATATAAATCTTTATTTTATGAATATATTTGTCTTGGTTTGGAAAGACAGGTGCCTGCTAAGGAAGGCAGTAGCGTCCCCTGAAATGGAGAATGTACCCCCTTTGAATTGTTATAAATTTTAAATTAAGGGCCTCAGGCAAAAAAATGTGGGAGCAGGAAATAACAGTTCTTTAACAGGGAAGAAAATAAAAGTATAAAATAAACAATGCAGTAAACTAAAACAACTCTGACAGAGTCAGAACACAACCCGACACCCAGTGGGTCAGGGTGTTGGTAGCAGTCCAAGTGGAATTATGGCTGCAGTCCTCCTGGAGTGTCAGGTGTTGTTCTGCTGGAGCAGGAATCCTGTAGAAAAGGCTGTAGTCTTCCTCTGAAGATCCAGGGGAAGAAGAGGCAGCTGCTGTTTTTCTGGGAAAGCCAGTGGAGAAGCTGTCTTGGTGTTCCAGAATCTCCACATTATATCTCTGGCAGGAATTTCCTCTGGGGCAGAGCATCTCTGACTGGGATGCTGTAGTTCTTATCAGTCATGCAGTGACATTCAATAGCCTGTTATCAGCAGATGTTTGTGTCCCCGCCCCCTCCCCCAAGGCAGGAGTGGGTGTGGAAGAGATAAGGCAAACTGGCCACTTAACAGAAGACAGCTGCCATACAGATAGAAAACATATTGCTTTGCAGTCTGGGACACTATGCACCCCTTATTCTATTGCCATCTGCATCACAATGAAACTTGACACACAACTCTAACTTAATACCAGGTTTTTCTGTGGTACACAAGGATCTTCATCTTCCTGCATTACCCACCAAGTGTAACCATGTTCTTGAGCAAAAACAATTCCATGGATGGGTTTTTCTTTGCCTGAGGTGGGATTAATCCAAACAGTCTTTCCCAAAATACCTTTCATATGTACAACAGGGACATTATTTCCGTCCACTGTGTGCAGGGGTTCAGACTGGGCAGGACCAGCTCAATTGATGGACCCTTGGGTGTTGATCATCCAGGTGACTTTTGCTAAGTTCATTTCCCTGTTTGTAAAAGTCTCCTCCCCAGGTGCCTTCAGGGTAGTCTTAAGAAGTCCATTGCACCATTCACCTTTCCTAGCAGCTGGTGCATCATAGAGGATATCCATTCAATGCCATGTTCCCTGGCCCAGGTGTTGATAAGGCCGTTCTTGAAATGGGTCCTGTTGTCCAATTCAATCCTTTAAGGGGTGCTGTGTCTCCACAGAACTTGCTTTTCAAGGCCCAGGATGGTGTTCCAGGCAGTTGCATGAGACACAGGGTAGGTCTCCAACCATCCAGTGGTGGCTTCCACCATGGTCAGCACGTAGCGCTTGCCCTGGCGTGTCTGGGACAGTGTGACGGAGTCAATCTGCCAAGCCTGCCCATACTTGGACCACCACCCCTACCCTACCATAGGGGCTTCACCTGCTTGGCCTGCTTGATGGCAGCACACGTCTTACAGTCATGGATAACCCTAGAAATACTGTCCATGGTTAAATTCACCCCTTGGTCTTGTGCCCACTTAGAGGTGGCATCTCTGCCCTGATGGCCTGAGGCATCATGGCCCCATCAAGCTAGGAACAACTCCCCCTTATGCTGCCAATCTAAGTCTGTCTTCAACACCTCTATTTTTGCTGCCTGATCTACCTGTTCATTGTTTCGGTGTTCCTCATTAGCCTGACTCTTGGGGACATGGGCATCTACATGATGGACTTTCACAGGTAGCTTCTCCAATCGAGCAGCAATTCATCTGCAGCCCAGACTGGTTTTCCCCTATGCTGCCAGTTGACCTTTTTCCACCTTTCCAGCCAGCTCCACAGAGCATTGGCTACCATCCACAAATCAGTATTAAGGCAGAGCTTTGGCCACTTTTCTCTCTCATCAATGGCCAGGGCCAGCTGAACAGCTTTGAGTTCAGTAAGTTCCTTGAACCACCTTCTCCTTTAGCAGTTTGTGCAACCTATTGTGGGGGGCTCCATACGGCTGCTTTCCACTTCCAGTTCATCCCTACGATGCGACAGGAACCGTCAGTGAAAAGAGCGTAGCGTGTTTCCTCTGCTGGTAGATGGTTGTATGGTGGAGCTTCTTCAGCACGTCTCACTTGCTCTTGTTCACCAGTGAGACCAAAGTTTTCACCTTCCGGCCAGGTTGTAATTATCTCCAAAATCCCACAGCAATTCAGGTTTCCAGTATGGGCGTGCTGTGTGATAACAGCAATCCATTTGCTCCATGTGGTGTCAGTGGCATGGTGGGTAGTGGGAATCTTTGCTTTGAACATCCACCCCAGCACCGGTAGTCAGGGTGCCAGGAGGAGTTGTGCTTCCGTGCCAATCACCTCCGAGGCAGCCTGGACTCCTTCATAGGCAGCCAAGATTTCTTCTGTTGGAGTGTAGTTGGCTTCAGACCCTCTGTAACTTTGACTCCAAAATCCCAGTGGTCGACCCCAAGTCTCCCCAGGCACCTTCTGCCAAAGGCTCCAGGACAAGCCATGGTTCCTGGCTGCAGAGTAGAGCACATTCTTCACCTCTGGTCCTGTCCTGACTGGGCCAAAGGCTACTGCATGAGCGATTTCCTGCTTAATCTGGGCAAAAGCTTGTTGCTGTTCAGGGCCACAGTGGAAATCATTCTCTTGCAGGTGACAAGGTAAAGAGGGCTCATGATCTGAACTGTACTCAGGAATTGGCATTCTCCAAAAACCGATGGTGCCTAGAAAGCTTGTGTTTCTTTCTTGCTGGCTGGTGGAGACATTGCTGTGATCTTACTGATGACCTCAGTGAGAATCTGACACTGTCCATCTTGCAACTTTACTCCCAGGAACTGGATCTCTCGGGCACGTCCCTTGACTTTACTCTTCTTGATAATGAAGCTGGCTTCCAGGGGAATCTAGAGGATCCTCTCTCCTTTCTCAAATACTTCCATTGCTGTGTTCCCCCACACAATGATGTCATCAATATATTGCAGATGTTCTGGAGCCTCACCCTTTTCCAGTGCAGCCTGGATCAGTCCATGGCAGATGGTGGGGCTGTGCTTCCACCCCTGGGGCAGTCGGTTCCAGGTGTACTGCACTCTCCTCCATGTGAAGGCAAACTGAGGCCTGCATTCTGCTGCCAGAGGAATGGAGAGAAACGCGTTAGCAATGTCTATAGTGGTGCACCACTTTGCTGCCTTGAACTCCAGCTCGTACTGGAACTCCAGCATGTCCAGCCCAGCAGCGCTCAGCCGTGGAGTCCCTTCATTCAAGGCACAATATTCCACAGTCAATCTCCATTCTCTGTCAGATTTGCACACAGGCCAGATGAGACTGTCGAAGGGTGAGTGGGTTTTGCTGACCACCTCCTGGCTGTCCAGCTCACGGATCATTTTGTGGATGGGGATCACAGCATCTTGATTCGTCCGATACAGCCGGCGGTGCACTGTCGAGGTGGCAATTGGCACTCGTTGCTCTTCTACCTTCAGGAGTCCTACTGCAGATGGGCTTTCTGATAGTCAGGGCAAGGTGTTCAACTGCTTAATGTTCTCTGCCTCTACAGCAGCTATTCCAAATGCCCATCTGAGTCCCTCTGGGTCTTTGTAATAGCCATTCTGGAGAAAGTCTATGCCCAGAACACAGGGGGCCTCTGGGCCAGTCACAATACGATCTTTTTTCCACTCTTTCCCAGTCAGGCTCACCTCGGGTCCCAACAGGATCAATTGCAGTGATCCCCCTGTCACCCCGGCAATGGAAACAGGTTTTGCCCCCCACATGTCCTGATGGTATCAGGGCACACTGTGCACCAGTATCAACTAAGGCATCGTATTTTTGTGGCTCTGATGTGCCAGGCCAGTGGATCCACAACATCCAGAAGATCCTGTTTTCCCATGCCTTTCCCTGGCTAGAGGCAGGGCCCCTCTAACCCTGGGTATAAGTGGTAGAGATATCTTCAAGAGGATCTGACAGATCATACTCAGCAGCTCGGTCATGGGAGGTTGAGGCTACCTTTACTGGAATTCCCTCAGTTAGTGTTTCCCTCCTTGAGTTGACTCACCCGTACTGCCAGGACAGAAGTGGGTTTCCCATCCCACCTTCCCATATCTCTCCCATGGTTACACAGAAGGAACCACAGGTCAGCCCGTGGGGTGTACCCTCTCTATCTAGCTGGGGAATGTTGGGCTCTGACTCTGGGGCCTGTGAGTGGTACTGGTGCTATGTGGGAACTGTTCCTCCTCACCTCCTCCCTCATCTCCTCTCTGAGTTCTTGGACAAGGGCAGAGACATGAGCCTGCATTGGGCCATTGATCATACTCACACAATTTCTAAGCTTGGTGGCCACAGAACCCACTGTCTCTTGGTTGGTGTTGGCATTAATTGTTGCAACGAAGGTGGTGTATTGAGATGGCCCCAGATTTGCCAGACTCCACAACATTTGGCCTGCGCACCTGACCTTGTTGGGGTCATTTTCATGCTGTCCATCCCTCACAAAGAGTACCTCCAATACTGCCACTTCTCTCACCTGTTGGATCCCCCCCTCAAGGGTCTTCCAGCACATTCTATGGTGGTGCTCCTGCACTGTCTCCCTGTGGACAAACCTGTGGAATCCCAGGGCACCAGGAATATTTCTCTGTCTGCTCTGGAGTGCCCTGACCCCCAGGGAAGCTCTGACTTTGAGGGCACTCTCTCTAGCTGGCGAAAGGCTCATGTGGTGTCTTTTGTCTACTGGAGATTTCAGTTTCCATTGGCAATAAGAGCATAGAGGGGTCTGGCGATCAGTCCATAATTATAAACCCACAGCTGGCACTACCCTACCATGCCTAAGAAGGTTCGGAGTTCCTTCGTTGTCTGGGGTTTCAGGGTTTGGCGTACGGCTTCTTTGCCTTAAAGTCTGCTGCTCAGCACTCACTTCTTACTCTAGGTAGATTACCTTCTGTTTCACTACCTGTGCCTTTTTTTTTGAGACTCTGCGTCCTTGGAGTCCTAGGAAATTCGAAAGGCTTACCGTCCAGGCTTCTCCTGCTTCCCTTGTCCGAGTGGCTACTAGAAGATCGTCTATGTACTGCAACAGCCTCCTTTCCTCTTGTGGAGCTTCCTGGGACTCTGGGTCTTTGCAAGCTGTTCTCTAATCGGAGTGGGGAATCTTGAAGCCTTCAGGCACATGGACTATGTGAGCTTGAGTTTGAATGCAAAAAATTTTCTGGCTGGCTTCGTGGATAGGGAGGAAAAGAAGGCATCTCTTAGGCCTAAAACAGGGAACTAGGTTAGCTCAGGTGTTAAACAAGTTAGTAAGGTATATGGATTTGCTACCACAGGGTATAAATTCTGTGTTATCTTATTAACAGTCCTTAATCTAGTACTATCAATTATTGGGCTGATTCTTTCCTTATCTTCTTTTTGAGGGTACTACTCAGTTCTCACTAGTTGTGTTCTTTCTTTAAGCTTGATGCTCATGGGGGAGCATCTTTCACTCTCCCTGGTACACCAGAGGCTTATACCCTTGAAAACACTTATTTACTTATTCTAATATCTCTTTACTAATGTCTTTCTTAATTTCAGTGTCTGTTAATGTTAAGCCTAACATCTTTATATCATTTGCTTCTAGAGTAACCTTTCTCATTTGAGAATGTTTAGTAAATTGAGCAAATTGTACAAAAGCTTTTAGGTACGCATAGTACACATGTTACTTTAAAGGTTTGCACAAGTATGCTTTCTCAGACTGGCCAGTTGTTCATTCCCCACACTACAACATAAACATTCTCCACAGGTACTAAAGCTTTATTAAAACTGAATATACAACCCTTGTGTCGACAAAAATTCTTCCCTTTTTGGGAGGTCATCTTTACTCTTCCTCCCTTACCTTGGGAGGAGCTTTTAGCAAATCATATGTACTCATTTTGTGAACTGTGATTGCTTTGCATTTCAGCATGATAATCTTTGCCTGATTTCATACGTTGCTATCTTATGCTGCATGCTGAACAAAATGTTTGATTTGCTTTCTCTTTGCCTTGTTTCCTTTTTCAAGGGCCAAGACTGGAGGGAGGTCTGATCTTACAGTCTCGTTGCCATTCTGGGTGATTTCTTAAAACAAAAAGACATTTCAGCATACAAAAACTCTATCTCATTTATCTTCTTATTTTAAAACAGTACTAACAGCAATGAAGCATTATAAATCTTTTTATTTTCTGAGCTGCTCTTACTGGCAGCTTTCTCTTAGTGAGCCCCTCCCAAAAGGGGCGAATTTAGGAACCTCTTTGCTCCGGTCAGTTCTCATTATTTATTTCTCCTTGCTTTATCTCGCTTCCACTCAAACTTTTTTACAGACCTTCACAGTAGTTTCTCAACTTTCTTCTTATACACACAGCTCTAGGTGGCAGGTATCAGATGTTCCCACACACAAGCTCTAAGACCTTAGGTTCTGAATCTGCTTGACTAGAAACTTCTAATTTACACTCGGGGCATGTGTCCTGACAGCAAAACAGCAATACCAGTGTTTCTCATAAACACCACACTGCAATAATACCTGCACATCTAGCTTTTGCTCACAGGCCATTCCCGTGTTCCCTGGAGAGACGGGGCAGCCAGAGCTGTCCCTGTGCCCAGGGGACAGCCACTGTCACCTCACACAGCATGCTAATCAAAAACATGACATAGACACTATGTTCTGATCAAACAAAATATCAGTCTTTTCTAGTTCTCTTCTTGTACAATCTAATTAAGTACTGTGCTTACTTACACTTCTTTTACTGCTTTGCAAAAAGGCTGTGCTAGTCACAGCCGAAACTCTGATATGCTCACAGACACGGACACATGCACCCACACCCCCCCTTTATCTCAAATTCGCTAGAGCCAAGGCTTGAATTGCTGTGAGGGGGAGAATTCTTGGAATTCCTTTAACTCGCTTTATCGTAGTTAAGCATAAATCACTGTACTATAGTTCTCTTATGTAAAATGCCACTTTTGTTGCAACAAAATCTTAAAATCTCTACAAACACTACTATACAATCTGAGAATCAAATTACCACAATGCAGCAGAAGAAAATCTCCACACAAAATCACTGGGAAAGGGCATATCTCTCAAAGTGCTCACTTTTCTCAACACAACAGAGCATACCATAATTCAGCATTTACTCACATCAATTTTTCTTTGACACAATCAAAATAACAGCATACAGTCTAGAGTTCAAGTCTAAACATCTAAGGCAAAGGAACTCTCTGAGCTCATACTCACGGTTAAAATGTACTAAATCTACACAAACTACTACATTTAAACACGATAAATACCATCACTGACATTCCTCCACTCGCTTCTCTGCGGGGCAATTTTCTCTCTGCCCCCACAGCCTGCTGCAGCTTCAGGCTTCACTCGGCTGCTTTAAACACGGGTAGTACTCACCCCCCCCCCCGCACTGTAGGGCACTATAGATTTATTCTCTTTTATACACCATACACTTATACACTTGCACAATTAGAAACACAGTGCACTGACCACACAATGCACACATTAACTATACAGCAACACAGTGTCCGGACATCACACACACACAAAAACAAAACACACACGGGCTCAGCGGTTCTGCTCCATCAGAACAATGAACCCCCAACACACACATACACGGGTTCACCTGGCTCACCCCCAGAACCGCTTGCGGTCTGCTCTATCAGAACGATGAACTCCGTCTCTAATACAGCTGCTCTATCAGCTGAACCCAGACGTCTCTGGGTGGTTTATTCCCTTGCTCTCCTTTCCCTCCCCCAGGGGCATCTCAGTACATACCGTATCTTCCTCCGCAGGCCAGCAGGTCCTTGTCTGTCCTCGCAGGTGGCAAGTTGAGATGAGCGGAGCCCCACCAGGAAAAAATCCTAGGGCGCGCCTTGGAGGTCCGTCTATCCCCCCTGCCCCTGCGGGGACAGAGAACTCCTGCCTGGCTCGCCATAATGTTTTGCGGAGAAAAGAAGAAACATCACAACTTTATAAAAGTTGTAGAGCCCGGTATGCTTTTATTACGACGCGCGCCAGACGCAAGTCCCCCAACAAGGCACGCGTACCTCTGAAGACCTCGGGTCTTCTTTTATCCCCCTTCCAAATGCATATGCATACAGTTTCACAATAAGTTCATACATATTCATTCCGCGTGACATGTAGCACCAGTTCTTCTTTATCAAAGGAATTTCTAAGTCGGGGGGCAAATCGACCTTGTAGTCTTTTCTGTTTTTCTTTCTCTGTCTCCTTGCTGTCTCGGCATGCGAGTTTTTCTTTCAGCTTTGGCCTCACAGACTTTTCACTTTTCTTAGACACTTCACCTAATTCAGAATGGATCTTTACTCTGTCTCACTCATTCATGGAGAAAGTTTCCTACACTTCAAGATAAACTAGAATCCACAAAAGTGTGAAATAGATTATAGAGAGTAGTGTAGTTATATCACTTGGTGAGAAATTTAGTTTTGGGATTTTTAGTATTTTGTGGATGAAAGCAAGATGGAGGGCACAGGGTGTCATCTTGGGTTTCTTCTTCATGCTTCTTCTTCCTCCTTCTTCATGGGTTTGGGTGGCATTTTGTAATTGGGCAGAAAAGTCCACATTGCAGCTCTTTGGGATCAGTTATTGGGTTAAAAGGTAAAATAATCTAGGTGTCAGTTCTTAATTGGATAGTTTAGTCTTAAAAGACCTTGGAACAAGAGCTTGTTGGCCATTTTGTGCCTTCTAATGAAAAGCTGCCGAACTCACCGTAATGAGACTGTTTTACTGATAAGAAATAATAAACACTTGAGTCTGAACAGAAATTACCGTCTCAAGTGCCTTCAATCCAGACCCAGAAAAACCAATGACTGGGACCCCCACACAAACCTCTCTCTGACACTTACTAAAAGCCACTCCCAGAGGGAAAGGGACCCTGGCTCCCTTATAAAAATCTGATTCATACCGGAGTCCTGGGTCAAGGCTCCCAGATTCCTTGCCTCACCACCATCCAGCTGGACACGTGTCCCCATAAGGTCCCAGACCCGGAGTAGCCAGGTTGTACAAGCCTCACATCCCCGTCATACAATGTCTTTGTGCAGATTACGGAGACTTTCATACATTAGGGACTCGGTGATGATCGCAACCTCTGGCTCCCCTATGGGTTTTGAGGGCCCTCCCCTATCTGGGTGCTCTGCTTTCATCTTAGATATTCTTGTTTCCACAGGGGTGACTGCTGCTGGCTGTGTCTGCCTTTGCAGTTCACCTGGAACCTGGACAGTTGTAACATCTGTGGGTTCTGCTGCTGCACTATTAGACTCTCCCTCTTCAAGGCAGGGGGAGGACTTCTCACCAGGTGGGGAAGTGTATTCCTTCAGCATCTGGCCCATATCACGCATCTCCTTCACCAGATCCCCCGCCCAATCTGGGTAGTTCACATCTGGGATGGGCTGTGGGGCAGGGTCAGGCTCTGGGGCAGCAGCATCCCAAGGCTCTGGTGCCATGTCAGGTTCTGGGGTAGGTGTCAGGGTAGTTATCCAGGTTAATCTTCCCTTCTCTCTAAATGCTAAATAGAACAGGCCTATCAGCAACACCAGCAACTGCATGATATTGTTAGTATTGAGAGTGGATCTGAACTCTTCAAAAACTCGTGGGGCAGACCCAAAGAGATGATTAAAGGGCTGGGAGAAAATTTCCTCCCGTGTCATTTCCTTACACCAGCTGCCATTAATAAAGTAACCCCAAAAACATACAGTTAGTGTGTGATAGCTGTGAATCCATGTACCTGCTTTCCAGAGCAAGTTAAAAATCCATTAATTCCTCACCTTATTCACCCATAAAACAAACCAGATAACAGACACAGTAGCTTTGGTTATAGGACCCATGTTTAGATAAGGGCTTGCACATGGGAGGAATACAGCCAGTACCACGTGCCACCCAAACCAGGGCAAGCTGGACCCCATGGGGTCGCTTAACAAGGTTTCTATAGTCGTACACAGAAAAATTGATTACTCAAGAACTGTTATTCGCTTTTTGTTTCTGTGCCCTCGAGCCTCACGGTGGGCACCAAAATCGGTCTTGGTTTGGAACAGACAGGAGTCTGCTAAGGAAGGCAGTAGTGTCCCCTGAAAGGGAGAATGTAAGTGCCCCCCCTCCCCCCCAACCTCCAAATTGTTATAAATTTGAAATTAAGGGCCTCTTAGGAACAAAAATATGGGAGCAGGAAATAACAGTTCTTAAATAGGGAATAAAATAAAAGTATAAAATAAACAATGCAGTAAACTAAGAACACAACCTGACACCCTGTGGGTCAGGGTGTTGGTAGCAGTCCAATTGGAATTATGGCTGCAGTCCTCCTGGAGCGTCAAGTGTGGTTCTGCTGGAGCAGGAATCCTGTAGAAAAGGCTGTAGTCTTCCTCTGAAGATCCAGGGGAAGAAGAGGCAGCTGCTGTTCCTCTGGGAGAGCCAGTGGAGAAGCTGTCTTGGTGTTCCAGAATCTCTACATTATATCTCTGGCAGGAATTCCCTCTGGGCAGAGCATCTCAACCGGGGATGCTGTAGTTCTTATCATTCATTCAATAGCCGGTTATCAGCAGAGGTTTGTGTCCTGTTCCTGAATGTCCCAGTCCCGCCCCCAATCCCCCCTAACCAATCCCCCTCTGCCCACCCACACTTCCCCCACCACCCCACCCCCCAAATGAGGAGTGGTTGTGAAAGAGATAAGGAAAACTGCCCACTTAATTGAAGATACAATCTGGGACAATACTCCTGTCAAGTGACTGATAGAAATGAGGGATTTGGACTCTTTGGGATGTGCTGACCAGCCGTGCATTGGCTCTCCATAGCTCAGTCTGTAATAATCAATCTTTTTCAGAAGAGAATGTTGAGTTTCTTCCTGGCACTCACTCTTGCATTTGTACTCAGAACCACTTCTTGAAAGAAATTTACAACTGCTTTTTGTGCTCCTTTAGTTGACTTTCCTCTGTTTCTCCAGAGATACCAATGACAATCAGGATGATTCCATTAAAAAAGCTGCAAAGCAGATCCTGGAGAAGAGGGCATACATCTGCTCCCACCCTCTGGACAGGACCTTCTGATCCCTCCCTGACAGCAGGCACTCATGAAAGTCAGTCAGGGAGGGATTTGCTGCAGTTCCAGAATTTGACACCTTGAAAGCATCTGTTATTTAATGTCTTTAATACATGTAACGGCATAAAATAAAACTTCTTCATAAACACTACTTCATAGAAAAAGGAAAAATAAACAGATTTTATTTAAAGTGGAATAGATATACATATATATGTCTGTTCCTCTTGGAGCTGGATAAAGACAGGGGAGGTTTGGAGGGGGAGATGTTTCTTCCCAGGGAAGGGACTGTGTGGTTTCTCAGTATCTTTTCACTTCAATCAGCTGCTCATTCACTGAGCAAGTCTGAAAGACTTGGGCAATCAGAACAGTTCTGTTTTGGACGTCCCTCCAGCTCTCTTGTCCAGCAGCACCACCAGGACACTGAGTCCCCAGTGTCCAGGAAGTTTCTGCTGTCACCCTGAGGGACATCACTGGTCACTGATGTCCCTCGGGCCTCTGAGCCATTGACCACAACCCCCTGGATGTGACCAGCCAGGCAATTGCTCATTCTCCAAACTGTGCCTCCATCAGATCCATAGCTCACCAAAGGAGGCACAAGGATGCTGGGCAGGGCTGATGTGTCCAGGGCATGGCAGAAGTCCAGAGTGGTGGCATCTCTAGCTCTTCCCTTGTGCTCTGGGGTGTTGTGGTGTCTCTCTATTGTATATTCAATTGCAATTCAGTTTTAACAGTCAGTTCTATAATCCCCTGCAGTCTTTTGTATTGCTATAGCATATTTTATCCTTAATGGATTGTTCCTTTGCACCTCTCTTGTTGGTTTTGCCCTGGGTTTCCATCTTCCCAAAAACCTGCCCTTTGTTCCTTAATGTTCCGTAGTCCTGCTCCCAGGAAGAACAATGCCAATCCCTCCTCATACCTGCCCCTTTCTCCAGAAACCTCCCTGTCATTTTTGTATACCACGAGGTCCCATTGGTTTGTTTACCCTCTTCCCCTCCCCTGTAATTCCCAATTGGTTTAAGCACTGTATTCCCTGCCTTATGCTTCTCCCCAGGTTTCTCCCACTTGGTTAAAGTTTTGTACTCTCCTCTTGAACCTCCCCTTGTTGAAAAACCCCTTCTGGAGCCTGGACTTGTGTCTTTCTGTGCCTGACCTTCCTGGACATAAACACCTTTGGGAGTCATACAGAAGACCTCTCCTTGTTCCTTGTCCCTGTCCTTGCAGCATTCCCCCTACGCCATAGAGCAGTTGTGCCCTACAGCCGCACCCCAAATTGTGTGGCTTTTTGGGGGCAGCCCCCTCCTGGTGACAGTGCTGGGAGCAGCCCAGGCTGAAGAACTCTGGCACCGCATCACTGAGGCAGCCACTCCATCATGGAAGGGCTCTGGCTTGGTCAGGCAGCACAGACCCACCTTGTGCTCCTCAAGGTTTCCTTTGACATATCCAAGCATTGAAGAGGTTGGGTGGTTTTTCCCCCTGTTTTATTGGCTGTGTCCTTTGAGGACACAGTGCCTTAAGAGGAAGCAGTGACTCAAATTGCACATGAAGAACAAATGGTGAAGTAAAGGCTTCACATTTCCTATGAAACCAAAGGGCTGTGTTAACCATGGCCCCCCAAAGGTGCCAAATTTCCAGCTGGGAAGCTGCTGACAGGAGGGAATGTGGCACTTGTCTCCAGCCAGAGATCACTCATTCCTCAGCATGCTGGGCTGTGGCTGACAGTGCCTGAGGAGCTCAGAAATCATTGGATGTGATCTCCTGTGCCAGTGCCCAGAACACAGAGCAGTGAGCTCAACTTGGGGGGACGCAAGGCCAGCCCTTGGACACAACCGCCAGGCAAGCATGAGCTCCCTCCCAGAGAAGGAAAATTCCAGCCATGAGGTCCATCCCCAAGCAGGCCATGAGGTCACAGCAGGATTGTGAGGTCACGGCAGGCTGACGTCCAAAGAGACTCTGGGGTCACAGCATCACAATGTCCAGCCCCTCAGTCCTTAGCAATTCTTGCACATGGGTGTCAGGACAGCGGTGGCAGCAAGAGCAGCGGGACTGGCAGAGGGCAAGGCAGCATGGCCCTTGCTCTGCGCCTCTTCCTCCTGCTCCTCCTGGCCGTGGCCCTGCCTGCCAGGGCTGCCCAGGCTGCTCCGCTGCAAGCGCGGCGAGCAGGTGAGCCGGCAGCCTGGCTCCCCTTTCCCGGGACAGCGCTCCCTGCTCCCCGGGAAGCGCTGGGGATGGTTTTTCCCAGGCCTTCAGGGAGGGTTTCCTCTGGGGGAGGGAGAGAGCCCCCATGGGCCCTGGGCTGCCCCTGATTCCTCTCAGGGGATGTGTCAAAGGGCCTGCAAAGAGGGTGCAGAGTGACCGGGAGCCAGCCCAGAGCTCCCCAGGCCCCTGTGCAGCTTTGGCCTTCACATCTGGTTCCCACAGCCTTACATGACCCCCTTGCATTGCCCATTTACTATAGACAGAGGGGGATCCCAGGAAACGATGCAAATGTTCTGGTCTATGCTCTCTTCTAGACTGGAATGATAAGATGGCTTATATGGAAAAGCTGGTGAATGACAATATGAAGACTCTAGGGCATGGTGGAGGCAAGTTCTCTGTGTGTCTTTCCTGAAAAATAATCACTGTCCATGTGGCAACGGCTGACTCATGAGCCCACTCCCTTAACATAATCTCTGGGTATAAAGAATCTGGACATCTTGCCCTGCTCCCTTCTGTGATCCCACAGGATCGCGGTCAGTGGGAGGAAGGAGCATTTATCTGTCCATCCTCCTCCCGTGTGCAATGCCACTGTGTCCTTCTGTGCGCTCTGTGCAGGCACAGAGAAGAGCAGAGAGGGAAGGGGCTGGGCCCAGGGCTGTTCCCCGTGGCTGAGCCTTTCTCAGCTCCTTTGCCAGCCCCAGGGAACCTGAGCTGCTCCTGCTGCCACTGCCAAGCCCTGGCCCTGCCTGGGGCTGGGTTTGGAGCTGCAGCAGCTCCAGGGAGTCCTTTCTGCCCCGACTGCCCCACAGGGGGCTCCTTCCATCCCAGTGTGGGGCCACTGCAGGCACGAGGTCCCCCTGGCCCTCCTCCTGAGTGGAAGGCAGAGTTGAGGGAGTGCCTTGGAGGGCACCAACCATCCAGGTGCCCTCACTGCCACTTGGGCCTGAAGGAGAAATGGAACTTTCCATTAAGGTCCTCCTAAATGGAAGAACCGAGACATAGGAGAAACGAAATCTCTGGAGGCAGCCAAACATCTGGACCAGATGCTGAAAGACCTGGAGAGACGCCGTGGTGGGTGCATTTCCCTCAGCCTTGTCCTGGGGCTCAGCAGCCGGGGACTTTGGCTGCACATCTGGACACGCCGTGCCCGGCACAGTGGGAAGGGATCCATGGCAGCCTCGCTGCCCCGCTGCTGCTTCCACGCCCTGCAGGGCTGTTTGCCAGCCTGGCCTGGCGGCAGCTTCTCCCCAGCCTCTGCAGGAAGGCATTGGGCATCAGTTCACAGGCAGCCCAAACTGCACCATGGTTCATACATGCCCTGAGATCCCCTGCAATTTCCTAGTCTCCAGTCAGATCAGGTGTAGGGGCTTTTTCGGTCAGGGAGGGCCCTGGCCCAGCCCCAATAACCTGGCTATTTTCCTTATCCTTATCTATGACTTTACAAGTATTGTCTCCTGAAGTTGCCACCTCCTGCAATGATTCCATTGGATCCAGCTGTGCTTTTTCCTTTCTCAAGCAATGGAGCAAAAGTCCATGCAGATGGGGCCATATCCTGTAGGAAGCAATGGCTTTGTGCCAGCCACTGATGCAGGAAAGGAGGAGATGCCAGACATGGGCACAGGTACAGGAGACAATTGCTCCGCTAGGCTCAGCCCTTGGCGGGGCTGTGTGGCAGCAGCTCTTCCCCCAGGTCCTGCCCTTGCCCGGCCAGGCAGCAGCCAAAGCTGGAGGAGCCTCTGGAGGCTTGGAGGCCTCCGGAGCTCGTTCACAGCCCCGGGGAAAGGGGACTCGTGCACCAACGTCCCTCCCACTGCAGCTGCTCTGGAGCTGGCCCTGAGTGCCCCGAGGCCCAAGGCACAGGAGCAGCCCCGAGCGGGAGCCCTGCCGCGAGCCCAGGGCCAGAGCCGGCCTCGGCTCCCAACTGGGCAGGGGCTGCACTGGGTCCTGACAGGGCCTGACTCTGTGCCCTGGGGCTGGGGGAGCTGTCACGGGGCAGGGAGGGCCAGGGCTGGCAGTGGCTGCTCAGGAATGGCTTTGGCCCGTGTCCCTCCAAGCAGCCACTGCCCAAGCAGCTGCGCTGCCCCCGGGCTCTCCTCCCGGCCTGCTGGGCTTTGTTGGGTGGCACAGCCTGTGCCAAGGGGCGGCAAGGTGCCTGCAGGCCCCAGCTCTGGGGGAAACGGAGAACGTCCTCCCGCATCCACCGTGCTGCCAGCTCAGCATTGCAGCACAGCACAGGCTGACGCTCCCCATTGCTCCCACAGAAGTGCTTGGCAAGTCAGACACTGATGCCCAGAATCCACGGAAAACTTCAAGAATTATCTGCCCCCAGGACGTGCGCAGGTCCTGCATGATTGGCACGGTAGTGACACTGTTCACTGTGCCAATTTCCATGGTGCTGTGCTGTGTTGGGTTCTGGTGGTGGAAGGGAAAGAAACGGTAAGTTGTTGCTCATCTCTACCCACCAGCTTCTTTAAAGGCCGCACACAGTCAGGGAACATTCAGGGAACAGAGAGGCTGCAGTGTCGGTGTGGCCAGTCCATGATTGTCCAAAGAACTCTGCTGAGGGTTCTGCTGCTGCCCAGAGCTTTCATTGGCCTCTTAATTTTTGAGCCTTGTCCTGGGGGGCCCGCTTGGGCTGCAGCCAGTGCTGGCTCCCACTGAGGCTGCCTGGCCAAGGCAAACCCCAGGGGCACAGGGCAGAGGCAAAGCACGGTGGGGAGGAGAAAGAGCAGGGACGAGATTTCCCTTGGAAGGCAGAGGCGCTCTGGGGCCTGCTCCTGGCCAGGGAGCCTGCCCAGAGCCGTGCCCTGCTTGCCAGGGCCTTGAGGGACAGCTGTGCAGCTGGGCCAAGCTGTGCCAGAAGCTCCAGCTGTGCTGGGGAGCCTTGCCAGCTCTGGGCCCTGCTGTGCAGGAGGCTCCCTGTGTGCCTCTGGCAGCTGGGGCCTCAGCCGCCTCCTCTCTCCACAGCGCTGCCGCCGCTCCAGCATCCCGGCCGAGAAGGCGTGCCTCTCCCTCGCCCCCAGAGAGCCCAGAGACCGTCGCCTTTGACAGCTCTCACACGAGGCCTCGGCAGCAGCAGTTGCCCAAGAAAGCAGAGCACCAGCCCTTCGTGCCTCCCCCACGGCCCCCCAGCCCGGCCTTGAAGCGGAAGCCTCCCGAGATCCCCCCACCTCCTCCCCTCCCGAGCCCACCGCCCTGGTCCAACTAGGACTGCAACTGGGCCAGCCACGCAGGGCTTGGGCCACCAACAGCTTGGCCACCTGCCCTCCTCTACAATGAGCATGTGTTACCTAAGGGCAACAGCCAGAGTCAGTTTTCATACTCTTGGACCTTCCACAGGAAGGGCTGAAGATTCTTCCCATGCCCTTTCTCATCCTTTACCTCTTTGCTTTTCATACAGTTGGGAGCTAGTTGCATCTCTTAAAGCTTTATTAGCACTGCATCTTTACCTTACCAGTTAAGGGGAAAAAAATAAAAAAATTCTTCAGTTTTGATTTAATTTTTAGTGTGGTTGGGCTGCTCACATTTTCAGCAATTAATTTTCCACAGTACTGCTTCCTTTTTCTGTACTATCCACAAAAAGTTAATCTGGACATAAAAATCACCAGCATTACTGAGATTTACCTCAAAGCCCAGATAGAGAATCTAGCACCAAATATTCTCCCTGTGTACTGCACAACAAGAAATATTCAGAAGAATATTCACTGGCAGCTGAGGCTCGTGGAGCTCCCAGAATACTGAGCCTGCAGAGGAGGCAGACAGCTCTGGCAGTGGCTGAGGGGACTTCTCGTCACAGACTCCTCTGAAAGGGTGTCACTCCAGGAGGAGAAAGCATTTAAACCTGTGCCTTACCTTCCTCCTGTGCTAAAATGTAAGGTTCCTCCTGAGCTACAAACAATTCTCCATTCCTCAACAAAGCTACTCATGTTCTTGACTTATCTTAAAGAGCAATAGCAAATGTGGTCAGAAATTTCTCATCAAAGCCTCTTTGCAGAGAAACGCTGCCATATGTGAGATAGCATCAGCTCAGTCAAAAGAAAGCCAACAATTGAGCAGTGCTTTAAATGAACTTGAATTCTCTTTCCTCACCTATCAGCCGGATTGGTTTTGTGGTAAATAGGTATGAATTTTGCTGCCAAAATTTAAACACTAATTAATATTGATACAGTAATTAATATTGGGAAATAATAAAGCAGTTAAAATGTGTCATGCCAAGAAAGAAAGGGAGAGGAGGGTTTCCACCCTCCCCCCTTTCCTGCAGTTGTTCAAGGACACGAAAAAGCAAGAGATAATAGTTACTAAAAATTAACAGAAAGAAGGGAAAATCTGGTTGGGTCCCAGGAAAATGCCAGCCATAAAAGATTTATTGCTTTGATGCTTAAATGTGGTAATATGTTAGTTTTGCCTTACATTCTACTGGCTTGATGCGCATGTGTAACCCTAGTGTGAGTTAAGGACATCAAAGAAGAGGAGAGGCCTTCATCAAAAATGACCCCCAAAGAGAAAAGGAGGCCGTGAGTATCACCAGGTTTTGGGTCTGGGGGGCGACTGTATGCATGTGTGAGTGTGTGTGGAGTATCTGAGACAGAGGCTGGGCAGTCCTGGACCCCTCAAGCGGGTGAGGCCTCCCGGTACCGCGTTTCCAAGATATCCGCAAGGAGACTGGCCAGTAAAGGAGGGAAGTGAAAGAAAAGTGAACGAGTGGAGACCCCAGGAGGGTTTGACCCAGGGGGAAGGAGGGCGTCCCTGGTCCAAGCACCTGTGCGAAGGTCCTTGAGCAGGAGGGATTGACTCAGTAGGGAGAATGAGAAGGAGAGTGATTTAATAGGTTCAATTTCCTTGGAGGGCTTGGTAGCTGGCAATTTAGTATGAGATTAGATGGTGAGAGGACGTGGCTAATAGATTGAGAAAGAGTGAGAAATAGGAGTGGAACAAGTAGATTGAAAAGGCAGTGAGACAGAGTAGTAAGTGAGGAAGTTGAATCATGAGGTGAGTGTGGAAAACCAAGACTCTCTTGGTACCGGGGATCTCTTAGTTTGTTGCTGCCAGAGATGGGTCAGGGAAAAAGTAAGTCCTTAGACCCAGGGGCTGCAGATTGTGTGAAAGAATCGCAGGAGTTTAGGGTATCTGGGAACTTTGAGGGGGGTTCTCAGGAAGGGAGCATTCCTCAGGACAGCCCACTGGCGATGATGATACGGTTTTGGGATGGAATGGGAATCCTGAAGGGGAAAAAGTAAACAAAAATGATTAAGTATTGCATGTTTGAATGGACAAAGGAAATGATCCTGAAAGATATATTGGCCTAAGTTTGGATCATTTGAGGATTGGATTTGCCAGGCTCTAAATATATATGTGAATTCGAAAAACCCTGTTAATCAGCAGGCGAGTGAGTATGCTGCCTTATGGAGTCCTGAGGGGAGAAGTAGGTTTGTTGTTCAGAGGCAGGAAGCTGGGGGTTGCCGATGTTTCCTTTATTAACCAAAGGGAAGGTGGTTAAAAGGAACAGGCAGGAGCCGTGGGACCCACTAAATCAACTCCCACCCCCTTATGGACAACCCAACCAGCTAGCTCAGCCACAGGCCCCTGAGAGTCCCCCCATAAATCCAAATGCACCTCCTATTCAAGAGGAGCTGGTGGCACACAGAACCAGAGGCAGAGGGAGACAAGGGGAGGAAAATGATGGAGATGAGGGGGAAGAAAGGGAGAATCAATTGTACCCACTTAGAGAGGTTCCCATTGTTAGTGTTCAAAAACACATAATCATGGAGCAATTATATGCGGTGCTTTTTATTAAGAGCTCTGGGAATCAGGGTATATTCAACCCAAATCTGACTCCGACCATACATCCGAATTGATCATGTTTTATACTCTATCGTTACATAACTTTCATGTTAATTATTAAACTTATATTGTTCTATTGTATACATAAATTTAGCCCCTCTCTGAATTTCCAACATAGTTTCTCACTATTCTTCTTATGGTTATATAATAATTACATTTAATTACTAAACAATCATCACATCTAACAATTCTATAGTTTATCATACTGCTTATGCAGGTGCAGTTGATCTGGGAAAGCACAAAGTCTAACATTTTAGATTCTATCTTTAACTTTTTCCATGGTTCCACTATCATTCTCCCCCCTTTGAAAGCATTTTCACTTCACTATAGGTGTAAATGTTTTCACTTGATACAGTCCTTTATTCCTCAGTTCGTACTTGGTTCTTCAAATCCAGGGTTGATTTAAATGTTGTCGTGGATGCTGTTATAAACTGGAGAACCAGAAGATGGTGGGCGTGGATCTCGTGTTAGTGCCTTTATTATCCTCTGGTTCCAGGATGTTTTCTTCTGTATCTCTCCCTTTAAGATGCTGTAAACTAACCAAATTGCTAAGAATACCTAAGAATACAATTAGTAAGATTATCACACTCTCAATGATAGATTTAATCCATGAGCTCACATTCCACCCTAATCCTTTAAAGATTTTTTCCTAACCAGCTTGTAGCCAAATCCTTTTGCTTTTCTTGTGCTTCATGATCTATTTGTTTCAACTGATTGATGTCATATTCTACATCTGCAGTTACATTTGGGATATGAACGCAGCAACGATCAACTTGTCCCTTTAAAAATCCACATACTCCATGCTCTTTCAGGAGTAACATATCTAGGGCCAATCGATTTTGTAAAGTCAGTTTTGTGGTGGCTTGTAACTGTATATTTAATTCTTTAAATCCTTCCCGGGTGACTCTTGCCAGTCTACCTACCTGACCTGTAAGTTTGTACAGCATCTCTCTGCTCTTATAGTTTGCTATAGGACCAAGCAATGACTCTAGGGCCCATCCAAATTTCACTCCACTAGAGGGTTCTTGCCAAGTGTCATCTGGATTTTCATTGTCTAGAACTTCTCGTCTTGCTCTTATCTGCAGAAGTTCATGTTTTCCATTAAATGGGGACTTTTTCCAAATTGGACATAAGGTTGGGAGGCCTAAAGTAATCTCCTTTACTTTCCCATCTACAGGCAGATGTGTTGTCCAGGTACCATCACTTGCTGCCCATACAAATTGTCTTGGACCTCGGATTGTAATCCTGGTACACCCTATAATTACTTTATAATTCACTCTGCCTTGGTTATGTTCGATCCCTCTGCAAGCACAACCAATTTGTAGGGCTATTGCCAGGGGTGGCATCTGTTTCATCTCTTCATCATCTGAAGTGCAGTCGTAAGTTTTATTACATGCCCACCAACTTACTTTGTCTGCCCTCGTTCTGCTACTAGTGTCAGTGTTTGTTATTGCTGGATCTGTTTCATTCTCAGGGCCTTCCCACTTAATACAGCAAGCGGTGTTTGCCATATCTTGGAATCTTTGAAGAAAACTCACAGACCACGCACTGTCCCAAGGTTCTATCTGATCTTTCTTATCCTTGGCCTCACATTCCCATACCAGAGTTGTTTCTGTAACTTGCCTTGATTTGGGTACCAGTTTACATGTAATTGTTTTGTTCTTTTGTATTTCAGGTAGTTTTGATGTTATGATTCCCCAGTTTACTGGGTCTCCTCCTGCCTTTGGTATTGGCAGACAGGCAGTTATTCAGCTGGTGTTTTGCATTTTGGCAAAATCTTTGACTAATCCAATCATTACATTCTCAGCCTTAACTGCATTAGAAACCTTTATCACCTGTGTTTCCGTTTGTACCTCTCTCTTCATTCTAGAATGAAGAGTGGTTAGTTGATCACTTTGCATTCCACATCCCAAAGATAATAATAACCATAATGTTAGCACAATTACTGATAGCATTCTGAAAGCAATTAAACACTTCTTATCTGCAGCCTTTGTTCATTCCAGAGTTTATACAGTCTGTGATCCAGAATGGACTTTCTTCACTCGGGTATAGTGAATCCAGGGGTCCACGCCGGCTACTTTGACTGCTGTAAAGGTGGTCAGTAGTACCTGATGGGGTCCACTCCACTTTTCTTTCAGCGGTTCCTCATTGCAGTTCTTGATGTACACCTCGTCTCCTGGATGTATATTATGGACTGGGTTCTCGAGAGTCAGTGGTCTATTCCACACAAGGATACTCCGGAGCCGAGCTAAAGTTTTCCCAAGAGACAGAACATAATTATACACTTCCTGCTTTCCTGTGACATGTACACTAGGGTTAGGCTCAGGAGATTCATATGGTTTCCCATACAATATCTCATAAGGACTGACTGACATCCCACTCCTAGGCTTTATCCGAATCCTCAACAGTGCTATTGGCAAAGCCTGGGGCCACTGCAATTTGGCTTCTTGGCATATTTTACTGATTTGCCTTTTTAGTGTCCGATTCATCCTCTCTACCTGTCCACCTGACTGGGGTCTCCACGGTGTGTGGAGGTCCCAATTTATCCCCAACAATCTACTTACCTCTCTTACTACTGTAGCTATGAAATGGGGTCCCCTATCTGATGATACCCCTAGGGGTACCCCAAACCTGGGAATAATCTCCTGTAGTAACCACTTAACTGTTTCCTTTGCTTGGTTCGTGCGACAGGGAAGGGCTTCTGGCCACCCAGAGAATGTGTCAACCCCCACTAAAAGGTATTTGTATCCTCGAGTCCTTGGTAGTTCTACAAAATCTACCTGCCAATAGTTTCCTGGCTCTATTCCTATCCGAATTCTTCCTAGCTGTGCCTGTCGCCTGGCCACCGGGTTGTTTTTCAAGCAGATATCACATTTTGACATTACTGATTTTGCCATTGTTAACATCCGTACTGAAATTAAACTCTGCTTTAGCAATTTTACCAATGCCTCTGCTCCCCAGTGACATTCGTTATGTTTAATTTGTAGAACTTCTCTCATTATCAAGGGGGGTACCACTATTTGTCCTTGTGTAGTTACATACCATCCCTCTGAATTCTTTTGTGCATTTAGCAAAAGTGCCAGTCTCTCATCTTCTACTGAATATTTTGGTTTTGGAGGCAAATTGAATTGGGATACATTAAGCTTCAAAGGTATCAATGCCATTGTTGTTTGTACCTCTCGAGCAAACTGTCGGGCTGCCCAGTCTGCCTTTCGATTTCCCTCACAGATTTTGGAATTTCCTGATTGGTGTGCTTTGCAGTGTATGATTGCCACTTGTTCAGGTTTTTGTACTGCCTTTATCAATTGCAGGACTGCATCCTGATGTTTAATGTGCGTATCCCGAGAAGATAACAGTCCTCTTTCTTTCCACAGTGCTCCCTCCGTGTACATGCACCACTCCAAAAGCATATTTTGAGTCAGTCCAGATATTTACCTTTTTCCCTTCACTTAATTCTAGTGCCCTGGTTAAAGCAACCAGTTCTGCCTTCTGGGCAGATGTATTTGGTGATAATGCCTTTGCCTCCACTACTGCATTGACTGTCGTTACCGCATATCCAGCATATCTGGTTCCGTTTTCCACGAAGCTGCTCCCATCTGTAAACAGCTCCCACTCCGGCTGCTCTAGTGGGACGTCTTTCAGGTCTTCTCTTGCTGAATAGGTGTACTCTATTACTTCTACACAGTCGTGTTCTAATGGGCCTTCTTCAATTGTGGTACCTAGGAACAAAGCTGGATTCAAAAGGTTAGTTGTTTTTAATGTGATATCATCCTGTTCAGTCAGGACTACCTGGAATTTCATCATCCTGCTGGGAGATAGCCAATGGCCCCCCTTTTGTTCTAAGACAGTGGTTACCATGTGTGGTACATAGACATCTATGTGCCTTCCCATAGTAAGTTTCCTGGCTTCTTGTATCAGGATCACAGTAGCTGCGACCGCCCGCAGACATGGGGGCCATCCGGCACTTATGTTGTCGAGTTGTTTGGAAAAGTAGCCCACCGGCCTTTTCCAGCTTCCCAGACATTGGGTCAGGACTCCTAGTGCTAGGCGCAGCCTTTCATGTACAAACAGCTGAAAATCTTTAGACAGATCAGGTAACCCTAATGCTGGAGCAGTTGTCAGTGCTTCCTTTAATTTTAGGAAGGCTTCTTTCTGTGGTTTGCCCCAGGTGAATGGCTGCGTCTTCTGAGCTTCATACAGGGTTTTGCAATCAGTCCATAGTCCATGATCCACAAGCGACACCATCCTGCCATCCCGAGGAAGACTCGCAGCTCATGTAAATTCTGGGGCTCTGGAACAGCACAAATAGCTTGGATACGATTACTAGTTTTCGTTGCCCTTGTGAAATTTCACATCTCAGGTAAATCACAGTCTGATGTGTGATTTGTGCCTTTCCTCTTGATACTTTATAGCCTCCCATTCCCAGTGAATTTAAAATCTCAACGGTTACCTTTATACAGGTTGCTCTTTCTTCTGTAGCTATTAGTATATCATCAACATACTGCCACAATAAGTATTGGTCTCTTGGTACTTGCCCATTTTCAGTCTAAATCTCCAGTTCCTTCGCCAGTTCGTTTCCGAATAGGGTGGGACTGTTCTTGTGGCCTTGTGAGAGTCGTGTCCAGGTGAGCTGGGTCTTTCTTCCGTTCCCTGGGTTTTCCCACTTAAAGGCAAACAGTTTCCTACTTTCTTTGTCAAGGGGGATGCAGAAAAAGGCATCTTTTAAATCAATTACGGTAAACCATTTATATATCTCCTTTACGGATGTTAGCAATGCATAAGGATTTGTTACCACTGGATAAATGTCCTTTGTTATTTTATTTATTGCTCTCAAATCCTGCACTAATCTATATTCACCATTTGGCTTCTTTACTGGAAGTATTGGTGTATTAAATTCTGATTCACATTCTTCTAAAATTCGGTATTTCAAGAATTTCTCAATAATCTTTACTATTCCTTGCTGTACTTCTGGTTTTATGGGATATTGTTTGACTTGTACAGCCCTTGCCCCTTCTTTTAACTCTACATGCACTGGTTGTGCCAATTTAGATTTCCCTGGTATATCTGTCTCCCATACAGAGGGAATCACTGCATCTTCTACCTCCCTAGGGATAGAGGGGACAGGTTTTTCTTTGATCATTAATATCTGTCTCGTCTTTGATTCAGGTATTTTCATTATAAGCTCTCCATTTTCAAAGGCAATTACTGCATCAAGTTTTGCTGGCAAATCTCTCCCTAAAAGCAGAATTGGACACTCAGGTACATATAAAAATTCGTGTATTATAACCTTGTTTCCAAAACACAAATCTAGGGGTTGCAGGAAAGGCCGTTTTTCCTCTTTCCCTGTAGCGCCGATTATTGTCGCTTCCTTGTCCCCAATTTGTCCTTGCAAATCATTCAATACAGAAAAAGTAGCTCCCGTATCTATTAGAAATCTGACCTCTTTATGCCCTAACTGTATATTTACAAGAGGTTCCTTAACTTGTTCTACCGGTTCTATGTCTAGTCAGCTGGTATACTCCCCCAGGACCATCTCCTTGGTAGCCTGCTGGAACTGATTGCCCTGGTCAAACTGGTTATTCAAACTTGGGCAATTTGGCTTCCAATGCCCCTCCTGCTTACAATATGCACATTGATTCAGGCTTAACCCCTGGGTAACTGGTCTCCTACTCCGACCATTCCTGTTACGTCCCCTGAAATTTGGGTTCCTTCTTCCCTGTATTACTGCCAAAAGATTCTGCTGCTGCCTTTTACTAGCTTCTTTTTCCCGATTGTTATATACCTTCCAGGCGACCTCGAGTAACTTATCCAAATTCCTTAATTCTTCCCCTTCTAATTTTTGCAATTTTCTACGAATGTCATCCTGTGATTGGCCCAAGAATATGAGAGCAAGCTGAACCTTTGCTTGCTCTGTATCCATTTGAAGGTCTGTATATTTCCTTGCTACCTCCTTAAGCCTCTCCAAAAACGCAGTGCGAGATTCCTTCTTTTCCTGTCTAACCTCATATAGTTTGGACCAATTTATAGTTTTGGGCACAGTGTTCTGAACTCCTATTTGGATCCACTCTTGGTATTTCCGTAATCTCCTCATATCGCACAATAAATTAGGGTCCCAATTTGGATCCTCAATTGGGAAATTCACATCTAAATTCCCTGTTACCAGCCCATTTCTAATATTTTCTCTTGCCCTGTCTTTGGCTGCCTTAAGTACCATTTCTTTTTCAGTAGAATCCATCAGAGTATCTAATATTACTTGTATGTCATCCCAGTCAGGATTTTGAGTTTTCATAACCATTTTACTACGCATGCCACTTTATCAGGATTTTCTCTATAAGTTCCGGCTGACTGTTTCCAAATAACTAAGTCTACCAGGGAAAAAGGCACTTTTACAAATACTGGCCCTTCCACTCTGGAAGGGGGCAATCACAGTCCGTTTCCTTATGCCATCTCTATGCACAACTGGAGCATGCTTTGCCCGACCCCAGGTTCTATGGGCTATTTGGGTCACTGATTCATTACCATTGCTATCTTTTTCACTCGCATACCTCTTTCCTCTTTCTATCACAGTTAGGTTTTGCTCATCTTCCGAGGAAGAGGGATCAGGTGATGATGGGAGAGGAGGATAAAGAGGGAAAGGTGTACTAGATGAGAAAGGTTCAGGGGTATGTGGGTGAGGAGCAGGTAGTGGGATAGGGACAGATGAAACAGGTGGGATAGGGTTAGGTTCTCTTGTTCCTATTGGAGCTACTTGTAAATCAATATCTGTATAATTTTCCCTACTCAAGCTTTCTCTTAACGCCAAGTGTTCTAAACAACGTTCCTCACAAACCCCACACTTTGCAGATGTTTTAACCACTATTAATCCACATTGATCCTGCCATTCTGGCTTTCCCCGTAAGTAGAAAAACAGATCAACATATGGGACTTCATCCCATTTTCCTTCTTGTTTACAAAACGACATTAACTGTGAAATAGTGTCATATTGCAGAGTACCGTATTTTGGCCATTTTTCACCATTCTCCAAGGCATATTATGGCCATCATGAATTACAATAATCAATCAACTTAGTTTTACGTAATCCTTCCCCAAAGTTACCTTGTTTCCAATGTGCTAATAAGCACCCCAAAGGAGAATTTTGCAGGATAGGGGTGTTACTGCCCAAAATCCCTTTAAGTTTCTCCATTTCAAAAATACCACAAATGCCGAACCCGCAACGCTTTCGCGATTGTCTTACGGAACGGCGCCTAGGCTTACACCAACAGGAATTCCTTTAGCCCAACCAAGCGTAGCTTTCGCTGCGTCTTATTGGCAGGCATCCAAACCAAAGTAAAAAGCACCTTACCTTTCTCCCAGGGACGTTTGTGAGCAGCGGAAGCGGTCGCGGCCGATGGGCTCCCCGAGAATCCCTCGGTGCCGGCTGGAGCGTGATCGAGTCGCAAACTTGTTCAGCAGCACTCACAAGGGTCCCTTCTGGGTTCGCCAAAATGTTAGCGTTCAAAAACACATAATCACAGAGCGATTATATGCGGTGCTTTTTATTAAGAGCTCTGGGAATCAGGGTATATTCAACCCAAATCTGACTCTGACCATAGATCCGAAATGATCATGTTTTATACTCTATCGTTACATAACTTTCATGTTAATTATTAAACTTATATTGTTCTATTGTATACATAAATTTAGCCCCTCTCTGAATTTCCAACATAGTTTCTCACTATTCTTCTTATGGTTATATAATAATTACATTTAATTACTAAACAATCATCACATCTAACAATTATATAATTTATCATACTGCTTACGCAGGTGCAGTTGATCTGGGAAAGCACAAAGCCTAACATTTTAGTTTCTATCTTTAACTTTTTCCAGGGTTCCACTATCACCATGGCAAATCCAGGACAGAGGCCACCTATTGGTTATGTGAGTGTTCCCCTAAAGACCGGGGATGTCAGGGAGTTTAAGAAGGAGATGGGTACACTGATAGAGGACCCCGTCGGAGGCAGAAAAGTTAGATCAGTTTTTGGGACCAAACACATATACCTGGGTGCAGATGCAGTCTATGCTAGGAATTTTGTTTACAAGAGAAGAGAGAGAGATGATCAGACAGGCAGGAATGTGGATTTGGGACAGAGAACTGAGGGACAAGGGCGGAGTGATCAGAAATGCCCTATCCAGGATCCAAATTGGAATAATCAGAATGCAGAGCATAGGTAGAATATGAGTGATCTCCGGTGGATAATAGTTCAAGGAATTTGTGGGTCAGTGCCTAGGGGGCATAATATAGGAAAAGCTTTGAGTGAGCAGCAGAGAAAGAATGAGTCCCTGGCAGAATGGTTAGAGAGATTAAAGAAAGACTTGCAATTATATTCAGGCATAGATACTGATACTGCAGCGGGGCAGGTTCTTTAAAAACTCAGTTTGTAGCAAAATCCTGGGGAGACATCAGGAAGAAGCTGGAAAAATTAGAAGATTGGCAGGACAGGAGACTTCAGGAATTACTGAGAGAAGCACAAAAGGTGTATGTAAGGAGAGATGAGGAAAAGCAGAAGGCAGATGCATGAATTTTGGTGGCGGCAGTTAAAGAAATGCAGGCAGCTTTGATTACAGAAAAACCTGCAGGAAAGAACAGAGCAGATGTCAGGATCTATTTTTAGGAACACAGGACCCATGTGTTTTTCTTGCCACAAGAAGGGGCATTTAAAAATTCTTGCCCTACCTTGAGGGGTGCAGGCCCCACCTGTTTTTACTGTCATAAAAAGGGGCACCTACAAAAAAGTTTTAGGAAGAAACAGCAAGAGGAGAAAAATTTTCAGGAGGATTAGGGAGGTCAGGGGCTCTATTTAATGAAGGGGACCAAAACACCACCAGAAGAGCCCTTGATAAAGTTCAAGATAGGTCCCCATAGTAAAGAAGTTGTATTTTTAGTGGATACTGGAGCTTCTCGGGCAACAGTTAGAAAATTACCCCAGGGATGTAAGATAAGTCATGAGCGAGTTCCAGTAATTGGAGTTAAGGAAGAGGCTTTTCCCGTTCCTGTAATTAAAGGGGTGCAAATTGAAACAGATGACAAATTTGGAGTAAATGATTTATTGTTGATACTGGAGGCCGAGAATAATTTATTAGGCAGAGATCGAATAATAGCCTTGGATTTACAGATAAAACCCTGTGAAGAAAAACTTAAAAGTTATTCTTTAACTGGAGAGGACAATCTGGAAATTAATGATACGGTTTGGCATTCGGGTGAAGGGGGGAACCTCAACATTCCGCCTATTAAAATTGAAATACAGAATCGAGAAGTACCAATCTGAGTGAAGCAATATTCAATATCACTAGAGGGGCGGAAGGGATTAAAACCAGTGATTGAAAATTTGATACAGCAAGGAATATTAGAACCTTGCACGTCACCCCCTAATACTCCCATCTTACCAGTAAAGAAACCTGACGGGAGTTACAGGCTGGTTCAAGATTGAAGGGCAATAAAACAAAGGACTATTACACATTTTCCAATAGTGGCTAACCCATATACTTTGTTGAGTCAATTGCCTCCTAATTACATGTGGTATAGTGTGGTGGATTTAAAAGATGCCTTTTGGCCTTGCCCTTTGGATGAGGGCAGTAGAGATTATTTTGCTTTTCAGTGGGAAGATTGGGAGACAGGTAGAAGAGAACAGCTCAGGTGGACGGTACTACTGCAGGGTTTCACTGAGTCACCTAATCTTTTTGGGAGAGCATTAGAAAATCTCTTAAAACTTTTGAGTTGCCTGAAGGAATCAAGTTGTTACAGTATGTGGATGATTTGTTATTAGCAGAGGAAAGGGAGGAGAAAACTAGGAGGAGCACTATTCATTTGCTGAATTTTTTTAGGTGAAAATGGTCTGAAAATATTCAGATCCAAATTACAGTTTGTGGAGTCAGAAGTCAGGTACTTAGGTCATTGGATCAGTAAGGGAAAGAAAAAGCTGGACCCTGAGAGAGTTTGAGAAATATGAAACATGGGACCCCTGAAATAAAAAATAAGACAGTTTTTAGGTCTTTTGGGTTATTGCAGACAGTGGATTGAAGGATTTAGTGGAAAAGTGAAATTTTTGTATGAAAAATTGCCTACAAACCATTTTAAGTGGACTACGGAGGATTAGAAAAAATTTGAAGAGGTTAAAGAAGTTTTGTTGCAGGCTCCTGTACTAAGTCTTCCTGATTTGGGAAAACCCTTTCAGTTATTTCTAAGTACAACTCATCAGACAGGGGTACTGACTCAAGACTGGGCAGGAAGCTTGAAACCAGTGGGCTATTGTTCAAAACTATTAGATCCAGTTAGTAAAGGCTGGCCAACATGTTTAAGGCTTTGGTAGCGCCTGCCTTGCTAGTGGAAGAGGCCCAAAAAGTAACCTTTGGTGCACCTTTGGAAGTATACACCCCTCACAATATTAGGGGAATTTTAGCACAAAAAGTTGAAAAATGGTTAAGAGATAGACGAATACTGAAGTATGAGGCTGTCTTGATTACCTCCCCTGAATTAGACTTGAAGGTGACACAAGTACAGAGCCCTGCTCAATTTCTTTATGGGGATCCAGGGGAACAGCTGATACATGATTGCATAGAGGTTACAGAACTACAAACGAAAATACATCCAGATTTGGGAGACCAAGAATTACAAAGGGGAGAAAAGTTAGTTACAGATGGGTCATCTCGGGTAGTGAGTGGGAAAAGAAAATCAGGTTATGCTATAATCAGTGGGGGACAGCTTGAGGTAAAGGAGTCTGGTCCCCTTAGTCCATCCTGGTCAGCACAAGCTTGTGAACTTAATGCATTACTCCGTGCATCATTAATACTAGAAGGGCGAGAAGGGACTATTTATATGGACTCCAGATATGCTTTCACTGTAGTACATACTTTTGGAAAAATTTGGAAGGAAAGGAGACTTATAAGCACTCAAGGAAAAGGGTTAGTACACGAGAGATTGATAATTCAGATACTTGAAGCTTTAAAGGGCCCAAAGAGAATAGCAGTGGTTCATGTAAAGGGGCACCAGAGAGGGAGGGATATTAGAGACAGAGGAAATAATCTGGCCAATGAAGAAGCAAGAAGAGCAGCCTTAAGGAAAAGAGATACTGAAATCATGACCTTAAAAGAAACAGTCATTCAGCAGGAGACACTTTCCCTTTCTCTAGCAGAACTGGCAGCTATAAGGAAATTAGGAGCAACATTTAAGGAGGGAAAGTGGGTTCTTCCTGATGGCAGGATTATGATGCCAAAGCCAGTGGCACGTCAGATCTTAGATAACTTGCATAGACAGACACACTGGGGAACAAGAGCCCTTTGTGATCACTTTTTAAAATTTTATGGGTGTATAGAGATATTTGAAAGTGGAAAACAAATTACCCAGGGGTGTCTAAGAACGTGTTGAGGAGCCCTCTCTCTGGAGAACACAAAACAGCCTACAGGCCATTTGAAAAGATCCAGGCTGACTTCACAGAATTGTCTAAAGTGGGTCAGTGGAAGTATTTGTTAGTTATAATAGATCCATTAACTCTGTGGGAGAAGCATTTCCAGCAGCTTGGGCTACAGCTCAAACGGTGGCTAAAATATTGTTAGAACATGTAATTCCAAGATTTGGATTAGTGAGGGTCATTGATTCAGACCAGGGTACACATTTCACTGCAATTTTAGAAACTGAGATTGATAACACCTGTTGTTAAAAGACCTCAGAGACAAGTAAAACGTTGGGAGTGCGGTGAACATGGTTTAAAGTGTCATCTCTGGATGTGTATTGTTTGCACACTTTGCTTTAGCTTATGGTTGAGAGTAACTAAGAGGGAAGAGAAGGAGAGACAATTGATTTGTTGGTTTTGCTATGGTTATGTATTTAGCTGGCTAACTATAGAACGCATTGCTAGTGATTTTTTGAGATACCTTTGAGACTGGGAGACGGGACCCTTCCAGCAACAACTGGATTAACAGAGAACTTAGATCAATTGGTTCTTGCTATATTGGCTGTAGCACAAATAAGAGAACGAGCAATTAATGGCCTTATAGACCAGTGTCTTATAATCAATAGTTGTTGTGGAGAAGAAGTCTATATACCGCATCATAGGCACATTCCAGGGGCATATTGGTGCTGCAAGTTTGCCTATTGGAGGCGGCGACTTAATGAACTCCCCGCCCTTGAAGCAGAAAATAATTGGTAAAATCATATTGTGGTTGGCATATCCCAGAGATTTTGGAAAATACAGGTTTATGGTGTTTCAGCCTAACCTTTTCCCTGCTCTTTTAATTTTAATTATCTTTTCTTAACCAGCCTGAACTGGGAAATGGCATTTAAAAGGGGAAAAGCAAGCTCTGTGGGGCTATGGGTACCAAGGAAACTAAAACCACCAGTGACTAGATCCCGGGATATTACCTTTGCTACTGAGAAGACTGGCATCTCAGCCCTTGGTTGCAACCCAAGGGGCCTTGAGAATGGTAGAAAGGTAGATTTCCTGAGGATTATTTTCACTGTGTTTATTATGGTACCCTGGACAGTTGGCCAAAGCCAGAAAGCCACACTGGACAGAGTTCAAGAAATGAAAGTATCGGCAATGAAAAAGCAAACAGAAAAAAACCAAGTCCCAGCAATTTCAACATTTGTGACTATTGCAATCACCCTGTTTGGATTAGGGACAAAATAGAATCTCTGTTAGTTCTGCCTGCTACAATTGCAGTACCTTTATAGATGTTTGTGTTAAAAAGGGAAAGATGTATTGGGTAAGGAAAAATTTGGAATACCATGAACGAGCTCCTTATCCCCATGGTGATCAGATTTGCCCTCAATATGAAAGATTCTTTTGTTTTGAAAGCGATGATAATGGAGATGATCCAAGTATAGGCATAGGAGGCCAGGAAATAAGAGAAAAATTAAAAGAGAACAGGAAAGAAGAAAAGGAACCAAAGGGGAATAGAGGAAAGAACAGGAGAAAAAAGAGTCAAAAGAACTGGCCGAATTGTAAAAACAACTAAAACAGCACTACAAAGATTGGGACCTGCCAGCCTCAAAAAGAATCCGTTTGTGGGATTGATGCAAGAGATTGCTGCAGAATTGGGATTACCCAAATGTTGGATTTATGGGGGTCTAAAAATGGCTGAAACATGGCTGTGGAAAGGTGAGAGCTTAGCTCCAGAGCAATTTTTAAAATGGAACCACACCCAAATTTCTGGAACATTGAAGAGATCTGAAAGATAGATTTTAAGCCATCAAGTAATTGGAACCATTTGTATAACCTGAGAAGGAAAGAAATGTAATAAAATAGTGCAGCATACTCCTGTTAAGTCCACATTAGTAGTCAATACAGATAATGGTTCAAAAGTTTGGTGACCTGAAATTCCTGATGGATATGGGGGACCAAGAAAAGAAATAAACTGTGAGTGGGATGATCAAATTGATTTATGCTGGTACAGAAGTCCTGGAGCTAACCCCTACCAATCCATCAGCAGCCTGAGGTCTTATTGGGAACAGCCAGAGAAAACTGATAAGAAATGGAAAGCCCCATAGGGGATATATCAGATTTGTGGGCAACGAGCATACAGTGAGTTACCTCAAAAATGAGGAGGAACCTCTACCTTAGGAGTAATACAACCCTCCTTCTTTGTTCTACTGAGGTCTAGGAACAATACGTTAGGAACTCCATTGTATGAAACCATGCAGCGGAAGAAAAGAGATTTGAATTTCAATTTTCCAACAGCAGGAGGGAACCAAAAATGGGGAGAGGACAAATGGCCTGCAGAAAGAATTATAGCATATTATGACCCAGCAACATGGGCTCAGGACGGGCCATGGGGATATAGGACCCCAATTTACCTGTTGAACTGATTGATAAGGCTCCAAGCAGTAGTGGAAGTGGTGTCAAATAACACCTCCGGTGCCCTAAAATTGCTGGCCAGGCAATATTCACAAATGTGGGCGTTTGTGTACCAAAACAGGATTGCCCTAGACTATCTGTTAGCAGAAGAAGGAGGAGTTTCTGGGAGATTTAATGAATCTGAGTGCTGCATAGAAATTGATGATTATAGAGAAGCTATCACCGAACATGCGGAGGAAATTAAAAGGGTGGCTCATGTGCCAGTACAAATGTAGAATTCAATCTTGAAAGCAGATTGGTGAGATAACCTCTTTGGAGGTGTTTGGTGGAAAAAGTTAGGATTCACGTTGTTACGTTCAGCTTTGGGACTTTTGTTTCTGCCTTGTATGATTCCGTGTTTTAGTAGGCTAATTCACTTGTGATTCAAGGGATGCAGATTACAACAATGCCTCTAGATCCAGAATCAGCAGTGAAAGGAAAACCAAGATCTATAATGGTAGTAAGAGCTAAATCGACCTGTGTTAAAGAACAAGGAACCAATTAACTGTGGGCAGGACCTGGAGAGATTGAAACACAGGAAATGCTAACCAAATTTGAAAAAGAGTGTGAAAAACTAAAGGCAGCGAGAGAAATGCTAGAAAAGTTTGAAGTTGAAATGAGACAACAAGAAAATCCAAATTCTGAAGAATATAAAGGATATCAGGGCACAGATTTTTTGATAAAGCACAAATCAATGATGAAGAAGAGAAATGGGGGATTTGTGGTAAACAAGTATGATTCGTGCTGACAAAATTAAAACAGTAATCAATATTCATACAGTAATTAATATTTGGAAATAATAACACAGTTAAAACGTGTCATACCAAGAAAGAAAGGGAGAGGAGGGGTTCGAACCCCCTCTTTCCTGCAGATGTTCAAAGCAGGAAAAAGCAAGAGATATCAGATACTAAAAATTAACAGAAAGAAAGGAAAATCTGGTTGGGTCCCAGGAAAATGCCAGCTATAAGAGATTTATTGCTTTGAAGCTTAAATATAATATTATGTTCGTTTTGGCTTGCATTATGCTAGCTTAGTGTACATGCGTAACCCAAAAGTGAATTAAAAGACATCGAAGAAGAGGAGAGCCTTCATCCAAAGATGACCCCCAAAAAGGGGTGCGACCACCAAAAGAATGGTGGAGCATGCGTAGTAAAGGTGGTGATGAGGGCGGAGGTAGAAGTGTGATGAATCGAAAATGGGAGGAGATGCCATTGGCATATGGCATAGAAGAGGAGAATCATCAATTGGCAAGCTTGTTCGTGAGGTGGCAAGGGTCCAAGAACCTTGCAACCTGTACCCCACAGTTATCTTTTGCTTATGCACTATTATTGGAACCAAATGATCCCTTATTTTTAATCAAATTATATTGTCAATATTTCAAGTGTATCCAATTTTATATATTTTCTAAACTATTCAATTAGATTTGCTAATACCTCTAATATTGTTAGGTTTTTCTGATGATGGGGTAATTGGGGAAACATAACAATGAGCACAAAGCCTTTATTTCTGCAAGCTCAGGGATGCTGGGGGGATCTTTGCACCATCAGGCCGAGGTACAAGGCTCGGGATACTCCAAAGGAACAGAGCCAGCCCCCTTGAGTGGGAGAAGGTGCGGCCTCAGTTGCAGCCCCGGGTGCCTCCTGTGGGCCAGGGCACGGCCCTGGCTGTAAATGTGTTGGGCTGCAGCACAGGGCCAGGGCGGAGCTCAGCACCATCATCAGAGCCCAGGGCCGCGGCCCTTCCCTGCCGGGACACGAGCCTGGTGCGGCCTGAGCAGCCCGGCCTGGCCCCAGGGGATGGGCTCCACCTGTCCGCTGTGCCCGCAGGCCAGGCCCAAGGCTTTGCAAGAGGCTTTCTCCCAGCTTTGCAAAACCTCGGCCAAGTGACCCTCTGCTGTGCTGAGAAGAGTAAAGAACCCCCTCAAATGTAACCCCGCTGCACACCTCATGAGGGATCCCTGCACACCTTAGGAGTGGCCATCAATATTCCTTGGTGATTCATGAGGGATCCCTGAACCCCTCAGCAGGGACCCCAAAATATCACTTTGTGCCTCATGAGGGACCCCTTCACCTCTGAGCACAGACCCCAAAATATCACATTGTGTCTCATGAGGTTCAGGCCCAGATCATCCCCCAGAAGGCAATGTGCCCTCAGCCCAGGGACGCTCAGCATGGGCTCCCCCAGCCCTCGGGGCCCCGCCGCTGGTCACAGCAGCCCCTGCCTGGCTCCTGCCTGCCCACACCATGGGCATCCACGGCTGCTCCTGGGCACGGAGCTCAGCCTGTGCTGCTGCCGGGTGGGCTTTGCTGCTGCTGCTGCCACCCGGACACTGGGCTGGCAGCTCCATCTCTTTATTGCAAGAGAAGAGCTCATTCGGGAAGTGCTGCAGTGCCCGATTTCTTCAGCCCGACTATCTGCCAACACCACCACCCAGAGTGGGCCGCCGCCAGAAAACTGTCAGCTCTGGGGTTTGGCTGTAGGGCACAGCTGCTTTACAGCACAGGTGGACTGCGCTGTGGTAGAGACAAGGAACAGGGAGAGCTCTTCTGTATGTTTGTTCCCTGCCGACTCGGCCACACAATGACACTGAATTAAAGCCATACACCGATTTCCAAACTGGGGAGGTCCCTGGGGAGGACACAGTCCAATTGGGAGAAACTGAGGGTGGAACACAAGGCAGGGAATACAATGTTTAAACCAATAGGGGATTACAGGGGAGGAGGACAACTTAAACAAACCAATAGGGTTTCAAAGAATACCAAATGGATAGGGAAGTATCTAGAAAGAGGGGCAGGCTTGGGAAGGGATTGACATTGAATGGGAGGAGGAACAGGAAACAAAAGGGCCGGTCTTTGGGGATATGGACAACTAGGGAAAAACCAGCAATACAGGGGGGAATCGAGCAACTCATTGGAAATAAAATATGGTATAACAATACCAAACAAGGGGGTGTGATAAAACTGACTACAATGATCGAATTACAATCAAAAACATGCACTGCAACCGGGAAGCTCTCAGTCAGGGCTCTGTTGAGCGCTTCCAAATCCTTTCCAGCATCAACAGAAGTTCAAACATGCCCTTATCCCAAGCAAACAGAGTGTTCCCCAACAGCAACCCATTCTGAGGTCCTCTGAGAAATGTGTATTTTATGATTGGCTTTTTGCAAATATAGCAGCCACAGGACACCGAAATCTTTCACAGAGAAAGAATTTACTGCTTTCCTATCAGAAGAAACTGACTTCTGCCTCGCTCAGCCCACAAGAAGCCGGTTAGGACTAAGAGGGAGAAGTTGACGATGACCAGACAGAATCCTGTGCTTGAATGGAATTTATGCATCATGTATGAGATGCATGAATATGCAACAGGTTATTGTTTCCAAGGGTTAATCCTCCGTTCAAGTCTGTCCTTTATCAGGCTTATGCTGCTCAGAAAATAGGTACCCAGATGTCTGTAGCTCTATCTTTCTATTGTCTCCTATTCTCCTAATCCAAATTGTCCAAAATTTTTATCACTCTAATGATATTGCTATTTTAATAACCATTTTATTATTAATAAAATTTTAAAATTTTGAAAACAACTCATTAACATTTTTCACACCTCTTCTGGGAATCAGGAACACGTGTGGTGGGGCTGGCTGCACCTGTGGGAGCAATGGGGAGCGTCAGCCCGTGCTGTGCTGCACTGCTGAGCTGGCAGCACGGTGGATGCGGGCAGGACGTTCCCCGTTTCCCCCAGAGCCGGGGCCTGCAGGCACCTTGCCGCCCCTTGGCACAGGCTGTGCCACCCAACAAAGCCCAGCAGGCCGGGAGGAGAGCCCGGGGCCAGCGCAGCTGCTTGGGCAGTGCCTGCTTGGAGGGACACGGGCCAAAGCCATCCCTGAGCAGCCACTGCCAGCCCTGGCCCTCCCTGCCCCGTGACAGCTCCCCCAGCCCCAGGGCAAAGAGTCCCTGTCAGGACCCAGTGCAGCCCCTGCCCAGTCGAGAGCCAAGGCTGGCTCTGGCCCTGGGCTCGCGGCAGGGCTCCCGCTCGGGGCTGCTCCTGTGCCTTGGGCCTCTGGGCACTCAGGGCCAGCTCCGGAGCAGCTGCAGCAGGAGGGACATTGGTGCACGAGTCCCCTTTCCCCGGGGCTGTGAATGAGCTCCAGAGGCCTCCAAGGCTCCAGAGGCCTCCAAGCCTCCAGAGGCTCCTCCAGCTTTGGCTGGTACTGGGCCATGCAAGGGTAGGCTCTGGTGGAAAGAGCTGCCACCACACAGCCCCCCCAAGGGCTGACCGTGGCAGAGCAATTACCTCCTGCGCCAGTGCCCATGTCTGGCATCTCCTCCTTTCCTGCAGCAGGGGCTGCCAGTCGGCCTCTGCTTGCTTGGGGAAACACTCCCTTCTGTCCTGCCTTTTGCTCCATCACTTGAAAAAGGAAAAAGTTCAGCTGGATCAGATGGAACAATTTCTGATTTCTTTTGGTGGCATCTTCAGGAAATCATGCTTATCAAAAATGGGGATAAGATTCAAAACCATCTGCCCTTTTGGGGCTGGGCCAGGGCCCACCTTCCTCCAAATAGCTGCCAGGCCTGAGTAGAAGGTGTGAGGGGATTGTGCAGGGCAAGGGCACACACGTGCATGGCTCTGTCCTGGCACCTGCAGCGATGCCCCCTTGGCCGAGCTTTGGGCTCTGAGCTGGCAGCTCTCCCAGGGGAAAGGCCTTGACCTACCCTCGCCATGTCCCAGAGGCTCAATCCTGAACGTGGGTTGGGAAGCCACATCACCTTCACCAACAGGTTCAGCTGCAAAGAAAGGGAGGACAAAACAGCTCCTGTGACACTGCAGGAGATCCTCAGGCTGCAGAAAAGGCTCAGCCCCAGGGCACAGCCCTGGGCCCAGCCCCTTCCCTCTCTGCTTTTCTCTGTGACTGCACAGACCACACGGAAGGACACAGTGGCATTGCACATGGGAGGAGGATGGACGGCTAAATGCTCCTTCCTCCCACTGACAGTCATCCTGTGGGATCACTCAGGGCTCCAGAAAGGAGCAGGGCAAGGTTTTCAGAACCCTTCTGCCCTGACTTAAGCTCAAAAGAAAATGGCAGGCAGATGAACGAGCTCTTGCCACTTGGATACTGATTAATATGTGACTAGAAAGGGAAATTCAGAACTTACCTCTAGCATTCTTCAAGACGTTCGAAATGTCATTCAACAACAATTCTAAATCATCAAAGTCCTGATTCAAATCTAGAAGGGAGCAAAGACCAGACCCATTTCCATGATGCACTGGCATCCCCTTCTCCCTCCGGGAACTGGGCACTGCAAGGGGGTTGGGTCAGGCAGTGGGGGCCAGATGTCAATGCACAAGGCCAGAGCTGCACAGGGGCCTGGGGAGCTCTGGGCTGGCTCCTGGTCACTCTGCACCCTCTTTGCAGGCCCTGTGACACATCCCTGGAGAGGAAACAGGGCCAGCCCAGGGCCCGTGGGGGCTCTCTCCCTCCCCCAGAGGAAACCCTCCCTAAAGGCCTGGGGAAAACCATCCCCAGCGCTTCCCGGGGAGCAGGGAGCGCTGTCCCGGGAAAGGGGAGCCAGGCTGCCGGCTCACCTGCTCGCCGCGCTTGCAGCGGAGCAGCCTGGGCAGCCCTGGCAGGCAGGGCCACGGCCAGGAGGAGCAGGAGGAAGAGGCGCAGAGCAAGGGCCATGCTGCCTTGCCCTCTGCCAGTCCCGCAGCTCTTGCTGCCACCGCTGTCCTGACACCGCTGTCCCAATGTCAGCACCACTGCTGCCACCGCCGCTGCTGCTGCCGCAACAGTTGTGCGCAAGCACTGACTGCTCGCTCCTTGTGCTGCTGTGCAACCACGGGGCTCTGCCACCTCTGTGACCTCAGAGCCTGCTGTGACCTCATGGCTGGGGCAGGATTTTGTTAGAATGGATCTCAAGTGGTACCCTTCCAGAGAGGAGAGGATGTCCGTCCTCGTACCTATTTACAATGTCATTTTGTTTTTCACAGGAAGTGAGTTATAAAACATTGGACAAGTGAGGCTTTTCATGGTTCTACATACAACAGCAATGCCAAATCCAAAATTCCACTCATGTTGGTGATTCCCACTATTGCAGGCAGCAAGCAGCCCTGGCATGCTAACACCGAGTCCCTGCTCTGCGCTGTGCGGCCATTTGGCCCGTATTTAAAAAGTGAAGAACTTGATGCCAAAGATGACAAAAATTATGCAACACGGGACATCAGGGTACCTGCACGCTTTAGGGGACACCCAAACCAGGTGCACATCTTATGGGTGTCCTCAGCCGCCCTAAAATCCCCCTGTGGCCTCCACAAGAGACCCCCAAGCCCTGCTCAATTTACAGCTGTCCCTCAGCCCCTGTACACCTTTGGGCATACATTAAATTCCCTGCACAATTTCTTGCTGTCCCCAGTCCCCCGCACAGGACAGAGGTGACCCAAAGCCCCTGCATGCCTTTAGAGGGACCCAAACATAACACTCAGGGAGCAGCACCAGTGCTGAGCCATCTTCTGTCTGTTTGTGTTCACCATGTGTCCCTGGGTGAAGAGATGAGGCCTGGCGGACAAATCCCCACTCTGCTCATAAGAGATCCTGGGCTGCCACAGGCCCAGTGTCTGTCGGGCTCTGAGCTCATCCCTCAGGCTATGAAGGACTTCCTTCAGAGTCCAGCCTCTTTCCATTGTTCTCAATGAAAGCACCTCCCGATGGCTTCCCTCTTTCCCTGGGCATGCCACTGGAGGTGGCCCAGGCCCAGCTGATGCCAGGGAAGGCAATGTGCCCTCAGCCCAGGGACGCTCAGCATGGGCTCCTCCAGCCCTCGGGGCCCCGCCGCTGGTCACAGCAGCCCCTGCCTGGCTCCTGCCTGCCCACACTGTGGGCATCCACGGCTGCTCCTGGGCACGGAGCTCAGCCTGTGCTGCTGCCAGGTGGGCTTTGCTGCTGCTGCTGCCACCCAGGCACTGGGCTGACAGCTCCATCTCTTTATTGCTAGAGAAGAGCTCATTTGGGAAGTGCTGCAGTGCCCAATTTCTTCAGCCTGACTAGCTGCCAACACCACCACCCAGAGCGGGCCGCCCCCAGAAAACTGTCAGCTCTGGGGTTTGGCTGTAGGGCACAGCTGCTTTACAGCACAGGTGGACTGCGCTGGGGTAGAGACAAGGAACAGGGAGAGGTCTTCTGTATGCCTGTTGCCTGCCGACTCGGCGACAGAAAGACACTGAATTAAAGCCATACACCGATTTCCAAAATGGGGAGGTCCCTGGGGAGGATACAGTCTTTAGCCAATTGGGAGAAACTGAGGGTGGAACACAAGGTGGGGAATACATTGTTTAAACCAATAGGGGATTACAGGGGAGGAGGACAACTTAAACAAACCAATAGGGTTTCAAAGGATACCAAATAGATAGGGAAGTTTCTAGGGAAAGGGGTAGGCTTGGGGAGGGATTGACATTGAATGGGAGAAGGAACAGGGAACAAAAGGCAGGTCTTTGGGGAGATGGACAACTAGGGCAAAGCCAACAACACAGAGGGGAAAGGAGCAACCCATTGGCAATAAAATATGGTATAACAATACCAAATAAGGGGGTGTTATAAAACTGACTACTAGGACCGAATTACAATCAAAAACATGCACCGCAACAGGGAAGCTCTCAGTCAGGGCTCTGTTGAGCACTTCCAAATCTTTTCCTGGCATCAACAGAAGGCCACAACTTGCCCTTATCACAAGCAAACAGTGTTCCCCAACAGTAACCTCTTCCAAAGCCCTGTGAAACATGCTTGTTTTATGATTGGCTTTTTGCAAATATTAAAATGAAATTTATATGTGTTGTCTTAGAAACTAATGCTGTATTAATTTTCTCAAGTAGTCTTATAAATATAATTTTAGGTTATAACAGAATGTTAAAATATAAACGACACTATGTAAGATACTTGTTTGAAAGCAAGGGCTCATAGCGAGGTAGCAGCCATAGAACACTGCAATTTGTCAGAGAAAAAGAATTTATTGCTCTCCTATCAGAAGAAACTAAATTCTTCCTGCCTCGCTCAGCCCTCAGAAAGCTGGTTAAGACTAAGAGGGAGAGGTTGATGATGACCAGACAAAATCCTGTGCTTGAATGGAATTTATGCATCATGTATGAGATATATGAACATGCAACAGCTTATTCTTTTTAAGGGTTAATCCTCTGTTAACATGTGTTATTTTTCGACCTATATTGCCCAGACAATAGGTACCCAGATGTCCGTAACTCTTTGTTTCTATTGTCTCCTATTCTCCTAATCCAAATTGTCCAAAAATTTTATCGCTCTAATGATATTGCTATTTTTATAAACATTTTATTATTAATAAAATTTTAAAATTTTAAAAACAAGTGATTGACATTTTTCACACCTCTTCTGGGAATCAGGAACACGTGTGGTGGGGCCAGCTGCACCTGTGGGAGCAATGGGGAGCGTCAGCCTGTGAGGTGCTGCACTGCTGAGCTGGCAGCACGGTGGATGCGGGCAGGACGTTCTGCGTTTCCCCCAGAGCTGGGGCCTGCAGGCACCTTGCCGCCCCTTGGCACAGGCTGTGCCACCCAACAAAGCCCAGCAGGCCGGGAGGAGAGCCCGGGGGCAGCGCAGCTGCTTGGGCAGTGGCTGCTTGGAGGGACACGGGCCAAAGCCATCCCTGAGCAGCCACTGCCAGCCCTGGCCCTCCCTGCCCCGTGACAGCTCCCCCAGCCCCAGGGAACTGACTGACACAAACTCCACAGCCAGCAAAGAGATTGTCCCAGTAATTGTCTGCTGCTCTTCTTCCCTGCAGTTGGTCCCAGAAACATCCCTCACACTGCTCTAAATGCCCACACATGGGCTGACCAGCCCCTATGCTTTTCCAGTCTGCTCTCTGAAATTTTGCAACAAATCCACCAATAAATTACAGGTTACCTCTGGGAATTGCACACTACAGTTTGCTTCATTTTTTCCCAATACCTGGAATGTCCTGTATATAGTAATGCTCTTAAGGATCTCTGGTACTTTACAGCAATTTTTTTGTACTGAGACAGATGAAACAGCCTTACTGGTTTTACTTTTGGCAGGTCTGGTTTCTTCCTTAGCGTGATGGTTTACTTATTATCTACATGTAAACTTATTTTTATTTATGTCTTTTTGTTCCCCAAGCAATTATTTTGACAATCTGTCATTCACTTCTTAGTCACTGTTACATGTATGAACAATTTTGAATCTCTTTCTATAGGAATAGAAAGCTGTATTTGTAATTTTGATCGCACTCTGGCTTCACACCACAGGCCTGATTTGTGGCTCAATGCCTGGATGCCTGTCTGAATTAAAACAATGTTTGTGAGGCAGCTGAAGAGCTTAGACCTCAGAGATTAAAATTCCTGGGAGGAGAAGAAAGAAGAAAGTATAAAATTGTGTTTCAAAGGCTGTTTTTTCACTTCTAGTATGCCAGAAGTGTGGTAGACTACACATGTCTTCAAGTGCCATTTAATTCCAGAACAACTCTCTACAGTGCCAGACACCAGGACAAATTACTCAAGACTTTGCCTCCCAATGCATCAGCTTTAGTTAGAGCAAATCCACAAAGCAACCTTGCCACTGTGTGAATGGCAAGAAGAATTTGCTTGTGAACAGGTGAATATGTCCCGCTCAATCATGACCAAAATTTGCCTTGACTTGGAAGCAAGTAGACAAGGAGCAATGCAGTATTTAGGTTTTATCTAGTGATAAATGGGGCAAGAAGCTGTACAACTTCCCTGTTTTACAGGACACAAGTACTGATACAGCCAATAATGTGCCCACATGAAGGGATCTTCAGGACATTGCTTTATTTCTTAACCAGGAATAGGCAGCAAAATGGTGGCACTTATCTGAGCTGGAAGCCGTGTTCCTCTCCTGTTTTTCCTTTATTGGAATTACCAATGTTATAAATGATCAAATCATGAGCCAAAATTGTCAAAAATTTAGCAAAGGTTTATTAATTTGTCTGTGAATTTTGGTCTTTGAAACCACCACAGCCAAAGAGACAGCATCGAGCCCGGGAAAGCCGCCGGGTGAACCTGTATCTGACCTCCCGAGTGTCAGAGTCTACCCAGTTCACGCACGCTGCTTCTTGCAACGAGGTTTTATGCAGTTTATTCTGCCCGAGGCAAAGATGACCAAATTTCCTTTGTATCTCTTCACGTGCATTGCTGTTTCTTTCCATGGGCAGAGCTGGACAAAGGCCGAGTCCAGGTGTGCCATCGGCGTTAATCGGGTCCAGGGATGCCGTGTATTCAGCTGCACCAATTTGGCACCACTGACTATCTTGATAGATGCAACTGGCAAGGTGATAATCACTCTTAGGTGGCTCCCCATGACTCAAGAAACCAGTGATCATCGCCATGGAAGCTTCTATTCTTACGTTAAGGTGTTGATTGTTATCTTAACTTGTGTCCAGGAGCTAGTTGAATCTAAATAGAGAGCTGCTCCGAGCCAAGATGGTCAAAGATATGATTTTGGATTTCACAATATTTTATACCATTCATTAACAGCATGAATTATCCCTACCATATATTACACCAATACTACTGATGGCACATGCCTTGGCTTGTCTGGCCCCTGCAGCTGAACCAAATAGCAGCAACTGTGATGTTCCACCCCAGAGACATTTTCGGCCAGCTGGATTTGCAGCTGGGCACGTGGGAACAAGTCCAGCCATGCCGGGACTCCGGTGCCGTTGGGATGGAGCTTCCTCCCCTGGAGGGTCTGCTCCTCAGGCTTCCCTCTGCCAGAGAAGCTTTAAGGCGGTAGTGAAGGAAAGGAGTCGGTTCTGATGGAGGGTTTTAATCCAGAGCTTTATTCTGGCCCACAGGCCACTGAATCCAGCAACTGCTCCAATGGAACTCCTGGACCGCATGGTTGCTCGTCCTTTTCCCCGAGGGAGGGGAGGAAGGAAGGGATAGGGAACCCACCAACCTGGGACAAGAGAGGAGATCTCGAGGGACAAATGACACCTGGATGGCCCAATGCCTGCCCTGCCCCCCAGGGTAGAGGGCATCTTTTGAATCTGCCAATCACTCAAAGCCCTTCTGGAATTGCAGGATTGGCAGCCAGTGCTCAGCAGGGGTCAGGGTGGGGAAAGGAGGGATGATGGACACACCTGGGAGAGAATCTTCAGGGGAGAAACCCGGAGTTCTGGGGTAAACCATGAAATCACACTGCAACACTCCTGGAGCACACTGTCTGTTATTTGCAGACTTCACTGCCTAGACCATGAATGCTCTCAGGGCCAATTGCTAAAGGACACAAGTCCCAAAATACAGGTGCCACATAATCACCCCAGCACTAATCCAGCACTGCTTTGATGGTGCCCAGGAGCACAGAATGGCTTGGCTTGGAAGGGACATTTAAAGGCCATCTAGTCCAATGCCCTGCAGTGAGCAGGGACACCTTTAAGTAGGTCAGGTTGCTGAGAGCGTGAGCTTGAATGTCTGCAGGGATGGATGTCCACCTCTTTGGGAAACCTGTGCCAGGCTTTCAAAACCTACAGTAAAAAAAAATGGGTTTCTTTTGTCCAGTCTGAATCGACCATCTTTTGGACTAAAAGCATTCCCTCTCGGTCTGCTCACAAAAGGCTCTACTAAAAGTGCTGTCCCATCTCTTTTACAAGCCTCCTTAAGGAACTGAAAGGAAGCAATGAAGTCTCCCTGGAGTCTGCTCTCTTCAAGGCTGAACGCCACCAGCTCTCCCAGCCTGTCTCCAAAGCAGAAGGGCTCCAGCCCTCAGAGCAATTTGTCCCTCCTCTGGACTAGATCCAACAGGACCATGGCCTTCCTGTGTGGGGAGCCCAGAGATGGATGCAGTAATCTGTCGCGGTACAGACAGAGACAGTACAAAGCAACACACTCCGTTTCCAGAAGGCTTCAAACACTGTTTTTATTCTAGCATGCATGCTTGTTCTACATTCTTACAAAGCTCATAATTTACACTTTACTCACTGATCACGAGAGGCAAGCAAAGTGCTTCTTGGAATAAGCAGTTACAAGTTTTCCTTATTTATCCTACTTTCTTTCTTGCTTTCAGTGTAAAAAAACTTGATAATAAATGCTTTGAGGGGTAAACCTGGATCCTCTTGCCAAAGTTCTCAATGGCTCACAGAGGTCACTGTAAAACCTCTTCCACAGTACTCCAGATTGGGTCTCACCAAAGCAGAGGGATGGAATCACCTCCTTCAAGCTGCTGGGAACTCTCCTTTGGATGCACATGGCTGGCTCATGTGCAGCCTCTCATCTTGCAGCACCCCCAAGTCCATCTTGGCAGGGCTGCTCTCCATCCCTTCATGGCCCAGCCTGTGAGATCAGCTGGGCTGGGACTGTGTCACAGCCCTTGGACAGGGCAGCTGGGAACGATGAGCTCCCTACCAAAGAAGGCAGATCCCACTCCCCACACAACTCCACCCCGGCCATGAGGTCACAGCAGGCTCTGAGGTCACAGAGGTGCCAGACCCGGTGGTTGCACAGCAGCACAAGGAGCGAGCAGTCAGTCCTTGAGCACAACTGTTGCGGCAGCAGCAGCGGCGGTGGCAGCAGTGGTGCTGACATTGGGACAGCGGTGTCAGGACAGCGGTGGCAGCAAGAGCTGCGGGACTGGCAGAGGGCAAGGCAGCATGGCCCTTGCTCTGCGCCTCTTCCTCCTGCTCCTCCTGGCCGCGGCCCTGCCTGCCAGGGCTGCCCAGGCTGCTCCGCTGCAAGTGCGGCGAGCAGGTGAGCCGGCAGCCTGGCTCCCCTTTCCTGGGACAGCGCTCCCTGCTCCCCGGGAAGCGCTGGGGATGGTTTTCCCCAGGCCTTCAGGGAGGGTTTCCTCTGGGGGAGGGAGAGAGCCCCCATGGGCCCAGGGCTGGCCCTGTTTCCTCTCCAGGGATGTGTCACAGGCCCTGCAAAGAGGGTGCAGAGTGTCCAGGAGCCAGCCCAGAGCTCCCCAGGCCCGTGTGCAGCTCTGGCCTTGTCCATTGACATCTGGCTCCCACAGCCTTACCCGACCCCCTTGCAGTGCCCATGTCCCAAACGCAGAGGGGGAATCTCAGGACATCATGGAAATGGGTTTGGGTGTTTGCTTCCCTCTAGATGAGCTTGCTAGGAAGGTTTCTCCAGCAGCTTGGCTCCATGAAGATTTGAAGCCTCTAAAGCCTCCTGCAGGTATGTTGTCAATGTTCCCCTCAGAGGATAATCCTTGACAATCTGGCAGGAACCTGGTTACAGAAGTTGCTGTGGCTGTTGGGTTACAGGAGTGTCTGCAGGGAGGACTTATCAAGATCCTCTCCTGGTTGCTGCTCACAAGCCCAGTTCCCATCGCAGGGGTGAGTAGTGTGTCCCTGCTGACCCCATGGGCTGAGCCCCGCTTCTGTGGAATCATTTCATCTGACATGCAAACACTTCTCTTAAGGTCCTCTGAGAAGGAGGAACAAGCCTGGAGGAGACAGAAAGTCTCTAGAGGTATCCAGACCCATGGCCAGGATCCTGAGTGACCTGGAAAGACGCCATGGTGGGTTCATTTCCCTCAGCCTTGTCCTGGGGCTCAGCAGCCGGGGGCTTTGGCTGCACATCTGGACACGCCGTGCCCGGCACAGCGGGAAGGGATCCATGGCAGCCTCGCTGCCCCGCTGCTGCTTCCACGCCCTGCAGGGCTGTTTGCCAGCCTGGCCTGGCTGCAGCTCCTCCCCAGCCTCTGCAGGAAGGCATTGGGCATCAGCTGACAGGCAGACCAAACTGCACCATGGTTCATACATGCCCTGAGATCCCCTGCAATTGCTTGGACCATGGGGAGATCAGGAATGACAGCAGTTTTGAGAAGGGCAAATCCTGGCCAAACCCAAAAGTTTTTATGATTTCCTCCTCCTTATCCATCAGTTTGACCAGTATTGCCTCCTGAAGATGCCGCCTCCCAGAAAGGGGAACATCTCCATCTAATTTAGCTGTCTCTTTTTCTTTCTCCAGAGATGAACTGAAAGTCTGTGCCGAAAACAGCATTTCCTGCAGGAAGCAGGGGCTCATTGGCAGCCTCTGCTGCAGGAAGGGAGGTGATGCCCAGCACAGTCACAGGAGGTAATTGCTGTGCCTCTGGGCCTGAGCCCTGCTGAGGCTTGAGCTGCCATCTTGGCTGTGCGTCAGTGCCTGCCCTCCAGGGATGTCAGACAGGCCCTGCAAAGAGGGTGCAGAGTGACCAGGAGCCAGCCCAGAGCTCCCCAGGCCCCTGTGCAGCTTTGGCCTTGTCCATTCACATCTGGCTCCCACAGCCTTACCTGATCCCCTTGCAGTGCACAGTTCCCATAGGCAGAGGGGGATCCCAGCAAAACCATGGAAATGGGTCTGGTCTGTGCTCCCTTCCAGATGAGAGTGGTGCCATTGCTTTGCCAGCAGCTGGAATGGAAGATGGTTTGGAACCCTTGGAAGCTTCGGCAGGTAAGTGCTGAGAGAATAATCACTGGCAACCTGGCAGGAACTGTGTGACAGAAGCTCCTGTGGCTCTTGAGTTTCAGGTGTGTCTGCAGGGAGGATCTTCCCAGGTCCTTTGGTGGATGTTGCACACAAGCCCAGCTCCCATCGCAGGGGTGAGTAGTGTGTCCCTGCTGACCTCACGAGCTGAGCCCTGCATCTGTGGGATCTATTCCTGGTGAAATAAAAATACTTTCTCTTAAGGTCCTCTGAGAGGGAGGAAAACACCTACAAAACAGAATGTGCCCGTGGAGGAATCCAAACAACTGGAACAAATCCTGATTGACCTGGAGAGGCACCGTGGTGGGTGCATTTCCCTCAGCCTTGTCCTGGGGCTCAGCAGCCGGGGCCTTTGGCTGCACTGCGGGACACGCCGTGTCCGGCACAGCAGGAAGGGATCCATGGCAGCCTCGCTGCCCCGCTGCTGCTTCCACGCCCTGCAGGGCTGTTTGCCAGCCTGGCCTGGCTGCAGCTTCTCCCCAGCCTCTGCAGGATTGATTGAGGCATCTGCTGATGGGCAGAATAAACTACACCATGGGCCTGAAATTCCCTGGGATTTCCCGGTCTCTTGGCAGATCCAGAGGGGCAGATGTTTGGAGGAGGGTTGAGCCCTGTGGCAGCCCCAAGAGCCTTGGCCTTTCCCTGGTCCTTATCCATGTCTTTCACAAGTGGTATCTCCTGAAGATGCCACCTCCCCAGTGGGGAGTGGCTCCACCTTATCTGGCTTTTCCTTTTCCTTTCTCCAGAGATGGACCAAAAGTCTTTGCGGAAGGCTGCACATCCTGGAGGACGCAATGTACCTGTGCTAGCCACAGATACAGGACGTGACGAGATGCCAGACAGTGCCACAGAAGGTGATTGCTGTGCCAGGCTCAGCCGGTCTGAGCAGTCCTGCTGGGGTCCCCCCGTGTGGGACATGTCCTGAAACCTGGGAGCGATTGCATGGGGTGCCCATGGTGGGGAAAGGGCAGAGGGGGAGGGCAAGGCTCCATTGTGTTTTTAGAGGGCCTGACTGTGTGTCCCTGGCGCTGGGGGAGCTGTCACGGGGCAGGGAGGGCCAGGGCTGGCAGTGGCTGCTCAGGGATGGCTTTGGCCCGTGTCCCTCCAAGCAGCCACTGCCCAAGCAGCTGCGCTGCCCCCGGGCTCTCCTCCCGGCCTGCTGGGCTTTGTTGGGTGGCACAGCCTGTGCCAAGGGGCGGCAAGGTGCCTGCAGGCCCCAGCTCTGGGGGAAACGGAGAACGTCCTGCCCGCATCCACCGTGCTGCCAGCTCAGCAGTGCAGCACAGCACGGGCTGACGCTCCCCATTGCTCCCACAGACGTTGTCACTGAAGCAGGAATATATGGCCCGGATGCAGTGCACCTCCCAAGAATTGTCTGCCCCCAGGATGTGCGCAGAAAGTGCATGATAGGCACAGTGGTGATAGTGTTCACTGTGCCACTTGTGCTGCTAGGCTGCTATCTTGGCATTCGCAAGCTGTATGAGATCAGACGGTCAGTTGCTGATTTTTCTCCACGGTTTTCTTATAACTTTGCTCCATAGCATTGCTGGCCTGACTCATAGTCATGCTGCTGTGGAGGAGTGGCCAATCCATGGTTGTCCAAAGAACTCTGCTGATGGTTCTGCTGCTGCCCTGAGCTTTCATTGGCCTCCTCATTGCTGGGCCTTGTCCTGGTGGCCCGCTGGGGCTGCAGCCAGTGCTGGCTCCCACTGAGGCTGCCTGGCCAAGAGCAGCCCCAGGGGCACAGGGCAGAGGCACAGCAAGTTCTCAGCAGTGTTTGGGCAGCACAGTTCAGGACAGGGCAATGCTTATTTTGTAGCTAATGTAATGTTTAATGGCAACGGTGTTGCAGCACAAGCAAATATGCTCCAGTTCAGTGTTAAAACATATCCAACCTTATGAAGGTTTGGATTTGGCCCTGAAACTTTGCACTTTTTGTGAGCCCTGTTCTGGATTGATTCCCAATCAGTCTTGGAGCCACTTTTGGGGGAAGGCTCATCCCAGCCCTGAGCCTTGGCAGTTCAGGCCTCAAAGGGACAGCTGAGGCTGCAGTGCATATGACTGGGCATCGGGGCTGCATTATCCAAGGGTTTGGGAAGTTTAAATTACTGTAATTTTTCTATATGTTTTTTTTTCTATGAAATTTGTTCACTTTTTCTATTTTTAGTTAAAAAAAAAAAAATTTTCCAGTGCTTTTTACAGTTATTTGATATTGTGAATGCTGCCATGATTATCCCATGGCTGAATTAGAAGACTGTAAGTATCATAAAATGGAATAATTTTTACACTCCTATGTCTTTCACAGGCTCATGAAACTTTTGTTGCTTTGATGTGACCAACAGAAGAGTTCTGTTCTGCTTTTAATTCAAACAAGCAGCAGGGCTGGAACCTGTTGAGAGGAGTCTCTTCACAGCTACAGCAGCCTGCAAGGTTTCTTTGTTGAGGAATATAAATCTTTATTTTATGAATATATTTGTCTTGGTTTGGAAAGACAGGTGCCTGCTAAGGAAGGCAGTAGCGTCCCCTGAAATGGAGAATGTACCCCCTTTGAATTGTTATAAATTTTAAATTAAGGGCCTCAGGCAAAAAAATGTGGGAGCAGGAAATAACAGTTCTTTAACAGGGAAGAAAATAAAAGTATAAAATAAACAATGCAGTAAACTAAAACAACTCTGACAGAGTCAGAACACAACCCGACACCCAGTGGGTCAGGGTGTTGGTAGCAGTCCAAGTGGAATTATGGCTGCAGTCCTCCTGGAGTGTCAGGTGTTGTTCTGCTGGAGCAGGAATCCTGTAGAAAAGGCTGTAGTCTTCCTCTGAAGATCCAGGGGAAGAAGAGGCAGCTGCTGTTTTTCTGGGAAAGCCAGTGGAGAAGCTGTCTTGGTGTTCCAGAATCTCCACATTATATCTCTGGCAGGAATTTCCTCTGGGGCAGAGCATCTCTGACTGGGATGCTGTAGTTCTTATCAGTCATGCAGTGACATTCAATAGCCTGTTATCAGCAGATGTTTGTGTCCCCGCCCCCTCCCCGAAGGCAGGAGTGGGTGTGGAAGAGATAAGGCAAACTGGCCACTTAACAGAAGACAGCTGCCATACAGATAGAAAACATATTGCTTTGCAGTCTGGGACACTATGCACCCCTTATTCTATTGCCATCTGCATCACAATGAAACTTGACACACAACTCTAACTTAATACCAGGTTTTTCTGTGGTACACAAGGATCTTCATCTTCCTGCATTACCCACCAAGTGTAACCATGTTCTTGAGCAAAAACAATTCCATGGATGGGTTTTTCTTTGCCTGAAGTGGGATTAATCCAAACAGTCTTTCCCAAAATACCTTTCATATGTACAACAGGGACATTATTTCCGTCCACTGTGTGCAGGGGTTCAGACTGGGCAGGACCAGCTCAATTGATGGACCCTTGGGTGTTGATCATCCAGGTGACTTTTGCTAAGTTCATTTCCCTGTTTGTAAAAGTCTCCTCCCCAGGTGCCTTCAGGGTAGTCTTAAGAAGTCCATTGCACCATTCACCTTTCCTAGCAGCTGGTGCATCATAGAGGATATCCATTCAATGCCATGTTCCCTGGCCCAGGTGTTGATAAGGCCGTTCTTGAAATGGGTCCTGTTGTCCAATTCAATCCTTTAAGGGGTGCTGTGTCTCCACAGAACTTGCTTTTCAAGGCCCAGGATGGTGTTCCAGGCAGTTGCATGAGACACAGGGTAGGTCTCCAACCATCCAGTGGTGGCTTCCACCATGGTCAGCACGTAGCGCTTGCCCTGGCGTTTCTGGGACAGTGTGACGGAGTCAATCTGCCAAGCCTGCCCATACTTGGACCACCACCCCTACCCTACCATAGGGGCTTCACCTGCTTGGCCTGCTTGATGGCAGCACATGTCTTACAGTCATGGATAACCCTAGAAATACTGTCCATGGTTAAATCCACCCCTTGGTCTTGTGCCCACTTAGAGGTGGCATCTCTGCCCTGATGGCCTGAGGCATCATGGCCCCATCAAGCTAGGAACAACTCCCCCTTATGCTGCCAATCTAAGTCTGTCTTCAACACCTCTATTTTTGCTGCCTGATCTACCTGTTCATTGTTTCGGTGTTCCTCATTAGCCCGACTCTTGGGGACATGGGCATCTACATGATGGACTTTCACAGGTAGCTTCTCCAATCGAGCAGCAATTCATCTGCAGCCCAGACTGGTTTTCCCCTATGCTGCCAGTTGACCTTTTTCCACCTTTCCAGCCAGCTCCACAGAGCATTGGCTACCATCCACAAATCAGTATTAAGGCAGAGCTTTGGCCACTTTTCTCTCTCAGCAATGGCCAGGGCCAGCTGAACAGCTTTGAGTTCAGTAAGTTCCTTGAACCACCTTCTCCTTTAGCAGTTTGTGCAACCTGTTGTGGGGGGCTCCATATGGCTGCTTTCCACTTCCAGTTCATCCCTACGATGCGACAGGAACCGTCAGTGAAAAGAGCGTAGCGTGTTTCCTCTGCTGGTAGATGGTTGTATGGTGGAGCTTCTTCAGCACGTCTCACTTGCTCTTGTTCACCAGTGAGACCAAAGTTTTCACCTTCCGGCCAGGTTGTAATTATCTCCAAAATCCCACAGCAATTCAGGTTTCCAGTATGGGCGTGCTGTGTGATAACAGCAATCCATTTGCTCCATGTGGTGTCAGTGGCATGGTGGGTAGTGGGAATCTTTGCTTTGAGCATCCACCCCAGCACCGGTAGTCAGGGTGCCAGGAGGAGTTGTGCTTCCATGCCAATCACCTCCGAGGCAGCCTGGACTCCTTCATAGGCAGCCAAGATTTCTTCTGTTGGAGTGTAGTTGGCTTCAGACCCTCTGTAACTTTGACTCCAAAATCCCAGTGGTCGACCCCAAGTCTCCCCAGGCACCTTCTGCCAAAGGCTCCAGGACAAGCCATGGTTCCCAGCTGCAGAGTAGAGCACATTCTTTACCTCTGGTGCTGTCCTGACTGGGCCAAAGGCTACTGCATGAGCAATCTCCTGCTTGATCTGGGCAAAAGCTTGTTGCTGCTCAGGGCCACAGTGGAAATCATTCTCTTGCAGGTGACAAGGTAAAGAGGGCTCATGATCTGAACTGTACTCAGGAATTGGCATTCTCCAAAAACCGATGGTGCCTAGAAAGCTTGTGTTTCTTTCTTGCTGGCTGGTGGAGACATTGCTGTGATCTTACTGATGACCTCAGTGAGAATCTGACACTGTCCATCTTGCAACTTTACTCCCAGGAACTGGATCTCTCGGGCACGTCCCTTGACTTTACTCTTCTTGATGGTGAAGCTGGCTTCCAGGGGAATCGAGAGGATCCTCTCTCCTTTCTCAAATACTTCCATTGCTGTGTTCCCCCACACAATGATGTCATCAATATATTGCAGATGTTCTGGAGCCTCACCCTTTTCCAGTGCAGCCTGGATCAGTCCATGGCAGATGGTGGGGCTGTGCTTCCACCCCTGGGGCAGTCGGTTCCAGGTGTACTGCACTCTCCTCCATGTGAAGGCAAACTGAGGCCTGCATTCTGCTGCCAGAGGAATGGAGAGAAACGCGTTAGCAATGTCTATAGTGGTGCACCACTTTGCTGCCTTGAACTCCAGCTCGTACTGGAACTCCAGCATGTCCAGCCCAGCAGCGCTCAGCCGTGGAGTCCCTTCATTCAAGGCACAATATTCCACAGTCAATCTCCATTCTCTGTCAGACTTGCACACAGGCCAGATGAGACTGTCGAAGGGTGAGTGGGTTTTGCTGACCACCTCCTGGCTGTCCAGCTCACGGATCATTTTGTGGATGGGGATCACAGCATCTTGATTCGTCCGATACAGCTGGCGGTGCACTGTCGAGGTGGCAATTGGTACTCGTTGCTCTTCTACCTTCAGGAGTCCTACTGCAGATGGGCTTTCTGATAGTCAGGGCAAGGTGTTCAACTGCTTAATGTTCTCTGCCTCTACAGCAGCTATTCCAAATGCCCATCTGAGTCCCTCTGGGTCTTTGTAATAGCCATTCTGGAGAAAGTCTATGCCCAGAACACAGGGGGCCTCTGGGCCAGTCACAATACGATCTTTTTTCCACTCTTTCCCAGTCAGGCTCACCTCGGGTCCCAACAGGATCAATTGCAGTGATCCCCCTGTCACCCCGGCAATGGAAACAGGTTTTGCCCCCCACATGTCCTGATGGTATCAGGGCACACTGTGCACCAGTATCAACTAAGGCATCGTATTTTTGTGGCTCTGATGTGCCAGGCCAGTGGATCCACAACATCCAGAAGATCCTGTTTTCCCATGCCTTTCCCTGGCTAGAGGCAGGGCCCCTCTAACCCTGGGTATAAATGGTAGAGATATCTTCAAGAGGATCTGACAGATCATACTCAGCAGCTCGGTCATGGGAGGTTGAGGCTACCTTTACTGGAATTCCCTCAGTTAGTGTTTCCCTCCTTGAGTTGACTCACCCGTACTGCCAGGACAGAAGTGGGTTTCCCATCCCACCTTCCCATATCTCTCCCATGGTTACACAGAAGGAACCACAGGTCAGCCCGTGGGGTGTACCCTCTCTATCTAGCTGGGGAATGTTGGGCTCTGACTCTGGGGCCTGTGAGTGGTACTGGTGCTATGTGGGAACTGTTCCTCCTCACCTCCTCCCTCATCTCCTCTCTGAGTTCTTGGACAAGGGCAGAGACATGAGCCTGCATTGGGCCATTGATCATACTCACACAATTTCTAAGCTTGGTGGCCACAGAACCCACTGTCTCTTGGTTGGTGTTGGCATTAATTGTTGCAATGAAGGTGGTGTATTGAGATGGCCCCAGATTTGCCAGACTCCACAACATTTGGCCTGTGCACCTGACCTTGTTGGGGTCATTTTCATGCTGTCCATCCCTCCCAAAGAGTACCTCCAATACTGCCACTTCTCTCACCTGTTGGATCCCCCCCTCAAGGGTCTTCCAGCACATTCTATGGTGGTGCTCCTGCACTGTCTCCCTGTGGACAAACCTGTGGAATCCCAGGGCACCAGGAATATTTCTCTGTCTGCTCTGGAGTGCCCTGACCCCCAGGGAAGCTCTGACTTTGAGGGCACTCTCTCTAGCTGGCGAAAGGCTCATGTGGTGTCTTTTGTCTACTGGAGATTTCAGTTTCCATTGGCAATAAGAGCATAGAGGGGTCTGGCGATCAGTCCATAATTATAAACCCACAGCTGGCACTACCCTACCATGCCTAAGAAGGTTCAGAGTTCCTTCATTGTCTGGGGTTTCAGGGTTTGGCATACGGCTTCTTTGCCTTAAAGTCTGCTGCTCAGCACTCACTTCTTACTCTAGGTAGATTACCTTCTGTTTCACTACCTGTGCCTTTTTTTTTGAGACTCTGCGTCCTTGGAGTCCTAGGAAATTCGAAAGGCTTACCGTCCAGGCTTCTCCTGCTTCCCTTGTCCGAGTGGCTACTAGAAGATCGTCTATGTACTGCAACAGCCTCCTTTCCTCTTGTGGAGCTTCCCGGGACTCTGGGTCTTTGCAAGCTGTTCTCTAATCGGAGTGGGGAATCTTGAAGCCTTCAGGCACATGGACTATGTGAGCTTGAGTTTGAATGCAAAAAATTTTCTGGCTGGCTTCGTGGATAGGGAGGAAAAGAGGGCATCTCTTAGGCCTAAAACAGGGAACTAGGTTAGCTCAGGTGTTAAACAAGTTAGTAAGGTATATGGATTTGCTACCACAGGGTATAAATTCTGTGTTATCTTATTAACAGTCCTTAATCTAGTACTATCAATTATTGGGCTGATTCTTTCCTTATCTTCTTTTTGAGGGTACTACTCAGTTCTCACTAGTTGTGTTCTTTCTTTAAGCTTGATGCTCATGGGGGGAGCATCTTTCAGTCTCTCTGGTACACCAGAGGCTTATACCCTTGAAAACACTTATTTACTTATTCTAATATCTCTTTACTAATGTCTTTCTTAATTTCAGTGTCTGTTAATGTTAAGCCTAACATCTTTATATCATTTGCTTCTAGAGTAACCTTTCTCATTTGAGAATGTTTAGTAAATTGAGCAAATTGTACAAAAGCTTTTAGGTACACATAGTACACATGTTACTTTAAAGGTTTGCACAAGTATGCTTTCTCAGACTGGCCAGTTGTTCATTCCCCACACTACAACATAAACATTCTCCACAGGTACTAAAGCTTTATTAAAACTGAATATACAACCCTTGTGTCGACAAAAATTCTTCCCTTTTTGGGAGGTCATCTTTATTCTTCCTCCCTTACCTTGGGAGGAGCTTTTAGCAAATCATATGTACTCATTTTGTGAACTGTGATTGCTTTGCATTTCAGCATGATAATCTTTGCCTGATTTCATATGTTGCTATCTTATGCTGCATGCTGAACAACATGTTTGATTTGCTTTCTCTTTGCCTTGTTTCCTTTTTCAAGGGCCAAGACTGGAGGGAGGTCTGATCTTACAGTCTCGTTGCCATTCTGGGTGATTTCTTAAAACAAAAAGACATTTCAGCATACAAAAACTCTATCTCATTTATCTTCTTATTTTAAAACAGTACTAACAGCAATGAAGTATTATAAATCTTTTTATTTTCTGAGCTGCTCTTACTGGCAGCTTTCTCTTAGTGAGCCCCTCCAAAAGGGGCGAATTTAGGAACCTCTTTGCTCCGGTCAGTTCTCATTATTTATTTCTCCTTGCCCTATCTCGCTTCCACTCAAACCTTTTACAGACCTTCACAGTAGTTTCTCAACTTTCCTCCTATACACACAGCTCCAGGTGGCAGGTATCAGATGTGGTTCTCCCACACAAGCTCTAAGACCTTAGGTTCTGAATCCGCTTGACCAGAAACCTCTAATTTACACTCGGGGCATGTGCCCCTGTCAGCAAAACAGCAATACCAGTGTTTCTCATAAACACCACACTGCAATAATAACTGCACATCCAGCTTTTGCTCACAGGTCATTCCCGTGTTCCCTGGAGAGACGGGGGCAGCCAGAGCTGTCCCTGTGCCCAGGGGACAGCCACTGTCACCTCACACAGCATGCTAATCAAAAACATGACATAGACACTATGTTCTGATCAAACAAAATATGTCTTTTCTAGTTCTCTTCTTGCACAATCTAATTAAGTACTGTGCCTACTTACACTTCTTTTACTGCTTTGCAAAAAGGCTGTGCTAGTCACAGCCAAAACTCTGATATGCTCACAGACACGGACACATGCACCCACACCCCCCCTTTATCTCAAATTCGCTAGAGCCAAGGCTTGAATTGCTGTGAGGGGGGGAATTCTTGGAATTCCTTTAACTCGCTTTATCGTAGTTAAGCATAAATCACTGTACTATAGTTTCTCTTATGTAAAATGCCACTCCTGTTGCAACAAAATCTTAAAATCTCTACAAACACTACTATACAATCTGAGAATCAAATTACCACAATGCAGCGGAAGAAAATCACCACACAAAATCACTGGGAAAGGGCATATCTCTCAAAGTGCTCACTTTTCTCAACACAACAGAGCATACCATAATTCAGCATTTACTCACATCAATTTTTCTTGGACACAATCAAAATAACAGCACACAGTCTAGAGATCAAATACAAACATCCAAGGCAAAGGAACTCTCTGAGCTCATACTCACGGTTAAAATGTACTAAATCTACACAAATCACTACATTTAAACACAATAAATACCATCACTGACATTCCTCCACTTGCTTCTCCGCAGGGCACTTCTCTCCCTGCCCTCGCAGCCCGCTGCAGCCGGCGCCTCAGGCTTTACTCAGCTGCTTCAAACACGGGTAGTACTCACCCCCCCACACTGTACGGCACTGTAGATCTACTCTCTTTTATACACCATACACTTATACACTTGCACGATTAGAAACACAGTGCACTGACCACACAATGCACACATTAACCATACAGCAACACAGCGTCCGGACATCACACACACACATACAAAGCACACACGGGCTCAACAGTTCCGCTCTATCAGAACTATGAACTCCCAACACACATACACGGGTTCACCCGGCTCACCCCTAGAGCCTCTAGCAGTTCTGCTCTATCAGAACAATGAACCCCCAACACACACATACACGGGTTCACCTGGCTCACCTCCAGAACTGCTTGTGGTCTGCTCTATCAGAATGATGAACTCCGTCTCTAATACAGCTGCTCTATCAGCTGAATCCAGACGTCTCTGGGTGGTTTATTCCCTTGCTCTCCTTTCCCTCCCCCAGGGGCCCCTCAGTACATACCGTATCTTCCTCCGCAGGCCAGCAGGTCCTTGTCTGTCCTCGCAGGTGGCAAGTTGAGACGAGCGGAGCCCCACAGGAAAAAATCCTAGGGCGCGCCTTGGAGGTCCGTCTATCCCCCCTGCCCCTGCGGGGACAGAGAAATCCTGCCTGGCTCGCCATAATGTTTTGCGGAGAAAAGAAGAAACCTCACATCTTTGTAAAAGTTGTAAATCCCGGTATGCTTTTATTACGACGCGCGCCAGACGCAAGTCCCCCAACAAGGCATGCGTACCTCTGAAGACCTCAGGTCTTCTTTTATCCCCCTTCCAAATGCATATGCATACAGTTTCACAATAAGTTCATACATATTCATTCCGCGTGACATTTAGCACCATTCTTCTTTATCAAAGGAATTTCTAAGTCGGGGGCAAATCGACCTTGTGGTCTTTTCTGTTTTTCTTTCTCTGTCTCCTTGCTGTCTCGGCATGCGAGTTTTTCTTTCAGCTTTGGCCTCACAGACTTTTCACTTTTCTTAGACACTTCACCTAATTCAGAATGGATCTTTACTCTGTCTCACTCATTCATGGAGAAAGTTTCCTACACTTCAAGATAAACTAGAATCCACAAAAGTGTGAAATAGATTATAGAGAGTAGTGTAGTTATATCACTTGGTGAGAAATTTAGTTTTGGGATTTTTAGTATTTTGTGGATGAAAGCAAGATGGAGGGCACAGGGTGTCATCTTGGGTTTCTTCTTCATGCTTCTTCTTCCTCCTTCTTCATGGGTTTGGGTGGCATTTTGTAATTGGGCAGAAAAGTCCACATTGCAGCTCTTTGGGATCAGTTATTGGGTTAAAAGGTAAAATAATCTAGGTGTCAGTTCTTAATTGGATAGTTTAGTCTTAAAAGACCTTGGAACAAGAGCTTGTTGGCCATTTTGTGCCTTCTAATGAAAAGCTGCCGAACTCACCGTAATGAGACTGTTTTACTGATAAGAAATAATAAACACTTGAGTCTGAACAGAAATTACCGTCTCAAGTGCCTTCAATCCAGACCCAGAAAAACCAATGACTGGGACCCCCACACAAACCTCTCTCTGACACTTACTAAAAGCCACTCCCAGAGGGAAAGGGACCCTGGCTCCCTTATAAAAATCTGATTCATACCGGAGTCCTGGGTCAAGGCTCCCAGATTCCTTGCCTCACCACCATCCAGCTGGACACGTGTCCCCATAAGGTCCCAGACCCGGAGTAGCCAGGTTGTACAAGCCTCACATCCCCGTCATACAATGTCTTTGTGCAGATTACGGAGACTTTCATACATTAGGGACTCGGTGATGATCGCAACCTCTGGCTCCCCTATGGGTTGTGAGGGCCCTCCCCTATCTGGGTGCTCTGCTTCCATCTTAGATATTCTTGTTTCCACAGGGGTGACTGCTGCTGGCTGTGTCTGCCTTTGCAGTTCACCTGGAACCTGGACAGTTGTAACATCTGTGGGTTCTGCTGCTGCACTATTAGACTCTCCCTCTTCAAGGCAGGGGGAGGACTTCTCACCAGGTGGGGAAGTGTATTCCTTCAGCATCTGGCCCATATCACGCATCTCCTTCACCAGATCCCCCGCCCAATCTGGGTAGTTCACATCTGGGATGGGCTGTGGGGCAGGGTCAGGCTCTGGGGCAGCAGCATCCCAAGGCTCTGGTGCCATGTCAGGTTCTGGGGTAGGTGTCAGGGTAGTTATCCAGGTTAATCTTCCCTTCTCTCTAAATGCTAAATAGAACAGGCCTATCAGCAACACCAGCAACTGCATGATATTGTTAGTATTGAGAGTGGATCTGAACTCTTCAAAAACTCGTGGGGCAGACCCAAAGAGATGATTAAAGGGCTGGGAGAAAATTTCCTCCCGTGTCATTTCCTTACACCAGCTGCCATTAATAAAGTAACCCCAAAAACATACAGTTAGTGTGTGATAGCTGTGAATCCATGTACCTGCTTTCCAGAGCAAGTTAAAAATCCATTAATTCCTCACCTTATTCACCCATAAAACAAACCAGATAACAGACACAGTAGCTTTGGTTATAGGACCCGTGTTTAGATAAGGGCTTGCACATGGGAGGAATACAGCCAGTACCACGTGCCACCCAAACCAGGGCAAGCTGGACCCCATGGGGTCGCTTAACAAGGTTTCTATAGTCATACACAGAAAAATTGATTACTCAAGAACTGTTATTCCCTTTTTGTTTCTGTGCCCTCAAGCCTCACGTTGGGCACCAAAATCGGTCTTGGTTTGGAACAGACAGGAGTCTGCTAAGGAAGGCAGTAGTGTCCCCTGAAAGGGAGAATGTAAGTGCCCCCCCTCCCCCCCAACCTCCAAATTGTTATAAATTTGAAATTAAGGGCCTCTTAGGAACAAAAATATGGGAGCAGGAAATAACAGTTCTTAAATAGGGAATAAAATAAAAGTATAAAATAAACAATGCAGTAAACTAAGAACACAACCTGACACCCTGTGGGTCAGGGTGTTGGTAGCAGTCCAAGTGGAATTATGGCTGCAGTCCTCCTGGAGCGTCAAGTGTGGTTCTGCTGGAGCAGGAATCCTGTAGAAAAGGCTGTAGTCTTCCTCTGAAGATCCAGGGGAAGAAGAGGCAGCTGCTGTTCCTCTGGGAGAGCCAGTGGAGAAGCTGTCTTGGTGTTCCAGAATCTCTACATTATATCTCTGGCAGGAATTCCCTCTGGGCAGAGCATCTCAACCGGGGATGCTGTAGTTCTTATCATTCATTCAATAGCCGGTTATCAGCAGAGGTTTGTGTCCTGTTCCTGAATGTCCCAGTCCCGCCCCCAATCCCCCCTAACCAATCCCCCTCTGCCCACCCACACTTCCCCCACCACCCCACCCCCCAAATGAGGAGTGGTTGTGAAAGAGATAAGGAAAACTGCCCACTTAATTGAAGATACAATCTGGGACAATACTCCTGTCAAGTGACTGATAGAAATGAGGGATTTGGACTCTTTGGGATGTACTGACCAGCCGTGCATTGGCTCTCCGAAGTTCAGTCTGTAATAATCAATCTTTTTCAGAAGAGAATGTTGAGTTTCTTCCTGGCACTCACTCTTGCATTTGTACTCAGAACCACTTCTTGAAAGAAATTTACAACTGCTTTTTGTGCTCCTTTAGTTGACTTTCCTCTGTTTCTCCAGAGATACCAATGACAATCAGGATGATTGCATTAAAAAAGCTGCAAAGCAGATCCTGGAGAAGAGGGCATACATCTGCTCCCACCCTCTGGACAGGACCTTCTGATCCCTCCCTGACAGCAGGCACTCATGAAAGTCAGTCAGGGAGGGATTTGCTGCAGTTCCAGAATTTGACACCTTGAAAGCATCTGTTATTTAATGTCTTTAATACATGTAACGGCATAAAATAAAACTTCTTCGTAAACACTACTTCATAGAAAAAGGAAAAATAAACAGATTTTATTTAAAGTGGAATAGATATACATATATATGTCTGTTCCTCTTGGAGCTGGATAAAGACAGGGGAGGTTTAGAGGGGGAGATGTTTCTTCCCCGGAAAGGGACTGTGTGGTTTCTCAGTATCTTTTCACTTCAATCAGCTGCTCATTCACTGAGCAAGTCTGAAAGACTTGGGCAATCAGAACAGTTCTGTTTTGGAGGCCCTTCCAGCTCTCTTGTCCAGCAGCACCACCAGGACACTGAGTCCCCAGTGTCCAGGGAGCTTCTGCTGTCACCCTGAGGGAGATCACTGGTCACTGACATCCATTGGGCCTCTGAGGCATTGACCACAACCCCCTGGATGTGACCAGCCAGGCAATTGCTCATTCTCCAAACTGTGCCTTCATCAGATCCATAGCTCACCAAAGGAGGGACAAGGATGCAGGGCAGGGCTGATGTGTCCAGGGCATGGCAGAAGTCCAGAGTGCTGGCATCTCTAGCTCTTCCCTTGTGCCCTGGGGTGTTGTGGTGTCTCTCTATTGTATATTCAATTGCAATTCAGTTTTAACAGTCAGTTCTGAAATTCCCTGCAGTCTTTTGTATTGTTATAGCATATTTTATCCTTAAACGATTGTTCCTTTGCACCTCTCTTGTTGGTTTTGCCCAGGGTTTCCATCTTCCCAAAAACCTGCCCTTTGTTCCTCAATGTTCTGTATTCCTGCTCCCAGGAAGAACAATGTCAATCCCTCCTCATACCTGCCCCTTTCTCCAGAAACTTCCCTGTCATTTTTGTACACCACGAGGTCCCATTGGTTTGTTTCAACTCTTCCGCTCCCCTGTAATTCCCAATTGGTTTAAACACTGTATTCCCTGCCTTATGCTTCTCCCCAGGTTTCTCCCACTTGGTTAAAGTTTTGAACTCTTCTCTTGCACCTCCCCTTGTTGAAGAACCCCTTCTAGAGCCTGGACTTGTGTCTTTCTGTGCCTGACCTTCCTGGACATAAACACCTTTTGGAGTCATACAGAAGACCTCTCCTTGTTCCTTGTCCCTGCCCTTGAAGCATTCCACCTGTGCCATAGAGCAGTTGTGCCCTACAGCCCACCCCAAATTGTGTGGCTTTTTGGGGCAGCCTCCTCCTGGTGACAGTGCTGGGAGCAGCCCAGGCTGAAGAACTCTGGCACCGTGTCACTGAGGCAGCCACACAATCATGGAAGGGGCTCTGGCTTTGACAGGCAGCACAGACCCACCTTGTGCTCCTCAAGGTTTCCATTGGCATATCCAAGCATTGAAGAGTTTGGCTGGTTTTTCCCCCTGTTTTATTGGCTGTGTCCTTTGAGGACACAGTGCCTTAAGAGGAAGCAGTGCCTTAAATTGCACATGAAGAACAAATGGTGAAGTAAAAGCTTCACCTTTCCTATGAAGCCAGAGGACTGTGTTAGCCATGGCCTCCCCAAGGTGCCAAATTTCCAGCTGGGAAGCTGCTGACAGGAGGGAATGTGGCACTTGTCTCCAGCCAGAGATCACTCATTCCTCAGCATGCTGGGCTGTGGCTGACAGTGCCTGAGGAGCTCAGAAATCCTTGGATGTGATCTCCTGTGCCAGTGCCCAGAACACAGAGCAGTGAGCTCAACTTGGTGGGGCATGTCCAGCCGTTGGACACAACCGCCAGGCAGGGTGAGCTCCCTCCCAGAGAAGGAAAATTCCAGCCATGAGGTCCATCCCCAAGCAGGCCATGAGGTCACAGCAGGATTGTGAGGTCATGGCAGGCTGAGGTCCAAACAGACTCTGGGGTCACAGCATCACAATGTCCAGCCCCTCAGTCCTTAGCAATTCTTGCACACATTGGGACAGCGTTGGCAGCAAGAGCTGCAGGACTGGCAGAGGGCAAGGCAGCATGGCCCTTGCTCTGCGCCTCTTCCTCCTGCTCCTCCTGGCCGTGGCCCTGCCTGCCAGGGCTGCCCAGGCTGCTCCGCTGCAAGCGCGGCGAGCAGGTGAGCCGGCAGCCTGGCTCCCCTTTCCCGGGACAGCGCTCCCTGCTCCCCGGGAAGCGCTGGGGATGGTTTTCCCCAGGCCTTCAGGGAGGGTTTCCTCTGGGGGAGGGAGAGAGCCTCCATGGGCCCTGGGCTGGCCCTGTTTCCTCTCCAGGGATGTGTCACAGGGCCTGCAAAGAGGGTGGAGAGTGACCAGGAGCCAGCCCAGAGCTCCCCAGGCCCCTGTGCAGCTTTGGCCTTGTGCATTCACATCTGGCACCCACAGCCTTACATGACCCCCTTGCAGTGCCCATTTCCTATAGGCAGTGGGGGATCCCAGCACACCACAGAAATGTCCTGGTCTTTGCTCTCTTCTAGACTGGAACGAAAAAATGGCTTATATGGAAAAGCTGGTGAACGACACTATGAAGGCTCGAGGGCATGGTGCAGGCAAGTTCTCTGTGTGTCTTTCCTGAAAAATAATCAGTGTCCATGTGGCAACAGCTCAGTCATGAGCCTGCTCCCTTAACATAATCTCTGGGTTTAAAGAAGCTGTAAATATTGCCCTTCTCCCTTCTGTGATCCCACAGGATCGCTGTCAGTGGGAGGAAGGAGCATTTATCTGTCCATCCTCCTCCCATGTACAATGCCAGTGTGTCCTTCCGTGTGCTCTGTGCAGCCACAGAGAAGAGCACAGAGGGAAGGGGCTGGGCCCAGGGCTGTTCTCCAGGGCTGAGCCTTTCTCAGCTCCTTTGCTGAGCCCAGGGAGCCCGAGCTGCTTCTGCTGCCACTGCCAAGCCCTGGCCTTGCCTGGGGCTGTGTTTGGAGCTGCAGCAGCTCCAGGGAGTCCTTTCTGCCCAGACTGCCACACAAGGGGCTCCTTCCATCCCAGTGTGGGGCCACTGCAGGTACAAGGTGCCCCTGGTCCTGCTCCTGATTTGAAGGCAGAGCCAAGGGAGTGCCTTGGAGGGCACCAATCACCAAGGTGCCCTCACTGCCACTTGGGCCTAAAGGAGAAATGGAACTTTCCATTAAGGTCCTCCTAAATGGAAGAACCGAGACATAGGAGACACGAAATCCTTGGAGGCGGTCAAACTTCTGGACCAGATGCTGAATGACCTGGAGAGACGCCGTGGTGGGTGCATTTCCCTCAGCCTTGTCCTGGGGCTCAGCAGCCGGGGGCTTTGGCTGCACATCTGGACATGCCGTGCCCGGCACAGCAGGAAGGGATCCATGGCAGCCTCGCTGCCCCGCTGCTGCTTCCACGCCCTGCAGGGCTGTTTGCCAGCCTGGCCTGGCTGCAGCTTCTCCCCAGCCTCTGCAGGATTGATTTGGCATCAGTTCACAGGCAGCCCAAACCACACCACGGCCCATACATGCCCTGAGATCCCCTGCAATTTCCTAATCTCCAGTCAGATCAGGTGTAGGGGTTTTTTTCGGTCAGGGAGGGCCCTGGCCCAGCCCTAATAACCTGGCTATTTTACTGATCCTTATCCATGACTTGACAAGTATTTTCTCCTGAAGTTGCCACCTCCTGCAATGATTCCATTGGATCCAGCTGTGCTTTTTCCTTTCTCAAGCAATGGAGCAAAAGTCCATGCAGATGGGGCCATATCCTGTAGGAAGCAATGGCTTTGTGCCAGCCACTGATGCAGGAAAGGAGGAGATGCCAGACATGGGCACAGGTACAGGTGATAATTGCTTCACTAGGCTCAGCCCTTGGCGGGGCTGTGTGGCAGCAGCCCTTCCCCCAGGTCCTGCCCTTGTATGGCCCAGCAGCAGCCAAAGATGGAGGCACCTCTGGAGTCTTGGAAGCCTCTGGAGCTCGTTCACAGCCCCAGGGACAGGGGACCCGTGCACCAATGTCCCTCCCGCTGCAGCTGCTCTGGAGCTGGCCCTGAGTGCCCAGAGGCCCAAGGCACAGGAGCAGCCCCGAGCGGGAGCCCTGCCGCGAGCCCAGGGCCAGAGTCAGCCTGGGCTCCCGACTGGGCAGGGGCTGCACTGGGTCCTGACAGGGCCTGACTCTGTGCCCTGGGGCTGGGGGAGCTGTCACGGGGCAGGGAGGGCCAGGGCTGGCAGTGGCTGCTCAGGGATGGCTTTGGCCCGTGTCCCTCCAAGCAGCCACTGCCCAAGCAGCTGCGCTGCCCCCGGGCTCTCCTCCCAGCCTGCTGGGCTTTGTTGGGTGGCACAGCCTGTGCCAAGGGGCGGCAAGGTGCCTGCAGGCCCCAGCTCTGGGGGAAACGGAGAACGTCCTGCCCGCATCCACCGTGCTGCCAGCTCAGCAGTGCAGCACAGCACGGGCTGACGCTCCCCATTGCTCCCACAGAAGTGCTTGGCAAGTCAGACACTGACGCCCAGAATCCACAGAAAAACCCAAGAATTATCTGCCCCCAGGACGTGCGCAGGTCCTGCATGATAGGCACGGTAGTGACAGTGTTCACTGTGCCAATTTCCATGGTGCTGTGCTATGTTGGGTTCCGGTGGTGGAAGGGAAAGAAACGGTAAGTTGTTGCTCATCTCTTCCCACCAGCTTCTTTAAAGGCCGCACACAGTCAGGGAACATTCAGGGAACAGAGAAGCTGCAGTGTCGGTGTGGCCAGTCCATGGCTGTCCAAAGAACTCTGCTGAGGGTTCTGCTGCTGCACCGAGCTTTCCTTGGCCTCCTAATTGCTGGGCCTTGTCTTGGGGGCCCACTGGGGCTGCAGCCAGTGCTGACTCCCACTGAGGCTGCCTGGCCAAGAGCAGTCCCAGGGGCTCAAGGCAGAGGCAGAGCAAGGTGGGAAGGAGAAAGAGCAGGGACGAAATTGCCCTTGAAAGACAGAGGCGCTCTGGGGCCCGCTCCTGGCCAGGGAGCCTGCCCAGAGCCGTGCCCTGCTCGCCGGGGCCTTGAGGGGCAGCTGTGCAGCTGGGCCAAGCTGTGCCAGCAGCTCCAGTCGTGCTGGGGAGCCTTGCCAGCTCTGGGCCCTGCTGTGCAGGAGGCACCCTGTGTGCCTCTGGCAGCTGGGGCCTCAGCCGCCTCCTCTCTCCACAGTCGCGCTGCCGCCGCTCCAGCATCCCGGCCGAGAAGGCGTGCCTCTCCCTCGCCCCCAGAGAGCCCAGAGACCGTCGCCTTTGACAGCTCTCACACGAGGCCTCGGCAGCAGCAGTTGCCCAAGAAAGCAGAGCACCAGCCCTCCGTGCCTCCCCCACGGCCCCCCAGCCCGGCCTTGAAGCGGAAGCCTCCCGAGATCCCCCCACCTCCTCCCCTCCCGAGCCCACCGCCCTGGTCCAACTAGGACTGCAACTGAGCCAGCCACGCAGGGCTTGCGCCACCAACAGCTTGGCCACCTGCCCTCCTCTACAATGAGCTGGTGTTACCTAAGGGCAACAGCCAGAGTCAGTTTTCACACTCTTGGACCTTCAACAGGAAGGGCTGAAGATTCTTCCCATGCCCTTTCTCATCCTTTACCTCTTTGCTTTTCATACAGTTGGGAGCTGGTTGCATCTCTTAAAGACTTTATTAGCACTGCATGTTTTGCCTTACCTTTCAAGGGAAAAAAAATAAAAAAATTCTTCAGTTTTGATTTCAGTTTTAGTGTGGTTGGGCTGCTCACATTTTCAGCAATTAATTTTCCATGGTACTGCTTCCTTTTTCCTTACTATCCATAAAAAGTTCATCTGGACATAAAAATCACCAGCATTACTGAGATTTACCTCAAAGCCCAGATAGGGAATCTAGCACCAAATATTCTCCCTGTGTACTGCACAACAAGAAATATTCAGAAGAATATTCACTGGCAGCTGAGGCTCATGGAACGCCCAGAATACTGAGCCTGCAGAGGAGGCAGACAGCCCTGGCAGTGGCTGAGGGGACTTCTCGTCACAGACTCCTCTGAAAGGGTGTCACTCCAGGAGGAGAAAGCATTTAAACCTGTGCCTTACCTTCCTCCTGTGCTAAAATGTAAGGCTCCTCCTGAGCTACAAACAATTCTCCATTCCTCAACAAAGCTACTCATGTTCTTGACTTATCTTAAAGAGCAATGGCAAATGTGGTCAGAAATTTCTCATCAAAGCCTCTTTGCAGAGAAACGCCTCCATATGTGAGAAAATAGTTCTTAGCATCAGCTCAGTCAAAAGAAAGCCAACAATTGAGCAGTGCTTTAAATGAACTTGAATTCTCTTTCCTCACCTATCAGCCGGATTGGTTTTATGGTAAATAGGTATGAATTTTGCTGCCAAAATTTAAACACTAATTAATATTGATACAGTAATTAATATTGGGAAATCATAAAGCAGTTAAAATGTGTCATGCCAAGAAAGAAAGGGAGAGGAGGGTTTCCACCCCCCCCTTTCCTGCAGAGGTTCAAGGACACGAAAAAGCAAGAGATAACAGTTATTAAAATTAACAGAAAGAAGGGAAAATCTGGATGGGTCCCAGGAAAATGCCAGCTATAAAAGATTTATTGCTTTGATGCTTAAATGTGGTAATATGTTAGTTTTGCCTTACATTCTACTGGCTTGGTGCACATGTGTAACCCAAGGGTGAGTTAGGGACATCGAAGAAGAGGAGAGGTCTTCATCACAAATGACCCCCAAAGAGAAAAGGAGGCCGTGAGTATCACCAGGTTTTGGGTCTGGGGGGTGGCTGTATGCATGTGTGAGTGTGTGTGGAGTATCTGAGACAGAGGCTGGGCAGTCCTGCACCCCTCAAGCGGGTGAGGCCTCCCGGTACCGCGTTTCCAAGATATCCGCAAGGAGACTGGCCAGTAAAGGAGGGAAGTGAAAGAAAAGTGAACGAGTGGAGACCCCAGGAGGGTTTGACCATGGGGGAAGGAGGGTGTCCCTGGTCCAAGCACCTGTGCGAAGGTCCTTGAGCAGGAGGGATTGACTTAGTAGGGAGAATGAGAAGGAGAGTGATTGAATAGGTTCAATTTCCTTGGAGGGGTTGGTAGCTGGCAATTTAGTATGAGATTAGATGGTGAGAGAACATGGCTAATGGATTGAGAAAGAGTGAGAAATAGGAGTGGAACAAGTAGATTGAAAAGGCAGTGAGACAGAGTAGTAAGTGAGGAAGTTGAACCACAAGGTGAGTGTGGAAAACCAAGACTCTCCTGGTACCGGGGATCTCTTAGTTTGTTGCTGCCAGAGATGGGTCAGGGAAAAAGTAAGTCCTTAGACCCAGGGGCTGCGGATTGTGTGAAAAATTCGCAGGAGTTTAGGGTATCTGGGAACTTTGAGGGGGGTTCTCAGGAAGGGAGCATTCCTCAGGACAGCCCACTGGCGATGATACAGTTTTGGGATGGAATGGGAATCCTGAAGGGGAAAAAGTAAACAAAAATGATTAAGTATTGCATGTTTGAATGGACAAAGGAAATGATCCTGAAAGATATATTGGCCAAAGTTTGGATCATTTGAGGATTGGATTTGCCAGGCTCTAAATATATATGTGAATTCGAAAAACCCTGTTAATCAGGAGGCGAGTGAGTATGCTGCCTTATGAAGTCCTGAAGGGAGAAGTAGGTTTGTTGTTCAGAGGTAGGAAGCTGGGGGTTCCCGATGTTTCCTTTATTAACCAAAGGGAAGGTGGTTAAAAGGAACAGGCAGGAGCCGTGGGACCCACTAAATCAACTCCCACCCCCTTATGGACAACCCAACCAGCTAGCTCAGCCACAGGCCCCTGAGAGTCCCCCCATAAATTCAAATGCACCTCCTCTTCAAGAGGAGCTGGTGGCACACAGAACCAGAGGCAGAGGGAGACAAGGGGAGGAAAATGATGGAGATGAGGGGGAAGAAAGGGAGAATCAATTGTACCCACTTAGAGAGGTTCCCACTGTTAGCGTTCAAAAACACATAATCATGGAGCAATTATATGCGGTGCTTTTTATTAGGAGTTCTGGGAATCGGGGTATATTCAACCCAAATCTGACTCCGACCATACATCCGAATTGATCATGTTTTATATTCTATCGTTACATAACTTTCATGTTAATTATTAAACTTATATTGTTCTATTGTGTACATAAATTTAGCCCCTCTCTGAATTTCCAACATAGTTTCTCACTATTCTACTTATGGTTATATAATAATTACATTTAATTACTAAACAATCATCACATCTAACAATTATATAATTTATCATACTGCTTACGCAGGTGCAGTTGATCTGGGAAAGCACAAAGCCTAACATTTTACATTCTATCTTTAATTTTTCCAGGGTTCCACTATCATTCTCCCCCCTTTGAAAGCATTTTCACTTCACTATAGGTGTAAATGTTTTCACTTGATACAGTCCTTTATTCCTCAGTTCGTACTTGGTTCTTCAAATCCAGGGTTGATTTAAATGTTGTCGTGGATGCTGTTACAAACTGGAGAACCAGAAGATGGTGGGAGTGGATATCGTGTTAGTGCCTTTATTATCCTCTGGTTCCAGGATGTTTTCTTCTGTATCTCTCCCTTTAAGATGCTGTAAACTAACCAAATTGCTAAGAATACCTAAGAATACAATTAGTAAGATTATCACACTCTCAATGATAGATTTAATCCGTGAGCTCACATTCCACCCTAATCCTTTAAAGATTTTTTCCTAACCAGCTTGTAGCCAAATCCTTTTGCTCTTCTTGTGCTTCATGATCTATTTGTTTCAACTGACTGATGTCATATTCTACATCTGCAGTTACATTTGGGATATGAACGCAGCAACGATCAACTTGTCCCTTTAAAAATCCACATACTCCATGCTCTTTCTGGAGTAACATATCTAGGGCCAATCGATTTTGTAAAGTCATTTTTGTGTCTGCTTGTAACTGTATATTTAATTCTTTACATCCTTCCCGGGTGACTCTTGCCAGTCTACCTACCTGACCTGTAAGTTCGTACAGCATCTCTCTGCTCTTATAGTTTGCTATAGGACCAAGCAATGACTCTAGGGCCCATCCAAATTTCACTCCACTAGAGGGTTCTTGCCAAGTGTCATCTGGATTTTCATTGTCTAGAACTTCTCGTCTTGCTCTTATCTGCAGAAGTTCATGTTTTCCATTAAATGGGGACTTTTTCCAAATTGGACATAAGGTTGGCAGGCCTAAAGTAATCTCCTTTACTTTCCCGTCTACAGGCAGATGTGTTGTCCAGGTACCATCACTTGCTGCCCATACAAATTGTCCTGGACCTCGGATTGTAATCCTGGTACACACTATAATTACTTTATAATTCACTCTGCCTTGGTTATGTTTGATCCCTCTGCAAGCACAACCAATTTGTAGGGCTATTGCCAGGGGTGGCATCTGTTTCATCTCTACATCATCTGAAGTGCAGTCGTAAGTTTTATTACATGCCCACCAACTTACTTTGTCTGCCCTCGTTCTGCTACTAGTGTCAGTGTTCGCTATTGCTGGATCTGTTTCATTCTCAGGGCCTTCCCACTTAATACACCAAGGGGTGTTTGCCATATATTGGAATCTTTGAAGAATACTCACAGACCACGCACTGTCCCAAGGTTCTATCTGATCTTTCTTATCCTTGGCCTCACATTCCCATACCAGAGTTGTTTCTGTAACTTGCCTTGATTCGGGTACCAGTTTACATGTAATTGTTTTGTTCTTTTGTATTTCAGGTAGTTTTGATGTTATGATTCCCCAATTTATTGGGTCTCCTGCTGCCTTTGGTATTGGCAGACAGGCAGTTATTCAGCTGGTGTTTTGCATTTTGGCAAAATCTTTGACTAATCCAATCATTACATTCTCAGCCTGAACAGCATTAGAAACCTTTATCACCTGTGTTTCCGTTTGTACCTCTCTCTTCATTCTAGAATGTAGAGTGGTTAGTTGATCATTTTGCATTCCACATCCCAAAGATATTAATAACCATAACATTAGCACAATTACTGATAGCATTCTGAAAGCAATTAAACACGTCTTATCTGCAGCCTTTGTTCATTCCAGAGTTTATACAGTCTGTGATCCAGGATGGACTTTCTTCACTCGGGTATAGTGAATCCAGGGGTCCACACCGGCTACTTTGACTGCTGTAAAGGTGGTCAGTAATTCCTGATGGGGTCCACTCCACTTTTCTTTCAGCGGTTCCTCGTTCCAGTTCTTGATGTACACCTCGTCTCCTGGATGTATGTTATGGACTGGGTTCTCGAGAGTCAGTGGTCTACTCCACACAAGGATACTCTGGAGCCAAGCTAAAGTTTTCTCAAGAGACAGAACATAATTATACACTTCCTGCTTTCCTGTGACATGTACATTAGGGTTAGGCTCAGGAGATTCATATGGTTTCCCATACAATATCTCATAAGGACTGACTGACATCCCACTCCTAGGCTTTATCTGAATCCTCAACAGTGCTATTGGCAAAGCCTGGAGCCACTGCAATTTGGCTTCTTGGCATATTTTACTGATTTGCCTTTTTAGTGTCTGATTCATCCTCTCTACCTGTCCACTTGACTGGGGTCTCCACGGTGTGTGGAGGTCCCAATTTATCCCCAACAATCTACTTACCTCTCTTACTACTGTAGCTATGAAATGGGGTCCCCTATCTGATGATACCCCTAGGGGTACCCCAAACCTGGGAATAATCTCTTGTAGTAACCACTTAACCGTTTCCTTTGCTTGGTTCGTGCGACAGGGAAGGGCTTCTGGCCACCCAGAGAATGTGTCAACCCCCACTAACAGGTATTTGTATCCTCGAGTCCTTGGTAGTTCTACAAAATCTACCTGCCAATAGTCTCCTGGTTCTATTCCTATCTGCATTCTTCCTAGCTGTGCCTGTCACCTGGCCACCGGGTTGTTTTTCAAGCAGGTATTACATTTTGACATTACTGATTTTGCCATTGTTAACATCCGTCCTGAAATTAAACTCTGCTTTAGCAATTTTACCAATGCCTCTGAGCCCCAGTGACATTCGTTATGTTTAATTTGTAGAACTTCTCTCATTATCAAGGGGGGTACCACTATTTGTCCTTGTGTAGTTACATACCATCCCTCTGAATTCTTTTGTGCATTTAGCAAATGTGCCAGTCGCTCATCTTCTACTGAATATTTTGGTTTTGGAGGCAAATTGAATTGGGATACATTAAGCTTCAAAGGTATCAATGCCATTGTTGTTTGTACCTCTCGAGCAAACTGTCGGGCTGCCTAGTCCGCCTTTCGATTTCCCTCACAGATTTTGGAGTTTCCTGATTGGTGTGCTTTGCAGTGTATGATTGCCACTTGTTCAGGTTTTTGTACTGCCTTTATCAATTGCAGGACTGCATCCTGATGTTTAATGTGCGTACCCCGAGAAGATAACAGTCCTCTTTCTTTCCACAGTGCTCCGTGTACATGCACCACTCCAAAAGCATATTTTGACTCAGTCCAGATATTTACCTTTTTCCCTTCACTTAATTTTAGTGCCCTGGTTAAAGCAACCAGTTCTGCCTTCTGGGCAGATGTATTTGGTGGTAATGCCTTTGCCTCCACTACTGTATTGACTGTTGTTACCGCATATCCAGCATATCTGGTTCCGTTTTCCACGAAGCTGCTCCCATCTGTAAACAGCTCCCACTCCGGCTGCTCTAGTGGGACGTCTTTCAGGTCTTCTCTTGCTGAATAGGTGTACTCTATTACTTCTACACAGTCGTGTTCTAATGGGCCTTCTTCAGTTGTGGTACCTAGGAACAAAGCTGGATTCAAAAGGTTAGTTGTTTTTAATGTGACATCATCCTGTTCAGTCAGGACTACCTGGAATTTCATCATCCTGCTGGGAGATAGCCAATGGCCCCCCTTTTGTTCTAAGACAGTGGTTACCATGTGTGGTACATAGACATCTATGTGCCTTCCCATAGTAAGTTTCCTGGCTTCTTGTATCAGGATCACAGTAGCTGCGACTGCCCGCAGACATGGGGACCACCCGGCACTTATGTTGTCGAGTTGTTTGGAAAAGTAGCCCACCGGCCTTTTCCAGCTTCCCAGACGTTGGGTCAGGACTCCTAGTGCTAGGCGCAGCCTTTCGTGTACAAACAGCTGAAAATCTTTAGACAGATCAGGTAACCCTAATGCTGGAGCAGTTGTCAGTGCTTCCTTTACTTTTAGGAAGGCTTCTTTCTGTGGTTTGCCCCAGGTGAATGGCTGCGTCTTCTGAGCTTCATACAGGGGTTTCGCAATCAGTCCATAGTCCATGATCCACAAGCGACACCATCCTGCCATCCCGAGGAAGACTCGCAGCTCATGTAAATTCTGGGGCTCTGGAATAGCACAAATAGCTTGGATACGATTAGTACCTAGTTTTCGTTGCCCTTGTGAAATTTCACACCCCAGGTAAATCACAGTCTGTTGTGTGATTTGTGCCTTTCCTCTGGATACTCTATAGCCTCCCATTCCCAGTGAATTTAAAATCTCAACGGTTACCTTTATACAGGTTGCTCTTTCTTCTGTATCTATTAGTATATCATCAACATACTGCCACAATAAGTATTGGTCTCTTGGTACTTGCCCATTTTCAGTCCAAATCTCCAGTTCCTTTGCCAGTTGGTTTCCGAATAGGGTGGGACTGTTCCTGTAGCCTTGTGGGAGTCGTGTCCAGGTGAGCTGGGTCTTTCTTCCGTTCCCTGGGTTTTCCCACTCAAAGGCAAACAGTTTCCTACTTTCTTTGTCAAGGGGGATGCAGAAAAAGGCATCTTTTAAATCAATTACGGTAAACCATTTATATATCTCCTTTACGGATGTCAGCAATATATAATGGTTTGTTACCACTGGATAAATGTCCTTTGTTATTTTATTTATTGCTCTCAAATCCTGCACTAATCTATATTCACCATTTGGCTTCTTTACTGGAAATATTGGTGCATTAAATTCTGATTCACATTCTTCTAAAATTTGGTATTTCAAGAATTTCTCAATAATCTTTACTATTCCTTGCTGTGCTTGTGGTTTTATGGGATATTCTTTGACTTGTACAGCCCTTGCCCCTTCTTTTAACTCTACATGCACTGGTTGTGCCAATTTAGATTTCCCTGGTATATCTGTCTCCCATACAGAGGGAATCACTGCATCTTCTACCTCCCTAGGGATAGAGGGGACAGGTTTTTCTTTGATCATTAATATCTGTCCCGTCTTTGATTCAGGTATTTTCATTATAAGCTCTCCATTTTCAAAGGTTATTACTGCATCAAGTTTTGCTGGCAAATCTCTCCCTAAAAGCGGAATTGGACACTCAGGTACGTATAAAAATTTGTGTGTTATAACCTTGTTTCCAAAACACAAATCTAGGGGTTGCAGGAAAGGCCGTTTTTCCTCTTTCCCTGTAGCGCCGACTATTGTCGTTTCCTTGTCCCCAATTTGTCCTTGCAAATCATTCAATACAGAAAAAGTAGCTCCCGTATCTATTAGAAATCTGACCTCTTTATGCCCTAACTGTATATTTACAACAGGTTCCTTAACTTGTTCTACCGGTTCTATGTCTAGTCAGCTGGTATACTCTCCCAGGACCATCTCCTTGGTAGCCTGCTGGAACTGATTGCTCTGGTCAAACTGGTTATTCAAACTTGGGCAATTTTGCTTCCAATGCCCCTCCTGCTTACAATATGCACACTGATTCAGGCTTAACCCCTGGGTAACTGGTCTCCTACCCCAACGATTCCTGTTACGGCCCCTGAAATTTGCGTTCCCTCTCCCCTGTATTACTGCCAAAAGATTCTGCTGCTGCCTTTTACTGCCTTTTACTGCCTTTTCCCGATTGTTATATACCTTCCAGGCGACCTCGAGTAACTTATCCAAATTCCTTAATTCTTCCCCTTCTAATTTTTGCAATTTTCTACGAATGTCATCCTGTGATTGGCCCAAGAATATGAGAGCGAACTGAACCTTTGCTTGCTCTGTATCCATTTGAAGGTCTGTATATTTCCTTGCTACCTCCTTAAGCCTCTCCAAAAACGCAGTGGGAGATTCCTTCTTTTCCTGTCGAACCTCATATAGTTTGGACCAATTTATAGTTTTGGGGACAGCATTCTGAACTCCTATTTGGATCCACTCTTGGTATTTCCATAATCTCCTCATATCACACAATAAATTAGGGTCCCAATTTGGATCCTCAATTGGGAAATTCACATCTAAATTCCCTGTTACCAGCCCATTTCTAATATCTTCTCTTGCCCTCTCTTTGGCTGCCTTAAGTACCATTTCTTTTTCAGTAGAATCCATCAGAGTATCTAATATTACTTGTATGTCATCCCAGTCAGGATTTTGAGTTTTCATAACCATTTTACTACGCATGCCACTTTATCAGGATTTTCTCTATAAGTTCTGGCTGACTGTTTCCAAATAACTAACTCTGCCGGGGAAAAAGGCACTTTTACAAATACTGGCCCTTCCACTCTGACACCTTGTCGCAAGGGGCAATCACAGTCCGTTTTTGTTTCCTTATGCCATCTCTATGCACAACTGGAGCATGCTTTGCCCGACCCCGGGTTCTATGGGCTATTGGGGTCACTGATTCATTACCACTGCTATCTTTTTCACTCGCATACCTCTTTCCCCTTTCTATCGCAGTTAGGTTTTGCTCATCTTCCGAGGAAGAGGGATCAGGTGATGATGGGAGAGGAGGATAAAGAGGGAAAGATGTACTAGATGAGACAGGTTCAGGGTAGGTGGGTGAGGAGCAGGTAGTGGGATAGGGACAGATGAAACAGGTGGGATAGGGTTAGGTTCTCTTGTTCCTATTGGAGCTACTTGTAAATCAATATCTGTATAATTTACCCTACTCAAGCTTTCTCTTAACGCCAAGTGTTCTAAACAACGTTCCTCACAAACCCCACACTTTGCAGATGTTTTAACCACTATTAATCCACATTGATCCTGCCATTCTGGCTTTCCCCATAAGTAGAAAAACAGATCAACATATGGGACTTCATCCCATTTTCCTTCTTGTTTACAAAATGACATTAACTGCGAAATAGTGTCATATTGCAGAGTACCGTATTTTGGCCATTTTTCACCGTTCTCCAAGGCATATTCTGGCCATCATGAATTACAATAATCAATCAACTTAGTTTTACGTAATCTTTCCCCAAAGTTACCTTGTTTCCAATGTGCTAATAAGCACCCCAAAGGAGAATTTTGCGGGATAGGGGTGTTACTGCCCAAAATCCCTTTAAGTTTCTCCATTTCAAAAATACCACAAATGCCGAACCCGCAACGCTTTCGCGATTCTCTTACGGAACGGCGTCTAGGCTTACACCAACAGGAATTCCTTTAGCCCAACCAAGCGTAGCTTTCGCTGCGTCTTATTGGCAGGCACCCAAACCAAAGTAAAAAGCACCTTACCTTTCTCCCGGGGACGTTTGTGAGTGGCGGAAGCGGTCGCGACCGATGAGCTCCCCGAGAATCCCTTGGTGCCGGCTGGAGCGTGATCGAGTCGCAAACTCGCTCAGCAGCACTCACAAGGGTCCCTTCTGGGTTCGCCAAAATGTTAGCGTTCAAAAACACATAATCACGGAGCGATTATATGTGGTGCTTTTTATTAAAGAGCTCTGGGAATCGGGGTATATTCAACCCAAATCTGACTCCGACCATACATCCGAATTGATCATGTTTTATATTCTATCGTTACATAACTTTCATGTTAATTATTAAACTTATATTGTTCTATTGTGTACATAAATTTAGCCCCTCTCTGAATTTCCAGCATAGTTTCTCACTATTCTTCTTATGGTTATATAATAATTACATTTAATTACTAAACAATCATCACATCTAACAATTATATAATTTATCATACTGCTTACGCAGGTGCAGTTGATCTGGGAAAGCACAAAGCCTAACATTTTAGATTCTATCTTTAACTTTTTCCAGGGTTCCACTATCACCATGGCAAATCCAGGACAGAGGCCACCTATTGGTTATGTGAGTGTTCCCCTAAAGACCGGGGATGTCAGGGAGCTTAAGAAGGAGGTGGGTACACTGATAGAGGACCCCGTCAGAGTGGCAGAAAAGTTAGATCAGTTTTTGGGACCAAACACATATACCTGGGTGCAGATGCAGTCTATGCTAGGAATTTTGTTTACAAGAGAAGAGAGAGAGATGATCAGACAGGCAGGAATGCGGATTTGGGACAGAGAACTGAGGGACAAGGGCGGAGTGATCAGAAATGGCCTATGCAGGATCCAAATTGGAATAATCAGAATGCAAAGCATAGGTAGAATATGAGTGATCTCCAGTGAATAATTGTTCAAGGAATTTGTGGGGCAGTCCCTAGGGGGCATAATATAGGAAAAGCTTTGAGTCAGCAGCAGAGAAAGAATGAGTCCCCGGCAGAATGGTTAGAGAGATTAAAGAAAGACTTGCAATTATATTCAGGCATAGATACTGATACTGCAGCGGGGCAGGTTCTTTAAAAACTCAGTTTGTAGCAAAATCCTGGGGAGACATCAGGAAGAAGCTGGAAAAATTAGAAGATTGGCAGGACAGGGGACTTCAGGAATTACTGAGAGAAGCACAAAAGGTGTATGTAAGGAGAGATGAGGAAAAGCAGAAGGCAGATGCATGAATTTTGGTGGCAACAGTTAAAGAAATGCAGGCAGCTTTGATTACAGAAAAACCTGCAGGAAAGAACAGAGCAGATGTCAGCATCTATTTTTAGGAACACAGGACCCATGTGTTTTTCTTGCCACAAGAAGAGGCATTTAAAAATTCTTGCCCTACCTTGAGGGGTGCAGGCCCCACCTGTTTTTACTGTCATAAAAAGGGGCACCTACAAAAAAGTTTTAGGAAGAAACAGCAAGAGGAGAAAAATTTTCAGGAGGATTAGGGAGGTCAGGGGCTCTATTTAATGAAGGGGACCAAAACACCACCAGAGGAGCCCTTGATAAAGTTCAAGATAGGTCCCCATAGTAAAGAAGTTGTATTTTTAGTGGATACTGGAGCTTCTTGGGCAACAGTTAGAAAATTACCCCAGGGATGTAAGATAAGTCATGAGCGAGTTCCAGTAATTGGAGTTAAGGGAGAGGCATTTCCCGTTCCTGTAATTAAAGGGATGCAAATTGAAACAGATGACAAATTTGGAGTAAATGATTTATTGTTGATGCTGGAGGCCGAGAATAATTTATTAGGCAGAGATCTAATAATAGCCTTGGATTTACAGATAAAACCCTATGAAGAAAAATCTAAAAGTTATTCTTTAACTGGAGAGGATAATCTGGAAATTAATGATATGGTTTGGCATTCGGGTGAAGGGGGGAACCTCAACATTCCGCCTATTAAAATTGAAATACAGAATCGAGAAGTACCAATCTGAGTGAAGCAATATTCAGTATCACTAGAGGAGCAGAAGGGATTAAAACCAGTGATTGACAATTTAATACAGCAAGGAATATTAGAACCTTGCACGTCACCCCCTAATACTCCCATCTTACGGGTAAAGAAACCTGACAGGAGTTACAGGCTGGTTCAAGATTGAAGGGCAATAAAACAAAGGACTATTACACATTTTCCAATAGTGGCTAACCCATATACTTTGTTGAGTCAATTGCCTCCTAATTACATGTGGTATAGTGTGGTGAATTTAAAAGATGCCTTTTGGACTTGCTCTTTGGATGAGGGCAGTAGAGATTATTTTGCTTTTGAGTGGGAAGATAGGGAGACAGGTAGAAGAGAACAGCTCAGGTGGACGGTACTACCGCAGGGTTTCACCGAGTCACCTAATCTTTTTGGGAGAGCATTAGAAAATCTCTTAAAAACTTTTGAGTTGCCTGAAGGAATCAAGTTGTTACAGTATGTGGATGATTTGTTCTTAGCAGAGGAAAGGGAGGAGAAAACTAGGAGGAGCACTATTCATTTGCTGTATTTCTTAGGTGAAAATGGTCTGAAAATATTCAGATCCAAATTACAGTTTGTGGAATCAGAAGTCATGTACTTAGGTCATTGGATCAGTAAGGGAAAGAAAAAGCTGGACCCTGAGAGAGTTTGAGGAATATGAAACATGGGACCCCTGAAATAAAAAATAAGACAATTTTTAGGTCTTTTGGGTTATTGCAGACAGTGGATTGAAGGATTTAGTGGAAAAGTGAAATTTTTGTATGAAAAATTGCCTACAAACCATTTTAAGTGGACTACGGAGGATTAGAAAAAATTTGAAGAGGTTAAAGAAGTTTTGTTGCAGGCTCCTGTACTAAGTCTTCCTGATTTGGGAAAACCCTTTCAGTTATTTGTAAGTACAACTCATCAGACAGCCTATGGGGTACTGACTCAAGACTGGGCAGGAAGCTGGAAACCAGTGGGCTATTGTTCAAAACTATTAAATCCAGTTAGTAAAGGCTGGCCAACATGTTTACAGGCTTTGGTAGCGCCTGCCTTGCTAGTGGAAGAGGCCCAAAAAGTAACCTTTGGTGCACCTTTGGAAGTATACACCCCTCACAATATTAGGGGAATTTTAGCACAGAAAGCTGAAAAATGGTTAACAGATAGACGAATACTGAAGTACGAGGCTGTCTTGATTACCTCCCCCGAATTAGACTTGAAGGTGACACAAGTACAGAGCCCTGCTCAGTTTCTTTATGGGAATCCAGGGGAACAGCTGGTACATGATTGCATAGAGGTTACAGAATTACAAACAAAAATACCTCCAGATTTGGGAGACCAAGAATTACAAAGGGAAGAAAAGTTAGTTACAGATGGGTCATCTCGGGTAGTGAGTGGGAAAAGAAAATCAGGTTATGCTATAATCAGTGGGGGACAGCTCGAGGTAAAGGAATCTGGTCCCCTTAGTCCATCCTGGTCAGCACAAGCTTGTGAACTTAATGCATTACTCCGTGCATCATTAATACTAGAAGGGCGAGAAGGGACTATTTATATGGACTCCAGATATGCTTTCAGTGTAGTACATACTTCTGGAAAAATTTGGAAGGAAAGGAGACTTATAAGCACTCAAGGAAAAGGGTTAGTACACGAGAGATTGATAATTCAGATACTTGAAGCTTTAAAGGGCCCAAAGAGAATAGCAGTGGTTCATGTAAAGGGGCACCAGAGAGGGAGGGATATTAGAGACAGAGGAAATAATCTGGCCAATGAAGAAGCAAGAAGAGCAGCCTTAAGGAAAAGAGATACTGAAATCATGACCTTACAAGAAACAGACATTCAGCAGGAGACACTTTCCCTTTCACTAGCAGAACTGGCAGCTATAAGGAAATTAGGAGCAACATTTAAGGAGGGAAAGTGGCTTCTTCCTGATGGCAGGATTATGATGCCAAAGCCAGTGGCACGTCAGATCTTAGATAACTTGCATAGACAGACACACTGGGGAACAAGAGCCCTTTGTGATCACTTTTTAAAATTTTTTGGGTGTATAGAGATATTTGAAAGTGGAAAACAAATTACCCAGGGGTGTCTAAGAACGTGTTGAGGAGCCCTCTCTCTGGAGGACACAAAACAGCCTACAGGCCATTTGAAAAGATCCAGGCTGACTTCACAGAATTGTCTAAAGTGGGTCAGTGGAAGTATTTGTTAGTTATAGTAGATCAATTAACTCAGTGGGAGAAGACTTTCCAGCAGCTTGGGCTACAGCTCAAACAGTGGCTAAAATATTGTTAGAACATGTAATTCCAAGATTTGGATTAGTGAGGGTCATTGATTCAGACCAGGGAACGCATTTCACTGCAATTTTAGAAACTGAGATTGATAACACCTGTTGTTAAAAGACCTCAGAGACAAGTAAAACGTTGGGAGTGCGGTGAACATGGTTTAAAGTGTCATCTCTGGATGTGTATTGTTTGCACACTTTGCTTTAACTTATGGTTGAGAGTAACTAAGAGGGAAGAGAAGGAGAGACAATTGATTTGTTGGTTTTGCTATGGTTATGTATTTAGCTGGCTAACTATAGAACGCATTGCTAGCGATTTTTTGAGATACCTTTGACACTGGGAGACGGGACCCTTCCAGCAACAATTGGATTAAAAGAGAACTTACATCAATTGGTTCTTGCTATATTGGCTGTAGCACAAATAAGATAACGAGCAATTAATGGCCTTATAGACCAGTGTCTCATAATCAATAGTTGTTGTGGAGAAGAAGTCTATATACCACATCATAGGCACATTACAAGGGCATATTAGTGCTGCAAGTTTGCCTATTGGAGGCGGTGACTTAATGAACTCCCTGCCCTTGAAGCAGAAAATAATTGGAAAAATCCTATTGTGGTCGGCACATCCCTGAGATTTTGGAAAATATAGGTTTATGGTGTTTCAGCCTAACCTTTTCCCTGTTCTTTTAATTTTAATTATCTTTTCTTAACCAGCCTGAACTGGGAAATGGCATTTAAAAGGGGAAAAGCAAACTCTGTGGGGCTATGGGTACCAAGGAAACTAAAACCACCAGTGACTAGATCCCGGGATATTACCTTTGCTACTGAGAAGACTGGCATCTCGGCCCTTGGTTGCAACCCAAGGGGCCTTGAGAATGGTAGAAAGGTAGATTTCCTGAGGATTATTTTCACTGTGTTTATTATGGTACCCTGGACAGTTGGCCAAAGCCAGAGAGCCACACTGGACAGAGTTCAAGAAATGAAAGGATAGGCAATGAAAAAGCAAACAGAGAAAAACCAAGTCCCAGCAATTTCAACATTTGTGACTATTGCAATCACCCTGTTTGGATTAGGGACAAAATAGAATCTGTGTTAGTTCTGCCTGCTACAATTGCAGCAGCTTTAGAGATGTTTGTGTTAAAAAGGGAAAGATCTATTGGGTAAGGAAAAATTTGGAATACAATGAACGAGCTCCTGATCCCCATGGCGATCAGATTTGCCCTCAATACGAAAGATTCTTTTGTTTTGAAAGTGATGATAATGGAGATGATCCAAGTATAGGCACAGGAGGCCGGGAAATAAGAGAAAAATTAAAAGAGAACAGGAAAGAAGAAAAGGAACCAAAGGGGAATAGAAGAAAGAACAGGAGAAAAAAGAGTCAAAAGAACTGGCCGAATTGTATAAACAACTAAAACAGCACTACAAAGATTGGGACCTGCCAGCCTCAAAAAGAATCCGTTTGTGGGATTGATGCAAGAGATTGCTGCAGAATTGGGATTATCCAAATGTTGGATTTATGGGGGTCTAAAAATGGCTGAAACATGGCTGTGGAAAGGTGAGAGCTTAGCTCCAGAGCAATTTTTAAAATGGAACCACACCCAAATTTCTGGAACATTGAAGACCTGAAGGATAGATTTTAAGCCATCAAGTAATTGGAACCATTTGTATAACCCGAGAAGGAAAGAAATGTAATAAAATAGTGCAGCATACTCCTGTTAAGTCCACATTAGTAGTCAATATGGATAATGGTTCAAAAGTTTGGTGACCTGAAATTCCTGATGGATATGGGGGAGCAATAAAAGAAAGAAACTGTGAGTGGGATGATCAAATTGATTTATGCTGGTACAGAAGTCCTGGAGCTAACCCCTACCAATCCATCAACAGCCTGAGGTCTTATTGGGAACAGCCAGAGAAAACTGATAAGAGATGGAAAGCCCCATAGGGGATATATTAGATTTGTGGGCAACGAGCATACAGTGAGTTACCTCAAAAATGGGGAGGAACCTCTACCTTGGGAGTAATACAACCCTCCTTCTTTGTTCTACCGAGGTCTAGGAGCAATACGTTAGGAACTCCATTGTATGAAACCCTGCAGCAGAATAAAAGAGATTTTAATTTCAATTTTCCAACAGCAGGAGGGAACCAAAAATGGGGAGAGAACAAATGGCCTGCAGAAAGAATTACAGCATATTATGACCCAGCAACATGGGCTCAGGACGGGCCATGGGGATATAGGACCCCAATTTACCTGTTGTATTGATTGATAAGGCTCCAAGCAGTAGTAGAAGTGGTGTCAAATAACACCTCCGGTGCCCTAAAATTGCTGGCTAGGCAATATTCACAAATGCGGGCGTTTGTGTACCAAAACAGGATTGCCCTAGACTATCTGTTAGCAGAAGAAGGAGGAGTTTCTGGCAGATTTAATGAATCTCAGTGCTGCATAGAAATTGATGATTATGGAGAAGCTATCACCGAACAAGCAGAGGAAATTAAAAGCGTGGCCCATGTGTCAGTACAAAAGTAGAATTCAATCTTGAAAGCAGATTGGTGAGATAACCTCTTTGGAGGTGTTTGGTGGAAAAAGTTAGGATTCACGTTGTTATGTTCAGTTTTGGGACTTTTGTTTCTGCCTTGTATGATTCTGTGTTTTAGTAGGCTAATTCACTTGTGATTCAAGGGATGCAGATTACAACAATGCCTCTAGATCCAGAATCAGCAGTGAAAGGAAAACCAAGATCTATAATGGTAGCAAGAGCTAAATCGACCTGTGTTAAAGAACAAGGAACCAATTAACTGTGACAGGACCTGGAGAGATTGAAATAACCCAGGAAATGCTAACCAAATTTGAAAAAGAGTGTGAAAAACTAAAGGCAGCGAGAGAAATGCTAGAAAAGTTTGAAGTTGAAATGAGACAACGAGAAAATCCAAATTCTGAAGAATATAAAGGATATCAGGGCACAGATTTTTAATAAAGCACAAATCAATGATGAAGAAGAGAAATGGGGGATTTGTGGTAAATAAGTATGATTCGTGCTGACACAATTAAAACAGTAATCCCTATTCATACAGTAATTAATATTTGGAAATAATAACACAGTTAAAACGTGTCATACCAAGAAAGAAAGGGAGAGGAGGGGTTCGAACCCCCTCTTTCCTGCAGATGTTCAAAGCAGGAAAAAGCAAGAGATATCAGGTACTAAAAATTAACAGAAAGAAAGGAAAATCTGGTTGGGGCCCAGGAAAATGCCAGCTATAAGAGATTTATTGCTTTGAAGCTTAAATATAATATTATGTTCGTTTTGGCTTGCATTATGCTACCTTAGTGCACATGCGTAACCCAAAAGTGAATTAAAAGACATCGAAGAAGAGGAGAGCCTTCATCCAAAGGTGACCCCCAAAAAGGGGTGCGACGACCAAAAGAATGGTGGAGCATGCGTGGTAAAGGTGGTGATGAGGGCGGAGGCAGAAGTGTGATGAATCGAAAATGGGAGGAGATGCCATTGACATATGGCATAGAAGAGGAGAATCATCAATTGGCAAGCTTGTTCGTGAGGTGGCAAGGGTCCAAGAACCTTGCAACCTGTACCCCACAGTTATCTTTTGCTTATGCACTATTATTGGAACCAAATGATCTCTTATTTTTAATCAAAATATACTGTCAATATTTCAAGTGTATCCAATTTTATATATTTTCTAAACTATTCAATTAGATTTGCTAATACCTCTAATATTGTTGGGTTTTTCTGATGATGGGGTAATTGGGGAAGCATAACAATGAGCACAAAGCCTTTATTTCTGCAAGCTCAGGGATGCTGGGGGGATCTTTGCACCATCAGGCCGAGGTACAAGGCTCGGGATACTCCAAACGAACAGAGCCAGTCCCCTTGAGTGGGAGAAGGCACGACCTCAGTTGCAGCCCCGGGTGCCTCCTGTGGGCCAGGGCACGGCCCTGGCTGTAAATGTGTTGGGCTGCAGCACAGGGCCAGGGCGGAGCTCAGCACCCTCATCAGAGCCCAGGGCCGCGGCCCTTCCCTGCCGGGGCCCAAGCCTGGCCCGGCCCGGCCCGGCCTGAGCAGCCCGGCCTGGCCCCAGGGGATGGGCTCCACCTGCCCACTGTGCCCACAGGCCGGGCCCAAGGCTATGCAAGAGGCTTTCTCCCAGCTTTGCAAAACCTCGGCCAAGTGACCCTTTGCTGTGCTGAGAAGAGTAAAAAACCCCTCAAATGTAACCCCGCTGCACACCTCCTGAGGGATCCCTGCACACCTTAGGAGTGGCCATCAATACTCCTTTGTGATTCATGAGGGATCCCTGTACCCCTCAGCAGGGACCCCAAAATATCACTTTGTGCCTCATGAGGGACACCTTCACCTCTGAGCACAGACCCCAAAATATCACATTGTGTCTCATGAGGTTCAGGCCCAGATCATCCCCCAGAAGGAAATGTGCCCTCAGCCCAGGGACGCTCAGCATGGGCTCCCCCAGCCCTCGGGACCCCGCCGCTGGTCACAGCAGCCCCTGCCTGGCTCCTGCCTGCCCACACCGTGGGCATCCACGGCTGCTCCTGGGCACGGAGCTCAGCCCGTGCTGCTGCCGGGTGGGATTGCTGCTGCTGCTGCCACCCGGACACTGGGCTGGCAGCTCCATCTCTTTAGTGCAAGAGAAGAGCTCATTTGGGAAGTGCTGCAGTGCCCGATTTCTTCAGCCCGACTAGCTGCCAACACCAATACCCAGAGTGGGCCGCCCCCAGAAAACTGTCAGCTCTGGGGTTTGGCTGTAAGGCACAGCTGCTTTACAGCACAGGTGGACTGCGCTGGGGTAGGGACAAGGAACACGGAGAGCTCTTCTGTATGTTTGTTCCCCGAGGAGTCAGCAATAGAAATACAATGAATTAAAGCCATACACCGATTTCCAAACTGGGGAAGTCCCTGGGGAGGACACACTCCAATTGGGAGAAACTGAGGGTGGAACACAAGGCGGGGAATACAATGTTTAAACCAATAGGGGATTACAGGGGAGGAGGACAACTTAAACAAACCAATAGGGTTTCAAAGGATAACAAATTGATAGGGAAGTATCTAGAAAAAGGGGCAGGCTTGGGGAGGAATTGACACTGAATCGGAGGAGGAACAGGAAACAAAAGGGCAGGTCTTTGGGGAGATGGACAACTAGGGAAAAACCAGCAATACAGGGGGAATCGATTAACTCATTGGTAATAAAATATGGTATAATAATACCAAATAAGGGGGTGTGATAAAACAGACTACTGGAACCGAATTACAATCAAAAACATGCACCACAACAGGGAAGCTCTCAGTCAGGGCTCTGTTGAGCGCTTCCAAATCCTTTCCAGCATCAACAGAAGGTCAAACTTGCCCTTATCCCAAGCAAACAGAGTGTTCCCCAACAGCAACCCATTCTGAGGTCCTCTGAGAAATGTGTATTTTATGATTGGCTTTTTGCAAATATAGCAGTCACAGGACACCGACATCTTTCACAGAGAAAGAATTTATTGCTCTCCTATCAGAAGAAACTAACTTCTTCTGCCTCGCTCAGCCCACAAGAAGCCGGTTAGGACTAAGAGGGAGAAGTTGACGATGACCAGACAGAATCCTGTGTTTGAATGGAATTTATGCATCATGGATGAGATGCATGAATATGCAACAGGTTATTGTTTCCAAGGGTTAATCCTCCGTTCAAGTCTGTGCTTTATCGGGCTTATGCTGCTCAGAAAATAGGTACCCAGATGTCTGTAGCTCTATCATTCTATTGTCTCCTATTCTCCTAATCCAAATTGTCCAAAATTTTTATCACTCTAATGATATTGCTATTTTTATAAACATTTTATTATTAATAAAATTTTAAAATTTTAAAAACAAGGGATTAACATTTTTCACCCCTCTTCTGGGAATCAGGAACACGTGTGGTGGGGCTGGCTGCACCTGTGGGAGCAATGGGGAGCGTCAGCCCGTGCTGTGCTGCAGTGCTGAGCTGGCAGCACGGTGGATGCGGGCAGGACGTTCCCCGTTTCCCCCAGAGCTGGGGCCTGCAGGCACCTTGCCGCCCCTTGGCACAGGCTGTGCCACCCAACAAAGCCCAGCAGGCCGGGAGGAGAGCCCGGGGCCAGCGCAGCGGCTTGGGCAGTGGCTGCTTGGAGGGACACGGGCCAAAGCCATCCCTGAGCAGCCACTGCCAGCCCTGGCCCTCCCTGCCCCGTGACAGCTCCCCCAGCCCCAGGGAACTGACTGACACAAACTCCACAGCCAGCAAAGAGATTGTCCCAGTAATTGTCTGCTGCTCTTCTTCCCTGCAGTTGATCCCAGAAACATCCCTCACACTGCTCTAAATGCCCACACACGGGCTGACCAGCCCCTATGCTTTTCCAGTCTGCTCTCTGAAATTTTGCAACAAATCCACCAATAAATTACAGGTTACCTCTGGGAATTGCACACTACAGTTTGCTTCATTGTTTCCCAATACCTGGAATGTCCTGTATATAGTAATGCTCTTAAGGATCTCTGGTACTTTACAGCAATTTTTTTGTACTGAGACAGATGAAACAGCCTTACTGGTTTTACTTTTGGCAGGTCTGGTTTCTTCCTTAGCGTGATGGTTTACTTATTATCTACATGTAAACTTATTTTTATTTATGTCTTTTTGTTCCCCAAGCAATTATTTTGACAATCTGTCATTCACTTCTTAGTCACTGTTACATGTATGAACAATTTTGAATCTCTTTCTATAGGAATAGAAAGCTGTATTTGTAATTTTGATCGCACTCTGGCTTCACACCACAGGCCTGATTTGTGGCTCAATGCCTGGATGCCTGTCTGAATTAAAACAATGTTTGTGAGGCAGCTGAAGAGCTTAGACCTCAGAGATTAAAATTCCTGGGAGGAGAAGAAAGAAGAAAGTATAAAATTGTGTTTCAAAGGCTGTTTTTTCACTTCTAGTATGCCAGAAGTGTGGTAGACTACACATGTCTTCAAGTGCCATTTAATTCCAGAACAACTCTCTACAGTGCCAGACACCAGGACAAATTACTCAAGACTTTGCCTCCCAATGCATCAGCTTTAGTTCTAGTGAGAGGTAGGCCTTAATTCCTGTCCGATTAGAGCAAATCCACAAAGCAACCTTGCCACTGTGTGAATGGCAAGAAGAATTTGCTTGTGAACAGGTGAATATGTCCCGCTCAATCATGACCAAAATTTGCCTTGACTTGGAAGCAAGTAGACAAGGAGCAATGCAGTATTTAGGTTTTATCTAGTGATAAATGGGGCAAGAAGCTGTACAACTTCCCTGTTTTACAGGACACAAGTACTGATACAGCCAATAATGCGCCCACATGAAGGGATCTTCAGGACATTGCTTTATTTCTTAACCAGGAATAGGCAGCAAAATGGTGGCACTTATCTGAGCTGGAAGCCGTGTTCCTCTCCTGTTTTTCCTTTATTGGAATTACCAATGTTATAAATGATCAAATCATGAGCCAAAATTGTCAAAAATTTAGCAAAGGTTTATTAATTTGTCTGTGAATTTTGGTCCTTGAAACCACCACAGCCAAAGAGACAGCATCGAGCCCGGGAAAGCCGCCGGGTGAACCTGTATCTGATCTCCCGAGTGTCAGAGTCTACCCAGTTCACGCACGCTGCTTCTTGCAACGAGGTTTTATGCAGTTTATTCTGCCCGAGGCAAAGATGACCAAATTTCCTTTGTATCTCTTCACGTGCATTGCTGTTTCTTTCCATGGGCAGAGCTGGACAAAGGCCGAGTCCAGGTGTGCCATCGGCGTTAATCGGGTCCAGGGATGCCGTGTATTCAGCTGCACCAATTTGGCACCACTGACTATCTTGATAGATGCAACTGGCAAGGTGATAATCACTCTTAGGTGGCTCCCCATGACTCAAGAAACCAGTGATCATCGCCATGGAAGCTTCTATTCTTACGTTAAGGTGTTGATTGTTATCTTAACTTGTGTCCAGGAGCTAGTTGAATCTAAATAGAGAGCTGCTCCGAGCCAAGATGGTCAAAGATATGATTTTGGATTTCACAATATTTTATACCATTCATTAACAGCATGAATTATCCCTACCATATATTACACCAATACTACTGATGGCACATGCCTTGGCTTGTCTGGCCCCTGCAGCTGAACCAAATAGCAGCAACTGTGATGTTCCACCCCAGAGACATTTTCGGCCAGCTGGATTTGCAGCTGGGCACGTGGGAACAAGTCCAGCCATGCCGGGACTCCGGTGCCGTTGGGATGGAGCTTCCTCCCCTGGAGGGTCTGCTCCTCAGGCTTCCCTCTGCCAGAGAAGCTTTAAGGCGGTAGTGAAGGAAAGGAGTCGGTTCTGATGGAGGGTTTTAATCCAGAGCTTTATTCTGGCCCACAGGCCACTGAATCCAGCAACTGCTCCAATGGAACTCCTGGACCGCATGGTTACTCGTCCTTTTCCCCGAGGGAGGGGAGGAAGGAAGGGATAGGGAACCCACCAACCTGGGACAAGAGAGGAGATCTCGAGGGACAAATGACACCTGGATGGCCCAATGCCTGCCCTGCCCCCCAGGGTAGAGGGCATCTTTTGAATCTGCCAATCACTCAATGCCCTTCTGGAATTGCAGGATTGGCAGCCAGTGCTCAGCAGGGGTCAGGGTGGGGAAAGGAGGGATGATGGACACACCTGGGAGGGAATCTTCAGGGGAGAAACCCGGAGTTCTGGGGTAAACCATGAAATCACACTGCAACACTCCTGGAGCACACTGTCTGTTATTTGCAGACTTCACTGCCTAGACCATGAATGCTCTCAGGGCCAATTGCTAAAGGACACAAGTCCCAAAATACAGGTGCCACATAATCACCCCAGCACTAATCCAGCACTGCTTTGATGGTGCCCAGGAGCACAGAATGGCTTGGCTTGGAAGGGACATTTAAAGGCCATCTAGTCCAATGCCCTGCAGTGAGCAGGGACACCTTTAAGTAGGTCAGGTTGCTGAGAGCGTGAGCTTGAATGTCTGCAGGGATGGATGTCCACCTCTTTGGGAAACCTGTGCCAGGCTTTCAAAACCTACAGTAAAAAAAATGGGTTTCTTTTGTCCAGTCTGAATCGACCATCTTTTGGACTAAAAGCATTCCCTCTCGGTCTGCTCACAAAAGGCTCTACTAAAAGTGCTGTCCCATCTCTTTTACAAGCCTCCTTAAGGAACTGAAAGGAAGCAATGAAGTCTCCCTGGAGTCTGCTCTCTTCAAGGCTGAACGCCACCAGCTCTCCCAGCCTGTCTCCAAAGCAGAAGGGCTCCAGCCCTCAGAGCAATTTGTCCCTCCTCTGGACTAGATCCAACAGGACCATGGCCTTCCTGTGTGGGGAGCCCAGAGATGGATGCAGTAATCTGTCGCGGTACAGACAGAGACAGTACAAAGCAACACACTCCGTTTCCAGAAGGCTTCAAACACTGTTTTTATTCTAGCATGCATGCTTGTTCTACATTCTTACAAAGCTCATAATTTACACTTTACTCACTGATCACGAGAGGCAAGCAAAGTGCTTCTTGGAATAAGCAGTTACAAGTTTTCCTTATTTATCCTACTTTCTTTCTTGCTTTCAGTGTAAAAAAACTTGATAATAAATGCTTTGAGGGGTAAACCTGGATCCTCTTGCCAAAGTTCTCAATGGCTCACAGAGGTCACTGTAAAACCTCTTCCACAGTACTCCAGATTGGGTCTCACCAAAGCAGAGGGATGGAATCACCTCCTTCAAGCTGCTGGGAACTCTCCTTTGGATGCACATGGCTGGCTCATGTGCAGCCTCTCATCTTGCAGCACCCCCAAGTCCATCTGGACAGGGCTGCTCTCCATCCCTTCATGGCCCAGCCTGTGAGATCAGCTGGGCTGGGACTGTGTCACAGCCCTTGGACAGGGCAGCTGGGCAGGACGAGCTCCCTGCCAAAGAAGGCAGATCCCACTCCCCACACAACTCCACCCTGGCCATGAGGTCACAGCAGGCTCTGAGGTCACAGATGTCCCAGACCCGGTGGTTGCACAGCAGCACAAGGAGCGAGCAGTCAGTGCTTGAGCACAACTGTTGCGGCAGCAGCAGCGGCGGTGGCAGCAGTGGTGCTGACATTGGGACAGCGGTGTCAGGACAGCGGTGGCAGCAAGAGCTGCGGGACTGGCAGAGGGCAAGGCAGCATGGCCCTTGCTCTGCGCCCCTTCCTCCTGCTCCTCCTGGCCGTGGCCCTGCCTGCCAGGGCTGCCCAGGCTGCTCCGCTGCAAGCGCGGCGAGCAGGTGAGCCGGCAGCCTGGCTCCCCTTTCCCGGGACAGCGCTCCCTGCTCCCCGGGAAGCGCTGGGGATGGTTTTCCCCAGGCCTTCAGGGAGGGTTTCCTCTGGGGGAGGGAGACAGCCCCCATGGGCCCAGGGCTGGCCCTGTTTCCTCTCCAGGGATGTGTCACAGGGCCGGCAAAGAGGGTGCAGAGTGTCCAGGAGCCAGCCCAGAGCTCCCCAGGCCCGTGTGCAGCTCTGGCCTTGTCCATTGACATCTGGCTCCCACAGCCTTACCCTACCACCTTAGAGTGCCCAGGTCCCAATAGCAGAGGGGGGATCCCAGGACACCATGGAAATGGGTTTGGGTGTTTGCTTCCCTCTAGATGAGCTTGCTAGGAAGGTTTCTCCAGCAGCTTGGCTCCATGAAGATTTGAAGCCTCTAAAGCCTCCTGCAGGTATGTTGTCAATGTTCCCCTCAGAGGATAATCCTTGACAATCTGGCAGGAACCTGGTTACAGAAGTTGCTGTGGCTGTTGGGTTACAGGAGTGTCTGCAGGGAGGACTTATCAAGATCCTCTCCTGGTTGCTGCTCACAAGCCCAGTTCCCATCGCAGGGGTGAGTAGTGTGTCCCTGCTGACCCCATGGGCTGAGCCCCGCTTCTGTGGAATCATTTCATCTGACATGCAAACACTTCTATTAAAGTCCTCTGAGAAGGAGGAACAAGCCTGGAGGAGACAGAAAGTCTCTAGAGGTATCCAGACCCATGGCCAGGATCCTGAGTGACCTGGAAAGACGCCATGGTGGGTTCATTTCCCTCAGCCTTGTCCTGGGGCTCAGCAGCCGGGGGCTTTGGCTGCACATCTGGACACGCCGTGCCCGGCACAGCGAGAAGGGATCCATGGCAGCCTCGCTGCCCCGCTGCTGCTTCCACGCCCTGCAGGGCTGTTTGCCAGCCTGGCCTGGCTGCAGCTTCTCCCCAGCCTCTGCAGGAAGGCATTTGGCATCTGCTGACAGGCAGCCGAAACAGCACCATGGGCCTGTGATCCCCTGCAATTTCCTGGTTTCTGAGCATATCTGGAGGGACAGCTCTTTGGAGGAGGGAGGACCCTGCAGCAGGCCCAATAACCTGATCTTTCTTCTGCATCTTATCCATTACTTGGACACGCAGTGCCTCCTGAAGATGCCACCTTCCCATTGGGGAACAGACCCCCTGATCCAGCTGCCCCTTTTCCTTTCTGCAGAGATGGAAGGAGAGGATGCGCTGAAGGCTCAGTTTCCCGGAGGAAGCAGGGGCTCATTGCCAGCCTCTGCTACAGCAAGGGAGGCGATGGCAGGCACAGCCACAGGAGGTAATTGCTGTGCCTCTGGGCCTGAGCCCTGCTGAGGCTTGAGCTGCCCTCTCTGCTGCTTGGCACTCCTGGCACACAGCATTACCTGACTCCCTTCCAGTTCTGGGTTCCCTATAGAAGGGGATCCCAGCACAGCATGGAACGGTTCCCATCTGTGCTCCTTTCTAGACTGGGATCCTGACTTGAGTCATTTCGAAATGGTGGTAAAGCAATACTTAAGGATGTTGGAGCTTGGTGAAGGTAGGCTACCAGCAATCCTTCCCTAACAGAGTAATCATTGTCCAAGTGAAATCCTCATTCAGAGTAATATTCCTGTGTCATTCCCCTCAAGATCCGCTGAAGTTTGATAAATTCTGGGAATCCTGGCCTCCAAATTTCTGCTCCTTTATCCAACAGGCATCCTACAGGATCCCACAGGATCACTGTCTGTGAGAGGAATGATCATTTATCTGTCCATCTTCCTCCCGTGTGCAATGCCACTGTGTCCTCCCATGTGCTCTGTGCAGCCACGGAGAAAAGCAGAGAGGGAAGGGGCTGGGCCCAGGGCTGTTCCCCGTGGCTGAGCCTTTCTCAGCTCCTTTGCCGGCCCCAGGGAGCCTGAGCTGCTCCTGCTGCAACTACCAAGCCCTGGCCCTGCCTGGGGCTGTGTTTGGAGCTGCAGCAGCTCCAGGGAGTCCTTTCTGCCCCGACTGCCCCGCAAGGGGCTCCTTCCATCCCAGTATGGGGCCACTGCAGGCACGAGGTCCCCCTGGCCCTGCTCCTGAGTGGAAGGCAGAGCTGAGAGAGTGCCTTGGACGGCACCAATCACCCAGGTGCCCTCACTGCCACTCCGGCAAGAATTAGAAATGGAACAATTTTCTATTAAGGTCCTCCTAGTTCGATGAACCAAGGGACAGGAGACAAGAAATCCCTGGAGGCAGCCAAACTTCTGGACCAGGTGATGAGTGACCTGGAGAGGCTCCATGGTGGGTGCATTTCTCTCAGCCTTGTCCTGGGGCTCAGCAGCCGGGGGCTTTGGCTGCACATCTGGACACGCCGTGCCCGGCACAGCAGGAAGGGATCCATGGCAGCCTCGCTGCCCCGCTGCTGCTTCCACGCCCTGCAGGGCTGTTTGCCAGCCTGGCCTGGCTGCAGCTTCTCCCCAGCCTCTGCAGGAAGGTATTGGGCATCAGCTGACAGGCAGCCCAAACTGCACCATGGTTCATACATGCCCTGAGATCCCCTGCAATTGCTTGGACCATGGGGAGATCAGGAATGACAGCAGTTTTGAGAAGGGCAAATCCTGGCCAAACCCAAAAGTTTTTATTATGTCCTGCTCCTTATCCATCAGTTTGACCAGTATTGCCTCCTGAAGATGCCACCTCCCAGAAAGGGGAACATCTCCATCTAATTTAGCTGTCTCTTTTTCTTTCTCCAGAGATGAACCGAAAGTCTGTGCCGAAAACAGCATTTCCTGCAGGAAGCAGGGGCTCATTGGCAGCCTCTGCTGCAGGAAGGGAGGTGATGCCCAGCACAGTCACAGGAGGTAATTGCTGTGCCTCTGGGCCTGAGCCCTGCTGGGGCTTGAGCTGCCATCTTGGCTGTGCGTCAGTGCCTGCCCTCCAGGGATGTCAGACAGGCCCTGCAAAGAGGGTGCAGAGTGACCAGGAGCCAGCCCAGAGCTCCCCAGGCCCCTGTGCAGCTTTGGCCTTGTCCATTCACATCTGGCTCCCACAGCCTTACCCGATCCCCTTGCAGTACCCAGTTCCCATAGGCAGAGGGGGATCCCAGCACACCATGGAAATGGGTCTGGTCTGTGCTCCCTTCCAGATGAGAGTGGTGCCATTGCTTTGCCAGCAGCTGGAATGGAAGATGGTTTGGAGCACTTGGGAGCTTCTGCAGGTAAGTTCTGAGAGAATATTCATTGACAACCTGGCAGGAACTGTGTGACAGAAGCTCCTGTGGCTCTTGAGTTACAGGTGTGTCTGCAGGGAGGATCTTCCCAGGTCCTTTGGTGGATGTTGCACACAAGCCCAGCTCCCATCGCAGGGGTGAGTAGTGTGTCCCTGCTGACCTCACGAGCTGAGCCCTGCATCTGTGGGATCTATTCCTGGTGAAATAAAAATACTTTCTCTTAAGGTCCTCTGAGAGGGAGGAAAACACCTACAAAACAGAATGTGCCCGTGGAGGAATCCAAACAACTGGAACAAATCCTGATTGACCTGGAGAGGCACCGTGGTGGGTGCATTTCCCTCAGCCTTGTCCTGGGGCTCAGCAGCCGGGGGCTTTGGCTGCACATCTGGACACGCCGTGTCCGGCACAGCAGGAAGGGATCCATGGCAGCCTCGCTGCCCCGCTGCTGCTTCCACGCCCTGCAGGGCTGTTTGCCAGCCTGGCCTGGCTGCAGCTTCTCCCCAGCCTCTGCAGGATTGATTGAGGCATCTGCTGATGGGCAGAATAAACTACACCATGGGCATGAAATTCCCTGGGATTTCCCGGTCTCTTGGCAGATCCAGAGGGGCAGATGTTTGGAGGAGGGTTGAGCCCTGTGGCAGCCCCAAGAGCCTTGGCCTTTCCCTGGTCCTTATCCATGTCTTTCACAAGTGGTATCTCCTGAAGATGCCACCTCCCCAGTGGGGAGTGGCTCCACCTTATCTGGCTTTTCCTTTTCCTTTCTCCAGAGATGGACCAAAAGTCTTTGCGGAAGGCTGCACATCCTGGAGGACGCAATGTACCTGTGCTAGCCACAGATACAGGACGTGACGAGATGCCAGACAGTGCCACAGAAGGTGATTGCTGTGCCAGGCTCAGCCGGTCTGGGCAGTTCTGCTGGGGTCCCCCCGTGTGGGACATGTCCTGAAACCTGGGAGCGATTGCATGGGGTGCCCATGGTGGGGAAAGGGCAGAGGGGGAGAGCAAGGCTCCATTGTGTTTTTAGAGGGCCTGGGTGTGTGTCCCTGGGGCTGGGGGAGCTGTCACGGGGCAGGGAGGGCCAGGGCTGGCAGTGGCTGCTCAGGGATGGCTTTGGCCCGTGTCCCTCCAAGCAGCCACTGCCCAAGCAGCTGCGCTGCCCCCGGGCTCTCCTCCCGGCCTGCTGGGCTTTGTTGGGTGGCACAGCCTGTGCCAAGGGGCGGCAAGGTGCCTGCAGGCCCCAGCTCTGGGGGAAACGGAGAACGTCCTGCCCGCATCCACCGTGCTGCCAGCTCAGCAGTGCAGCACAGCACGGGCTCACGCTCCCCATTGCTCCCACAGACGTTGTCACTGAAACAGGAATATATGTCCCGGATCCAGTGCACCTCCCAGAAATTGTCTGCCCCCAGGATGTGCACAGAAAGTGCATGATAGGCACAGTGGTGATAGTGTTCACTGTGCCACTTGTGCTGCTGGGCTGCTATCTTGGCATTCGCAAGGTGCAGGAGAAAAGACGGTCAGTTGCTGATTTTTCTCCACGGTTTTCTTATAACTCTGCTCCATAGCATTGGTAGCCTGACTCGTTGTCGTGCTGCTGTGGAGTTGTGGCCAGTCTGATATTCCAAAGAGCTCTGCTGAGGGTTCTGCTGCTGCCCAGAGCTTTCATTGGCCTCCTCATTGCTGGGCCTTGTCCTGGGGGCCCGCTGGGGCTGCAGCCAGTCCTGGCTCCCACTGAGGCTGCCTGGCCAAGGGCAGCCCCAGGGGCACAGGGCAGAGGCACAGCAAGTTCTCAGCAGTGTTTGGGCAGCACAGTTCAGGACAGGACAGTGCTTATTTAGTAGCTCATATATAGTTTCATCGGATTTGCTCCAGTTCAGTGTTAAAACAAATCCAACCTGATGAAGGTTTGGCTTTGGCCGTGAAACTTTGCTCTTTGTGTGCGCCCTGTTTTGGATTGATTCCCAATCAGTCTTGGAGCCACTTTTGGGGGAAGGCTCATCCCAGCCCTGAGCCTTGGCAGTTCAGGCCTCAAAGGGACAGCTGAGGCTGCAGTGCATATGACTGGGCATCGGGGCTGCATTATCCAAGGGCTTGGGAAGTTTAAATTACTGTAATTTTTCTATATGTTTTTTTTTCTATGAAATTTGTTCACTTTTTCTAATTTTAGTTAAAAAAAAAAATTTTCCAGTGCTTTTTACAGTTATTTGATATTGTGAATGCTGCCATGATTATCCCATGGCTGAATTAGAAGACTGTAAGTATCATAAAATGGAATAATTTTTACACTCCTATGTCTTTCACAGGCTCATGAAACTTTTATTGCTTTGATGTGACCAACAGAAGAGTTCTGCTCTGCTTTTAATTCAAACAAGCAGCAGGGCTGGAACCTGTTGAGAGGAGTCTCTTCACAGCTACAGCAGCCTGCAAGGTTTCTTTGTTGAGGAATATAAATCTTTATTTTATGAATATATTTGTCTTGGTTTGGAAAGACAGGTGCCTGCTAAGGAAGGCAGTAGCGTCCCCTGAAATGGAGAATGTACCCCCTTTGAATTGTTATAAATTTTAAATTAAGGGCCTCAGGCAAAAAAATGTGGGAGCAGGAAATAACAGTTCTTTAACAGGGAAGAAAATAAAAGTATAAAATAAACAATGCAGTAAACTAAAACAACACTGACAGAGTCAGAACACAACCCGACACCCAGTGGGTCAGGGTGTTGGTAGCAGTCCAAGTGGAATTATGGCTGCAGTCCTCCTGGAGTGTCAGGTGTTGTTCTGCTGGAGCAGGAATCCTGTAGAAAAGGCTGTAGTCTTCCTCTGAAGATCCAGGGGAAGAAGAGGCAGCTGCTGTTTTTCTGGGAAAGCCAGTGGAGAAGCTGTCTTGGTGTTCCAGAATCTCCACATTATATCTCTGGCAGGAATTTCCTCTGGGGCAGAGCATCTCTGACTGGGATGCTGTAGTTCTTATCAGTCATGCAGTGACATTCAATAGCCTGTTATCAGCAGATGTTTGTGTCCCCGCCCCCTCCCCCAAGGCAGGAGTGGGTGTGGAAGAGATAAGGCAAACTGGCCACTTAACAGAAGACAGCTGCCATACAGATAGAAAACATATTGCTTTGCAGTCTGGGACACTATGCACCCCTTATTCTATTGCCATCTGCATCACAATGAAACTTGACACACAACTCTAACTTAATACCAGGTTTTTCTGTGGTACACAAGGATCTTCATCTTCCTGCATTACCCACCAAGTGTAACCATGTTCTTGAGCAAAAACAATTCCATGGATGGGTTTTTCTTTGCCTGAAGTGGGATTAATCCAAACAGTCTTTCCCAAAATACCTTTCATATGTACAACAGGGACATTATTTCCGTCCACTGTGTGCAGGGGTTCAGACTGGGCAGGACCAGCTCAATTGATGGACCCTTGGGTGTTGATCATCCAGGTGACTTTTGCTAAGTTCATTTCCCTGTTTGTAAAAGTCTCCTCCCCAGGTGCCTTCAGGGTAGTCTTAAGAAGTCCATTGCACCATTCACCTTTCCTAGCAGCTGGTGCATCATAGAGGATATCCATTCAATGCCATGTTCCCTGGCCCAGGTGTTGATAAGGCCGTTCTTGAAATGGGTCCTGTTGTCCAATTCAATCCTTTAAGGGGTGCTGTGTCTCCACAGAACTTGCTTTTCAAGGCCCAGGATGGTGTTCCAGGCAGTTGCATGAGACACAGGGTAGGTCTCCAACCATCCAGTGGTGGCTTCCACCATGGTCAGCACGTAGCGCTTGCCCTGGCGTTTCTGGGACAGTGTGACGGAGTCAATCTGCCAAGCCTGCCCATACTTGGACCACCACCCCTACCCTACCATAGGGGCTTCACCTGCTTGGCCTGCTTGATGGCAGCACACGTCTTACAGTCATGGATAACCCTAGAAATACTGTCCATGGTTAAATCCACCCCTTGGTCTTGTGCCCACTTAGAGGTGGCATCTCTGCCCTGATGGCCTGAGGCATCATGGCCCCATCAAGCTAGGAACAACTCCCCCTTATGCTGCCAATCTAAGTCTGTCTTCAACACCTCTATTTTTGCTGCCTGATCTACCTGTTCATTGTTTCGGTGTTCCTCATTAGCCCGACTCTTGGGGACATGGGCATCTACATGATGGACTTTCACAGGTAGCTTCTCCAATTGAGCAGCAATTCATCTGCAGCCCAGACTGGTTTTCCCCTATGCTGCCAGTTGACCTTTTTCCACCTTTCCAGCCAGCTCCACAGAGCATTGGCTACCATCCACAAATCAGTATTAAGGCAGAGCTTTGGCCACTTTTCTCTCTCAGCAATGGCCAGGGCCAGCTGAACAGCTTTGAGTTCAGTAAGTTTCTTGAACCACCTTCTCCTTTAGCAGTTTGTGCAACCTGTTGTGGGGGGCTCCATATGGCTGCTTTCCACTTCCAGTTCATCCCTATGATGCGACAGGAACCGTCAGTGAAAAGAGCGTAGCGTGTTTCCTGTGCTGGTAGATGGTTGTATGGTGGAGCTTCTTCAGCACGTCTCACTTGCTCTTGTTCACCAGTGAGACCAAAGTTTTCACCTTCCGGCCAGGTTGTAATTATCTCCAAAATCCCACAGCAATTCAGGTTTCCAGTATGGGCGTGCTGTGTGATAACAGCAATCCATTTGCTCCATGTGGTGTCAGTGGCATGGTGGGTAGTGGGAATCTTTGCTTTGAGCATCCACCCCAGCACTGGTAGTCAGGGTGCCAGGAGGAGTTGTGCTTCCATGCCAATCACCTCCGAGGCAGCCTGGACTCCTTCATAGGCAGCCAAGATTTCTTCTGTTGGAGTGTAGTTGGCTTCAGACCCTCTGTAACTTTGACTCCAAAATCCCAGTGGTCGACCCCAAGTCTCCCCAGGCACCTTCTGCCAAAGGCTCCAGGACAAGCCATGGTTCCTGGCTGCAGAGTAGAGCACGTTCTTTACCTCTGGTCCTGTCCTGACTGGGCCAAAGGCTACTGCATGAGCGATTTCCTGCTTAATCTGGGCAAAAGCTTGTTGCTGCTCAGGGCCACAGTGGAAATCATTCTCTTGCAGGTGACAAGGTAAAGAGGGCTCATGATCTGAACTGTACTCAGGAATTGGCATTCTCCAAAAACCGATGGTGCCTAGAAAGCTTGTGTTTCTTTCTTGCTGGTTGGTGGAGACATTGCTGTGATCTTACTGATGACCTCAGTGAGAATCTGACACTGTCCATCTTGCAACTTTACTCCCAGGAACTGGATCTCTCGGGCACGTCCCTTGACTTTACTCTTCTTGATGGTGAAGCTGGCTTCCAGGGGAATCTAGAGGATCCTCTCTCCTTTCTCAAATACTTCCATTGCTGTGTTCCCCCACACAATGATGTCATCAATATATTGCAGATGTTCTGGAGCCTCACCCTTTTCCAGTGCAGCCTGGATCAGTCCATGGCAGATGGTGGGGCTGTGCTTCCACCCCTGGGGCAGTCGGTTCCAGGTGTACTGCACTCTCCTCCATGTGAAGGCAAACTGAGGCCTGCATTCTGCTGCCAGAGGAATGGAGAGAAACGCGTTAGCAATGTCTATAGTGGTGCACCACTTTGCTGCCTTGAACTCCAGCTCGTACTGGAACTCCAGCATGTCCAGCCCAGCAGCGCTCAGCCGTGGAGTCCCTTCATTCAAGGCACAATATTCCACAGTCAATCTCCATTCTCTGTCAGACTTGCACACAGGCCAGATGAGACTGTCGAAGGGTGAGTGGGTTTTGCTGACCACCTCCTGGCTGTCCAGCTCACGGATCATTTTGTGGATGGGGATCACAGCATCTTGATTCGTCCGATACAGCCGGCGGTGCACTGTCGAGGTGGCAATTGGCACTCGTTGCTCTTCTACCTTCAGGAGTCCTACTGCAGATGGGCTTTCTGATAGTCAGGGCAAGGTGTTCAATTGCTGGATGTCCTCTGTCTCTTCAGCAGCTATTCCAAATGCCCATCTGAGTCCCTCTGGGTCTTTGTAATAGCCATTCTGGAGAAAGTCTATGCCCAGAACACAGGGCGCCTCTGGGCCAGTCACAATACGATCTTTTTTCCACTCTTTCCCAGTCAGGCTCACCTCGGGTCCCAACAGGATCAATTGCAGTGATCCCCCTGTCACCCCGGCAATGGAAACAGGTTTTGCCCCCCACATGTCCTGATGGTATCAGGGCACACTGTGCACCAGTATCAACTAAGGCATCGTATTTTTGTGGCTCTGATGTGCCAGGCCAGTGGATCCACAACATCCAGAAGATCCTGTTTTCCCATGCCTTTCCCTGGCTAGAGGCAGGGCCCCTCTAACCCTGGGTATAAATGGTAGAGATATCTTCAAGAGGATCTGACAGATCATACTCAGCAGCTCGGTCATGGGAGGTTGAGGCTACCTTTACTGGAATTCCCTCAGTTAGTGTTTCCCTCCTTGAGTTGACTCACCCATACTGCCAGGACAGAAGTGGGTTTCCCATCCCACCTTCCCATATCTCTCCCATGGTTACACAGAAGGAACCACAGGTCAGCCCGTGGGGTGTACCCTCTCTATCTAGCTGGGGAATGTTGGGCTCTGACTCTGGGGCCTGTGAGTGGTACTGGTGCTATGTGGGAACTGTTCCTCCTCACCTCCTCCCTCATCTCCTCTCTGAGTTCTTGGACAATGGCAGAGACATGAGCCTGCATTGGGCCATTGATCATACTCACACAATTTCTAAGCTTGGTGGCCACAGAACCCACTGTCTCTTGGTTGGTGTTGGCATTAATTGTTGCAATGAAGGTGGTGTATTGAGATGGCCCCAGATTTGCCAGACTCCACAACATTTGGCCTGCGCACCTGACCTTGTTGGGGTCATTTTCATGCTGTCCATCCCTCCCAAAGAGTACCTCCAATACTGCCACTTCTCTCACCTGTTGGATCCCCCCCTCAAGGGTCTTCCAGCACATTCTATGGTGGTGCTCCTGCACTGTCTCCCTGTGGACAAACCTGTGGAATCCCAGGGCACCAGGAATATTTCTCTGTCTGCTCTGGAGTGCCCTGACCCCCAGGGAAGCTCTGACTTTGAGGGCACTCTCTCTAGCTGGCGAAAGGCTCATGTGGTGTCTTTTGTCTACTGGAGATTTCAGTTTCCATTGGCAATAAGAGCATAGAGGGGTCTGGCGATCAGTCCATAATTATAAACCCACAGCTGGCACTACCCTACCATGCCTAAGAAGGTTCAGAGTTCCTTCATTGTCTGGGGTTTCAGGGTTTGGCATACGGCTTCTTTGCCTTAAAGTCTGCTGCTCAGCACTCACTTCTTACTCTAGGTAGATTACCTTCTGTTTCAGTACCTGTGCCTTTTTTTTTGAGACTCTGCGTCCTTGGAGTCCTAGGAAATTCGAAAGGCTTACCATCCAGGCTTCTCCTGCTTCCCTTGTCCGAGTGGCTACTAGAAGATCGTCTATGTACTGCAACAGCCTCCTTTCCTCTTGTGGAGCTTCCCGGGACTCTGGGTCTTTGCAAGCTGTTCTCTAATCGGAGTGGGGAATCTTGAAGCCTTCAGGCACATGGACTATGTGAGCTTGAGTTTGAATGCAAAAAATTTTCTGGCTGGCTTCGTGGATAGGGAGGAAAAGAGAGCATCTCTTAGGCCTAAAACAGGGAACTAGGTTAGCTCAGGTGTTAAACAAGTTAGTAAGGTATATGGATTTGCTACCACAGGGTATAAATTCTGTGTTATCTTATTAACAGTCCTTAATCTAGTACTATCAATTATTGGGCTGATTCTTTCCTTATCTTCTTTTTGAGGGTACTACTCAGTTCTCACTAGTTGTGTTCTTTCTTTAAGCTTGATGCTCATGGGGGAGCACCTTTCAGTCTCTCTGGTACACCAGAGGCTTATACCCTTGAAAACACTTATTCACTTATTCTAATATCTCTTTACTAATGTCTTTCTTAATTTCAGTGTCTGTTAATGTTAAGCCTAACATCTTTATATCATTTGCTTCTAGAGTAACCTTTCTCATTTGAGAATGTTTAGTAAATTGAGCAAATTGTACAAAAGCTTTTAGGTACACATAGTACACATGTTACTTTAAAGGTTTGCACAAGTATGCTTTCTCAGACTGGCCAGTTGTTCATTCCCCACACTACAACATAAACATTCTCCACAGGTACTAAAGCTTTATTAAAACTGAATATACGACCCTTGTGTCGACAAAAATTCTTCCCTTTTTGGGAGGTCATCTTTACTCTTCCTCCCTTACCTTGGGAGGAGCTTTTAGCAAATCATATGTACTCATTTTGTGAACTGTGATTGCTTTGCATTTCAGCATGATAATCTTTGCCTGATTTCATACGTTGCTATCTTATGCTGCATGCTGAACAACATGTTTGATTTGCTTTCTCTTTGCCTTGTTTCCTTTTTCAAGGGCCAAGACTGGAGGGAGGTCTGATCTTACAGTCTCGTTGCCATTCTGGGTGATTTCTTAAAACAAAAAGACATTTCAGCATACAAAAACTCTATCTCATTTATCTTCTTATTTTAAAACAGTACTAACAGCAATGAAGTATTATAAATCTTTTTATTTTCTGAGCTGCTCTTACTGGCAGCTTTCTCTTAGTGAGCCCCTCCCAAAAGGGGCGAATTTAGGAACCTCTTTGCTCTGGTCAGTTCTCATTATTTATTTCTCCTTGCTTTATCTCGCTTCCACTCAAACTTTTTTACAGACCTTCACAGTAGTTTCTCAACTTTCTTCTTATACACACAGCTCTAGGTGGCAGGTATCAGATGTGGTTCCCACACACAAGCTCTAAGACCTTAGGTTCTGAATCTGCTTGACTAGAAACTTCTAATTTACACTCGGGGCATGTGTCCTGACAGCAAAACAGCAATACCAGTGTTTGTCATAAACACCACACTGCAATAATACCTGCATATCTAGCTTTTGCTCACAGGCCATTCCCGTGTTCCCTGGAGAGATGGGGCAGCCAGAGCTGTCCCTGTGCCCAGGGGACAGCCACTGTCACCTCACACAGCATGCTAATCAAAAACGTGACATAGACACTATGTTCTGATCAAACAAAATATCAGTCTTTTCTAGTTCTCTTCTTGCACAATCTAATTAAGTACTGTGCTTACTTACACTTCTTTTACTGCTTTGCAAAAAGGCTGTTGCTAGTCACAGCCAAAACTCTGATATGCTCACAGACACGGACACATGCACCCACACCCCCCTTTATCTCAAATTCGCTAGAGCCAAGGCTTGAATTGCTGTGAGGGGGAGAATTCTTGGAATTCCTTTAACTCGCTTTATCGTAGTTAAGCATAAATCACTGTACTATAGTTCTCTTATGTAAAATGCCACTTTTGTTGCAACAAAATCTTAAAATCTCTACAAACACTACTATACAATCTGAGAATCAAATTACCACAATGCAGCAGAAGAAAATCTCCACACAAAATCACTGGGAAAGGGCATATCTCTCAAAGTGCTCACTTTTCTCAACACAACAGAGCATACCATAATTCAGCATTTACTCACATCAATTTTTCTTTGACACAATCAAAATAACAGCATACAGTCTAGAGATCAAGTCTAAACATCTAAGGCAAAGGAACTCTCTGAGCTCATACTCACGGTTAAAATGTACTAAATCTACACAAACTACTACATTTAAACACGATAAATACCATCACTGACATTCCTCCACTCGCTTCTCTGCGGGGCACTTTTCTCTCTGCCCCCACAGCCTGCTGCAGCTTCAGGCTTCACTGTAGGGCACTATAGATTTATTCTCTTTTATACACCATACACTTATACACTTGCACAATTAGAAACACAGTGCACTGACCACACAATGCACACATTAACTATACAGCAACACAGTGTCCGGACATCACACACACACAAAAACAAAACACACACGGGCTCAGCGGTTCTGCTCTATCAGAACTATGAACCCCCAACACACACATACACGGGTTCACCTGGCTCACCCCCAGAACTGCTTGCGGTCTGCTCTATCAGAACGATGAACCCCGTCTCTAATACAGCTGCTCTATCAGCTGAACCCAGACGTCTCTGGGTGGTTTATTCCCTTGCTCTCCTTTCCCTCCCCCGGGGCCCCTCAGTACATACCGTATCTTCCTCCGCAGGCCAGCAGGTCCTTGTCTGTCTTCGCAGGTGGCAAGTTGAGATGAGCGGAGCCCCACCAGGAAAAAATCCTAGGGCGCGCCTTGGAGGTCCGTCTATCCCCCCTGCCCCTGCGGGGACAGAGAAATCCTGCCTGGCTCGCCATAATGTTTTGCGGAGAAAAGAAGAAACCTCACATCTTTGTAAAAGTTGTAAATCCCGGTATGCTTTTATTACGATGCGCACCAGACACAAGTCCCCCAACAAGGCACGCGTACCTCTGAAGACCTCGGGTCTTCTTTTATCCCCCTTCCAAATGCATATGCATACACTTTCACAATAAGTTCATACATATTCATTCCGCGTGACATGTAGCACCAGTTCTTCTTTATCAAAGGAATTTCTAAGTCGGGGGCAAATCGACCTTGTGGTCTTTTCTGTTTTTCTTTCTCTGTCTCCTTGCTGTCTCGGCATGCGAGTTTTTCTTTCAGCTTTGGCCTCACAGACTTTTCACTTTTCTTAGACACTTCACCTAATTCAGAATGGATCTGTACTCTGTCTCACTCATTCATGGAGAAAGTTTCCTACACTTCAAGATAAACTAGAATCCACAAAAGTGTGAAATAGATTATAGAGAGTAGTGTAGTTATATCACTTGGTGAGAAATTTAGTTTTGGGATTTTTAGTATTTTGTGGATGAAAGCAAGATGGAGGGCACAGGGTGTCATCCTGGGTTTCTTCTTCATGCTTCTTCTTCCTCCTTCTTCATGGGTTTGGGTGGCATTTTGTAATTGGGCAGAAAAGTCCACATTGTAGCTCTTTGGGATCAGTTATTGGGTTAAAAGGTAAAATAATCTAGGTGTCAGTTCTTAATTGGATAGTTTAGTCTTAAAAGACCGTGGAACAAGAGCTTGTTGGCCATTTTGTGCCTTCTAATGAAAAGCTGCGGAACTCACCGTAATGAGACTGTTTTACTGATAAGAAATAATAAACACTTGAGTCTGAACAGAAATTACCGTCTCAAGTGCCTTCAATCCAGACCCAGAAAAACCAATGACTGGGACCCCCACACAAACCTCTCTCTGACACTTACTAAAAGCCACTCCCAGAGGGAAAGGGACCCTGGCTCCCTTATAAAAATCTGATTCATACCGGAGTCCTGGGTCAAGGCTCCCAGATTCCTTGCCTCACCACCATCCAGCTGGACACGTGTCCCCATAAGGTCCCAGACCCGGAGTAGCCAGGTTGTACAAGCCTCACATCCCCGTCATACAATGTCTTTGTGCAGATTACAGAGACTTTCATACATTAGGGACTCGGTGATGATCGCAACCTCTGGCTCCCCTATGGGTTTTGAGGGCCCTCCCCTATCTGGGTGCTCTGCTTTCATCTTAGATATTCTTGTTTCCACAGGGGTGACTGCTGCTGGCTGTGTCTGCCTTTGCAGTTCACCTGGAACCTGGACAGTTGTAACATCTGTGGGTTCTGCTGCTGCACTATTAGACTCTCCCTCTTCAAGGCAGGGGGAGGACTTCTCACCAGGTGGGGAAGTGTATTCCTTCAGCATCTGGCCCATATCACGCATCTCCTTCACCAGATCCCCCACCCAATCTGGGTAGTTCACATCTGGGATGGGCTGTGGGGCAGGGTCAGGCTCTGGGGCAGCAGCATCCCAAGGCTCTGGTGCCATGTCAGGTTCTGGGGTAGGTGTCAGGGTAGTTATCCAGGTTAATCTTCCCTTCTCTCTAAATGCTAAATAGAACAGGCCTATCAGCAACACCAGCAACTGCATGATATTGTTAGTATTGAGAGTGGATCTGAACTCTTCAAAAACTCGTGGGGCAGACCCAAAGAGATGATTAAAGGGCTGGGAGAAAATTTCCTCCCGTGTCATTTCCTTACACCAGCTGCCATTAATAAAGTAACCCCAAAAACATACAGTTAGTGTGTGATAGCTGTGAATCCATGTACCTGCTTTCCAGAGCAAGTTAAAAATCCATTAATTCCTCACCTTATTCACCCATAAAACAAACCAGATAACAGACACAGTAGCTTTGGTTATAGGACCCATGTTTAGATAAGGGCTTGCACATGGGAGGAATACAGCCAGTACCACGTGCCACCCAAACCAGGGCAAGCTGGACCCCATGGGGTCGCTTAACAAGGTTTCTATAGTCGTACACAGAAAAATTGATTACTCAAGAACTGTTATTCGCTTTTTGTTTCTGTGCCCTCGAGCCTCACGGTGGGCACCAAAATCGGTCTTGGTTTGGAACAGACAGGAGTCTGCTAAGGAAGGCAGTAGCGTCCCCTGAAAGGGAGAATGTAAGTGCCCCCACTCCCCCCCAACCTCCAAATTGTTATAAATTTGAAATTAAGGGCCTCTTAGGAACAAAAATATGGGAGCAGGAAATAACAGTTCTTAAATAGGGAATAAAATAAAAGTATAAAATAAACAATGCAGTAAACTAAGAACACAACCTGACACCCTGTGGGTCAGGGTGTTGGTAGCAGTCCAATTGGAATTATGGCTGCAGTCCTCCTGGAGCGTCAAGTGTGGTTCTGCTGGAGCAGGAATCCTGTAGAAAAGGGTGTAGTCTTCCTCTGAAGATCCAGGGGAAGAAGAGGCAGCTGCTGTTCCTCTGGGAGAGCCAGTGGAGAAGCTGTCTTGGTGTTCCAGAATCTCTACATTATATCTCTGGCAGGAATTCCCTCTGGGCAGAGCATCTCAACCGGGGATGCTGTAGTTCTTATCATTCATTCAATAGCCGGTTATCAGCAGAGGTTTGTGTCCTGTTCCTGAATGTCCCAGTCCCGCCCCCAATCCCCCCTAACCAATCCCCCTCTGCCCACCCACACTTCCCCCACCACCCCACCCCCCAAATGAGGAGTGGTTGTGAAAGAGATAAGGAAAACTGCCCACTTAATTGAAGATACAATCTGGGACAATACTCCTGTCAAGTGACTGATAGAAATGAGGGATTTGGACTCTTTGGGATGTGCTGACCAGCCGTGCATTGGCTCTCCATAGCTCAGTCTGTAATAATCAATCTTTTTCAGAAGAGAATGTTGAGTTTCTTCCTGGCACTCACTCTTGCATTTGTACTCAGAACCACTTCTTGAAAGAAATTTACAACTGCTTTTTGTGCTCCTTTAGTTGACTTTCCTCTGTTTCTCCAGAGATACCAATGACAATCAGGATGATTGCATTAAAAAAGCTGCAAAGCAGATCCTGGAGAAGAGGGCATACATCTGCTCCCACCCTCTGGACAGGACCTTCTGATCCCTCCCTGACAGCACGCACTCATGAAAGTCAGTCAGGGAGGGATTTGCTGCAGTTCCAGAATTTGACACCTTGAAAGCATCTGTTATTTAATGTCTTTAATACATGTAACGGCATAAAATAAAACTTCTTCGTAAACACTACTTCATAGAAAAAGGAAAAATAAACAGATTTTATTTAAAGTGGAATAGATATACATATATATGTCTGTTCCTCTTGGAGCTGGATAAAGACAGGGGAGGTTTGGATGGGGAGATGTTTCTTCCCAGGGAAGGGACTGTGTGGTTTCTCAGTATCTTTTCACTTCAATCAGCTGCTCATTCACTGAGCAAGTCTGAAAGACTTGGGCAATCACAACAGTTCTGTTTTGGAGGCCCCTCCAGCTCTCTTGTCCAGCAGCACCACCAGGACACTGAGTCCCCAGTGTCCAGGAAGTTTCTGCTGTCACCCTGAGGGACACCACTGGTCACTGATGTCCCTCGGGCCTCTGAGCCATTGACCACAACCCCCTGGATGTGACCAGCCAGGCAATTGCTCATTCTGCAAACTGTGCCTCCATCAGATCCATAGCTCACCAAAGGAGGGACAAGGATGCTGGGCAGGGCTGATGTGTCCAGGGCATGGCAGAAGTCCAGAGTGGTGGCATCTCTAGCTCTTCCCTTGTGCTCTGGGGTGTTGTGGTGTCTCTCTATTGTATATTCAATTGCAATTCAGTTTTAACAGTCGGTTCTATAATCCCCTGCAGTCTTTTGTATTGCTATAGCATATTTTATCCTTAATGGATTGTTCCTTTGCACCTCTCTTGTTGGTTTTGCCCTGGGTTTCCATCTTCCCAAAAACCTGCCCTTTGTTCCTTAATGTTCCGTAGTCCTGCTCCCAGGAAGAACAATGCCAATCCCTCCTCATACCTGCCCCTTTCTCCAGAAACCTCCCTGTCATTTTTGTATACCACGAGGTCCCATTGGTTTGTTTACCCTCTTCCCCTCCCCTGTAATTCCCAATTGGTTTAAGCACTGTATTCCCTGCCTTATGCTTCTCCCCAGGTTTCTCCCACTTGGTTAAAGTTTTGTACTCTCCTCTTGAACCTCCCCTTGTTGAAAAACCCCTTCTGGAGCCTGGACTTGTGTCTTTCTGTGCCTGACCTTCCTGGACATAAACACCTTTGGGAGTCATACAGAAGACCTCTCCTTGTTCCTTGTCCCTGTCCTTGCAGCATTCCCCCTGCGCCATAGAGCAGTTGTGCCCTACAGCCGCACCCCAAATTGTGTGGCTTTTTGGGGGCAGCCCCCTCCTGGTGACAGTGCTGGGAGCAGCCCAGGCTGAAGAACTCTGGCACCGCATCACTGAGGCAGCCACTCCATCATGGAAGGGCTCTGGCTTGGTCAGGCAGCACAGACCCACCTTGTGCTCCTCAAGGTTTCCTTTGACATATCCAAGCATTGAAGAGGTTGGGTGGTTTTTTCCCCTGTTTTATTGACTGTGTCCTTTGAGGACACAGTGCCTTAAGAGGAAGCAGTGACTCAAATTGCACATGAAGAACAAATGGTGAAGTAAAGGCTTCACATTTCCTATGAAACCAAAGGGCTGTGTTAACCATGGCCCCCCAAAGGTGCCAAATTTCCAGCTGGGAAGCTGCTGACAGGAGGGAATGTGGCACTTGTCTCCAGCCAGAGATCACTCATTCCTCAGCATGCTGGGCTGTGGCTGACAGTGCCTGAGGAGCTCAGAAATCATTGGATGTGATCTCCTGTGCCAGTGCCCAGAACACAGAGCAGTGAGCTCAACTTGGGGGGACGCAAGGCCAGCCCTTGGACACAACAGCCAGGCAAGCATGAGCTCCCTCCCAGAGAAGGAAAATTCCAGCCATGAGGTCAATCCCCAAGCAGGCCATGAGGTCACAGCAGGATTGTGAGGTCACGGCAGGCTGACGTCCAAAGAGACTCTGGGGTCACAGCATCACAATGTCCAGCCCCTCAGTCCTTAGCAATTCTTGCACATGGGTGTCAGGACAGCGGTGGCAGCAAGAGCAGCGGGACTGGCAGAGGGCAAGGCAGCATGGCCCTTGCTCTGCGCCTCTTCCTCCTGCTCCTCCTGGCCATGGCCCTGCCTGCCAGGGCTGCCCAGGCTGCTCCGCTGCAAGCGCGGCGAGCAGGTGAGTCGGCAGCCTGGCTCCCCTTTCCCGGGACAGCGCTCCCTGCTCCCCGGGAAGCGCTGGGGATGGTTTTCCCCAGGCCTTTAGGGAGGGTTTCCTCTGGGGGAGGGAGAGAGCCCCCATGGGCCCTGGGCTGCCCCTGATTCCTCTCAGGGGATGCGTCACAGGGCCTGCAAAGAGGGTGGAGAGTGACCAGGAGCCAGCCCAGAGCTCCCCAGGCCCGTGTGCAGCTTTGGCCTTGTGCATTCACATCTGGCACCCACAGCCTTACATGACCCCCTTGCAGTGCCGATTTACTATAGGCAGTGGGGGATCCCAGCACACCATGAAAATGTCCTGGTCTTTGCTCTCTTCTAGACTGGAACGAAAAGATGGCTTATATGGAAAAGCTGGTGAATGACAATATGAAGACTCTAGGGCATGGTGGAGGCAAGTTCTCTGTGTGCCTTTCCTGAAAAATAATCAGTGTCCATGTGGCAACGGCTCACTCATGAGCCCACTCCCTTAACATAATCTCTGGGTATAAAGAATCTGGACATCTTGCCCTGCTCCCTTCTGTGATCCCACAGGATCGCTGTCAGTGGGAGGAAGGAGCATTTATCTGTCCATCCTCCTCCCATGTGCAATGCCAGTGTGTCCTTCTGTGCGCTCTGTGCAGGCACAGAGAAGAGCAGAGAGGAAAGGGGCTGGGCCCAGGGCTGTTCCCCGTGGCTGAGCCTTTCTCAGCTCCTTTGCCAGCCCCAGGGAGCCTGAGCTGCTCCTGCTGCCACTGCCAAGCCCTGGCCCTGCCTGGGGCTGGGTTTGGAGCTGCAGCAGCTCCAGGGATTCCTTTCTGCCCCGACTGCCCCACAGGGGGCTCCTTCCATCCCAGTGTGGGGCCACTGCAGGCACGAGCTCCCCCTGGCCCTGCTCCTGAGTGGAAGGCAGAGCTGAGGGAGTGCCTTGGAGGGCACCAACCATCCAGGTGCCCTCACTGCCACTTGGGCCTGAAGGAGAAATGGAACTTTCCATTAAGGTCCTCCTAAATGGAAGAACCGAGACATAGGAGAAACGAAATCTCTGGAGGCAGCCAAACATCTGGACCAGATGCTGAATGACCTGGAGAGACGCCGTGGTGGGTGCATTTCCCTCAGCCTTGTCCTGGGGCTCAGCAGCCGGGGGCTTTGGCTGCACATCTGGACACGCCGTGCCCGGCACAGTGGGAAGGGATCCATGGCAGCCTCGCTGCCCCGCTGCTGCTTCCACGCCCTGCAGGGCTGTTTGCCAGCCTGGCCTGGCTGCAGCTTCTCCCCAGCCTCTGCACGAAGGCATTTGGCATCAGTTCACAGGCAGCCCAAACTGCACCACGGGCCATACATGCCCTGAGATCCCCTGCAATTTCCTAGTCTCCAGTCAGATCAGGTGTAGGGGCTTTTTCGGTCAGGGAGGGCCCTGGCCCAGCCCCAATAACCTGGCTATTTTCCTTATCCTTATCTATGACTTTACAAGTATTGTCTCCTGAAGTTGCCACCTCCTGCAATGATTCCATTGGATCCAGCTGTGCTTTTTCCTTTCTCAAGCAATGGAGCAAAAGTCCATGCAGATGGGGCCATATCCTGTAGGAAGCAATGGCTTTGTGCCAGCCACTGATGCAGGAAAGGAGGAGATGCCAGACATGGGCACAGGTACAGGAGATAATTGCTCCGCTAGGCTCAGCCCTTGGCGGGGCTGTGTGGCAGCAGCTCTTCCCCCAGGGCCTGCCCTTGCCCGGCCAGGCAGCAGCCAAAGCTGGAGGAGCCTCTGGAGGCTTGGAGACCTCCGGAGCTCGTTCACAGCCCAGGGGAAAGGGGACACGTGCACCAACGTCCCTCCCGCTGCAGCTGCTCTGGAGCTGGCCCTGAGTGCCCAGAGGCCCAAGGCACAGGAGCAGCCCCGAGCGGGAGCCCTGCCGCGAGCCCAGGGCCAGAGCCAGCCTCGGCTCCCAACTGGGCAGGGGCTGCACTGGGTCCTGACAGGGCCTGACTCTGTGCCCTGGGGCTGGGGGAGCTGTCACGGGGCAGGGAGGGCCAGGGCTGGCAGTGGCTGCTCAGGGATGGCTTTGGCCCGTGTCCCTCCAAGCAGCCACTGCCCAAGCAGCTGCGCTGCCCCCGGGCTCTCCTCCCGGCCTGCTGGGCTTTGTTGGGTGGCACAGCCTGTGCCAAGGGGCGGCAAGGTGCCTGCAGGCCCCAGCTCTGGGGGAAACGGAGAACGTCCTGCCCGCATCCACCGTGCTGCCAGCTCAGCAGTGCAGCACAGCACGGGCTGACGCTCCCCATTGCTCCCACAGAAGTGCTTGGCAAGTCAGACACTGATGCCCAGAATCCACGGAAAACTTCAAGAATTATCTGCCCCCAGGACGTGCGCAGGTCCTGCATGATTGGCACGGTAGTGACACTGTTCACTGTGCCAATTTCCATGGTGCTGTGCTGTGTTGGGTTCTGGTGGTGGAAGGGAAAGAAACGGTAAGTTGTTGCTCATCTCTACCCACCAGCTTCTTTAAAGGCCGCACACAGTCAGGGAACATTCAGGGAACAGAGAAGCTGCAGTGTAGGTGCGGCCAGTCCATGGCTGTCCAAAGAACTCTGCTGAGGGTCCTGCTGCTGCCCAGAGCTTTCATTGGCCTCTTAATTTTTGAGCCTTGTCCTGGGGGGCCCGCTTGGGCTGCAGCCAGTGCTGGCTCCCACTGAGGCTGCCTGGCCAAGGGAAACCCCAGGGGCACAGGACAGAGGCAAAGCACCGTGGGGAGGAGAAAGAGCAGGGACGAGATTTCCCTTGGAAGGCAGAGGCGCTCTGGGGCCTGCTCCTGGCCAGGGAGCCTGCCCAGAGCCGTGCCCTGCTCGCCAGGGCCTTGAGGGGCAGCTGTGCAGCTGGGCCAAGCTGTGCCAGAAGCTCCAGCCATGCTGGGGAGCCTTGTCAGCTCTGGGCCCTGCTGTGCAGGAGGCTCCCTGTGTGCCCCTGGCAGCTGGGGCCTCAGCCACCTCCTTTCTCCACAGTCGCGCTGCCGCCGCTCCAACATCCCGGCCGAGAAGGCGTGCCTCTCCCTCGCCCCCAGAGAGCCCAGAGACCGTCGCCTTTGACAGCTCTCACACGAGGCCTCGGCAGCAGCAGTTGCCCAAGAAAGCAGAGCACCAGCCCTTCGTGCCTCCCCCACGGCCCCCCAGCCCGTCCTTGAAGCGGAAGCCTCCCGAGATCCCCCCACCTCCTCCCCTCCCGAGCCCACCACCCTGGTCCAACTAGGACTGCAACTGGGCCAGCCACGCAGGGCTTGGGCCACCAACAGCTTGGCCACCTGCCCTCCTCTACAATGAGCATGTGTTACCTACGGGCAACAGCCAGAGTCAGTTTTCATACTCTTGGACCTTCCACAGGAAGGGCTGAAGATTCTTCCCATGCCCTTTCTCATCCTTTACCTGTTTGCTTTTCATACAGTTGGGAGCTAGTTGCATCTCTTAAAGCTTTATTAGCACTGCATCTTTACCTTACCAGTTAAGGGGGAAAAAATAAAAAAATTCTTCAGTTTTGATTTAATTTTTAGTGTGGTTGGGCTGCTCACATTTTCAGCAATTAATTTTCCACAGTACTGCTTCCTTTTTCTGTACTATCCACAAAAAGTTCATCTGGACATAAAAATCACCAGCATTACTGAGATTTACCTCAAAGCCCAGATAGAGAATCTAGCACTAAATATTCTCCCTGTGTACTGCACAACAAGAAATATTCAGAAGAATATTCACTGGCAGCTGAGGCTCGTGGAGCTCCCAGAATACTGAGCCTGCAGAGGAGGCAGACAGCTCTGGCAGTGGCTGAGGGGACTTCTCATCACAGACTCCTCTGAAAGGGTGTCACTCCAGGAGGAGAAAGCATTTAAACCTGTGCCTTACCTTCCTCCTGTGCTAAAATGTAAGGTTCCTCCTGAGCTACAAACAATTCTCCATTCCTCAACAAAGCTACTCATGTTCTTGACTTATCTTAAAGAGCAATAGCAAATGTGGTCAGAAATTTCTCATCAAAGCCTCTTTGCAGAGAAACGCTGCCATATGTGAGATAGCATCAGCTCAGTCAAAAGAAAGCCAACAATTGAGCAGTGCTTTAAATGAACTTGAATTCTCTTTCCTCACCTATCAGCCGGATTGGTTTTGTGGTAAATAGGTATGAATTTTGCTGCCAAAATTTAAACACTAATTAATATTGATACAGTAATTAATATTGGGAAATAATAAAGCAGTTAAAATGTGTCATGCCAAGAAAGAAAGGGAGAGGAGGGTTTCCACCCTCCCCCCTTTCCTGCAGTTGTTCAAGGACACGAAAAAGCAAGAGATAATAGTTACTAAAAATTAACAGAAAGAAGGGAAAATCTGGTTGGGTCCCAGGAAAATGCCAGCTATAAAAGATTTATTGCTTTGATGCTTAAATGTGGTAATATGTTAGTTTTGCCTTACATTCTACTGGCTTGATGCGCATGTGTAACCCTAGTGTGAGTTAAGGACATCAAAGAAGAGGAGAGGCCTTCATCAAAAATGACCCTCAAAGAGAAAAGGAGGCCGTGAGTATCACCAGGTTTTGGGTCTGGGGGGCGACTGTATGTATGTGTGAGTGTGTGTGGAGTATCTGAGACAGGCTGGGCAGTCCTGCACCCCTCAAGCGGGTGAGGCCTCCCGGTACCGCGTTTCCAAGATATCCGCAAGGAGACTGGCCAGTAAAGGAGGGAAGTGAAAGAAAAGTGAACGAGTGGAGACCCCAGGAGGGTTTGACCCAGGGGGAAGGAGGGCGTCCCTGGTCCAAGCACCTGTGCGAAGGTCCTTGAGCAGGAGGGATTGACTCAGTAGGGAGAATGAGAAGGAGAGTGATTTAATAGGTTCAATTTCCTTGGAGGGCTTGGTAGCTGGCAATTTAGTATGAGATTAGATGGTGAGAGGACGTGGCTAATAGATTGAGAAAGAGTGAGAAATAGGAGTGGAACAAGTAGATTGAAAAGGCAGTGAGACAGAGTAGTAAGTGAGGAAGTTGAATCATGAGGTGAGTGTGGAAAACCAAGACTCTCTTGGTACCGGGGATCTCTTAGTTTGTTGCTGCCAGAGATGGGTCAGGGAAAAAGTAAGTCCTTAGACCCAGGGGCTGCAGATTGTGTGAAAGAATCGCAGGAGTTTAGGGTATCTGGGAACTTTGAGGGGGGTTCTCAGGAAGGGAGCATTCCTCAGGACAGCCCACTGGCGATGATGATACGGTTTTGGGATGGAATGGGAATCCTGAAGGGGGAAAAGTAAACAAAAATGATTAAGTATTGCATGTTTGAATGGACAAAGGAAATGATCCTGAAAGATATATTGGCCTAAGTTTGGATCATTTGAGGATTGGATTTGCCAGGCTCTAAATATATATGTGAATTCGAAAAACCCTGTTAATCAGCAGGCGAGTGAGTATGCTGCCTTATGGAGTCCTGAGGGGAGAAGTAGGTTTGTTGTTCAGAGGCAGGAAGCTGGGGGTTGCCGATGTTTCCTTTATTAACCAAAGGGAAGGTGGTTAAAAGGAACAGGCAGGAGCCGTGGGACCCACTAAATCAACTCCCACCCCCTTATGGACAACCCAACCAGCTAGCTCAGCCACAGGCCCCTGAGAGTCCCCCCATAAATCCAAATGCACCTCCTATTCAAGAGGAGCTGGTGGCACACAGAACCAGAGGCAGAGGGAGACAAGGGGAGGAAAATGATGGAGATGAGGGGGAAGAAAGGGAGAATCAATTGTACCCACTTAGAGAGGTTCCCATTGTTAGTGTTCAAAAACACATAATCATGGAGCAATTATATGCGGTGCTTTTTATTAAGAGCTCTGGGAATCAGGGTATATTCAACCCAAATCTGACTCCGACCATACATCCGAATTGATCATGTTTTATACTCTATCGTTACATAACTTTCATGTTAATTATTACACTTATATTGTTCTATTGTGTACATAAATTTAGCCCCTCTCTGAATTTCCAGCATAGTTTCTCACTATTCTTCTTATGGTTATATAATAATTACATTTAATTACTAAACAATCATCACATCTAACAATTCTATAGTTTATCATACTGCTTATGCAGGTGCAGTTGATCTGGGAAAGCACAAAGTCTAACATTTTAGATTCTATCTTTAACTTTTTCCATGGTTCCACTATCATTCTCCCCCCTTTGAAAGCATTTTCACTTCACTATAGGTGTAAATGTTTTCACTTGATACAGTCCTTTATTCCTCAGTTCGTACTTGGTTCTTCAAATCCAGGGTTGATTTAAATGTTGTCGTGGATGCTGTTATAAACTGGAGAACCAGAAGATGGTGGGCGTGGATCTCGTGTTAGTGCCTTTATTATCCTCTGGTTCCAGGATGTTTTCTTCTGTATCTCTCCCTTTAAGATGCTGTAAACTAACCAAATTGCTAAGAATACCTAAGAATACAATTAGTAAGATTATCACACTCTCAATGATAGATTTAATCCATGAGCTCACATTCCACCCTAATCCTTTAAAGATTTTTTCCTAACCAGCTTGTAGCCAAATCCTTTTGCTTTTCTTGTGCTTCATGATCTATTTGTTTCAACTGATTGATGTCATATTCTACATCTGCAGTTACATTTGGGATATGAACGCAGCAACGATCAACTTGTCCCTTTAAAAATCCACATACTCCATGCTCTTTCAGGAGTAACATATCTAGGGCCAATCGATTTTGTAAAGTCAGTTTTGTGGTGGCTTGTAACTGTATATTTAATTCTTTAAATCCTTCCCGGGTGACTCTTGCCAGTCTACCTACCTGACCTGTAAGTTTGTACAGCATCTCTCTGCTCTTATAGTTTGCTATAGGACCAAGCAATGACTCTAGGGCCCATCCAAATTTCACTCCACTAGAGGGTTCTTGCCAAGTGTCATCTGGATTTTCATTGTCTAGAACTTCTCGTCTTGCTCTTATCTGCAGAAGTTCATGTTTTCCATTAAATGGGGACTTTTTCCAAATTGGACATAAGGTTGGGAGGCCTAAAGTAATCTCCTTTACTTTCCCATCTACAGGCAGATGTGTTGTCCAGGTACCATCACTTGCTGCCCATACAAATTGTCTTGGACCTCGGATTGTAATCCTGGTACACCCTATAATTACTTTATAATTCACTCTGCCTTGGTTATGTTCGATCCCTCTGCAAGCACAACCAATTTGTAGGGCTATTGCCAGGGGTGGCATCTGTTTCATCTCTTCATCATCTGAAGTGCAGTCGTAAGTTTTATTACATGCCCACCAACTTACTTTGTCTGTCCTCGTTCTGCTACTAGTGTCAGTGTTCGTTATTGCTGGATCTGTTTCATTCTCAGGGCCTTCCCACTTAATACAGCAAGTGGTGTTTGCCATATATTGGAATCTTTGAAGAAAACTCACAGACCACGCACTGTCCCAAGGTTCTATCTGATCTTTCTTATCCTTGGCCTCACATTCCCATACCAGAGTTGTTTCTGTAACTTGCCTTGATTCGGGTACCAGTTTACATGTAATTGTTTTGTTCTTTTGTATTTCAGGTAGTTTTGATGTTATGATTCCCCAGTTTACTGGGTCTCCTGCTGCCTTTGGTATTGGCAGACAGGCAGTTATTCAGCTGGTGTTTTGCATTTTGGCAAAATCTTTGACTAATCCAATCATTACATTCTCAGCCTTAACTGCATTAGAAACCTTTATCACCTGTGTTTCCATTTGTACCTCTCTCTTCATTCTAGAATGAAGAGTGGTTAGTTGATCATTTTGCATTCCACATCCCAAAGATATTAATAACCATAATGTTAGCACAATTACTGATAGCATTCTGAAAGCAATTAAACACTTCTTATCTGCAGCCTTTGTTCATTCCAGAGTTTATACAGTCTGTGATCCAGAATGGACTTTCTTCACTCGGGTATAGTGAATCCAGGGGTCCACGCCGGCTACTTTGACTGCTGTAAAGGTGGTCAGTAGTACCTGATGGGGTCCACTCCACTTTTCTTTCAGCGGTTCCTCATTGCAGTTCTTGATGTACACCTCGTCTCCTGGATGTATGTTATGGACTGGGTTCTCGAGAGTCAGTGGTCTATTCCACACAAGGATACTCCGGAGCCGAGCTAAAGTTTTCCCAAGAGATAGAACATAATTATACACTTCCTGCTTTCCTGTGACATGTACACTAGGGTTAGGCTCAGGAGATTCATATGGTTTCCCATACAATATCTCATAAGGACTGACTGACATCCCACTCCTAGGCTTTATCCGAATCCTCAACAGTGCTATTGGCAAAGCCTGGGGCCACTGCAATTTGGCTTCTTGGCATATTTTACTGATTTGCCTTTTTAGTGTCTGATTCGTCCTCTCTACCTGTCCACTTGACTGGGGTCTCCACGGTGTGTGGAGGTCCCAAATTATCCCCAACAATCTACTTACCTCTCTTACTACTGTAGCTATGAAATGGGGTCCCCTATCTGATGATACCCCTAGGGGTACCCCAAACCTGGGAATAATCTCCTGTAGTAACCACTTAACTGTTTCCTTTGCTTGGTTCGTGCGACAGGGAAGGGCTTCTGGCCACCCAGAGAATGTGTCAACCCCCACTAACAGGTATTTGTATCCTCGAGTCCTTGGTAGTTCTACAAAATCTACCTGCCAATAGTTTCCTGGCTCTATTCCTATCCGAATTCTTCCTAGCTGTGCCTGTCGCCTGGCCACCGGGTTGTTTTTCAAGCAGATATCACATTTTGACATTACTGATTTTGCCATTGTTAACATCCGTCCTGAAATTAAACTCTGCTTTAGCAATTTTACCAATGCCTCTGCTCCCCAGTGACATTCGTTATGTTTAATTTGTAGAACTTCTCTCATTATCAAGGGGGGTACCACTATTTGTCCTTGTGTAGTTACATACCATCCCTCTGAATTCTTTTGTGCATTTAGCAAAAGTGCCAGTCTCTCATCTTCTACTGAATATTTTGGTTTTGGAGGCAAATTGAATTGGGATACATTAAGCTTCAAAGGTATCAATGCCATTGTTGTTTGTACCTCTCGAGCAAACTGTCGGGCTGCCCAGTCTGCCTTTCGATTTCCCTCACAGATTTTGGAATTTCCTGATTGGTGTGCTTTGCAGTGTATGACTGCCACTTGTTCAGGTTTTTGTACTGCCTTTATCAATTGCAGGACTGCATCCTGATGTTTAATGTGCGTATCCCGAGAAGATAACAGTCCTCTTTCTTTCCACAGTGCTCCCTCCGTGTACATGCACCACTCCAAAAGCATATTTTGAGTCAGTCCAGATATTTACCTTTTTCCCTTCACTTAATTCTAGTGCCCTGGTTAAAGCAACCAGTTCTGCCTTCTGGGCAGATGTATTTGGTGATAATGCCTTTGCCTCCACTACTGCATTGACTGTTGTTATCGCATATCCAGCATATCTGGATCCGTTTTCCACGAAGCTGCTCCCATCTGTAAACAGCTCCCACTCCGGCTGCTCTAGTGGGACGTCTTTCAGGTCTTCTCTTGCTGAATAGGTGTACTCTATTACTTCTACACAGTCGTGTTCTAATGGGCCTTCTTCAGTTGTGGTACCTAGGAACAAAGCTGGATTCAAAAGGTTAGTTGTTTTTAATGTGATATCATCCTGTTCAGTCAGGACTACCTGGAATTTCATCATCCTGCTGGGAGATAGCCAATGGCCCCCCTTTTGTTCTAAGACAGTGGTTACCATGTGTGGTACATAGACATCTATGTGCCTTCCCATAGTAAGTTTCCTGGCTTCTTGTATCAGGATCACAGTAGCTGCGACTGCCCGCAGACATGGGGGCCATCCGGCACTTATGTTGTCGAGTTGTTTGGAAAAGTAGCCCACCGGCCTTTTCCAGCTTCCCAGATGTTGGGTCAGGACTCCTAGTGCTAGGCGCAGCCTTTCATGTACAAACAGCTGAAAATCTTTAGACAGATCAGGTAACCCTAATGCTGGAGCAGTTGTCAGTGCTTCCTTTAATTTTAGGAAGGCTTCTTTCTGTGGTTTGCCCCAGGTGAATGGCTGCGTCTTCTGAGCTTCATACAGGGTTTTGCAATCAGTCCATAGTCCATGATCCACAAGCGACACCATCCTGCCATCCCGAGGAAGACTCGCAGCTCATGTAAATTCTGGGGCTCTGGAACAGCACAAATAGCTTGGATACGATTACTAGTTTTCGTTGCCCTTGTGAAATTTCACATCTCAGGTAAATCACAGTCTGATGTGTGATTTGTGCCTTTCCTCTTGATACTTTATAGCCTCCCATTCCCAGTGAATTTAAAATCTCAACGGTTACCTTTATACAGGTTGCTCTTTCTTCTGTAGCTATTAGTATATCATCAACATACTGCCACAATAATTATTGGTCTCTTGGTACTTGCCCATTTTCAGTCCAAATCTCCAGTTCCTTCGCCAGTTCGTTTCCAAATAGGGTGGGACTGTTCTTGTGGCCTTGTGAGAGTCGTGTCCAGGTGAGCTGGGTCTTTCTTCCGTTCCCTGGGTTTTCCCACTTAAAGGCAAACAGTTTCCTACTTTCTTTGTCAAGGGGGATGCAGAAAAAGGCATCTTTTAAATCAATTACGGTAAACCATTTATATATCTCCTTTACAGATGTTAGCAATGCATAAGGATTTGTTACCACTGGATAAATGTCCTTTGTTATTTTATTTATTGCTCTCAAATCCTGCACTAATCTATATTCACCATTTGGCTTCTTAACTGGAAGTATTGGTGTATTAAATTCTGATTCACATTCTTCTAAAATTCGGTATTTCAAGAATTTCTCAATAATCTTTACTATTCCTTGCTGTACTTCTGGTTTTATGGGATATTGTTTGACTTGTACAGCCCTTGCCCCTTCTTTTAACTCTACATGCACTGGTTGTGCCAATTTAGATTTCCCTGGTATATCTGTCTCCCATACAGAGGGAATCACTGCATCTTCTACCTCCCTAGGGATAGAGGGGACAGGTTTTTCTTTGATCATTAATATCTGTCTCGTCTTTGATTCAGGTATTTTCATTATAAGCTCTCCATTTACAAAGGCAATTACTGCATCAAGTTTTGCTGGCAAATCTCTCCCTAAAAGCAGAATTGGACACTCAGGTACATATAAAAATTCGTGTGTTATAACCTTGTTTCCAAAACACAAATCTAGGGGTTGCAGGAAAGGCCGTTTTTCCTCTTTCCCTGTAGCGCCGATTATTGTCGCTTCCTTGTCCCCAATTTGTCCTTGCAAATCATTCAATACAGAAAAAGTAGCTCCCGTATCTATTAGAAATCTGACCTCTTTATGCCCTAACTGTATATTTACAACAGGTTCCTTAACTTGTTCTACCGGTTCTATGTCTAGTCAGCTGGTATACTCCCCCAGGACCATCTCCTTGGTAGCCTGCTGGAACTGATTGCCCTGGTCAAACTGGTTATTCAAACTTGGGCAATTTGGCTTCCAATGCCCCTCCTGCTTACCCCTTGGGTAACTGGTCTCCTACCCCGACCATTCCTGTTACGCCCCCTGAAATTTGGGTTCCTTCTTCCCTGTATTACTGCCAAAAGATTCTGCTGCTGCCTTTTACTAGCTTCTTTTTCCCGATTGTTATATACCTTCCAGGCGACCTCGAGTAACTTATCCAAATTCCTTAATTCTTCCCCTTCTAATTTTTGCAATTTTCTACGAATGTCATCCTGTGATTGGCCCAAGAATATGAGAGCAAGCTGAACCTTTGCTTGCTCTGTATCCATTTGAAGGTCTGTATAATTTCCTTGCTACCTCCTTAAGCCTCTCCAAAAATGCAGTGGGAGATTCCTTCTTTTCCTGTCGAACCTCATATAGTTTGGACCAATTTATAGTTTTGGGCACAGCGTTCTGAACTCCTATTTGGATCCACTCTTGGTATTTCCGTAATCTCCTCATATCGCACAATAAATTAGGGTCCCAATTTGGATCCTCAATTGGGAAATTCACATCTAAATTCCCTGTTACCAGTCCATTTCTAATATCTTCTCTTGCCCTGTCTTTGGCTGCCTTAAGTACCATTTCTTTTTCAGTAGAATCCATCAGAGTATCTAATATTACTTGTATGTCATCCCAGTCAGGATTTTGAGTTTTCATAACCATTTTACTACGCGTGCCACTTTATCAGGATTTTCTCTACAAGTTCCGGCTGACTGTTTCCAAATAACTAAGTCTACCAGGGAAAAAGGCACTTTTACAAATACTGGCCCTTCCACTCTGGAAGGGGGCAATCACAGTCCGTTTTTGTTTCCTTATGCCATCTCTATGCACAACTGGAGCATGCTTTGCCCGACCCCAGGTTCTATGGGCTATTGGGGTCACTGATTCATTACCATTGCTATCTTTTTCACTCGCATACCTCTTTCCTCTTTCTATCACAGTTAGGTTTTGCTCATCTTCCGAGGAAGAGGGATCAGGTGATGATGGGAGAGGAGGATAAAGAGGGAAAGGTGTACTAGATGAGAAAGGTTCAGGGTAGGTGGATGAGGAGCAGGTAGTGGGATAGGGACAGATGAAACAGGTGGGATAGGGTTAGGTTCTCTTGTTCCTATTGGAGCTACTTGTAAATCAATATCTGTATAATTTTCCCTACTCAAGCTTTCTCTTAACGCCAAGTGTTCTAAACAACATTCCTCACAAACCCCACACTTTGCAGATGTTTTAACCACTATTAATCCACATTGATCCTGCCATTCTGGCTTTCCCCGTAAGTAGAAAAACAGATCAACATATGGGACTTCATCCCATTTTCCTTCTTGTTTACAAAACGACATTAACTGTGAAATAGTGTTATATTGCAGAGTACCGTATTTTGGCCATTTTTCACCGTTCTCCAAGGCATATTCTGGCCATCATGAATTACAATAATCAATCAACTTAGTTTTACGTAATCCTTCCCCAAAGTTACCTTGTTTCCAATGTGCTAATAAGCACCCCAAAGGAGAATTTTGCAGGATAGGGGTGTTACTGCCCAAAATCCCTTTAAGTTTCTCCATTTCAAAAATACCACAAATGCCGAACCCGCAACGCTTTCGCGATTGTCTTACGGAACGGCGCCTAGGCTTACACCAACAGGAATTCCTTTAGCCCAACCAAGCGTAGCTTTCGCTGCGTCTTATTGGCAGGCATCCAAACCAAAGTAAAAAGCACCTTACCTTTCTCCCAGGGACGTTTGTGAGCAGCGGAAGCGGTCGCGGCCGATGGGCTCCCCGAGAATCCCTCGGTGCCGGCTGGAGCGTGATCGAGTCGCAAACTCGCTCAGCAGCACTCACAAGGGTCCCTTCTGGGTTCACCAAAATGTTAGCGTTCAAAAACACATAATCACAGAGCGATTATATGCGGTGCTTTTTATTAAGAGCTCTGGGAATCAGGGTATATTCAACCCAAATCTGACTCCGACCATACATCCGAAATGATCATGTTTTATACTCTATCGTTACATAACTTTCATGTTAATTATTAAACTTATATTGTTCTATTGTATACATAAATTTAGCCCCTCTCTGAATTTCCAACATAGTTTCTCACTATTCTTCTTATGGTTATATAATAATTACATTTAATTACTAAACAATCATCACATCTAACAATTATATAATTTATCATACTGCTTACGCAGGTGCAGTTGATCTGGGAAAGCACAAAGCCTAACATTTTAGATTCTATCTTTAACTTTTTCCAGGGTTCCACTATCACCATGGCAAATCCAGGACAGAGGCCACCTATTGGTTATGTGAGTGTTCCCCTAAAGACCGGGGATGTCAGGGAGTTTAAGAAGGAGATGGGTACACTGATAGAGGACCCCGTCGGAGGCAGAAAAGTTAGATCAGTTTTTGGGACCAAACACATATACCTGGGTGCAGATGCAGTCTATGCTAGGAATTTTGTTTACAAGAGAAGAGAGAGAGGTTATCAGACAGGCAGGAATGTGGATTTGGGACAGAGAACTGAGGGACAAGGGCGGAGTGATCAGAAATGCCCTATCCAGGATCCAAATTGGAATAATCAGAATGCAGAGCATAGGTAGAATATGAGTGATCTCCGGTGGATAATAGTTCAAGGAATTTGTGGGTCAGTGCCTAGGGGGCATAATATAGGAAAAGCTTTGAGTGAGCAGCAGAGAAAGAATGAGTCCCTGGCAGAATGGTTAGAGAGATTAAAGAAAGACTTGCAATTATATTCAGGCATAGATACTGATACTGCAGCGGGGCAGGTTCTTTAAAAACTCAGTTTGTAGCAAAATCCTGGGGAGACATCAGGAAGAAGCTGGAAAAATTAGAAGATTGGCAGGACAGGGGACTTCAGGAATTACTGAGAGAAGCACAAAAGGTGTATGTAAGGAGAGATGAGGAAAAGCAGAAGGCAGATGCATGAATTTTGGTGGCGGCAGTTAAAGAAATGCAGGCAGCTTTGATTACAGAAAAACCTGCAGGAAAGAACAGAGCAGATGTCAGCATCTATTTTTAGGAACACAGGACCCATGTGTTTTTCTTGCCACAAGAAGGGGCATTTAAAAATTCTTGCCCTACCTTGAGGGGTGCAGGCCCCACCTGTTTTTACTGTCATAAAAAGGGGCACCTACAAAAAAGTTTTAGGAAGAAACAGCAAGAGGAGAAAAATTTTCAGGAGGATTAGGGAGGTCAGGGGCTCTATTTAATGAAGGGGACCAAAACACCACCAGAAGAGCCCTTGATAAAGTTCAAGATAGGTCCCCATAGTAAAGAAGTTGTATTTTTAGTGGATACTGGAGCTTCTCGGGCAACAGTTAGAAAATTACCCCAGGGATGTAAGATAAGTCATGAGCGAGTTCCAGTAATTGGAGTTAAGGGAGAGGCTTTTCCCGTTCCTGTAATTAAAAGGGTGCAAATTGAAACAGATGACAAATTTGGAGTAAATGATTTATTGTTGATACTGGAGGCCGAGAATAATTTATTAGGCAGAGATCGAATAATAGCCTTGGATTTACAGATAAAACCCTGTGAAGAAAAACTTAAAAGTTATTCTTTAACTGGAGAGGACAATCTGGAAATTAATGATACGGTTTGGCATTCGGGTGAAGGGGGGAACCTCAACATTCCGCCTATTAAAATTGAAATACAGAATCGAGAAGTACCAATCTGAGTGAAGCAATATTCAATATCACTAGAGGGGCGGAAGAGATTAAAACCAGTGATTGAAAATTTGATACAGCAAGGAATATTAGAACCTTGCACGTCACCCCCTAATACTCCCATCTTACGGGTAAAGAAACCTGACGGGAGTTACAGGCTGGTTCAAGATTGAAGGGCAATAAAACAAAGGACTATTACACATTTTCCAATAGTGGCTAACCCATATACTTTGTTGAGTCAATTGCCTCCTAATTACATGTGGTATAGTGTGGTGGATTTAAAAGATGCCTTTTGGCCTTGCCCTTTGGATGAGGGCAGTAGAGATTATTTTGCTTTTCAGTGGGAAGATTGGGAGACAGGTAGAAGAGAACAGCTCAGGTGGACGGTACTACTGCAGGGTTTCACCGAGTCACCTAATCTTTTTGGGAGAGCATTAGAAAATCTCTTAAAAACTTTTGAGTTGCCTGAAGGAATCAAGTTGTTACAGTATGTGGATGATTTGTTATTAGCAGAGGAAAGGGAGGAGAAAACTAGGAGGAGCACTATTCATTTGCTGAATTTTTTAGGTGAAAATGGTCTGAAAATATTCAGATCCAAATTACAGTTTGCGGAGTCAGAAGTCAGGTACTTAGGTCATTGGATCAGTAAGGGAAAGAAAAAGCTGGACCCTCAGAGAGTTTGAGAAATATGAAACATGGGACCCCTGAAATAAAAAATAAGACAGTTTTTAGGTCTTTTGGGTTATTGCAGACAGTGGATTGAAGGATTTAGTGGAAAAGTGAAATTTTTGTATGAAAAATTGCCTACAAACCATTTTAAGTGGACTACGGAGGATTAGAAAAAATTTGAAGAGGTTAAAGAAGTTTTGTTGCAGGCTCCTGTACTAAGTCTTCCTGATTTGGGAAAACCCTTTCAGTTATTTCTAAGTACAACTCATCAGACAGGGGTACTGACTCAAGACTGGGCAGGAAGCTTGAAACCAGTGGGCTATTGTTCAAAACTATTAAATCCAGTTAGTAAAGGCTGGCCAACATGTTTACAGGCTTTGGTAGCGCCTGCATTGCTAGTGGAAGAGGCCCAAAAAGTAACCTTTGGTGCACCTTTGGAAGTATACACCCCTCACAATATTAGGGGAATTTTAGCACAGAAAGCTGATAATGGTTAACAGATAGACGAATACTGAAGTACGAGGCTGTCTTGATTACCTCCCCCGAATTAGACTTGAAGGCGACACAAGTACAGAGCCCTGCTCAATTTCTTTATGGGGATCCAGGGGAACAGCTGATACATGATTGCATAGAGGTTACAGAATTACAAACAAAAATACCTCCAGATTTGGGAGACCAAGAATTACAAAGGGGAGGAAAGTTAGTTACAGATGGGTAATCTCGGGTAGTGAGTGGGAAAAGAAAATCAGGTTATGCTATAATCAGTGGGGGACAGCTCGAGGTAAAGGAATCTGGTCCCCTTAGTCCATCCTGGTCAGCACAAGCTTGTGAACTTAATGCATTACTCCGTGCATCATTAATACTAGAAGGGCAAGAAGGGACTATTTATATGGACTCCAGATATGCTTTCAGTGTAGTACATACTTTTGGAAAAATTTGTAAGGAAAGGAGACTTATAAGCACTCGAGGAAAAGGGTTAGTACACGAGAGATTGATAATTCAGATACTTGAAGCTTTAAAGGGCCCAAAGAGAATAGCAGTGGTTCATGTGAAGGGGCACCAGAGAGGGAGGGATATTAGAGTCTGAGGAAATAATCTGGCCAATGAAGAAGCAAGAAGAGCAGCCTTAAGGAAAAGAGATACTGAAATCATGACCTTACAAGAAACAGACATTCAGCGGGAGACACTTTCCCTTTCACTAGCAGAACTGGCAGCTATAAGGAAATTAGGAGCAACATTTAAGGAGGGAAAGTGGCTTCTTCCTGATGGCAGGATTATGATGCCAAAGCCAGTGGCACGTCAGATCTTAGATAACTTGCATACACAGACACTCTGGGGAACAAGAGCCCTTTGTGATCACTTTTTAAAATTTTATGGGTGTATAGAGATATTTGAAAGTGGAAAACAAATTACCCAGGGGTGTCTAAGAACGTGTTTTGGAGCCCTCTCTCTGGAGGACACAAAACAGCCTACAGGCCATTTGAAAAGATCCAGGCTGACTTCACAGAATTGTCTAAAGTGGGTCAGTGGAAGTATTTGTTAGTTATAATAGATCAATTAACTCTGTGGGAGAAGCATTTCCAGCAGCTTGGGCTACAGCTCAAACGGTGGCTAAAATATTGTTAGAACATGTAATTCCAAGATTTGGATTAGTGAGGGTCATTGATTCAGACCAGGGTACGCATTTCACTGCAGTTTTAGAAACTGAGATTGGTAACACCTGTTGTTAAAAGACCTGAGAGACAAGTAAAACGTTGGGAGTGCGGTGAACATGGTTTAAAGTGTCCTCTCTGGATGTGTATTGTTTGCACACTTTGCTTTAACTTATGGTTGAGAGTAGCTAAGAGGGAAGAGAAGGAGAGACAATTGATTTGTTGGTTTTGCTATGGTTATGTATTTAGCTGGCTAACTATAGAACGCATTGCTTGTGATTTTTTGAGATACCTTTGAGACTGGGAGACGGGACCCTTCCCGCAACAATTGGATTAACAGAGAACTTAGATCAATTGGTTCTTGCTATATTGGCTGTAGCACAAATAAGAGAATGAGCAATTAATGGCCTTATAGACCAGTGTCTTATAATCAATAGTTGTTGTGGAGAAGAAGTCTATATACCACATCATAGGCACATTCCAGGGGCATATTGGTGCTGCGAGTTTGCCTATTGGAGGCGGCGACTTAATGAACTCCCCGCCCTTGAAGCAGAAAATAACTGGAAAAATCCTATTGTGGTTGGCACATCCCTGAGATTTTGGAAAATATAGGTTTATGGTGTTTCAGGCTAACCTTTTCCCTGTTCTTTTAATTTTAATTATCTTTTCTTAACCAACCTGAACTGGGAAATGGCATTTAAAAGGGGAAAAGCAAGCTCTTTTTGGGGCTATGGGTACCAAGGAAACTAAAACCACCAGTGACTAGATTCCGGGATATTACCTTTGCTACTGAGAAGACTGGCATCTCGGCCCTTGGTTGCAACCCAAGGGGCCTTGAGAATGGTAGAAAGGTAGATTTCCTGAGGATTATTTTCACTGTGTTTATTATGGTACCCTGGACAGTTGGCCAAAGCCAGAGAGCCACACTGGACAGAGTTCAAGAAATGAAAGGATCAGCAATGAAAAAGCAAACAGAAAAAAACCAAGTCCCAGCAATTTCAACATTTGTGACTATTGCAATCACCCTGTTTGGATTAGGGACAAAATAGAATCTGTGTTAGTTCTGCCTGCTACAATTGCAGCAGCTTTATAGATGTTTGTGTTAAAAAGGGAAAGATGTATTGGGTAAGGAAAAATTTGGAATACAATGAACGAGCTCCTTATCCCCATGGCGATCAGATTTGCCCTCAATACGAAAGATTCTTTTGTTTTGAAAGCGAGGATAATGGAGATGATCCAAGTATAGGCATAGGAGGCCGGGAAGTGAGAGAAAAATTAAAAGAGAACAGGAAACAAGAAAAGGAACCAAAGGGGAATAGAGTAAAGAACAGGAGAAAAAAGAGTCAAAAGAACTGGCCGAATTGTATAAACAACTAAAACAGCACTACAAAGATTGGGACCTGCCAGCCTCAAAAAGAATCCGTTTGTGGGATTGATGCAAGAGATTGCTGCAGAATTGGGATTATCCAAATGTTGGATTTATGGGGGTCTAAAAATGGCTGAAACATGGCTGTGGAAAGGTGAGAGCTTAGCTCCAGAGCAATTTTTAAAATGGAACCACACCCAAATTTCTGGAACATTGAAGAGACCTGAAAGATAGATTTTAAGCCATCAAGTAATTGGAACCATTTGTATAACCCGAGAAGGAAAGAAATGTAATAAAATAGTGCAGCATACTCCTCTTAAGTCCACATTAGTAGTCAATATGGATAATGGTTCAAAAGTTTGGCGACCTGAAGTTCCTGATGGATATGGGGGAGCAATAAAAGAAATAAACTGTGAGTGGGATGATCAAATTGATTTGTGCTGGTACAGAAGTCCTGGAGCTAACCCCTACCAATCCATCAACAGACTGAGGTCTTATTGGGAACAGCCAGAGAAAACTGATAAGAAATGGAAAGCCCCATAGGGGATATATTAGATTTGTGGGCAACGAGCATACAGTGAGTTACCTCAAAAATACGGAGGAACCTCTACCTTGGGAGTAATACAACCCTCCTTCTTTGTTCTACCGAGGTCTAGGAGCAATACGTTAGGAACTCCATTGTATGAAACCCTGCAGCGGAATAAAGGAGATTTGAATTTCAATTTTCCAACAGCAGGAGGGAACCAAAAATGGGGAGAGAACAAATGGCCTGCAGAAAGAATTACAGCATATTATGACCCAGCAACAAGGGCTCAGGACGGGCCATGGGGATACAGGACCCCAATTTACCTGTTGAATTGATTGATAAGGCTCCAGGCAGTAGTGGAGGTGGTGTCAAATCACACCTCCGGTGCCCTAAAATTGCTGGCCAGGCAATATTCACAAATGCGGGCGTTTGTGTACCAAAACAGGATTGCCCTAGACTATCTGTTAGCAGAAGAAGGAGGAGTTTCTGGCAGATTTAATGAATCTGAGTGCTGCATAGAAATTGATGATTATGGAGAAGCTATCACCGAACAAGCAGAGGAAATTAAAAGGGTGGCCCATGTGCCAGTACAAAAGTAGAATTCAATCTTGAAAGCAGATTGGTGAGATAACCTCTTTGGAGGTGTTTGGTGGAAAAAGTTAGGATTCACGTGGTTATGTTCAGTTTTGGGACTTTTGTTTCTGCTTTGTATGATTCTGTGTTTTAGTAGTAGGCTAATTCACTTGTGATTCAAGGGATGCAGATTACAACAATGCCTCTAGATCCAGAATCAGCAGTGAAAGGAAAACCAAGATCTATCATGGTAGTAAGAGCTAAATCGACCTGTGTTAAAGAACAAGGAACCAATTAACTGTGGCAGGACCTGGAGAGATTGAAATAACCCAGGAAATGCTAACCAAATTTGAAAAAGTGTGTGAAAAACTAAAGGCAGTGAGAGAAATGCTAGAAAAGTTTGAAGTTGAAATGAGACAACGAGAAAATCCAAATTCTGAAGAATATAAAGGATATCAGGGCACAGATTTTTAATAAAGCACAAATCAATGATGAAGAAGAGAAATGGGGGATTTGTGGTAAATAAGTATGATTCGTACTGACAAAATTAAAACAGTAATCAATATTCATACAGTAATTAATATTTGGAAATAATAACACAGTTAAAACATGTCATGCCAAGAAAGAAAGGGAGAGGAGGGGTTCGACCCCCCTCTTTCCTGCAGATGTTCAAAGCAAGAAAAAGAAAGAGATATCAGGTACTAAATATTAACAGAAAAAAAGGAAAATCTGGTTGGGTCCCAGGAAAATGCCACCAATAAGAGATTTATTGCTTTGAAGCTGAAATATAATATTATGTTCGTTTTGGCTTGCATTATGCTAGCTTAGTGTACATGCGTAACCCAAAAGCGAATTAAAAGACATCGAAGAAGAGGAGAGCCTTCATCCAAAGATGACCCCCAAAAAGGGGTGCGACCACCAAAAGAATGGTGGAGCATGCGTAGTAAAGGTGGTGATGAGGGCGGAGGTAGAAGTGTGATGAATCGAAAATGGGAGGAGATGCCATTGGTATATGGCATAGAAGAGGAGAATCATCAATTGGCAAGCTTGTTCGTGAGGTGGCAAGGGTCCAAGAACCTTGCAACCTGTACCCCACAGTTATCTTTTGCTTATGCACTATTATTGGAACCAAATGATCCCTTATTTTTAATCAAATTATATTGTCAATATTTCAAGTGTATCCAATTTTATATATTTTCTAAACTATTCAATTAGTTTTGCTAATACCTCTAATATTGTTAGGTTTTTCTGATGATGGGGTAATTGGGGGAACATAACAATGAGCACAAAGCCTTTATTTCTGCAAGCTCAGGGATGCTGGGGGGATCTTTGCACCATCAGGCCGAGGTACAAGGCTCTGGATCCTCCAAAGGAACAGAGCCAGCCCCCTTGAGTGGGAGAAGGTGCGGCCTCAGTTGCAGCCCCGGGTGCCTCCTGTGGGCCAGGGCACGGCCCTGGCTGTAAATGTGTTGGGCTGCAGCACAGGGCCATGGCGGAGCTCAGCAGCCTCATCAGAGCCCAGGGCCATGGCCCTTCCCTGCCGGGACACGAGCCTGGCCCGGCCCGGCCCGGCCTGAGCAGCCCGGCCTGGCCCCAGGGGATGAGCTCCGCCTGTCCGCTGTGCCCGCAGGCCGGGCCCAAGGCTTTGCAAGAGGCTTTCTCCCAGCTTTGCAAAACCTCGGCCAAGTGACCCTCTGCTGTGCTGAGAAGAGTAAAGAACCCCCTCAAATGTAACCCCGCTGCACACCTCATGAGGGATCCCTGCACACCTTAGGAGTGGCCATCAATATTCCTTTGTGATTCATGAGGGATCCCTGAACCCCTCAGCAGGGACCCCAAAATATCACTTTGTGCCTCATGAGGTTCAGGCCCAGATCATCCCCCAGAAGGCAATGTGCCCTCAGCCCAGGGACGCTCAGCATGGGCTCCCCCAGCCCTCGGGACCCCGCCGCTGGTCACAGCAGCCCCTGCCTGGCTCCTGCCTGCCCACACTGTGGGCATCCACGGCTGCTCCTGGGCACGGAGCTCAGCCTGTGCTGCTGCCGGGTGGGCTTTGCTGCTGCTGCTGCCACCCGGACACTGGGCTGGCAGCTCCATCTCTTTATTGCAAGAGAAGAGCTCATTTGGGAACTGCTGCAGTGCCCAATATCTTCAGCCCGACTAGCTGCCAACACCACCACCCAGAGTGGGCCGCCACCAGAAAACTGTCAGCTCTGGGGTTTGGCTGTAGGGCACAGCTGCTTTACAGCACAGGTGGACTGCGCTGGGGTAGAGACAAGGAACAGGGAGAGCTCTTCTGTATGTTTGTTCCCTGCCGACTCGGCGACACAATGACACTGAATTAAAGCCATACACCGATTTCCAAACTGGGGAGGTCCCTGGGGAGGACACAGTCCAATTGGGAGAAACTGAGGGTGGAACACAAGGCAGGGAATACAATGTTTAAACCAATAGGGGATTACAGGGGAGGAGGACAACTTAAACAAACCAATAGGGTTTCAAAGAATACCAAATGGATAGGGAAGTATCTAGAAAGAGGGGCAGGCTTGGGAAGGGATTGACATTGAATGGGAGGAGGAACAGGAAACAAAAGGGCCGGTCTTTGGGGAGATGGACAACTAGGGAAAAACCAGCAATACAGGGGGGAATCGAGCAACTCATTGGAAATAAAATATGGTATAACAATACCAAACAAGGGGGTGTGATAAAACTGACTACAATGATCGAATTACAATCAAAAACATGCACTGCAACCGGGAAGCTCTCAGTCAGGGCTCTGTTGAGCGCTTCCAAATCCTTTCCAGCATCAACAGAAGTTCAAACATGCCCTTATCCCAAGCAAACAGAGTGTTCCCCAACAGCAACCCATTCTGAGGTCCTCTGAGAAATGTGTATTTTATGATTGGCTTTTTGCAAATATAGCAGCCACAGGACACCGAAATCTTTCACAGAGAAAGAATTTACTGCTCTCCTATCAGAAGAAACTGACTTCTGCCTCGCTCAGCCCAAAAGAAGCCGGTTAGGACTAAGAGGGAGAAGTTGACGATGACCAGACAGAATCCTGTGCTTGAATGGAATTTATGCATCATGTATGAGATGCATGAATATGCAACAGGTTATTGTTTCCAAGGGTTAATCCTCCGTTCAAGTCTGTCCTTTATCAGGCTTATGCTGCTCAGAAAATAGGTACCCAGATGTCTGTAGCTCTATCTTTCTATTGTCTCCTATTCTCCTAATCCAAATTGTCCAAAATTTTTATCACTCTAATGATATTGCTATTTTTATAACCATTTTATTATTAATAAAATTTTAAAATTTTAAAAACAACTCATTAACATTTTTCACACCTCTTCTGGGAATCAGGAACACGTGTGGTGGGGCTGGCTGCACCTGTGGGAGCAATGGGGAGCGTCAGCCCGTGCTGTGCTGCGCTGCTGAGCTGGCAGCACGGTGGATGCGGGCAGGACGTTCTCCGTTTCCCCCAGAGCCGGGGCCTGCAGGCACCTTGCCGCCCCTTGGCACAGGCTGTGCCACCCAACAAAGCCCAGCAGGCCGGGAGGAGAGCCCGGGGGCAGCGCAGCTGCTTGGGCAGTGCCTGCTTGGAGGGACACGGGCCAAAGCCATCCCTGAGCAGCCACTGCCAGCCCTGGCCCTCCCTGCCCCGTGACAGCTCCCCCAGCCCCAGGGCAAAGAGTCCCTGTCAGGACCCAGTGCAGCCCCTGCCCAGTCTGGAGCCAAGGCTGGCTCTGGCCCTGGGCTCGCGGCAGGGCTCCCGTTCGGGGCTGCTCCTGTGCCTTGGGCCTCTGGGCACTCAGGGCCAGCTCCGGAGCAGCTGCAGCAGGAGGGACAGTGGTGCACGGGTCCCCTTTCCCCGGGGCTGTGAATGAGCTCCAGAGGCCTCCAAGGCTCCAGAGGCCTCCAAGCCTCCAGAGGCTCCTCCAGCTTTGGCTGGTACTGGGCCATGCAAGGGTAGGCTCTGGTGGAAAGAGCTGCCACCACACAGCCCCCCCAAGGGCTGACCGTGGCAGAGCAATTACCTCCTGCGCCAGTGCCCATGTCTGGCATCTCCTCCTTTCCTGCAGCAGGGGCTGCCAGTCGGCCTCTGCTTGCTTGGGGAAACACTCCCTTCTGTCCTGCCTTTTGCTCCATCACTTGAAAAAGGAAAAAGTTCAGCTGGATCAGATGGAACAATTTCTGATTTCTTTTGGTGGCATCTTCAGGAAATCATGCTTATCAAAAATGGGGATAGGATTCAAAACCATCTGGCCTTTTGGGGCTGGGCCAGGGCCCACCTTCCTCCAAATAGCTGCCAGGCCTGAGTAGAAGGTGTGAGGGGATTGTGCAGGGCAAGGGCACACACGTGCATGGCTCTGTCCTGGCACCTGCAGCGATGCCCCCTTGGCCGAGCTTTGGGCTCTGAGCTGGCAGCTCTCCCAGGGGAAAGGCCTTGACCTACCCTCGCCATGTCCCAGAGGCTCAATCCTGAACGTGGGTTGGGAAGCCAGATCACCTTCACCAACAGGTTCAGCTGCAAAGAAAGGGAGGACAAAACAGCTCCTGTGACACTGCAGGAGATCCTCAGGCTGCAGGAAAGGCTCAGCCCCAGGGCACAGCCCTGGGCCCAGCCCCTTCCCTCTCTGCTTTTCTCTGTGACTGCACAGACCGCACGGAAGGACACAGTGGCATTGCACATGGGAGGAGGATGGACGGCTAAATGCTCCTTCCTCCCACTGACAGTCATCCTGTGGGATCACTCAGGGCTCCAGAAAGGAGCAGGGCAAGGTTTTCAGAACCCTTCTGCCCTGACTTAAGCTCGAAAGAAAATGGCAGGCAGATGAACGAGCTCTTGCCACTTGGATACTGATTAATATGTGACTAGAAAGGGAAATTCAGAACTTACCTCCAGCATTCTTCAAGACGTTCGAAATGTCATTCAACAACAATTCTAAATCATCAAAGTCCTGATTCAAATCTAGAAGGGAGCAAAGACCAGACCCATTTCCATGATGCACTGGCATCCCCTTCTCCCTCCGGGAACTGGGCACTGCAAGGGGGTTGGGTCAGGCAGTGGGGGCCAGATGTCAATGCACAAGGCCAGAGCTGCACAGGGGCCTGGGGAGCTCTGGGCTGGCTCCTGGTCACTCTCCACCCTCTTTGCAGGCCCTGTGACACATCCCTGGAGAGGAAACAGGGCCAGCCCAGGGCCCGTGGGGGCTCTCTCCCTCCCCCAGAGGAAACCCTCCCTAAAGGCCTGGGGAAAACCATCCCCAGCGCTTCCCGGGGAGCAGGGAGCGCTGTCCCGGGAAAGGGGAGCCAGGCTGCCGGCTCACCTGCTCGCCGCGCTTGCAGCGGAGCAGCCTGGGCAGCCCTGGCAGGCAGGGCCACGGCCAGGAGGAGCAGGAGGAAGAGGCGCAGAGCAAGGGCCATGCTGCCTTGCCCTCTGCCAGTCCCGCAGCTCTCGCTGCCACCGCTGTCCTGACACCGCTGTCCCAATGTCAGCACCACTGCTGCCACCGCCGCTGCTGCTGCCGCAACAGTTGTGCTCAAGGACTGACTGCTTGCTCCTTGTGCTGCTGTGCAACCACGGGGCTCTGGCACCTCTGTGACCTCAGAGCCTGCTGTGACCTCATGGCTGGGGCAGGATTTTGTTAGAATGGATCTCAAGTGGTACCCTTCCAGAGAGGAGAGGATGTCCGTCCTCGTACCTATTTACAATGTCATTTTGTTTTTCACAGGAAGTGAGTTATAAAACATTGGACAAGTGAGGCTTTTCATGGTTCTACATACAACAGCAATGCCAAATCCAAAATTCCACTCATGTTGGTGATTCCCACTATTGCAGGCAGCAAGCAGCCCTGCCATGCTAACACCGAGTCCCTGCTCTGCGCTGTGCGGCCATTTGGCCCGTATTTAAAAAGTGAAGAACTTGATGCCAAAGCTGACAAAAATTATGCAACACGGGACATCAGGGTACCTGCACGCTTTAGGGGACACCCAAACCAGGTGCACATCTTATGGGTGTCCTCAGCCGCCCTAAAATCCCCCTGTGGCCTCCACAAGAGACCCCCAAGCCCTGCTCAATTTACAGCTGTCCCTCAGCCCCTGTACACCTTTGGGCATACATTAAATTCCCTGCACAATTTCTTGGTGTCCCCAGTCCCCCGCACAGGACAGAGGTGACCCAAAGCCCCTGCATGCCTTTAGAGGGACCCAAACATAACACTCAGGGAGCAGCACCAGTGCTGAGCCATCTTCTGTCTGTTTGTGTTCACCATGTGTCCCTGGGTGAAGAGATGAGGCCTGGCGGACAAATCCCCACTCTGCTGATAAGAGATCCGGGGCTGCCACAGGCCCAGTGTCTGTCGGGCTCTGAGCTCATCCCTCAGGCTATGAAGGACTTCCTTCAGAGTCCAGCCTCTTTCCATTATTCTCAATGAAAGCACCTCCCGATGGCTTCCCTCTTTCCCTGGGCATGCCACTGGAGGCGGCCCAGGCCCAGCTGATGCCAGGGAAGGCAATGTGCCCTCAGCCCAGGGACGCTCAGCATGGGCTCCCCCAGCCCTCGGGGCCCCGCCGCTGGTCACAGCAGCCCCTGCCTGGCTCCTGCCTGCCCACACCGTGGGCATCCACGGCTGCTCCTGGGCACGGAGCTCAGTCTGTGCTGCTGCCAGGTGGGCTTTGCTGCTGCTGCTGCCACCCAGGCACTGGCCTGACAGCTCCATCTCTTTATTGCAAGAGAAGAGCTCATTTGGGAAGTGCTGCAGTGCCCAATTTCTTCAGCCCGACTAGCTGCCAACACCACCACCCAGAGTGGGCCGCCCCCAGAAAACTGTCAGCTCTGGGGTTTGGCTGTAGGGCACAGCTGCTTTACAGCACAGGTGGACTGCGCTGGGGTAGAGACAAGAAACAGGGAGAGGTCTTCTGTATGTTTGTTCCCTGCCGACTCGGCGACAGAATGACACTGAATTAAAGCCATACACCGATTTCCAAACTGGAGAGGTCCCTGGGGAGGATACAGTCCAATTGGGAGAAACTGAGGGTGGAACACAAGGCGGGGAATACAATGTTTAAACCAATAGGGGATTACAGGGGAGGAGGACAACTTAAACAAACCAATAGGGTTTCAAAGGATCCCAAATGGATAGGGAAGCATCTAGAGAAAGGGGCAGGCTTGGGGAGGGATTGACATTGGATGGGAGCAAGAACAGGGAACAAAAGGGCAGGACTTTGGGGAGATGGACAACTAGGGCAAAGCCAACAACACAGAGGGGAAAGGAACAACCCATTGGCAATAAAATATGGTATAACAATACCAAATAAGGGGGTGTCATAAAACTGACTACTAGAACCGAAATACAATCAAAAACATGCACCGCAACAGGGAAGCTCTCACTCAGGGCTCTGTTGAGCACTTCCAAATACTTTCCTGGCATCAATAGAAGCTCAAACTTGCCCTCATCACAAGCAAACAGAGTGTTCCCCAACAATAACCTCTTCCAAACCCCTGTGAAACATGCTTGTTTTATGATTGGCTTTTTGCAAATATTAAAATGAAATTTATATGTGTTATCTTAGAAACTAATGCTGTATTAATTTTCTCAAGTAGTCTTATAAATATAATTTTAGGTTATAACAGAATGTTAAAATATAAACGACATTATGTAAGATACTTGTTTGAAAGCAAGGGCACATAGCGAGGTAGCAGCCATAGAACACTGCAATTTGCCAGAGAAAAAGAATTTATTGCTCTCCTATCAGAAGAAACTAAATTCTTCCTGCCTCGCTCAGCCCTCAGAAAACTGGTTAGGACTAAGAGGGAGAGGTTGATGATGACCAGACAAAATCCTGTGCTTGAATGGAATTTATGCATCATGTATGAGATGCATGAATATGCAACAGGTTATTGTTTCCAAGGGTTAATCCTCCGTTAACATGTGTTATTTTTTGACTTATATTGCCCAGAAAATAGGTACCCAGATGTCCGTAACTCTTTGTTTCTATTGTCTCCTATTCTCCTAATCCAAATTGTCCAAAATTTTTATCACTCTAATGATATTGCTAGTTTTATAAACATTTTATTATTAATAAAATTTTAAAAACAAGTGATTAACATCTTTCACACCTCTTCTGGGAATTAGGAACACTTGTGGTGGGGCCGGCTGCACCTGTGGGAGCAATGGGGAGCGTGAGCTCGTGCTGTGCTGCACTGCTGAGCTGGCAGCACGGTGGATGTGGGCAGGACGTTCTCCGTTTCCCCCAGAGCTGGGGCCTGCAGGCACCTTGCCGCCCCTTGGCACAGGCTGTGCCACCCAACAAAGCCCAGCAGGCCGGGAGGAGAGCCTGGGGGCAGCGCAGCTGCTTGGGCAGGGGCTGCTTGGAGGGACACGGGCCAAAGCCATCCCTGAGCAGCCACTGCCAGCCCTGGCCCTCCCTGCCCCGTGACAGCTGCCCCAGCCCCAGGGAACTGACTGACACAAACTCCACAGGCAACAAAGAGATTGTCCCAGTAATTGTCTGCTGCTCTTCTTCCCTGCAGTTGGTCCCAGAAACATCCCTCACACTGCTCTAAATGCACACACATGGGCTGCCCAGCCCCTATGCTTTTCCAGTCTGCTCTCAGAAATTTTGCAACAAATCCACCAATAAATTCCAGGTTACCTCTGGGAATTGGACAATACAGTTTACTTCATTTTTTCCCAATACCTGGAATTTCCTGTATATTCTAATCATCTTAATGACCTCTGATTCTTTTCAGTGTTTTTTTTTTTTTTTTTATTGAGACAGATGAAACATCCTTATTGGTTTTAGTATTGGCAGGTCTGTTTTTTTCTTAGCAAGGTGGTTTACTTATTGTCTACATGGAAACTTATTATTATTTATGGTATAGTGTTCCCCAATTACTTTGACAACCTGTCATTCACTTCTTAGTCAATGCTCCATATATGAATAATTTTGAATCTCTTTCTATCGGAATATAAAAATCTCAGAAAGCTGTCTTTTTAATTTTGATGACACACTTTCTCCCCATTCCTAGCTTTTACAATGATCCTTTTTGAACCATCCCTGAGCATAGGTAGGCTTACTTGGGAAATGCTTGGCTTAACCTGGGAATGGATTATTACTTTTAGTGCTATAAACCTACATTGCTTCAAGCTTCACAGCCACAGGCCAGGTTTGTTGCTCAAGGCAGGGATGCCTGTCTGAATTAAAACAATGTTTGTGAGGCAGCTGAAGAGCTTAGACCTCAGACATTGAAATTCCTGGGACGAGAAGGAGGAGGAAGAAAGGATAAAATTGTGTTTCAAAGGCTGTTTTTTAACTTCTAGTGTGCCAGAAGTATGGTAGACTACACATGTCTTCAAGTGTCATTTAATTCCAGAACAACTCTCTACAGTGCCAGACACCAGGACAAATTACTCAAAACTTTACATCCTAATGCATCAGCTTTAATTCTAGTGAGAGGTAGACCTTAATTCCAGTCCGATTAGCAAATCCACAAAGCAATCTTGCCACTGTGTGAATGGCAAGAAGAACTTGTTTGTGAACAGATGAATATGTCCCACTCAATCATGACCAAAATTTGCCTTGACTTGGAAGAAAGTAGACAAGAAGCAATGCAGTAATTGTGTTTCATCCAGTGATAAATGGGGCAAGAAGCATTAACAACTTACCTGTTTTACAGAACATAAATACTGATGCAGCCAAAAATGGGCCTACATGAGGGGATCTTCAGGACATTCCTTTATTTCTTAACTAGGAATGGGCAGCAAAACGCTGGCATTTATTTGAAATGGAAGCAGTGTTCCTCCCCTGTTTCTCCTGGAGCGCACTGTCTGTTGTTTGCAGACTTCACTGCCCAGCCCATGAATGCTCTCAGGGCCAATTGCTAAAGGACCCAACTACCAAAATGCAGGGACAACATAATCACCCCAGCACTAATCCAGCACTGCTTTGATGGTGCCCAGGAACACAGAATGGCTTGGCTTGGAAGGGACATTTAAAGGCCATCTAGTCCAATGCCCTGCAGTGAGCAGGGACACCTTTAAGTAGGTCAGGTTGCTGAGAGCATGAGCTTGAATGTCTGCAGGGATGGATGTCCACCTCTCTGGGCAACCTGTGCCAGGCCTTCCAGACCTAGAGTAAAAAATGGGTTTCTTTTGTCCAGTCTGAATCGACCATCTTTTAGATTAAAACCATTCCCTCTCGGTCGGTCTGCTCACAAAAGGCTCTACTAAAAGTTCTGTCCCATCTCTTTTACAAGCCCCCTTAAGGTACTGAAAGGCAGAAATCAGGTCTCCCTGGAGTCTGCTCTCTTCCAGACTGAATGCCACCAGCTCTCCCAGCCTGTCTCCAAAGCAGAAGGGCTCCAGCCCTCAGAGCAATTTGTCCCTCCTCTGGACTAGATCCAACAGGACCGTGGCCTTCCTGTGTGGGGAGCCCAGAGATGGATGCAGTACTCTGTCGTGGTAGAGACGGAGACAGTACAAAGCAACACACTCCATTTCCAGAAGGCTTCAAACACTGTTTTTATTCTAGCATGCATGCTTGTTCTACATTCTTACAAAGCTCCTAAGTTTACACTTTACTCACTGGTCACCAGAGACAAGCAAAATACTTCTTGGAGTAGGCAGTTGCAGATTTATCTTATTTATCCTTCTTTCTTTCTTGGTTTCTATGTCAACAACCTTGGTAGGAAATTCTTTCAGGGGTAAACATGGATCCTCTTGTCACAGTTCCCAGTGGCTCACAGAGGTCACTGTAAAACCTCTTCCACTGTACTCCAGGTGGGGTCTCACCAGAGCAGAGGGGTGGTATCACCTCCTTCAAGCTGCTGGGCACTCTCCTTTGGATGCACATGGCTGGGTCATGTGCAGCCTCTCATCTTGCAGCACCCCCAAGTCCTTCTTGGCAGGGCTGCTCTCCATCCCTTCATGGCCCAGCCTGTGAGATCAGCTGGGCTGGGACCGTGTCACAGCCCTTGGACAGAGCAGCTGGGCAGGATGAGCTCCCTGCCAAAGAAGGCAGATCCCACTCCCCACACAACTCCACCCTGGCCATGAGGTCACAGCAGGCTCTGAGGTCACAGAGGTGCCAGAGCCCCGTGGTTGCACAGCAGCACAAGGAGCGAGCAGTCAGTGCATGAGCACAACTGTTGCGGCAGCAGCAGCGGCGGTGGCAGCAGTGGTGCTGACATTGGGACAGCGGTGTCAGGACAGCGGTGGCAGCAAGAGCTGCGGGACTGGCAGAGGGCAAGGCAGCATGGCCCTTGCTCTGCGCCTCTTCCTCCTGCTCCTCCTGGCCGTGGCCCTGCCTGCCAGGGCTGCCCAGGCTGCTCCGCTGCAAGCGCGGCGAGCAGGTGAGCCGGCAGCCTGGCTCCCCTTTCCCGGGACAGCGCTCCCTGCTCCCCGGGAAGCGCTGGGGATGGTTTTCCCCAGGCCTTCAGGGAGGGTTTCCTCTGGGGGAGGGAGAGAGCCCCCAGGGCCCTGGGCTGGCCCAGTTTCCTCTCCAGGGATGCGTCACAGGGCCTGCAAAGAGGGTGCAGAGTGACCAGGAGCCAGCCCAGAGCTCCCCAGGCCCCTGTGCAGCTTTGGCCTTGTGCATTCACATCTGGCACCCACAGCCTTACATGACCCCCTTGCAGCGCCGATTTTCTATAGGCAGTGGGGGATCCCAGCACACCACAGAAATGTCCTGGTCTTTGCTCTTTTCTAGACTGGAACGAAAAGATGGCTTATATGGAAAAGCTGGTGAAAGACACTATGAAGACTCGAGGGCATGGTGCAGGCAAGTTCTCTGTGTGCCTTTCCTGAAAAATAATCACTGTCCATGTGGCAACGGCTCAGTCATGAGCCTGCTCCCTTAACATAATCTCAGGGTTTAATGAAGCTGGAAATCTTGCCCTGCTCCCTTCTGTGATCCCACAGGATCGCTGTCAGTGGGAGGAAGGAGCATTTATCTGTCCATCCTCCTCCCATGTGCAATGCCAGTGTGTCCTTCCGTGCGCTCTGTGCAGCCACAGAGAAGAGCAGAGAGGGAAGGGGCTGGGCCCAGGGCTGTTCCCCGTGGCTGAGCCTTTCTCAGCTCCTTTGCCAGCCCCAGGGAGCCTGAGCTGCTCCTGCTGCCACTGCCAAGCCCTGGCCCTGCCTGGGGCTGGGTTTGGAGCTGCAGCAGCTCCAGGGAGTCCTTTCTGCCCAGACTACCACACAGGGGGCTCCTCCTATCACAGTGTGGGGCCACTGCAGGCATGAGGTCCCCCTGGCCCTGCTCCTGAGTGGAAGGCAGAGCTGAGGGAGTGCCTTGGAGGGCACCAATCACCCAGGTGCCCTCACTGCCACTTGTGCCTGAAGGAGAAATGGAACTTTCCATTAAGGTCCTCCTAAATGGAAGAACCGAGACATAGGAGACACGAAATCCTTGGAGGCAGCCAAACATCTGGACCAGATGCTGAATGACCTGGAGAGACGCCGTGGTGGGTGCATTTCCCTCAGCCTTGTCCTGGGGCTCAGCAGCCGGGGGCTTTGGCTGCACATCTGGACACACCGTGCCCGGCACAGCGGGAAGGGATCCATGGCAGCCTCGCTGCCCCACTGCTGCTTCCACGCCCTGCAGGGCTGTTTGCCAGCCTGGCCTGGCTGCAGCTTCTCCCCAGCCTCTGCAGGAAGGCATTTGGCATCAGTTCACAGGCAGCCCAAACTGCACCACGGGCCATACATGCCCTGAGATCCCCTGCAATTTCCTAATCTCCAGTCAAATCAGGTGTAGGGGCTTTTTCGGTCAGGGAGGGCCCTGGCCCAGCCCCAATAACCTGGCTATTTTCCTGATCCTCATCTATGACTTGACAAGTATTTTCCCCTGAAGTTGCCACCTCCTGCAATGATTCCATTGGATCCAGCTGTGCTTTTTCCTTTCTCAAGCGATGGAGCAAAAGTCCATGCAGATGGGGCCATATCCTGTAGGAAGCAATGGCTTTGTGCCAGCCACCGATGCAGGAAAGGAGGAGATGCCAGTCTTGGGCACAGGTACAGAAGATAATTGCTCCGCTAGGCTCAGCCCTTGGCGGGTCTGTGTGGCAGCAGCTCTTCCCCCAGGGTCTGCCCTTGCCCGGCCCGGCAGCAGCCAAAGCTGGAGGAGCCTCTGGAGCCTTGGAGGCCTCTGGAGCTCGATCACAGCCCCGGGGAAAGGGGACCCATGCACCAATGTCCCTCCCGCTGCAGCTGCTCCGGAGCTGGCCCTGAGTGCCCATAGGCCCAAGGCACAGGAGCAGCCCCGAGCGGGAGCCCTGCCGTGAGCCCAGGGCCAGAGCCAGCCTTGGCTCCCGACTGGGCAGGGGCTGCACTGGGTCCTGACAGGGCCTGACTCTGTGCCCTGGGGCTGGGGGAGCTGTCACGGGGCAGGGAGGGCCAGGGCTGGCAGTGGCTGCTCAGGGATGGCTTTGGCCCGTGTCCCTCCAAGCAGCCCCTGCCCAAGCAGCTGCGCTGTCCCCGGGCTCTCCTCCCGGCCTGCTGGGCTTTGTTGGGTGGCACAGCCTGTGCCAAGGGGCGGCAAGGTGCCTGCAGGCCCCAGCTCTGGGGGAAACGGAGAACGTCCTGCCCGCATCCACCGTGCTGCCAGCTCAGCAGTGCAGCACAGCACGGGCTGACGCTCCCCATTGCTCCCACAGAAGTGCTTGGCAAGTCAGACACTGACGCCCAGAATCCACGGAAAAACCCAAGAATTATCTGCCCCCAGGACGTGCGCAGGTCCTGCATGATTGGCACGGTAGTGACACTGTTCACTGTGCCAATTTCCATGCTGCTGTGCTATGTTGGGTTCCGGTGGTGGAAGGGAAAGAAACGGTAAGTTGTTGCTCATCTCTACCCACCAGAATCTTTAAAGGCCGCACACAGTCAGGGAACATTCAGGGAACAGAGAGGCTGCAGTGTCGGTGTGGCCAGTCCATGGCTGTCCAAAGAACTCTGCTGAGGGTTCTGCTGCTGCCCAGAGGTTTCCTTGGCCTCTTAATTGCTGGGCCTTTGCCTGGTAGGCCTGCTGGGGCTGCAGCCAGTGCTGGCTCCCACTGAGGCTGCCTGGCCAAGAGCAGCCCCAAGAGCACAGGGCAGAGGCAGAGCAAGGTGGGGAGGAGAAAGAGCAGGGACGAAATTGCCCTTGAAAGGCAGAGGCGCTCTGGGGCCCGCTCCTGGCCAGGGAGCCTGTCCAGAGCCGTGCCCTGCTTGCCGGGGCCTTGAGGGGCAGCTGTGCAGCTGGGCCAAGCTGTGCCAGCAGCTCCAGCCGTGCTGGGGAGCCTTGCCAGCTCTGGGCCCTGCTGTGCAGGAGGCTCCCTGTGTGCCACTGGCAGCTGGGGCCTCAGCCGCCTCCTCTCTCCACAGTCGCGCTGCCGCCGCTCCAGCATCCCGGCCAAGAAGGCGTGCCTCTCCCTCGCCCCCAGAGAGCCCAGAGACCGTCGCCTTTGACAGCTCTCACACGAGGCCTCGGCAGCAGCAGTTGCCCAGGAAAGCAGAGCACCAGCCCTCCGTGCCTCCCCCACGGCCCCCCAGCCCGGCCTTGAAGCGGAAGCCTCCCGAGATCCCCCCACCTCCTCCCCTCCCGAGCCCACCGCCCTGGTCCAACTAGGACTGCAACTGGGCCAGCCACGCAGGGCTTGCGCCACCAACAGCTTGGCCACCTGCCCTCCTCTACAATGAGCATGTGTTACCTACGGGCAACAGCCAGAGTCAGTTTTCACACTCTTGGGCCTTCAACAGGAAGGGCTGAAGATTCTTCCCATGCCCTTTCTCATCCTTTACCTCTTTGCTTTTCATACAGTTGGGAGCTGGTTGCATCTCTTAAAGACTTTATTAGCACTGCATGTTTTGCCTTACCTGTCAAGGGAAAAAAAATAAAAAAAAATTTCAGTTTTGATTTCATTTTTAGTATGGTTGGGTTGCTCACATTTTGAGCAATTAATTTTCCATGGTACTGCTTCCTTTTTCCTTACTATCCATAAAAAGTTGATCTGGACATAAAAATCACCAGCATTACTGAGATTTACCTCAAAGCCCAAATAGGGAATCTAGCACCAAACATTCTTCCTGTGTACTGCACAACAAGAAATATTCAGAGGAAAATATAGTTGCAGGTGAGGCTCGTGGAACTCCCAGAATACTGAGCCTGCAGAGGAGGCAGACAGCCCTGGCAGTGGCTGAGGGGACTTCTCGTCACAGACTCCTCTGAAAGTGTGTCACTCCAGGAGGAGAAAGCATTTAAACCTGTGCCTTACCTTCCTCCTGTGCTAAAATGTAAGGTTCCTCCTGAGCTACAAACAATTCTCCATTCCTCAACAAAGCTACTCATGTTCTTGACTTATCTTAAAGAGCAAAAGCAAATGTGGTCAGAAATTTCTCATCAAAGCCTCTTTGCAGAGAAACGCCGCCATATGTGAGAAAATAGGTCTTAGCATCAGCTCAGTCAAAAGAAAGCCAACAATTGAGCAGTGCTTTAAATGAACTTGAATTCTCTTTCCTCACCTATCAGCCGGATTGGTTTTATGGTAAATAGGTATGAATTTTGCTGCCAAAATTTATACAGTAATCAATATTCATTCAGTAATTAATATTTGGAAATAATAAAACAGTTAAAACGTGTCATGCCAAGAAAGAAAGGGAGAGGAGGGTTTCCACCCCCTGCCACTTTCCTGCAGATGTTCAAGGACACGAAAAAGCAAGAGATAACAGTTATTAAAATTAACAGAAAGAAGGGAAAATCTGGATGGGTCCCAGGAAAATGCCAGCTATAAAAGATTTATTGCTTTGATGCTTAAATGTGGTAATATGTTAGTTTTGCCTTACATTCTACTGGTTTGGTGCACATGTGCAACCCAAGGGTGAGTTAGGGACATCGAAGAAGAGGAGAGGCCTTCATCAAAAATGACCCCCAAAGAGAAAAGGAGGCTGTGAGTATCACCAGGTTTTGAGTCTGGGGGGTGGCTGTATGCATGTGTGAGTGTGTGTGGAGTATCTGAGACAGAGGCTGGGCAGTCCTGCACCCCTCAAGCGGGTGAGGCCTCCCGGTACCGCGTTTCCAAGATATCCGCAAGGAGACTGGCCAGTAAAGGAGGGAAGTGAAAGAAAAGTGAACGAGTGGAGACCCCAGGAGGGTTTGACCATGGGGGAAGGAGGGTGTCCCTGGTCCAAGCACCTGTGGGAAGGTCCTTGAGCAGGAGGGATTGACTCAGTAGGGAGAATGAGAAGGAGAGTGATTGAATAGGTTCAATTTCCTTGGAGGGCTTGGTAGCTGGCAATTTAGTATGAGATTAGATGGTGAGAGAACATGGCTAATGGATTGAGAAAGAGTGAGAAATAGGAGTGGAACAAGTAGATTGAAAAGGCAGTGAGACAGAGTAGTAAGTGAGGAAGTTGAACCACGAGGTGAGTGTGGAAAACCAAGACTCTCCTGGTACCGGGGATCTCTGAGTTTGTTGCTGCCAGAGATGGGTCAGGGAAAAAGTAAGTCCTTAGACCCAGGGGCTGCGGATTGTGTGAAAAATTCGCAGGAGTTTAGGGTATCTGGGAACTTTGAGGGGGGTTCTCAGGAAGGGAGCATTCCTCAGGACAGCCCACTGGCGATGATACAGTTTTGGGATGGAATGGGAATCCTGAAGGGGAAAAAGTAAACGAAAATGATTAAGTATTGCATGTTTGAATGTGTTGGAAAAGAAATGAAATTTAGCAAAATGTTTAATTGTAGTGAGTTGTGTGTGAATTGGTTTGTTAAAAGCAGGTTTGTAGCCGTTGAAAGTGTGTTGGGTTTTGTGTGTAACCTAGCAGGTAGTCTTAGGGATTTAATAAATATTTAAACTAGTGCAGGAAAGTAAGAATGCTAACCTGTCTGGAGGCAGCCTACAATGCTCTTAGAATAAGATAAGCAGAAGATTAATGATCTTGTTTGTGAACCAAGGAATGTATCACAAGGGGTCTGTGACTAGGCAAGGGGAATGGGGAACTGTTTCTTGGAGACTTTGTTATGAATCGCATGTATAAGAGGGAAGCACCCATACGTGAAATTGGGGGCTCGGGCTTGGGACGTTAGTCCACCAGCTCCCCAGGCCCTTAATAAAGCACCCACAAAACTTATCCGAGTTTTGTGTCATTATCAATCGGGCAACAGTTTTCTAGCAACTGCGGCAGGACTCCGAGGGTTGCCGGGGCGGTTCACGTCTCGATCCACTCCAAGCCGGCACCGAGCACTTCTCGGGGAGTCATCGGTCGTGCCCGACCCCCTGCGCCTGTCGGACAAACTTCCAAGGTAAGCCCGAAGGTGCTTTATATTGGAAAAAGGTGATAATTGGATTTGGATTTGGTGGTTGGTAGAAAAGCCTAGGCTCTGGGCATAAGACGTCTAAGGACGCAGGACCGGAACTCGCCTCCTGGTTTTTTTTTTAGGGAAGGATGGCGAGAAGGTATATTGGTTTAAGGTGTACTGGTTTATTGGGATTAAAGGTGGAATTAAAGGCTGTAATATGATGTTTTTTAAAACTTTTAAAACCTTAGTGCAAGCCAATGTTAAAATACCTGAAAATACGCCATTAGGTTGTATATTGAACGATGGAAAAGTGAGGGATATTATCAAGAACGGGATAAAAGCAAAATGATAGATTATTGTAATCATTGGTGGCCTGAATATGAGATTGGGGAAGTGGGATGGCCAGTGAATGGTACACTGGAATTGGGGATAATGGAATCTTTGATGCAATTTTTAAGGAGAAATGAGAAATGGGATGAAATACCATATTTGGATTTGTTTTTGTTTTATACCAGAAAGAGGAATGGGAAAAGGAGTGCAGTATCTTGGTTTTAGAAGTGAATGATGAGAGGGAGTGTGTGGGATGTAAAGAAAGAAAGGAGCGTAATTTGTATCCTTCAGTCGAGGAAGATTTGTCCTATTGTATAGCACCCTCAAGGGTTCCGGTTGCTCCTAATGTGCCCCCTGCTCCCCCTGCGGATATAGCTATAAAAACGGGATCTAGTGAGAGTGATAGTGATGGTGATGATGGTGAAAAGAATGAGAGTGTTAAAAGAACTCCGTTAGCAGGATGGACTCACAAGGGAAGGAAGGGGCAGAAGGGGCCACAGTTAATTGTGCCGTTAAGGGAAGCTGTGGGACCACCGGGAGAAAGGATACTTATAAAGGTGCCTTTCTCCCCCAGGGATTTGGTGGTAATATGGAAGCAATCAGCAGGGAGTTATCGGGAGGATCCTGAAAGGGTGGCAAGGGCGATTAAAATGGTAATAAAGACTCAGGATCTGGACTGGAATGATTTACAGGTATTATTAGACACTATAACGGATTCCACGGAAAAGGAAATGGTTATTAGAGCCACTAGAGAAAAGGCTCATGAGGAGATTCGGTTGAGACAACTAAATGAGACAGTTGATGAATTGGTACCAAGTGAGGAACCTAGGTGGGACCCAAACTCTACGGAAGGAATAAGGGCTGTAAAACGATATCAGGAATTGTTGGTGGAAGGAATTAGGACAGGAATACCTAAGACTATGAATTGGTCTAAGTTGTATTCGGTCAAGCAGGACAAGAATGAGTTTCCGTCTGCCTTTTTGGAACGATTAAAAGACATGGCTCGGAAGTTTACTAATTTAGGTGTAGAGGATGAATCAGGAAAACTTCAATTGGCATTGTTGTTTATGGGGCAATCGCAAGAGGATATTAGGAAAAAGTTACAAAAGCTGGAAGGGGATGATACTCAAAGTTTGGATAAAATGCTGGAGGTAGCGTGGAAGGTATACAACAACAGGGAACAAGAAACTGCAAAAAGACAACAAGCTAGTATTCTGGCTGTAATGCAACAGACAGGGGCAGGAGAAAGACCCATTAGGGGTCGAGCTCGGGGAGGAGCTAATCACGGACAGAGGGGGTTGCCAAGAGGTCGGGGAGGATTGGGGTTTGCACCTAACATGGGGAGGTTGGATCCAAACCAGTGTGCATTTTGCCGACAATTGGGACACTGGAAAAATGAATGCCCAGTTAGAGGAGGTATGGGCATGGGAAACATGGGATTAAGGACAGGTCCAATGGGGAATGCTCCTGTGGGAGGATTCACGGGAGGACCAGCAGAGGCCGCTCAAGCACTAGTTTTGGGAAACTATCAGAATCAAAGCTGACTAGACCAGGATGTGAGGGTAATTTTAGAGATAGATGGAAAGGATCAAGAAGTTATGGTAGATACTGGAGCTACATATTCTGTACTCAATAGACGATTGGGACCTTTGAGTGACACAACGGTACAGGTGGTGGGGACAACAGGGAAGCTAGAGGAACAACCATTTATACAACCTTTAAATCTTAGGTTTGGGGGGAAGGAATTAGATCACCAATTTTTGTATATGCCAAACTGCCCCACACCCCTTCTTGGCAGAGACCTGTTGTCCCGACTTAATGTGAAAATAATATTTGAAGGAGGAAGGGTGAAACTGGAAATACCTGAGGAACAAATAGCAGGCATTTTTGTGATCAAGGAAGTGGATGCCTCTCCTATTCCAGAAGAAATTGAGCAGGCTGTAGTACCCTGGGTATGGGAGTCAGGGGTCCCCGGAAAATCTAAAGCTGCGTAGCCAGTAAAGGCGGAACTAAAGGAAGGGGCCCAACCAGTGAGGGTAAAGCAATACTCCTTGAAGCTTGAGGCAAGGAGGGGAGTAGCCCCGTTAATTAAACAATTTTTGGTTCAAGGAATATTACAGGAATGTGAATCGGAGTATAATACTCCAATTTTTTCAGTAAAGAAACCTAATGGTAAGTACCGTGTGGTACAGGACTTGAGGGCTATTAATGAATAGTGAAAGACATACATCCAGTTGTTGCTAATCCTTACACCTTGTTAACATCTGTATCGGAGGAGTTTAAATGGTTCTCAGTGATTGACCTTAAAGATGCCTTCTTCTGCATCCCACTGGCAGTAGAGAGTGGGAAATATTTTGCCTTTGAGTGGGAGAGTCCTGAGTTTGGGAGAAAGAAGCAGCCCTACTATTTTTGGAAACCAACTGGCCAAGGAGCTGGAGGAATGGAAGATAACCCAGGTAACAATATCCCCATCCTTGTATGTAGTCCTGCAGTATGTGGACGACATTTTTCTGGCTACTAAGGAAAGGGAAATGTGTGTGGAATTAACAATTAAATTACTCAACATGCTTAGCCAAGCAGGGTATCGGGTTTCTAAGGAAAAAGCTCAATTGGTCAAAAATAGCGTTATTTACCTCGGTTGTGAGATCACGCAAGGGCAGAGACGTTTGGGAGTAAACCGAATAGAGGCAATATGTGCTATTCCTTTGCCTCGTAACCATCAGGAATTGAGATCTTTTCTAGGAATGGTGGGATGGTGTCGACTGTGGATCATGAATTTCGGTCTCCTAGCTAAGCCACTGTATGAGGCCTTGAAGCAGCATCAGTTGGAGTGGACGACACAGCAAAAGAAAGCCTTCCAGAAATTGAAGCAGACACTAAAGGAGGCCCCAGCCCTAGGACTCCCTGACCTGACCAAGGAATTCCAGTTGTACGTGAATGAGAGGCAAAAACTGGCATTGGGGGTCCTCACCCAGAAGGTGGGATCCTGGAAGAGGCCAGTGGGATACTTCTCTAAACAACTGGATTTGATAAGTTCTGGGTGGCCCTCGTGTTTACGAGCCGTGGCGGCAACAATAATTCTTATTCAAGAGGCCCAGAAATTGACTTTGGGGGCAAAAATGAAAGTGTTTGTTCCCCATATGGTCATGGCCGTTTTGGAGCAAAAGGGGGGTCACTGGCTATCATCCAGTCGAATGTTGCAATACCAGGCCATCCTGAGAGAACAGGATGATATTGAAATAAAGACTACTAATCATGTTAATCCAGCAGAATTTTTACGCAGTGACCAGGAGGCTGGGGGACTGGTGCACGATTGTGTAGAGGTAATTGAACAAGTATATGCCAGCAGACCTGACCTAAAGGATGAACCATTGGAAGAACCTGAATGGGAACTATACACTGATGGATCCAGTTTTGTCGAGAATGGGACTCACTATGCCGGGTATGCAGTGGTAACATTGGATCCGGTAATAGAGGCAAAGGCTTTGTTACCTGGAACTTCGGCCCAGAAGGCAGAGGTGATTGGACTCACCAGAGCCCTGTATTTGAGCAAAGACAAAAGGGTTAATATCTGGACAGATTCTAAATATGCCCTTGGTGTGGTTCATGTACATGGGGCGTTATGGAAGGAAAGGGGGCTTTTGAATTCACAGGGAACCAACATCAAGCACCGGGAAGAAGTGCTACAGCTACTGGATGCGATACACAGTCCCAAAGCAGTTGCAGTAATGCATGTTAGAGGACATCAGACTGTGGAAGGAGACATTTGCAGAGGAAATCGATGTTACAGCATGGCAAGTGGCACGGGAAGTATGGACTCAAATGGCATTGGTACCGGTAAGAACAAATCCGGCTACCCCATACCTGAATCAGGAGCCCAAATATTCAACAGAAGATGGAAAACTAATAAACTTGCTAGGGGCACAGAGGAATCAACTTGGGTGGTACGTTACACCAATGGGACAAATAGTGGTACCTACTCGCATAATGAAATTTATTTTGGAATCAGAACATAATAAATGTCATTGGGGGGCAGAAGTATTGGTAAAATTTTCGAAGAATGAGATAATCTCTAATCAGATGTTAACAATGGCAAAAAGAATTAATGCAATGTGCCCGGTATGTTTGAAAAATAATCCAGTAGTTAGGAGACAAATACAAATGGGAAAGTTGCAAGTCGGGCCACAACCAGGAGATTACTGGCAAGTTGATTTTTCCAAATTGCCTAGGGCACAGGGATACAGATACTTGTTAGTGTACGTATGTACGTTCTCAGGGTGGCCGGAAGCTTTTCCATGTAGAACTAATCAGGCTAAGGAGGTGGTAAAAACCTTGCTAAAAGAAATAATACCAAGATTTGGAGTACCTTTAGGATTGTCATCAGATAGGGGTCCACATTTTATAGCTGGGGTAGTGCAGGAATTAGCACGAATGTTAGATATAACCTGGAATTTGCATACCCCCTGGAGACCTCAGTCTAGTGGGCAGGTGGAAAGGATGAATCAAACCCTGAAAGGACAAATCAAAAAGATTTGCCAGGAAGCTAAACTGCACTGGCCTCAAGCTTTGCCTTTGGCCTTACTCAGGATTCAAATTAAACCAAGGGAAAAGGTAGGCGTAAGTCCATATGAGATATTATATGGCAAACCATATCATGCAACTGTATTAAAAGGGAAGGTACATGTGAGTGGGGACCAGGCGATTGCAGAGTATGTTATGTCACTTAGTAAGATCTTGAATTCTTTAAAAAATACGTTACAGCAGAATAGACCGCTCTCGCTGGAGAATTCTGTCCACGACATCCAGCCTGGGGACCAGGTGTACGTCAAGAAGTGGATCACGGATTCACTACGGGAATCATGGAGCGGACCCCGCCAGGTGATGATGACGACCTACACGGCGGTGAAGGTCCAGGGGACGGATGCTTGGATCCATTACACCAGGGTAAAGAAGGCACCGTTCCAATGGGAAACCCAGATAGTGTCTCCAACCCGGATGATCTTCCGCGCAAAGCCGCCTTCTTAATTATATTACTGCTAGTGATCATGAGACTAGTACCCGTTCAAGGGTCTACTCTAGTACAGGCTGAAGAAACAAAGGTTACAGTCATGGAAGGGATGGATGTTCAATTAACTTGTGTTATATTTGACAGCCAGAAAGTTGAGGCCAGTGAAGTTATTGCAATATGGCAACGGGGGGCTGAAAGAAGCTGAGGCAAAATAGGAGTCGGTTGGGATCAGGATAAACAACAAGGAAACACGGTACTGAATCTTACCAAGATAACCACAAACGATACGGGATAATATACATGTTTGGTCAAAATACGGGATAGTTTTGATTACAAAAGAGTGAGTATGAGGGTTTTGCCATGGACAGGGGATCGTGCTGAAAACATAAAGGTTAATCCAGTATCAATGGCAGTGGACATATGGGATGGGCCACCCCTCAGAATAAATTGTTCCTTCCTAGTAAGATCAAGATATCAAAGGAACCTTTGGGTCAAATGGTGGAAGCAAAATAGGGAACTGACCTGGGACAGAATAGAGGACAGGACCAGTTGGTGGGGGAAGGAAGGCAAAGGTTGTGGGTGGTCGAGTGTCACTAATCCTAGAATAGGAAATGCATGGTGGAGGCATGACAGAATGATGTTATCCTCACAGAGACACGGTAGAAGGAGTAGACGTGAGGTTAATGATACAATAGAACGAAATACTGAGCAGGAAAACTTAGTGGTAGGATTAATCAGAGATTTTGGGATCATGCAGAACGTGACTAAAATAACAGCTTGCCTGCCATTACCACAGGCTGCAGGTGAACCAATTCCCTGGGGAATAATACCGGTAACCAAAATGCATGAAACATTCAAGAATGTGTCATGGTCCTGCCAGTCAGTTCCCAAACCAGTAGATGTATGGAGGGATTTGTGTATGACCATTCGGGCTATGACTAGAGAGGAATGTGAAAAGAAACCCAATCATTATGGTTGGATTCAAAATACCAGGAGGTGTTTAATTGCAACCCCAATAGATGAGCCATGCAATACAGTATGAATAAGAACGAAATCCCACTGAAATGAGATGAGTTGTCAGAATGTCACACAGAATGTTGACACCTGGAATAGTTGGAAGACATTATGGGGACCTAGTGTTTTGGAACACTATAATTACCTATAATTACCTTGGGGAAGTACAATGGCGCATCCAGCGTTCAGGAGTAAAGAATCAGTCACATTATAGAGCCCTTATCACGTCTACATCTTCCCAAGAGTTCAGACTGCAGAAAGAGGATTGGAATTGTACTGAGGTTTTTACATGTGATACACCGGAAGACCGAACTGGATTGGTACCGGTGAAAATGGCATTAAAGTGGGGATGTGAGTGTAGGGGGTATGATCACACGGTTAGCAGAGAGTCCATGGATGGACCTATAGATTGCAGATATACTACTGTGCATAGCCCTGGAAATTTAGTCTGGGTGTTGGGACATGGACAGTGGACCACACATTTACCTCTAGAGGGATCAGTAACACAAATCACCCTAGGGGTTCCCACATTGTGTCCATACTGGAAACAGAATAGATTGATCCAAAGAAAAGGATTCAGAAAGAGGGAAGAATCCCTAAAGAAGCAGGGGCATGAACCTGGCTCAGGAGTGCAATTTGGATGGATATTAGAGTCATTATTCCCTCTGGTAGCGACATATCGAAACAGGGAAATGCTCAACAATTTGTTAGGACAGACAGAAAGGTTGGCAGCAGCTGCTAAGAAGGGATTTAAAGATCTAAATTTGCAATTGCAAGCTACATCAAGAATGACCCTACAAAATAGAATGGCATTGGATTTGCTACTGTTAAAGGAACATGGACTTTGTGGTTACCTGAGTAGGAGAATAGATCATTGCTGTGTACACATTCCAAATGTTACACTTGAAGTTGAGAAAGATATTTCTCAACTGGCAGAAGTGGAAACAAAAACCAAGGAAATTGAAAAGGAAGCACAGCATAACTGGATAGGAGCAGTATTTAATTCTTTAGGGCTTCACCTGTCTGGCTGGATTACGTCTGCTATACAGTATGCACTAATGTTTTTAGTATTTTTAGTGACTATATGGATTGTATATAAATGCCTCTTAGGTGTGATCGAAAAGGAAAAGAGGCAATCTCTCCGGTTGCTGAAGGCGATGACCCGCGGGCGGCAGAATGAGGAACACTCCCCACCTCGTTATGAAGATGTTACTGTCAATACTGTTGATTGAGCATCCTTGCAGCAGGACAGAAGGATGATCAAAAGGGGGGAAATGTTGGAAAAGAAATGAAATTTAGCAAAATGTTTAATTATAGTGAGTTGTGTGTGAACTGGTTTGTTAAAAGCAGGTTTGTAGCCGTTGAAAGTGTGTTGGGTTTTGTGTGTAACCTAGCAGGTAGTCTTAGGGATTTAATAAATATTTAAACTAGTGCAGGAAAGAAAGAATGCTAACCTGTCTGGAGGCAGCCTACAATGCTCTTAGAATAAGATAAGCAGAAGATTAATGATCTTGTTTGTGAACCAAGGAATGTATCACAAGGGGTCTGTGACTAGGCAAGGGGAAAGGGGAACTGTTTCTTGGAGACTTTGTTATGAATCGCATGTATAAGAGGGAAGCACCCATACGTGAAATTGGGGGCTCGGGCTTGGGACGTTAGTCCACCAGCTCCCCGGGCCCTTTATAAAGCACCTACAACACTTATCCGAGTTTTGTGTCATTATCAATCGGGCAACAAATGGACAAAGGAAATGATCCTGAAAGATATATTGGCCTAAGTTTGGATCATTTGAGGATTGGATTTGCCAGGCTCTAAATATTTATGTGAATTCGAAAAACCCTGTTAATCAGCAGGCGAGTGAGTATGCTGCCTTATGGAGTCCTGAGGGGAGAAGTAGGTTTGTTGTTCAGAGGCAGGAAGCTGGGGGTTCCCGATGTATCCTTTATCAACCAAAGGGAAGGTGGTTAAAAGGAACAGGCAGGAGCCGTGGGACCCACTAAATCAGCTCCCACCCCCTTATGGACAACCCAACCAGCTAGCTCAGCCACAGGCCCCTGAGAGTCCCCCAGTAAATCCAAATGCACCTCCTCTTCAAGAGGAGCTGGTGGCACACAGAACCAGAGGCAGAGGGAGACAGGGGGAGGAAAATGATGGAGATGAGGGGGAAGAAAGGGAGAATCAATTGTACCCACTTAGAGAGGTTCCCATGGCAAATTCAGGACAGAGGCCACCTATTGGTTATGTGAGTGTTCCCCTAAAGACCGGGGATGCCAGAGAGTTTAAGAAGGAGATGGGTACACTGATAGAGGACCCCGTCAGAGTGGCAGAAAAGTTAGATCAGTTTTTGGGACCAAACACATATACCTGGGTGCAGATGCAGTCTATGCTAGGAATTTTGTTTACAAGAGAAGAGAGAGAGGTTATCAGACAGGCAGGAATGCGGATTTGGGACAGAGAATGTGAGGGACAAGGGCGGAGTGATCAGAAATGGCCTATGCAGGATCCAAACTGGAATAATCAGAATGCAGAGCATAGGTAGAATATGAGTGATCTCTGATGGATAATTGTTCAAGGAATTTGTGGGGCAGTGCCTAGGGGACATAATATAGGAAAAGCTTTGAGTGAGCAGCAGAGAAAGAATGAGTCCCCGGCAGAATGGTTAGAGAGATTAAAGAAAGACTTGCAATTATATTCAGGCATAGATACTGATACTGCAGCGGGGCAGGTTCTTTAAAAACTCAGTTTGTAGCAAAAAGTTGGGGAGACATCAGGAAGAAGCTGGAAAAATTAGAAGATTGGCAGGACAGGGGACTTCAGGAATTACTGAGAGAAGCACAAAAGGTGTATGTAAGGAGAGACGAGGAAAAGCAGAAGGCAGATGCATGAATTTTGGTGGCAGCAGTTAAAGAAATGCAGGCAGCTTTGATTACAGAAAAACCTGCAGGAAAGAACAGAGCAGATGTCAGCATCTATTTTTAGGAACACAGGACCCATGTGTTTTTCTTGCCACAAGAAGGGGCATTTAAAAATTCTTGCCCTATCTTGAGGGGTGCAGGACCCACCTGTTTTTACTGTCATAAAAAGGGGCACCTACAAAAAAGTTTTAGGAAGAAACAGCAAGAGGAGAAAAATTTTCAGGAGGATTAGGGAGGTCAGGGGCTCTATTTAATGAAGGGGACCAAAACACCACCAGAAGAGCCCTTGATAAAGTTCAAGATAGGTCCCCATAGTAAAGAAGTTGTATTTTTAGTGGATACTGGAGCTTCTCGGTCAACAGTTAGAAAATTACCCCAGGGATGTAAGATAAGTCGGGAGAGAGTTCCAGTAATTCGAGTTAAGGGAGAGGCTTTTCCCGTTCCTGTAATTAAAGGGGTGCAAATTGAAACAGATGACAAATTTGGAGTAAATGATTTATTGTTGATACTGGAGGCCGAGAATAATTTATTAGGCAGAGATCTAATAATAGCCTTGGATTTACAGATAAAACCCTGTGAAGAAAAACTTAAAAGTTATTCTTTAACTGGAGAGGATAATCTGGAAATTAATGATATGGTTTGGCATTCGGGTGAAGGGGGGAACCTCAACATTCCGCTTATTAAAACTGAAATACAGAATCGAGAAGTGCCAATCTGAGTGAAGCAATATTCAATATCACTAGAGGGGCGGAAGGGATTAAAACCAGTGATTGAAAATTTAATACAGCAAGGAATATTAGAACCTTGCACGTCACCCCCTAATACTCCCATCTTACGGGTAAAGAAACCTGACGGGAGTTACAGGCTGGTTCAAGATTGAAGGGCAATAAAACAAAGGACTATTACACATTTTCCAATAGTGGCTAACCCATATACTTTGTTGAGTCAATTGCCTCCTAATTACATGTCGTATAGTGTGGTGGATTTAGAAGATGCCTTTTGGACTTGCCCTTTGGATGAGGGCAGTAGAGATTATTTTGCTTTTGAGTGGGAAGATAGGCAGACAGGTAGAAGAGAACAGCTCAGGTGGACGGTACTACCGCAGGGTTTCACCGAGTCACCTAATCTTTTTGGGAGAGCATTAGAAAATCTCTTAAAAACTTTTGAGTTGCCTGAAGGAATCAAGTTGTTACAGTATGTGGATGATTTGTTCTTAGCAGAGGAAAGGGAGGAGAAAACTAGAAGGAGCACTATTCATTTGCTGAATTTTTGAGGTGAAAATGGTCTGAAAATATTCAGATCCAAATTACAGTTTGTGGAGTCAGAAGTCAGGTACTTAGGTCATTGGATCAGTAAGGGAAAGAAAAAGCTGGACCCTGAGAGAGTTTGAGGAATATGAAACATGGGACCCCTGAAATAAAAAATAAGACAATTTTTAGGTCTTTTGGGTTATTGCAGACAGTGGATTGAAGGATTTAGTGGAAAAGTGAAATTTCTGTATGAAAAATTGCCTACAAATCATTTTAAGTGGACTATGGAGGATTAGAAAAAATTTGAAGAGGTTAAAGAAGTTTTGTTGCAGGCTCCTATACTAAGTCCTCCTCATTTGGGAAAACCCTTTCAGTTATTTGTAAGTACAACTCATCAGACAGCCTATGGGGTACTGACTCAAGACTGGGCAGGAAGCTGGAAACCAGTGGGCTATTGTTCAAAACTATTAAATCCAGTTAGTAAAGGCTGGCCAACATGTTTACAGGCTTTGGTAGCGCCTGCCTTGCTAGTGGAAGAGGCCCAAAAAGTAACCTTTGGTGCACCTTTGGGAGTATACACCCCTCACAATATTAGGGGAATTTTAGCACAGAAAGCGGAAAAATGGTTAAGAGATAGCCGAATACCGAAGTACGAGGCTGTCTTGATTACCTCTCCCGAATTAGACTTGAAGGTGACACAAGTACAGAGCCCTGCTCAGTTTCTTTATGGGGATCCAGGGGAACAGCTGGTACATGATTGCATAGAGGTTACAGAATTACAAACAAAAATACGTCCAGATTTGGGAGACCAAGAATTACAAAGGGGAGAAAAGTAAGTTACAGATGGGTCATCTCGGGTAGTGAGTGGGAAAAGAAAATCAGCTTATGCTATAATCAGTGGGGGACAGCTTGAGGTAAAGGAGTCTGGTCCCCTTAGTCCATCCTGGTCAGCACAAGCTTGTGAACTTAATGCATTACTCCGTGCATCATTAATACTAGAAGGGCGAGAAGGGACTATTTATATGGACTCCAGATATGCTTTCAGTGTAGTACATACTTCTGGAAAAATTTGGAAGGAAAGGAGACTTATAAGCACTCAAGGAAAAGGGTTTGTACACGAGAGATTGATAATTCAGATACTTGAAGCTTTAAAGGGCCCAAAGAGAATAGCAGTGGTTCATGTGAAGGGGCACCAGAGAGGGAGGGATATTAGAGTCAGAGGAAATAATCTGGCCAATGAAGAAGCAAGAAGAGCAGCCTTAAGGAAAAGAGATACTGAAATCATGAACTTACAAGAAACAGACATTCAGCAGGAGACATTTTCCCTTTCACTAGCAGAACTGGCAGCTATAAGGAAATTAGGAGCAACATTTAAGGAGGGAAAGTGGCTTCTTCCTGATGGCAGGATTATGATGCCAAAGCCAGTGGCACGTCAGATCTTAGATAACTTGCATACACAGACACACTGGGGAACAAGAGCCCTTTGTGATCACTTTTTAAAATCTTATGGGTGTATAGAGATATTTGAAAGTGGAAAACAAATTACCCAGGGGTGTCTAAGAACATGTTGAGGAGCCCTCTCTCTGGAGGACACAAAACAGCCTACAGGCCATTTGAAAAGATCCAGGCTGACTTCACAGAATTGTCTAAAGTGGGTCAGTGGAAGTATTTATTAGTTATAATAGATCAATTAACTCTGTGGGAGAAGCTTTTCCAGCAGCTTGGGCTACAGCTCAAACAGTGGCTAAAATGTTGTTAGAACATGTAATTCCAAGATTTGGATTAGTGAGGGTCATTGATTCAGACCAGGGTACGCATTTCACTGCAATTTTAGAAACTGAGATTGATAACACCTGTTGTTAAAAGACCTCAGAGACAAGTAAAACGTTGGGAGTGCGGTGAATATGGTTTAAAGTGTCCTCTCTGGATGTGTATTGTTTGCACACTTTGCTTTAACTTATGGTTGAGAGTAACTAAGAGGGAAGAGAAGGAGAGACAATTGATTTGTTGGTTTTGCTATGGTTATGCATTTAGCTGGCTAACTATAAAACGCATTGCTAGTGATTTTTTGAGATACCTTTGAGACTGGGAGACGGGACCCTTCCAGCAACAAATGGATTAACAGAGAACTTAGATCAATTGGTTCTTGCTATATTGGCTGTAGCACAAATAAGAGAACGAGCAATTAATGGCCTTATAGACCAGTGTCTTATAATCAAGAGTTGTTGTGGAGAAGAAGTCTATATACCACATCATAGGCACATTCCAGGGGCATATTGGTGCTGCGAGTTTGCCTATTGGAGGCGGCGACTTAATGAACTCCCCGCCCTTGAAGCAGAAAATAATTGGTAAAATCCTATTGTGGTTGGCACATCCCTGAGATTTTGGAAAATACAGGTTTATAGTGTTTCAGCCTAACCTTTCCCCTGTTCTTTTAATTTTAATTATCTTTTCTTAACCAGCCTGAACTGGGAAATGGCTTTTAAAAGGGGAAAAGCAAGCTCTGTGGGGCTATGGGTACCAAGGAAACTAAAACCACCAGTGACTAGATCCCGGGATATTACCTTTGCTACTGAGAAGACTGGCATCTTGGCCCTTGGTTGCAACCCAAGGGGCCTTGAGAATGGTAGAAAGGTAGATTTCCTGAGGATTATTTTCACTGTGTTTATTATGGTACCCTGGACAGTTGGCCAAAGCCAGAGAGCCACACTGGACAGAGTTCAAGAAATGAAAGGATCGGCAATGAAAAAGCAAACAGAGAAAAACCAAGTCCCAGCAATTTCAACATTTGTGACTATTGCAATCACCCTGTTTGGATTAGGGGCAAAATAGAATCTGTGTTAGTTCTGCCTGCTACAATTGCAGCAGCTTTAGAGATGTTTGTGTTAAAAAGGGAAAGATGTATTGGGTAAGGAAAAATTTGGAATACAATGAATGAGCTCCTTATCCCCATGGCCATCAGATTTGCCCTCAATACGAAAGATTCTTTGTTTTGAAAGCGAGGATAATGGAGATGATCCAAGTATAGGCATAGGAGGCCGGGAAATAGGAGAAAAATTAAAAGAGAACAGGAAAGAAGAAAAGGAACCAAAGGGGAATAGAGGAAAGAACAGGAGAAAAAAGAGTCAAAAGAACTGGCCGAATTGTATAAACAACTAAAACAGCGCTACAAAGATTGGGACCTGCCAGCCTCAAAAAGAATCCGTTTGTGGGATTGATGCAAGAGATTGCTGCAGAATTGGGATTATCCAAATGTTGTATTTATGGGGGTCTAAAAATGGCTGAAACATGGCTGTGGAAAGGTGAGAGCTTAGCTCCAGAGCAGTTTTTAAAATGGAACCACACCCAAATTTCTGGAACATTGAAGACCTGAAGGATAGATTTTAAGCCATCAAGTAATTGGAACCATTTGTATAACCCGAGAAGGAAAGAAATGCAATAAAATAGTGCAGCATACTCCTGTTAAGTCCACATTAGTAGTCAATATGGATAATGGTTCAAAAGTTTGGCGACCTGAAATTCCTGATGGATATGGGGGACCAATAAAAGAAATAAACTGTGAGTGGGATGATCAAATTGATTTATGCTGGTACAGAGGTCCTGGAGCTAACCCCTACCAATCCATCAACAGCCTGAGGTCTTATTGGGAACAGCCAGAGAAAACTGATAAGAAATGGAAAGCCCCATAGGGGATATATTAGATTTGTGGGCAACGAGCATACAGTGAGTTACCTCAGAAATGGGGAGGAACTTCTACCTTAGGAGTAATACAACCCTCCTTCTTTGTTCTACTGAGGTCTAGGAGCAATACGTTAGGAACTCCATTGTATGAAACCCTGCAGCGGAATAAAAGAGATTTGAATTTCAATTTTCCAACAGCAGGAGGGAACCAAAAATGGGGAGAGAACAAATGGCCTGCAGAAAGAATTATAGCATATTATGACCCAGCAACATGGGCTCAGGACGGGCCATGGGGATATAGGACCCCAATTTACCTGTTGAATTGATTGATAAGGCTCCAAGCAGTAGTAGAAGTGGTGTCAAATAACACCTCCGGTGCCCTAAAATTGCTGGCCAGGCAATATTCACAAATGCGGGCGTTTGTGTACCAAAACAGGATTGCCCTAGACTATCTGTTAGCAGAAGAAGGAGGAGTTTCTGGCAGATTTAATGAATCTGAGTGCTGCATAGAAATTGATGATTATGGAGAAGCTATCACCGAACAAGCGGAGGAAATTAAAAGGGTGGCCCATGTGCCAGTACAAAAGTAGAATTCAATCTTGAAAGCAGATTGGTGAGATAACCTCTTTGGAGGTGTTTGGTGGAAAAAGTTAGGATTCACGTGGTTATGTTCAGTTTTGGGACTTTTGTTTCTGCTTTGTATGATTCCGTGTTTTAGTAGGCTAATTCACTTGTGATTCAAGGGATGCAGATTACAACAATGCCTCTAGATCCAGAATCAGCAGTGAAAGGAAAACCAAGATCTATAATGGTAGTAAGAGCTAAATCGACCTGTGTTAAAGAACAAGGAACCAATTAACTGTGGCAGGACCTGGAGAGATTGAAATAACCCAGGAAATGCTAACCAAATTTGAAAAAGAGTGTGAAAAACTAAAGGCAGCGAGAGAAATGCTAGAAAAGTTTGAAGTTGAAATGAGACAACGAGAAAATCCAAATTCTGAAGAATATAAAGGATATCAGGGCACAGTTTTTTAAAAAAGCACAAATCAGTGATGAAGAAGAGAAATGGGGGATTTGTGGTAAATAAGTATGATTCGTGCTGACAAAATTAAAACAGTAATCAATATTCATACAGTAATTAATATTTGGAAATAATAACACAGTTAAAACGTGTCATGCCAAGAAAGGGAGAGGAGGGGTTCGACCCCCCTCTTTCCTGCAGATGTTCAAAGCAGGAAAAAGAAAGAGATATCAGGTACTAAAAATTAACAGAAAAAAAAGAAAATCTGGTTGGGTCCCAGGAAAATGCCAGCTATAAGAGATTTATTGCTTTGAAGCTGAAATATAATATTATGTTCGTTTTGGCTTGCATTATGCTAGCTTAGTGTACATGCGTAACCCAAAAGTGAATTAAAAGACATCGAAGAAGAGGAGAGCCTTCATCCAAAGATGACCCCCAAAAAGGGGTGCTACCACCAAAAGAATGGTGGAGCATGTGTAGTAAAGGTGGTGATGAGGGCGGAGGTAGAAGTGTGATGAATCGAAAATGGGAGGAGATGCCATTGGCATATGGCATAGAAGAGGAGAATCTTCAATTGGCAAGCTTGTTCGTGAGGTGGCAAGGGTCCAAGAACCTTGCAACCTGTACCCCACAGTTATCTTTTGCTTATGCACTATTATTGGAACCAAATGATCCCTTATTTTTAATTAAAATATACTGTCAATATTTCAAGTGTATCAAATTTTATATATTTTCTAAACTATTCAATTAGATTTGCTAATACATCTAATATTGTTGGGTTTTTCTGATGATGGGGTAATTGGGGAAACACAACAATGAGCACAAAGCATTTATTTCTGCAAGCTCAGGGATGCTGGGGGGATCTTTGCACCATCAGGCCGAGGTACAAGGCTTGGGATACTCCAAAGGAACAGAGCAAGCCCCCTTGAGTGGGAGAAGGTGCGGCCTCAGTTGCAGCCCCGGGTGCCTCCTGTGGGCCAGGGCACGGCCCTGGCTGTAAATGTGTTGGGCTGCAGCACAGGGCCATGGCGGAGCTCAGCAGCCTCATCAGAGCCCAGGGCCGCGGCCCTTCACTGCCGGGGCCCCGAGCCTGGCCCGGCCCGGCCCGGCCTGAGCAGCCCGGCCTGCGCCAGGAGATGGGCTCCACCTGTCCGCTGTGCCCGCAGGCCGGGCCCAAGGCTTTGCAAGAGGCTTTCTCCCAGCTTTGCAAAACCTCGGCCAAGAGACCCTTTGCTGTGCTGAAAAGAGTAAAGAAGCCCCTAAAATGTAACCCCGCTGCAAACCTCATGAGGTATCCCTGCACACCTTAGGAGTGGCCATCAATAATCCTTTGTGATTCATGAGGGATCCCTGAACACCTCAGCAGGGACCCCAAAATATCACTTTGTGCCTCATGAGGGACCCCTTCACCTCTGAGCACAGACCCCAAAATATCACATTGTGTCTCATGAGGTTCAGGCCCAGATCATCCCCCAGAAGGCAATGTGCCCTCAGCCCAGGAACGCTCAGCATGGGCTCCCCCAGCCCTCAGGGCCCCACCGCTGGTCACAGCAGCCCCTGCCTGGCTCCTGCCTGCCCACACTGTGGGCATCCACGGCTGCTCCTGGGCACGGAGCTCCGTCTGTGCTGCTGCCAGGTGGGCTTTGCTGCTGCTGCTGCCACCCGGACACTGGGCTGACAGCTCCATCTCTTTATTGCTAGAGAAGAGCTCATTTGGGAAATGCTGCAGTGTCCGATTTCTTCAGCCCGACTAGCTGCCAACACCACCATCCAGAGTGGGCCGCCCCCAGAAAACTGTCAGCTCTGGGGTTTGGCTGTAGGGCACAGCTGCTTTACAGCACAGGTGGACTGCACTGGGGTAGGGACAAGGAAGACGGAGAGCTCTTCTGTATGTTTGTTCCCCGCAGAGTCAGCGACAGAAAGACACTGAATTAAAGCCATACACCGATTTCCAAACTGGGGAGGTCCCTGGGGAGGACACAGTCCAATTGGGAGAAACTGAGAGTGGAACACAAGGCGGGGAATACAATGTTTAAACCAATAGGGGATTACAGGGGAGGAGGACAACTTAAACAAACCAATAGGGTTTCAAAGGATAACAAATTGATAGGGAAGTATCTAGAGAAAGGGGCAGACTTGGGGAGGGGCTGACATTGAATGGGAGGAGGAACAGGAAACAAAAGGGCAGGTCTTTGGGGATATGGACAACTAGGGAAAAACCAGCAATACAGGGGGGAATCGAGCAACACATTGCCAATAAAATGTGGTATAACAATACCAAATAAGGGGTTGTGATAAAACTGACTACTAGGACCGAATTACAATCAAAAACATGCACCACAACAGGGAAGCTCTCAGTCAGGGCTCTGGTGAGCGCTTCCAAATCCTTTCCAGCAACAACAGAAGGTCAAACTTGCCCTTATCCCAAGCAAACAGAGTGTTCCCCAACAGCAACCCATTCTGAGGTCCTCTGAGAAATGTGTATTTTATGATTGGCTTTTTGCAAATATAGCATCCACAGGACACCGAAATCTTTCACAGAGAAAGAATTTATTGCTCTCCTATCAGAAGGAACTGACTTCTTCTGCCTCGCTCAGCCCACAAGAAGCCGGTTAGGACTAAGAGGGAGAAGTTGACGATGACCAGACAGAATCCTGTGCTTGAATGGAATTTATGCATCATGTATGAGATGCATGAATATGCAACAGGTTATTGTTTCCAAGGGTTAATCCTCCATTAAAGTCTGTCCTTTATCGGGCTTATGCTGCCCAGAAAATAGGTAGGCAGATGTCTGTAGCTCTATCTTTCTATTGTCTCCTATTCTCCTAATCCAAATTGTCCAAAATTTTTATCACTCTAATGATATTGCTATTTTTATAAACATTTTATTATTAATAAAATTATAAAATTTTAAAAACAAGTGATTAACATTTTTCACACCTCTTCTGGGAATCAGGAACACGTGTGGTTGGGCCGGCTGCACCTGTGGGAGCAATGGGGAGCGTGAGCTCGTGCTGTGCTGCACTGCTGAGCTGGCAGCACGGTGGATGCGGGCAGGACGTTCTCCGTTTCCCCCCGAGCTGGGGCCTGCAGGCACCTTGCCGCCCCTTGGCACAGGCTGTGCCACCCAACAAAGCCCAGCAGGCCGGGAGGAGAGCCCGGGGGCAGCGCAGCTGCTTGGGCAGTGGCTGCTTGGAGGGACACGGGCCAAAGCCATCCCTGAGCAGCCACTGCCAGCCCTGGCCCTCCCTGCCCCGTGACAGCTCCCCCAGCCCCAGGGCACAGAGTCAGGCCCTGTCAGGACCCAGTGCAGCCCCTGCCCAGTCGGGAGCCAAGGCTGGCTCTGGCCCTGGGCTCGCGGCAGGGCTCCCGCTCGGGGCTGCTCCTGTGCCTTGGGCCTCTGGGCACTCAGGGCCAGCTCCGGAGCAGCTGCAGCGGGAGGGACAGTGGTGCACGGGTCCCCTGTCCCCGGGGCTGTGAATGAGCTCCAGAGGCCTCCAAGGCTCCAGAGGCCTCCAAGCCTCCAGAGGCTCCTCCAGCTTTGGCTGGTACTGGGCCGTGCAAGGGTAGGCTCTGGTGGAAAGAGCTGCCACCACACAGCCCCTCCAAGGGCTGACCGTGGCAGAGCAATTACCTCCTGCGCCAGTGCCCATGTCTGGCATCTCCTCCTCTCCTGCAGCAGGGGCTGCCAGTCGGCCTCTGCTTGCTTGGGGAAACACTCCCTTCTGTCCTGCCTTTTCCTCCATCACTTGAAAAAGGAAAAAGTTCAGCTGGATCAGATGGAACAATTTCTGATTTCTTTTGGTGGCATCTTCAGGACATCATGCTTATCAAAAATGGGGATAAGATTCAAAACCATCTGGCCCTTTGGGGCTGGGCCAGGGCCCACCTTCCTCCAAATAGTTGCCAGGCCTGAGCAGAAGGTGTGAGGGGATCGCGCAGGGCGAGGGCACACACGTGCATGGCTCTGTCCTGGCACCTGCAGCGATGCCCCCTTGGCCGAGCTTTGGGCTCTGAGCTGGCAGCTCTCCCAGGGGAAAGGCCTTGACCTACCCTCGCCATGTCCCAGAGGCTCAATCCTGAACGTGGGTTGGGAAGCCACATCACCTTCACCAACAGGTTCAGCTGCAAAGAAAGGGAGGACAGAACAGCTCCTGTGTCACTGCAGGAGATCCTCAGGCTGCAGGAAAGGCTCAGCCCCGGGGCACAGCCCTGGGCCCAGCCCCTTCCCTCTCTGCTTTTCTCTGTGACTGCACAGACCGCACGGAAGGACACAGTGGCATTGCACATGGGAGGAGGATGGACAGCTAAATGCTCCTTCCTCCCACTGACAGTCATCCTGTGGGATCACTCAGGGCTCCAGAAAAGAGCAGGGCAAGGTTTTCAGAACCTTTCTGTCCTGACTTAAGCTATAACGAAAATGGCAGGCAGATGAACGAGCTCTTGCCACTTGGATACTGATTAATATGTCACTAGAAAGGGAAATTCAGAACTTACCTCCAGCAGTCTTCAAGACGTTCGAAATGTCATTCAACAACAATTCTAAATAATCAAAGTCGCGATCCAAATCTAGAAGGGAGCAAAGACCAGACCCATTTCCATGATGCGCTGGCATCCCCTTCTGCCTCCGGGAACTGGGCACTGCAAGGGGGTCGGGTAAGGCTGTGGGGGCCAGATGTCAATGGACAAGGCCAGAGCTGCACAGGGGCCTGGGGAGCTCTGGGCTGGCTCCTGGTCAGTCTGCAACCTCTTTGCAGGCGCTGAGACACAACCCTGGAGAGGAAACTGGGCCAGCCCAGGGCCCGTGGGGGCTCTCTCTCTCCCCCAGAGGAAACCCTCCCTAAAGGCCTGGGGAAAACCATCCCCAGCGCTTCCCGGGGAGCAGGGAGCGCTGTCCCGGGAAAGGGGAGCCAGGCTGCCGGCTCACCTGCTCCCCGCGCTTGCAGTGGAGCAGCCTGGGCAGCCCTGGCAGGCAGGGCCACGGCCAGGAGGAGCAGGAGGAAGAGGCGCAGAGCAAGGGCCATGCTGCCTTGCCCTCTGCCAGTCCCGCAGCTCTCGCTGCCACCGCTGTCCTGACACCGCTGTCCCAATGTCAGCACCACTGCTGCCACCGCCGCTCCTGCTGCCGCAACAGTTGTGCTCAAGGACTGACTGCTTGCTCCTTGTGCTGCTGTGCAACCACGGGGCTCTGCCACCTCTGTGACCTCAGAGCCTGCTGTGACCTCATGGCTGGGGCAGGATTTTGTTAGAATGGATCTCAAGAGGTACCCTTCCAGCAAGGAGAGGATATCCGTCCTGGTACCTATTTGCAATGTCTTTTTGTTTTTCACAGGAAGTGAGTTATAAAACATTGGACAAGTGAGGCTTTTCATGGTTCTACATACAACAGCAATGCCAAATCCAAAATTCCACTCATGTTGGTGATTCCCACTATTGCAGGCAGCAGCAGCCCTGCCATGCTAACACCGAGTCCCTGCTCTGCGCTGTGCGGCCATTTGGCCTGTGTTTAAAAAGTGAAGAACTTGATGCCAAAGCTGACAAAAATTATGCAGCACGGGACATCAGGGTACCTGCACGCTTTAGGGGACACCCAAACCAGGTGCACATCTTAGGGGTGTCCTCAGCCACCCTATATTCCCCCTGTGGCCTCCACAAGAGATCCCCAAGCCCTGCTCAATTTACAGCTGTCCCTCAGCCCCTGTACACCTTTGGGCATACATTAAATTCCCTGCACAATTTCTTGCTGTCCCCAGTCCCCCGCACAGGACAGAGGTGACCCAAAGCCCCTGCATGCCTTTAGAGGGACCCAAACATAACACTCAGGGAGCAGCACCAGTGCTGAGCCATCTTCTGTGTGTGTGTGTTCACCATGTGTCCCTTGGTGAACAGATGAGGCCTGGGGGGCAAATCCCCACTCTGCTCATAAGAGATCTGGGGCTGCCACAGGCCCAGTGTCTGTCGGGCTCTGAGCTCATCCCTCAGGCTATGAAGGACTTCCTTCAGAGTCCAGCCTCTTTCCATTGCTCTCAATGAAAGCACCATCCGATGGCTTCCCTCTTTTCCTGGGCATGCCACTGGAGGAGCTCCAGGCCCAGCTGATGCCAGGGAAGGAAATGTGCCCTCAGCCCAGGGACGCTCAGCATGGGCTCCCCCAGCCCTCGGGGCCCCGCCGCTGGTCACAGCAGCCCCTGCCTGGCTCCTGCCTGCCCACACCGTGGGCATCCACGGCTGCTCCTGGGCACGGAGCTCAGTCTGTGCTGCTGCCAGGTGGGCTTTGCTGCTGCTGCCACCCGGACACTGGGCTGGCAGCTCCATCTCTTTATTGCAAGAGAAGAGCTCATTTGGGAAGTGCTGCAGTGCCCGATTTCTTCAGCCCGACTAGCTGTCAACACCAACACCCAGAGTGGGCCGCCCCCAGAAAACTGTCAACTCTGGGGTTTGGCTGTAGGGCACAGCTGCTTTACAGCACAGGTGGACTGCGCTGGGGTAGAGACAAGGAACACGGAGAGCTCTTCTGTATGTTTGTTCCCTGCCGACTCGGCGACAGAAAGACACTGAATTAAAGCCATACACCGATTTCCAACCTGGGGAGGTCCCTGGGGAGGACACAGTCCAATTGGGAGAAACTGAGGGTGGAACACAAGGCGGGGAATACAATGTTTAAACCAATAGGGGATTACAGGGGAGGAGGACAACATAAACAAACCAATAGGGTTTCAAAGGATAACAAATTGATAGGGAAGTATCTAGAGAAAGGGGCAGGCTTGGGGAGGGATTGACATTGAATGGGAGGAGGAACAGGAAACAAAAGGGCAGGTCTTTGGGGAGATGGACAACTAGGGAAAAACCAGCAATACAGGGGGGAATCGAGCAACTCATTGGAAATAAAATATGGTGTAACAATACCAAATAAGGGGGCGTGATAAAACTGACTACTACAACCGAATTACAATCAAAAACATGCACTGCAACAGGGAAGCTCTCAGTCAGGGCTCTGTTGAGCGCTTCCAAATAGTTTCCTGGCATCAATAGAAGCTCAAACTTGCCCTCATCACAAGCAAACAGAGTGTTCCCCAACAGTAACCTCTTCCAAACCCCTGTGAAACATGCTTGTTTTATGATTGGCTTTTTGCAAATATTAAAATGAAATTTATATGTGTTATCTTAGAAACTAATGCTGTATTAATTTTCTCAAGTAGTCTTATAAATATAATTTTAGGTTATAACAGAATGTTAAAATATAAACGACAGTATGTAAGATACTTGTTTGAAAGCAAGGGCTCATAGCGAGGTAGCAGCCATAGAACACTGCAATTTGCCAGAGAAAAAGAATTTATTGCTCTCCTACCAGAAGAAACTAAATTCTTCCTGCCTCGCTCAGCCCTCAGAAGGCTGGTTAGGACTAAGAGGGAGAGGTTGACGATGACCAGACAAAATCCTGTGCCTGAATGGAATTTATGCATCATGTATGAGATGCATGAATATGCAACAGGTTATTGTTTCCAAGGGTTAATCCTCCGTTAACATGTGTTATTTTTTGACTTATATTGCCCAGAAAATAGGTACCCAGATGTCCGTAACTCTTTGTTTCTATTGTCTCATATTCTCCTAATCCAAATTGTCCAAAATTTTTATCACTCTAATGATATTGCTATTTTTATAACCATTTTATTATTAATAAAATTTTAAAAACAAGTGATTAACATTTTTCACACCTCTTCTGGGAATCAGGAACACGTGTGGTGGTTCCAGCTGCACCTGTGGGAGCAATGGGGAGCGTCAGCCCGTGCTGTGCTGCACTGCTGAGCTGGCAGCACGGTGGATGTGGGCAGGACGTTCTGTGTTTCCCCCAGAGCTGGGGCCTGCGGGCACCTTGCTGCCCCTTGGCACAGGCTGTGCCACCCAACAAAGCCCAGCAGGCCGGGAGGAGAGCCCGGGGGCAGCGCAGCTGCTTGGGCAGTGGCTGCTTGGAGGGACAGGGGCCAAAGCCATCCCTGAGCAGCCACTGCCAGCCCTGGCCCTCCCTGCCCCGTGACAGCTCCCCCAGCCCCAGGGAACCGACTGACACAAACTCCACAGCCAGCAAAGAGATTGTCCCAGTGATTGTCTACTGCTCTTCTTCCCTGCAGTTGGTCCCAGAAACATCCCTCACACTGCTCTAAATGCCCACACATGGGCTGACCAGCCCCTATGCTTTTCCAGTCTGCTCTCAGAAATTTTGCAACAAATCCACCAATAAATTACAGGTTACCTCTGGGAATTGCACAATACAGTTTACTACATTTTTTCCCAATACCTGGAATTTCCTGTATATTCTAATCATCTTAATGACCTCTGATTATTTTCAGTGGTTTTTTTTTTTTGTATTGAGACAGATGAAACATCCTTATTGGTTTTAGTATTGGCAGGTCTGTTTTTTTCTTAGCAAGGTGGTTTACCTATTATCTACATGTAAACTTATTATTATTTATGGTATAGTGTTCCCCAATTACTTTGACAACCTGTAATTCACTTCTTAGTCAATGCTCCATATATGAATAATTTTGAATCTCTTTCTATCGGAATATAAAAATCTCAGAAAGCTGTCTTTTTAATTTTGATGACACACTTTCTCCCCATTCCTAGCTTTTACAATGATCCTTTTTGAAACATCCCTGAGCATAGGTAGGCTTACTTGGGAAATTATTAGCTTAACCTGGGAATGGATTATTACTTTTAGTGCTATAAACCTACATTGCTTCAAGATTCACAGCCACAGGCCAGATTTGTGGCTCAAGGCATGGATGCCTGTCTGAATTAAAACAATGTTTGTGAGGCAGCTGAAGAGCTTAGACCTCAGAGATTAAAATTCCTGGGATGAGAAGGAGGAGGAAGAAAGGATAAAATTGGGTTTCAAAGGCTGTTTTTTCACTTCTAGTATGCCAGAAGTATGGTAGACTACACGTGTCTTCAAGTGTCATTTAATTCCAGAACAACTCTCTACAGTGCCAGACACCAGGACAAATTACTCAAAACTTTACATCCTAATGCATCAGCTTTAATTCTAGTGAGAGGTAGACCTTAATTCCAGTCTGATTAGCAAATCCACAAAGCAATCTTGCCACTGTGTGAATGGCAAGAAGAACTTGTTTGTGAACAGATGAATATGTCCCACTCAATCATGACCAAAATTTGCCTTGACTTGGAAGCAAGTAGACAAGGAGCAACGCAGTAATTGTGTTTCATCCAGTGATAAATGGGGCAAGAAGCATTAACAACTTACCTGTTTTACAGAACATAAATACTGATGCAGCCAAAAATGCGCCTACATGAGGGGATCTTCAGGACATTCCTTTATTTCTTTACTAGGAATGGGCAGCAAAACACTGGCATTTATTTGAAATGGAAGCAGTGTTCCTCCCCTGTTTCTCCTGGAGCGCACTGTCTGTTGTTTGCAGACTTCACTGCCCAGCCCATGAATGCTCTCAGGGCCAATTGCTAAAGGACCCAACTACCAAAATACAGGTGCCACATAATCACCCCAGCACTAATCCAGCACTGCTTTGATGGTGCCCAGGAGCACAGAATGGCTTGGCTTGGAAGGGACATTTAAAGGCCATCTAGTCCAATGCCCTGCAGTGAGCAGGGACACCTTTAAGTAGGTCAGGTTGCTGAGAGCATGAGCTTGAATGTCTGCAGGGATGGATGTCCACCTCTCTGGGCAACCTGTGCCAGGCCTTCCAGACCTAGTGTAAAAAATGGGTTTCTTTTGTCCAGTCTGAATCGACCATCTTTTAGATTAAAAGCATTCCCTCTTGGTCTGCTCACAAAAGGCTCTACTAAAAGTGCTGTCCCATCTCTTTTACAAGCCCCCTTAAGGTACTGAAAGGCAGCAATCAGGTCTCCCTGGAGTCTGCTCCCTTCCAGGCTGAATGCCACCAGCTCTCCCAGCCTGTCTCCAAAGCAGAAGGGCTCCAGCCCTCAGAGCATTTTGTCCCTCCTCTGGACTAGATCCAACAGGACCGTGGCCTTCCTGTGTGGGGAGCCCAGAGATGGATGCAGTACTCTGTCGTGGTACAGACAGAGACAGTACAAAGCAACACACTCCATTTCCAGAAGGCTTCAAACACTGTTTTTATTCTAACATGCATGCTTGTTCTACATTCTTACAAAGCTCATAAGTTTACACTTTACTCACTGGTCACCAGAGACAAGCAAAATACTTCTTGGAGTAGGCAGTTGCAGATTTATCTTATTTATCCATCTTTCTTTCTTGGTTTCTATGTCAACAACCTTGGTAGGAAATTCTTTCAGGGGTAAACATGGATCCTCTTGTCACAGTTCCCAGTGGCTCACAGAGGTCACTGTAAAACCTCTTCCACTGTACTCCAGGTGGGGTCTCACCAGAGCAGAGGGGTGGTATCACCTCCTTCAAGCTGCTGGGCACTCTCCTTTGGATGCACATGGCTGGCTCATGTTCTGCCTCTCGTCTTGCAGCACCCCCAAGTCCTTCTTGGCAGGGCTGCTCTCCATCCCTTCATGGCCCAGCCTGTGAGATCAGCTGGGCTGGGACCGTGTCACAGCCCTTGGACAGGGCAGCTGGGCAGGATGAGCTCCCTGCCAAAGAAGGCAGATCCCACTCCCCACACACCTCCACCCTGGCCATGAGGTCACAGCAGGCTCTGAGGTCACAGAGGTGCCAGAGCCCCGTGGTTGCACAGCAGCACAAGGAGCGAGCACTCAGTGCTTGAGCACAACTGTTGCGGCAGCAGCCGCGGCGCTGGCAGCAGTGGTGCTGACATTGGGACAGCGGTGTCAGGACAGCGGTGGCAGCAAGAGCTGCGGGACTGGCAGAGGGCAAGGCAGCATGGCCCTTGCTCTGCGCCTCTTCCTCCTGCTCCTCCTGGCCGTGGCCCTGCCTGCCAGGGCTGCCCAGGCTGCTCCGCTGCAAGCGCGGCGAGCAGGTGAGCCGGCAGCCTGGCTCCCCTTTCCCGGGACAGCGCTCCCTGCTCCCCGGGAAGCGCTGGGGATGGTTTTCCCCAGGCCTTGAGGGAGGGTTTCCTCTGGGGGAGGGAGAGAGCCCCCAGGGCTCTGGGCTGGCCGTTTCCTCTCCAGGGATGCGTCACAGGGCCTGCAAAGAGGGTGGAGAGTGACCAGGAGCCGGCCCAGAGCTCCCCAGGCCCGTGTGCAGCTTTGGCCTTGTGCATTCACATCTGGCACCCACAGCCTTACATGACCCCCTTGCAGTGCCGATTTACTATAGGCAGTGGGGGATCCCAGCACACCATGAAAATGTCCTGGTCTTTGCTCTCTTCTAGACTGGAACGAAAAGATGGCTTATATGGAAAAGCTGGTGAACGACACTATGAAGACTCGAGGGCATGGTGCAGGCAAGTTCTCTGTGTGCCTTTCCTGAAAAATAATCAGTGTCAATGTGGCAACAGCTCATTCATGAGCCTGCTCCCTTAACATAATCTCAGGGTTTAAAGAAGCTGGAAATCTTGCCCTTCTCCCTTCTGTGATCCCACAGGATCGCTGTCAGTGGGAGGAAGGGGCATTTATCTGTCCACCCCCTCCCATGTGCAATGCCAGTGTGTCCTTCTGTGTGCTCTGTGCAGCCACAGAGAAGAGCAGAGAGGGAAGGGGCCGGGCCCAGGGCTGTTCCATGGGGCTGATCCTTTCTCAGCTCCTTTGCCAGCCCCAGGGAGCCTGAGCTGCTCCTGCTGCCACTGCCAAGCCCTGGCCCTGCCTGGGGCTGGGTTTGGAGCTGCAGCAGCTCCAGGGAGTCCTTTCTGCCCAGACTGCCCCACAGGGGGCTCCTTCCATCCCAGTGTGGGGCCACTGCAGGCACGAGGTGCCCCTGGCCCTGCTCCTGAGTGGAAGGCAGAGCTGAGGGTGTGCCTTGGAGGGCACCAATCACCCAGGTGCCCTCACTGCCACTTGTGCCTGAAGGAGAAATGGAACTTTCCATTAAGGTCCTCCTAAATGGAAGAACCGAGACATAGGAGACACGAAATCCTTGGAGGCAGCCAAACATCTGGACCAGATGCTGAATGACCTGGAGAGACGCCGTGGTGGGTGCATTTCCCTCAGCCTTGTCCTGGGGCACAGAAGCTGGGGGCTTTGGCTGCACATCTGGACACACCGTGCCCGGTACAGCAGGCAGGGATCCATGGCAGCCTCGCTGCCCCACTGCTGCTTCCACGCCCTGCAGGGCTGTTTGCCAGCCTGGCCTGGCTGCAGCTTCTCCCCAGCCTCTGCAGGAAGACATTTGGCATTAGTTCACAGGCAGCCCAAAGTGCACCACGGCCCATACATGTCCTGAGATCCCCTGCAATTTCCTAATCTCCAGTCAGATCAGGTGTGGGGGCTTTTTCGGTCAGGGAGGGCTCTGGCCCAGCCCCAATAACCTGGCTATTTTCCTGATCCTTATCTATGACTTGACAAGTATTTTCTCCTGAAGTTGCCACCTCCTGCAATGATTCCATTGGATCCAGCTGTGCTTTTTCCTTTCTTAAGCAATGGAGCAAAAGTCCATGCAGATGGGGCCATATCCTGTAGGAAGCAATGGCTTTGTGCCAGCCACTGATGCAGGAAAGGAGGAGATGCCAGACATGGGCACAGGTACAGGAGATAATTGCTCCGCTAGGCTCAGCCCTTGGCGGGGCTGTGGGGCGGCACCTCTTTCCCCCAGGCCCTGCCCTTGCCCGGCCCGGCAGCAGCCAAAGCTGGAGGAGCCTCTGGAGCCTTGGAGGCCTCTGGAGCTCATTCACAGCCCCAGGGACAGGGGACCCGTGCACCAACGTCCCTCCTGCTGCAGCTGCTCCAGCGCTGGCCCTGAGTGCCCAGAGGCCCAAGGCACAGGAGCAGCCCCGAGCGGGAGCCCTGCCGCGAGCCCAGGGCCAGAGCCAGCCTTGGCTCCCGACTGGGCAGGGGCTGCACTGGGTCCTGACAGGGCCTGACTCTGTGCCCTGGGGCTGGGGGAGCTGTCACGGGGCAGGGAGGGCCAGGGCTGGCAGTGGCTGCTCAGGGATGGCTTTGGCCCGTGTCCCTCCAAGCAGCGACCGCCCAAGCAGCTGCGCTGCCCCCGGGCTCTCCTCCCGGCCTGCTGGGCTTTGTTGGGTGGCACAGCCTGTGCCAAGGGGCGGCAAGGTGCCTGCAGGCCCCAGCTCTGGGGGAAACGGAGAACGTTCTGCCCGCATCCACCGTGCTGCCAGCTCAGCAGCGCAGCACAGCATGGACTGATGCTCCCCATTGCTCCCACAGAAGTGCTTGGCAAGTCAGACACTGACGCCCAGAATCCACAGAAAAACCCAAGAATTATCTGCCCCCAGGACGTGCGCAGGTCCTGCATGATAGGCACGGTAGTGACACTGTTCACTGTGCCAATTTCCATGGTGCTGTGCTATGTTGGGTTCCGGTGGTGGAAGGGAAAGAAACGGTAAGTTGTTGCTCATCTCTTCCCACCAGCTTCTTTAAAGGCCGCACACAGTCAGGGAATATTCAGGGAACAGAGAAGCTGCAGTGTAGGTGTGGCCGGTCCATGGTTGTCCAAAGAACTCTGCTGAGGGTTCTGCTGCTGCCCAGAGCTTTCCTTGGCCTCCTAATTGCTGGGCCTTGTCTTGGGGGCCCGCTGGAGCTGCAGCCAGTGCTGACTCCCACTGAGGCTGCCTGGCCAAGAGCAGTCCCAGGGGCTCAAGGCAGAGGCAGAGCAAGGTGGGAAGGAGAAAGAGCAGGGACGAGATTGCCCTTGAAAGGCAGAGGCGCTCTGGGGCCCGCTCCTGGCCAGGGAGCCTGCCCAGAGCCGTGCCCTGCTTGCCAGGGCCTTGAGGGGCAGCTGTGCAGCTGGGCCAAGCTGTGCCAGCAGCTCCAGCCGTGCTGGGGAGCCTTGCCAGCTCTGGGCCCTGCTGTGCAGGAGGCTCCCTGTGTGCCTCTGGCAGCTGGGGCCTCAGCCGCCTCCTCTCTCCACAGTCGCGCTGCCGCCGCTCCAGCATCCCGGCCAAGAAGGCGTGCCTCTCCCTCGCCCCCAGAGAGCCCAGAGACCGTCGCCTTTGACAGCTCTCACACGAGGCCTCGGCAGCAGCAGTTGCCCAAGAAAGCAGAGCACCAGCCCTCCGTGCCTCCCCCACGGCCCCCCAGCCCGGCCTTGAAGCGGAAGCCTCCCGAGATCCCCCCACCTCCTCCCCTCCCGAGCCCACCGCCCTGGTCCAACTAGGACTGCAACTGGGCCAGCCACGCAGGGCTTGCGCCACCAACAGCTTGGCCACCTGCCCTCCTCTACAATGAGCATGTGTTACCTAAGGGCAACAGCCAGAGTCAGTTTTCATACTCTGGGACCTTCAACAGGAAGGGCTGAAGATTCTTCCCATGCCCTTTCTCATCCTTTACCTCTTTGATTTTTATACAGCTGGGAGCTGGTTGCATCTCTTAAAGACTTTATTAGCACTGCATGTTTTGCCTTACCTGTCAAGGGAAAAAAAATAAAAAAAAATTTCAGTTTTGATTTCATTTTTAGTGTGGTTGGGCTGCTCACATTTTCAGCAATTAATTTTCCATGGTATTACTTCCTTTTTCCTTACTATCCATAAAAAGTTCATCTGGACATAAAAATCACCAGCATTACTGAGATTTACCTCAAAGCCCAAATAGGGAATCTAGCACCAAACATTCTTCCTGTGTACTGCACAACAAGAAATATTCAGAGGAAAATATAGTTGCAGGTGAGGCTCGTGGAACTCCCAGAATACTGAGCCTGCAGAGGAGGCAGACAGCCCTGGCAGTGGCTGAGGGGACTTCTCGTCACAGACTCCTCTGAAAGTGTGTCACTCCAGGAGGAGAAAGCATTTAAACCTGTGCCTTACCTTCCTCCTGTGCTAAAATGTAAGGCTCCTCCTGAGCTACAAACAATTCTCCATTCCTCAACAAAGCTACTCATGTTCTTGACTTATCTTAAAGAGCAAAAGCAAATGTGGTCAGAAATTTCTCATCAAAGCCTCTTTGCAGAGAAACGCCGCCATATGTGAGAAAATAGTTCTTAGCATCAATTCACTCAAAAGAAAGCCAACCCTGAATTGAGCAGTGCTTTAAATGAACTTGAATTCTCCTTCCTCACCTATCAGCTGGATTTGTTTTATGGTAAATAGGTATGAATTTTGCTGCCAAAATTTATACAATAATCAATATTCATTCAGTAATTAATATTTGGAAATAATAAAACAGTTAAAACGTGTCATGCCAAGAAAGAAAGGGAGAGGAGGGTTTCCACCCCCCACCTCTTTCCTGCAGATGTTCAAGGACATGAAAAAGCAAGAGATAACAGTTATTAAAATTAACAGAAAGAAGGGAAAATCTGGATGGGTCCCAGGAAAATGCCAGCTATAAAAGATTTATTGCTTTGATGCTTAAATGTGGTAATATGTTAGTTTTGCCTTACATTCTTCTGGCTGGGTGCACATGTGTAACCCAAGGGTGAGTTAGGGACATCGAAGAAGAGGAGAGGCCTTCATCAAAAATGACCCCCAAAGAGAAAAGGAGGTTGTGAGTATCACCAGGTTTTGGGTCTGGGGGGTGGCTGTATGCATGTGTGAGTGTGTGTGGAGTATCTGAGACAGAGGCTGGGCAGTCCTGCACCCCTGAAGCGGGTGAGGCCTCCCGGTACCGCGTTTCCAAGATATCTGCAAGGAGACTGGCCAGTAAAGTAGGGATGTGAAAGAAAAGTGAACGAGTGGAGACCCCAGGAGGGTTTGACCCAGGGGGAAGGAGGGCGTCCCTGGTCCAAGCACCTGTGCGAAGGACCTTGAGCAGGAGGGATTGACTCAATAGGGAGATTGAGAAGGAGAGTGATTGAATAGGTTCAATTTCCTTGGAGGGCTTGGTAGCTGGCAATTTAGTATGAGATTAGATGGTGAGAGAACATGGCTAATGGATTGAGAAAGAGTGAGAAATAGGAGTGGAACAAGTAGATTGAAAAGGCAGTGAGACAGAGTAGTAAGTGAGGAAGTTGAACCACAAGGTGAGTGTGGAAAACCAAGACTCTCCTGGTACCGGGGATCTCTTAGTTTGTTGCCGCCAGAGATGGGTCAGGGAAAAAGTAAGTCCTTAGACCCAGGGGCTGCGGATTGTGTGAAAAATTCGCAGGAGTTTAGGGTATCTGGGAACTTTGAGGGGGGTTCTCAGGAAGGGAGCATTCCTCAGGACAGCCCACTGGCGATGATACAGTTTTGGGATGGAATGGGAATCCTGAAGGAGAAAAAGTAAACGAAAATGATTAAGTATTGCATGTTTGAATGGACATAGGAAATGATACTGAAAGATATATTGGCCTAAGTTTGGATCATTTGAGGATTGGATTTGCCAGGCTCTAAATATTTATGTGAATTCGAAAAACCCTGTTAATCAGGAGGCGAGTGAGTATGCTGCCTTATGGAGTCCTGAGGGGAGAAGTAGGTTTATTGTTCAGAGGCAGGAAGCTGGGGGTTGCCGATGTATCCTTTATTAACCAAAGGGCAGGTGGTTAAAAGGAACAGGCAGGAGCCGTGGGACCCACTAAATCAACTCCCACCCCCTAATGGACAACCCAACCAGCTAGCTCAGCCACAGGCCCCTGAGAGTCCCCCCATAAATCCAAATGCACCTCCTCTTCAAGAGGAGCTGGTGGCACACAGAACCAGAGGCAGAGGGAGACAAGGGGAGGAAAATGATGGAGATGAGGGGGAATCAAGGGAGAATCAATTGTACCCACTTAGAGAGGTTCCCACAGTTAGCGTTCAAAAACACATAATCACAGAGCGATTATATGTGGTGCTTTTTATTAAGAGCTCTGGGAATCGGGGTATATTCAACCCAAATCTGACTCCGACCATACATCCGAATTGATCATGTTTTATACTCTATCGTTACATAACTTTCATGTTAATTATTAAACTTATATTGTTCTATTGTGTACATAAATTTAGCCCCTCTCTGAATTTCCAACATAGTTTCTCACTATTCTTCTTATGGTTATATAATAATTACATTTAATTACTAAACAATCATCACATCTAACAATTATATAATTTATCATACTGCTTACGCAGGTGCAGTTGATCTGGGAAAGCACAATGCCTAACATTTTAGATTCTATCTTTAATTTTTCCAGGGTTCCACTATCATTCTCCCCCCTTTGAAAGCATTTTCACTTCACTATAGGTGTAAATGTTTTCACTTGATACAGTCCTTTATTCCTCAGTTCGTACTTGGTTCTTCAAATCCAGGGTTGATTTAAATGTTGTCATGGATGCTGTTACAGTAAACTGGAGAACCAGAAGATGGTGGGCGTGGATCTCGTGTTAGTGCCTTTATTATCCTCTGTTTCCAGGATGTTTTCTTCTGTATCTCTTCCTTTAAGATGCTGTAAACTAACCAAATTGCTAAGAATACCTAAGAATACAATTAGTAAGATTATCACACTCTCAATGATAGATTTAATCCATGAGCTCACATTCCACCCTAATCCTTTAAAGATTTTTTCCTAACCAGCTTGTAGCCAAATCCTTTTGCTCTTCTTGTGCTTCATGATCTATTTGTTTCAACTGACTGATGTCATATTCTACATCTGCAGTTACATTTGGGATATCAACGCAGCAACGATCAACTTGTCCCTTTAAAAATCCACATACTCCATGCTCTTTCAGGAGTAACATATCTAGGGCCAATCGATTTTGTAAAGTCATTTTTGTGTCTGCTTGTAACTGTATATTTAATTCTTTAAATCCTTCCCGGGTGACTCTTGCCAGTCTACCTACCTGACCTGTAAGTTCGTACAGCATCTCTCTGCTCTTATAGTTTGCTATAGGACCAAGCAATGACTCTAGGGCCCATCCAAATTTCACTCCACTAGAGGGTTCTTGCCAAGTGTCATCTGGATTTTCATTGTCTAGAACTTCTCGTCTTGCTCTTATCTGCAGAAGTTCATGTTTTCCATTAAATGGGGACTTTTTCCAAATTGGACCTAAGGTTGGCAGGCCTAAAGTAATCTCCTTTACTTTCCCGTCTACAGGCAGATGTGTTGTCCAGGTACCATCACTTGCTGCCCATACAAATTGTCCTGGACCTCGGATTGTAATCCTGGTACACCCTATAATTACTTTATAATTCACTCTGCCTTGTTTATGTTTGATCCCTCTGCAAGCGCAACCAATTTGTAGGGCTATTGCCAGGGGTGGCATCTGTTTTATCTCTTCATCATCTGAAGTGCATTCGTAAGTTTTATTACATGCCCACCAACTTACTTTGTCTGCCCTCGTTCTGCTACTAGTGTCAGTGTTCGTTATTGCTGGATCTGTTTCATTCTCAGGGCCTTCCCACTTAATACACCAAGGGGTGTTTGCCATATATTGGAATCTTTGAAGAATACTCACAGACCAAGCACTGTCCCAAGGTTCTATCTGATCTTTCTTATCCTTGGCCTCACATTCCCATACCAGAGTTGTTTCTGTAACTTGCCTTGATTCGGGTACCAGTTTACATGTAATTGTTTTGTTCTTTTGTATTTCAGGTAGTTTTGATGTTATGATTCCCCAATTTACTGGGTCTCCTGCTGCCTTTGGTATTGGCAGACAGGCAGTTATTCAGCTGGTGTTTTGCATTTTGGCAAAATCTTTGACTAATCCAATCATTACATTCTCAGCCTGAACTGCATTAGAAACCTTTATCACCTGTGTTTCCATTTGTACCTCTCTCTTCATTCTAGAATGAAGAGTGGTTAGTTGATCATTTTGCATTCCACATCCCAAAGATATTAATAACCATAACATTAGCACAATTAGTGATAGCATTCTGAAAGCAATTAAACACGTCTTATCTGCAGCCTTTGTTCATTCCAGAGTTTATACAGTCTGTGATCCAGGATGGACTTTCTTCACTCGGGTATAGTGAATCCAGGGGTCCACGCCGGCTACTTTGACTGCTGTAAACGTGGTCAGTAGTACCTGATGGGGTCCACTCCACTTTTCTTTCAGCGGTTCCTCGTTCCAGTTCTTGATGTACACCTCGTCTCCTGGATATATGTTATGGACTGGGTTCTCGAGAGTCAGTGGTCTACTCCACACAAGGATACTCTGGAGCCAAGCTAAAGTTTTCTCAAGAGACAGAACATAATTATACACTTCCTGCTTTCCTGTGACACGTACATTAGGGTTAGGCTCAGGAGATTCATATGGTTTCCCATACAATATCTCATAAGGACTGACTGACATCCCACTCCTAGGCTTTATCCGAATCCTCAACAGTGCTATTGGCAAAGCCTGGGGCCACTGCAATTTGGCTTCTTGGCATATTTTACTGATTTGCCTTTTTAGTGTCTGATTCATCCTCTCTACCTGTCCACTTGACTGGGGTCTCCACGGTGTGGGGAGGTCCCAATTTATCCCCAACAATCTACTTACCTCTCTTACTACTGTAGCTATGAAATGGGGTCCCCTATCTGATGATACCCCTAGGGGTACCCCAAACCTGGGAATAATCTCTTGTAGTAACCACTTAACCGTTTCCTTTGCTTGGTTCGTGCAACAGGGAAGGGCTTCTGGCCACCCAGAGAATGTGTCAACCCCCACTAACAGGTATTTGTATCCTCGAGTCCTTGGTAGTTCTACAAAATCTACCTGCCAATAGTCTCCTGGTTCTATTCCTATCTGCATTCTTCCTAGCTGTGCCTGTCGCCTGGCCACCGGGTTGTTTTTCAAGCAGGTATTACATTTTGACATTACTGATTTTGCCATTGTTAACATCCGTCCTGAAATTAAACTCTGCTTTAGCAATTTTACCAATGCCTCTGCTCCCCAGTGACATTCGTTATGTTTAATTTGTAGAACTTCTCTCATTATCAAGGGGGGTACCACTATTTGTCCTTGTGTAGTTACATACCATCCCTCTGAATTCTTTTGTGCATTTAGCAAACGTGCCAGTCGCTCATCTTCTACTGAATATTTTGGTTTTGGAGGCAAATTGAATTGGGATACATTAAGCTTCAAAGGTATCAATGCCATTGTTGTTTGTACCTCTCGAGCAAACTGTCGGGCTGCCTAGTCCGCCTTTCGATTTCCCTCACAGATTTTGGAGTTTCCTGATTGGTGTGCTTTGCAGTGTATGATTGCCACTTGTTCAGGTTTTTGTACTGCCTTTATCAATTGCAGGACTGCATCCTGATGTTTAATGTGCATACCCCGAGAAGATAACAGTCCTCTTTCTTTCCACAGTGCTCCGTGTACATGCACCACTCCAAAAGCATATTTTGACTCAGTCCAGATATTTACCTTTTTCCCTTCACTTAATTCTAGTGCCCTGGTTAAAGCAACCAGTTCTGCCTTCTGGGCAGATGTATTTGGTGGTAATGCCTTTGCCTCCACTACTGTATTGACTGTTGTTACCGCATATCCAGCATATCTGGTTCCGTTTTCCACGAAGCTGCTCCCATCTGTAAACAGCTCCCACTCCGGCTGCTCTAGTGGGACGTCTTTCAGGTCTTCTCTTGCTGAATAGGTGTACTCTATTACTTCTACACAGTCGTGTTCTAATGGGCCTTCTTCAGTTGTGGTACCTAGGAACAAAGCTGGATTCAAAAGGTTAGTTGTTTTTAATGTGACATCATCCTGTTCAGTCAGGACTACCTGGAATTTCATCATCCTGCTGGGAGATAGCCAATGGCCCCCCTTTTGTTCTAAGACAGTGGTTACCATGTGTGGTACATAGACATCTATGTGCCCTCCCATAGTAAGTTTCCTGGCTTCTTGTATCAGGATCACAGTAGCTGCGACTGCCCGCAGACATGGGGGCCATCCGGCACTTATGTTGTCGAGTTGTTTGGAAAAGTAGCCCACCGGCCTTTTCCAGCTTCCCAGACGTTGGGTCAGGACTCCTAGTGCTAGGCACAGCCTTTCATGTACAAACAGCTGAAAATCTTTAGACAGATCAGGTAACCCTAATGCTGGAGCAGTTGTCAGTGCTTCCTTTAATTTTAGGAAGGCTTCTTTCTGTGGTTTGTCCCAGGTGAATGGCTGTGTCTTCTGAGCTTCATGCAGGGGTTTCGCAATCAGTCCATAGTCCATGATCCACAAGCGACACCATCCTGCCATCCCGAGGAAGACTCGCAGCTCATGTAAATTCTGGGGCTCTGGAATAGCACAAATAGCTTGGATACGATTAGTACCTAGTTTTCGTTGCCCTTGTGAAATTTCACACCCCAGGTAAATCACAGTCTGTTGTGTGATTTGTGCCTTTCTTCTGGATACTTTATAGCCTCCCATTCCCAGTGAATTTAAAATCTCAACGGTTACCTTTATACAGGTTGCTCTTTCTTCTGTAGCTATGAGTATATCATCAACATACTGCCACAATAAGTATTGGTCTCTTGGTACTTGCCCATTTTCAGTCCAAATCTCCAGTTCCTTTGCCAGTTGGTTTCCGAATAGGGTGGGACTGTTCTTGTAGCCTTGTGGGAGTCGTGTCCAGGTGAGCTGGGTCTTTCTTCCGTTCCCTGGGTTTTCCCACTCAAAGGCAAACAGTTTCCTACTTTCTTTGTCAAGGGGGATGCAGAAAAAGGCATCTTTTAAATCAATTACGGTAAACCATTTATATATCTCCTTTACGGATGTTAGCAATGTATAAGGGTTTGTTACCACTGGATAAATGTCCTTTGTTATTTTATTTATTGCTCTCAAATCCTGCACTAATCTATATTCACCATTTGGCTTCTTTACTGGAAATATTGGTGCATTAAATTCTGATTCACATTCTTCTAAAATTCGGTATTTCAAGAATTTCTCAATAATCTTTACTATTCCTTGCTGTGCTTGTGGTTTTATGGGATATTGTTTGACTTGTACAGCCCTTACCCCTTCTTTTAACTCTACATGCACTGGTTGTGCCAATTTAGATTTCCCTGGTATATCTGTCTCCCATACAGAGGGAATCACTGCATCTTCTACCTCCCTAGGGACAGAGGGGACAGGTTTTTCTTTGATCATTAATATCTGTCCCGTCTTTGATTCAGGTATTTTCATTATAAGCTCTCCATTTTCAAAGGTTATTACTGCATCAAGTTTTGCTGGCAAGTCTCTCCCTAAAAGCGGAATTGGACACTCAGGTACGTATAAAAATTTGTGTGTTATAACCTTGTTTCCAAAACACAAATCTAGGGGTTGCAGGAAAGGCCGTTTTTCCTCTTTCCCTGTAGCGCCGACTATTGTCGTTTCCTTGTCCCCAATTTGTCCTTGCAAATCATTCAATACAGAAAAAGCAGCTCCCGTATCTATTAGAAATCTGACCTCTTTATGCCCTAACTGTATATTTACAACAGGTTCCTTAACTTGTTCTACCGGTTCTATGTCTAGTCAGCTGGTATACTCTCCCAGGACCATCTCCTTGGTAGCCTGCTGGAACTGATTGCCCTGGTCAAACTGGTTATTCAAACTTGGGCAATTTGGCTTCCAATGCCCCTCCTGCTTACAATATGCACACTGATTCAGGCTTAACCCCTGGGTAACTGGTCTCCTACCCCAACCATTCCTGTTACGCCCCCTGAAATTTGGGTTCCCTCTCCCCTGTATTATTGCCCAAAGATTCTGCTGCTGCCTTTTACTGCCTTTTCCCGATTGTTATATACCTTCCAGGCGACCTCGAGTAATTTATCCAAATTCCTTAATTCTTCCCCGTCTAATTTTTGCAATTTTCTACCAATGTCATCCTGTGATTGGCCCAAGAATATGAGAGCGAGCTGAACCTTTGCTTGCTCTGTATCCATTTGAAGGTCTGTATATTTCTTTGCTACCTCCTTAAGCCTCTCCAAAAACGCAGTGGGAGATTCCTTCTTTTCCTGTCGAACCTCATATAGTTCAAACCAATTTATAGTTTTGGGGAAAGCATTCTGAACTCCTATTTGGATCCACTCTTTGTATTTCCGTAATCTCCTCATATCGCACAATAAATTAGGGTCCCAATTTGGATCCTCAATTGGGAAATTCACATCTAAATTCCCTGTTACCAGCCCATTTCTAATATCTTCTCTTGCCCTCTCTTTGGCTGCCTTAAGTACCATTTCTTTTTCAGTAGAATCCATCAGAGTATCTAATATTACTTGTATGTCATCCCAGTCAGGATTTTGAGTTTTCATAACCATTTTACTACGCGTGCCACTTTATCAGGATTTTCTCTATAAGATCCGGCTGACTGTTTCCAAATAACTAAGTCTGCCGGGGAAAAAGGCACTTTTACAAATACTGGCCCTTCCACTCTGACACCTTGTCGCAAGGGGCAATCACAGTCCATTTTTGTTTCCTTATGCCATCTCTATGCACAACTGGAGCATGCTTTGCCCGACCCCGGGTTCTATGGGCTATTGGGGTCACTGATTCATTACCACTGCTATCTTTTTCACTCGCATACCTCTTTCCCCTTTCTATCACAGTTAGGTTTTGCTCATCTTCCGAGGAGGAGGGATCAGGTGATGATGGGAGAGGAGGATAAAGAGGGAAAGGTGTACTAGATGAGAAAGGTTCAGGGTAGGTGGGTGAGGAGCAGGTAGTGGGATAGGGACAGATGAAACAGGTGGGATAGGGTTAGGTTCTCTTGTTCCTATTGGAGCTACTTCTAAATCAATATCTGTATAATTTTCTCTACTCAAGCTTTCTCTTAACGCCAAGTGTTCTAAACAACGTTCCTCACAAACCCCACACTTTGCAGATGTTTTAACCACTATTAATCCACATTGATCCTGCCATTCTGGCTTTCCCCGTAAGTAGAAAAACAGATCAACATATGGGACTTCATCCCATTTTCCTTCTTGTTTACAAAACGACATTAACTGCGAAATAGTGTTATATTGCAGAGTACCGTATTTTGGCCATTTTTCAACGTTCTCCAAGGCATATTCTGGCCACCATGAATTACAATAATCAATCAACTTAGTTTTACGTAATCCTTCCCCAAAGTTACCTTGTTTCCAATGTGCTAATAAGCACCCCAAAGGAGAATTTTGCGGGATAGGGGTGTTACTGCCCAAAATCCCTTTAAGTTTCTCCATTTCAAAAATACCACAAATGCCGAACCTGCAACGCTTTCGCGATTGTCTTACGGAACGGCGCCTAGGCTTACACCAACAGGAATTCCTTTAGCCCAACCAAGCGTAGGTTTCGCTGCGTCTTATTGGCAGGCATCCAAACCAAAGTAAAAAGCACCTTACCTTTCTCCTGGGGACGTTTGTGAGCGGCGGAAGCGGTCGCGACCGATGTGCTCCCCGAGAATCCCTCGGTGCCGGCTGGAGCGTGATCGAGTCGCGAACTCGCTCAGCAGCACTCACAAGGGTCCCTTCTGGGTTCCCCAAAATGTTAGCATTCAAAAACACATAATCACAGAGCGATTATATGCGGTGCTTTTTATTAAGAACTCTGGGAATCGGGGTGTATTCAACCCAAATCTGACTCCGACCATACATCCGAATTGATCATGTTTTATATTCTATCGTTACATAACTTTCATGTTAATTATTAAACTTATGTTGTTCTATTGTATACATAAATTTAGCCCCTCTCTGAATTTCCAACATAGTTTCTCACTATTCTTCTTATGGTTATATAATAATTACATTTAATTACTAAACAATCATCACATCTAACAATTATATAATTTATCATACTGCTAACGCAGGTGCAGTTGATCTGGGAAAGCACAAAGCCTAACATTTTAGATTCTATCTTTAACTTTTTCCAGGATTCCACTATCACCATGGCAAATCCAGGACAGAGGCCACCTATTGGTTATGTGAGTGTTCCCCTAAAGACCGGGGATGCCAGAGAGTTTAAGAAGGAGATAGGAACACTGATAGAGGACCCCGTCAGAGTGGCAGAAAAGTTAGATCAGTTTTTGCAACCAAACACATATACCTGGGTGCAGATGCAGTCTATGCTAGGAATTTTGTTTACAAGAGAAGAGAGAGAGATGATCAGACAGCCAGGAATGCGGATTTGGGACAGAGAACTGAGGGACAAGGGCAGAGTAATCAGAAATGGCCTATGCAGGATCCAAATTGGAATAATCAGAATGCAAAGCATAGGTAGAATATGAGTGATCTCCGGTGGATAATTGTACAAGGAATTTGTGGGGCAGTGCCTAGGGGACATAATATAGGAAAAGCTTTGAGTCAGCAGCAGAGAAAGAATGAGTCCCCGGCAGAACGGTTAGAGAGATTAAAGAAAGACTTGCAATTATATTCAGGCATAGATACTGATACTGCAGCGGGGCAGGTTCTTTAAAAACTCAGTTTGTAGCAAAATCCTGGGGAGACGTCAGGAAGAAGCTGGAAAAATTAGAAGATTGGCAGGACAGGGGACTTCAGGAATTACTGAGAGAAGCACAAAAGGTGTATGTAAGGAGAGATGAGGAAAAGCAGAAGGCAGATGCATGAATTTTGGTGGCGGCAGTTAAAGAAATGCAGGCAGCTTTGATTACAGAAAAACCTGCAGGAAAGAACAGAGCAGATGTCAGCATCTATTTTTAGGAACACAGGACCCATGTGTTTTTCTTGCCACAAGAAGGGGCATTTAAAAATTCTTGCCCTACCTTGAGGGGTGCAGGACCCACCTGTTTTTACTGTCATAAAAAGGGGCACCTACAAAAAAGTTTTAGGAAGAAACAGCAAGAGGAGAAAAATTTTCAGGAGGATTAGGGAGGTCAGGGGCTCTATTTAATGAAGGGGACCAAAACACCACCAGAAGAGCCCTTGATAAAGTTCAAGATAGGTCCCCATAGTAAAGAAGTTGTATTTTTAGTGGATACTGGAGCTTCTCGGGCAACAGTTAGAAAATTACCCCAGGGATGTAAGATAAGTCGTGAGCGAGTTCCAGTAATTGGAGTTAAGGGAGAGGCTTTTCCCGTTCCTCTAATAAAAGGGGTGCAAATTGAAACAGATGACAAATTTGGAGTAAATGATTTATTGTTGATGCTGGAGGCCGAGAATAATTTATTAGGCAGAGATCGAATAATAGCCTTGGATTTACAGATAAAACCCTGTGAAGAAAAATCTAAAAGTTATTCTTTACCTGGAGAGGATAATCTGGAAATTAATGATATGGTTTGGCATTCGGGTGAAGGGGGGAACCTCAACATTCCGCTTATTAAAATTGAAATACAGAATCGAGAAGTACCAATCTGAGTGAAGCAATATTCAATATCACTAGAGGGGCGGAAGGGATTAAAACCAGTGATTGAAAATTTAATACAGCAAGGAATATTAGAACCTTGCACGTCACCCCCTAATACTCCCATCTTACGGGTAAAGAAACCTGACGGGAGTTACAGGCTGGTTCAAGATTGAAGGGCAATAAAACAAAGGACTATTACACATTTTCCAATAGTGGCTAACCCATATACTTTGTTGAGTCAATTGCCTCCTAATTACATGTGGTATAGTGTGGTGGATTTAAAAGATGCCTTTTGGACTTGCCCTTTGGATGAGGGCAGTAGAGATTATTTTGCTTTTGAGTGGGAAGATAGGCAGACAGGTAGAAGAGAACAGCTCAGGTGGACGGTACTACCGCAGGGTTTCACCGAGTCACCTAATCTTTTTGGGAGAGCATTAGAAAATCTCTTAAAAACTTTTGAGTTGCCTGAAGGAATCAAGTTGTTACAGTATGTGGATGATTTGTTCTTAGCAGAGGAAAGGGAGGAGAAAACTAGGAGGAGCACTATTCATTTGCTGAATTTCTTAGGTGAAAATGGTCTGAAAATATTCAGATCCAAATTACAGTTTGTGGAATCAGAAGTCAGGTACTTAGGTCATTGGATCAGTAAGGGAAAGAAAAAGCTGGACCCTGAGAGAGTTTGAGGAATATGAAAGATGGGACCCCTGAAATAAAAAATAAGACAGTTTTTAGGTCTTTTGGGTTATGGCAGACAGTGGATTGAAGGATTTAGTGGAAAAGTGAAATTTTTGTATGGAAAAATTGCCTACAAACCATTTTAAGTGGACTACAGAGGATTAGAAAAAATTTGAAGAGGTTAAAGAAGTTTTATTGCAGGCTCCTGTACTAAGTCTTCCTGATTTGGGAAAACCCTTTCAGTTATTTGTAAGTACAACTCATCAGACAGCCTATGGGGTACTGACTCAAGACTGGGCAGGAAGCTGGAAACCAGTGGGCTATTGTTCAAAACTATTAGATCCAGTTAGTAAAGGCTGGCCAACATATTTACAGGCTTTGGTAGCGCCTGCCTTGCTAGTGGAAGAGGCCCAAAAAGTAACCTTTGGTGCACCTTTGGAAGTATACACCCCTCACAATATTAGGGGAATTTTAGCACAAAAAGCTGAAAAATGGTTAAGAGATAGACGAATACCGAAGTACGAGGCTGTCTTGATTACCTCCCCCGAATTAGACTTGAAGGCGACACAAGTACAGAGCCCTGCTCAGTTTCTTTATGGGGATCCAGGGGAACAGCTGGTACATGATTGCATAGAGGTTACAGAATTACAAACAATAATACCTCCAGATTTGGGAGACCAAGAATTACAAAGGGGAGAAAAGTTAGTTACAGATGGGTCATCTCGGGTAGTGAGTGGGAAAAGAAAATCAGCTTATGCTATAATCAGTGGGGGACAGCTCGAGGTAAAGGAGTCTGGTCCCCTTAGTCCATCCTGGTCAGCACAAGCTTGTGAACTTAATGCATTACTCCGTGCATCATTAATACTAGAAGGGCGAGAAGGGACTATTTATATGGACTCCAGATATGCTTTCAGTGTAGTACATACTTTAGGAAAAATTTGGAAGGAAAGGAGACTTATAAGCACTCGAGGAAAAGGGTTAGTACACGAGAGATTGATAATTCAGATACTTGAAGCTTTAAAGGGCCCAAAGAGAATAGCAGTGGTTCATGTGAAGGGGCACCAGAGAGGGAGGGATATTAGAGTCAGAGGAAATAATCTGGCCAATGAAGAAGCAAGAAGAGCAGCCTTAAGGAAAAGAGATACTGAAATCGTGACCTTACAAGAAACAGACATTCAGCAGGAGACACTTTCCCTTTCACTAGCAGAACTGGCAGCTATAAGGAAATTAGGAGCAACATTTAAGGAGGGAAAGTGGCTTCTTCCTGATGGCAGGAATTATGATGCCAAAGCCAGTGGCACGTCAGATCTTAGATAACTTGCATAGACAGACACACTGGGGAACAAGAGCCCTTTGTGATCACTTTTTAAAATTTTATGGGTGTATAGAGATATTTGAAAGTGGAAAACAAATTACCCAGGGGTGTCTAAGAACGTGTTTTGGAGCCCTCTCTCTGGAGGACACAAAACAGCCTACAGGCCATTTGAAAAGATCCAGGCTGACTTCACAGAATTGTCTAAAGTGGGTCAGTGGAAGTATTTATTAGTTATAATAGATCAATTAACTCTGTGGGAGAAGCATTTCCAGCAGCTTGGGCTACAGCTCAAACAGTGGCTAAAATACTGTTAGAACATGTAATTCCAAGATTTGGATTAGTGAGGGTCATTGATTCAGACCAGGGTACACATTTCACTGCAATTTTAGAAACTGAGATTGATAACACCTGTTGTTAAAAGACCTCAGAGACAAGTAAAACGTTGGGAGTGCGGTGAACATGGTTTAAAGTGTCCTCTCTGGATGTGTATTGTTTGCACACTTTGCTTTAACTTATGGTTGAGAGTAACTAAGAGGAAAGAGAAGGAGAGACAATTGATTTGTTGGTTTTGTTGCTATGGTTATGCATTTAGCTGGCTAACTATAGAACGCATTGCTAGTGATTTTTTGAGATACCTTTGAGACTGGGAGACGGGACCCTTCCAGCAACAATTGGATTAACAGAGAACTTAGATCAATTGGTTCTTGCTATATTAGCTGTAGCACAAATAAGAGAATGAGCAATTAATGGCCTTATAGACCAGTGTCTTATAATCAAGAGTTGTTGTGGAGAAGAAGTCTATATACCACATCATAGGCACATTACAGGGGCATATTGGTGCTGCAAGTTTGCCTCTTGGAGGCGGCGACTTAATGAACTCCCCGCCCTTGAAGCAGAAAATAATTGGAAAAATCCTATTGTGGTTGGCACATCCCTGAGATTTTGGAAAATATAGGTTTATGGTGTTTCAGCCTAACCTTTTCCCTGTTCTTTTAATTTTAATTATCTTTTCTTAACCAGCCTGAACTGGGAAATGGCATTTAAAAGGGGAAAAGCAAGCTCTGTGGGGCTATGGGTACCAAGGAAACCAAAACCACCAGTGACTAGATCCCGGGATATTACCTTTGCTACTGAGAAGACTGGCATCTTGGCCCTTGGTAGCAACCCAAGGGGCCTTGAGAATGGTAGAAAGGTAGATTTCCTGAGGATTATTTTCACTGTGTTTATTATGGTACCCTGGGCAGTTGGCCAAAGCCAGAGAGCCACACTGGACAGAGTTCAAGAAATGAAAGGATAGGCAATGAAAAAGCAAACAGAGAAAAACCAAGTCCCAGCAATTTCAACATTTGTGACTATTGCAATCACCCTGTTTGGATTAGGGGCAAAATAGAATCTGTGTTAGTTCTGCCTGCTACAATTGCAGCAGCTTTAGAGATGTTTGTGTTAAAAAGGGAAAGATCTATTGGGTAAGGAAAAATTTGGAATACCATGAACGAGCTCCTTATCCCCATGGCGATCAGATTTGCCCTCAATACGAAAGATTCTTTTGTTTTGAAAGCGAGGATAATGGAGATGATCCAAGTATAGGCATAGGAGGCCGGGAAGTGAGAGAAAAATTAAAAGAGAACAGGAAACAAGAAAAGGAACCAAAGGGGAATAGAGTAAAGAACAGGAGAAAAAAGAGTCAAAAGAACTGGCCGAATTGTATAAACAACTAAAACAGCACTACAAAGATTGGGACCTGCCAGCCTCAAAAAGAATCCGTTTGTGGGATTGATGCAAGAGATTGCTGCAGAATTGGGATTATCCAAATGTTGGATTTATGGGGGTCTAAAAATGGCTGAAAGACGGCCGTGGAAAGGTGAGAGCTTAGCTCCAGAGCAATTTTTAAAATGGAACCACACCCAAATTTCTGGAACATTGAAGACCTGAAGGATTGATTTTAAGCCATCAAGTAATTGGAACCATTTGTATAACCCGAGAAGGAAAGAAATGTAATAAAATAGTGCAGCATACTCCTCTTAAGTCCACATTAGTAGTCAATATGGATAATGGTTCAAAAGTTTGGCGACCTGAAATTCCTGATGGATATGGGGGACCAATAAAAGAAAGAAACTGTGAGTGGGATGATCAAATTGATTTATGCTGGTATAGAAGTCCTGGAGCTAACCCCTACCAATCCATCAACAGCCTGAGGTCTTATTGGGAACAGCCAGAGAAAACTGATAAGAGATGGAAAGCCCCATAGGGGATATATTAGATTTGTGGGCAACGAGCATACAGTGAGTTACCTCAAAAATGGGGAGGAACCTCTACCTCGGGAGTAATACAACCCTCCTTCTTTGTTCTACCGAGGTCTAGGAGCAATACGTTAGGAACTCCATTGTATGAAACCCTGCAGCAGAATAAAAGAGATTTGAATTTCAATTTTCCAACAGCAGGAGGGAACCAAAAATGGGGAGAGAACAAATGGCCTGCAGAAAGAATTATAGCATATTATGACCCAGCAACATGGGCTCAGGGCGGGCCATGGGGATATAGGACCCCAATTTACCTGTTGTATTGATTGATAAGGCTCCAGGCAGTAGTGGAAGTGGTGTCAAATAACACCTCCGGTGCCCTAAAATTGCTGGCCAGGCAATATTCACAAATGCGGGCGTTTGTGTACCAAAACAGGATTGCCCTAGACTATCTGTTAGCAGAAGAAGGAGGAGTTTCTGGCAGATTTAATGAATCTCAGTGCTGCATAGAAATTGATGATTATGGAGAAGCTATCACCGAACAAGCAGAGGAAATTAAAAGGGTGGCCCATGTGTCAGTACAAAAGTAGAATTCAATCTTGAAAGCAGATTGGTGAGATAACCTCTTTGGAGGTGTTTGGTGGAAAAAGTTAGGATTCACGTTGTTATGTTCAGTTTTGGGACTTTTGTTTCTGCCTTGTATGATTCCGTGTTTTAGTAGGCTAATTCACTTGTGATTCAAGGGATGCAGATTACAACAATGCCTCTAGATCCAGAATCAGCAGTGAAAGGAAAACCAAGATCTATCATGGTAGTAAGAGCTAAATCGACCTGTGTTAAAGAACAAGGAACCGATTAACTGTGGCAGGACCTGGAGAGATTGAAATAACCAGGGAAATGCTAACCAAATTTGAAAAAGAGTGTGAAAAACTAAAGGCAGCGAGAGAAATGCTAGAAAAGTTTGAAGTTGAAATGAGACAACAAGAAAATCCAAATTCTGAAGAATATAAAGGATATCAGGGCACAGATTTTTAATAAAGCACAAATCAATGATGAAGAAGAGAAATGGGGGATTTGTGGTAAACAAGTATGATTCGTGCTGACAAAATTAAAACAGTAATCAATATTCATACAGTAATTAATATTTGGAAATAATAACACAGTTAAAACGTGTCATACCAAGAAAAAAAGGGAGAGGAGGGGTTCGAACCCCCTCTTTCCTGCAGATGTTCAAAGCAGGAAAAAGCAAGAGATATCAGGTACTAAAAATTAACAGAAAGAAAGGAAAATCTGGTTGGGTCCCAGGAAAATGCCGGCTATAAGAGTTATATTGCTTTGAAGCTTAAATATAATATTATGTTCGTTCTGGCTTGCATTATGCTAGCTTAGTGTACATGCGTAACCCAAAAGTGAATTAAAAGACATCGAAGAAGAGGAGAGCCTTCATCCAAAGGTGACCCCCAAAAAGGGGTGCGACCACCAAAAGAATGGTGGAGCATGCGTGGTAAAGGTGGTGATGAGGGCGGAGGTAGAAGTGTGATGAATCGAAAATGGGAGGAGATGCCATTGGCATATGGCATAGAAGAGGAGAATCATCAATTGGCAAGCTTGTTCGTGAGGTGGCAAGGGTCCAAGAACCTTGCAACCTGTACCCCACAGTTATCTTTTGCTTATGCACTATTATTGGAACCAAATGATCCCTTATTTTTAATCAAATTATATTGTCAATATTTCAAGTGTATCCAATTTTATATATTTTCTAAACTATTCAATTAGATTTGCTAATACCTCTAATATAGTTGGGTTTTTCTGATGATGGGGTAATTGGGGAAACATAACAATGAGCACAAAGCCTTTATTTCTGCAAGCTCAGGGATGCTGGGGGGATCTTTGCACCATCAGGCCAAGGTACAAGGCTCGGGATACTCCAAAGGAACAGAGCCAGCCCCGTTGAGTGGGAGAAGGTGCGGCCTCAGTTGCAGCCCCGGGTGCCTCCTGTGGGCCAGGGCACGGCCCTGGCTGTAAATGTGTTGGGCTGCAGCACAGGGCCAGGGCGGAGCTCAGCACCCTCATCAGAGCCCAGGGCCGCGGCCCTTCCCTGCCGGGACACGAGCCTGCCCCAGCCCGGCCTGGCCTGAGCAGCCCGGCCTGGCCCCAGGGGATGAGCTCCGCCTGTCCGCTGTGCCCGCAGGCCGGGCCCAAGGCTTTGCAAGAGGCTTTCTCCCAGCTTTGCAAAACCTCGGCCAAGTGACCCTCTGCTGTGCTGAGAAGAGTAAAGAACCCCCTCAAATGTAACCCCGCTGCACACCTCATGAGGGATCCCTGCACACCTTAGGAGTGGCCATCAATATTCCTTTGTGATTCATGAGGGATCCCTGAACCCCTCAGCAGGGACCCCAAAATATCACTTTGTGCCTCATGAGGGACCCCTTCACCTCTGAGCACAGACCCCAAAATATCACATTGTGTCTCATGAGGTTCAGGCCCAGATCATCCCCCAGAAGGCAATGTGCCCTCAGCCCAGGGACGCTCAGCATGGGCTCCCCCAGCCCTCGGGGCCCCGCCGCTGGTCACAGCAGCCCCTGCCTGGCTCCTGCCTGCCCACACCGTGGGCATCCACGGCTGCTCCTGGGCACGGAGCTCAGCCTGTGCTGCTGCCGGGTGGGCTTTGCTGCTGCTGCTGCCACCCGGACACTGGGCTGGCAGCTCCATCTCTTTATTGCAAGAGAAGAGCTCATTCGGGAAGTGCTGCAGTGCCCGATTTCTTCAGCCCGACTATCTGCCAACACCACCACCCAGAGTGGGCCGCCGCCAGAAAACTGTCAGCTCTGGGGTTTGGCTGTAGGGCACAGCTGCTTTACAGCACAGGTGGACTGCGCTGGGGTAGAGACAAGGAACAGGGAGAGCTCTTCTGTATGTTTGTTCCCTGCCGACTCGGCCACACAATGACACTGAATTAAAGCCATACACCGATTTCCAAACTGGGGAGGTCCCTGGGGAGGACACAGTCCAATTGGGAGAAACTGAGGGTGGAACACAAGGCAGGGAATACAATGTTTAAACCAATAGGGGATTACAGGGGAGGAGGACAACTTAAACAAACCAATAGGGTTTCAAAGAATACCAAATGGATAGGGAAGTATCTAGAAAGAGGGGCAGGCTTGGGAAGGGATTGACATTGAATGGGAGGAGGAACAGGAAACAAAAGGGCCGGTCTTTGGGGAGATGGACAACTAGGGAAAAACCAGCAATACAGGGGGGAATCGAGCAACTCATTGGAAATAAAATATGGTATAACAATACCAAACAAGGGGTGTGATAAAACTGACTACAATGATCGAATTACAATCAAAAACATGCACTGCAACCGGGAAGCTCTCAGTCAGGGCTCTGTTGAGCGCTTCCAAATCCTTTCCAGCATCAACAGAAGTTCAAACATGCCCTTATCCCAAGCAAACAGAGTGTTCCCCAACAGCAACCCATTCTGAGGTCCTCTGAGAAATGTGTATTTTATGATTGGCTTTTTGCAAATATAGCAGCCACAGGACACCGAAATCTTTCACAGAGAAAGAATTTACTGCTTTCCTATCAGAAGAAACTGACTTCTGCCTCGCTCAGCCCACAAGAAGCCGGTTAGGACTAAGAGGGAGAAGTTGACGATGACCAGACAGAATCCTGTGCTTGAATGGAATTTATGCATCATGTATGAGATGCATGAATATGCAACAGGTTATTGTTTCCAAGGGTTAATCCTCCGTTCAAGTCTGTCCTTTATCAGGCTTATGCTGCTCAGAAAATAGGTACCCAGATGTCTGTAGCTCTATCTTTCTATTGTCTCCTATTCTCCTAATCCAAATTGTCCAAAATTTTTATCACTCTAATGATATTGCTATTTTAATAACCATTTTATTATTAATAAAATTTTAAAATTTTGAAAACAACTCATTAACATTTTTCACACCTCTTCTGGGAATCAGGAACACGTGTGGTGGGGCTGGCTGCACCTGTGGGAGCAATGGGGAGCGTGAGCCCGTGCTGTGCTGCACTGCTGAGCTGGCAGCACGGTGGATGCGGGCAGGACGTTCCCCGTTTCCCCCAGAGCCGGGGCCTGCAGGCACCTTGCCGCCCCTTGGCACAGGCTGTGCCACCCAACAAAGCCCAGCAGGCCGGGAGGAGAGCCCGGGGCCAGCGCAGCTGCTTGGGCAGTGCCTGCTTGGAGGGACACGGGCCAAAGCCATCCCTGAGCAGCCACTGCCAGCCCTGGCCCTCCCTGCCCCGTGACAGCTCCCCCAGCCCCAGGGCAAAGAGTCCCTGTCAGGACCCAGTGCAGCCCCTGCCCAGTCGAGAGCCAAGGCTGGCTCTGGCCCTGGGCTCGCGGCAGGGCTCCCGCTCGGGGCTGCTCCTGTGCCTTGGGCCTCTGGGCACTCAGGGCCAGCTCCGGAGCAGCTGCAGCAGGAGGGACATTGGTGCACGAGTCCCCTTTCCCCGGGGCTGTGAATGAGCTCCAGAGGCCTCCAAGGCTCCAGAGGCCTCCAAGCCTCCAGAAGCTCCTCCAGCTTTGGCTGGTACTGGGCCATGCAAGGGTAGGCTCTGGTGGAAAGAGGTGCTGCCACACAGCCCCCCCAAGGGCTGACCGTGGCAGAGCAATTACCTCCTGCGCCAGTGCCCATGTCTGGCATCTCCTCCTTTCCTGCAGCAGGGGCTGCCAGTCGGCCTCTGCTTGCTTGGGGAAACACTCCCTTCTGTCCTGCCTTTTGCTCCATCACTTGAAAAAGGAAAAAGTTCAGCTGGATCAGATGGAACAATTTCTGATTTCTTTTGGTGGCATCTTCAGGAAATCATGCTTATCAAAAATGGGGATAAGATTCAAAACCATCTGCCCTTTTGGGGCTGGGCCAGGGCCCACCTTCCTCCAAATAGCTGCCAGGCCTGAGTAGAAGGTGTGAGTGGATTGTGCAGGGCAAGGGCACACACGTGCATGGCTCTGTCCTGGCACCTGCAGCGATGCCCCCTTGGCCGAGCTTTGGGCTCTGAGCTGGCAGCTCTCCCAGGGGAAAGGCCTTGACCTACCCTCGCCATGTCCCAGAGGCTCAATCCTGAACGTGGGTTGGGAAGCCACATCACCTTCACCAACAGGTTCAGCTGCAAAGAAAGGGAGGACAAAACAGCTCCTGTGACACTGCAGGAGATCCTCAGGCTGCAGAAAAGGCTCAGCCCCAGGGCACAGCCCTGGGCCCAGCCCCTTCCCTCTCTGCTTTTCTCTGTGACTGCACAGACCACACGGAAGGACACAGTGGCATTGCACATGGGAGGAGGATGGACGGCTAAATGCTCCTTCCTCCCACTGACAGTCATCCTGTGGGATCACTCAGGGCTCCAGAAAGGAGCAGGGCAAGGTTTTCAGAACCCTTCTGCCCTGACTTAAGCTCGAAAGAAAATGGCAGGCAGATGAACGAGCTCTTGCCACTTGGATACTGATTAATATGTGACTAGAAAGGGAAATTCAGAACTTACCTCCAGCATTCTTCAAGACGTTCGAAATGTCATTCAACAACAATTCTAAATCATCAAAGTCCTGATTCAAATCTAGAAGGGAGCAAAGACCAGACCCATTTCCATGATGCACTGGCATCCCCTTCTCCCTCCGGGAACTGGGCACTGCAAGGGGGTTGGGTCAGGCAGTGGGGGCCAGATGTCAATGCACAAGGCCAGAGCTGCACAGGGGCCTGGGGAGCTCTGGGCTGGCTCCTGGTCACTCTGCACCCTCTTTGCAGGCCCTGTGACACATCCCTGGAGAGGAAACAGGGCCAGCCCAGGGCCCGTGGGGGCTCTCTCCCTCCCCCAGAGGAAACCCTCCCTAAAGGCTTGGGGAAAACCATCCCCAGCGCTTCCCGGGGAGCAGGGAGCGCTGTCCCGGGAAAGGGGAGCCAGGCTGCCGGCTCACCTGCTCGCCGCGCTTGCAGCGGAGCAGCCTGGGCAGCCCTGGCAGGCAGGGCCACGGCCAGGAGGAGCAGGAGGAAGAGGCGCAGAGCAAGGGCCATGCTGCCTTGCCCTCTGCCAGTCCCGCAGCTCTTGCTGCCACCGCTGTCCTGACACCGCTGTCCCAATGTCAGCACCACTGCTGCCACCGCCGCTGCTGCTGCCGCAACAGTTGTGCGCAAGCACTGACTGCTCGCTCCTTGTGCTGCTGTGCAACCACGGGGCTCTGCCACCTCTGTGACCTCAGAGCCTGCTGTGACCTCATGGCTGGGGCAGGATTTTGTTAGAATGGATCTCAAGTGGTACCCTTCCAGAGAGGAGAGGATGTCCGTCCTCGTACCTATTTACAATGTCATTTTGTTTTTCACAGGAAGTGAGTTATAAAACATTGGACAAGTGAGGCTTTTCATGGTTCTACATACAACAGCAATGCCAAATCCAAAATTCCACTCATGTTGGTGATTCCCACTATTGCAGGCAGCAAGCAGCCCTGGCATGCTAACACCGAGTCCCTGCTCTGCACTGTGCGGCCATTTGGCCCGTATTTAAAAAGTGAAGAACTTGATGCCAAAGATGACAAAAATTATGCAACACGGGACATCAGGGTACCTGCACGCTTTAGGGGACACCCAAACCAGGTGCACATCTTATGGGTGTCCTCAGCCGCCCTAAAATCCCCCTGTGGCCTCCACAAGAGACCCCCAAGCCCTGCTCAATTTACAGCTGTCCCTCAGCCCCTGTACACCTTTGGGCATACATTAAATTCCCTGCACAATTTCTTGGTGTCCCCAGTCCCCCGCACAGGACAGAGGTGACCCAAAGCCCCTGCATGCCTTTAGAGGGACCCAAACATAACACTCAGGGAGCAGCACCAGTGCTGAGCCATCTTCTGTCTGTTTGTGTTCACCATGTGTCCCTGGGTGAAGAGATGAGGCCTGGCGGACAAATCCCCACTCTGCTCATAAGAGATCCTGGGCTGCCACAGGCCCAGTGTCTGTCGGGCTCTGAGCTCATCCCTCAGGCTATGAAGGACTTCCTTCAGAGTCCAGCCTCTTTCCATTGTTCTCAATGAAAGCACCTCCCGATGGCTTCCCTCTTTCCCTGGGCATGCCACTGGAGGTGGCCCAGGCCCAGCTGATGCCAGGGAAGGCAATGTGCCCTCAGCCCAGGGACGCTCAGCATGGGCTCCCCCCAGCCCTCGGGGCCCCGCCGCTGGTCACAGCAGCCCCTGCCTGGCTCCTGCCTGCCCACACTGTGGGCATCCACGGCTGCTCCTGGGCACGGAGCTCAGCCTGTGCTGCTGCCAGGTGGGCTTTGCTGCTGCTGCTGCCACCCAGGCACTGGGCTGACAGCTCCATCTCTTTATTGCAAGAGAGGAGCTCATTTGGGAAGTGCTGCAGTGCCCGATTTCTTCAGCCTGACTAGCTGCCAACACCACCACCCAGAGTGGGCCGCCCCCAGAAAACTGTCAGCTCTGGGGTTTGGCTGTAGGGCACAGCTGCTTTACAGCACAGGTGGACTGCGCTGGGGTAGAGACAAGGAACAGGGAGAGGTCTTCTGTATGCCTGTTGCCTGCCGACTCGGCGACAGAAAGACACTGAATTAAAGCCATACACCGATTTCCAAAATGGGGAGGTCCCTGGGGAGGATACAGTCTTTAGCCAATTGGGAGAAACTGAGGGTGGAACACAAGGTGGGGAATACATTGTTTAAACCAATAGGGGATTACAGGGGAGGAGGACAACTTAAACAAACCAATAGGGTTTCAAAGGATACCAAATAGATAGGGAAGTTTCTAGGGAAAGGGGTAGGCTTGGGGAGGGATTGACATTGAATGGGAGAAGGAACAGGGAACAAAAGGCAGGTCTTTGGGGAGATGGACAACTAGGGCAAAGCCAACAACACAGAGGGGAAAGGAGCAACCCATTGGCAATAAAATATGGTATAACAATACCAAATAAGGGGGTGTTATAAAACTGACTACTAGGACCGAATTACAATCAAAAACATGCACCGCAACAGGGAAGCTCTCAGTCAGGGCTCTGTTGAGCACTTCCAAATCTTTTCCTGGCATCAACAGAAGGCCAAACTTGCCCTTATCACAAGCAAACAGTGTTCCCCAACAGTAACCTCTTCCAAAGCCCTGTGAAACATGCTTGTTTTATGATTGGCTTTTTGCAAATATTAAAATGAAATTTATATGTGTTGTCTTAGAAACTAATGCTGTATTAATTTTCTCAAGTAGTCTTATAAATATAATTTTAGGTTATAACAGAATGTTAAAATATAAACGACACTATGTAAGATACTTGTTTGAAAGCAAGGGCTCATAGCGAGGTAGCAGCCATAGAACACTGCAATTTGTCAGAGAAAAAGAATTTATTGCTCTCCTATCAGAAGAAACTAAATTCTTCCTGCCTCGCTCAGCCCTCAGAAAGCTGGTTAAGACTAAGAGGGAGAGGTTGATGATGACCAGACAAAATCCTGTGCTTGAATGTAATTTATGCATCATGTATGAGATATATGAACATGCAACAGCTTATTCTTTTTAAGGGTTAATCCTCTGTTAACATGTGTTATTTTTCGACCTATATTGCCCAGAAAATAGGTACCCAGATGTCCGTAACTCTTTGTTTCTATTGTCTCCTATTCTCCTAATCCAAATTGTCAAAAAATTTTATCGCTCTAATGATATTGCTATTTTTATAAACATTTTATTATTAATAAAATTTTAAAATTTTAAAAACAAGTGATTGACATTTTTCACACCTCTTCTGGGAATCAGGAACACGTGTGGTGGGGCCCACTGCACCTGTGGGAGCAATGGGGAGCGTGAGCCCGTGCTGGGCTGCACTGCTGAGCTGGCAGCACGGTGGATGCGGGCAGGACGTTCTCCGTTTCCCCCAGAGCTGGGGCCTGCAGGCACCTTGCCGCCCCTTGGCACAGGCTGTGCCACCCAACAAAGCCCAGCAGGCCGGGAGGAGAGCCCGGGGCCAGCGCAGCTGCTTGGGCAGTGGCTGCTTGGAGGGACACGGGCCAAAGCCATCCCTGAGCAGCCACTGCCAGCCCTGGCCCTCCCTGCCCCGTGACAGCTCCCCCAGCCCCAGGGAACTGACTGACACAAACTCCACAGCCAGCAAAGAGATTGTCCCAGTAATTGTCTGCTGCTCTTCTTCCCTGCAGTTGGTCCCAGAAACATCCCTCACACTGCTCTAAATGCCCACACATGGGCTGACCAGCCCCTATGCTTTTCCAGTCTGCTCTCTAAAATTTTGCAACAAATCCACCAATAAATTACAGGTTACCTCTGGGAATTGCACACTACAGTTTGCTTCATTTTTTCCCAATACCTGGAATGTCCTGTATATAGTAATGCTCTTAAGGATCTCTGGTACTTTACAGCAATTTTTTTGTACTGAGACAGATGAAACAGCCTTACTGGTTTTACTTTTGGCAGGTCTGGTTTCTTCCTTAGCGTGATGGTTTACTTATTATCTACATGTAAACTTATTTTTATTTATGTCTTTTTGTTCCCCAAGCAATTATTTTGACAATCTGTCATTCACTTCTTAGTCACTGTTACATGTATGAACAATTTTGAATCTCTTTCTATAGGAATAGAAAGCTGTATTTGTAATTTTGATCGCACTCTGGCTTCACACCACAGGCCTGATTTGTGGCTCAATGCCTGGATGCCTGTCTGAATTAAAACAATGTTTGTGAGGCAGCTGAAGAGCTTAGACCTCAGAGATTAAAATTCCTGGGAGGAGGAGAAGGAAGAAAGTATAAAATTGTGTTTCAAAGGCTGTTTTTTCACTTCTAGTATGCCAGAAGTGTGGTAGACTACACGTGTCTTCAAGTGTCATTTAATTCCAGAACAACTCTCTACAGTGCCAGACACCAGGACAAATTACTCAAGACTTTGCCTCCCAATGCATCAACTTTAGTTCTAGTGAGAGGTAGGCCTTAATTCCTGTCCGATTAGAGCAAATCCACAAAGCAACCTTGCCACTGTGTGAATGGAAAGAAGAATTTGCTTGTGAACAGGTGAATATGTCCCGCTCAATCATGACCAAAATTTGCCTTGACTTGGAAGCAAGTAGACAAGGAGCAATGCAGTATTTAGGTTTTATCTAGTGATAAATGGGGCAAGAAGTTTTAACAACTTCCCTGTTTTACAGAACACAAGTACTGATACAGCCAATAATGCGCCCACATGAAGGGATCTTCAGGACATTGCTTTATTTCTTAACCAGGAATAGGCAGCAAAATGGTGGCACTTATCTGAGCTGGAAGCCGTGTTCCTCTCCTGTTTTTCCTTTATTGGAATTACCAATGTTATAAATGATCAAATCATGAGCCAAAATTGTCAAAAATTTAGCAAAGGTTTATTAATTTGTCTGTGAATTTTGGTCCTTGAAACCACCACAGCCAAAGAGACAGCATCGAGCCCAGGAAAGCTGCCGGGTGAACCTGTATCTGACCTCCCGAGTGTCAGAGTCTACCCAGTTCACGCACGCTGCTTCTTGCAACGAGGTTTTATGCAGTTTATTCTGCCCGAGGCAAAGATGACCAAATTTCCTTTGTATCTCTTCACATGCATTGCTGTTTCTTTCCATGGGCAGAGCTGGACAAAGGCCGAGTCCAGGTGGGCCATCGGCGTTAATCGGGTCCAGGGATGCCGTGTATTCAGCTGCACCAATTTGGCACCACTGACTATCTTGATAGATGCAACTGGCAAGGTGATAATCACTCTTAGGTGGCTCCCCATGACTCAAGAAACCAGTGATCATCGCCATGGAAGCTTCTATTCTTACGTTAAGGTGTTGATCATTATCTTAACTTGTGTCCAGGAGCTAGTTGAATCTAGAGCCAAGATGGTCAAAGATATGATTTTGGATTTCACAATATTTTATACCATTCATTAACAGCATGAATTATCCCTACCATATATTACACCAATACTACTGATGGCACATGCCTTGGCTTGTCTGGCCCCTGCAGCTGAACCAAATAGCAGCAACTGTGATGTTCCACCCCAGAGACATTTTCGGCCAGCTGGATTTGCAGCTGGGCACGTGGGAACAAGTCCAGCCATGCCGGGACTCCGGTGCCGTTGGGATGGAGCTTCCTCCCCTGGAGGGTCTGCTCCTCAGGCTTCCCTCTGCCAGAGAAGCTTTAAGGCGGTAGTGAAGGAAAGGAGTCGGTTCTGATGGAGGGTTTTAATCCAGAGCTTTATTCTGGCCCACAGGCCACTGAATCCAGCAACTGCTCCAATGGAACTCCTGGACCGCATGGTTGTTCGCCCTTTTCCCCGAGGGAGGGGAGGAAGGAAGGGATAGGGAACCCACCAACCTGGGACAAGAGAGGAGATCTCGAGGGACAAATGACACCTGGATGGCCCAATGCCTGCCCTGCCCCCCAGGGTAGAGGGCATCTTTTGAATCTGCCAATCACTCAATGCCCTTCTGGAATTGCAGGATTGGCAGACAGTGCTCAGCAGGGGTCAGGGTGGGGAAAGGAGGGATGATGGACACACCTGGGAGGGAATCTTTAGGGGAGAAACCCGGAGTTCTGGGGTAAACCATGAAATCACACCGCAACACTCCTGCAGCACACTGTCTGTTATTTGCAGACTTCACTGCCTAGACCATGAATGCTCTCAGGGCCAATTGCTAAAGGACACAAGTCCCAAAATACAGGTGCCACATAATCACCCCAGCACTAATCCAGCACTGCTTTGATGGTGCCCAGGAGCACAGAATGGCTTGGCTTGGAAGGGACATTTAAAGGCCATCTAGTCCAATGCCCTGCAGTGAGCAGGGACACCTTTAAGTAGGTCAGGTTGCTGAGAGCGTGAGCTTGAATGTCTGCAGGGATGGATGTCCACCTCTTTGGGAAACCTGTGCCAGGCTTTCAAAACCTACAGTAAAAAAAAATGGGTTTCTTTTGTCCAGTCTGAATCGACCATCTTTTGGACTAAAAGCATTCCATCTCGGTCTGCTCACAAAAGGCTCTACTAAAAGTTCTGTCCCATCTCTTTTACAAGCCTCCTTAAGGTACTGAAAGGCAGCAATCCAGTCTCCCTGGAGTCTGCTCTCTTCAAGGCTGAACGCCACCAGCTCTCCCAGCCTGTCTCCAAAGCAGAAGGGCTCCAGCCCTCAGAGCAATTTGTCCCTCCTCTGGACTAGATCCAACAGGACCATGGCCTTCCTGTGTGGGGAGCCCAGAGATGGATGCAGTAATCTGTCGCGGTACAGGCAGAGACAGTACAAAGCAACACACTCCGTTTCCAGAAGGCTTCAAACACTGTTTTTATTCTAGCATGCATGCTTGTTCTACATTCTTACAAAGCTCATAATTTACACTTTACTCACTGATCACGAGAGGCAAGCAAAGTGCTTCTTGGAATAAGCAGTTACAAGTTTTCCTTATTTATCCTACTTTCTTTCTTGCTTTCAGTGTAAAAAAACTTGATAATAAATGCTTTGAGGGGTAAACCTGGATCCTCTTGCCAAAGTTCTCAATGGCTCACAGAGGTCACTGTAAAACCTCTTCCACAGTACTCCAGATTGGGTCTCACCAAAGCAGAGGGATGGAATCACCTCCTTCAAGCTGCTGGGAACTCTCCTTTGGATGCACATGGCTGGCTCATGTGCAGCCTCTCATCTTGCAGCACCCCCAAGTCCATCTTGACAGGGCTGCTCTCCATCCCTTCATGGCCCAGCCTGTGAGATCAGCTGGGCTGGGACTGTGTCACAGCCCTTGGACAGGGCAGCTGGGAACGATGAGCTCCCTACCAAAGAAGGCAGATCCCACTCCCCACACAACTCCACCCTGGCCATGAGGTCACAGCAGGCTCTGAGGTCACAGATGTCCCAGACCCGGTGGTTGCACAGCAGCACAAGGAGCGAGCAGTCAGTCCTTGAGCACAACTGTTGCGGCAGCAGCAGCGGCGGTGGCAGCAGTGGTGCTGACATTGGGACAGCGGTGTCAGGACAGCGGTGGCAGCAAGAGCTGCGGGACGGGCAGAGGGCAAGGCACCATGGCCCTTGCTCTGCGCCCCTTCCTCCTGCTCCTCCTGGCCGTGGCCCTGCCTGCCAGGGCTGCCCAGGCTGCTCCGCTGCAAGCGCAGCGAGCAGGTGAGCCGGCAGCCTGGCTCCCCTTTCCCGGGACAGCGCTCCCTGCTCCCCGGGAAGCGCTGGGGATGGTTTTCCCCAGGCCTTCAGGGAGGGTTTCCTCTGGGGGAGGGAGACAGCCCCCAGGGCCCTGGGCTGGCCCTGTTTCCTCTCCAGGGATGTGTCACAGGGCCGGCAAAGAGGGTGCAGAGTGACCAGGAGCCAGCCCAGAGCTCCCCAGGCCCCTGTTCAGCTCTGGATTGTCCATTCATATCTGGCTCCCACAGCCTTACCCTACCACCTTAGAGTGCCCAGGTCCCAATAGCAGAGGGGGGATCCCAGGACACCATGGAAATGGGTTTGGGTGTTTGCTTCCCTCTAGATGAGCTTGCTAGGAAGGTTTCTCCAGCAGCTTGGCTCCATGAAGATTTGAAGCCTCTAAAGCCTCCTGCAGGTATGTTGTCAATGTTCCCCTCAGAGGATAATCCTTGACAATCTGGCAGGAACCTGGTTACAGAAGTTGCTGTGGCTGTTGGGTTACAGGAGTGTCTGCAGGGAGGACTTATCAAGATCCTCTCCTGGTTGCTGCTCACAAGCCCAGTTCCCATCGCAGGGGTGAGTAGTGTGTCCCTGCTGACCCCATGGGCTGAGCCCCGCTTCTGTGGAATCATTTCATCTGACATGCAAACACTTCTCTTAAGGTCCTCTGAGAAGGAGGAACAAGCCTGGAGGAGACAGAAAGTCTCTAGAGGTATCCAGACCCATGGCCAGGATCCTGAGTGACCTGGAAACACGCCATGGTGGGTGCATTTCCCTCAGCCTTGTCCTGGGGCTCAGCAGCCGGGGGCTTTGGCTGCACATCTGGACACGCCGTGCCCGGCACAGCAGGAAGGGATCCATGGCAGCCTCGCTGCCCCGCTGCTGCTTCCACGCCCTGCAGGGCTGTTTGCCAGCCTGGCCTGGCTGCAGCTTCTCCCCAGCCTCTGCAGGAAGGCATTGGGCATCCCTTCACAGGCAGCCCAAACTGCACCATGAGCCTGGGTTTTCCCATTCTCTGGGCAGATCCGGAGTGGCAGATCTTTGGAGGAGAGAGGGCCCTGTGGCAGCCCCAAGAGCCTTGGCCTTTCCCTGGTCCTTATCCATGTCTTTCACAAGTGGTATCTCCTGAAGATGCCACCTCCCCAGTGGGCAGCGGCTCGACGTGATGTGGCTGTCCCTTTTCCTTTCTCCAGAGATGGACCAAAAGTCTTTCCAGAAGGCAGCACATCCTGGAGGACGCAATGTACCTGTGCTAGCCACAGATACAGGACGTGACGAGATGCCAGACAGTGCCACAGAAGGTGATTGCTGTGCCAGGCTCAGCCGGTCTGGGCAGTTCTGCTGGGGTCCCCCCGTGTGGGACATGTCCTGAAACCTGGGAGCGATTGCATGGGGTGCCCATGGTGGGGAAAGGGCAGAGGGGGAGAGCAAGGCTCCATTGTGTTTTTAGAGGGCCTGGGTGTGTGTCCCTGGGGCTGGGGGAGCTGTCACGGGGCAGGGAGGGCCAGGGCTGGCAGTGGCTGCTCAGGGATGGCTTTGGCCCGTGTCCCTCCAAGCAGTGACTGCCCAAGCAGCTGCGCTGCCCCCGGGCTCTCCTCCCGGCCTGCTGGGCTTTGTTGGGTGGCACAGCCTGTGCCAAGGGGCGGCAAGGTGCCTGCAGGCCCCAGCTCTGGGGGACATGGAGAACGTCCTGCCCGCATCCACCGTGCTGCCAGCTCAGCAGTGCAGCACAGCACGGGCTCACGCTCCCCATTGCTCCCACAGACGTTATCACTGAAACAGGAATATATGTCCCGGATCCAGTGCACCTCCCAGAAATTGTCTGTCCCCAGGATGTGCGCAGGAAATGCATGATAGGCACAGCGGTGATAGTGTTCACTGTGCCACTTGTGCTGCTAGGCTGCTATCTTGGCATTCGCAAGGTGCAGGAGAAAAGACGGTCAGTTGCTGATTTTTCTCCACGGTTTTCTTATAACTCTGCTCCATAGCATTGGTAGCCTGACTCGTTGTCGTGCTGCTGTGGAGTTGTGGCCAGTCTGATATTCCAAAGAGCTCTGCTGAGGGTTCTGCTGCTGCCCAGAGCTTTCATTGGCCTCCTCATTGCTGGGCCTTGTCCTGGGGGCCCGCTGGGGCTGCAGCCAGTGCTGGCTCCCACTGAGGCTGCCTGGCCAAGAGCAGCCCCAGGGCCACAGGGCAGAGGCACAGCAAGTTCTCAGCAGTGTTTGGGCAGCACAGTTCAGGACAGGGCAATGCTTATTTTGTAGCTCATGTAAAGTTTAATGGCAACAGTGTTGCAGCACAAGCAAATATGCTCCAGTTCAGTGTTAAAACAAATCCAGCCTGATGAAGGTTTGGATTTGGCCGTGAAACTTTGCTCTTTTTGTGAGCCCTGTTCTGGATTGATTCCCAATCAGTCTTGGAGCCAGTTCTGGGTGAAGGCTCATCCCAGCCCTGAGCGTTGGCAGTTCTGGCCTCAAAGGGACAGCTGAGGCTGCACTGGACATGACTGGGAATCAGGGCTCTATTATCAAAGGGCTTTGAGAAGTTTAAATTCCTATGGTTTTTTCTACATGTTTTTCTTTATGAAATTCATTCACTTTTTCTAAACTTAGTTTTGAAACTAACTTGTTTTCCAGTGCCTATTCCAGTTTTTTGGTATAGTGAATGGTGGCCCAATTATCCCATGGCTGAATTAAGAGACTGTAAGTACTATAAAATGGAATGAGTTTTACCGTCTTATGCCTTTCACACACTCATAAAACTTTTGTTGGTTTATGTGACCAACAGAAGCGTTTTTCTCTACTTTTAATTCAAACAAGTGGCAGAGCCGGAACCTGTTGAGAAGAGTCTCTTCACTTCATAGCTAAAGCAAACTGCCAGGGTTCTTTATTGAGCAAAATAAAATCTATATTTTATGTATATACTCCTGTCAAGTGACTGATAGAAATGAGGGATTTGGACTCTGGGGGAAGTACTGACCAGCTGTGCATTGGCTCTCCAAAGCTCAGTCTGTAATAATCAATCTTCTTCAGAAGAGAATGTTCAGTTTCTTCCTAGCACTCACTCTTGCACTCGTACTCAAAAACACTTCTTGAAAGAAATTTACAACGGCTCTTTATGCTCCCTTAGTTGACTTTTCTCTCTTTCTCCAGTAATGCCAATGAAAACCTGGATGATTCCATTAAAAAAGCTGGAAAGCAGATCCTGGAGAAGAGGGCATACATCTGCTCCCACCCACTGGACAGGACCTTCTGATCCCTCCCTGACAGCAGGCACTCATCACTGTCAGTCAGGGAGGAATTTGCTGCAGTTTCATGAGGGAGAGATTAAAAGCATCTGTTAATTAAAGTCTTTGATAAATGTAATTGTATAAAAATACTACTTTCCAAACTCTATTTCAAAGGATAAGGATAAATAAAGAGATTTAATTTAAAGCTGAAATTATTTTGTCAGATAGATAGATGGATAGATATATAGGAAGACAGGTAGATATTAGATCGCTGGATAGTTAAATAACTAAGACAGAAATAGATAGATAGATAGATAGATAGATAGATAGATAGATAGATAGATAGATAGATAGATAGATAGATAGATAGATGTATATACATGTCTGTTCCTCTTGGAGTGGGATAAAGAGAGGGAGAGGAAGTTTGGATGGGGAAATGTTTCTTCCCAGGGAAGGGACTGTGTGGTTTCTCAGTATCTTTTCACTTCAATCAGCTCCTCATTCACTGAGCAAGTCTGAAAGACTTGGGCAATCACAACAGTTCTGCTTTGGAGGCACCTCCAGCTCTCTTGTCCAGCAGCACCACCAGGACACTGAGTCCCCAGTGTCCAGGGAGCTTCTGCTGTCACCCTGAGGGACACCATTGGTCACTGACGTCCATCGGGCCTCTGAGCCATTGACCACAACCCCCTGGATGTGACCAGCCAGGCAATTGCTCATTCTCCAAACTGTGCCTCCATCAGATCCACAGCTCACCAAAGGAGGGACAAGGATGCAGGGCAGGGCTGATGTGTCCAGGGCATGGCAGAAGTCCAGAGTGGTGCCATCTCTAGCTCTTCCCTTATGCACTGGGGTGTAACTTTGCGGCTGGGTCACAGGCAATATGTTCTCTGGCCAGCTCACTGCCTGAGTCCCATGGACAGTCACAAGAGAGGCTGCCCCTGGATCCCTACAGGGACCTTCCCGGCTGGCGGTGCGTACAGGGGCTCGCAGCTCCCTGCAGCCGACACCTGTGGCACGGGTGACACAGCAGCAACCCAGTACGAGGGACCGAGGCGAAGGAACCGAGAGAGTTCACTTGTTTGAGTTCTAAGGAAGGTTTGTGTCCCCAGAGGAGTCAGGGACAACTGACAATAACTGATTTTTAAGGAAGAGAGAGAAGAAGGGGAGGACACAACTTTTTACCAAGGGGAAGGCATTAGGGAAGGAGTGCAGGGCAAGGGCTATCCAACAGAAACCAACAAGGGGAAGGAGCAAACCTTGAAATCCAATCTTGCTTTGAGGAAAGGATGAACTACAGGGTACACACCAGAACAAAAGGCTGTGCTGTCTTTGATGGACAGGGGCATTGACAAATACTTGGTGAATAAACAACTCAGGACTGAACCACCAGAGAAACCAAGTGGGATACGTGGAATGAAACATTACAAACGTACAACAAGGAGTATTTAAAACTTACTACAGAAGAACAAACTGTAAAATAACAGACTACCACACTGGGGTGTTGCAGCGTGTCTCTATTGTGTTTTCAACTGCAATTCAGTTTCAATGGTCAGTTCAAACCCCCACCCCCCCGCCCCATCTCTTGTATTGTTATAGCATATTTTATCCTTAATGGATTGTTCTTTTGCACCTCTCTTGTTGGTTTTGCCCCAGTTTTCCATCTTCCCAATAACCTGCCCTTTGTTCCTGAATGTTACCTGTTCCTTCTCCCAGTATGAACATGGTCAGTCCCTCCTCATGCCTGCCCCTTTCTCCAGAAACTTCCCTGTCATTTTTGTATCCCTTGAGGTCTCATTGGTTTGTTTAAACTCTTCCCCTCCCCTGTAATTCCCAATTGGTTTCAACACTGTATTCCCTGCCTTATGCTTCTCCCCAGGTTTCTCCCAATTTGTTAAAGTTTTGTACCCTCCTCTTGAACCTCCCCTTGTTGAAAAACCCCTTCTAGAGCCTGGACTCGTGTCTTTCTGAGCCTGACCTTCCTGGGCATAAACACCTTTGGGAGTCATACAGAAGACCTCTCCTTGTTCCTTGTCCCTGCCCTTGAAGCATTCCACCTGTGCCATAGAGCAAATGTGACCTATAGCAGCACCCAAATTGTGTGGCTTTTTGGGGGCAGCCCGCTCCTGGTGACAGTGCTGGGAGCAGCCCAGGCTGAAGAACTCTGGCACCGTGTCACTGAGGCAGCCACACAATCATGGAAGGGCTCTGGCTTGGTCAGACTGCACACACCCACCCAATGCTCCTCAAGGTTTTTTTTGGCATATCCAAGCATTGAAGAGGTTGGGTGACTTTCCCCCCTGTTTTATTCACTGTGTCCATTGAGGACCACAAAAGGAAGCAGTGCCTTAAAATGCACATGAAGAGCAAATGGTGAAGTAAAGGCTTCACCTTTCCTATGAAGCCAGAGGACTGTGTTAGCCATGGCCTCCCCAAGGTGCCAAATTTCCGGCTGGGAAGCTGCTGACAGGAGGGAATGTGGCACTTGTCTCCAGCCAGAGATCACTCACTCCTCAGCATGCTGGGCTGTGCCTGGCAGTGCCTGAGGAGCTCAGAAATCATTGGATGTGATTTCCTGTGCCAGTGCCCAGAACACAGAGCAGTGAGCTCAGCTTGGGGAGGCAAGGCCAGCCGTTGGACACAACAGCCAGGCAAGCATGAGCTCCCTCCCAGAGAAGGAAAATTCCAGCCATGAGGTCCATCCCCAAGCAGGCCATGAGGTCACAGCAGGATGTGAAGTCACAGCAGGCTCTGGGGTCACAGAGCCGTGTGGTTCTACAGCATCACAATGTCCAACCCCCAGTGCCCGGCACAGTGGGAGGGCATCCATGGAAACCTCACTGCCTTGCTGCTGCTTCCATACCCTGTAGGGCTTTTTCCCAGCCTGACCTGGCTGCAGCTTCTCCCCAGCCTCTGCAGGAAGGCATTTGCATCAGCTGGCAGGGAGCCCAGGCTGAAGCATGGGCTTAAGATCTGCTGGGGCTGCAGCCAGTGCTCGCTCCCGCTGAGGCTTCCTGGCCAAAAACAGGGCAGAGGCAAAGCAAAATGTGGAGGAGAAAGAGCAGGGATTAGATTGCCCTTGAAAGGCAGAGGTGCTCTGGGGCCCGCTCCTGGCCAGGGAGCCTGCCCAGAGCCGTGTCCTGCTCACCAGGGACTTGAGGGGCAGCTGTGCAGCTGGGCCAAGCTGTGCCAGCAGCTCCAGCCATGCTGGGGAGCCTTGCCAGCTCTGGGCCCTGCTGTGCAGGAGGCTCCCTGTGTGCCACTGGCAGCTGGGGCCTCAGCCACCTCCTCTCTCCACAGGTGCTCCTGTGCATCTTCAGAAGAGAGGCCTAGCAACTCGGGCAAAGAGAACTTGACCTGTTATCCCAGGTCTCCACTTATGCCCTTATCTGCCCTGCTGTGGCTGCAACACCATCAGAAGGCCTTCTCACATTCCAAATTCATTTTCCCCTCCAAAACAAGATCCTCTGCCCCAGAGCCCGCAAGCCCTGTTTCCCAGCCAGGAGTGAATGTGGGCAGCCCCTGTCTGCCAGGGTAGGGCTTGGCCCACATTTTATATTTCAATAAAGAAATGGTGTTGTCACAGCTCTGTCCAGATCGTAACAGCCGCAAAGGCCACCCCGCAGCAGCACAGGCTGAGCTCCATGGCCAGGAGCAGCCGTGGATGCCCACGGTGTGTGCAGGCAGGAGCCAGGCAGGGGCTGCTGTGACCAGTGGGGTGGCCCTGAAGGCTGGGGGAGCCAATGCTGAGTGTCCCTGGGCTGAGGACACATTTCCTTCCCTGGCATCATCTGAGCCCTGGCCCCATGAGGCAGGCATGGATATTTTGGGGTCCCTGCTGAGGGGTGCTGAGGTCACTCATGAATCACAAAGGAGTATTGATGGCCTCTTCGAACCCGTGCAGGGATCCCTCATGAGGTGTGCAGCGGGGTGACATTTGAGGGGGTTTTTTACTCTTCTCAGCACAGCAAAGGGTCACTTGGCCGAGGTTTTGCAAAGCTGGGAGAAAGCCTCTTGCAAAGCCTTGGGCCTGGCCTGCGGGCACAGCGGACAGGCGGAGCTCATCCCCTGGGGCCAGGCCGGGCTGCTCAGGCCGGGCTGGGCTGCACCAGGCTCGGGTCCCGGCAGGGAAGGGCCGTGGCCCTGGGCTCTGATGAGGGTGCTGAGCTCCGCCATGGCCCTGTGCTGCAGCCCAACACATTTACAGCCAGGGCCGTGCCCTGGCCCACAGGAGGCACCCGGGGCTGCAACTGAGGTCACGCCTTCTCCCACTCAAGGGGGCTGGCCCTGTTCCTTTGGAGGATCCAGAGCCTTGTACTTCGGCCTGATGGTGCAAAGATCCCCCCAGCATCCCTGAGCTTGCAGAAATAAAGGCTTTGTGCTCATTAATATGAAAAGCTGTATGGGTGGCCTGCAGCTAATGTTCTTTTGTTGCCTGGACCCCAGTCAGTGCTCGAGTCTAAATGAATGACCCAGCCTGAAGCTGGCCTTAAGACTGATTTGATGAGAGGGAGTGAAGCTCTGTTGACTGCAAATTCTCCAGGAAAAAAGTACAGGAACTTGTGTAATGCTGGTGACAAAAGCAGAGTGCAGAGTTGAACCTGTGAGGCCACCTCAACGCCTCCTCCCCCAACCCTTTTATTTTTATTTTGTTTAATATTCTGAGGGCCAGTTCTTGCATGAAATGGGCCCTCAGGAAAGAGCTGCTGGGCCTCCTGGCTGTGTCTGTTTGTGCTCCCTGTGCTTCTGGTTGCCAAGGTGTCAGGGTCTGTCCTAGTGGACAGATGACCTGATGGTTCGTAGGAATGATCTCAGAGTGCAAAACACCAACACGGTACAAGGGGGTTTGCAGTGATAATCAAATCAAATGCAGTTTTATTGAAATAACTACAGCAAAAATGCGATAGAGGGATTAAGGGAGAGAAAAAGAGAGAGAAAGAGAGAGAGAGAGAGAGAGGGGGGATATAGCTACCAACTCAGAGACGAACTGTGCCAACTGTACCAACTGTACCAACTGTACCAACTGTACCAACTTTGGTGCAGTCCAGCTGAGGGTCTGCCTGCTACGCTGGGGAGATCTCAAAGGCGCTACCTAACTCAGAGGTTTTTATTACTGAAAATTGCGAGGGGGGGGGGGGAAACAGATACAATAGGGAACAGATGTAACAGGTAGTCCATGTTCTCAGCAGTAAATGAGCTTGATAGATGTAACAGGTAGTCAGTGTTCTCAGCAGTAAATGAGAGCCATTGTTTTCTTGCTCCAGTGGTCACAATCGGCAGGCAAACATCTCGCTTTGGTCAGCTTGCCTCCCCACACACCTCCCCCGGGCTGGGGGTTTCAGTCCCAGTCCTTGGAAGGAGCAGAGGGGCCTTTTTAGGAGTTTCATGTCTCAGTCCTTGATGGAAAAGCTTCTCACATCTCCGTCTGTCTGTCACGGTGGTTGTAAAACAGGCAAGGGTCTTCTATGGGAGACCACCTGAAACTCAGGAGAAGTCCAGCCAGGCCGAGAGGTGGGACAGCTTCCAAAGCTGCTATTGTTGCAAACGGGGCATGGTGTCCTCTTCTTAGCATACAGCAAACACTGCTGTGGAAACAACAGCTCAAAACTGAGCTTTCAGGTCTCAGGGCCCGTGGCGTGTGACTTTTCTCCTTCAGAGCCAGATATAGACGGGGGGGTCTTCTCTTCAGTGGTCTCCCAAGGACGATCGTGAGGCAGATGAGGGAAAATTAGGAGAGACTCTCACATGACCCCGTGACTCACGATTGTCTTGAAGGGATCTTCATCAACAGGGCTCTGGGCTGTCGCTGATCAGTCTTGCTGTGCGTTGGTAGCATACCCAGAAAAGTAGAGACAGTATGACAGAGAGAGAGAAAAGAGAAAAGGAGGAAAAGAAAGGATAGGAAAAGGAAGGGGGAAAAGGGAGACAATAAACAAACATAATTAATATTGATTATCATAACAATTTTCACAAATGGTTGATTAATTAAAACAATATTATTTCTATAACAATTTCAAAAAATGGTTAAAACAAATCACAAATAATCAAAAGCAAAAGCAATAATCAAATCATAATATAAGCATTAACTTCAAAATAATTTTCTAAAACAATTCACTGAAAATCAAAAAATAATTTCACAAAATCATAAAAGGGTACTCAGGATTACTCTAAAACACATATGCTTGATTCATAATTGCTTTGTGTCAAATGTCTTGGGGATTTCCACAGTGCAGGGGACATCAGCCAAATTGTGTGCATTGACTATACACGTCAATCTTGTCAGCTGTTTCACCATCTTCTAATTCATAACGACTAGGATTGCTGATAAAATAACATCAAACAGAATTAAAATCAAAAGGATAACAATGGGATGACACACACTGTTCAAGACACCCACGGCAGTAGGAGACCACCCAAAAGTGTGTCCCACCACCTGGGCTTGGCATCTTTCTTCACTCTTTCCATGACACAATGTATCTGTCTTACATTGTGATGAACAGTCACCAGGGTCTTCTGTCTGCTTTCCTTGATCTTCTCCAGGATTTCAACCAAGTTCTGATGGAGCAGCAGTTGTCTTACCAAAGTAAGATTCATCTCAATAGGAGTAGGCATCAGCTTGTGAATCAGTGTGTAGTTGTATTGCAATAGCTAGTGAGAAGTGACTGGAGCTTCACAAGAAAAAATCACATTCTGAAATTTTAGTAAAGTTACAAGCACAGAAATTGGAATGATTTTTAGTACCTACTATAGCATTTTATATGAGCACAAAATAACAAATGGTTCTAAAGCATGTGCATCTATTGCCTATGTATATAAGAACTGTTTCAAAAGCCTCATTAGGACAAATCTAAAAATGACAGATATTTTGCTCTATGTCTTAACAAATTTCTTGAGCTATGATTACATTGCTTTCACAGATAAGCCCTTGTTGTTCTCGGGTAATACAAGATTCCAAATTAACTGTTTGCTATTTCTTACCAATTTGACGGGCCCATTCTCCATGTTCAGAAAAAATAGAGAATGGCTCCGTCGTAATTCAGTTCTAATGCTATAACAGGGAAAATCAAATGCACTGGGGCATTGTGTATGGTTAACACCAAAACTGTGGTTGTATTTAAAATGGGGTCACAGGTCAAATTTCACTAGGTTCCACCAGGATTGGAATTCTCTTTCAAAATCAGTGGCACTGTCTCAAATTATTTTCCAAATTTCAGTGGGAAAAGTGCCTTCTTCACCTTCTCTTATAATTGAAGCAGAAATTGGCTGCATCCACAGTTGTGCCTGGATACAGCTGAGAGCCAAAGAAACATTGTTTTGTGTAGCACAAAGTGCATCAATTATCAATTTGTGATCATTTACATTTACCTTCTCCCAATTTGGTAATATGTTTGATAGCAGCCACTGGTGTGTTCACAAAAGTCAATAAGAATGACTGCAGTAGTTGCTGTAATTTGATCAAATCTCTAATTGTGACAGCCAATATATTCAAGTTCAATTAATTCACATGTCATGTGTAATATCATCACCTGGTGTTACCATAAGGGGAAGGGAAAACATTGTTTCTGTTGTCCATCACTAGTGTTATCATGGTTTATCAGGTCTTCATGTCCCTCGGAGTTCTTCTGAAAAGTAAACTCAACAGACTCTGCCGTGAATAGGCAGAAAGTTAGAACAATGGAATTGTCAGAGAGGTTTTGAACAGCAGTGGTACTTCCCCTACAGCAGCAGGGAGTCCACCAAAAACAGGTTGTCCAGGGTAAGGTCCTGGGCTCTTGAAATCATCATCTGGTCCCTGTAGTGAAGGAATTATGCTTGGAGCTGTCTGGCAAAAAGCAGTGATTTTGGAACACTCATTTACCCCCCATCTATAGTAAGAGGTATGAGAAGTCCATTTAATCTTTTCACCTTCTGCCCTATCCTGCACACTTTTGACAGTAAAGTGAGAAACATTACCAGATTGAATTTCCTGTGGGTTTAGGAAAATCCCAAACCATCCCTGCATTGCTTTAACAGTATTATCTCCTGTAGTTCTTTTAAAAGCATCAGCCTGGAGCAACCCAAATATAAACATAGCATAGGACTTGGTGTTAATACAGACAAGAAAGCAATTCTATCCCTCACTTTGGAAAATGCTCCGAACAGTTAACAGTTCCCCAACCTAGGCATTGTCCTGTTTCTCTCTGTTATCAGAAGCGGGGCAGAGAGGAGGGGTTGCTTTAGTCACAGAGGCAGGTTTATTTTGGCTGCTACCCAAGCTGCCAGTTTCTTGGATTGCCCAGTTCTCCTCTACTTCCCTGGGAGCCAAGCCAACCACAACCACCCCTTCCCAGGTAGTGTACCTTTTCTCAGCATCTTTGAAACCACAGGAATAAAAACCAACAGGCTTTATCAGACCCTCGGGACCTTGTTGCCAAATGTTTACTGAAAGTTGTGAGGAGGCAAATCCCCACTCCACCTGGAAGGGGTCTATAGGATTGATAGGGTCCAGTGCCTGATGAGCTGTCACTTCAAGAATCAGCAATTGCAATGTTTCCTTCTGAGAAGAAGTACAATCCCATTTTATTCTTTTTCTCAGCAAGTCATAAAGGGAAACAAAAGGGTCATTCTGGTTACTAAGAAGTTTATCTGGTCTTTCTATAGGAGACATAGCTACTATGGTTTTCTGAAGGAGAATTGCTGTAGGTTTAAGTGTTCCTGGAAGCCCTTGAGTTAAAGAGGTCATAATTTCAGGCTTTACAGGTGATTGGATTGGAGATTCAAGACCAGGAATTAATTTATTTTCATTAATCGATTGCAGGCAGCCAGCTTTGTGAATGTTTTCCAGGAGTTGGTCGGGGGTACCAACCAAAGGGTCTCTCCTTTCCAAGGGGTTAAGCCCCCCTGCCCAATGAGCTGTGTGCTGAGTCAGGGACCATGGGACGCATCTGCTGTTGTTAGGAACACCCTATGTCCCCAGCACCCACCGGCTTCTTGTTCTGACAAAATAATTTGATCTCCCCCAGTGAGAGACACTTGACAAATGTGTTCTGTTTCAGATTTTTGAGGGAGAAGCCCATACTGCTTTGCAAGTTTTGTTAATTCAGTAGCAGTGTACGGGATTTCTTTAGTGGTTTTGTGTGGGCTAAGATCTTCATTATTGATATAGTTGCATTCTGTTTTAATTAAAGGTTTTATGTTGTTACAGCAGTGTTTCCCGCAATTTTTCATCAGGGCTAATTCTTTTTGAGGGCAATTTTGATTAATGTGAGGAGTTTCTTTCTCTTCTGTTTCTTTTGAGGAATCAGTGTTCTGTGAATTTTTAACATGTTCCTCTCTCAGGGCAGCCCGTAACAAGTTATTTACATTTCTTTCTTCATCCAATTGTTTTTGCAAAACTTCAACTAGGTTTTGCAGGGAGTCTATGATAGCATTTTCCTCACTTTTTCGCTTAAAGCGAGTTTCTATGGCTGCTGTTAGGCAGGCGCCCAAGACTGAGCAGAGGATGGTTTTATTTGTGCCCAGTTTGAATTTTGTTTCATGTTGCAAAGAAAATATTCTATCAATAATATTTTCTAAGTTAAACCAATTGCAGTTTGCCCATTCTTCTCCCCCCGGAGAAGGTGTGGCATTGTATTTAGCAAGCAGAGCATAAAATTCAGCTTTACCTTTTGCACTGAAGTTTTTAGTCATTTTGTGAGGGGACCAAAGCTACACCAGGGAGTTAACTTAAGTCACACAGCCTTTCCACTGTCCCCTTGCTTCCCTGGGAAGTTGAAGAGACAGAATCAGTCTGGAAGGCTCTGTGAGGTTGCTTCAAATTTGTCTCTTCCTTCCCAGACAGTACAGATACGCACCCACATGAACACACACACACAAATGTTTTCTTTGTGAGGGGACCAGAAACCTAGAACAGGGGAAAAGCCACTAAACCTTTGCCGGGCCGCCCCTCCCTCCCTGTGTAGGTGAAGGGACAATATCTGTCTAAAAGGCACAGCTTAATTACTTCAAGTATGCCCCTTCCCTTTTTAGACAGTCCAGGTACACAAAAATACAACAGTAAAAACAGTAACAGTTTCAAATTCAGCTCAAATACAACAGTAACAGGTTCAGATTCAACTCAAATACAACAACAGTATCAATATCAATATCAATATCAGTAACAGCATCAATATCAGGATCAGGAGAAGTATCAGTGTCAGTGTCAGTGCCGGTATCAGAGTCACCAACAGTAGTGACAGTAACAGTTTCCCCTGTTTTGCACTGAGAGATCTTTTGTGCCAATTCCAGAGACAGAGCACTCAATTTAGCATGGGATTTGCCTGCAAATCCCTCTGCCAACTGGAATCCTGTCCGTGACGCCAATTAATTGTCAGGGTCTGTCCTAGTGGACAGATGACCTGATGGTTCGTAGGAATGATCTCAGAGTGCAAAACACCAACACGGTACAAGGCGGTTTGCAGTGATAATCAAATCAAATGCAGTTTTATTGAAATAACTACAGCAAAAATGCGATAGAGGGATTAAGGGAGAGAAAAAGAGAGAGAAAGAGAGAGAGAGAGAGGGGGGATATAGCTACCAACGCAGAGACGAAGTCCTTTGGTGCAGTCCAGCCGAGGGTCCACCTGCTACGCTGGGGAGATCTCAAATGCTCTGGCTAACTCAGAGGTTTTTATTACTGAAAATTGTGAGGGGGGGGGGAAGAGATACAATAGGGAACAGATGTAACAGGTAGTCCATGTTCTCAGCAGTAAATGAGCTTGATAGATGTAACAGGTAGTCGGTGTTCTCAGCAGTAAATGAGAGCCATTGTTTTCTTGCTCCAGTGGTCACAATCTGCAGGCAAACATCTCGCTTTGGTCAGCTTACCTCCCCACACACCTCCCCCGCACTGGGGGTTTCAGTCCCAGTCCTTGGAAGGAGCAGAGGGGCCTTTTTAGGAGTTTCATGTCTCAGTCCTTGATGGAAAAGCTTCTCACATCTCCGTCTGTCTGTCACGGTGGTTGTAAAACAGGCAAGGGTCTTCTATGGGAGACCACCTGAAACTCAGGAGAAGTCCAGCCAGGCCGAGAGGTGGGACAGCTTCCAAAGCTGCTATTGTTGCAAACGGGGCATGGTGTCCTCTTCTTAGCATACAGCAAACACTGCTGTGGAAACAACAGCTCAAAACTGAGCTTTCAGGTCTCAGGGCCCGTGGCGTGTGACTTTTCTCCTTCAGAGCCAGATATAGATGGGGGGGTCTTCTCTTCAGTGGTCTCCCAAGGACGATCGTGAGGCAGATGAGGGAAAATTAGGACAGACTCTCACACAGGGCCAGCACCTCTGAGGACAGGGCGTCCTGCTCTGGGTGGTGGTGGCAACAGCATGTCCCCAGCAATAAGCTGGTAGCGCAGCCGTGGGACAACGGACACTGGCACAGAAATGAGAGATGACAGGTCTAGTTTTCCCTGCCTGAGTTATTTGACAGGTCTTGTGAAGCTGCAGAATCATCCCTGTGAAGAGAGGAGGTGGCTGGGAAATTGGGAAAACAAACAATGGGGTATGCATAAGTTTTTGTATATGCCCCATTCAGCATAGGCATTTTTAGGAAGTGATTTATTGAAGGAGTTTTGAAGCAACCATTGCATTCAAAATAGAAAGGGTCCTCTGGAGCTGAATGATCAAAAGTACATTGAGGTATTAAGTTTAACCTTAACAGCTATTGGAATTGAGGGGGAAATTGATGAAGAGATACTAAGTCAAGTATTTCCCAGGGTATGGACCTCTGTGTACCAGGGATGGAGAAAAATGCCTCCTCCATAGTAATTAAGCTTAAGGAAGGGACAACAAGTCAGAATTAGGCAGCAGTACCCCCTAAAGAATGAAGACAGGGAAGGAATCAGTCCAATAATTGAAAATTTTCTGCGGTTAGCATTATTAAAAGAATGCCAATCTGATTTCAATACTCCCATTTTACCTGCAATCTGATGAGTCAGACCGGATAGTACAGGATTTGAGGGCTGTCAATGAAGTAACAGAAGATCTGTATCCTGTGGTAGCCAATCCATATACCTTATGAACTTATTTAACACCTGAGCTAATCTGGTTAACCATTTTAGAATCAAATGATGCCTTCTTTTGCCTCCATATCCACAAAGTCAGACAGAAAATTTTTGCATTCGAATGGGAAAGCCCTAAAAGTGGGCACAAAATCCAGCTCACATGGCCCGTGCTTCCTCAGTGCTTCAAAATTTCCCCTACTCTGTTTGGGGAGCAACTTGCAAAAGATCTGGAGTTTTGGGAAGCTCCACAGGAAGAAGGAAGGCTTTTGTAGTACCTGGATGATCTTCTAGTAGCCACTCGGATGAGGGAAGCATGTCTGGCCTGGACACTAAGCCTTTTGAATTTTCTAGGACCCCAAGGACACAGAGTATCAAAGAAAAGGCACAGGCAGTGAAAGAGAAAGTAATCTACCTGGGGTACCAGGTGAGTGCTGGGCAACGGACATTAGGGCAGGCTCGCAAGGAGCCATATGCCAAACCCCAAAACCCCAGACAATAAAGGAACTCCAAACCTTCTTAGGCATGGCAGGGTGGTGCCGGCTGTGGGTTTATACTTATGGACTGCTCGTAAGACTCCTCTATGCTCTTATTGCCAGTGGAAACAGAGATCTCCAGTGGACAAAGGAAGGCACACGGGCCTTTCACCAGCTAAAGAGTGCCCTCATGTCAGCTCCAGCTTTGGGACTTCCAGATGTAAGTGAACCATTCTTTCTGGTTTTCCCATGAAAGACAGGGCATTGCCCTGGGAATATTGGCTCAGGACTTGGGTCCATATCAGAGGGCTGTTGCTTACCTCTCCAAGCAGCTAGATGCATCAGCAAAAGGATGGCCAGGTTGCCTCAGAGCTGTAGCAGCAGTCATGCTGAATATTCAAGAGGCACGCAAGTTTACCCTGGGACAAAAATGGCTGTCCTAGTGTCCCACACAGTGCCCGCAGTACTGGAAGCAAAGGGTGGCCTCTGGCTTTCACCACAGAAGTTTCTGAAATACCAGGCCATCATGGTAGAGCAAGATGATGTAGAGATCGTGGTGACTAATATTGTCAACCCAGCTTCTTTTCTCAGTGGAAATCAAGGAGAAGCAGTACACCACGATTGCCTGGAGACCATTGAAGCTACTTACTCCAGATGCCCAGAATTTTAAAGACACTCGTCTAGACGATACAGAGACCTGGTTCACTGATGGCAGTAGTAGCCATGTTGCCAGTGGAAAGCAACATGCTGGATACACAGTGACTGCCTGCAGAGAAGTAATAGAATCCAAGCCCTTACCGACAGGCTCCTCTGCGCAGAAGGCCGCGATAATTGCCCTGACCCGTGCCTTGGAAATGGCAAAAGGAAAGAGAATAAACATCTATACAGACTCAAGGTATGCATTCAGAGTTGTGCATGCACATGGAGCCATCTGGAACGAGAGGGGACTGCTAACCTCACAAAAAGAAGAGACAATGCAGCTGCTGGAAGCAGTTCAGCTGCCTGAAAAGGCATATTAAGGCACACCATAGAAAGAGCTCAGAACTGGAAGAAGGAAATGAGCTAGTGGATGGAGAGGCAAATAAAGCAGCAAAAAGTGGAGTAATTATGGACAGATTTCCCTCAAAAGTAAGCCAAAATATAATAGTACTAACCAAAAGAGACATGCAACCACAAGGGGTGGGCTGCCGTTGAAAGACAGCCAATAATCCCTTCCCATTTTTGTGATCACTAGTGAAAGAAGAGCACCAGAAAACACACTGGGGCCTAACTACTTAAAAGCTTTTATAAAGTGTGGCTCCTTTCCCAGAATGACCAAGGCTGCCAGTGATACAGAGTGCATCAAAATAAAGTGTTGACTTTTAAGTAGTAGTTTCCACAGGCTTTCTAAATGAATATCTGATTGAAAGAATCATTGCCAAGAATTAATCTGCCACTATTACTCAGGTAAACCAACAGTGAGATCCTTGCCTCCAGACTAACATCAAAAATACCCCCAGGCCGAAACTCGGTCAAATTAAGAGAGGCCATGGGCCTGGACAGCTGTGGCAAATTAACTTTTCAGAACTCCCAGAGAAAGGGGGGTATCTGTATTTATTAGTATTGACAGATACATTTTCAGGCTAGCCAGAAGCATTCCCCACCAGAACTGTCAAAGCTCTAGAGGTGACCATGGTATTATTACAAGAAATAATACCATGCTTCAGAGCTCCAGCCACAATCCTCGGATAGAGGATCACATTTCATTTCCAAAAGAGTGCCACCGATTAGTAGCCACCTGGGCATAGATTCATAGATTGAGAACTTCACACTCCATACCACCCGCAATCAAGCAGCCAGGTGGAGAAAATGAATCATTTGATTAAGCAGCAGATTGTAAGACTGGGGCAGGATGTTAATCTGCCCTGGCCCCAGGCTCTTCCACTGGCACTGCTGCGAATTCAGACTAAACCACGAGCTAAAGAAAAGCTGAGTCCTTTTGAAATGCTTTATGGAAGACCATATGGAATACGAAAGAGAATGTCCACCCACATTGGAGAGATAACCCTGGCCACCTGCATGGTGGCTTTAAGCAAACAGCTCAGAGAAATTGAAAAACACGTGGCTAGAACTCGGAGCAAAGAGCTAGACAGACCAGTACATAACATACAGTCTAGAGATTATGTATATGTTAAGCCTCTTGCAGAAAAGACTTTGGATGCACAGTGAGAGAGATCACTGCAAGTGCTTCTCATCACCTTCTCTGCAATCCAGACCAAGGAGTAGAATGCCTGGATCCATCACTCTCGAGTGAAGAAAGCCCCAGGAGCCCCTTAGAGAGGGACATCAAGAAACAATGAACTGAGATTAAAACTTACTCAGGCAAAATGAGTATATTGCAGCCAGGGGTAGTTTGTAATTTCAATTACAGAATTGATTTGTATGTAATTATAACTGGAGTCTTAGAATTAGAGAGTACCTCTATCCAAAGCAATGCTGAATGGCCTTGGTCCCAAGCTTTCAATCTGTATACTGGATCCATGGGAGAACTTTCTAAGATAAAAGAGCTAGACCTGTCCACTGTAGTAATTCATGAAGATCAGGTATATGAGGAGCAAGAGTGGCAAGAACGAGAACTGTGGACACTTCAGGAGATCAAGAGAGAAGAAATCAAAATAGAGTGCTAGGTTGTCAATGAGACGGCTAATGAGAAACCAGATGAAATTAGTGTCTCAACCTCCCCGTATACAGGCACCAAGAAGTTTGTGATAGCCCAAGTGAATCAGACTGTTGGTGTAATTTCTCCTTGATACAGCCTGTAGAAGTGACCTGCCTTTAAGCTCGAGATGCTATAAAGCTCTCATTTAAATTTTAAATCAACACTGCACTTTTTACAATGGCAGGACCTTATACAACCCACATTAGTAATCAAATAGTTCAGACCCAACCCAAACTTGAACCTGAAGTGTGAGAAACAGGCCCCTACGTAGGGAAGAATGTAAGTGAAAACAACTGTTGTTCAATCCAGAATGGTCTCTCAAACGTGTTGAGTTGCTAGTGCAAATTAACATCTCAAAAATCCAACCAGCCTGCTCCTCTTTCCTAAGAACATCCTTTGAGGGCTGCACAAGGTGGTTACAAAGACAGATATAGCTCAGGAGCAGAATAAGAAATTATCTAAGTTGGATGTTAGGGAATGGATTGAGAGTTTTAAATGGAATTGATTCAGAAATACTGATGAATAAGCTGGCCACTGCAGCAGGTGACCTAGCAAAATTGAAGCAGCCTTAACAGTCAGCTCTATTGGCATTAGGAACTAGCCAGTGGCAGGTTTCCAAAGTACTGCCAAAGTGGGAAAAGGCTGGGAGCCAAGACCACAGGGTAATATTAGAAGCACTTGGTACAGTTGGAAATAATGTGTCTTTAGCTTTCAGTTGTATACAAGCACAGTTATAGATGTAGGCAACAGCAGCTCTGATCATACGGGAAGGGGGTGAAGGTAATTTTCCAGCTGAAATTTGGGAAGTTGTCTGGGATAATGTGATTGATTTTGTAAAGAAGTTTCAATCCTGGTGGACTATAGTAAATTTCACCTATGATCCTGCTTCTAATGTGGCCACTGCCTTTCTCCTTACCATACGTAATGCCACTGTTTATGTTATCCGCCTCATCACTGCACTGGGATTAAATAATGAAAAAACAGTGCTCTACCCTTCAGAACATAGGGTGTGGGCTGGAAAGGTGAATGAAAAGAGGCAAACAGTAAAGTTAGAATCCTGCATTACTAGAGAACAACTGGGATTCATTTGTGAAAGCAATACAATTAATGCCCAAATGTGTGTCTAGACACTGAACAGAGTATTTGCCACTTTGAGATTCATGCAGTCACTGATCAGAAAACTGTGCTCATATATACTAGTAAAAGTTATGTGTGCCTGAGAACTGCTTGTGCTGCTGTAAAAATTGATAACAACAATATTATTTTGTCTAGAAGAAATAATTTTAATTTTTGTATTTGCAATGTTGTTAAGATTATCGGGTGTGAATTTTTGTACATGGCCCCCGTGACATCCCACCAGTTGATTAAAACCAATTACACAATGTAACACAGACTATCACCAACTCCTGTTGGGATGGAATAATAACCAGAATTCTGCAAAGAGTAAAGCAAACTGCAGATCATCACTGGTGGAATGTGATCTTTGGGTGGTCACCAACTGACAATGGAATCCTTAATAAAATGTGTCATCCCATTGTAGTTTTGTTAATATTAGCTGGAATAAGCTAATTTTAGGGTTATCCATTATACTGCTAATGTGATATTGGAGAATACTACAGCAAACAGCTGTGTTAACCTCCTCATCAAACGTACATGGTAAAGCATTAAGAGACACTTATTGTCATAGGGATTTGCATTAGATAAAAGAATTTACTTATTTTCTAGGAAAGGGGGGAAAAGAGACAGACTAGAAATTTTCCAGAGTAGAAATCCATTTTGATTTAGGTGAAATGTACATCTTTGAGTTAAGTCTGTAGTTGGAAAACATAGCTGTTTAGTCTGACTGGTAAAAAGCCTAGGCTCAGAGAAACTGCTTCAGTCAAGGACAGAGATAAGGGGCTGGCAGGGGACACAGAGACAGAGGAACTGCTATGAGAACAGGCCAACCTGACCTGGGAATTCTTCCTGATAAAGATTAACTAGCGGTAAATGTCACACCAAATTTGTAAAAATGAATATGTAGGAACCTATCGTAAAATTGGATGCATATCTATTTGAGAGGGTGATAAAAAAGGATCTGGAGTTCCCAGAGGTATGCATGCCTTTTAAGGAGAGGAATCTCCACATGCATCCAGCACAGTAATAAACATACCAACTTTACAACTTTCACAAAGTTGTGGAGTTGCGTTTATCTCCGCAAAAGAGGCCCCGGTGTCAGCTGGCTCACAGAGACCCTCCTGCACAGCAGGAGATGCCCACTGTGCTCAAAGTTTGCCTCTGAAGACTGAGAGATGAGCTGGTAAGAAATCCCGGAAATTATCAGTGAAAGGGCTTTAAGTCTGTTGTTGTCACTAGGTAAAAATCTCCAGTGGGAAAAGAGCCTCTCCAGTACACTGGGTGTCTTGTGATGACTTAGTTCATCTAAGAGAAATGATCACCAATTAAATGCAGTTTTATTTTTTATTCGGCAAGCATAAAAGTGTTCCAAAATTTTCAGAATTCTAAAACTACTTTGAAAAATCCAAAACTACAATAGGAAAAGGGAAGAAATATTTAGGGATATTTTTCTACAAAAAATGTTTCTAAATATTTCTAAAATCTTCTGCTGTGTATAAATGTAAAACAAAGACAAAATGGGGTTGCTTTGTCTCAGGAGCCCCATGCTCAGCTGCTGCCTGCCCAGCCCTGGCAGTGCCCAGACAAGCAGCTCCGCCAGAGCTGGTGGTAGCACAGACACACCTGAGCTGAACCCCAAAGATGTTGCCAGGCTCAGGCCCCTCCCTGGTAGGAGGGCTGCACCTCCTGGCCTGGCTGGACACCAGGGGCAGCACCTTTGGGGACAGAGGCTCCTGCTCTGGGTGGTGATACCAACAAGCTGTCCCTAGCAATGAGCTGGTAATGCAGCCGTGGAAGGGACAACAGACACGGGCACGGAGATGCGAGATGACAGGACCAGTTCCCCCTGGCTGAGGTATTTGGCCAGTCTTGTGAATCTGCAGAGGCATCCCTGTGGAGAGAGGAGGTGGCTGAGGCCTCAGCTGCCAGTGGCACACAGGGAGCCTCCTGCACAGCAGGGCCCAGAGCTGGCAAGGCTCCCCAGCTTCTCTGGACAATCACAGACTGGCAACAACCCCACAGCAGCCTCTCTGGGAACATTTCCTGTATACAACATTAGACTTTTAAAAGAAGCTGTTTGAGGGAAAGGTGAACAAAACACTCACCCTTTTCTCCTCCAGCAAGTCCAAATTTGGACACAGCATAAGATGAAAATAAGCTCCAAAAAAAGCAGGCCTGCTATTAATCCTATGCAGAAACCCCATCCAGGGCCCTCCTGGGAATCCAGAACACGTGTGGTGGGGCTGGCTGCACCTGTGGGAGCAATGGGGAGCGTCAGCCCGTGCTGTGCTGCGCTGCTGAGCTGGCAGCACGGTGGATGCGGGCAGGACGTTCTCCGTTTCCCCCAGAGCTGGGGCCTGCAGGCACCTTGCCGCCCCTTGGCACAGGCTGTGCCACCCAACAAAGCCCAGCAGGCCGGGAGGAGAGCCCGGGGCCAGCACAGCTGCTTGGGCAGTGGCTGCTTGGAGGGACACGGGCCAAAGCCATCCCTGAGCAGCCACTGCCAGCCCTGGCCCTCCCTGCCCCGTGACAGCTCCCCCAGCCCCAGGGCACAGAGTCAGGCCCTGTCAGGACCCAGTGCAGCCCCTGCCCAGTTGGGAGCCAAGGCTGGCTCTGGCCCTGGGCTCGCAGCAGGGCTCCCGCTCGGGGCTGCTCCTGTGCCTTGGGCCTATGGGCACTCAGGGCCAGCTCCGGAGCAGCTGCAGCGGGAGGGACATTGGTGCACGGGTCCCCTGTCCCTGGGGCCGTGAACGAGCTCCAGAGGCCTCCAAGGCTCCAGAGGTGCCTCCATCTTTGGCTGCTGCTGGGCCATACAAGGGCAGGACCTGGGGGAAAGAGCTGCCACCACACAGCCCTGCTAAATGGCTGACAGTGGCAGAGCAATTACCTCCTGTGCCTGGGCCCATGTCTGGCATCTCCTCCTTTCCTGCAGCAGGGGCTGCCAGTCGGCCTCTGCTTGCTTGGGGAAACACTGCCTTCTGTCCTGCCTTTTGCTCCATCACTTGAAAAAGGAAAAAGTTCAGCTGGATCAGATGGAACAATTTCGGATTTCTTTTGGTGGCATCTTTAGGACATCAGGCTTATCAAAATGGAGATAAGATTCAAAACCATCTGGCCTTTTGGGGCTGGGCCAGGGCCCACCTTCCTCCAAATAGCTGCCAGGCCTGAGCAGAAGGTGTGAGGGGATCGCGCAGGGCGAGGGCACACACGTGCATGGCTCTGTCCTGGCACCTGCAGCGATGCCCCCTTGGCCGAGCTTTGGGCTCTGAGCTGGCAGCTCTCCCAGGGGAAAGGCCTTGACCTACCCTCACCATCTCCCAGAGGCTCAGTCCTGAACGTGGGTTGGGAAGCCAGACCACCTTCACCAACAGGTTCAGCTGCAAAGAAAGGGAGGACAGAACAGCACCTGTGTCACTGTAGGAGATCCTCAGGCTGCAGGAAAGGCTCAGCCCCGGGGCACAGCTCTGGGCCTGGCCCCTTCCCTCTCTTCTCCTCTCCGTGGCTGCACAGAGCACACAGAAGGACACACTGACATTGCACACAGAAGAAGGATGGACAGCTAAATGCTCCTTCCTCCCACTGACAGTCATCCTGTGGGATCCCTCAGGGCTCCAGAAGGGAGCAGGGCAAAGTTTCCAGAACTGAACAACCTTTAGAGGAACTTAAAGGAAATGCCATATGAGTGAGCTTTTGCCACACAGACACTGATTATTCTGTCAGGAAAGGTACGTTGAGAACTTGTCTCCAGCATCTGACAACATCTTCAAACCACCATTTACCATCATTTCCAAATAATCCAAGTCATGATCCCAATCTAGAAGGGAGCAGAGATTCTACGGAACCATTTCCATGATGTGCTGGGATCCCCTTCTGACTTGGGGAATTGGGCACTGCAAGGGGGTGGGGTAAGGCTGTGGGAGCCTGTGGCTCCTGATCACTCTCCAGACACTTTGGAGTCCCTGTGCAACATCCCTGGAGGGGCAGCTGGGGCAGCCCAGGGCCCTGGGGCTCTCTCGCTGCCACACAGGAAACCCACACTAAATGCTCGGGGAAATCTGCAGTGCCACAGCTATTGCTCCCAACCTCTGTCCCGCCCTCCTGTTTGCCAACCTGCCCAAGAAACAGCTTCCCCAGGCCAAGGGCACATAGCCAAGCTCTGTCAGGACCCAGTGGAGCCTTGCTCTCCCCCTCTGCCCTTTCCCCACCATGGGCACCCCTTGCAGCCGCTCCCAGGTTTCGGGACGTGTCTCCCACGGAGGGAGCCCAGCAGGACAGCTCAGTACCCGAGTGCCCTGAGCCTGCTCGGGACAATTCCTCTGGGCTGTGCCCGTCTTGTCCGGGCTGTGCCCACAGTGCCAAGGAGCAGAGAGGGCAGCTCAAGCCTCAGCAGGGCTCAGGCCCAGAGGCACAGCAATTACCTCCTGTGGCTGTGCCTGGCATCGCCTCCCTTCCTGCAGGAAATGCCACCTTCCACAGAGCCTCTCTGTCCATCCCTTGAGAAAGGAAGAGGCTTGGTGGGACGCAATCATTGCACATCCAGGTGGTGACCTCCTCAGGAGGCAATACTTGTCCACAACATGGATAAGAATCAGGAAAATCCTGATCCCCACAGGTCTTTGGGGCTTCCTATGGCCCTCCCTCTGCCAAGCAGCCACACCTCAGGATTTGCTCAGACACTGGGAAAATGCAGGGGATCCATGGTGAAGTTTGGGCTCTCTGTCAGTTGATGCCCAATGCCTTCCTGCAGAGGCTGGGGAGAAGCTGCAGCCAGACCAGGCTGGCAAACAGCCCTGCAGGGCGTGGAAGCAGCAGCGGGGCAGCAAGGCTGCCATGGATCCCTTCCCGCTGTGTCGGGCACGGCGTGTCCAGATGTGCAGCCAAAGCCCCCTGCTGCTGAGCCCCAGGACAAGGCTGAGGGAATTGCTCTCACCATTCTCTTTGTGCAGTTCCTCCACCATTTGTTTAAGGATGTTATTTGGCTCATCGGCTTCCTTGTGCCCTGTGGCTTTCTTCTTCCCTCTCAGAGGACCTTAAGAGAAAGTGGTTCCATTTCCTATGAATGGATCCCACAGAAGAAGGGCTCAACCTCTGGGGTCAGCTGAGACACACTACTCACCCCTGCGATGAGAGCCTGGCTTTGGTGAAGGAACCAGCAAAGGAACAGGAAAAGTCCTCCCTGCAGACGCATCTGTAACACAACAGCCACAGAAGCTTCTGTAACCAGGTTCCTGCCAGGTTGTCAACAATTATTCCGTGGTGGGACAATGAGAACAAACCTGTACGAGGCTCCAAAGGCTTCAAAACTTCATTTAGCCAATCTAATGGAGAAATCTTCCTAGCAAGCTCATCTAGAACAGAGCAGAGATGAGTACATTTTTCAGGGCATGCTGGGATCCCCGTCTGCCTCTGGGAAATGGGCACTGCAAGGGGGTCGGGTAAGGCTGTGGGAGCCAGATGTCAATGGACAAGGCCAAAGCTGCACAGGGGCCTGGCGAGCTCTGGGCAGGCTCCTGGTCACCCTGCACCCTCTTTCCATGCCCTGTGCGACACCCTTGGTGAGGTGGCTGAAGCAGCCCAGGGCCCTCGGTGCTCTCACTCCCACAGCTGCAACTCTTGCTAAAGCCCTGGGGAAAGCTGCAGCAGGCAGTGCCACACTATCCCCCTGTCCCTCTGACTCTCCTGCCCTTTCTCCTGCCTTTCCCACCTTCTTCTATCTCTCCATCTCTCTTTGCCTTGGGACCCCTTCCCCATCCCAAGGGCACATAGCCAAGCTCTGTCAGGACCAAGTGGAGCCTTGCTCTCCCCCTCTGCCCTTTCCCCACCATGGGCACCCCGTGCAGCCGCTCCCAGGTTTGGGGACGTGTCTCCCACGGAGGGAGCCCAGCAGGACAGCTCAGTACCCGAGTGCCCTGAGCCTGCTCGGGACAATTCCTCTGGGCTGTGCCCGTCTTGTCCGGGCTGTGCCCGCAGTGCCAAGCAGCAGAGAGGGCAGCTCAAGCCTCAGCAGGGCTCAGGCCCAGAGGCACAGCAATTACCTCCTGTGGCTGTGCCTGGCATCGCGTCCCTTCCTGCAGCAGAGGCTGTCAATGAGCCACTGCTTCCTCCGGGAAACTGCGCCTTCATCACAGCCTCTCCATCTGCTTCTGGAGAAAGGATTAGGTACAGCTGGGTCAGGTGGGGTTGTTCCTCTTTGAGGATGGGGAAACTTCAAGAGGCAATGCTGGTCAAAGACATGGTTAAGAAGCAAGAAATCCCTAAACAATTTTTGGTGAAGCCAACGCCCTCTGTACTCCAAACAGCTGCCCCTTCTGATTTGACTGGCGACAGGGGAATCGCAGGGGATCTGAGGTCCGTGCTGCTGTTTGGTCTGCCTGTCAGCTGATGCCCAATGCCTTCCTGCAGAGGCTGGGGAGAAGCTGCAGCCAGGCCAGGCTGGCAAACAGCCCTGCAGGGCGTGGAAGCAGCAGCGGGGCAGCGAGGCTGCCATGGATCCCTTCCCGCTGTGCTGGGCATGGCGTGTCCAGATGTGCAGCCAAAGCCCTCGGCTGCTGAGCCCCAGGACAAGGCTGAGGGAAATACACCCACCTTTTCCTGCCTGCTGCATTTCCTTTGTCCTTTGCCTCATGTATTCAGATGGCTCATGAGCTTTCTTCTCTGTTGTAGATTTGTACTTTCCTGTTGGAGGACCTTCAAAAAACATGGTTTGATTTCCTATGAATGGATATCACAAAAGCAGAACTCAGCCTGTGGGGTCAGCAGGGACACACTACTCACCCCTGCGATGACAGCCTGGCTTCGGTGAAGGAACCAGCAAAGGAACAGGAAAAGTCCTCCCTGCAGACGCATCTGTAACACAACAGCCACAGAAGCTTCTGTAACCAGGTTCCTGCTAGGTTGTCAACAATTATTCCGTGGTGGGACAATGAGAACATACCTGCAGGAGGTTCCAAAGGCTTCAAAACATTATGCCGCCCATCTAATGGGGAAGCCTTTCCAGACACCTCATCTGAAACAGAGCACAGATGAGAACATTTTTCAGGGCACGCTGAGATCCCCGTCTGCTTCTGGAAAATGGGCACTGCAAGGAGTTTAGGTAAGGCTGTGGGAGCCAGATGTCAATGGACAAGGCCAAAGCTGCACAGGGGCCTGGCGAGCTCTGGGCAGGCTCCTGGTCACTCTGCACCCTCTTTCCATGCCCTGTGCAACATCCCTGGTGGGGCGGCTGAAGCAGCTCAGGGCCCTGGGTGCTCTCACTCCCACAGCTGCAACTCTTGCTAAAGCCCTGGGGAAAGCTGCAGCAGGCAGTGCCACAGCTATGCCCCTGTCCCTCTGACTCTCCTGCCCTTTCTCCTGCCTTTCCCACCTTCTTCTATCTCTCCATCTCTCTTTGCCTTGGGACCCCTTCCCCATCCCAAGGGCACGTGGCCAGGCCCTTTCAAGACCCAGTGGAGCCTTGCTCTCCCCCTCTGCCCTTTCCCCACCGTGGGCACCCCGTGCAGCCGCTCCCAGGTTTGGGGACGTGTCTCCCACGGAGGGAGCCCAGCAGGACAGCTCAGTACCCGAGTGCCCTGAGCCTGCTCGGGACAATTCCTCTGGGCTGTGCCCGTCTTGTCCGGGCTGTGCCCACAGTGCCAAGCAGCAGAGAGGGCAGCTCAAGCCTCAGCAGGGCTCAGGCCCAGAGGCACAGCAATTACCTCCTGTGGCTGTGCCTGGCATGGCCTCTCTTCCTGCAGCAGATGCTGTCAGTGAGCCACAGCTTCCTCCCGGAAATGCACCGCCTTTCTTCTGCACAGCCTCTCCATCTGCTTCTGGAGAAAGGATTAGGTACAGCTGGATTAGATAGTGCTGTTCCCCATTGAGGATGGGTAATCTTCAAGAGGCAATGCTTGTCAAAGACATGGTTAAGAATGGTTAGGAAATCCCTATAAAATTTTTGTTTAGGCCAGGGCCTTCTGTACTCCAAACAGCTGCCCCTTCTGATTTGCCTGGAGATGGGAAATTGCAGGGGATGTGAGGTGCATTGTGCAGTTTGGTCTGCCTGGCAGCTGATGCCCAATGCCTTCCTGCAGAGGCTGGGGAGAAGCTGCAGCCAGGCCAGGCTGGCAAACAGCCCTGCAGGGCGTGGAAGCAGCAGCGGGGCAGCGAGGCTGCCATGGATCCCTTCCTGCTGTGCAGGGCATGGCGTGTCCAGATGTGCAGCCACAGCCCCCGGCTGCTGAGCCCCAGGATAAGGCTGAGGGAAATGCACCCACCTTGTCCTGCCTGCTGCATTTCCTTCGTCCTTTGCCTCATGTGTTCAGATAACTCATGGGCTTTCTTCTGTCCTGCAGCTTTGTTCTTTCCTTTTAGAGGACCTTAGAAAAACATGTTTCCTTTTCCCATTAATGGATCCCACAGAAGCAGGGCTCAGCCTGTGGGGTCAACAGGGACATGCTACTCACCCCTGAGATGGGAGGCAGGCTTCTGTGTAGGAATGAGGGAAGGATCAGGAAGAGTCCTCCCTGCAGGCACATCTGTAACACAACAGCCACAGAAGCTTCTGCCACCTCTACTCAGCTGCACGGGCACCACTGAGCCGCAGGAGCGGTGAGGGGATCGCGCAGGGCGAGGGCACACACGTGCATGGCTCTGTCCTCGCACCTGCAGCGATGCCCCCCTGGCCGAGCTTTGGGCTCTGAGCTGGCAGCTCTCCCAGGGGAAAGGCCTTGACCTACCCTCACCATCTCCCAGAGGCTCAGTCATGGATATGGGTTGGGAAGCAAGATCACCTTCACCAACAGGTTCAGCTGCAAAGAAAGGCAGGACAGAACAGCACCCGTGGCACTGTAGGAGATCCTCAGGCTGCAGGAAAGGCTCAGCCCCGGGGCACAGCCCTGGGCCCAGCCCCTTCCCTCTCTGCTTTTCTCTGTGACTGCACAGACCGCACGGAAGGACACAGTGGCATTGCACATGGGAGGAGGATGGACAGCTAAATGCTCCTTCCTCCCACTGACAGTCATCCTGTGCGATCACTCAGGGCTCCAGAAAGGAGCAGGGCAAGGTTTTCAGAACCCTTCTGCCCTGACTTAAGCTCGAACGAAAATGGCAGATGAACGAGCTCTTGCCACTTGGATACTGATTAATATGTCACTAGAAAGGGAAATTCAGAACTTACCTCCAGCATTCTTCAAGACATTCGTAATATCATTCAACAACAATTCTAAATCATCAAAGTCACGATCCAATTCTAGAAGGGAGCAAAGACCAGACCCATTTCCATGATGCACTGGCATCCCCTTCTCCCTCCGGGAACTGGGCACTGCAAGGGGGTCAGGAAAGTCCGTGGGGGCCAGGTGTGAATGGACAAGGCCAGAACTGCCAGAGCTGCACAGGGGCCTGGGGAGCTCTGGGCTGGCTCCTGGTCACTCTCCACCCTCTTTGCAGGCCCTGTGACACATCCCTGGGGAGGAAACAGGGCCAGCCAAGGGCCCGTGGGGGCTGTCTCCCTCCCCCAGAGGAAACCCTCCCTAAAGGCCTGGGGAAAACCATCCCCAGCACTTCCCGGGGAGCAGGGAGCGCTGTCCCGGGAAAGGGGAGCCAGGCTGCCGGCTCACCTGCTCGCTGCGCTTGCAGCGGAGCAGCCTGGGCAGCCCTGGCAGGCAGGGCCACGGCCAGGAGGAGCAGGAGGAAGAGGCGCAGAGCAAGGGCCATGCTGCCTTGCCCTCTGCCAGTCCCGCAGCTCTTGCTGCCACCGCTGTCCTGACACCGCTGTCCCAATGTCAGCACCACTGCTGCCACCGCCGCTGCTGCTGCCGCAACAGTTGTGCTCAAGGACTGACTGCTCGCTCCTTGTGCTGCTGTGCAACCACGGGGCTCTGCCACCTCTGTGACCTCAGAGCCTGCTGTGACCTCATGGCCAGGGTGGAGGTGTGTGGGGAGTGGGATCTGCCTTCTTTGGCAGGGAGCTCATCCTGCCCAGCTGCCCTGTCCAAGGGCTGTGACACAGTCCCAGCCCAGCTGATCTCACAGGCTGGGCCATGAAGGGATGGAGAGCAGCCCTGCCAAGATGGACTTGGGGGTGCTGCAAGATGAGAGGCTGCACATGAGCCAGCCATGTGCATCCAAAGGAGAGTGCCCAGCAGCTTGAAGGAGGTGATACCACCCCTCTGCTCTGGTGAGACCCCACCTGGAGTACAGTGGAAGAGGTTTTACATCGACCTCTGTGAGTCATTGAGAAGTTTGACATGAAAATCCATGTTTACCCCTGAAAGAATTTTGTACCAAGGTTGTTGACATAGAAACCAAAAAAGAAAGGAGGATAAATAAGTGAAAGTTGTAACTGCTTATTTCAAGAAGCACTTTGCTTGTCGCTCATGACCAGTGAGTAAAGTGTAAACTTATGAGCTTTGTAAGAATGTAGAACAAGCATGCATGCTAGAATAAAAACAGTGTTTGAAGCCTTCTGTAAATGGAGTGTGTTGCTTTGTACTGTCTCCGTCTCTACCGCGACAGAGTAATGCATCCATCTCTGGGCTCCCCACACAGGAAGGCCATAGTCCTGTTGGATCTAGTCCAGAGGAGGGACAAATTGCTCTGAGGGCTGGAGCCCTTCTGCTTTGGAGACAGGCTGGGAGAGCTGGTGGCATTCAGCCTGGAAGAGAGCAGACTCCAGGGAGACCTGATTGCTGCCTTTCAGTTCCTTAAGGGGGCTTGTAAAAGAGATGGGACAGCACTTTTAGTAGAGCCTTTTGTGAGCAGACCAAGAGGGAATGCTTTTAATCTAAAAGATGGTCAATTCAGACTGGACAAAAGAAACCCATTTTTTACACTAGGTCTGGAAGGCCTGGCACAGGTTGCCCAGAGAGGTGGACATCCATCCCTGCAGACATTCAAGCTCATGCTCTCAGCAACCTGACCTACTTAAAGGTGTCCCTGCTCACTGCAGGGCATTGGACTAGATGGCCTTTAAATGTCCCTTCCAAGCCAAGCCATTCTGTGCTCCTGGGCACCATCAAAGCAGTGCTGGATTAGTGCTGGGGTGATTATGTGGCACCTGTATTTTGGTAGTTGTGTCCTTTAGCAATTGGCCCTGAGAGCATTCATGGGCTGGGCAGGGAAGTCTGCAAATAACAGACAGTGTGCTCTAGGAGTGTTGCAGTGTGATTTCATGGTTTACCCCAAAACCCCGGGTTTCTCCCCTGAAGATTCCCTCCCAGGTGTGTCCATCATCCCTCCTTTCCCCAGTCTTACCGCTGCCGAGCACTGTCTCTTAATCCTGCAATTCCAGAACGTCATTGAGTGATTGGCAGATTTAAAAGATGCCCTCTACCTTTGTGGGGGGGGGGGCATTGGGCCATCCATGCATCCATGTGTCATTTGTCCCTTGAGATCTCCTCTCCTGTCCCAGGTTGGTGGGCTCCCTATCCCTTCCCTCCTCCCCTCCCTCGGGTAAAAGGTCGAGTAACCATGCGGTCCAGGAGTTCCATTGGAGCAGTTGCTGGATTCAGTGGCCTGTGGGCCAGAATAAAGCTCTGGATTAAAACCCTCCATTAGAACCGACTCCTTTCCTTCACTACCGCCTTAAAGCTTCTCTGGCAGAGGGAAGCCTGAGGAGCAGACTCTCCGGGGGAGGAAGCTCAATCCCAATGGCACCGGAGTCCCGGCATGTCCCCATGCACTTGTCCCCATGCGCCCAGCTGCAAATCCAGCTGACCGCAAGTGTCTCTGGGGTGGAACACCACAGTTGCTGCTATTTGGTTCAGCTGCGGGGGCCAGACAAGCCAAGGCACGTCCCGTCAGCAATGTAATATATGTTAGAAATAATTCATGCTATTAAAGATTGTATTTTATAAACATTGTGAAATCCAAACCAGTCTCTGACCGCAGGCAGCCCAAGAAGCAGAGATCTATTCAAACTCTGAAATTCCTGAAGGAGGCAGCATAACGATTGGCATTTTAGCCTGAGAATAGACGCACCCAGGGCGATGATCACCGCCATCCTGAGCCATCAGAAGGTGCCTAAGAGTGATCATCACCCTGTTTATAACATCCATCAAGACAGCCAGATTTGCCAGGAACATGCATGTGAATACATGACTTCCCTGAACTCGATCAACGCTGGCTATCAGCCAGGAGACAGCCTTTGTCCGGCTCTGCACAGTGAAACAGCGAACTATGAATATGCAGAGTTAGAAAAGAACTTGAACTCCTTCACCTCTGGCACAATAAACTGTATAAAACATCCTTGCTAGAGGCGGCTCTTGTGAACGAGGGGGAATCTGATGTGATAGAGGTTAGATCCAGGTTCACCCAGCGCTGAACCCAGGCTCAACGCTGTCTCTTTCGCTGTGGTGGTTTTGAGGACCGTATTTTGGTTGCGGAAAAGTTAAATAAATATTTCCACATTTTTTGATAATTTGACTTTCAATTGATCATTGATAACAATTAGGGCCACCCTGATCTGATTTGAATTTTGGGTTCGGGCACCCCTTTCCTGTCAGGAGGCTCCCTGCTGATTTCAGCGGGGTGACGGGTTTGGGAGTTCACGAAACCAATCTGTGGGAATCCACAAAAATTAAAGGCTTTTGGGAAAGCTGCAAAAGGCAGGCCTCAGAGACAGTAGAACTGTGATTAGACCTAAGCAGCAGTCACTAGATAGGTCAGCAGAAAAATTATTTGAAAAGTAGAAAGGCAAGGACAAATAGAACAATGGTCTGTGTATTAACGCTTGTCTAGAATAACTCTCGAAGCTACAGAAAAGTTTATCTAACAATATATCAGGAAGTTTAAGCTTAATAATGGAGCTCTGTGCATTGTGTTTTCAGGCTTACAAGTAGGTATTGTATCAGAAATAAGCAAGCATTGTCTTAACCAAAGGTAGGTGTGCTTATAGTGGTTGGATAGAACTACTGTCAATATGCTTTTGCTTTGTGTGATTGGTCAAAAAACATATACAGTAAGTTGTATTATTAAGTTCTTTGTCTGCTGCCTGGGATGTGAGCTGGTGGCATCTTCCCATTGTCATAACCATGTAATGAGACTGATGTTGAAAAATGAAACAGCTCAAGGCATGTTCCACAGCAGTCCTGTCCCGTTTGTGATTTGTACACAGCCCCTAGCCGGCGATACCAATCAAATACCAAACCGAAGCCAGAACCACAGCCAAAGATGGATAAAATGAGCCCAGAGCTCTTGGAAATTCGGAACGATCCGAAGAGGGATCTCCGAGGCTGTGGTGCTTTTTCTTCACTCAGAAAATTGACGTGCACAAGGAATCCACCTGGGAAAAGGAACCGTGAGTACCATGTGGTTGAGCGGGGTGTGATTGAGCGTGTGTGAGACGTGATTTTATCATGAAGCAAGTGTGGATACCACGATTGCAGTTCCCCTCTCCCGCGGGGAAAGTGGTTGGTGAAAGGGGAAGCAAGTGCTTTTTCTTGTCACACGTGGGACCTGGGACTTATTGTGAGTTCAGGGGATCAATCATGGTTGGGGTCAGGAGGGGAAAGAACGTTCCCAAAATATTTTGGGAGCTGGTCTGCCTTCTGATCTAGAGAATCAGGTAAGAGAGCTTGATAACAGCCAAAAGACCCGCAGAACGGTTCTCCACGTGGCTGAGTAGACTGGTAGTGTTTTACAGACTTAGGAAATCGACACTGGACAAAAACCTGGGACTCACGTCGAGAATCCCAGCTGAAGGACACAAGGTGAGAAAATTAGCGAATGGGGTTTTTGGGAAAATGGGATTGAAAAAGTGTAAGTGCTGGAAAAAGCCTGTCGTGGGTTGACAGCCTTTATCCCAATATCGTGTGTTGTGTCTGGCAGCTGTGCCTTTTCTCTCTTCCCCCTCCCCCCCCCCCGGCCGTCTTGCTGCGGTGGGGCGGGGAAGAGAGGAGGGAGTGTTTGACCAGGTCCTCTTTGCTTTTGGCTTTTGGCTGCTTGGCTTGGCTAGCCGCTTTGCTTGCTTGCTTTCTGCTTTTTGCGCTGTTGTTTTTTCCTTTTCATTTGTTCCCTCTTTCTTACCCTTCCCTGAAGATACTGGACCGGCTCCGGACGTGACCTGAGACGTCCAGGACACCTGGAGCTTGTGAGAGAAGCTCAGCGCCCTTCACAACACAGCCTCTTCCCTTTTCTTTTCTTTTCTTTTCTTTTCTTTTCTTTTCTTTTCTTTTCTTTTCTTTTCTTTTCTTTTCTTTTCTTTTCTTTTCTTTTCTTTTCTTTTCTTTTCTTTTCTTTTCTTTTCTTTTCTTTTCTTTTCTTTTCTTTTCTTTTCTTTTCTTTTCTTTTCTTTTCTTGTGTTGGGGAGTGTTCTTTTGTTACTTGTAAATAAATAGGTTTTGTTTTCCACTTTGCTCCTCCGAGAAATTCCTTCCTGAACCAGGTGTTGGGGGAGGGGTGGTTGGAGGTTTGTTTTGTTTGGGGGGCTCCCTTTTGGAGATTTCCCCCTAATTTGTCCTAAACCAGGACAAAGCCCCAGGAAAAACCTCCCCAAGATCCCGGGAAGGTTATGCCTCAAATCTTGAGGGGAAGCCCATTGGGATGGTGTCCTGGGGTGACGTTGTGATGCTTGTATCCCCATTCATCTGTTCTGTGCCTTTAAGACCGACTCTGAAGAGTGGAAGTTTTGTTTGGGTTTCTCTTATCAGGGACACAGAGACGAGCAGTACACAGGGCTGTTTTTCACTTCTTGCTTTCAGCTTGCTGCTTTGCTTGCTCTCTTTTCTGCTCTCGCTTCTGCTCTGCTTTGGCCTCTGCTTATTAGCTAGCTCTAGCTAAACAGTCCACATTCCTTCCTGGACTGTTTCTCCTCTCTTGTTTCTGTGACCATCTCGAACCTGCTCTGGACTGGGACCCAGGAACACCAAAGGTTTGCACCGTTTTGGCCTGCAGCAGCTGCCCCAGCGCCGGAGGGACTGAGAACAGAGCAACCACCCCCGAAAGAGACTTTCTGATTTTGTCATCTTTCTCAGAGCAGTGTCATTGGGTATTGTTAATTTTGTGTGCTGGGGGGTGCTGTGCCTGAAATAAACAGGTTCTTTCCACTTCCCTCCAAGGAATTTTTTCCCGAACCGGTTGGGGGGAGGGGCCGTGTGGGTTTTGCTTTCTGGAGGGGCCCTCCTTTGCAGATTCTTTAACAATTTTGCCCTAAACCAGGACAGATGGATATTAGAACACTGGGATGACAGCCCCAGGAGGGTGGGAAAGTCCAAGGAAAAGATGATACATTTTTGTATGGAAAAGTGTGGGGGGAAGGAGATTGCAAAATATGTGGTTTGGCCGGTGTTCGGCACTTTCAAGGATTTTGAGGAAATTGAGAATGTTGAGATGTGGAAATACGCTTGTTCGGGATTATACCCGATCAGAGCTCTCAGATGCTTGGCAAACCAGGGCAAGGAGTGGGAACTGCTGGAAAACCTTCCGCCGCCCTACCTTGTCCCTTTGCCCCAACCCGCGCCAGCCCAGGTACCTCAGGTGCCCACGCTGCCTCCCGAGGCATCGATCCCACGGGGAGAGGCTTCGGCACCGCTGCTCCCACCGGAGCTGGCCGTGGCACCTTCTCTCCCATGTGAGCAGGTATTGGCGCCTCCACTCCCATGCGAGCAGTCCCAGCCACTGACCCTTCCCAAAATTAAGGAGAAACAGATAATTTCCCTAAAGGAAGCAAACTCTCCTCCGGCCAATTGAACAAGGTGGAGGACAAGGAGGGCAACCACTGGAGATAGTGATGACGACGAGGAAAAGCCTGGACTCTTCCCTTTACGGGAAGTACCAACGGCTCCAGGGGTTAGTGGCTTCGTACATGCGCCGATCGACACTGGGGATGTGAGGGCTTTCAAGAAAGAGATGGGGAAGTTGAGGGACGATCCTTTGGGGGTGGCAGAACGACTAGATGAATTTCTAGGAACCAGCACCTACACGTACAAGGATCTCAGTGTGATCCTGAGGTCACTGTTCAACAATGGGGAAAGAGAAATGATCAGACAAGCCGTGATCAGGGATTGGGAGAACAGGAATCCCCAGGGGGAGCGACGAGATTAGATGTGGCCATCTTGGAATGACCAAATGGAGGAAGGGAGGCAGAAAAGGATAAACTTGAGAAACATGATAATAGAAGGTATCGGAGGCAGTGCCAAAGGGACAAAACATGAGCAAAATACTCAGGGAATGCCAGGGAAAAGATGAAACCCCCATGGAATGTCTGGAAAGGCTCCGAAAGAGCTTGAGAATGTATTCTGGGACGGACCCCGAATCTCCAATTGGGGCGGTCTTGCTGAAGACCCAATTTGTGGTGAAATCATGGGAAGACATAAGGAAGAAATTGGAAAAGATAGATGGATGCCAGGACAGGGAACTGCAGGAATTGCTCTGAGAAGCCCAGAAAAATCTACATTAGAAGAGACAAAGCAAAAGATTCAGGTGAAAGTGCTAGCGGCTGCAGTGAGGGAGGCACAAGAACAGGAAGAGGTCAGAGACTTGGCAAAAACAGCGCCGGTGAAGAAACAAAATCCTTCCCAAGGAAAAGGTTCAAACAGCCAGAAAAAGGACTTCAAGTGCTACTACTGCAAGCCAAAGGGGAACATTCGGAGGAATTGTCCCAACAAGGTCAAGGATCAAACTATGATTCAGGAAGATTAGGGGTGTCAGGGGCTTCTCATTTTGGGGTCTGGAACACCAAGGGAGGCCTTGATAAAATTGTGAGTGGGACCTCACAGGCATGAAATTTGGTTTTTAGTAGATTCTGGGGCTGAACAGACCACGGTGCAGCAGTTACTGCGAGGGTGCTCTCTAAGCAATGATGCAATGATGGTAATTGGAGCAAAGGGGAACCTTTTAAGGTTCCGATCATAAGGAAGGTTGAAATAGAGACAGAAAGTAAAAAGTGTAAAGGAAAAATGTTATTGATAAAAGATGCAGACTTGAATTTGGTGGGGTGGTATTTGATGGTGGCATTGGAAATGGGTTTAGCAGTGCAAGATTCCCAGCTCAAAGTGAGATTGTATAAACTCACCACTCAGGATGAGGAGATGATTTATCCACAGGTTTGGTATGTCCAGGGGGAGGCCGGGAAGTTGGACATAGAGCCAATCCATGTTGCAATTGAAAGGCCAGAAGACCCCATTCGGGTCAAACAGTACCACATCCCCATGGAAGGGAGGAGGAGGCTGAAACCGGTGATTGATGAATTGATAAAAAAGGGAACAGTGGAGCCATGCATGCCGCACCACAACACCCCGACTTTGGCAGTGTGAAAAGCGGATGGTAGCCACAGGCTAGTGCAGGATTTAAGGGCTGTGAATCAAAGGACTAAGACACTGTTCCCCACAGTCTCGAATCCTTACATCCTGCTGAATAACATCTCTCCCGAGGACACATGTTACAGCCTGATCGATTTGAAAGATGCTTTCTGGACCTGTCCTTTAACAGAGGACAGCAGAGATTACTTTGCGTTTCAGTGGGAAGACCCAGAAACAAACAGAAAGCAGCAGCTCAGATGGACGTCGTTGCCACAGGGGTTCGTTGATTCTCCAAACATTGTGGGCAAGCACTCGAGCAAGTGCTGAGTCATTTTGTACCAATAGAGGGGACACAATTGCTACAAGACGTAGATGATTTGTTGATTGCAGGTCTTAGGGAGGAGGATGTGAGGACGAGTACCATTGAACTTTTGAACGTTTTAGGGGAAAAAGGATTGAAGGTGTCTAAGTCAAAGTTGCAGTTCACAGAGCCAGAGGTCAGATATTTGCGACATTGGTTAGCAAAAGGGAAAAAGAAGTTGGATCCTGAAAGGGTGGAGGGGATTATTGACCTACCACCCCCACGGACAAAAAGAGAAGTTAGGCAACTTCTGGGGTTGTTGGGATATTGTTGGCAGTGGATCGAAGGATACAGTGAGAAGGTGAAGTTTTTGTATGAAAATATCACCATGGAAAGAATCCAATGGACAGAAAAGATGAGGAAGAATTTAGGGGAGTCAAGGAAGTGCTCACAGCAGTACCAGTGCTGAGGCTCCCCGATGTGAGACAGCCATTCCAGTTGTTTATGGATGTGAGCAATCACACAGCACATGGTGTGCTGACACAGGACTGGGCAGGGGTCAGGAAACCGGGTGCTTACTTGTCTGGGCTTTTGGATCCTGCAAGCAGGGGCTGGCCCGCGTGCTTGCAAGCGATTGTAGCTGTAGCATTCTTGCTGCAGGAAGCCAAGAAAGCCAAGGAAGCCAAGAAGCTTTTGGAGCACCTTTGGTAGTATTTGCACTGCACAATGTGCGGGGCATACTACAACAAAAGGCAGATAAATGGCTCATGGATGCTAGATTGCTGAAGTATGAAGCCACGTTATTTCACTCACCGGACTTGGAATTGTGGACATCAACCGCGCAAAACCTGGCTCAGTTTTTGTTTGGGGAAGCTTCGGAAAAACTCGTCCATGATTGTGTGGAAGCAGTCGAATTGCAGACAAAGAGCAGATTTGGAAGAAGAGGAATTAGACGAAGGAGGAAAAGGGCTTGTAGATGGCTCAAGCAGAGTGATTGAAGGGAAAAGGAAGTCACGATATGCAGTCGTCGACAGGCAAACAGGAAAAGTGATAGAAGCAGGCCTCCTGAACGCGGGTTGGTCAGCACAGACTTGTGAATTTTATGCAGTTCCAAGAGCCTTGAAAGAACTGAAGGGAAAGAAAGAAACAATTTTTACAGACTCTAGGTATGCCTTTGGGAAGGTTCACACCTTTGGGAAAATTTGAGAAGAAAGGGGGATGATCAACACCTAGGGACGGGCACTGATGCACAGGGAATTGATCCGGCAAATTCTGGAAGCGATAACGGAGCCAGAGGAAATATCAATTGTCCATGTGAAGGGACATCAGGCAGGGATGCAGTTCCAGACCTTGGGAAACCACTTGGCAGACCAGGAGGCAAAAACCGCAGCATTGATGATGGTAAGTACCCCGGAGATCAAAGGGATCGAGGTCCCAAATGACCCTCCTCAATCCTCCCCAAAGGAGATTGAAAGTTCTGAGAAGATTGGGGGAAAATTGGAGGAAGGTAAGTGGAAACTACTGGATGGGAGAGAACTAGCCTCTGAAGGTTTTACCAGGAGAATTTTGAGGAGACTGCAGCAGCAAATACACTGGGGGGTTCAGTCCCTGGCTGAACAATTTAGGAAATTTTTCTGGTGCAGAGGAATTTATGAATAGGCCAAACAAAGAGGTACAAGGATGCCTGATCTGTCAGAAAGTTAACAAAATCAAGGCAAGACAGGCAATCCTGGGGAGTCGCCACATTGGGTACTGAGCTTTGGAGAGAATTCAAGTTGATTTTACTGAATTGCCCCAGCTGAGAAGGTTCAAATTTGTGCTTGTAAAAGTCGACAAATTGACCCATTTGGTGGAAACTTCCCCCAGTCCAAGGGCAACAGCTCAGACAATGTCCAGGAAATTGCTGGAAGAAATTGTGCCCCAATATGGGGTGGTGAATTACATTGACTCGGATCAAGGGACTGATTTTACTTCGAAAATTATTAAGCAGATGGCAGAGGCACTGGGCATTTGGTGGGAATACCACTCCGTGGCATCCCCAGAGCTTGGGACAAGTTGAAAGGATGACTCAGACTTTGAAGGCACAGTTCTCTAAATTAATTTTAGAAACTCGGATATCCTGGCTGAAATGCCTCCCTCTGGCCTTGCTTAGTATCAGGACGATGCCTCATTCAGAAACGGGGCTCTCACCCTTTGAAATGCTATATGGAATGCCATATAAGCACAGGACACAGTGGGACACCCCAGATTGGAGGACAGCCAAATTCAACCGTATTTAGTAGCAATAAACAGAAACTTACAGGAATTGAGAGAACAGGGGATAGTATCTCAGAGTGCCACTCTGGGATTTGCTATCCACAAAATTCAGCCAGGTGACAGAGTACTTGTGAAAGTATGGAAAGATTTACCCCTCTCCCCTCACTGGGAAGGCCCCTTTCTTGTCCTGACAAAAGACATAGCCATTCGGATGGCAGGAAAAGGTTGGACACACGTGTCCAGGGTGAAGAAAGTGGAGCATCAGGAGGAGGCTCCCGAGTAGAGGATCACCTCTTCTCCAGGTGACCTAAAGATCAAACTCCAACATCCTCATAAATGACCGATGGTGAACGGATAGGTTGTATACTGTCTGACTGTGTGTGCTATCTGTTTGTACACTTCAAGTGTGAATATTGTCAAGGGGTTTTTGTTATATACTGTAGGAGAGGACAGACACCAAATGGATTGTGCCCCCAGTGTCTGGAAGAGGAGCTTGAGCTGGCTGACCGCAATCTAAACCTAGACGCAAATTTAGGAATTATCGAATTAGATTCACAAGAGTGGTTCCACATTTTCCAGAAGGGTGTGCATGGAAAACTCAAATCTAAGGCAGAAATATTGGATGTGGAATGTCGGAAGTCAATCAAAGTACCATGCAGCTCAGATGCTGTCAAGATCTCCTTTAAGAGGAGGAATGTGGCTAGGTCAGAGAATGTGTTCCCTGAAGAATACTCCAGCTGCCGCAAAGATGGTCTTCCTCGCCCCTGGTGGGAATCCTGGTTGGCCTGAGCCTAGCCATGTGCAGGATACAGATTCTGCACAGTGAGACTCCGATCCATGTGGGAAATCAGAGCTCCTTGGATGAGTGCAGTAAGTGCACTCAGATGGTCCCGACTGAGCGAAGGGACAAGGGGATCTTAGCATGCCAAGCCCCGGAGAAATGCATCAAGGGAATCTGGCAGGTACTGTTTGATAAACGGCACTCGGGTCAAATTGTGCAGATTGGGCAAGGAGATCCTGTGTTTAGATCTGAAGGCTGGGACGCTGAACGAGCAGTCAGACAAGCACCAACACTGAGTGCTGAAAAGAAAGGTAGAACCAATGTCGATCCCCATTTGCAGTCAATGTAACCAAACAATGTGGGTTGGGGAAAAGACAGAATCAATTTCTGTAGTGTATCACCAGGTGAATTGATTGTGTTACGACAATTTGAATCTGGGAATGTGCGTGATGAACGGGAAAATGTACTGTGTGGGAAGAAATATGAAATTTGATAGCAAATTCACCCTGAACAGAGAGCCAACAATGTTGGACTTAGCACAGGCAAATGATGATAGAGTCTGCCTGCAATATGTTTAGGGCTGTCTGTTTTGCAAGGAACAAAGATGGAATAGATCCTGAGGGAAAAATGAGAGTGATTACTCAGGAGCTGAAAAGGAGGGAGTCAGAACCGAGAAAGAAAAGGGTGGAAGGGGAAAGATTGAAAACTTTGAGTGATCAGTAGGAACAGTTCAGGAGACAATATGCGGCTGGGGAACTACCTTCCCCAGATTGAAACTTACTCACTGATTTAGTTGAGGAAATTGCCATGGAATTGGGACTGTCAAACTATTGGATTTGTAGGGGGTTGAAATTGGCAGAGAAGTGGCCTTGTAAGGGTGAAGGTTTGGCTCCAGAACAGCTTTTGAAATGGGACAACCCAAAGGTCTCAAAATTGGCACTAAGACCTAAGGGATGGGTGTTGGAGCAGCGAGTGATTGGGACTATCTGCATCAGTCGCGAAGGGAAAGAATATACTGAAATGGTGGGACACACACCGTATATAACCACTTTGTTGGTGAATTCAGACAGCAAGAGCAAAGTCTGGCAACCAGAACCTCCTATGGTGTACTGGAGTCAGAAGAATGAAACAAATTGTGATTGGAATGGTCAGATGGCACTTTGTTGGGTCAAGAGTCCCGGAGCTAATCCTTACCAATCCTTGGCAGGACTGAGAGAATATTGGGGAGACCCAGGGAAATCTAATATCAGATGGAAAGCCCCAGATGGAATTTATTGGATTGTGGAAAGAAAGCCTACAGTGAGTTACCTCCAAGGTGGAAGGGGTCATGCACTTTGGGCATGATCCAGCCAGTTTTCTTCACTCTTCCTCAAACAAAAAGCAACTTACTCGGGGCTCCTCTGTATGAGACCCTGAGGAGGCAGAGAAGAAGCTTGAAGAAAATGATACCTGTCCTAAGTGGCAGGCAAACTTGGGAGGAGGAGGAGTGGCTGGCAGCAAGGATAATTGATTATTATGGGCCGGCCACATGAGTTCAGGACAGGAATTATGGATATAGGACTGCAATCTATCTACTGAACCAGTTGATCAGGCAGCAGGCAGTGGAGGAAATTGTGTTGAATCATACCTCAGAGGCCCTGGATTGTTGAGTCGGCAGCACACTCAGGTACAGGCTTTTGTGTACCAGAATCAAATAGTTTTAGACTATTTGCTGGCTGAAGAAGAGGGAGTCTGTGAAAAATTCAATGAATCATAATGTTGTATTGAAATTGATGATTATGGGGAAACCATAAGAGGATTGGCTGCCAAAATTAAGAAAGTAGCCCATGTCCCAGTCCAGAAATGGAATTTGAACTTGCAGTCATCTTGGTGGGACAGATTATTTGAGGGGGGCTGGTGGAACAAAATAATATATTTTGTGCTGTGTTCACTAGCAGGAGTCATATTCCTCCCTTGTCTAATACCTTGTTTTAATAGACTGATACACTCCGTGGTAGAGGGTATGCAGATAGCTATAGTGGACCTGGAGTTGGCTTCCAGAAACAACATGTCCATGATCATGAACCTGGGAGACGGGAAGTGTACAAGCAATGCTGCTGAGGTCTTGGCAAAATTTGAGAAACAGGTCAAAACAAATGGGAACAATTATAATGGCTATTAGGGAATCCCGCAATGAGTGCATGGCATGAGAATTTGATAAAGCCAGCTCTTTGTAGGGGACCCTTAACAGTGGAGGGTAGATGTAGGAAGTAAATAGATAATGGTAATTTGGGATGCAGAGGGAGCATAAATTAATGTGTTGAAATTAAAGAAGGGGGATTGTAATATATGTTGGGAAATAATTCATGCTATAAAAGAATGTATTTTAAAAAGATTGTGAAATCCAAACAGGTGCCTGACCACAAGCAGCCCAAGAAGTAGATGTCTATTCAAACTCCGAAATTCCTGAAGGAGGCAGGATAACGCTCAGCATTTAGCTTATGAATAAACGCACCCAGCATGATGATCACCGCCGTCCTGAGCCATCGGAAGATGCCTAAGAGCGATCATTGCCCTGTTGATAACATCAATCAAGATAGCCAAAGTCACCAGGAACATACATGTGAATAAGCGACTTCCCGGGATTCGATCAACGCTGGCTATTACCAGGAAACAGCAATTGTCCAGCTCTGCACATTGAAAGAACCAACTAAGAATGTGAAGAATTCCAGAAGAAACTTGGACTCCTTCTCCTCAGGCACAATAAACTGTATAAAACATCCTCGCTAGAAGCGGCTCTTGTGAACAAGGAGGGCTCTGATGTGATAGAGATTTGATCCAGGCTCACCCAGCACCGAACCCAGGCTCGACGCTGTCTCTTTGGCTATGGTGGTTTTGAAGACCATATTTTGGTTGCAGAAAAAGACAAATAAATATTTTCTCATTTTTTTATAATTTTGCTTTTGATTAATCATTTAAAACAGCAATATTGTAATTCCAATAAAGGAGAAACAGGAGAGGAATACGGCTTCCAGTTCAGATAAATGCCAGCATTTTGCTGCCCATTCCTGGTTAAGAAATAAAGGAATGTCCTGAAGATCCCTTCATGTGGGTGCATTATTGGCCCTATCAGTACATGTGTTCTGTATAACACGTAAGTTGTCTCTTTTATCACTGGATGAAACCCAAATACTGAATTGCTTCTTGTCTACTTGCTTCCAAGTCAAGGCAAATTTTGGTCATGATTGAGTGGGACATATTCACCTGTTCAGAAGCAAATTCTTCTTGCCATTCACACAGTGGCAAGATTGCTTTGTGGATTTGCTCTAATCGCACTGTAAATAAGGCCTACCGCTCACTAGAATTAAAGCTGATGCATTAGGATGCAAAGTTTTGCGTAATTTGTCCTGGTGTCTGCAACTGTAGAGAGTTGTTCTGGATTTAAATGACATTTGAAGACACGTGTATTCTACCATACTTCTCGCATACTAGAAGTGAAAAAACAGCCTTTGAAACACAATTTTATCCTTTCTTCCTTCTCCTCGTCCCAGGAATTTCAATGTCTGAGGTCTAAGCTCTTCAGCTGCCTCACAAACATTGTTTTAATTCAGACAGGCATCCATGCCTTGAGCCACAAATCATGACTGTGGCTGTGAAGCTTGAAGCAATGTAGGTTTATAGCATTAAAAATGATAATCCATTCCCAGGCTAAGCCAAGCATTTTCCAAATAACTCTACCTATTCTCAAGGATGTTTCAAAAAGGATCATTATAAAAGTTGGGAATGGGGAGAAGGAGTGTCTTCAAAATTAAAAATACAGCTTTCTGAAATCTTTATATTGCTATAAAGAGATTCAAAATTGTTCATATACGGAACATTACCTAAGAAGTGAATGACAGATTGTCAAAATAATTGCATGGGAAAAAAAACATAAATAAAAATAAGTTTACATGTAGATAATAAGTAAACCATCACTCTAAGAAAAAAACCAGAGCTTCAAAAACTAAAACCAATAAGTCTCTTTCATCTGTCTCAATTCAAAAAAATTACTGAAAAGAATTGGAGACCCTCAAGACCATTACCATATGCAGGAACTTCCAGCTATTGGGAAAAAAAATGAAGGAAACTGCAGAGTGCAATTTACAGAGGTAACCTGGAATTTATTGGTGGATTTGTTGAAAAATTTCTGAGAGCAGACTGGAAAGGCATAGGGGCTGGTCAGCCCATGGGTGGGCATTTAGAGCAGTGTGAGGGATGTTTCTGAGACCAGCTGCAGGGAAGAATAGAAGAAATCACTGGGACAATCTCTTTGCTGGCTGTAGAGTTTTTGTCAGTCAGTTCCTTGGGCTGGGGGAGCTGTCACGGGGCAGGGAGGGCCAGGGCTGGCAGTGGCTTCCCAGGGATGGCTTTGGCCCGTGTCCCTCCAAGCAGCCACTGCCCAAGCAGCTGCGCTGCCCCCGGGCTCTCCTCCTGGCCTGCTGGGCTTTGTTGGGTGGCACAGCCTGTGCCAAGGGGCGGCAAGGTGCCTGCAGGCCCCAGCTCTGGGGGAAACGGAGAATGTCCTGCCCGCATCCACCGTGCTGCCAGCTCAGCAGTGCAGCACAGCACGGGCTGACGCTCCCCCTTGCTCCTACAGAAGTGCTTGGCAAGTCAGACACAAACGCCCAGAATCCACGGGACACCCCAAGAATTATCTGCCCCCAGGATGTGCGCAGCTCCTGCATGACTGGCACGGTAGTGACACTGTTCACTGTGCCAATTTCCATGGTGCTGTGCTATGCTGGGTTCCAGTGGTGGAAGGAAAAGAAACAGTAAGTTGTGCTCATCTCTACCTCAAACATCTTCCTTTAAATGCTTCTCATAGGCATGGAACATTCCCAGTGAGGCTGCAGTGTAGGTGTGGCCAGTCCATGGTTGTCCAAAGAACGGTGGGGAGGGTTCTGCTACTGCCCAGTGCTTTCATTGGCCTCTTAATTGCTGGGCCTTGTCCTGGGGGGCCCGCTGGGGCTGCAGCCAGTGCTGGCTCCACTGAGGCTGCCTGGACAAGAGCAGCCCCAGGGGCAAAGGGCAGAGGCAAAGCATGGTGGGGAGGAGAAAGAGCAGGGACGAGATTGCCCTTGAAAGGCAGAGGTGCTCTGGGGCCCGCTCCTGTCCAGGGAACCTGCCCAGAGCCGTGCCCTGCTCGCCGGGGCCTTGAGGGGCAGCTGTGCAGCTGGGCCAAGCTGTGCCAGCAGCTCCAGCCGTGCTGGGGAGCCTTGCCAGCTCTGGGCCCTGCTGTGCAGGAGGCTCCCTGTGTGCCACTGGCAGCTGGGGCCTCAGCCACCTCCTCTCTCCGCAGTCACAGCTCTCGACAGTAGCTGAAGGACAGTGACAAGATCTCACCCCCAGATACCTTGAGCAGCTCCTCCAGCAGTGGTGAGGACCTGGGTAGCCCCAACAAAAGCTCTCAGAGGACAACTCCAGAACAGCTGCCATACAGGAGGAAGCAGCCGATCCCTGTGGAGATCCCAGTTCCACCTCCACTCCCTGCAGGAATCCCTGAGCCTCCTCCACTCCCCACAGGGATCTTCAATATGCCTCCACCCCACTCCGGTCCATGCCAACCTGTGCCGCAACCCCAAAACCACTTCAGCAGCTTCCGTACACAGCTGAGACCACCACGTCCCCCTCATCTGACCTGTCTTCCAAATGACACTGAAGGTGCTTTTGTCCCCCACCCCACGTCCACATTCCAGAGCCTTGCCCAGATTTTTTGTTGCAATAAAGAGATGAAGCTGTAACCTCAGTGTCCAGGTGGTAGCAGCAGCAAAGCCCACCCAGCGGAAGCACAGGCCGAGCTCCATGGCCAGGAGCAGCCATGGATGCCAACGGTGTGGGCAGGCAGGAGCCAGGCAGGGGCTGCTGTGACCAGCGGCGGGGCCCCGAGGGCTGGGGGAGCCCATGCTGAGCGTCCCTGGGCTGAGGGCACATTTCCTTCCCTGGCATCATCTAGGTCTGGGCCCCATGAGGCACACCAGGAAGTTTTGGGGTCACTGTTGATGGGTGCAGGGATCCCTCATGAATCACAAAGGAGTATTGATGGCCTCTTCCAACCCGTGCAGGGACCCCTCATGAGGTGTGCAGCGGGGTTACATTTGAGGGGGTTTTTTACTCTTCTCAGCACAGCAAAGGGTCACTTGGCCGAGGTTTTGCAAAGCTGGGAGAAAGCCTCTTGCAAAGCCTTGGGCCCGGCCTGCGGGCACAGCGGACAGGCGGAGCTCATCCCCTGGGGCCAGGCCGGGCTGCTCAGGCCGGGCCGGGCCAGGCTCGGGTCCCAGCAGGCAACGACCATGGCCCTGGGCTCTGATGAGGCTGCTGAGCTCCGCCCTGGCCCTGTGCTGCAGCCCAACACATTTACAGCCAGGGCCGTGCCCTGGCCCACAGGAGGCACCCGGGGCTGCAACTGAGGCCGCATCTTCTCCCTCTCAAGGGGGCTGGCTCTGTTCCTTTGGAGTATCCCGAGCCTTGTACTTCAGCCTGATGGTGCAAAGATCCCCCCAGCATCCCTCAGCTTGCACAAATAAAGGCTTTGTTCTCATTAACATGAAAAGCTGTATGGGTGGCCTGCAGCTAATGTTCTTTTGTTGCCTTGCCCCTAGTCAATGCTCGAGTCTAAATGACTGACCCAGCCCCGAGCGGCCTTTTAGACTGATTTGATGAAAGGGACTGAAGCTCTGTTGACTGCAAATTCTCCAGGAAAACAAGTACAGGAACTTGGATACTTCTGGTGACAAAAGCAGAGTGCAGATTTGAACCTGTGAGGCCACCTCACTGCCGCCTCCCCCCACCCTTTTATTTTCATTTTGTTTAATATTCTGAGTGCCAGCTTTTGCATGAAATGGGCCCTCAGCAAGGAGCTGTTGGGCCTCCTGGCTGTGTCCCTTTGTGCTCCCAGTGCTCCTGGTCTGGTTGGGCTGGTGTGATAAATTGGTATGATTCGTGCTGATGAAAATTGAAACAGTAATCAATATTGATACAGTAACTAATATTTAGGAATAATAAAATAGTTAAAAGTTTTAATGCCCGAGAAGAGAGGGAGAGGAGGGGCTCCACTACCCCCCTTCCGGCAGATGTTCACAAGGACAGGAGGAAAGAAGCTGAAGATACAGTTTCTAAAAATGAGCAGAAAGGAAGCAAAACCTGGTTGGGTCCCAGAAGTTGCAAATTATAAGGGATTTATTGCCTTGATATGTAGATATAGTGATATGTTATTCTTGGCTTACATTGTACTGGCTTGATGCGCACGTGTAACCCAAAGGTGAATTAAAGGACAAAGAAGAGACTACAGAGCCTTCATCAGTGACGACTCCCAAAGACTTGTGCGACCACCAAACTGAGTAGCGGCACATGCGTGGTAAAAGTGGTAATGAAAGCAGAGATAGAGATAAGACAAACCGAAAATGGGAGGAGATAGTATTGACACATGGCATATAAGGGGTGATTTTCTCTTGGCAAGCTTGTATGTGATGTGGCAAGGGTCCAAGAGCCCTGCACTCCGTACCCCGTGGTTAACTTTTGCTTATGCACTATTATTGGAACCAAATTATCCCTTATTTTAATCAAATTATATTGTATCCAATTTTATATTTTTTTATTTAACTATTCAATTAAAATTGTTACTATTTTAAATATTGTTTGGTTATTTTATGATGGGGTAATTGGGAAAACATAACAGCTGGGACACTTGTCCATCATGCCTATGTGTCTGTTTCCTGTCATTCCAATGCACAGCCCTTTCCCGCTGCTTGTCATTTAAATACTGTAATTATTTTATTGGATAACTTACACCTTGTTATAAATGTGAAGCTTGACTAGGCCAATATTCAAGCAGCAATCAATTTATTAAATAATATGGTAAAGTATGAGCAACACAGTGGTAGGTACAGTGGGAGAAGTTTTCCCTCCCACTGCACACCGATAGTTGAGGCTTACAGGTATTGATAGGGGTATTCATAAGCTTTCTCAAGAGTTTCTATTCCAATTTTTACTCATCAGCAGTTTTTATTCCCAATTTTGTGTCACAATTTTATACACTATTGTGATTTAGTTTTTCTCAGGATGTATCCCAGAAAAGGAGTGTCCCAGGTGGTGGTGGTCCGGTTTCCGAAATAAGGAAGAAGTATCCCATCTGGTGAGGTCCAGGTCTCCAGATGTGTGTCCAACTTTTAATTGCAAGGACTATAAATCTCATCACAGTGATGTCCAGCTTCCCTTGGTCAAAACTATTAATCCTTGAGTTGATGTTCATCTTCTTTTCTGAAGCTGCTTTTCTCTGTTTTGTTAAGGCCTGAGATAAGCATGCTTCCTTTTTATATATTCTAAAGCTGTAGTTTCCAAGATCCTTACTACAAGGAATATTCTAAAATTATACTTAATTTATACTAAAATTAAAAGGTTAATATTGCAAAACTCTTTAAGGCTTAGCTACAAGCAGAAAGTTCCTGTCAAACGGGAATATCCTTAATGCTTTAATTCAAATGCTCCTAAATCAACTTAAGACTCATACAGGTTAATTGCAAACAAAAGATAGGTTCAAAGGCCTTTTCCCATGCTTTACTTTCCTCAGTTATTGTTAGAATTTGTCTTTATAACTGTCCTATGGTTGGTTTCCCCACATATCACAATGACAAATACATACGTTGCCTGTATGTACCTGACACATAACACAGCTTGGTATTTCACAATCCTGCACTTCATGATATTAAATTGTGTTAATCAGACTTTGTCCCATCATGAGTTTCTGGAACACATTTCCAAGCCTTCCAGCTGTAGCCCAAGGGAAGCTGTTTCTGTCTTGCATCACCAAATTGGCAGGGTTTTTGCAAAGACAGCCCTTTAGAAAGGACTTGTGTGAGCATTAACATCTAAGGGGCTGCTTTCAAAGACAGACCCAAACCTCATAAACAAACAGCAAATCTACCAAACAACATATTTTTAAAAGTACTTTATTTGTAGCTCTTGTTCCTTATGTTTTCCAGTTGGCCACCTTTTCCACTGCAGTGTCTTTCCTTGGACAGAAAAGCCCCCTTGCTAGATGATGTGACTTATCAAGGAAAACAGAACTCAAACACAATGGATTTATTAGAGCTAAACATGGAGGTTCCCATGATCACAGTAATAATCATTGATTTTCAGTTTATTTTGGTTTCAGATAGTTTTCAGAAGGGTGAGAACAGTATCTCAGATCCCCTGGGTGCGTTGGTGCCATAGCCACTTATTATCTCTTCTTTCTTATTATCTGTCCTTTCTGTAGTCCTGTAGTTCCTCTGCCCATTTGTTGCTCTTGGATCTCTGCCTCCTTCACCTGATTTTTATCTTTTTCTGGATTTGTGAGGATTTTTGTGTTGGTTTTGATTTTTTTTCTTGGTGGTTGTTTTGTCTGCCTGTTCTATTTGGTCACAGTTTTGCTATTGGTTTTTGAGGTTTTTTATTCCCTTAACAGCAAAAATTAGCTTGTGATTTGTATTGTGAAGTTTTGATACACAGGTGTTGCACATAAAGGTTGGTTTTGTTTTTAAAGTCATCTCAGACCTGCAAGGCCCTGTGTCTTTGAAAACTGTGTGCTCTTGAAGCGATACACAAAACAATTAGAATCCACAGTCTGATGTAATTATGAATTGGGTACGTATTGTCAGCAGCCGACACAAGCGAGATAGCTCTCGTGAAAACTTGTGCCCTGAGCCTTGGTCTGACTCACATCTTCATTCTCAAAGATGTTCCATGTTCATTACATTGCACAACCTTGCCATGCATATTCAACCCCTGGCCCCTCCTGTCCTGGCCTCGCATGGTAATCAGATCCAGGTCGTTCTGGGCATGCATTGTTTGCTGTGGTGTTCGCACAGGGGTCTCTTAGTGATCTCAGAGGTGGAAGACTGTGGTCTTCCTCATGACTGAACTTTGGAACTTTTCTCCTTTGTGTGTGCGCTTTGGTCCCTTGGTGGGGGTGCAATCTGGGGGTATAGCTAAGGCCATGAGGTCACAGCAGGCTCTGAGGTCACAGAGGTGCCAGAGCCCCGTGGTTGCACAGCAGCACAAGGAGCGAGCAGTCAGTCCTTGAGCACAACTGTTGCGGCAGCAGCAGCGGCGGTGGCAGCAGTGGTGCTGACATTGGGACAGCGGTGTCAGGACAGCGGTGGCAGCAAGAGCTGCGGGACTGGCAGAGGGCAAGGCAGCATGGCCCTTGCTCTGCGCCTCTTCCTCCTGCTCCTCCTGGCCGTGGCCCTGCCTGCCAGGGCTGCCCAGGCTGCTCCCCTGCAAGCGCAGCGAGCAGGTGAGCCGGCAGCCTGGCTCCCCTTTCCCGGGACAGCGCTCCCTGCTCCCCGGGAAGCGCTGGGGATGGTTTTCCCCAGGCCTTTAGGGAGGGTTTCCTCTGGGGGAAGGAGAGAACCCCCACGGGCCCTCGGCTGGCCCTGTTTCCTCTCCAGGGATGTGTCACAGGGCCTGCAAAGAGGGTGGAGAGTGACCAGGACCAGCCCAGATCTCCCCAGGCCCCTGTACAGCTTTGGCCTTGTCCATTCACATCTGGCTCCCATGGCCTTTCCCAACCCCCTTGCAGTGCCCAGTTCCTATAGGCAGAGGGGGATCCCAGCACACCATGGAAATGGGTCTGTTTGTGCTCCATTCTAGATTGGGATGGCGTCATAGATTATCTGGATGCCCTATCAGATGATGGCTTGAAACCCCTGGAGAATGCTGGTGGTAAGTTCTCTCTTTGCCTTTCCTGACAAAATTATCCGTGTCCATGTGCGAAGAGGTCACCCATGAACCCTTTAGGTTAACATCATTTCAGGGTTGAAAGAATCTAGTAACCTTTCCCTGCTCCCTTCTGGACCCTGAGGGATCCCACTCTGGAGGCCCTGGGGGGCATCCCTTAAATTACACCACATTGGCTCCCTCCACTGTTCTTATGTTCCTGAGCCATTGCCTCCCATTTCCTTGACTGGCCCTTTGTAGTGCGCTGAGACCAACGTCAGACCTCGGGCCTCCAGAGAGAGAAAGCTGGACCCACTGTGTGTCTGTTTCTGGGACCTGAATATTTCACTGCACGGCTGAATTAAACATCTGCGGATATTTTGCAAAGACCCTTTTTGCTTCTTTACCTTGAATTTACTAGCAGAAATGCAGGCTGCAAAATCCCCCAGGATCGCTGTCATTGAGAAAAAGGATCATTTATCTGTCCAACATCCTCCCGTGTGCAATGCCAGTGTGTCCTTCCATGTGCTCTGTGCAGCCACAGAGAAGAGCGCAGAGGGAAGGGGCTGGGCCCAGGGCTGTTCCATGGGGCTGAGCCTTTCTCAGCTCCTTTGCCGGCCCCAGGGAGCCTGAGCTGCTCCTTCTACCACTGCCAAGCCCTGGCCTTGCCTGGGGCTGGGTTTGGAGCTGCAGCAGCTCCAGGGAGTCCTTTCTGCCCCGACTGCCACACAGGGGGCTCCTACCATCCCAGTGTGGGGCCACTGCAGGCACGAGGTCCCCCTGGCCCTGCTCCTGAGTGGAAGGAAGAGCTGAGGGAGTGCCTGGGAGGGCACCAATCACCCAGGTGCCCTCACTGCCACTTGGGCCTGAAGGAAAAATGGAACTTTCCATTAAGGTCCTCCTAAATGGAAGAACCGAGACATAGGAGACACGAAATCCTTGGAGGCAGCCAAACTTCTGGACCAGATGCTGAATGACCTGGAGAGGCGCCGTGGTGGGTGCATTTCCCTCAGCCTTGTCCTGGGGCTCAGCAGCCGGGGGCTTTGGCTGCACATCTGGACACGCCGTGCCCGGCACAGCGGGAAGGGATCCATGGCAGCCTCGCTGCCCCGCTGCTGCTTCCACGCCCTGCAGGGCTGTTTGCCAGCCTGGCCTGGCTGCAGCTTCTCCCCAGCCTCTGCAGGAAGGCATTGGGCATCAACTGACAGGCAGACCAAACTGCACCATGGTTCATACAAGCCCTGAGATCCCCTGCAATTGCCTGGACCATGGGGAGATCAGGAATGACAGCAATTTAGAGAACGGTGAACCCTGGCCAATCCCAAAAGTTTTTACGAATTCTTGCTCATTATCCATCAGTTTGACCAGTATTGCTTCCTGAAGATGCCACCTCCCAGAAAGGGGAACATACCCACCTAATTTAGCTGTCTCTTTTTCTTTCTCCAGAGATGAACCGAAAGGCTGTGCTGAAAACAGCAATGCCTGCAGGAAGCAGGGGCTCATTGGCAGCAGGAAGGGAGGTGATGCCCAGCACAGTCACAGGAGGTAATTGCTGTGCCTCTGGGCCTGAGCCCTGCTGAGGCTTGAGCTGCCATCTTGGCTGTGCGTCAGTGCCTGCCCTCCAGGGATGTCAGACAGGCCCTGCAAAGAGGGTGCAGAGTGACCAGGAGCCAGCCCAGAGCTCCCCAGGCCCCTGTGCAGCTTTGGCCTTGTCCATTCACACCTGGCTCCCACAGCCTTACCCGATCCCCTTGCAGTGCACAGTTCCCATAGGCAGAGGGGGATGCCAGCACACCATGGAAATGGGTCTGATCTGTGCTCCCTTCCAGATGAGAGTGGTGCCATTGCTTTGCCAGCAGCTGGGATGGAAGATGGTTTGGAACCCATGGGAGCTTCTGCAGGTAAGTTCTGAGAGAATTTTCATTGACAACCTGGCAGGAACTGTATGACAGATGCTTCTGTGGCTCTTGAATTACAGGTGTGTCTGCAGGAAGGATCTTCCCAGGTCCTTTGGTGGATGTTGCACACAAGCCCAGCTCCCATCGCAGGGGTGAGTAGTGTGTCCCTGCTGACCCCACGAGCTGAGCCCTGCATCTGTGGGATCTATTCCTGGTGAAATGGAAATACTTTCTCTTAAGGTCCTCTGAGAGGGAGGAAAAAACCTAAAAAAGAGAATGTGCTCCTGGAGGCATCCAAACAACTGGACCAAATCCTGATTGACCTGGAGAGGCACCGTGGTGGGTGCATTTCCCTCAGCCTTGTCCTGGGGCTCAGCAGCCGGAGGCTTTGGCTGCACATCGGGACATGCTGTGCCTGGAACAGCAGGAAGGGATCCATGGCAGCCTCGCTGCCCCGCTGCTGCTTCCACGCCCTGCAGGGCTGTTTGCCAGCCTGGCCTGGCTGCAGCTTCTCCCCAGCCTCTGCAGGAAGGCATTTGGCATCAACTAAGTGAGAGCCCAAACTGCACCATGGGACTGGGATTTCCTGGTCTCTGAGCAGATCCGGTGGGGCAGATATTTGGAGGAGGGAGGACCCTGTGGCAGCCCCAAGGGCCTTGGCCTTTCCCTGATCCTTATCCATGTCTTTTACAAGTGGTACCTCCTGAAGATGCCACCTCCCTACTGGGCAATGGCTCTACCTGATCTGGCTGTCCCTTTTCCTTTCTCCAGAGATGGACCAAAAGTCTTTCCGGAAGGCAGCACATCCTGGAGGACGCAATGTATCCGTGCTAGCCACTGATACAGGAAGTGAGGAGATGCCAGACAGTGCCACAGAAGGTGATTGCTGTGCCAGGCTCAGCCAGTCTGAGCAGTCCTGCTGGGGTCCCTCCGTGTGGGACATTTCCTGAAACCTGGGAGAGACTGCATGTGGTGCCCATGGTGGGGAATGGGCAGAGGGGGAGGGCAAGGCTCCAGTGTGCCCTGACAGGGCCTGACTCTGTGCCCTGGGGCTGGGGGAGCTGTCACGGGGCAGGGAGGGCCAGGGCTGGCAGTGGCTGCTCAGGGATGGCTTTGGCCCGTGTCTCTCCAAGCAGCCACTGCCCAAGCAGCTGCGCTGCCCCCGGGCTCTCCTCCCGGCCTGCTGGGCTTTGTTGGGTGGCACAGCCTGTGCCAAGGGGCGGCAAGGTGCCTGCAGGCCCCAGCTCTGGGGGAAACGGAGAACGTCCTGCCGCGTCCACCGTGCTGCCAGCTCAGCAGTGCAGCACAGCACGGGCTGACGCTCCCATTGCTCCCACAGATGTTGTCACTGAAGCAGGAATATATGGCCCGGATCCAATGCGCCTCCCAAGAATTGTCTGTCCCCAGGATGTTCGCAGGAAATGCATGATAGGCACAGTGGTGATAGTGTTCACTGTGCCACTTGTGCTGCTAGGCTGCTATCTTGGCATTCGCAAGCTGTATGAGATCAGACGGTCAGTTGCTGATTTTTCTCCACGGTTTTCTTAGAACTTTGCTCCATAGCATTGGTAGCCTGACTCGTAGTCACGCTACTGTGGAGTTGTGGCCAGTCCATGGTTGTCCAAATAACTCTCCTGAGGGTTCTGCTGCAGCCCAGTGCTTTCATTGCCCTCCTCATTGCTGGGCCTTGTCCTGGGGGGCCCGCTGGGGCTGCAGCCAGTGCTGGCTCCCACTGAGGCTGCCTGGCCAAGAGCAGCCCCAGGGGCACAGGTGAGAGGCACAGCAAGTTCTCAGCAGTGTTTGGGCAGCAGAGTTCAGGACAGGACAGTGCTTATTTAGTAGCTCATATAAACTGTCATGGCAACAGTGGTGTTGCAGCAGAAGCAAATGTGCTCCAGTTCAGTGTTAAAATGTGGTTTTCTTTATGAAATTCATTCACTCTTTTAAAATTTAGTTTCAAATATAACTTCTTTTCCAGTGCTTTATACCGTTATTTGGTATAATGAATGGTGTCCTAATTATCCCATGGCTGAATTAGAAGACTGTAAGTACTATAAATTGGAATGATTTTTCTGCTCTTATGTCTTTCACACACTCATGAAACTATTGGTAGTGTGATGTAACCAACAGAAGAGTTTTTCTCTGCTTTTAATTCAAACAAGCAGCAGAGCTGAAACCTGTTGAGCAGAGTCACTTCACTTCATTGCTAAAGCAAACTGCCAGGGTTCTTTATGGAACAATTTAAAATCTATATTATATGTATAGACTCCTGTCAAGTGACTGATAGAAACGAGGGATTTGATCTCTGTGGGAAGTACTCATCAGCAGTGCGTTGGCTCTGCAAATCTCAGTCTGTAATAATCAATCTTTTTCAGAAGACAATGTTCAGTTTCTTCCTGGCACTCGCTCCTGCATTTGTACTCAAAACCACTTCTTGAAAGAAATTTACAACCGCTCTTTATGCTCCCTTAATTGACTTTTCTCTGTTTCGCCATAGATGCAGATGAAAATCAGGAGGATTCCATTAAAAAAGCTGCAAAGCAGATCCTGAAGAAGAGGGCATACATCTGCTCCCACCCTCTGGACAGGATCTTCTGATCCCTCCCTGACAGCAGGCACTCATGAAAGTCAGTCAGGGAGGAATTTGCTGCAGTTCCAGAATTTGACACCTTGAAAGCATCTGTTATTTAATGTCTTTAATACATGTAACGGCATAAAATAAAACTTCTTCGTAAACACTACTTCATAGAAAAAGGAAAAATAAACAGATTTTATTTAAAGTGGAATAGATATACAGATATATGTCTGTTCCTCTTGGAGCTGGATAAAGACAGGGGAGGTTTGGATGGGGAGATGTTTCTTCCCAGGGAAGGGACTGTGTGGTTTCTCAGTATCTTTTCACTTCAATCAGCTGCTCATTCACTGAGCAAGTCTGAAAGACTTGGGCAATCAGAACAGTTCTGTTTTGGAGGCCCTTCCAGCTCTCTTGTCCAGCAGCACCACCAGGACACTGAGTCCCCAGTGTCCAGGGAGCTTCTGCTGTCACCCTGAGGGACACCATTGGTCACTGACGTCCATTGGGCCTCCAAGCCATTGACCACAACCCCCTGGATGTGACCAGCCAGGCAATTGCTCATTCTCCAAACTGTGCCTCCATCAGATCCACAGCTCACCAAAGGAGGGACAAGGATGCTGGGCCGGGCTGATGTGTCCAGGGCATGGCAGAAGTCCAGAGTGCTGGCATCTCTAGCTCTTCCCTTGTGCCCTGGGGTGTTGTGGTGCCTCTCTATTGTATATTCAATTGCAATTCAGTTTTAACAGTCAGTTCTGAAATTCCCTGCAGTCTTTTGTATTGTTATAGCATATTTTATCCTTAAACGATTGTTCCTTTGCACCTCTCTTGTTGGTTTTGTCCAGGGTTTCCATCTTCCCAAAAACCTGCCCTTTGTTCCTTAATGTTCCGTAGTCCTGCTCCCAGGAAGAACAATGCCAATCCCTCCTCATACCTGCCCCTTTCTCCAGAAACTTCCCTGTCATTTTTGTACACCACGAGGTCCCATTGGTTTGTTTCAACTCTTCCGCTCCCCTGTAATTCCCAATTGGTTTAAACACTGTATTCCCTGCCTTATGCTTCTCCCCAGGTTTCTCCCACTTGGTTAAAGTTTTGTACTCTTCTCTTGCACCTCCCCTTGTTGAAAAACCCCTTCTAGAGCCTGGACTTGTGTCTTTCTGTGCCTGACCTTCCTGGACATAAACACCTTTTGGAGTCATACAGAAGACCTCTCCTTGTTCCTTGTCCCTGCCCTTGAAGCATTCCACCTGTGCCATAGAGCAGTTGTGCCCTACAGCCCACCCCAAATTGTGTGGCTTTTTGGGGCAGCCTCCTCCTGGTGACAGTGCTGGGAGCAGCCCAGGCTGAAGAACTCTGGCACCGTGTCACTGAGGCAGCCACACAATCATGGAAGGGGCTCTGGCTTTGACAGGCAGCACAGACCCACCTTGTGCTCCTCAAGGTTTCCATTGGCATATCCAAGCATTAAAGAGTTTGGCTGGTTTTTCCCCCTGTTTTATTGGCTGTGTCCTTTGAGGACACAGTGCCTTAAGAGGAAGCAGTGCCTTAAATTGCACATGAAGAACAAATGGTGAAGTAAAAGCTTCACCTTTCCTATGAAGCCAGAGGACTGTGTTAGCCATGGCCTCCCCAAGGTGCCAAATTTCCAGCTGGGAAGCTGCTGACAGGAGGGAATGTGGCACTTGTCTCCAGCCAGAGATCACTCATTCCTCAGCATGCTGGGCTGTGGCTGACAGTGCCTGAGGAGCTCAGAAATCCTTGGATGTGATTTCCTGTGCCAGTGCCCAGAACACAGAGCAGTGAGCTCAACTTGGTGGGGCATGTCCAGCCGTTGGACACAACCGCCAGGCAGGGTGAGCTCCCTCCCAGAGAAGGAAAATTCCAGCCATGAGGTCCATCCCCAAGCAGGCCATGAGGTCATAGCAGGATTGTGAGGTCATGGCAGGCTGAGGTCCAAACAGACTCTGGGGTCACAGCATCACAATGTCCAGCCCCTCAGTCCTTAGCAATTCTTGCACACATTGGGACAGCATTGGCAGCAAGAGCTGCAGGACTGGCAGAGGGCAAGGCAGCATGGCCCTTGCTCTGCGCCTCTTCCTCCTGCTCCTCCTGGCCGTGGCCCTGCCTGCCAGGGCTGCCCAGGCTGCTCCGCTGCAAGCGCGGCGAGCAGGTGAGCCGGCAGCCTGGCTCCCCTTTCCCGGGACAGCGCTCCCTGCTCCCCGGGAAGCGCTGGGGATGGTTTTCCCCAGGCCTTCAGGGAGGGTTTCCTCTGGGGGAGGGAGAGAGCCCCAAGGGCCCTGGGCTGGCCCTGTTTCCTCCCCAGGGATGTGTCACAGGGCCTGCAAAGAGGGTGGAGAGTGACCAGGAGCCAGCCCAGAGCTCCCCAGGCCCTTGTGCAGCTTTGGCCTTGTGCATTCACATCTGGCACCCACAGCCTTACATGACCCCCTTGCAGTGCCCATTTCCTATAGGCAGTGGGGGATCCCAGCACACCATGGAAATGTCCTGGTCTTTGCTCTCTTCTAGACTGGAACGAAAAAATGGCTTATATGGAAAAGCTGGTGAACGACACTATGAAGGCTCGAGGGCATGGTGCAGGCAAGTTCTCTGTGTGCCTTTCCTGAAAAATAATCAGTGTCCATGTGGCAACAGCTCAGTCATGAGCCTGCTCCCTTAACATAATCTCTGGGTTTAAAGAAGCTGTAAATATTGCCCTTCTCCCTTCTGTGATCCCACAGGATCGCTGTCAGTGGGAGGAAGGAGCATTTATCTGTCCATCCTCCTCCCGTGTGCAATGCCACTGTGGCCTTCTGTGTGCTCTGTGCAGCCACAGAGAAGAGCAGAGAGGGAAGGGGCTGGGCCCAGGGCTGTTCTCCAGGGCTGATGCTTTCTCAGCTCCTTTGCCGGCCCCAGGGAGCCTTAGCTGCTCCTGCTGCCACTGCCAGCCCTGGCCTTGCCTGGGGCTGGGTTTGGAGCTGCAGCAGCTCCAGGGAGTCCTTTCTGCCCAGACTGCCACACAAGGGGCTCCTTCCATCCCAGTGTGGGGCCACTGCAGGTACAAGGTGCCCCTGGTCCTGCTCCTGATTTGAAGGCAGAGCCAAGGGAGTGCCTTGGAGGGCACCAATCACCCAGGTGCCCTCACTGCCACTTGGGCCTAAAGGAGAAATGGAACTTTCCATTAAGGTCCTCCTAAATGGAAGAACCGAGACATAGGAGACACGAAATCCTTGGAGGCGGTCAAACTTCTGGACCAGATGCTGAATGACCTGGAGAGACGCCGTGGTGGGTGCATTTCCCTCAGCCTTGTCCTGGGGCACAGAAGCTGGGGGCTTTGGCTGCACATCTGGACACGCCGTGCCCGGAACAGCAGGAAGGGATCCATGGCAGCCTCGCTGCCCCGCTGCTGCTTCCACGCCCTGCAGGGCTGTTTGCCAGCCTGGCCTGGCTGCAGCTTCTCCCCAGCCTCTGCAGGAAGGCATTTGGCATCAGTTCACAGGCAGCCCAAACAACATCACGGCCCATACATGCCCTGAGATCCCCTGCAATTTCCTAATCTCCAGTCAGATCAGGTGTAGGGGCTTTTTTCGGTCAGGGAGGGCTCTGGCCCAGCCCCAATAACCTGGCTATTTTACTGATCCTTATCCATGACTTGACAAGTATTTTCTCCTGAAGTTGCCACCTCCTGCAATGATTCCATTGGATCCAGCTGTGCTTTTTCCTTTCTCAAGCAATGGAGCAAAAGTCCATGCAGATGGGGCCATATCCTGTATGAAGCAATGGCTTTGTGCCAGCAACTGATGCAGGAAAGGAGGAGATGCCAGACATGGGCACAGGTACAGGAGATAATTGCTTCGCTAGGCTCAGCCCTTGGCGGGGCTGTGTGGCAGCAGCCCTTCCCCCAGGTCCTGCCCTTGTATGCCCCAGCAGCAGCCAAAGATGGAGGCACCTCTGGAGTCTTAGAAGCCTCTGGAGCTCGTTCACAGTCCCAGGGACAGGGGACCCGTGCACCAATGTCCCTCCCGCTGCAGCTGCTCTGGAGCTGGCCCTGAGTGCCCAGAGGCCCAAGGCACAGGAGCAGCCCCGAGCGGGAGCCCTGCCGCGAGCCCAGGGCCAGAGCCAGCCTTGGCTCCCGACTGGGCAGGGGCTGCACTGGGTCCTGAAAGGGCCTGACTCTGTGCCCTGGGGCTGGGGCAGCTGTCACGGGGCAGGGAGGGCCAGGGCTGGCAGTGGCTGCTCAGGGATGGCTTTGGCCCGTGTCCCTCCAAGCAGCCACTGCCCAAGCAGCTGCCTGCTGACCCCAGGCTCTCCTCCCAGCCTGCTGGGCTTTGTTGGGTGGCACAGCCTGTGCCAAGGGGCGGCAAGGTGCCTGCAGGCCCCAGCTCTGGGGGAAACAGAGAACGTCCTGCCCGCATCCACCGTGCTGCCAGCTCAGCAGTGCAGCACAGCACGGGCTGACGCTCCCCATTGCTCCCACAGAAGTGCTTGGCAAGTCAGACACTGACGCCCAGAATCCACGGAAAAACCCAAAAATTATCTGCCCCCAGGACGTCCTGCATGATAGGCACGGTAGTGACACTGTTCACTGTGCCAATTTCCATGGTGCTGTGCTATGTTGGGTTCCGGTGGTGGAAGGGAAAGAAACGGTAAGTTGTTGCTCATCTCTTCCCACCAGCTTCTTTAAAGCCCGCACACAGTCAGGGAACATTCAGGGAACAGAGAGGCTGCAGTGTAGGTGTGGCCAGTCCATGGCTGTCCAAAGAACTCTGCTGAGGGTTCTGCTGCTGCCCAGAGCTTTCCTTGGCCTCCTAATTGCTGGGCCTTGTCTTGGGGGCCCGCTGGGGCTGCAGCCACTGCTGACTCCCACTGAGGCTGCCTGGCCAAGAGCAGTCCCAGGGGCTCAAGGCAGAGGCAGAGGAAGGTGGGAAGGAGAAAGAGCAGGGATGAAATTGCCCTTGAAAGACAGAGGCGCTCTGGGGCCCGCTCCTGGCCAGGGAGCCTGCCCAGAGCCGTGCCCTGCTCCCCGGGGCCTTGAGGGGCAGCTGTGCAGCTGGGCCAAGCTGTGCCAGCAGCTCCAGCCGTGCTGGGGAGCCTTGCCAGCTCTGGGCCCGGCTGTGCAGGAGGCTCCCTGTGTGCCTCTGGCAGCTGGGGCCTCAGCCGCCTCCTCTATCCACAGTCGCGCTGCTGCCGCTCCATCAACCCGGCCGAGAAGGCGTGCCTCTCCCTCGCCCCCAGAGAGCCCAGAGACCATTGCCTTTGACAGCTCTCACACAAGGCCTCGGCAGCAGCAGTTGCCCAAGAAAGCAGAGCACCAGCCCTCCGTGCCTCCCCCACGGCCCCCCAGCCCGGCCTTGAAGCAGAAGCCTCCCGAGATCCCCCCACCTCCTCCCCTCCCGAGCCCACCGCCCTGGTCCAACTAGGACTGCAACTGGGCCAGCCACGCAGGGCTTGCGCCACCAACAGCTTGGCCACCTGCCCTCCTCTACAATGAGCATGTGTTACCTACGGGCAACAGCCAGAGTCAGTTTTCACACTCTTGGACCTTCAACAGGAAGGGCTGAAGATTCTTCCCATGGCCTTTCTCATCCTTTACCTCTTTGCTTTTCATACAATTGGGAGCTAGTTGCATCTCTTAAAGACTTTATTAGCACTGCATCTTTTACCTTACCTTTCAAGGGAAAAAAAATAAAAAAATTCTTCAGTTTTGATTTCATTTTTAGTGTGGTTGGGCTGCTCACATTTTCAGCAATTAATTTTCCATGGTACTGCTTCCTTTTTCTGTACTATCCATAAAAAGTTCATCTGGACATAAAAATCACCAGCATTACTGAGATTTACCTCAAAGCCCAGATAGGGAATCTAGCACCAAATATTCTCCCTGTGTACTGCACAACAAGAAATATTCAGAAGAATATTCACTGGCAGCTGAGGCTCGTGGAATTCCCAGAATACTGAGCCTGCAGAGGAGGCAGACAGCCCTGGCAGTGGCTGAGGGGACTTCTCGTCACAGACTCCTCTGAAAGTGTGTCACTCCAGGAGGAGAAAGCATTTAAACCTGTGCCTTACCTTCCTCCTGTGCTAAAATGTAAGGCTCCTCCTGAGCTACAAACAATTCTCCATTCCTCAACAAAGCTACTCATGTTCTTGACTTATCTTAAAGAGCAAAAGCAAATGTGGTCAGAAATTTCTCATCAAAGCCTCTTTGCAGAGAAACGCCGCCATATGTGAGAAAATAGTTCTTAGCATCAATTCACTCAAAAGAAAGCCAACCCTGAATTGAGCAGTGCTTTAAATGAAATTGAATTCTCCTTCCTCACCTATCAGCCGGATTTGTTTTATGGTAAATAGGTATGAATTTTGCTGCCAAAATTTATACAATAATCAATATTCATTCAGTAATTAATATTTGGAAATAATAAAACAGTTAAAACGTGTCATGCCAAGAAAGAAAGGGAGAGGAGGGTTTCCACCCCCCACCTCTTTCCTGCAGATGTTCAAGGACATGAAAAAGCAAGAGATAACAGTTATTAAAATTAACAGAAAGAAGGGAAAATCTGGATGGGTCCCAGGAAAATGCCAGCTATAAAAGATTTATTGCTTTGATGCTTAAATGTGGTAATATGTTAGTTTTGCCTTACATTCTACTGGCTGGGTGCACATGTGTAACCCAAGGGTGAGTTAAGGATATCAAAGAAGAGGAGAGGCCTTCATCAAAAATGACCCCCAAAGAGAAAAGGAGGCTGTGAGTATCACCAGGTTTTGGGTCTGGGGGGTGGCTGTATGCATGTGTGAGTGTGTGTGGAGTATCTGAGACAGAGGCTGGGCAGTCCTGCACCCCTGAAGCGGGTGAGGCCTCCCGGTACCGCGTTTCCAAGATATCCGCAAGGAGACTGGCCAGTAAAGGAGGGATGTGAAAGAAAAGTGAACGAGTGGAGACCCCAGGAGGGTTTGACCCAGGGGGAAGGAGGGTGTCCCTGGTCCAAGCACCTGTGGGAAGGTCCTTGGGCAGGAGGGATTGACTCAGTAGGGAGAATGAGAAGGAGAGTGATTGAATAGGTTCAATTTCCTTGGAGGGCTTGGTAGCTGGCAATTTAGTATGAGATTAGATGGTGAGAGAACATGGCTAATGGATTGAGAAAGAGTGAGAAATAGGAGTGGAACAAGTAGATTGAAAAGGCAGTGAGACAGAGTAGTAAGTGAGGAAGTTGAACCACGAGGTGAGTGTGGAAAACCAAGACTCTCCTGGTACTGGGGATCTCTTAGTTTGTTGCCGCCAGAGATGGGTCAGGGAAAAAGTAAGTCCTTAGACCCAGGGGCTGCGGATTGTGTGAAAAATTCGCAGGAGTTTAGGGTATCTGGGAACTTTGAGGGGGGTTCTCAGGAAGGGAGCATTCCTCAGGACAGCCCACTGGCGATGATACAGTTTTGGGATGGAATGGGAATCCTGAAGGGGAAAAAGTAAACGAAAATGATTAAGTATTGCATGTTTGAATGGACAAAGGAAATGATACTGAAAGATATATTGGCCAAAGTTTGGATCATTTGAGGATTGGATTTGCCAGGCTCTAAATATATATGTGAATTCGAAAAACCCTGTTAATCAGGAGGCGAGTGAGTATGCTGCCTTATGGAGTCCTGAGGGGAGAAGTAGGTTTGTTGTTCAGAGGCAGGAAGCTGGGGGTTCCCGATGTATCCTTTATTAACAAAAGGGCAGGTGGTTAAAAGGAACAGGCAGGAGCCACGGGACCCACTAAATCAACTCCCACCCCCTAATGGACAACCCAACCAGCTAGCTCAGCCACAGGCCCCTGAGAGTCCCCCCATAAATCCAAATGCACCTCCTCTTCAAGAGGAGCTGGTGGCACACAGAACCAGAGGCAGAGGGAGACAAGGGGAGGAAAATGATGGAGATGAGGGGGAATCAAGGGAGAATCAATTGTACGCACTTAGAGAGGTTCCCACTGTTAGCGTTCAAAAACACATAATCACAGAGCGATTATATGCGGTGCTTTTTATTAAGAGCTCTGGGAATCGGGGTATATTCAACCCAAATCTGACTCCGACCATACATCCGAATTGATCATGTTTTATACTCTATCGTTACATAACTTTCATGTTAATTATTAAACTTATATTGTTCTATTGTGTACATAAATTTAGCCCCTCTCTGAATTTCCAACATAGTTTCTCACTATTCTTCTTATGGTTATATAATAATTACATTTAATTACTAAACAATCATCACATCTAACAATTATATAATTTATCATACTGCTTATGCAGGTGCAGTTGATCTGGGAAAGCACAAAGCCTAACATTTTAGATTCTATCTTTAACTTTTTCCAGGGTTCCACTATCACCATGGCAAATCCAGGACAGAGGCCACCTATTGGTTATGTGAGTGTTCCCCTAAAGACCGAGGATGTCAGGGAGTTTAAGAAGGAGATGGGTACACTGATAGAGGACCCCGTCAGAGTGGCAGAAAAGTTAGATCAGTTTTTGGGACCAAACACATATACCTGGGTGCAGATGCAGTCTATGCTAGGAATTTTGTTTACAAGAGAAGAGAGAGAGATGATCAGACAGGCAGGAATGTGGATTTGGGACAGAGAACTGAGGGACAAGGGCAGAGTAATCAGAAATGGCCTATGCAGGATCCAAATTGGAATAATCAGAATGCAGAGCATAGGTAGAATATGAGTGATCTCCAGTGAATAATTGTTCAAGGAATTTGTGGGGCAGTCCCTAGGGGACATAATATAGGAAAAGCTTTGAGTCAGCAGCAGAGAAAGAATGAGTCCCCGGCAGAATGGTTAGAGAGATTAAAGAAAGACTTGCAATTATATTCAAGCATAGATACTGATACTGCAGCGGGGCAGGTTCTTTAAAAACTCAGTTTGTAGCAAAATCCTGGGGAGACATCAGGAAGAAGCTGGAAAAATTAGAAGATTGGCAGGACAGGGGACTTCAGGAATTACTGAGAGAAGCACAAAAGGTGTATGTAAGGAGAGATGAGGAAAAGCAGAAGGCAGGTGCATGAATTTTGGTGGCAACAGTTAAAGAAATGCAGGCAGCTTTGATTACAGAAAAACCTGCAGGAAAGAACAGAGCAGATGTCAGCATCTATTTTTAGGAACACAGGACCCATGTGTTTTTCTTGCCACAAGAAGGGGCATTTAAAAATTCTTGCCCTACCTTGAGGGGTGCAGGACCCACCTGTTTTTACTGTCATAAAAAGGGGCACCTACAAACAAGTTTTAGGAAGAAACAGCAAGAGGAGAAAAATTTTCAGGAGGATTAGGGAGGTCAGGGGCTCTATTTAATGAAGGGGACCAAAACACCACCAGAAGAGCCCTTGATAAAGTTCAAGATAGGTCCCCATAGTAAAGAAGTTGTATTTTTAGTGGATACTGGAGCTTCTTGGGCAACAGTTAGAAAATTACCCCAGGGATGTAAGATAAGTCGTGAGCGAGTTCCAGTAATTGGAGTTAAGGGAGAGGCTTTTCCCGTTCCTGTAATTAAAGGGGTGCAAATTGAAACAGATGACTAATTTGGAGTAAATGATTTATTGTTGATACTGGAGGCCGAGAATAATTTATTAGGCAGAGATCTAATAATAGCCTTGGATTTACAGATAAAACCCTGTGAAGAAAAACTTAAAAGTTATTCTTTAACTGGAGAGGATAATCTGGAAATTAATGATACGGTTTGGCATTCGGGTGAAGGGGGGAACCTCAACATTCCGCTTATTAAAACTGAAATACAGAATCGAGAAGTACCAATCTGAGTGAAGCAATATTCAATATCACTAAAGGGGCGGAAGGGATTAAAACCAGTGATTGAAAATTTAATACAGCAAGGAATATTAGAACCTTGCACGTCACCCCCTAATACTCCCATCTTACGGGAAAAGAAACCTGACAGGAGTTACAGGCTGGTTCAAGATAGAAGGGCAATAAAACAAAGGACTATTACACATTTTCCAATAGTGGCTAACCCATATACTTTGTTGAGTCAATTGCCTCCTAATTACATGTGGTATAGTGTGGTGGATTTAAAAGATGCCTTTTGGACTTGCCCTTTGGATGTAGGCAGTAGAGATTATTTTGCTTTTGAGTGGGAAGATAGGCAGACAGGTAGAAGAAAACAGCTCAGGTGGACGGTACTACCGCAGGGTTTCACCGAGTCACCTAATCTTTTTGGGAGAGCATTAGAAAATCTCTTAAAAACTTTTGAGTTGCCTGAAGGAATCAAGTTGTTACAGTATGTGGATGATTTGTTCTTAGCAGAGGAAAGGGAGGAGAAAACTAGGAGGAGCACTATTCATTTGCTGAATTTTTGAGGTGAAAATGGTCTGAAAATATTCAGATCCAAATTACAGTTTGTGGAATCAGAAGTCATATACTTAGGTCATTGGATCAGTAAGGGAAAGAAAAAGCTCGACCCTGAGAGGGTTTGAGGAATATGAAACATGGGACCCCTGAAATAAAAAAGAGAAAAAAGACAGTTTTTAGGTCTTTTGGGTTATTGCAGACAGTGGATTGAAGGATTTAGTGGAAAAGTGAAATTTTTGTATGAAAAATTGCCTACAAACCATTTTAAGTGGACTACGGAGGATTAGAAAAAATTTGAAGAGGTTAAAGAAGTTTTGTTGCAGGCTCCTGTACTAAGTCTTCCTCATTTGGGAAAACCCTTTCAGTTATTTGTAAGTACTACTCATCAGACAGCCTATGGGGTACTGACTCAAGACTGGGCAGGAAGCTGGAAACCAGTGGGCTATTGTTCAAAACTATTAGATCCAGTTAGTAAAGGCTGGCCAACATGTTTACAGGCTTTGGTAGCGCCTACCTTGCTAGTGGAAGAGGCCCAAAAAGTAACCTTTGGTGCACCTTTGGAAGTATACACCCCTCACAATATTAGGGGAATTTTAGCACAGAAAGCTGAAAAATGGTTAACAGATAGACGAATACTGAAGTACGAGGCTGTCTTGATTACCTCCCCCGAATTAGACTTGAAGGCGACACAAGTACAGAGCCCTGCTCAGTTTCTTTATGGGGATCCAGGTGAACAGCTGGTACATGATTGCATAGAGGTTACAGAATTACAAACAAAAATACGTCCAGATTTGGGAGACCAAGAATTACAAAGGGGAGAAAAGCTAGTTACAGATGGGTCATCTCGGGTAGTGAGTGGGAAAAGAAAATCAGGTTATGCTATAATCAGTGGGGGACAGCTTGAGGTAAAGGAATCTGGTCCCCTTAGTCCATCCTGGTCAGCACAAGCTTGTGAACTTAATGCATTACTCCGTGCATCATTAATACTAGAAGGGCGAGAAGGGACTATTTATATGGACTCCAGATATGCTTTCAGTGTAGTACATACTTTAGGAAAAATTTGGAAGGAAAGGAGACTTATAAGCACTCAAGGAAAAGAGTTAGTACACGAGAGATTGATAATTCAGATACCTGAAGCTTTAAAGGGCCCAAAGAGAATAGCAGTGGTTCATGTAAAGGGGCACCAGAGAGGGAGGGATATTAGTCAGAGGAAATAATCTGGCCAATGAAGAAGCAAGAAGAGCAGCCTTAAGGAAAAGAGATACTGAAATCATGACCTTACAAGAAACAGACATTCAGCAGGAGACACTTTCCCTTTCACTAGCAGAACTGGCAGCTATAAGGAAATTAGGAGCAACATTTAAGGAGGGAAAGTGGCTTCTTCCTGATGGCAGGATTATGATGCCAAAGCCAGTGGCACATCAGATCTTAGATAACTTGCATAGACAGACACACTGGAGAACAAGAGCCCTTTGTGATCACTTTTTAAAATCTTATGGGTGTATAGAGATATTTGAAAGTGGAAAACAAATTACCCAGGGGTGTCTAAGAACGTGTTGAGGAGCCCTCTCTCTGGAGGGTACAAAACAGCCTACAGGCCATTTGAAAAGATCCAGGCTGACTTCACAGAATTGTCTAAAGTGGGTCAGTGGAAGTATTTATTAGTTATAATAGATCAATTAACTCTGTGGGAGAAGCATTTCCAACAGCTTGGGCTACAGCTCAAACAGTGGCTAAAATATTGTTAGAACATGTAATTCCGAGATTTGAAATAGTGAGGGTCATTGATTCAGACCAGGGTAGGCATTTCACTGCAATTTTAGAAACTGACATTGATAACACCTGTTGTTAAAAGACCTCAGAGACAAGTAAAACGTTGGGAGTGCGGTGAACATGGTTTAAAGTGTCCTCTCCGGATGTGTATTGTTTGCACACTTTGCTTTAACTTATGGTTGAGAGTAACTAAGAGGAAAGAGAAGGAGAGACAATTGATTTGTTGGTTTTGCTATGGTTATGTATTTAGCTGGCTAACTATAGAACGCATTGCTAGCGATTTTTTGAGATACCTTTGGCACTGGGAGACGGGACCCTTCCAGCAACAATTGGATTAAAAGAGAACTTACATCAATTGGTTCTTGCTATATTGGCTGTAGCACAAATAAGAGAACGAGCAATTAATGGCCTTATAGACCAGTGTCTTATAATCAAGAGTTGTTGTGGAGAAGAAGTCTATATACCACATCATAGGCACATTCCAGGGGCATATTGGTGCTGCGTGTTTGCCTGTTGGAGGCGGTGACTTAATGAACTCCCCGCCCTTGAAGCAGAAAATAATTGGAAAAATCCTATTGTGGTTGGCACATCCCTGAGATTTTGGAAAATATAGGTTTATGGTGTTTCAGCCTAACCTTTTCCCTGTTCTTTTTATTTTAATTATCTTTTCTTAACCAGCCTGAACTGGGAAATGGCATTTAAAAGGGGAAAAGCAAGCTCTGTGGGGCTATGGGTACCAAGGAAACCAAAAGCACCAGTGACTAGATCCCGGGATATTACCTTTGCTACTGAGAAAACTGGCATCTTGGCCCTTGGTTGCAACCCAAGGGGCCTTGAGAATGGTAGAAAGGTAGATTTCCTGAGGATTATTTTCACTGTGTTTATTATGGTACCCTGGGCAGTTGGCCAAAGCCAGAGAGCCACACTGGACAGAGTTCAAGAAATGAAAGGATCGGCAATGAAAAAGCAAACAGAGAAAAACCAAGTCCCAGCAATTTCAACATTTGTGACTATTGCAATCACCCTGTTTGGATTAGGGGCAAAATAGAATCTGTGTTAGTTCTGCCTGCTACAATTGCAGCAGCTTTATAGATGTTTGTGTTAAAAAGGGAAAGATCTATTGGGTAAGGAAAAATTTGGAATACAATGAACAAGCTCCTTATCCCCATGGCGATCAGATTTGCCCTCAATACGAAAGATTCTTTTGTTTTGAAAGCGAGGATAATGGAGATGATCCAAGTATAGGCATAGGAGGCCGGGAAGTAAGAGAAAAATTAAAAGAGAACAGGAAACAAGAAAAGGAACCAAAGGGGAATAGAGTAAAGAACAGGAGAAAAAAGAGTCAAAAGAACTGGCCGAATTGTATAAACAACTAAAACAGCACTACAAAGATTGGGACCTGCCAGCCTCAAAAAGAATCCGTTTGTGGGATTGATGCAAGAGATTGCTGCAGAATTGGGATTATCCAAATGTTGGATTTATGGGGGTCTAAAAATGGCTGAAACATGGCCATGGAAAGGTGAGAGCTTAGCTCCAGAGCAATTTTTAAAATGGAACCACACCCAAATTTCTGGAACATTGAAAACCTGAAGGATAAATTTTAAGCCATCAAGTAATTGGAACCATTTGTATAACCCGAGAAGGAAAGAAATGTAATAAAATAGTGCAGCATACTCCTCTTAAGTCCACATTAGTAGTCAATATGGATAATGGTTCAAAAGTTTGGCGACCTGAAGTTCCTGATGGATATGGGGGAGCAATAAAAGAAATAAACTGTGAGTGGGATGATCAAATTGATTTGTGGTGGTACAGAAGTCCTGGAGCTAACCCCTACCAATCCATCAACAGACTGAGGTCTTATTGGGAACAGCCAGAGAAAACTGATAAGAGATGGAAAGCCCCATAGGGGATATATTAGATTTGTGGGCAACGAGCATACAGTGAGTTACCTCAAAAATGGGGAGGCACCTCTACCTCAGGAGTAATACAACCGTCCTTCTTTGTTCTACCGAGGTCTAGGAGCAATACGTTAGGAACTCCATTGTATGAAACCCTGCAGCAGAATAAAAGAGATTTGAATTTCAATTTTCCAACAGCAGGAGGGAACGAAAAATGGGGAGAGAACAAATGGCCTGCAGAAAGAATTACAGCATATTATGACCCAGCAACATGGGCTCAGGACGGGCCATGGGGATATAGGACCCCAATTTACCTGTTGAATTGATTGATAAGGCTCCAAGCAGTAGTGGAAGTGGTGTCAAATCACACCTCCGGTGCCCTAAATTTGCTGGCCAGGCAATATTCACAAATGCGGGCGTTTGTGTACCAAAACAGGATTGCCCTAGACTATCTGTTAGCAGAAGAAGGAGGAGTTTCTGGCAGATTTAATGAATCTCAGTGCTGCATAGAAATTGATGATTATGGAGAAGCTATCACCGAACAAGCAGAGCAAATTAAAAGGGTGGCCCATGTGTCAGTAGAAAAGTAGAATTCAATCTTGAAAGCAGATTGGTGAGATAACCTCTTTGGAGGTGTTTGGTGGAAAAAGTTAGGATTCACGTTGTTATGTTCAGTTTTGGGACTTTTGTTTCTGCCTTGTATGATTCCGTGTTTTAGTAGGCTAATTCACTTGTGATTCAAGGGATGCAGATTACAACAATGCCTCTAGATCCAGAATCAGCAGTGAAAGAAAAACCAAGATCGATAATGGTAGTAAGAGCTAAATCGACCTGTGTTAAAGAACAAGGAACCGATTAACTGTGGCAGGACCTGGAGAGATTGAAGTAACCAGGGAAATGCTAACCAAATTTGAAAAAGAGTGTGAAAAACTAAAGGCAGCGAGAGAAATGCTAGAAAAGTTTGAAGTTGAAATGAGACAACAAGAAAATCCAAATTCTGAAGAATATAAAGGATATCAGGGCACAGATTTTTAATAAAGCACAAATCAATGATGAAGAAGAGAAATGGGGGATTTGTGGTAAACAAGTATGATTCGTGCTGACAAAATTAAAACAGTAATCAATATTCATACAGTAATTAATATTTGGAAATAATAACACAGTTAAAACGTGTCATACCAAGAAAGAAAGGGAGAGGAGGGGTTCGAACCCCCTCTTTCCTGCAGATGTTCAAAGCAGGAAAAAGCAAGAGATATCAGATACTAAAAATTAACAGAAAGAAAGGAAAATCTGGTTGGGTCCCAGGAAAATGCCAGCTATAAGAGATTTATTGCTTTGAAGCTTAAATATAATATTATGTTCGTTTTGGCTTGCATTATGCTAGCTTAGTGTACATGCGTAACCCAAAAGTGAATTAAAAGACATCGAAGAAGAGGAGAGCCTTCATCCAAAGATGACCCCCAAAAAGGGGTGCGACCACCAAAAGAATGGTGGAGCATGCGTAGTAAAGGTGGTGATGAGGGCGGAGGTAGAAGTGTGATGAATCGAAAATGGGAGGAGATGCCATTGGCATATGGCATAGAAGAGGAGAATCATCAATTGGCAAGCTTGTTCGTGAGGTGGCAAGGGTCCAAGAACCTTGCAACCTGTACCCCACAGTTATCTTTTGCTTATGCACTATTATTGGAACCAAATGATCCCTTATTTTTAATCAAATTATATTGTCAATATTTCAAGTGTATCCAATTTTATATATTTTCTAAACTATTCAATTAGATTTGCTAATACCTCTAATATTGTTAGGTTTTTCTGATGATGGGGTAATTGGGGAAACATAACAATGAGCACAAAGCCTTTATTTCTGCAAGCTCAGGGATGCTGGGGGGATCTTTGCACCATCAGGCCGAGGTACAAGGCTCGGGATACTCCAAAGGAACAGAGCCAGCCCCCTTGAGTGGGAGAAGGTGCGGCCTCAGTTGCAGCCCCGGGTGCCTCCTGTGGGCCAGGGCACGGCCCTGGCTGTAAATGTGTTGGGCTGCAGCACAGGGCCAGGGCGGAGCTCAGCAGCCTCATCAGAGCCCAGGGCCGCGGCCCTTCCCTGCCGGGACACGAGCCTGCCCCAGCCCGGCCTGGCCTGAGCAGCCCGGCCTGGCCCCAGGGGATGAGCTCCACCTGTCCGCTGTGCCCGCAGGCCGGGCCCAAGGCTTTGCAAGAGGCTTTCTCCCAGCTTTGCAAAACCTCGGCCAAGTGACCCTCTGCTGTGCTGAGAAGAGTAAAGAACCCCCTCAAATGTAACCCCGCTGCACACCTCATGAGGGATCCCTGCACACCTTAGGAGTGGCCATCAATATTCCTTTGTGATTCATGAGGGATCCCTGAACCCCTCAGCAGGGACCCCAAAATATCACTTTGTGCCTCATGAGGGACCCCTTCACCTCTGAGCACAGACCCCAAAATATCACATTGTGTCTCATGAGGTTCAGGCCCAGATCATCCCCCAGAAGGCAATGTGCCCTCAGCCCAGGGACGCTCAGCATGGGCTCCCCCAGCCCTCGGGGCCCCGCCGCTGGTCACAGCAGCCCCTGCCTGGCTCCTGCCTGCCCACACTGTGGGCATCCACGGCTGCTCCTGGGCACGGAGCTCAGCCTGTGCTGCTGCCAGGTGGGCTTTGCTGCTGCTGCTGCCACCCAGGCACTGGGCTGACAGCTCCATCTCTTTATTGCAAGAGAAGAGCTCATTTGGGAAGTGCTGCAGTGCCCGATTTCTTCACCCTGACTAGGTGCCAACACCAACACCCAGAGTGGGCCGCCCCCAGAAAACTGTCAACTCTGGGGTTTGGCTGTAGGGCACAGCTGCTTTACAGCACAGGTGGACTGCGCTGGGGTAGAGACAAGGAACAGGGAGAGGTCTTCTGTATGCCTGTTGCCTGCCGACTCGGCGACAGAAAGACACTGAATTAAAGCCATACACCGATTTCCAAAATGGGGAGGTCCCTGGGGAGGATACAGTCTTTAGCCAATTGGGAGAAACTGAGGGTGGAACACAAGGTGGGGAATACATTGTTTAAACCAATAGGGGATTACAGGGGAGGAGGACAACTTAAACAAACCAATAGGGTTTCAAAGGATACCAAATAGATAGGGAAGTTTCTAGGGAAAGGGGTAGGCTTGGGGAGGGATTGACATTGAATGGGAGAAGGAACAGGGAACAAAAGGCAGGTCTTTGGGGAGATGGACAACTAGGGCAAAGCCAACAACACAGAGGGGAAAGGAGCAACCCATTGGCAATAAAATATGGTATAACAATACCAAATAAGGGGGTGTTATAAAACTGACTACTAGGACCGAATTACAATCAAAAACATGCACCGCAACAGGGAAGCTCTCAGTCAGGGCTCTGTTGAGCACTTCCAAATCTTTTCCTGGCATCAACAGAAGGCCAAACTTGCCCTTATCACAAGCAAACAGTGTTCCCCAACAGTAACCTCTTCCAAAGCCCTGTGAAACATGCTTGTTTTATGATTGGCTTTTTGCAAATATTAAAATGAAATTTATATGTGTTGTCTTAGAAACTAATGCTGTATTAATTTTCTCAAGTAGTCTTATAAATATAATTTTAGGTTATAACAGAATGTTAAAATATAAACGACACTATGTAAGATACTTGTTTGAAAGCAAGGGCTCATAGCGAGGTAGCAGCCATAGAACACTGCAATTTGTCAGAGAAAAAGAATTTATTGCTCTCCTATCAGAAGAAACTAAATTCTTCCTGCCTCGCTCAGCCCTCAGAAAGCTGGTTAAGACTAAGAGGGAGAGGTTGATGATGACCAGACAAAATCCTGTGCTTGAATGTAATTTATGCATCATGTATGAGATATATGAACATGCAACAGCTTATTCTTTTTAAGGGTTAATCCTCTGTTAACATGTGTTATTTTTCGACCTATATTGCCCAGAAAATAGGTACCCAGATGTCCGTAACTCTTTGTTTCTATTGTCTCCTATTCTCCTAATCCAAATTGTCCAAAAATTTTATCGCTCTAATGATATTGCTATTTTTATAAACATTTTATTATTAATAAAATTTTAAAATTTTAAAAACAAGTGATTGACATTTTTCACACCTCTTCTGGGAATCAGGAACACGTGTGGTGGGCCAGCTGCACCTGTGGGAGCTATGGGGAGCGTCAGCCCGTGCTGTGCTGCACTGCTGAGCTGGCAGCACGGTGGATGCGGGCAGGACGTTCTCCGTTTCCCCCAGGCTGGGGCCTGCAGGCACCTTGCCGCCCCTTGGCACAGGTTGTGCCACCCAACAAAGCCCAGCAGGCCGGGAGGAGAGCCCGGGGGCAGCGCAGCTGCTTGGGCAGTGGCTGCTTGGAGGGACACGGGCCAAAGCCATCCCTGAGCAGCCACTGCCAGCCCTGGCCCTCCCTGCCCCGTGACAGCTCCCCCAGCCCCAGGGAACTGACTGACACAAACTCCACAGCCAGCAAAGAGATTGTCCCAGTAATTGTCTGCTGCTCTTCTTCCCTGCAGTTGGTCCCAGAAACATCCCTCACACTGCTCTAAATGCCCACACATGGGCTGACCAGCCCCTATGCTTTTCCAGTCTGCTCTCTGAAATTTTGCAACAAATCCACCAATAAATTACAGGTTACCTCTGGGAATTGCACACTACAGTTTGCTTCATTTTTTCCCAATACCTGGAATGTCCTGTATATAGTAATGCTCTTAAGGATCTCTGGTACTTTACAGCAATTTTTTTGTACTGAGACAGATGAAACAGCCTTACTGGTTTTACTTTTGGCAGGTCTGGTTTCTTCCTTAGCGTGATGGTTTACTTATTATCTACATGTAAACTTATTTTTATTTATGTCTTTTTGTTCCCCAAGCAATTATTTTGACAATCTGTCATTCACTTCTTAGTCACTGTTACATGTATGAACAATTTTGAATCTCTTTCTATAGGAATAGAAAGCTGTATTTGTAATTTTGATCGCACTCTGGCTTCACACCACAGGCCTGATTTGTGGCTCAATGCCTGGATGCCTGTCTGAATTAAAACAATGTTTGTGAGGCAGCTGAAGAGCTTAGACCTCAGAGATTAAAATTCCTGGGAGGAGGAGAAAGAAGAAAGTATAAAATTGTGTTTCAAAGGCTGTTTTTTCACTTCTAGTATGCCAGAAGTGTGGTAGACTACACATGTCTTCAAGTGCCATTTAATTCCAGAACAACTCTCTACAGTGCCAGACACCAGGACAAATTACTCAAGACTTTGCCTCCCAATGCATCAGCTTTAGTTCTAGTGAGAGGTAGGCCTTAATTCCTGTCCGATTAGAGCAAATCCACAAAGCAACCTTGCCACTGTGTGAATGGCAAGAAGAATTTGCTTGTGAACAGGTGAATATGTCCCGCTCAATCATGACCAAAATTTGCCTTGACTTGGAAGCAAGTAGACAAGGAGCAATGCAGTATTTAGGTTTTATCTAGTGATAAATGGGGCAAGAAGCTGTACAACTTCCCTGTTTTACAGGACACAAGTACTGATACAGCCAATAATGCACCCACATGAAGGGATCTTCAGGACATTGCTTTATTTCTTAACCAGGAATAGGCAGCAAAATGGTGGCACTTATCTGAGCTGGAAGCCGTGTTCCTCTCCTGTTTTTCCTTTATTGGAATTACCAATGTTATAAATGATCAAATCATGAGCCAAAATTGTCAAAAATTTAGCAAAGGTTTATTAATTTGTCTGTGAATTTTGGTCCTTGAAACCACCACAGCCAAAGAGACAGCGTTGAGCCCGGGAAAGCTGCCGGGTGAACCTGTATCTGATCTCCCGAGTGTCAGAGTCTACCCAGTTCACGCACGCTGCTTCTTGCAACGAGGTTTTATGCAGTTTATTCTGCCCGAGGCAAAGATGACCAAATTTCCTTTGTATCTCTTCACATGCATTGCTGTTTCTTTCCATGGGCAGAGCTGGACAAAGGCCGAGTCCAGGTGGGCCATCGGCGTTAATCGGGTCCAGGGATGCCGTGTATTCAGCTGCACCAATTTGGCACCACTGACTATCTTGATAGATGCAACTGGCAAGGTGATAATCACTCTTAGGTGGCTCCCCATGACTCAAGAAACCAGTGATCATCGCCATGGAAGCTTCTATTCTTACGTTAAGGTGTTGATTGTTATCTTAACTTGTGTCCAGGAGCTAGTTGAATCTAAATAGAGAGCTGCTCCGAGCCAAGATGGTCAAAGATATGATTTTGGATTTCACAATATTTTATACCATTCATTAACAGCATGAATTATCCCTACCATATATTACACCAATACTACTGATGGCACATGCCTTGGCTTGTCTGGCCCCTGCAGCTGAACCAAATAGCAGCAACTGTGATGTTCCACCCCAGAGACATTTTCGGCCAGCTGGATTTGCAGCTGGGCACGTGGGAACAAGTCCAGCCATGCCGGGACTCCGGTGCCGTTGGGATGGAGCTTCCTCCCCTGGAGGGTCTGCTCCTCAGGCTTCCCTCTGCCAGAGAAGCTTTAAGGCGGTAGTGAAGGAAAGGAGTCGGTTCTGATGGAGGGTTTTAATCCAGAGCTTTATTCTGGCCCACAGGCCACTGAATCCAGCAACTGCTCCAATGGAACTCCTGGACCGCATGGTTGCTCGTCCTTTTCCCCGAGGGAGGGGAGGGGAGGAAGGAAGGGATAGGGAACCCACCAACCTGGGACAAGAGAGGAGATCTCGAGGGACAAATGACACCTGGATGGCCCAATGCCTGCCCTGCCCCCCAGGGTAGAGGGCATCTTTTGAATCTGCCAATCACTCAATGCCCTTCTGGAATTGCAGGATTGGCAGACAGTGCTCAGCAGGGGTCAGGGTGGGGAAAGGAGGGATGATGGACACACCTGGGAGGGAATCTTCAGGGGAGAAACCCAGAGTTCTGGGGTAAACCATGAAATCACACTGCAACACTCCTGGAGCACACTGTCTGTTATTTGCAGACTTCACTGCCTAGACCATGAATGCTCTCAGGGCCAATTGCTAAAGGACACAAGTCCCAAAATACAGGTGCCACATAATCACCCCAGCACTAATCCAGCACTGCTTTGATGGTGCCCAGGAGCACAGAATGGCTTGGCTTGGAAGGGACATTTAAAGGCCATCTAGTCCAATGCCCTGCAGTGAGCAGGGACACCTTTAAGTAGGTCAGGTTGCTGAGAGCGTGAGCTTGAATGTCTGCAGGGATGGATGTCCACCTCTTTGGGAAACCTGTGCCAGGCTTTCAAAACCTACAGTAAAAAAAATGGGTTTCTTTTGTCCAGTCTGAATCGACCATCTTTTGGACTAAAAGCATTCCCTCTCGGTCTGCTCACAAAAGGCTCTACTAAAAGTGCTGTCCCATCTCTTTTACAAGCCTCCTTAAGGAACTGAAAGGAAGCAATGAAGTCTCCCTGGAGTCTGCTCTCTTCAAGGCTGAACGCCACCAGCTCTCCCAGCCTGTCTCCAAAGCAGAAGGGCTCCAGCCCTCAGAGCAATTTGTCCCTCCTCTGGACTAGATCCAACAGGACCATGGCCTTCCTGTGTGGGGAGCCCAGAGATGAGTGCAGTAATCTGTCGCGGTACAGACAGAGACAGTACAAAGCAACACACTCCGTTTCCAGAAGGCTTCAAACACTGTTTTTATTCTAGCATGCATGCTTGTTCTACATTCTTACAAAGCTCATAATTTACACTTTACTCACTGATCACGAGAGGCAAGCAAAGTGCTTCTTGGAATAAGCAGTTACAAGTTTTCCTTATTTATCCTACTTTCTTTCTTGCTTTCAGTGTAAAAAAACTCGATAATAAATGCTTTGAGGGGTAAACCTGGATCCTCTTGCCAAAGTTCTCAATGGCTCACAGAGGTCACTGTAAAACCTCTTCCACAGTACTCCAGATTGGGTCTCACCAAAGCAGAGGGATGGAATCACCTCCTTCAAGCTGCTGGGAACTCTCCTTTGGATGCACATGGCTGGCTCATGTGCAGCCTCTCATCTTGCAGCACCCCCAAGTCCATCTTGACAGGGCTGCTCTCCATCCCTTCATGGCCCAGCCTGTGAGATCAGCTGGGCTGGGACTGTGTCACAGCCCTTGGACAGGGCAGCTGGGAACGATGAGCTCCCTACCAAAGAAGGCAGATCCCACTCCCCACACAACTCCACCCTGGCCATGAGGTCACAGCAGGCTCTGAGGTCACAGATGTCCCAGACCCGGTGGTTGCACAGCAGCACAAGGAGCGAGCAGTCAGTCCTTGAGCACAACTGTTGCGGCAGCAGCAGCGGCGGTGGCAGCAGTGGTGCTGACATTGGGACAGCGGTGTCAGGACAGCGGTGGCAGCAAGAGCTGCGGGACGGGCAGAGGGCAAGGCAGCATGGCCCTTGCTCTGCGCCCCTTCCTCCTGCTCCTCCTGGCCGTGGCCCTGCCTGCCAGGGCTGCCCAGGCTGCTCCGCTGCAAGCGCGGCGAGCAGGTGAGCCGGCAGCCTGGCTCCCCTTTCCCGGGACAGCGCTCCCTGCTCCCCGGGAAGCGCTGGGGATGGTTTTCCCCAGGCCTTCAGGGAGGGTTTCCTCTGGGGGAGGGAGAGAGACCCCAGGGCCCTGGGCAGCCCCAGTTTCCTCTCCAGGGATGTGTCACAGGGCCGGCAAAGAGGGTGCAGAGTGACCAGGAGCCAGCCCAGAGCTCCCCAGGCCCGTGTGCAGCTCTGGCCTTGTGCATTGACATCTGGCTCCCACAGCCTTACCCGACCCCCTTGCAGTGCCCATGTCCCAAACGCAGAGGGGGGATCCCAGGACACCATGGAAATGGGTTTGGGTGTTTGCTTCCCTCTAGATGAGCTTGCTAGGAAGGTTTCTCCAGCAGCTTGGCTCCATGAAGATTTGAAGCCTCTAAAGCCTCCTGCAGGTATGTTGTCAATGTTCCCCTCAGAGGATAATCCTTGACAATCTGGCAGGAACCTGGTTACAGAAGTTGCTGTGGCTGTTGGGTTACAGGAGTGTCTGCAGGGAGGACTTATCAAGATCCTCTCCTGGTTGCTGCTCACAAGCCCAGTTCCCATCGCAGGGGTGAGTAGTGTGTCCCTGCTGACCCCATGGGCTGAGCCCCGCTTCTGTGGAATCATTTCATCTGACATGCAAACACTTCTCTTAAGGTCCTCTGAGAAGGAGGAACAAGCCTGGAGGAGACAGAAAGTCTCTAGAGGTATCCAGACCCATGGCCAGGATCCTGAGTGACCTGGAAAGACGCCATGGTGGGTTCATTTCCCTCAGCCTTGTCCTGGGGCTCAGCAGCTGGGGGCTTTGCCTGCACATCTGGACACGCCGTGCCCGGCACAGCGGGAAGGGATCCATGGCAGCCTCGCTGCCCCGCTGCTGCTTCCACGCCCTGCAGGGCTGTTTGCCAGCCTGGCCTGGCTGCAGCTTCTCCCCAGCCTCTGCAGGAAGGCATTTGGCATCTGCTGACAGGCAGCCGAAACAGCACCATGGGCCTGTGATCCCCTGCAATTTCCTGGTTTCTGAGCACATTTGGAGGGGCAGCTCTTTGGAGGAGGGAGGACCCTGCAGCAGGCCCAATAACCTGATCTTTCTTCTGCATCTTATCCATTACTTGGACATGCAGTGCCTCCTGAAGATGCCACCTTCCCATTGGGGAACAGCCCCCCCTGATCCAGCTGCCCCTTTTCCTTTCTGCAGAGATGGAAGGAGAGGATGCGCTGAAGGCGCAGTTTCCCGGAGGAAGCAGGGGCTCATTGCCAACCTCTGCTACAGCAAGGGAGGCGATGCCAGGCACAGCCACAGGAGGTAATTGCTGTGCCTCTGGGCCTGAGCCCTGCTGAGGCTTGAGCTGCCCTCTCTGCTGCTTGGCACTCCTGGCACACAGCATTACCTGACTCCCTTCCAGTGCTGGGTTCCCTATAGAAGGGGATCCCAGCACAGCATGGAACGGTTCCCATCTGTGCTCCTTTCTAGACTGGGATCCTGACTTGAATCATTTCGAAATGGTGGTAAAGCAATACTTAAGGATGTTGGAGCTTGGTGAAGGTAGGCTACCAGCAATCCTTCCCTAACAGAGTAATCATTGTCCAAGTGAAATCCTCATTCAGAGTAATATTCCTGTGTCATTCCCCTCAAGATCCGCTGAAGTTTGATAAATTCTGGGAATCCTGGCCTCCAAATTTCTGCTCCTTTATCCAACAGGCATCCTACAGGATCCCACAGGATCACTGTCTGTGAGAGGAATGATCATTTATCTGTCCATCTTCCTCCCGTGTGCAATGCCACTGTGTCCTTCCATGTGCTCTGTGCAGCCACGGAGAAAAGCAGAGAGGGAAGGGGCTGGACCCAGGGCTGTTCCCCGGGGCTGAGCCTTTCTCAGCTCCTTTGCCGGCCCCAGGGAGCCTGAGCTGCTCCTGCTGCCACTGCCAAGCCCTGGCCATGCCTGGGGCTGGGTTTGGAGCTGCAGCAGCTCCAGGGAGTCCTTTCTGCCCCAACTGCCCCGCAAGGGGCTCCTTCCATCCCAGTGTGGGGCCACTGCAGGCACGAGGTCCCCCTGGCCCTGCTCCTGAGTGGAAGGCAGAGCTGAGAGAGTGCCTTGGACGGCACCAATCACCCAGGTTTCCTCACTGCCACTCCGGCAAGAATTAGAAATGGAACAATTTTCTATTAAGGTCCTCCTAGTTCGATGAACCAAGGGACAGGAGACAAGAAATCCCTGGAGGCAGCCAAACTTCTGGACCAGGTGATGAGTGACCTGGAGAGGCTTCATGGTGGGTGCATTTCTCTCAGCCTTGTCCTGGGGCTCAGCAGCCGGGGGCTTTGGCTGCACATCTGGACACGCCGTGCCCGGCACAGCAGGAAGGGATCCATGGCAGCCTCGCTGCCCCGCTGCTGCTTCCACGCCCTGCAGGGCTGTTTGCCAGCCTGGCCTGGCTGCAGCTCCTCCCCAGCCTCTGCAGGAAGGCATTGGGCATCAGCTGACAGGCAGCCCAAACTGCACCATGGTTCATACATGCCCTGAGATCCCCTGCAATTGCTTGGACCATGGGGAGATCAGGAATGACAGCAGTTTTGAGAAGGGCAAATCCTGGCCAAACCCAAAAGTTTTTATTATGTCCTGCTCCTTATCCATCAGTTTGACCAGTATTGCCTCCTGAAGATGCCGCCTCCCAGAAAGGGGAACATCTCCATCGAATTTAGCTGTCTCTTTTTCTTTCTCCAGAGATGAACCGAAAGTCTGTGCCGAAAACAGCATTTCCTGCAGGAAGCAGGGGCTCATTGGCAGCCTCTGCTGCAGGAAGGGAGGTGATGCCCAGCACAGTCACAGGAGGTAATTGCTGTGCCTCTGGGCCTGAGCCCTGCTGAGGCTTGAGCTGCCATCTTGGCTGTGCGTCAGTGCCTTCCCTCCAGGGATGTCAGACAGGCCCTGCAAAGAGGGTGCAGAGTGACCAGGAGCCAGCCCAGAGCTCCCCGGGCCCCTGTGCAGCTTTGGCCTTGTCCATTCACATCTGGCTCCCACAGCCTTACCCGATCCCCTTGCAGTGCACAGTTCCCATAGGCAGAGGGGGATGCCAGCACACCATGGAAATGGGTCTGATCTGTGCTCCCTTCTAGATCAGAGTGGTGCCATTGCTTTGCCAGCAGCTGGAATGGAAGATGGTTTGGAGCACTTGGGAGCTTCTGCAGGTATGTTCTGAGAGAACAATCACTGGCAACCTGGCAGGAACCAGGTGACAGAAGCTTCTGTGGCTCTTGAGTTACAGGTGTGTCTGCAGGGAGGATCTTCCCAGGTCCTTTGGTGGATGTTGCACACAAGCCCAGCTCCCATCGCAGGGGTGAGTAGTGTGTCCCTGCTGACCCCACGAGCTGAGCCCTGCATCTGTGGGATCTATTCCTGGTGAAATGGAAATACTTTCTCTTAAGGTCCTCTGAGAGGGAGGAAAAAACCTACAAAACAGAATGTGCTCCTGGAGGCATCCAAACAACTGGACCAAATCCTGATTGACCTGGAGAGGCCCGATGGTGGGTGCATTTCCCTCAGCCTTGTCCTGGGGCTCAGCAGCCGGGGGCTTTGGCTGCACATCGGGACATGCTGTGCCTGGAACAGCAGGAAGGGATCCATGGCAGCCTCGCTGCCCCGCTGCTGCTTCCACGCCCTGCAGGGCTGTTTGCCAGCCTGGCCTGGCTGCAGCTTCTCCCCAGCCTCTGCAGGAAGGCATTGGGCATCAGCTAAGTGAGAGCCCAAACTGCACCATGGGCCTGGGATTTCTTGGTCTCTGGGCAGATCCGGTGGGGCAGATATTTGGAGGAGGGAGGGCCCTGAGGCAGCCCCAAGGGCCTTGGCCTTTCCCTGATCCTTATCCATGTCTTTCCCAAGTGATACTCCTTGAAGATGCCACCTCCCTACTGGGCAATGGCTCTACCTTATCTGGCTGTCCCTTTTCCTTTCTCCAGAGATGGACCAAAAGTCTTTCCGGAAGGCAGCACATCCTGGAGGACGCAATGTACCCGTGCTAGCCACTGATACAGGACATGAGGAGATGCCAGACAGTGCCACAGAAGGTGATTGCTGTGCCAGGCTCAGCCTGGCTGAGTAGTTCTGCTGGGGTCCCTCCATGTGAGACATGTCCTGAAACCGTCGAGCCACTGCATGGGGTGCCCATGGTGGGGAAAGGGCAGAGGGGGAGAGCAAGGCTCCATTGTGTTTTTAGAGGGCCTGACTGTGTGTCCCTGGGCTGGGGGAGCTGTCACGGGGCAGGGAGGGCCAGGGCTGGCAGTGGCTGCTCAGGGATGGCTTTGGCCCGTGTCCCTCCAAGCAGCCACTGCCCAAGCAGCTGCGCTGCCCCCGGGCTCTCCTCCCGGCCTGCTGGGCTTTGTTGGGTGGCACAGCCTGTGCCAAGGGGCGGCAAGGTGCCTGCAGGCCCCAGCTCTGGGGGAAACGGAGAATGTCCTGCCCGCATCCACCGTGCTGCCAGCTCAGCAGCGCAGCACAGCATGGGCTGACGCTCCCCATTGCTCCCACAGATGTTGCCACTGAAGCAGGAATATATGGCCCGGATCCAATGCGCCTCCCAAGAATTGTCTGTCCCCAGGATGTTCGCAGGAAATGCATGATAGGCACAGTGGTGATAGTGTTCACTGTGCCAGTTGTGCTGCTAGGCTGCTATCTTGGCATTCGCAAGCTGTATGAGATCAGACGGTCAGTTGCTGATTTTTCTCCACAGTTTTCTTTTAACTCTGCTCCATAGCATTGGTAGCCTGACTCGTAGTTGTGCTGCTGTGGAGTTGTGGCCAGTCCATGGTTGTCCAAAGAACTCTGGGGACGGTTCTGCTGCTGCCCTGAGCTTTCATTGGCCTCCTCATTGCTGGGCCTTGTCCTGGGGGCCCGCTGGGGCTGCAGCCAGTGCTGGCTCCCACTGAGGCTGCCTGGCCAAGAGCAGCCCCAGGGCCACAGGGCAGAGGCACAGCAAGTTCTCAGCAGTGTTTGGGCAGCACAGTTCAGGACAGGGCAATGCTTATTTTGTAGCTCATGTAAAGTTTAATGGCAACAGTGTTGCAGCACAAGCAAATATGCTCCAGTTCAGTGTTAAAACATATCCAACCTTATGAAGGTTTGGATTTGGCCGTGAAACTTTGCACTTTTTGTGAGCCCTGTTCTGGATTGATTCCCAATCAGTCTTGGAGCCAGTTCTGGGTGAAGGCTCATCCCAGCCCTGAGCGTTGGCAGTTCTGGCCTCAAAGGGACAGCTGAGGCTGCACTGGACATGACTGGGAATCAGGGCTCTATTATCAAAGGGCTTTGAGAAGTTTAAATTCCTATGTTTTTTCTACATGTTTTTCTTTATGAAATTCATTCACTTTTTCTAAACTTAGTTTTGAAACTAACTTGTTTTCCAGTGCCTATTCCAGTTTTTTGGTATAGTGAATGGTGGCCCAATTATCCCATGGCTGAATTAAGAGACTGTAAGTACTATAAAATGGAATGAGTTTTACCGTCTTATGCCTTTCACAGACTCATAAAACTTTTGTTGGTTTATGTGACCAACAGAAGCGTTTTTCTCTACTTTTAATTCAAACAAGCAGCAGAGCCGGAACCTGTTGAGAAGAGTCTCTTCACTTCATAGCTAAAGCAAACTGCCAGGGTTCTTTATTGAGCAATATAAAATCTATATTTTATGTATATACTCCTGTCAAGTGACTGATAGAAATGAGGGATTTGGACTCTGTGGGAAGTACTGACCAGCTGTGCATTGGGCCTCCAAAGCTCAGTCTGTAATAATCAATCTTTTTCAGAAGAGAATGTTCAGTTTCTTCCTGGCACTCACTCTTGCACTTGTACTCAAAAACGCTTCTTGAAAGAAATTTACAACGGCTCTTTATGCTCCCTTAGTTGACTTTTCTCTCTTTCTCCAGTAATGCCAATGAAAACCTGGATGATTCCATTAAAAAAGCTGGAAAGCAGATCCTGGAGAAGAGGGCATACATCTGCTCCCACCCACTGGACAGGACCTTCTGATCCCTCCCTGACAGCAGGCACTCATGAATGTCAGTCAGGGAGGAATTTGCTGCAGTTTCATGAGGGAGAGATTAAAAGCATCTGTTAATTAAAGTCTTTGAAAAATGTAATTGTATAAAAATACTACTTTCCAAACTCTATTTCAAAGGATAAGGATAAATAAAGAGATTTAATTTAAAGCTGAAATTATTTTGTCAGATAGATAGATGGATAGATATATAGGAAGACAGGTAGATATTTGATCGCTGGATAGTTAAATAACTAAGACAGAAATAGATAGATAGATAGATAGATAGATAGATAGATAGATAGATAGATAGATAGATAGATAGATGTATATACATGTCTGTTCCTCTTGGAGTGGGATAAAGAGAGGGAGAGGAAGTTTGGATGGGGAAATGTTTCTTCCCAGGGAAGGGACTGTGTGGTTTCTCAGTATCTTCAATCAGCTCCTCATTCACTGAGCAAGTCTGAAAGACTTGAGCAATCAGAACAGTTCTGTTTTGTACGTCCCTCCAGCTCTCTTGTCCAGCAGCACCACCAGGACACTGAGTCCCCAGTGTCCAGGGAGCTTCTGCTGTCACCCTGAGGGACACCATTGGTCACTGACGTCCATCGGGCCTCCAAGCCATTGACCACAACCCCCTGGATGTGACCAGCCAGGCAATTGCTCATTCTCCAAACTGTGCCTTCATCAGATCCATAGCTCACCAAAGGAGGGACAAGGATGCAGGGCAGGGCTGATGTGTCCAGGGCATGGCAGAAGTCCAGAGTGGTGCCATCTCTAGCTCTTCCCTTGTGCACTGGGGTGTAACTTCGCGGCTGGGTCACAGGCAATATGTTCTCTGGCCAGCTCACTGCCTGAGTCCCATGGACAGTCACAAGAGAGGCTGCCCCTGGATCCCTACAGGGACCTTCCCGGCTGGCGGTGCCTACAGGGGCTCGCAGCTCCCTGCAGCCGACACCTGTGGCACGGGTGACACAGCAGCAACCCAGTACGAGGGACCGAGGTGAAGGAACCGAGAGAGATCACTTGTTTGAGTTCTAAAGAAGGTTTGTGTCCCCAGAGGAGTCAGGGACAACTGACAATAACTGATTTTTAAGGAAGAGAGAGAAGAAGGGGAGGACACAATTTTACCAAGGGGAAGGCATTAGGGAAGGAGTGCAGGGCAAGGGCTATCCAACAGAAACCAACAAGGGGAAGGAGGAAACCTTGAAATCCAATCTTGCTTTGAGGAAGGGATGAACTACAGGGTACACACGAGAACAAAAGGCTGTGCTGTCTTTGATGGACAGGGGCATTGACATATACTTGGTGAATAAACAACTCAGGACTGAACCACCAGAGAAACCAAGTGGGATACGTGGAATGAAACATTACAAACGTACAACAAGGAGTATTTAAAACTTACTACAGAAGAACAAACTGTAAAATAACAGACTACCACACTGGGGTGTTGCAGTGTGTCTCTACTGTGTTTTCAACTGCAATTCAGTTTCAATGGTCAGTTCAAACCCCCACCCCCCCGCCCCATCTCTTGTATTGTTATAGCATATTTTATCCTTAATGGATTGTTATTTTGCACCTCTCTTGTTGGTTTTGCCCCAGTTTTCCATCTTCCCAATAACCTGCCCTTTGTTCCTGAATGTTACCTGTTCCTTCTCCCAGTATGAACATGGTCAGTCCCTCCTCATGCCTGCCCCTTTCTCCAGAAACTTCCCTGTCATTTTTGTATCCCTTGAGGTCTCATTGGTTTGTTTAAACTCTTCCCCTCCCCTGTAATTCCCAATTGGTTTCAACACTGTATTCCCTGCCTTATGCTTCTCCCCAGGTTTCTCCCAATTTGTTAAAGTTTTGTACCCTCCTCTTGAACCTCCCCTTGTTGAAAAACCCCTTCTAGAGCCTGGACTCGTGTCTTGCTGAGCCTGACCTTCCTGGGCATAAACACCTTTGGGAGTCATACAGAAGACCTCTCCTTGTTCCTTGTCCCTGCCCTTGAAGCATTCCACCTGTGCCATAGAGCAAATGTGACCTATAGCAGCACCCAAATTGTGTGGCTTTTTGGGGGCAGCCCCCTCCTGGTGACAGTGCTGGGAGCAGCCCAGGCTGAAGAACTCTGGCACCGTGTCACTGAGGCAGCCACACAATCATGGAAGGGCTCTGGCTTGGTCAGACTGCACACACCCACCCTATGCTCCTCAAGGTTTTTTTTGGCATATCCAAGCATTGAAGAGGTTGGGTGACTTTCCCCCCTGTTTTATTCACTGTGTCCTTTGAGGACCACAAAAGGAAGCAGTGCCTTAAATTGCACATGAAGAGCAAATGGTGAAGTAAAGGCTTCACCTTTCCTATGAAGCCAGAGGACTGTGTTAGCTATGGCCCACCCAAGGTGCCAAATTTCCGGCTGGGAAGCTGCTGACAGGAGGAAATGTGGAACTTGTCTCCAGCCAGAGATCACTTACTCCTCAGCATGCTGGGATGTTGCTGACAGTGCCTGAGGAGCTCAGAAATCATTGGATGTGATTTCCTGTGCCAGTGCCCAGAACACAGAGCAATGAGCTCAGCTTGGGGAGGCAAGGCCAGCCCTTGGACACAACAGCCAGGCAAGCATGAGCTCCCTCTCAGAGAAGGAAAATTCCAGCCATGAGGTCCATCCCCAAGCAGGCCATGAGGTCACAGCAGGATGTGAGTTCACAGCAGGCTCTGGGGTCACAGAGCCGTGTGGTTCTACAGCATCACAATGTCCAACCCCCGGTGCCCGGCACAGTGGGAGGGCATCCATGGAAACCTCACTGCCTTGCTGCTGCTTCCATACCCTGTAGGGCTTTTTCCCAGCCTGATCTGGCTGCAGCTTCTCCCCAGCCTCTGCAGGAAGGCATTTGCATCAGCTGGCAGGGAGCCCAAGCTGAAGCATGGACTTAAGATCTGCTGGGGCTGCAGCCAGTGCTCGCTCCCGCTGAGGCTTCCTGGCCAAAAACAGGGCAGAGGCAAAGCAAGGTGTGGAGGAGAAAGAGCAGGGATTAGATTGCCTTTGAAAGGCAGAGGTGCTCTGGGGCCCGCTCCTGGCCAGGGAGCCTGCCCAGAGCCGTGCCCTGCTCGCCGGGGCCTTGAGGGACTGCTGTGCAGCTGGGCCAAGCTGTGCCAGCAGCTCCAGCCGTGCTGGGGAGCCTTGCCAGCTCTGGGCCCTGCTGTGCAGGAGGCTCCCTGTGTGCCACTGGCAGCTGGGGCCTCAGCCACCTCCTCTCTCCACAGGTGCTCCTGTGCATCTTCAGAAGAGAGGCCTAGCAACTCGGGCAAAGAGAACTTGACCTGTTATCCCAGGTCTCCACTTATGCCCTTATCTGCCCTGCCGTGGCTGCAACACCATCAGAAGGCCTTCTCACATTCCAAATTCGTTTTCCCCTCCAAAACAAGACCCTCTGCCCCAGAGCCCGCAAGCCCTGTTTCCCAGCCAGGAGTGAATGTGGGCAGCCCCTGTCTTCCAGGATATGGCTTGGCCCACATTTTATATTTCAATAAAGAAATGGTGTTGTCACAGCTCTATCCAGATCGTAACAGCCGCAAAGGCCACCCCGCAGCAGCACAGGCTGAGCTCCATGGCCAGGAGCAGCCGTGGATGCCCACGGTGTGTGCAGGCAGGAGCCAGGCAGGGGCTGCTGTGACCAGTGGGGTGGCCCTGAAGGCTGGGGGAGCCCATGCTGAGTGTCCCTGGGCCGAGGACACATTTCCTTCCCTGGCATCATCTGAGCCCTGGCCCCATGAGGCAGGCATGGATATTTTGGGGTCCCTGCTGAGGGGTGCTGAGGTCACTCATGAATCACAAAGGAGTATTGATGGCCTCTTCAAACCCGTGCAGGGATCCCTCATGAGGTGTGCAGCAGGGTTACATTTGAGGGGGTTTTTTACTCTTCTCAGCACAGCAAAGGGTACCTTGGCCGAGGTTTTGCAAAGCTGGGAGAAAGCCTCTTGCAAAGCCTTGGGCCTGGCCTGCGGGCACAGCGGACAGGCGGAGCTCATCCCCTGGGGCCAGGCCGGGCTGCTCAGGCCGGGCCGGGCCGGGCCAGGCTCGGGGCCCGGCAGGGAAGGGCCGCGGCCCTGGGCTCTGATGAGGCTGCTGAGCTCCGCTCTGGCCCTGTGCTGCAGCCCAACACATTTACAGCCAGGGCCGTTCCCTGGCCCACAGGAGGCACCCGGGGCTGCAACTGAGGCCGCGCCTTCTCCCACTCAAGGGGGCTGACTCTGTTCCTTTGGAGGATCCAGAGCCTTGTACTTCGGCCTGATGGTGCAAAGATCCCCCCAGCATCCCTCAGCTTGCAGAAATAAAGGCTTTGTGCTCATTAATATGAAAAGCTGTATGGGTGGCCTGCAGCTAATGTTCTTTTGTTGCCTGGAACCCAGTCAGTGCTCGAGTCTAAATGAATGACCCAGCCTGAAGCTGGCCTTAAGACTGATTTGATGAGAGGGAGTGAAGCTCTGTTGACTGCAAATTCTCCAGGAAAAAAGTACAGGAACTTGGGTAATGCTGGTGACAAAAGCAGAGTGCAGAGTTGAACCTGTGAGGCCACCTCAATGCCTCCTCCCCCAACCCTTTTATTTTTATTTTGTTTAATATTCTGAGGGCCAGTTCTTGCATGAAATGGGCCCTCAGGAAAGAGCTGCTGGGCCTCCTGGCTGTGTCTGTTTGTGCTCCCTGTGCTTCTGGTTGCCAAGGTGTCAGGGTCTGTCCTAGTGGACAGATGACCTGATGGTTCGTAGGAATGATCTCAGTGTGCAAAACACCAACACGGTACAAGGGGGTTTGCACTGATAATCAAATCAAATGCAGTTTTATTGAAATAACTACAGCAAAAATGTGATAGAGGGATTAAGGAAGAGAAAAAGAGAGAGAAAGAGAGAGAGAGAGAGGGGGGATATAGCTACCAACTCAGAGACGAACTGTACCAACTGTACCAACTGTACCAACTTTGGTGCAGTCCAGCTGAGGGTCCGCCTGCTACGCTGGGGAGATCTCAAAGGCGCTAGCTAACTCAGAGGTTTTTATTACTGAAAATTGCGAGGGGGGGGGGAAACAGATACAATAGGGAACAGATGTAACAGGTAGTCCATGTTCTCAGCAGTAAATGAGCTTGATAGATGTAACAGGTAGTCGGTGTTCTCAGCAGTAAATGAGAGCCATTGTTTTCTTGCTCCAGTGGTCACAATCGGCAGGCAAACATCTCGCTTTGGTCAGCTTGCCTCCCCACACACCTCCCCCGGGCTGGGGGTTTCAGTCCCAGTCCTTGGAAGGAGCAGAGGGGCCTTTTTAGGAGTTTCATGTCTCAGTCCTTGATGGAAAAGCTTCTCACATCTCCCTCTGTCTGTCACGGTGGTTGTAAAACAGGCAAGGGTCTTCTATGGGAGACCGCCTGAAACTCAGGAGAAGTCCAGCCAGGCCGAGAGGTGGGACAGCTTCCAAAGCTGCTATTGTTGCAAACGGGGCATGGTGTCCTCTTCTTAGCATACAGCAAACACTCCTGTGGAAACAACAGCTCAAAACTGAGCTTTCAGGTCTCAGGGTCCGTGGCGTGTGACTTTTCTCCTTCAGAGCCAGATATAGATGTGGGGGTCTTCTCTTCAGTGGTCTCCCAAAGACGATCGTGAGGCAGATGAGGGAAAATTAGGACAGACTCTCACGCAGGGCCAGCACCTCTGAGGACAGGGCGTCCTGCTCTGGGTGGTGGTGGCAACAGCATGTCCCCAGCAATAAGCTGGTAGCGCAGCCGTGGGACAACGGACACTGGCACAGAAATGAGAGAGGACAGGTCTAGTTTTCCCTGCCTGAGTTATTTGACAGGTCTTGTGAAGCTGCAGAATCATCCCTGTGAAGAGAGGAGGTGGCTGGGGAATTGGGAAAACAAACAATGGGGTATGCATAAGTTTTTGTATATGCCCCATTCAGCATAGGCATTTTTAGGAAGTGATTTATTGAAGGAGTTTTGAGGCAACCATTACATTCAAAAATGGAGAGGGTCCTCTGGAGCTGAATGATCAAAAGTACATTGAGGTATTAAGTTTAACTTTAACAGCTATTGGAATTGAGGGGGAAATTGATGAAGAGATACTAAGTCAAGTATTTCCCAGGGTATGGACCTCTGTGTACCAGGGATGGAGAAAAATGCCTCCTCCATAGTAATTAAGCTTAAGGAAGGGACACAACAAGTCAGAATTAGGCAGCAGTACCCCCTAAAGAATGAAGACAGGGAAGGAATCAGTCCAATAATTGAAAATTTTCTGCGGTTAGCATTATTAAAAGAATGCCAATCTGATTTCAATACTCCCATTTTACCTGCAATCTGATGGGTCAGACCGGATAGTACAGGATTTGAGGGCTGTCAATAAAGTAACAGAAGATCTGTATCCTGTGGTAGCCAATCCATATACCTTATGAACTTATTTAACACCTGAGCTAATCTGGTTAACCATTTTAGAATCAAATGATGCCTTCTTTTGCCTCCATATCCACAAAGTCAGACAGAAAATTTTTGCATTCGAATGGGAAAGCCCTAAAAGTGGGCACAAAACCCAGCTCACATGGCCCGTGCTTCCTCAGCGCTTCAAAATTTCCCCTACTCTGTTTGGGGAGCAACTTGCAAAAGATCTGGAGTGTTGGGAAGCTCCACAGGAAGAAGGAAGGCTTTTGTAGTACCTGGATGATCTTCTAGTAGCCACTCGGACGAGGGAAGCATGTCTGGCCTGGACACTAAGCCTTTTGAATTTTCTAGGACCCCAAGGACACAGAGTATCAAAAAAAAGGCACAGGCAGTGAAAGAGAAAGTAATCTACCTGGGGTACCAGGTGAGTGCTGGGCAACGGACTTTAGGACAGACTCGCAAAGAACCATAAGCCAAACCCCAAAACCCCAGACAATAAAGGAACTCCAAACCTTCTTAGGCATGGCAAGGTTGTGCCGACTGTGGGTTTATACTTATGGACTGCTCGTCAGACTCCTCTATGCTCTTATTGCCAGTGGAAACAGAGATCTCCAGTGGACAAAGGAAGGCACACGGGCCTTTCACCAGCTAAAGAGTGCCCTCATGTCAGCTCCAGCTTTGGGACTTCCAGATGTAAGTGAACCATTCTTTCTGGTTTTCCCATGAAAGACAGGGAATTGCCCTGGGAATATTGGCTCAGGACTTGGGTCCATATCAGAGGGCAGTTGCTTACCTCTCCAAGCAGCTAGATGCAACAGCCAAAGGATGGCCAGGTTGCCTCAGAGCTGTAGCAGCAGTCATGCTGAATATTCAAGAGGCACGCAAGTTTACCCTGGGACAAAAATGGCTGTGCTAGTGTCCCACACAGTGTCCGCAGTACTGGAAGCAAAGGGTGGCCTCTGGCTTTCACCACAGAAGTTTCTGAAATACCAGGCCATCATGGTAGAGCAAGATGATGTAGAGATCGTGGTGACTAATATTGTCAACCCAGCTTCTTTTCTCTGTGGAAATCAAGAAGAAGCAGTACACCACGATTGCCTGGAGACCATTGAAGCTACTTACTCCAGATGCCCAGAATTTTAAAGACACTCATCTAGACGATACAGAGGCCTGGTTCACTGATGGGAGTAGTAGCCACGTTGCCAATGGAAAGTGACATGCTGGATACACAGTGACTGCCTGCAGAGAAGTAATAGAATCCAGGCCCTTACCGACAGGCTCCTCTGCGCAGAAGGCCGCGATAATTGCCCTGACCCGTGCCTTGGAAATGGCAAAAGGAAAGAGAATAAACATCTTTACGGACTCGAGGTATGAATTCAGAGTTGTGCATGCACATGGAGCCATCTGGAACGAGAGGGGACTGCTAACCTCACAAAAAGAAGAGACAATGCAGCTGCTGGAAGCAGTTCAGCTGCCTGAAAAGGCATATTAAGGCACACCAGAGAGTGAGCTCAGAATTGGAAGAAGGAAATGAGCTAGTGGATGGAGAGGCAAATAAAGCAGCAAAAAGTGGAGTAATTATGGACAGATTTCCCTCAAAAGTAAGCCAAAATATAATAGTACTAATCAAAAGAGACATGCAACCACAAGGGGTGGGCTGCCGTTGAAAGACAGCCAGTAATCCCTTCCCATTTTTGTGATCACTAGTGAAAGAAGAGCACCAGAAAACACACTGGGGCCTAACTACTTAAAAGCTTTTATAAAGTGTGGCTCCTTTCCCAGAATGACCAAGGCTGCCAGTGATACAGAGTGCATCAAAATAAAGTGTTGACTTTTAAGTAGTAGTTTCCACAGGCTTTCTAAAATGCATATCTGATTGAAAGAATCATTGCCAAGAATTAATCTGCCACTATTACTCAGGTAAACCAACAGTGAGATCCTTGCCTCCAGACAAACCCCCAAAATACCCCTAGGCCAAAACTCGGTCAAATTAAGAGAGGCCATGGGCCTGGACAGCTGTGGCAAATTAACTTTTCAGAACTCCCAGAGAAAGGGGGGTATCTGTATTTATTAGTATTGACAGATACATTTTCAGGCTAGCCAGAAGCATTCCCCACCAGAACTGTCAAAGCTCTAGAGGTGACCATGGTATTATTACAAGAAATAATACCATGCTTCAGAGCTCCAGCCACAATATCCTCGGATAGAGGATCACATTTCATTTCCAAAAGAGTGCCAAAGATTAGTAGCCACCTGGGCATAGATTCATAGATTGAGAACTTCACACTCCATACCACCCGCAATCAAGCAGCCAGGTGGAGAAAATGAATCATTTGATTAAGCAGCAGATTGTAAGACTGGGGCAGGATGTTAATCTGCCCTGGCCCCAGGCTCTTCCACTGGCACTGCTGCGAATTCAGACTAAACCACGAGCTAAAGAAAAGCTGAGTCCTTTTGAAATGCTTTATGGAAGACCATATGGAATACGAAAGAGAATGTCCACCCACATTGGAGAGATAACCCTGGCCACCTGCATGGTGGCTTTAAGCAAACAGCTCAGAGAAATTGAAAAACACGTGGCTAGAACTCGGAGCAAAGAGCTAGACAGACCAGTACATAACATACAGTCTAGAGATTATGTACATGTTAAGCCTCTTGCAGAAAAGACTTTGGATGCACAGTGAGAGAGATCACTGCAAGTGCTTCTCATCACCTTCTCTGCAATCCAGACCAAGGAGTAGAATGCCTGGATCCATCGCTCTCGAGTGAAGAAAGCCCCAGGAGCCCCTTAGAGAGGGACATCAAGAAACAATGAACTGAGATTAAAACTTACTCAGGCAAAATGAGTATATTGCAGCCAGGGGTAGTTTGTCATTTCAATTACAGAATTGATTTGTATGTAATTATAACTGGAGTCTTAGAATTAGAGAGTACCTCTATCCCAAGCAATGCTGAATGGCCTTGGTCCCAAGCTTTCAATCTGTATACTGGATCCATGGGAGAACTTTCTAAGATAAAAGAGCTAAACCTGTCCACTGTAGTAATTCATGAAGATCAGGTATATGAGGAGCAAGAGTGGCAAGAACGAGAACTGTGGACACTTCAGGAGATCAAGAGAGAAGAAATCAAAATAGAGTGCTAGGTAGTCAAAGAGACGGCTAATGAGAAACCAGATGAAATTAGTGTCTCAACCTCCCCGTAAACAGGCACCAGGAAGTTTGTGATAGCCCAAGTGAATCAGACTGTTGGTGTAATTTCTCCTTGATACAGCCTGTAGAAGTGACCTGCCTTTAAGCTCGAGATGCTATAAAGCTCTCATTTAAATTTTAAATCAACACTGCACTTTTTACAATGGCAGGACCTTATACAACCCACGCTGGTAATCAAATAGTTCAGACCCAACCCAAACTTGAACCTGAAGTGTGAGAAACAGGCCCCTACGTAGGGAAGAATGTAAGTGAAAACAACTGTTGTTCAATCCAGAATGGTCTCTCAAACGTGTTGAGTTGCTAGTGCAAATTAACATCTCAAAAATCCAACCAGCCTGCTCCTCTTTCCGAAGAACATCCTTTGAGGGCTGCACAAGGTGGTTACAAAGACAGATATAGCTCAGGAGCAGAATAAGAAATTATCTAAGTTGGATGTTAGGGAATGGATTGAGAGTTTTAAATGGAATTGATTCAGAAATACTGATGAATAAGCTGGCCACTGCAGCAGGTGACCTAGCAAAATTGAAGCAGCCTTAACAGTCAGCTCTATTGGCATTAGGAACTAGCCAGTGGCAGGTTTCCAAAGTACTGCCAAAGTGGGAAAAGGCTGGGAGCCAAGACCACAGGGTAATATTAGAAGCACTTGGTACAGTTGGAAATAATGTGTCTTTAGCTTTCAGTTGTATACAAGCACAGTTATAGATGTAGGCAACAGCAGCTCTGATCATACGGGAAGGGGGTGAAGGTAATTTTCCAGCTGAAATTTGGGAAGTTGTCTGGGATAATGTGATTGATTTTGTAAAGAAGTTTCAATCCTGGTGGACTATAGTAAATTTCACCTATGATCCTGCTTCTAATGTGGCCACTGCCTTGGTTCTTACCTAACATTATGCCACTGTTTATGTTATCCGCCCCATCACTGCACTGGGATTAAATAATGAAAAAACAGTGCTCTACCCTTCAGAACATAGGGTGTGGGCTGGAAAGGTGAATGAAAAGAGGCAAACAGTAAAGTTAGAATCCTGCATTACTAGAGAACAACTGGGATTCATTTGTGAAAGCAATACAATTAATGCCCAAATGTGTGTCTAGACACTGAACAGAGTATTTGCCACTTTGAGATTCATGCAGTCACTGATCAGAAAACTGTGCTCATATATACTAGTAAAAGTTATGTGTGCCTGAGAACTGCTTGTGCTGCTGTAAAAATTGATAACAACAATATTATTTTGTCTAGAAGAAATAATTTTAATTTTTGTATTTGCAATGTTGTTAAGATTATCGGGTGTGATTTTTTGTACATGGCCCCCGTGACATCCCACCAGTTGATTAAAACCAATTACACAATGTAACACAGACTATCACCAACTCCTGTTGGGATGGACCTTACATTGATAAAACAATTAATTAAGCACCAAGACCTACTGCAGATCTCAAAGGAAATTCCAGAAAACAGAGAAAGCCCTGAGTACTGTCTCTCATGATACCAAAGAAATAACCAGAATTCTGCAAAGAGTAAAGCAAACTGCAGATCATCACTGGTGGAATGTGATCTTTGGGTGGTCACCAACTGACAATGGAATCCTTAATAAAATGTGTCATCCCATTGTAGTTTTGTTAATATTAGCTGGAATAAGCTAATTTTAGGGTTATCCATTATATTGCTAATGTGATATTGGAGAATACTACAGCAAACAGCTGTGTTAACCTCCTTATCAAACGTACATGGTAAAGCATTAAGAGACACTTATTGTCATAGGGATTTGCATTAGATAAAAGAATTTACTTATTTTCTAGGAAAGGGGGGAAAAGAGACAGAGTAGAAATTTTCCAGAGTAGAAATCCATTTTCATTTAGGCTAAATGTACATCTTTGAGTTAAGTCTGTAGTTGGAAAGCATAGCTGTTTAGTCTGACTGGTAAAAAGCCTAGGCTCAGAGAAACTGCTTCAGTCAAGGACAGAGATAAGGGGCTGGCAGGGGACACAGAGACAGAGGAACTGCTATGAGAACAGGCCAACCTGACCTGGGAATTCTTCCTGATAAAGATTAACTAGCGGTAAATGTCACACCAAATTTGTAAAAATGAATATGTAGGAACCTATCGTAAAATTGGATGCATATCTATTTGAGAGGGTGATAAAAAAGGATCTGGAGTTCCCAGAGGTATGCATGTCTTTTAAGGAGAGGAATCTCCACATGCATCCAGCACAGTAATAAACATACCAACTTTACAACTTTCACAAAGTCGTGGAGTTGCGTTTATCTCCTCAAAAGAGGCCCCGGGGTCAGCTCGCTCACAGAGACCTTCCTGCACAGCAGGAGATGCCCACTGTGCTCAAAGTTTGCCTCTGAAGACTGAGAGATGAGCTGGTAAGAAATCCCGGAAATTATCAGTGAAAGGGCTTTAAGTCTGTTGTTGTCACTAGGTAAAAATCTCCAGTGGGAAAAGAGCCTCTCCAGTACACTGGGTGTCTTGTGATGACTTAGTTCATCTAAGAGTAATGATCACCAATTAAATGCAGTTTTATTTTTTATTCGGCAAGCATAAAAGTGTTCCAAAATTTTCAGAATTCTAAAACTACTTTGAAAAATCCAAAACTACAATAGGAAAAGGGAAGAAATACTTGGGGATATTTTTCTACAAAAAATGTTTCTAAATATTTCTAAAATCTTCAGCTGTGTATAAATGTCAAACAAAGACAAAATGAGGTTGCTTTGTCTCAGGAGCCCCGTGCTCAGCTGCTGCCTTCCCAGCCCTGGCTGTGCCCAGACAAGCAGCTCCGCCAGAGCTGGTGGTAGCACAGACACACCTGAGCTGAACCCCAAAGATGTTGCCAGGCTCAGGCCCTTCCCTGGTAGGAGGGCTGCACCTCCTGGCCTGGCTGGACACCAGGGGCAGCACCTTTGGGGACAGAGGCTCCTGCTCTGGGTGGTGATACCAACAAGCTGTCCCTAGCAATGAGCTGGTAATGCAGCCGTGGAAGGGACAACAGACACGGGCACGGAGATGCGAGATGACAGGACCAGTTCCCCCTGGCTGAGGTATTTGGCCAGTCTTGTGAATCTGCAGAGGCATCCCTGTGGAGATAGGAGGTGGCTGAGGCCCCAGCTGCCAGTGGCACACAGGGAGCCTCCTGCACAGCAGCGCCCAGAGCTGGCAAGGCTCCCCATCTTCTCTGGACAATCACAGACTGGCAACAACCCCACAGCAGCCTCTCTGGGAACATTTCCTGTCTACAACATTAGACTTTTAAAAGAAGCTGTTTGAGGGAAAGGTGAACAAAACACTCACCCTTTTCTCTTCCAGCAAGTCCAAATTTGGACACAGCATAAGATGAAAATAAGCTCCAAAAAAAGCAGGCCTGCTATTAATCCTATCCAGAAACCCCTTCCAGGGCCCTTCTGGGAATCCAGAACACGTGTGGTGGGGCTGGCCGCACCTGTGGGAGCAATGGGGAGCGTCAGCCCGTGCTGTGCTGCACTGCTGAGCTGGCAGCACGGTGGATGTGGGCAGGACATTCTCCGTTTCCCCCAGAGCTGGGGCCTGCAGGCACCTTGCCGCCCCCCTTGGCACAGGCTGTGCCACCCAACAAAGCCCAGCAGGCCGGGAGGAGAGCCCGGGGCCAGCGCAGCTGCTTGGGCAGTTGCTGCTTGGAGGGACAGGGGCCAAAGCCATCCCTGAGCAGCCACTGCCAGCCCTGGCCCTCCCTGCCCCGTGACAGCTCCCCCAGCCCCAGGGCACAGAGTCAGGCCCTGTCAGGACCCAGTGCAGCCCCTGCCCAGTCGGGAGCCAAGGCTGGCTCGGACCCTGGGCTCGCGGCAGGGCTCCCGCTCAGGGCTGCTCCTGTGCCTTGGGCCTATGGGCACTCAGGGCCAGCTCCGGAGCAGCTGCAGCGGGAGGGACGTTGGTGCACGGGTCCCCTGTCCCTGGGGCTGTGAACGAGCTCCAGAGGCTTCCAAGGCTCCAGAGGTGCCTCCATCTTTGGCTGCTGCTGGGCCATACAAGGGCAGGACCTGGGGGAAAGAGCTGCCGCCACACAGCCCTGCTAAATGGCTGAGAGTGGCAGAGCAATTACCTCCTGTGCCTGTGCCCATGTCTGGCATCTCCTCCTTTCCTGCAGCAGGGGCTGCCAGTCGGCCTCTGCTTGCTTGGGGAAACACTGCCTTCTGTCCTGCCTTTTGCTCCATCACTTGAAAAAGGAAAAAGTTCAGCTGCATCAGATGGAAAAATTTCGGATTTCTTTTGGTGGCATCTTTAGGACATCAGGCTTATCAAAATGGGGATAAGATTCAAAACCATCTGGCCTTTTGGGGCTGGGCCAGGGCCCAACTTCCTCCAAATAGCTGCCAGGCCTGAGCAGAAGGTGTGAGGGGATCGCGCAGGGCGAGGGCACACACGTGCATGGCTCTGTCCTGGCACCTGCAGCGATGCCCCCTTGGCCGAGCTTTGGGCTCTGAGCTGGCAGCTCTCCCAGGGGAAAGGCCTTGACCTACCCTCGCCATGTCCCAGAGGCTCAATCCTGAACGTGGGTTGGGAAGCCAGACCACCTTCACCAACAGGTTCAGCTGCAAAGAAAGGGAGGACAGAACAGCACCTGTGTCACTGTAGGAGATCCTCAGGCTGCAGGCAAGGCTCAGCCCCGGGGCACAGCCCTGGGCCCTGCCCCTTCCCTCTCTTCTCCTCTCCGTGGCTGCACAGTGCACACAGAAGGACACACTGACATTGCACACAGAAGAAGGATGGACAGCTAAATGCTCCTTCCTCCCACTGACAGTCATCCTGTGGGATCCCTCAGGGCTCCAGAAGGGAGCAGGGCAAAGTTTCCAGAAGTGAACAACCTTTAGAGGAACTTAAAGGAAATGCCATATGAGTGAGCTTTTGCCACATAGACACTGATTATTCTGTCAGGAAAGGTACGTTGAGAACTTGTCTCCAGCATCTGACAACATCTTCAAACCACCATTTACCATCATTTCCAAATAATCCAAGTCATGATCCCAATCTAGAAGGGAGCAGAGATTCTACGGAACCATTTCCATGATGTGCTGGGATCCCCTTCTGACTTGGGGAATTGGGCACTGCAAGGGGGTGGGGTAAGGCTGTGGGAGCCTGTGGCTCCTGATCACTCTCCAGACACTTTGCAGTCCCTGTGCAACATCCCTGGAGGGGCAGCTGGGGCCGCCCAGGGCCCTGGGGCTCTCTCGCTGCCACACAGGAAACCCTCACTAAATGCTCGGGGAAATCTGCAGTGCCACAGCTATTGCTCCCAACCTCTGTCCCGCCCTCCTGTTTGCCAACCTGCCCAAGAAACAGCTTCCCCAGCCCAAGGGCACATAGCCAAGCTCTGTCAGGACCCACTAGAGCCTTGCTCTCCCCCTCTGCCCTTTCCCCACCATGGGCACCCCTTGCAGCCGCTCCCAGGTTTCGGGACGTGTCTCCCACGGAGGGAGCCCAGCAGGACAGCTCAGTACCCGAGTGCCCTGAGCCTGCTCGGGACAATTCCTCTGGGCTGTGCCCGTCTTGTCCGGGCTGTGCCCGCAGTGCCAAGCAGCAGAGAGGGCAGTTCAAGCCTCAGCAGGGCTCAGGCCCAGAGGCACAGCAATTACCTCCTGTGGCTGTGCCTGGCATGGCCTCCCTTCCTGCAGGAAATGCCACCTTCCACAGAGCCTCTCTGTCCATCCCTTGAGAAAGGAAGAGGCTTGGTGGGACACAATCATTGCACATCCAGGAGGCAATACTTGTCCACAACATGGATAAGAATCAGGAAAATCCTGATCCCCACAGGTCTTTGGGGCTTCCTATGGCCCTCCCTCTGCCAAGCAGCCACACCTCAGGATGTGCTCAGACACTGGGAAAATGCAGGGGATCCATGGTGAAGTTTGGGCTCTCTGTCAGTTGATGCCCAATGCCTTCCTGCAGAGGCTGGGGAGAAGCTGCAGCCAGGCCAGGCTGGCAAACAGCCCTGCAGGGCGTGGAAGCAGCAGCGGGGCAGCGAGGCTGCCATGGATCCCTTCCTGCTGTGCCGGGCACGGCGTGTCCAGATGTGCAGCCAAAGCCCCCGGCTGCTGAGCCCCAGGACAAGGCTGAGGGAAATGCTCTCACCATTCTCTTTGTGCAGTTCCTCCACCATTTGTTTAAGGATGTTATTTGGCTCATCGGCTTCCTTGTGCCCTGTGGCTTTCTTCTTCCCTCTCAGAGGACCTTAAGAGAAAGTGCTTCCATTTCCTATGAATGGATCCCACAGAAGAAGGGCTCAACCTCTGGGGTCAGCTGAGACACACTACTCACCCCTGCGATGAGAGCCTGGCTTTGGTGAAGGAACCAGCAAAGGAACAGGAAAAGTCCTCCCTGCAGACGCATCTGTAACACAACAGCCACAGAAGCTTCTGTAACTAGGTTCCTGCCAGGTTGTCAACAATTATTCCGTGGTGGGACAATGAGAACAAACCTGTACGAGGCTCCAAAGGCTTCAAAACTTCATTTAGCCAATCTAATGGAGAAATCTTCCTAGCAAGCTCATCTAGAACAGAGCAGAGATGAGTACATTTTTCAGGGCATGCTGGGATCCCCGTCTGCCTCTGGGAAATGGGCACTGCAAGGGGGTCGGGTAAGGCTGTGGGAGCCAGATGTCAATGGACAAGGCCAAAGCTGCACAGGGGCCTGGGGAGCTCTGGGCAGGCTCCTGGTCACTCTGCACCCTCTTTCCATGCCCTGTGCGACACCCTTGGTGAGGTGGCTGAAGCAGCACAGGGCCCTAGGTGCTCTCACTCCCACAACTGCAACTCTTGCTAAAGCCCTGGGGAAAGCTGCAGCAGGCAGTGCCACAGCTATCCCCCTGTCCCTCTGACTCTCCTGCCCTTTCTCCTGCCTTTCCCACCTTCTTCTATCTCTCCATCTCTCTTTGCCTTGGGACCCCTTCCCCATCCCAAGGCACATAGCCAGGCTCTGTCAGGACACAGTGGAGCCTTGCTCTCCCCCTCTGCCCTTTCCCCACCATGGGCACCCCGTGCAGCCGCTCCCAGGTTTGGGGACGTGTCTCCCACGGAGGGAGCCCAGCAGGACAGCTCAGTACCCGAGTGCCCTGAGCCTGCTCGGGACAATTCCTCTGGGCTGTGCCCGTCTTGTCCGGGCTGTGCCCGCAGTGCCAAGCAGCAGAGAGGGCATCTCAAGCCTCAGCAGGGCTCAGGCCCAGAGGCACAGCAATTACCTCCTGTGGCTGTGCCTGGCATCGCGTCCCTTCCTGCAGCAGAGGCTGTCAATGAGCCACTGCTTCCTCCGGGAAACTGAGCCTTCATCACAGCCTCTCCATCTGCTTCTGGAGAAAGGATTAGGTACAGCTGGGTCAGGTGGGGTTGTTCCCCTTTGAGGATGGGGAAACTTCAAGAGGCAATGCTTGTCAAAGACATGGTTAAGAAGCAAGAAATCCCTAAAAAATTTTTGGTGAAGCCAAGGCCCTCTGTAGTCCAAACAGCTGCCCCTTCTGATTTTACTGGTGACAGGGAAATCGCAGGGGATCTGAGGTCCGTGCTGCTGTTTGGTCTGCCTGTCAGCTGATGCCCAATGCCTTCCTGCAGAGGCTGGGGAGAAGCTGCAGCCAGGCCAGGCTGGCAAACAGCCCTGCAGGGCGTGGAAGCAGCAGCGGGGCAGCGAGGCTGCCATGGATCCCTTCCCGCTGTGCTGGGCATGGCGTGTCCAGATGTGCAGCCAAAGCCCCCGGCTGCTGAGCCCCAGGACAAGGCTGAGGGAAATACACCCACCTTTTCCTGCCTGCTGCATTTCCTTCGTCCTTTGCCTCATGTATTCAGATGGCTCATGAGCTTTCTTCTCTGTTGTAGATTTGTACTTTCCTGTTGGAGGACCTTCAAAAAACATGGTTTGATTTCCTATGAATGGATATAATAAAAGCAGAACTCAGCCTGTGGGGTCAGCAGGGACACACTACTCACCCCTGCGATGAGAGCCTGGCTTCGGTGAAGGAACCAGCAAAGGAACAGGAAATGTCCTCCCTGCAGACGCATCTGTAACACAACAGCCACAGAAGCTTCTGTAAGCAGGTTCCTGCCAGGTTGTCAACAATTATTCCGTGGTGGGACAATGAGAACATACCTGCAGGAGGTTCCAAAGGCTTCAAAACTTTATGCCGTCCATCTAATGGAGAAGCCTTTCCAGAAACCTCATCTAAAACGGAGCACAGATGAGAACATTTTTCAGGGCATGCTGAGATCCCCGTCTGCCTCTGGGAAATGGGCACTGCAAGGGGGTCGGGTAAGGCTGTGGGAGCCAGATGTCAATGGACAAGGCCAAAGCTGCACAGGGGCCTGGCGAGCTCTGGGCAGGCTCCTGGTCACTCTGCACCCTCTTTCCATGCCCTGTGCAACATCCCTGGTGGGGCGGCTGAAGCAGCTCAGGCCCCTGGGTGCTCTCACTCCCACAGCTGCAACTCTTGCTAAAGCCCTGGGGAAAGCTGCAGCAGGCAGTGCCACACTATCCTCCTGTCCCTCTGACTCTCCTGCCCTTTCTCCTGCCTTTCCCACCTTCTTCTATCTCTCCATCTCTCTTTGCCTTGGGACCCCTTCCCCATCCCAAGGGCACGTGGCCAAGCCCTTTCAAGACCCAGTGGAGCCTTGCTCTCCCCCTCTGCCCTTTCCCCACCATGGGCACCCCGTGCAGCCGCTCCCAGGTTTCGGGATGTGTCTCCCACGGAGGGAGCCCAGCAGGACAGCTCAGTACCCGAGTGCCCTGAGCCTGCTCGGGACAATTCCTCTGGGCTGTGCCCGTCTTGTCCGGGCTGTGCCCGCAGTGCCAAGCAGCAGAGAGGGCAGCTCAAGCCTCAGCAGGGCTCAGGCCCAGAGGCACAGCAATTACCTCCTGTGGCTGTGCCTGGCATCGCCTCCCTTCCTGCAGCAGAGGCTGTCAGTGAGCCACTGCTTCCTTCCGGAAATGCACCACCTTTCTTCTGCACAGCCTCTCCATCTGCTTCTGGAGAAAGGATGAGGTACAGCTGGATTAGGTAGTGCTGTTCCCCATTGAGGATGGGTAATCTTCAAGAGGCAATGCTTGTCAAAGACATGGTTAAGAATGGTTAGGAAATCCCTATAAAATTTTTGTTTAGGCCAGGGCCTTCTGTACTCCAAACAGCTGCCCCTTCTGATTTGCCTGGAGATGGGAAATTGCAGGGGATGTGAGGTGCATTGTGCAGTTTGGGCTGCCTGTCAGCTGATGCCCAATGCCTTCCTGCAGAGGCTGGGGAGAAGCTGCAGCCAGGCCAGGCTGGCAAACAGCCCTGCAGGGCGTGGAAGCAGCAGCGGGGCAGCGAGGCTGCCATGGATCCCTTCCCACTGTGCCGGGCACGGCGTGTCCAGATGTGCAGCCAAAGCCCCCGGCTGCTGAGGCCCAGGACAAGGCTGAGGGAAATGCACCCACCTTGTCCTGCCTGCTGCATTTCCTTCGTCCTTTGCCTCATGTGTTCAGATAACTCATGGGCTTTCTTCTGTCCTGCAGCTTTGTTCTTTCCTTTTAGAGGACCTTAGAAAAACATGTTTCCTTTTCCCATTAATGGATCCCACAGAAGCAGGGCTACGCCTGTGGGGTCAACAGGGACATGCTACTCACCTCTGAGATGGGAGGCAGGCTTCTGTGTAGGAATGAGGGAAGGATCAGGAAGAGTCCTCCCTGCAGGCACATCTGTAACACAACAGCCACAGAAGCTTCTGCCACCTCTACTCAGCTGCACGGGCACCACTGAGCTGCAGGAGCGGTGAGGGGATCACGCAGGGTGAGGGCGCACACGTGCATGGCTCTGTCCTGGCACCTGCAGCGATGCCCCCCTGGCCGAGCTTTGGGCTCTGAGCTGGCAGCTCTCCCAGGGGAAAGACCTTGACCTACCCTCACCACCTCCCAGAGGCTCAGTCATGGACATGGGTTGGGAAGCCGCACCACCTTCACCAACAGGTTCAGCTGCAAAGAAAGGCAGGACAGAACAGCACCCGTGGCACTGTAGGAGATCCTCAGGCTGCAGGAAAGGCTCAGCCCCGGGGCACAGCCCTGGGCCCAGCCCCTTCCCTCTCTGCTTTTCTCTGTGACTGCACATCCCACACAGAAGGACACAGTGGCATTGCACATGGGAGGAGGATGGACAGCTAAATGCTCCTTCCTCCCACTGACAGTCATCCTGTGGGATCACTCAGGGCTCCAGAAAGGAGCAGGGCAAGGTTTTCAGAACCCTTCTGCCCTGACTTAAGCTCGAACGAAAATGGCAGATGAACGAGCTCTTGCCACTTGGATACTGATTAATATGTCACTAGAAAGGGAAATTCAGAACTTACCTCCAGCATTCTTCAAGACATTCGTAATATCATTCAACAACAATTCTAAATAATCAAAGTTGCGATCCAATTCTAGAAGGGAGCAAAGACCAGACCCATTTCCATGGTGCACTGGCATCCCCTTCTCCCTCCCGGAACTGGGCACTGCAAGGGGGTCAGGAAAGTCCGTGGGGGCCAGGTGTGAATGGACAAGGCCAGAACTGCCAGAGCTGCACAGGGCCCTGGGGAGCTCAGGGCTGGCTCCTGGACACTCTGCACCCTCTTTGCAGGCCCTGTGACACATCCCTGGGGAGGAAACAGGGCCAGCCAAGGGCCCGTGGGGGCTCTCTCCCTCCCCCAGAGGAAACCCTCCCTCAAGGCCTGGGGAAAACCATCCCCAGCACTTCCCGGGGAGCAGGGAGCGCTGTCCCGGGAAAGGGGAGCCAGGCTGCCGTCTCACCTGCTCGCCGCGCTTGCAGCGGAGCAGCCTGGGCAGCCCTGGCAGGCAGGGCCACGGCCAGGAGGAGCAGGAGGAAGAGGCGCAGAGCAAGGGCCATGCTGCCTTGCCCTCTGCCAGTCCCGCAGCTCTTGCTGCCACCGCTGTCCTGACACCGCTGTCCCAATGTCAGCACCACTGCTGCCACCGCCGCTGCTGCTGCCGCAACAGTTGTGCTCAAGCACTGACTGCTCGCTCCTTGTGCTTCTGTGCAACCACCGGGTCTGGCACCTCTGTGACCTCAGAGCCTGCTGTGACCTCATGGCCAGGGTGGAGTTGTGTGGGGAGTGGGATCTGCCTTCTTTGGCAGGGAGCTCGTCCTGCCCAGCTGCCCTGTCCAAGGGCTGTGACACAGTCCCAGCCCAGCTGATCTCACAGGCTGGGCCATGAAGGGATAGAGAGCAGCCCTGCCAAGAAGGACTTGGAGGTGCTGCAAGATGAGAGGCTGCACATGAGCCAGCCATGTGCATCCAAAGGAGAGTGCCCAGAAGGTTGAAGGAGGTGATACCACCCCTCTGCTCTGGTGAGACTCCACCTGGAGTACAGTGGAAGAGGTTTTACATCGACCTCTGTGAGTCATTGAGAAGTTTGACATGAAAATCCATGTTTACCCCTGAAAGAATTTTGTACCAAGGTTGTTGACATAGAAACCAAACAAGAAAGGAGGATAAATAAGTGAAAGTTGTAACTGCTTATTTCAAGAAGCACTTTGCTTGTCGGTCATGACCAGTGAGTAAAGTGTAAACTTATGAGCTTTGTAAGAATGTAGAACAAGCATGCATGCTGGAATAAAAACAGTGTTTGAAGCCTTCTGGAAATGGAGTGTGTTGCTTTCTACTGTCTCCGTCTCTACCACGACAGAGTAATGCATCCATCTCTGGGCTCCCCACGCAGGAAGGCCATAGTCCTGTTGGATCTAGTCCAGAGGAGGGACAAATTGCTCTGAGGGCTGGAGCCCTTCTGCTTTGGAGACAGGCTGGGAGAGCTGGTGGCATTCAGTCTGGAAGAGAGCAGACTCCAGGGAGACCTGATTGCTGCCTTTCAGTACCTTAAGGGGGCTTGTAAAAGAGATGGGACAGCACTTTTAGTAGAGCCTTTTGTGAGCAGACCGAGAGGGAATGCTTTCAATCTAAAAGATGGTCAATTCAGACTGGACAAAAGAAACCCATTTTTTACACTAGGTCTGGAAGGCCTGGCACAGGTTGCCCAGAGATGTGGACATCCATCCCTGCAGACATTCAAGCTCATGCTCTCAGCAACCTGACCTACTTAAAGGTGTCCCTGCTCACTGCAGGGCATTGGACTAGATGGCCTTTAAATGTCCCTTCCAAGCCAAGCCATTCTGTGCTCCTGGGCACCATCAAAGCAGTGCTGGATTAGTGCTGGGGTGATTATGTGGCACCTGTATTTTGGTAGTTGTGTCCTTTAGCAATTGGCCCTGAGAGCATTCATGGGCTGGGCAGGGAAGTCTGCAAATAACAGACAGTGTGCTCCAGGAGTGTTGCAGTGTGATTTCATGGTTTACCCAAAAACCCCGGGTTTCTCCCCTGAAGATTCCCTCCCAGGTGTGTCCATCATCCCTCCTTTCCCCAGTCTTACCCCTGCCGAGCACTGTCTCTCAATCCTGCAATTCCAGAACGTCATTGAGTGATTGGCAGATTTAAAAGATGCCCTCTACCTTTGTGGGGGGGGGGGGGCATTGGGCCATCCATGCATCCATGTGTCATTTGTCCCTTGAGATCTCCTCTCCTGTCCCAGGTTGGTGGGCTCCCTATCCCTTCCCTCCTCCCCTCCCTCGGGTAAAAGGTCAAGTAACCATGCGGTCCAGGAGTTCCATTGGAGCAGTTGCTGGATTCAGTGGCCTGTGGGCCAGAATAAAGCTCTGGATTAAAACCCTCCATCAGAACCGACTCCTTTCCTTCACTACCGCCTTAAAGCTTCTCTGGCAGAGGGAAGCCTGAGGAGCAGACCCTCCAGGGGAGGAAGCTCAATCCCAATGGCACTGGAGTCCCGGCATGTCTGCACTTGTCCCCACGCGCCCAGCTGCAACATCCATCTGGCCGCAAGTGTCTCTGGGGTGGAACACCACAGTTGCTGCTATTTGGTTCAGCTGCGGGGGCCAGACAAGCCAAGGCACGTCCCGTCAGCTATGTAATATATGTTAGAAATATCATGCTATAAAAGATTGTATTTTTTAAAGATTGTGAAATCCTAACCAGTCTTTGACCGCAGGCAGCCCAAGAAGCAGAGATCTATTCAAACTCTGAAATTCCTGAAGGAGGCAGCATAACGATTGGCATTTTAGCCTGAGAATACACGCACCCAGGGCGATGATCACCGCCATCCTGAGCCAACAGAAACCGCCTAAGAGTGATCATCGCCCTGTTGATAACATCCATCAAGATAGCCAGATTTGCCAGGAACATGCATGTGAATATATGGCTTCCCTGAACTCGATCAATGCTGGCTATCAGCCAGGAGACAGCCTTTGTCCGGCTCTGCACAGTGAAACAGCCAACTATGAATATGCAGAGTTAGAAAAGAACTTGAACTCCTTCACCTCTGGCACAATAAACTGTATAAAACATCCTTGCTAGAGGCGGCTCTTGTGAACGAGGGGGAATCTGATGTGATAGAGGTTAGATCCAGGTTCACCCAGAGCTGAACCCAGGCTCAACGCTGTCTCTTTGGCTGTGGTGGTTTTGAGGACCGTATTTTGGTTGCGGAAAAGTTAAATAAATATTTCCACATTTTTTGATAATTTGACTTTCAATTGATCATTGATAACAATTAGGGCCACCCTGATGGGATTTGAATTTTGGGTTCGGGCACCCCTTTCCTGTCAGGAGGCTCCCTGCTGATATCAGCGGGGTGACCGGTTTGGGAGTTCACGAAACCAATCTGTGGGAATCCACAAAAATTAAAGGCTTTTGGGAAAGCTGCAAAAGGCAGGCCTCAGAGACAGTAGAACTGTGATTAGACCTAAGCAGCAGTCACTAGATAGGTCAGCAGAAAAATTATTTGAAAAGTAGAAAGGCAAGGACAAATAGAACAATGGTCTGTGTATTAACGCTTGTCTAGAATAACTCTCGAAGCTACAGAAAAGTTTATCTAACAAGATATCAGGAAGTTTAAGCTTAATAATGGAGCTCTGTGCATTGTGTTTTCAGACTTACAAGTAGGTATTGTATTCGAAATAAGCAAGCATTGTCTTAACCAAAGGTAGGTGTGCTTATAGTGGTTGGATAGAACTACTGTCAATATGCTTTTGCTTTGTGTGATTGGTCAAAAAACACATACAGTAAGTTGTATTATTAAGTTCTTTACACAAAGAACTGCCTGGGATGTGAGCTGGTGGCATCTTCCCATTGTCATAACCATGTAATGAGACTGATGCTGAAAAATGAAACAGCTCAAGGCATGTTCCACAGCAGTCCTGTCCCGGTTGTGATTTGTACACAGCCCCTGGCCGGCGATACCAATCAAATACCAAACCGAAGCCAGAACCACAGCCAAAGATGGATAAAATGAGCCCAGAGCTCTTGGAAATTCGGAACGATCCGAAGAGGGATCTCCGAGGCTGTGGTGCTTTTTCTTCACTCAGAAAATTGACGTGCACAAGGAATCCACCTGGGAAAAGGAACCGTGAGTACCATGTGGTTGAGCGGGGTGTGATTGAGTGTGTGTGAGACGTGATTTTATCATGAAGCAAGTGTGGATGCCACGATTGCAGTTCCCCTCTCCCGTGGGGAAAGTGGTTGGTGAAAGGGGAAGCAAGTGCTTTTTCTTGTCACACGTGGGACCTGGGACTTATTGTGAGTTCAGGGGATCAATCATGGTTGGGGTCAGGAGGGGAAAGAACGTTCCCAAAATATTTTGGGAGCTGGTCTGCCTTCTGATCTAGAGAATCAGGTAAGAGAGCTTGATAACAGTCAAAAGACCTGCAGAACGGTTCTCCACGTGGCTGAGTAGACTGGTAGTGTTTCACAGACTTAGGAAATCGACATTGGACAAAAACCTGGGACTCACGTCGAGAATCCCAGCTGAAGGACACAAGGTGAGAAAATTAGCGAATGGGGTTTTTGGGAAAATGGGATTGAAAAAGTGTAAGTGCTAGAAAAAGCCTGTCGTGGGTTGACAGCCTTTATCCCAATATTGTGTGTTGTGTCTGGCAGCTGTGCCTTTTCTCTCTTCCCCCTCCCGCCGGCCGTCTTGCTGCGGTGGGGCAGGGAAGAGAGGAGGGAGTGTTTGACCAGGTCCTCTTTGCTTTTGGCTTTTGGCTGCTTGGCTTGGCTAGCCACTTTGCTTGCTTGCTTTCTGCTTTTTGCGCTGTTTTTTTTTTCCTTTTCTTTTGTTCCCTCTTTCTTACCGTCCCCTGAAGATACTGGACCAGCTCCGGATGTGATCTGAGACGTCCAGGACACCTGGAGCTGGCGAGAGAAGGTCAGCGCCCTTCAAAACACTGACTCTTTTCTTTTCTTTTCTTTTCTTTTCTTTTCTTTTCTTTTCTTTTCTTTTCTTTTCTTTTCTTTTCTTTTCTTTTCTTTTCTTTTCTTTTCTTTTCTTTTCTTTTCTTTTCTTTTCTTTTCTTTTCTTTTCTTTTCTTTTCTTTTCTTTTCTTTTCTTTTCTTTTCTTTTCTTTTCTTTTCTTTTCTTTTCTTTTCTTTTCTTTTCTTTTCTTTTCTTTTCTTTTCTTTTCTTTTCTTTTCTTTTCTTTTCTTTTCTTTTCTTTTCTTTTCCACTGTTGGGGAGTGTTCTTTTGTTACTTGTAAATAAATAGGTTTTGTTTTCCACTTTGCTCCTCTGAGAAATTCCTTCCTGAACCAGGTGTTGGGGGAGGGGTGGTTGGAGGTTTGTTTTGTTTGGGGGGCTCCCTTTTGGAGATTTCCCCTAATTTGTCCTAAACCAGGACAAAGCCCCAGGAAAAACCTCCCCAAGATCCCGGGAAGGTTATGCCTGAAATCTTGAGGGGAAGCCCATTGGGATGGTGTCCTAGGGTGACATTATGATGCTTGTATCCCCATTCATCTGTTCTGTGCCTTTAAGACCGGCTCTGAAGAGTGGAAGTTTTGTTTGGGTTTCTCTTATCAGGGGCACAGAGATGAGCAGTACACAGGGCTGTTTTTCACTTCTTGCTTTCAGCTTGCTGCTTTGCTTGCTCTCTTTTCTGCTCTCGCTTCTGCTCTGCTTTGGCCTCTGCTTATTAGCTAGGTCTAGCTAAACAGTCCACATTCCTTCCTGGACTGTTTCTCCTCTCTTGTTTCTGTGACCATCTCGAACCTGCTCCGAACTGGGACCCTGGAACACCGAGGGTTTGCACCGTTTGGCTGCAGCAGCTGCCCCAGCGCCGGAGGGACTGAGAACAGAGCAACCACCCCCGAAAGAGACTTTCTGATTTTGTCATCTTTCTCAGAGCGGTGTCATTGGGTATTGTTAATTTTGTGTGCTGGGGGGTGCTGTGCCTGAAATAAACAGGTTCCTTCCACCTCCCTCCAAGGAATTTTTTCCCGAACCGGTTGGGGGGAGGGGCCGTGTGGGTTTTGCTTTCTGGAGGGGCCCTCCTTTGCAGATTCTTTAACAAATTTGCCCTAAACCAGGACAGATGGATATTCGAACACTGGGATGACAGCCCCAGAAGGATGGGAAAGTCCAAGGAAAAGATGATACATTTTTGTATGGAAAAGTGTGGGGGGAAGGAGATTGAAAAATATGTGGTTTGGCCGGTGTTCGGCACTTTCAAGGATTTTGAGGAAATTGAGTATGTTGAGATGTGGAAATACGCTTGTTCGGGATTATACCCGATCAGAGCTCTCAGATGCTTGGCAAACCAGGGCAAGGAGTGGGAACTGCTGGAAAACCTTCCGCCGCCCTACCTTGTCCCTTTGCCCCAACCCGTGCCAGCCCAGGTACCTCAGGTGCCCACGCTGCCTCCCGAGGCATCGATCCCACGGGGACAGGCTTCGGCACCGCTGCTCCCACCGGAGCTGGCCATGGCACCTTCTCTCCCATGTGAGCAGGTATTGGCGCCTCCACTCCCATGCGAGCAGTCCCAGCCACTGACCCTTCCCAAAATCAAGGAGAAACAGATAATTTCCCTAAAGAAAGCAAACTCTCCTCCGGCCAATTGAACAAGGTGGAGGACGAGGAGGGCAACCACTGGAGATAGTGATGACGACGAGGAAAAGCCTGGACTCTTCCCTTTACGGGAAGTACCAACGGCTCCAGGGGTTAGTGGCTTGGCACATGTGCCGATCGACACTGGGGATGTGAGGGCTTTCAAGAAAGAGATGAGGAAGTTGATGGATGATCCTTTGGGGGTGGCAGAACGACTAGATGAATTTCTAGGAACCAGCACCTACACGTACAAGGATCTCAGTGCGATCCTGAGGTCACTGTTCAACAATGAGGAAAGAGAAATGATCAGACAAGCCGTGATCAGGGATTGGGAGAACAGGAATCCCCAGGGGGAGCGAGGAGATTAGATGTGGCCATCTTGGAATGCCCAAATGGAGGAAGGGAGGCAGAAAAGGATAAACTTGAGAAATATGATAATAGAAGGTATCAGGGAAGCAGTGCCGAAGGGACAAAACATGAGCAAAGTACTCAGGGAATGCCAGGGAAAAGAAGAAACCCCCATGGAATGTCTGGAAAGGCTCCGAAAGAGCTTGAGAATGTATTCCGGGACAGACCCTGAATCTCCAATTGGGGCGGTCTTGCTGAAGACGCAATTTGTGGTGAAATCATGGGAAGACATAAGGAAGAAATTGGAAAAGATAGATGGATGGCAGGACAGGGAACTGCATGAATTTCTTTGAGAAGCCCAGAAAAATCTACATTAGAAGAGACTAAGAAAAGCAAAAGATTCAGGCGAAAGTGCTAGCGGCTGCAGTGAGGGAGGCACAAGAACAGGAACAGGTCAGAGACTTGGCACAAACAGCGCCGGTGAAGAAACAAAATCCTTCCCAAGGAAAAGGTTCAAACAGCCAGAAAAAGGACTTCAAGTGCTCCTACTGCGAGCCAAAGGGGCACATTCGGAGGAATTGTCCCAACAAGGTCAAGGATGAAACTATGTTTCAGGAAGATTAGGGGTGTCAGGGGCTTCTCAGTTTGGGGTCTGGAACACCAGGGGAGGCCTTGATAAAATTGTGAGTGGGACCTCACAGACATGAAACTTGGTTTTCAGTAGATTCTGGGGCTGAACAGACCACGGTGCAGCAGTTACTGCGACGGTGCTCTCTAAGCGATGATGCAATGATGGTAATTGGAGCAAAGGGGAACCTTTCAAGGTTCCGATCATAAGGAATGTTGAAATAGAGACAGAAAGTAAAAAGTGTAAAGCAAAAATGTTATTGATAAAAGATGCAGACTTGAATTTGGTGGGGTGGTATTTGATGGTGGCATTGGAAATGGGTTTAGCAGTGCAAGATTCCCAGCTCAAAGTGAGATTGTATAAACTCACCACTCAGGATGAGGAGATGATTTATCCACAGGTTTGGTATGTCCAGGGGGAGGCCGGGAAGTTGGACATAGAGCCAATCCATGTTGAAATTGAAAGGCCAGAAGACCCCATTCGGGTCAAACAGTACCCCATCCCCATGGAAGGGGGGAGGAGGCTGAAACCAGTGATTGATGAATTGATAAAAAAGGGAACGTTGGAACCATGCATGCCCCAACACAACACCCCGACTTTGGCAGTGTGAAAAGCGGATGGTAGCCACAGGCTAGTGCAGGATTTAAGGGCTGTGAATCAAAGGACTAAGACACTGTTCCCCACAGTCTCGAATCCTTACACCCTGCTGAATAACATCTCTCTCAAGGACACATGGTACAGCCTGATCAATTTGAAAGATGCTTTCTGGACCTGTCCTTTAACAGAGGACAGCAGAGATTACTTTGCGTTTCAGTGGGAAGACCCAGAAACAAACAGAAAGCAGCAGCTCAGATGGACGTCATTGCCTCAGGGTTTCGTTGATTCTCCAAACATTTTGGGCAAGCACTCGATCAAGTGCTGAGTCATTTTGTACCAATAGAGGGAACACAATTGCTACAAGACGTAGATGATTTGTTGATTGCAGGTCTTAGGGAGGAGGATGTGAGGACGAGTACCATTGAACTTTTGAACTTTTTAGGGGAAAAAGGATTGAAGGTGTCTAAGTCAAAGTTGCAGTTCACAGAGCCAGAGGTCAGATATTTGCAACATTGGTTAGCAAAAGGGAAAAAGAAGTTGGATCCTGAAAGGGTGGCGGGGATTATTGCCCTACCACCCCCACGGACAAAAAGAGAAGTTAGGCAACTTCTGGGGTTGTTGGGATATTGTCGGCAGTGGATCGAAGGATACAGTGAGAAGGTGAAGTTTTTGTATGAAAATATCACCATGGACAGAATCAAATGGACAGAAAAGGATGAGGAAGAATTTAGGGGAGTCAAGGAAGTGCTCACAGCAGTACCAGTGCTAAGGCTCCCCGATGTGAGATGGCCATTCCAGTTGTTTATGGATGTGAGCAATCACACAGCACATGGTGTGCTGACACAGGAATGGGCAGGGGTCAGGAAACCGGGTGCTTACTTGTCTAGGCTTTTGGATCCTGCAAGCAGGGGCTGGCCCGCGTGCTTGCAAGCGATCATAGCTGTAGCATTGTTGCTGGAGGAAGCCAAGAAAGCCAAGGAAGCCAAGAATCTTTTGGAGCACCTTCGGTAGTATTTGCACTGCACAATGTGCGGGGCATACAACAACAAAAGGCAGATAAATGGCTCATGGATGCTAGATTGCTGAAGTATGAAGCCACGTTATTTCACTCACCGGACTTGGAATTGCAGACATCAACCGCGCAAAACCTGGCTCAGTTTTTGTTTGGGGAAGCTTCAGAAAAACTCATCCATGATTGTGTGAAAGCAGTCGAATTGCAGACAAAGAGCAGATTTGGAAGAAGAGGAATTAGACGAAGGAGGAAAAGGGCTTGTAGATGGCTCAAGCAGAGTGATTGAAGGGAAAAGGAAGTCACGATATGCAGTCGTCGACAGGCAAACAGGAAAAGTGATAGAAGCAGGCCTCCTGAACGCGGGTTGGTCAGCACAGGCTTGTGAATTTTATGCAGTTCTGAGAGCTTTAAAAGAACTGAAGAGAAAGAAAGGAACAATTTTTACAGACTCTAGGTATGCCTTTGGGAAGGTTCACACCTTTGGGAAAATTTGAGAAGAAAGGGGGACGATCAACACCTAGGGACGGGCACTGATGCACAGGGAATTGATCCGGCAAATTCTGGAAGCGATAACGGAGCCGGAGGAAATATCAATTGTCCATGTGAAGGGACATCAGGCAGGGATGCAGTTCCAGACCTTGGGAAACCACTTGGCAGACCAAGAGGCAAAAACCGCGGCATTGATGATGGTAAGTACCCCGGAGATCAAAGGGATCGAGGTCCCAAATGACCCTCCTCAATCCTCCACAAAGGAGATTGAAAGTTCTGAGAAGATTGGGGGAAAATTGGAGGAAGTGGAAACTACTGGATGGGAGAGAACTAGCCTCTGAAGGTTTTACCAGGAGAATTTTGAGGAGACTGCAGCAGCAAACACACTGGGGGGTTCAGGCCCTGGCTGAACAATTTTGGAAATTTTTCTGATGCAGAGGAATTTATGAATTGGCCAAACAAAGAGGTACAAGGATGCCTGATCTGTCAGAAAGTTAACAAAATCAAGGCAAGACAGGCAATCCTGGGGAGTCGCCACATTGGGTACTGACCTTCGGAGAGAATTCAAGTTGATTTTACTGAATTGCCCCAGCTGAGAAGGTTCAAATTTGTGCTTGTAAAAGTCGACAAATTGACCCATTTGGTGGAAACTTCCCCCAGTCCAAGGGCAACAGCTCAGACAATGTCCAGAAAATTGCTGGAAGAAATTGTGCCCCGATATGGGGTGGTGAATTACATTGACTCGGATCAAGGGACTGATTTTACTTCGAAAATTATTAAGCAGATGGCAGAGGCACTGGGCATTTGGTGGGAATACCACTCCGTGGCATCCCCAGAGCTTGGGACAAGTTGATAGGATGACTTAGACTTTGAAGGCACAGTTCTCTAAATTAATTTTAGAAACTCGGATATCCTGGCTGAAATGCCTCCCTCTGGCCTTGCTTAGTATCAGGACGATGCCTCATTCAGAAACGGGGCTCTCACCCTTTGAAATGCTATATGGAATGCCATATAAGACCAGGACACCAGTGGGACACCCCAGATTGGAGGACAGCCAAATTCAACTGTATTTAGTAGCAATAAACAGAAACTTACAGGAATTGAGAGAACAGGGGATAGTATCTCAGAGTGCCACTCTGGGATTTGCTATCCACAAAATTCAGCCAGGTGACAGAGTACTTGTGAAAGTATGGAAAGATTTACCCCTCTCCCCTCACTGGGAAGGCCCCTTTCTTGTCCTGACAAAAGACATAGCCATTTGGATGGCAGGAAAAGGTTGGACACACGTGTCCAGGGTGAAGAAAGTGGAGCATCAGGAGGAGGCTCCCGAGTAGAGGATCACTTCTTCTCCAGGCGACCTAAAGATCAAACTCCAACATCCTCATAAATGACTGATGGTGAACGGATAGGTTGTATACTGTCTGACTGTGTGTGCTATCCGTTTGTACACTTCAAGTGTGAGTATTTTCAAGGGGTTTTTGTTGTATACTGTAGGAGGGGGCAGAGACCAAATGGATTGTGCCCCCAGTGTCTGGAAGAGGAGCTTGAGCTGACTGACCGCAATCTAACCCTAGACGCAAATTTAGGAATTATCGAATTAGATTCACAGGAGTGGTTCCACATTTTCCAGAAGGGTGTGCATGGAAAACTCAAATCTAAGGCAGAAATATTGGATGTGGAATGTCGGAAGTCAATCAAAGTACCATGCAGCTCAGATGCTGTCAAGATCTCCTTTAAGAGGAGGAATGTGGCTAGGTCAGAGAATGTGTTCCCTGAAGAATACTCCAGCTGCCGCAAAGATGGTCTTCCTCGCCGCTGGTGGGAATCCTGATTGGCCTGAGCCTAGCCATGTGCGGGCCACAGAGTCTGCACAGTGAGCCTCCGATACTTGTGGGAAATCAGAGCTCCGTGGATGAGTGCAGTAAGTGCACTGAGATGGTCCTGACTGAGCGAAGGGACAAGGGGATCTTAGCATGCCAAGCCCCGGAGAAATGCATCAAGGGAATCTGGCAGGTACTGTTTGATAAACGGCACTCGAATCAAATTGTGCAGATTGGGCAAGGAGATCCTGTGTTTAGATCTGAAGGCTGGGATGCTGAACGAGCAGTCAGACAAGCACCAACACTGAGTGCTGAAAAGAAATGTAGAACCAATGTCGATCCCCATTTGCAGTCAATGTAACCAAACAATGTGGGTTGGGGAAAAGACAGAATCAATTTCTGTAGTGTATCACCAGGTGAATCCATTGTGTTATGACAATTTGAATCTGGGAATGTGCGTGATGAATGGGAAAATGTACTGTGTGGGAAGAAATATGAAATTTGATAGCAAATTCACCCTGAACAGAGAGCCAACCATGTTGGACTTAGCACAGGCAAATGATGATAGAGTCTGCCTGCAATATGTTTAGGGCTGTCTGTTTTGCAAGGAACAAAGATGGAATAGATCCTGAGGGAAAAATGAGAGTGATTACTCAGGAGCTGAAAAGGAGGGAGTCAGAACCGAGAAAGAAAAGGGTGGAAGAGGAAAGATTGAAAACTTTGAGTGATCAGTAGGAACAGTTCAGGAGACAATATGCTGCTGGGGAACTACCTTCCCCAGATCGAAACTTACTCATTGATTTAGTTGAGGAAATTGCCATGGAATTGGGACTGTCAAACTATTGGATTTGTAGGGGGTTGAAATTGGCAGAGAAGTGGCCTTGGAAGGGTGAAGGTTTGGCTCCAGAACAGCTTTTGAAATGGGACAATCCAAGGGTCTCAAAATTGGCACTAAGACCTAAGGGATGGGTGTTGGAGCAGCGAGTGATTGGGAATATCTGCGTCAGTCGAGAAGGGAAAGAATATACTGAAATGGTGGGACACACACCGTATATAACCACTTTGTTGGTGAATTCAGACAGCAAGAGCAAAGTCTGGCAACCAGAACCTCCTATGGTGTGCTGGAGTCAGAAGAATGAAACAAATTGTGATTGGAATGGTCAGATGGCACTTTGTTGGGTCAAGAGTCCCGGAGCTAATCCTTACCAATCCTTGGCAGGACTGAGAGAATATTGGGGAGACCCAGGGAAATCTAATATCAGATGGAAAGCCACAGATGGAATTTATTGGATTGTGGAAAGAAAGCCTACAGTGAGTTACCTCCAAGGTGGAAGGGGTCATGCACTTTGGGCATGATCCAGCCAGTTTTCTTCACTCTTCCTCAAACAAAAAGCAACTTACTCGGGGCTCCTCTGTATGAGACCCTGAGGAGGGAGAGAGGAAGCTTGGAAGAAAATGATACCTCTCCTAAGTTGAAGGCAAACTTGGGGGGAGGAGGAGTGGCTGGCAGCAAGGATAATTGATTATTATGGGCCGGCCACATGAGTTCAGGACAGAAGCTATGGATATAGGACTGCAATCTATCTACTGAACCGATTGATCAGGCTGCAGGCAGTGGAGGAAATTGTGTTGAATCACACCTCAGAGGCCCTGGATTGTTGAGTTGGCAGCACACTCAGGTACAGGCTTTTGTGTACCTGAATCAAATAGTTTTAGACTATTTGCCGGCTGAAGAAGAGGGAGTCTGTGGAAAATTCAATGAATCATAATGTTGTATTGAAATTGATGATTATGGGGAAACCATAAGAGGATTGGCTGCCAAAATTAAGAAAGTAGCCCATGTCCCAGTCCAGAAATGGAATTTGAACTTGCAGTCATCTTGGTGGGACAGATTATTTGAGGGGGCCTGGTGGAACAAAATAATATTTTTTGTGCTGTGTTCACTAGCAGGAGTCATATTCCTCCCTTGTCTAATACCTTGTTTTAATAGACTGATACACTCCGTGGTAGAGGGTATGCAGATAGCTATAGTGGACCTGGAGTTGGCTTCCAGAAACAACATGTCCATGATCATGAACCTGGGAGACGGGAAGTGTACAAGCAATGCTGCTGAGGTCTTGGCAAAATTTGAGAAACAGGTCAAAACAAATGGGAACAATTATAATGGCTATTAGGGAATCCCGCAATGAGTGCATGGCATGAGAATTTAATAAAGCCTGCTCTTTGTAGGGGACCCTTTACAGTGGAGGGTAGATGTAGGAAATAAATAGATAATGGTAATTTGGGATGTAGAGGGAGCATAAATTAGTGTTGACATTAAAGGGGGGGATTGTAATATATGTTGGGAAATAATTCATACTATAAAAGAATGTATTTTATAAGGATTGTGAAATCCAAACAGGTCTCTGACCACAAGCAGCCCAAGAAGTAGATGTCTATTCAAACTCCGAAATTCCTGAAGGAGGCAGGATAACTCTCAGCATTTAGCTTATGAATAAACGCACCCAGCGTGATGATCACCGCCATCCTGAGCCATCGGAAGATGCCTAAGAGCGATCATTGCCCTGTTGATAACATCAATCAAGATAGCCAAAGTCACCAGGAACATACATGTGAATAAGCGACTTCCCGGGATTCGATCAACGCTGGCTATTACCAGGAAACGGCAATTGTCCAGCTCTGCACATTGAAAGAACCAACTAAGAATGTGAAGAATTCCAGAAGAAACTTGGACTCCTTCTCCTCGGGCACAATAAACTGTATAAAACATCCTCGCTAGAAGCGGCTCTTGTGAACAAGGAGGGCTCTGATGTGATAGAGATTTGATCCAGGCTCACCCAGCACCGAACCCAGGCTTGACGCTGTCTCTTTGGCTATGGTGGTTTTGAAGACCGTATTTTGGTTGCAGAAAAAGATAAATAAATATTTTCTCATTTTTTTATAATTTTGCTTTTGATTGATCATTTATAACAGCAATATTGGTAATTCCAATAAAGGAGAAACAGGAGAGGAATACGGCTTCCAGTTCAGATAAATGCCAGCATTTTGCTGCCCATTCCTGGTTAAGAAATAAAGGAATGTCCTGAAGATGCCTTCATGTGGGTGCATTATTGCCCGTATCAGTACATGTGTTCTGTATAACAGGTAAGTTGTCTCTTTTATCACTGGATGAAACCCAAATACTGCATTGCTTCTTGTCTACTTGCTTCCAAGTCAAGGCAAATTTTGGTCATGATTGAGTGGGACATATTCACCTGTTCACAAGCAAATTCTTCTTGCCATTCACACAGTGGCAAGATGGCTTTGTGGATTTGCTCTAATCGCACTGTAAATAAGGCGTATCTCTCACTAGAATTAAAGCTGATGCATTAGGATGCAAAGTTTTGCGTAATTTGTCCTGGTGTCTGCAACTGTAGAGAGTTGTTTTGGATTTAAATGACATTTGAAGACACGTGTATTCTACCATACTTCTCACATACTAGAAGTGAAAAAACAGCCTTTGAAACACAATTTTATCCTTTCTTCCTTCTCCTCGTCCCAGGAATTTCAATGTCTGAGGTCTAAGCTCTTCAGCTGCCTCACAAACATTGTTTTAATTCAGACAGGCATCCATGCCTTGAGCCACAAATCATGACTGTGGCTGTGAAGCTTGAAGCAATGTAGGTTTATAGCATTAAAAATGATAATCCATTCCCAGGCTAAGCCAAGCATTTTCCAAATAACTCTACCTATTCTCAAGGATGTTTCAAAAAGGATCATTATAAAAGCTGGGAATGGGGAGAAGGAGTGTCTTCAAAATTAAAAATACAGCTTTCTGAAATCTTTATATTGCTATAAAGAGATTCAAAATTGTTCATATACGGAACATTACCTAAGAAGAGAAAGACAGATTGTCAAAATAATTGCATGGGAAACAAAAAACATAAATAAAAATAAGTTTACATGTAGATAATAAGTAAACCATCACTCTAAGAAAAAAACCAGAGATGCAGAAACTAAAACCAATAAGGCTCTTTCATCTGTCTCAATACAAAAAAATTACTGAAAAGAATTGGAGACCCTCAAGACCATTACCATATGCAGGAACTTCCAGCTATTGGGAAAAAAAATGAAGGAAACTGCAGAGTGCAATTCACAGAGGTAACCTGGAATTTATTGGTGGATTTGTTGAAAAATTTCTGAGAGCAGACTGGAAAGGCATAGGGGCTGGTCAGCCCATGGGTGGGCATTTAGAGCAGTGTGAGGGATGTTTCTGAGACCAGCTGCAGGGAATAAAAGCAGAAATCACTGGGGCAATCTCTTTGCTGGCTGTAGAGTTTGTGTCAGTCAGTTCCTTGGGCTGGGGGAGCTGTCACGGGACAGGGAGGGCCAGGGCTGGCAGTGGCTGCTCAGGGACAGCTTTGGCCCATGTCCCTCCAAGCAGCCACTGCCCAAGCAGCTGCGCTGCCTCTGGGCTCTCCTCCCGGCCTGCTGGGCATTGTTGGGTGGCACAGCCTGTGCCAAGGGGCGGCAAGGTGCCTGCAGGCCCCAGCTCTGGGGGAAATGGAGAACATCCTGCCCGCATCCACCGTGCTGCCAGCTCAGCAGTGCAGCACAGCACGGGCTGACGCTCCCCCTTACTCCTACAGAAGTGCTTGGCAAGTCAGACACAAACGCCCAGAATCCACGGAACACCCCAAGAATTATCTGCCCCCAGGATGTGCGCAGCTCCTGCATGACTGGCACGGTAGTGACAATGTTCACTGTGCCAATTTCCATGGTGCTGTGCTATGTTGGGTTCCAGTGGTAGAAGGAAAAGAAACAGTAGGTTGTGCTCATCTCTACCTCAAACAGCTTCCTTTAAATGCTTCTCATAGGCCGGGAACATTCCCAGTGAGGCTGCAGTGTAGGTGTGGCCAGTCCATGGTTGTCCAAAGAATGGTGGGGAGGGTTCTGCTACTGCCCAGTGCTTTCACTGGCCTCTTAATTGCTGGGCCTTGTCCTGGGGGGCCCGCTGGGGCTGCAGCCAGTGCTGGCTCCACTGAGACTGCCTGGCCAAGAGCAGCCCCAAGGGCACAGGGCAGAGGCAAAGCAAGGTGTGGAGGAGAAAGAGCAGGGACAAGATTGCCCTTGAAAGGCAGAGGCGCTCTGGGGCCCGCTCCTGGCCAGGGAGCCTGCCCAGAGCCGTGCCCTGCTCGCCGGGGCCTTGAGGGGCAGCTGTGCAGCTGGGCCAAGCTGTGCCAGCAGCTCCAGCCGTGCTGGGGAGCCTTGCCAGCTCTGGGCCCTGCTGTGCAGGAGGCTCCCTGTGTGCCCCTGGCAGCTGGGGCCTCAGCCACCTCCTCTCTTCACAGGTGCTCCTGTGCATCTTCAGAAGAGAGGCCTAGCAACTCGGGCAAAGAGAACTTGACCTGTTATCCCAGGTCTCCACTTATGCCCTTATCTGGCCTGCTGCAGCTCCAGCACCATCACGAGGCCTTCCCAAATTACTCTCCCCCAAAACGAGACCCTAAACCTCAGGGCCCCCTTGTCCTGTTCCCCAGCCAGGATTGAAGGTGGGCAGCTCCTGTCTGCCAGGGCCGAGCTTGGCCCACATTTTAAATTTCAATAAAGAAATGGAGTTTTCACAGCTCTGTCCAGGTGATAGCAGCAGGAAAGCCCACGCGGCACCAGCACAAGCAGAGTTCCATGGCCAGGAGCAGCCATGGATGCCCACGGTGTGGGCAGGCAGGAGCCAGGCAGGGGCTGCTGTGACCAGCGGCGGGGCCCCGAGGGCTGGGGGAGCCCATGCTGAGCGTCCCTGGGCTGAGGGCACATTTCCTTCCCTGGCATCAGCTGGGCCTGGAGCTCCTCCAGTGGCATGCCCAGGGAAAGAGGAAGCCATCGGGAGGTGCTTTCATTGAGAACAATGGAAAGAGGCTGGACTCTGAAGGAAGTCCTGCATAGCCTGATGGATGAACTCAGAGCCTGAGAGACACTGGGCCTGTGGCAGCCCCGGATCTCTTATCAGCAGAGAGGGGATTTGCCCCCCAGGCCTCATCTGTTCACCCAGGGACACATGGTGAACACACACACACAGAAGATGGCTCAGCTCTGGTGCTGCTCCCTGAGTGTTATGTTTGGGTCCCTCTAAAGGCATGCAGGGGCTTTGGGTCACCTCTGTGCTGTGCAGGGGACTGGGGACACCAAGAAGTTGTGCAGGGAGTTTAATGTATGTCGCAAGTTGTGCAGGGGCATCTGTAAAATTGAGCAGAGGTCGTATGTCTTTCTTTGAGGACATACGGGGATTTTAGGGTGGGTGAGGACACCCATAAGATGTGCACAGGGTTTGGGTGTCCCCTAAAGTGTGCAGCTACCCTGAAGGCCTGTGTTGCATTATTTTTGTCAGCTTTGGCATTAAGTTCCTAATTTTTAAATAGGGGCCAAAGGGCAGCAAAGTGCACAATAGGGAGTTGGTGTCAGCATGGCAGGGCTGCTGCTGCCTGCGATAGTGGGAATCACCAACATGAGTGGAATTTTGACTTGACATTGCTCTTATATGTAGAACCACAAAAAGTCTCACTTTTGCAATATCGTGTAACTCAGTTGTGAAAAAATCCGAGCTTGCAAATAGGTCCTGGGCGGGACATCCTCTCCTTGCTGGAAGGGCACCTCTTGAGATCCATTCTAACAAAATCCTGCCCCAGCCATGAGGTCACAGCAGGCTCTGAGGTCACAGAGGTGCCAGAGCCCCGTGGTTGCACAGCAGCACAAGGAGCGAGCACTCAGTCCTTGAGCACAACTGTTGCGGCAGCAGCAGCGGCGGTGGCAGCAGTGGTGCTGACATTGGGACAGCGGTGTCAGGACAGCGGTGGCAGCAAGAGCTGCGGGACTGGCAGAGGGCAAGGCAGCATGGCCCTTGCTCTGCGCCTCTTCCTCCTGCTCCTCCTGGCCGTGGCCCTGCCTGCCAGGGCTGCCCAGGCTGCTCTGCTGCAAGCGCAGCGAGCAGGTGAGCCGGCAGCCTGGCTCCCCTTTCCCGGGACAGCGCTCCCTGCTCCTCAGGAAGCGCTGGGGATGGTTTTCCCCAGGCCTTTAGGGAGGGTTTCCTCTGGGGGGGAGAGAGAGACCCCACGGGCCCCTCGGCTGGCCCTGTTTCCTCCCCAGGGATGAGTCACAGGGCCTGCAAAGAGGGTGCAGAGTGTCCAGGAGCCAGCCCAGAGCTCCCCAGGCCCCTGTGCAGCTCTGGCCTTTTCCATTGACATCTGGCTCCCAAAGACTTACCCGACCACCTTGCAGTGCCCAGGTCCCAAAAGCAGAGGGGGGATCCCAGGACACCATGGAAATGGTTTTGTGTGTTTGCTTCCCTCTAGATGAGCTTGCTAGGAAGGTTTCTCCAGCAGCTTGGCTCCATGAGGATTTCCAGTCTCTTCAGCCTCCTGCAGGTACATTGCCAATGTTCCCCTAAGCGGATAATCCTTGACAACCTGGCAGGAAGCAGGTGACAGAAGCTTCTGTGGCTGTTGTGTTACAGGAGTCTCTGCAGAGACGACTTATCAAGCTCCTTTCTGGGTTGCTGCTCAGAAGCCCAGCTCCCATTGCAGGGGTGAGTATTGTGTCCCTGCTGACCCCACGGGCTGAGCCCCACTTCGGTGGGATCCACTCTTCTGACATGCAAACATGTCACTTAAGGTCCTCCGAGAGGGAGGAACAAGCCTGGAGGAGGCACTAATTCCCTAGAGGCGTCGCAATACATGGAAAGGACCCTGAGTGACCTGGAGAGACGCCGTGGTGGGTGCATTTCCCTCAGCCTTGTCCTGGGGCTCAGCAGCCGGGGGCTTTGGCTGCACATCTGGACACACCGTGCCCAGCACAGTGGGAAGGGATCCATGGCAGCCTCGCTGCCCCGCTGCTGCTTCCACGCCCTGCAGGGCTGTTTGCCAGCCTGGCCTGGCTGCAGCTTCTCCCCAGCCTCTGCAGGAAGGCATTTGGCATGTGCAGACAGAGAGCCCAAACTGCACCATGGGCCTGTGATCCCCTGCAATTTCCTGGTCTCTGAGCACATCTGGAGGAGCAGCTCTTTGGAGGAGGGAGGACCCTGCAGCAGCCCCAATAACCTGATCTTTCTTCTGCATCTTATCCATTACTTGGACACGCAGTGCCTCCTGAAGATGCCACCTTCCCATTGGGGAACAGCCCCCCCTGATCCAGCTGTCCCTTTTCCTCTCTGCAGAGATGGAAGGAGAGGATGCGCTGAAGGCGCAGTTTGCCGGAGGAAGCAGGGGCTCATTTGCAGCCTCTGCTGCAGGAAAGGAGGACATGCCAGGCACAGCCAAAGGAGGTAATTGCTGTGCCTCTGGGCCTGAGCCCTGCTGAGGCTTGAGCTGCCCTCTCTGCTGCTTGGCATTGCTGGCACGCAGTATTACCTGACCCCCTTCCAGTGCTGGGTTCCCTATAGAAGGGGATCCCAGCACAGCATGGAACGGTTTCTATCTGTGCTCCTTTCTAGACTGGGATCCTGAGTTGCGTAGATTGGAAATTCTGGTGAATCAATACTTAAGGATGCTGGAGCTTGATGAAGGTAGGCTACCAAAACCCCTTCCCTAACAGAGTAATCATTGTCCAAGTGAAATCCTTGCTCAGAGTAATATTCCTGTGTCATTCCTGTCAAGATCTGCTTAAGTTTGCTAAATTGTGGGAATCCTGTCTTCCAAATTTCTGCTCTTGTGTCCAACAGTGATCCCACAGGATCTCAGTCATAGAGAAAAAGGATCATTTATCTGTCCATCCCCCTCCCATGTGCAATGCCAGTGTGTCCTTCTGTGTGCTCTGTGCAGCCATGGAGAAGAGCACAGAGGGAAGGGGCCGGACCCAGGGCTGTTCCACAGGGCTGAGCCTTTCTCTGCTCCTTTGCCAGCCCCAGGGAGCCTGAGCTGCTCCTGCTGCCACTGCCAAGCCCTGGCCTTGCCTGGGGCTGTGTTTGGAGCTGCAGCAGCTCCAGGGAGTCCTTTCTGCCCTGACTGCCCCGCAAGGGGCTCCTTCCATCCCAGTGTGGGGCCACTGCAGGTACAAGGTGCCCCTGGCCCTGCTCCTGAATGGAAGGCAGAGCCGAGGGAGTGCCTTGGAGGGCACCAATCACCCAGGTGCCCTCACTGCCACTCTGGCAAGAAGTAGAAATGGAACAACTTTCTATTAAGGTCCACCTAGTTCAATGAACCAAGGTACAGGAGACAAGAAATCCCTGGAGGCAGCCAAACTTCTGGACGAGATGCTCAGTGACCTGGAGAGGCCCCATGGTGGGTGCATTTCCCTCAGCCTTGTCCTGGGGCTCAGCAGCCGGGGGCTGTGGCTGCACATCTGGACACGCCGTGCCCGGCACAGTGGGAAGGGATCCATGGCAGCCTCGCTGCCCCGCTGCTGCTTCCATGCCCTGCAGGGCTGTTTGCCAGCCTGGACTGCCTGCAGCTTCTCCCCAGCCTCTGCAGGAAGGCATTGGGCATCTGCTAACAGGCAGACCAAACTGCACCATGGTTCATACATGCCCTGAGATCCCCTGCAATTGCCTGGACCATGGGGAGATCAGGAATGACAGCAGTTTTGAGAAGGGAAAATCCTGGCCAATCCCAAAAGTTTTTATGATTTCTTGCTCCTTATCCATCAGTTTGACCAATATTGCCTCCTGAAGATGCCACCTCCCAGAAAGGGGAACATCTCCATCTAATTTAGCTGTCTCTTTTTCTTTCTCCAGAGATGAACCCAAAGGCTGTGCTGAAAACAGCAATTCCTGCAGGAAGCAGGGGCTCATTGGCAGCCTCTGCTGCAGGAAGGGAGGTGATGCCCAGCACAGTCACAGGAGGTAATTGCTGTGCCTCTGGGCCTGAGCCCTGCTGAGGCTTGAGCTGCCATCTTGGCTGTGCGTCAGTGCCTGCCCTCCAGGGATGTCAGACAGGCCCTGCAAAGAGGGTGCAGAGTGACCAGGAGCCAGCCCAGAGCTCCCCAGGCCCCTGTGCAGCTTTGGCCTTGTCCATTCACATCTGGCTCCCACCGCCTTACCCGATCCCCTTGCAGCGCACAGTTCCCATAGGCAGAGGGGGATGCCAGCACACCATGGAAATGGGTCTGATCTGTGCTCCCTTCCAGATGAGAGTGGTGCCATTGCTTTGCCAGCAGCTGGGATGGAAGATGGTTTGGAGCACTTGGGAGCTTCTGCAGGTATGTTCTGAGAGAACAATCACTGGCAACCTGGCAGGAACCAGGTGACAGAAGCTTCTGTGGCTCTTGAGTTACAGGTGTGTCTGCAGGGAGGATCTTCCCAGGTCCTTTGGTGGATGTTGCACACAAGCCCAGCTCCCATCGCAGGGGTGAGTAGTGTGTCCCTGCTGACCCCACGAGCTGAGCCCTGCATCTGTGGGATCTATTCCTGGTGAAATGGAAATACTTTCTCTTAAGGTCCTCTGAGAGGGAGGAAAAAACCTACAAAACAGAATGTGCTCCTGGAGGCATCCAAACAACTGGACCAAATCCTGATTGACCTGGAGAGGCCCGATGGTGGGTGCATTTCCCTCAGCCTTGTCCTGGGGCTCAGCAGCCGGGGGCTTTGGCTGCACATCGGGACATGCTGTGCCTGGAACAGCAGGAAGGGATCCATGGCAGCCTCGCTGCCCCGCTGCTGCTTCCACGCCCTGCAGGGCTGTTTGCCAGCCTGGCCTGGCTGCAGCTTCTCCCCAGCCTCTGCAGGAAGGCATTGGGCATCAGCTAAGTGAGAGCCCAAACTGCACCATGGGCCTGGGATTTCTTGGTCTCTGGGCAGATCCGGTGGGGCAGATATTTGGAGGAGGGAGGGCCCTGAGGCAGCCCCAAGGGCCTTGGCCTTTCCCTGATCCTTATCCATGTCTTTCCCAAGTGATACTCCTTGAAGATGCCACCTCCCCACTGGGCAATGGCTCTACCTTATCTGGCTGTCCCTTTTCCTTTCTCCAGAGATGGACCAAAAGTCTTTCCGGAAGGCAGCACATCCTGGAGGACGCAATGTACCCGTGCTAGCCACTGATACAGGACATGAGGAGATGCCAGACAGTGCCACAGAAGGTGATTGCTGTGCCAGGCTCAGCCTGGCTGAGTAGTTCTGCTGGGGTCCCTCCATGTGAGACATGTCCTGAAACCATCGAGCCACTGCATGGGGTGCCCATGGTGGGGAATGGGCAGAGGGGGAGAGCAAGGCTCCCGTGTGTCCTGAGAGGGCCTGGGTGTGTGTCCCTGGGCTGGGGGAGCTGTCACGGGGCAGGGAGGGCCAGGGCTGGCAGTGGCTGCTCAGGGATGGCTTTGGCCCGTGTCCCTCCAAGCAGCCACTGCCCAAGCAGCTGTGCTGCCCCCGGGCTCTCCTCCCGGCCTGCTGGGCTTTGTTGGGTGGCACAGCCTGTGCCAAGGGGCGGCAAGGTGCCTGCAGGCCCCAGCTCTGGGGGAAACACAGAACGTCCTGCCCGCATCCACCGTGCTGCCAGCTCAGCAGTGCAGCACAGCACGGGCTGACGCTCCCCATTGCTCCCACAGATGTTGTCACTGAAGCAGGAATATATGGCCCGGATCCAGTGCGCCTCCCAAGAATTGTCTGTCCCCAGGATGTTCGCAGGAAATGCATGATAGGCACAGTGGTGATAGTGTTCACTGTGCCACTTGTGCTGCTAGGCTGCTATCTTGGCATTCGCAAGCTGTATGAGATCAGACGGTCAGTTGCTGATTTTTCTCCACAGTTTTCTTTTAACTCTGCTCCATAGCATTGGTAGCCTGACTCGTAGTTGTGCTGCTGTGGAGTTGTGGCCAGTCCATGGTTGTCCAAAGAACTCTGGGGACGGTTCTGCTGCTGCCCTGAGCTTTCATTGGCCTCCTCATTGCTGGGCCTTGTCCTGGGGGGCCCGCTGGGGCTGCAGCCAGTGCTGGCTCCCACTGAGGCTGCCTGGCCAAGAGCAGCCCCAGGGGCACAGGGCAGAGGCACAGCAAGTTCTCAGCAGTGTTTGGGCAGCACAGTTCAGGACAGGGCAATGCTTATTTTGTAGCTCATGTAAAGTTTAATGGCAACGGTGTTGCAGCACAAGCAAATATGCTCCAGTTCAGTGTTAAAACAAATCCAGCCTGATGAAGGTTTGGATTTGGCCGTGAAACTTTGCACTTTTTGTGAGCCCTGTTCTGGATTGATTCCCAATCAGTCTTGGAGCCAGTTCTGGGTGAAGGCTCATCCCAGCCCTGAGCGTTGGCAGTTCTGGCCTCAAAGGGACAGCTGAGGCTGCACTGGACATGACTGGGAATCAGGGCTCTATTATCAAAGGGCTTTGAGAAGTTTAAATTCCTATGTTTTTTCTACATGTTTTTCTTTATGAAATTCATTCACTTTTTCTAAACTTAGTTTTGAAACTAACTTGTTTTCCAGTGCCTATTCCAGTTTTTTGGTATAGTGAATGGTGGCCCAATTATCCCATGGCTGAATTAAGAGACTGTAAGTACTATAAAATGGAATGAGTTTTACCGTCTTATGCCTTTCACAGACTCATAAAACTTTTGTTGGTTTATGTGACCAACAGAAGCGTTTTTCTCTACTTTTAATTCAAACAAGCAGCAGAGCCGGAACCTGTTGAGAAGAGTCTCTTCACTTCATAGCTAAAGCAAACTGCCAGGGTTCTTTATTGAGCAATATAAAATCTATATTTTATGTATATACTCCTGTCAAGTGACTGATAGAAATGAGGGATTTGGACTCTGTGGGAAGTACTGACCAGCTGTGCATTGGGCCTCCAAAGCTCAGTCTGTAATAATCAATCTTTTTCAGAAGAGAATGTTCAGTTTCTTCCTGGCACTCACTCTTGTACTTGTACTCAAAAACGCTTCTTGAAAGAAATTTACAACGGCTCTTTATGCTCCCTTAGTTGACTTTTCTCTCTTTCTCCAGTAATGCCAATGAAAACCTGGATGATTCCATTAAAAAAGCTGGAAAGCAGATCCTGGAGAAGAGGGCATACATCTGCTCCCACCCACTGGACAGGACCTTCTGATCCCTCCCTGACAGCAGGCACTCATGAATGTCAGTCAGGGAGGAATTTGCTGCAGTTTCATGAGGGAGAGATTAAAAGCATCTGTTAATTAAAGTCTTTGAAAAATGTAATTGTATAAAAATACTACTTTCCAAACTCTATTTCAAAGGATAAGGATAAATAAAGAGATTTAATTTAAAGCTGAAATTATTTTGTCAGATAGATAGATGGATAGATATATAGGAAGACAGGTAGATATTTGATCGCTGGATAGTTAAATAACTAAGACAGAAATAGATAGATAGATAGATAGATAGATAGATAGATAGATAGATAGATAGATAGATAGATAGATGTATATACATGTCTGTTCCTCTTGGAGTGGGATAAAGAGAGGGAGAGGAAGTTTGGATGGGGAAATGTTTCTTCCCAGGGAAGGGACTGTGTGGTTTCTCAGTATCTTTTCACTTCAATCAGCTCCTCATTCACTGAGCAAGTCTGAAAGACTTGAGCAATCAGAACAGTTCTGTTTTGTACGTCCCTCCAGCTCTCTTGTCCAGCAGCACCACCAGGACACTGAGTCCCCAGTGTCCAGGGAGCTTCTGCTGTCACCCTGAGGGACACCATTGGTCACTGACGTCCATCGGGCCTCCAAGCCATTGACCACAACCCCCTGGATGTGACCAGCCAGGCAATTGCTCATTCTCCAAACTGTGCCTTCATCAGATCCATAGCTCACCAAAGGAGGGACAAGGATGCAGGGCAGGGCTGATGTGTCCAGGGCATGGCAGAAGTCCAGAGTGGTGCCATCTCTAGCTCTTCCCTTGTGCACTGGGGTGTAACTTCGCGGCTGGGTCACAGGCAATATGTTCTCTGGCCAGCTCACTGCCTGAGTCCCATGGACAGTCACAAGAGAGGCTGCCCCTGGATCCCTACAGGGACCTTCCCGGCTGGCGGTGCGTACAGGGGCTCGCAGCTCCCTGCAGCCGACACCTGTGGCACGGGTGACACAGCAGCAACCCAGTACGAGGGACCGAGGTGAAGGAACCGAGAGAGATCACTTGTTTGAGTTCTAAAGAAGGTTTGTGTCCCCAGAGGAGTCAGGGACAACTGACAATAACTGATTTTTAAGGAAGAGAGAGAAGAAGGGGAGGACACAATTTTACCAAGGGGAAGGCATTAGGGAAGGAGTGCAGGGCAAGGGCTATCCAACAGAAACCAACAAGGGGAAGGAGGAAACCTTGAAATCCAATCTTGCTTTGAGGAAGGGATGAACTACAGGGTACACACGAGAACAAAAGGCTGTGCTGTCTTTGATGGACAGGGGCATTGACATATACTTGGTGAATAAACAACTCAGGACTGAACCACCAGAGAAACCAAGTGGGATACGTGGAATGAAACATTACAAACGTACAACAAGGAGTATTTAAAACTTACTACAGAAGAACAAACTGTAAAATAACAGACTACCACACTGGGGTGTTGCAGTGTGTCTCTACTGTGTTTTCAACTGCAATTCAGTTTCAATGGTCAGTTCAAACCCCCACCCCCCCGCCCCATCTCTTGTATTGTTATAGCATATTTTATCCTTAATGGATTGTTATTTTGCACCTCTCTTGTTGGTTTTGCCCCAGTTTTCCATCTTCCCAATAACCTGCCCTTTGTTCCTGAATGTTACCTGTTCCTTCTCCCAGTATGAACATGGTCAGTCCCTCCTCATGCCTGCCCCTTTCTCCAGAAACTTCCCTGTCATTTTTGTATCCCTTGAGGTCTCATTGGTTTGTTTAAACTCTTCCCCTCCCCTGTAATTCCCAATTGGTTTCAACACTGTATTCCCTGCCTTATGCTTCTCCCCAGGTTTCTCCCAATTTGTTAAAGTTTTGTACCCTCCTCTTGAACCTCCCCTTGTTGAAAAACCCCTTCTGGAGCCTGGACTCGTGTCTTGCTGAGCCTGACCTTCCTGGGCATAAACACCTTTGGGAGTCATACAGAAGACCTCTCCTTGTTCCTTGTCCCTGCCCTTGAAGCATTCCACCTGTGCCATAGAGCAAATGTGACCTATAGCAGCACCCAAATTGTGTGGCTTTTTGGGGGCAGCCCCCTCCTGGTGACAGTGCTGGGAGCAGCCCAGGCTGAAGAACTCTGGCACCGTGTCACTGAGGCAGCCACACAATCATGGAAGGGCTCTGGCTTGGTCAGACTGCACACACCCACCCTATGCTCCTCAAGGTTTTTTTTGGCATATCCAAGCATTGAAGAGGTTGGGTGACTTTCCCCCCTGTTTTATTCACTGTGTCCTTTGAGGACCACAAAAGGAAGCAGTGCCTTAAATTGCACATGAAGAGCAAATGGTGAAGTAAAGGCTTCACCTTTCCTATGAAGCCAGAGGACTGTGTTAGCTATGGCCCACCCAAGGTGCCAAATTTCCGGCTGGGAAGCTGCTGACAGGAGGAAATGTGGAACTTGTCTCCAGCCAGAGATCACTTACTCCTCAGCATGCTGGGATGTTGCTGACAGTGCCTGAGGAGCTCAGAAATCATTGGATGTGATTTCCTGTGCCAGTGCCCAGAACACAGAGCAGTGAGCTCAGCTTGAGGAGGCAAGGCCAGCCCTTGGACACAACAGCCAGGCAAGCATGAGCTCCCTCTCAGAGAAGGAAAATTCCAGCCATGAGGTCCATCCCCAAGCAGGCCATGAGGTCACAGCAGGATGTGAGGTCACAGCAGGCTCTGGGGTCACAGAGCCGTGTGGTTCTACAGCATCACAATGTCCAACCCCCGGTGCCCGGCACAGTGGGAGGGCATCCATGGAAACCTCACTGCCTTGCTGCTGCTTCCATACCCTGTAGGGCTTTTTCCCAGCCTGATCTGGCTGCAGCTTCTCCCCAGCCTCTGCAGGAAGGCATTTGGCATCAGCTGGCAGGGAGCCCAAGCTGAAGCATGGGCTTAAGATCTGCTGGGGCTGCAGCCAGTGCTCGCTCCCGCTGAGGCTTCCTGGCCAAAAACAGGGCAGAGGCAAAGCAAGGTGTGGAGGAGAAAGAGCAGGGATTAGATTGCCCTTGAAAGGCAGAGGTGCTCTGGGGCCCGCTCCTGGCCAGGGAGCCTGCCCAGAGCCGTGCCCTGCTCGCCACGGCCTTGAGGGGCAGCTGTGCAGCTGGGCCAAGCTGTGCCAGCAGCTCCAGCCATGCTGGGGAGCCTTGCCAGCTCTGGGCCCTGCTGTGCAGGAGGCTCCCTGTGTGCCACTGGCAGCTGGGGCCTCAGCCACCTCCTCTCTCCACAGGTGCTCCTGTGCATCTTCAGAAGAGAGGCCTAGCAACTCGGGCAAAGAGAACTTGACCTGTTATCCCAGGTCTCCACTTATGCCCTTATCTGCCCTGCCGTGGCTGCAACACCATCAGAAGGCCTTCTCACATTCCAAATTCGTTTTCCCCTCCAAAACAAGACCCTCTGCCCCAGAGCCCGCAAGCCCTGTTTCCCAGCCAGGAGTGAATGTGGGCAGCCCCTGTCTTCCAGGATATGGCTTGGCCCACATTTTATATTTCAATAAAGAAATGGTGTTGTCACAGCTCTATCCAGATCGTAACAGCCGCAAAGGCCACCCCGCAGCAGCACAGGCTGAGCTCCATGGCCAGGAGCAGCCGTGGATGCCCAAGGTGTGTGCAGACAGGAGCCAGGCAGGGGCTGCTGTGACCAGTGGGGTGGCCCTGAAGGCTGGGGGAGCCCATGCTGAGTGTCCCTGGGCCGAGGACACATTTCCTTCCCTGGCATCATCTGAGCCCTGGCCCCATGAGGCAGGCATGGATATTTTGGGGTCCCTGCTGAGGGGTGCTGAGGTCACTCATGAATCACAAAGGAGTATTGATGGCCTCTTCAAACCCGTGCAGGGATCCCTCATGAGGTGTGCAGCAGGGTTACATTTGAGGGGGTTTTTTACTCTTCTCAGCACAGCAAAGGGTCACTTGGCCGAGGTTTTGCAAAGCTGGGAGAAAGCCTCTTGCAAAGCCTTGGGCCTGGCCTGCGGGCACAGCGGACAGGCGGAGCTCATCCCCTGGGGCCAGGCCGGGCTGCTCAGGCCGGGCAGGGCCGGGCCAGGCTCGGGGCCCGGCAGGGAAGGGCCATGGCCCTGGGCTCTGATGAGGGTGCTGAGCTCCGCCATGGCCCTGTGCTGCAGCCCAACACATTTACAGCCAGGGCCGTTCCCTGGCCCACAGGAGGCACCCGGGGCTGCAACTGAGGCCGCGCCTTCTCCCACTCAAGGGGGCTGACTCTGTTCCTTTGGAGGATCCAGAGCCTTGTACTTCGGCCTGATGGTGCAAAGATCCCCCCAGCATCCCTCAGCTTGCAGAAATAAAGGCTTTGTGCTCATTAATATGAAAAGCTGTATGGGTGGCCTGCAGCTAATGTTCTTTTGTTGCCTGGAACCCAGTCAGTGCTCGAGTCTAAATGAATGACCCAGCCTGAAGCTGGACTTAAGACTGATTTGATGAGAGGGAGTGAAGCTCTGTTGACTGCAAATTCTCCAGGAAAAAAGTACAGGAACTTGGGTAATGCTGGTGACAAAAGCAGAGTGCAGAGTTGAACCTGTGAGGCCACCTCAACGCCTCCTCCCCCAACCCTTTTATTTTTATTTTGTTTAATATTCTGAGGGCCAGTTCTTGCATGAAATGGGCCCTCAGGAAAGAGCTGCTGGGCCTCCTGGCTGTGTCTGTTTGTGCTCCCTGTGCTTCTGGTTGCCAAGGTGTCAGGGTCTGTCCTAGTGGACAGATGACCTGATGGTTCGTAGGAATGATCTCAGAGTGCAAAACACCAACACGGTACAAGGGGGTTTGCAGTGATAATCAAATCAAATGCAGTTTTATTGAAATAACTACAGCAAAAATGCGATAGAGGGATTAAGGGAGAGAAAAAGAGAGAGAAAGAGAGAGAGAGAGAGGGGGGATATAGCTACCAACTCAGAGACGAACTGTACCAACTGTACCAACTGTACCAACTTTGGTGCAGTCCAGCTGAGGGTCTGCCTGCTACGCTGGGGAGATCTCAAAGGCGCTAGCTAACTCAGAGATTTTTATTACTGAAAATTGCGAGGGGGGGGGGAAACAGATACAATAGGGAACAGATGTAACAGGTAGTCCATGTTCTCAGCAGTAAATGAGTTTGATAGATGTAACAGGTAGTCGGTGTTCTCAGCAGTAAATGAGAGCCATTGTTTTCTTGCTCCAGTGGTCACAATCTGCAGGCAAACATCTCGCTTTGGTCAGCTTGCCTCCCCACACACCTCCCCCGGGCTGGGGGTTTCAGTCCCAGTCCTTGGAAGGAGCAGAGGGGCCTTTTTTGGAGTTTCATGTCTCAGTCCTTGATGGAAAAGCTTCTCACATCTCCGTCTGTCTGTCACGGTGGTTGTAAAACAGGCAAGGGTCTTCTATGGGAGACCACCTGAAACTCAGGAGAAGTCCAGCCAGGCCAAGAGGTGGGACAGCTTCCAAAGCTGCTATTGTTGCAAACGGGGCATGGTGTCTTCTTCTTAGCATACAGCAAACACTCCTGTGGAAACAACAGCTCAAAACTGAGCTTTCAGGTCTCAGGGTCCGTGGCGTGTGACTTTTCTCCTTCAGAGCCAGATATAGATGGGGGGGTCTTCTCTTCAGTGGTCTCCCAAAGACGATCGTGAGGCAGATGAGGGAAAATTAGGACAGACTCTCACGCAGGGCCAGCACCTCTGAGGACAGGGCGTCCTGCTCTGGGTGGTGGTGGCAACAGCATGTCCCCAGCAATAAGCTGGTAGCGCAGCCGTGGGACAACGGACACTGGCATAGAAATGAGAGATGACAGGTCTAGTTTTCCCTGCCTGAGTTATTTGACAGGTCTTGTGAAGCTGCAGAATCATCCCTGTGAAGGGAGGAGGTGGCTGGGGAATTGGGAAAACAAACAATGGGGTATGCATAAGTTTTTGTATATGCCCCATTCAGCATAGGCATTTTTAGGAAGTGATTTATTGAGAGGGTCCTCTGGAGCTGAATGATCAAAAGTACATTGAGGTATTAAATTTAACCTTAACAGCTATTGAAATTGAGATGGAAATTGATGAAGAGATACTAAGTCAAGTATTTCCCAGGGTATGGACCTCTGGTGTACCAGGGATGGCGAAAAATGCCTCCTCCATAGTAATTAAGCTTAAGGAAGGGACACAACAAGTCAGAATTAGGCAGCAGTACCCCCTAAAGAATGAAGACAGGGAAGGAATCAGTCCAATAATTGAAAATTTTCTGCGGTTAGCATTATTAAAAGAATGCCAATCTGATTTCAATACTCCCATTTTACCTGCAATCTGATGGGTCAGACCGGATAGTACAGGATTTGAGGGCTGTCAATAAAGTAACAGAAGATCTGTATCCTGTGGTAGCCAATCCATATACCTTATGAACTTATTTAACACCTGAGCTAATCTGGTTAACCATTTTAGAATCAAATGATGCCTTCTTTTGCCTCCATATCCACAAAGTCAGACAGAAAATTTTTGCATTCGAATGGGAAAGCCCTAAAAGTGGGCACAAAACCCAGCTCACATGGCCCGTGCTTCCTCAGCGCTTCAAAATTTCCCCTACTCTGTTTGGGGAGCAACTTGCAAAAGATCTGGAGTGTTGGGAAGCTCCACAGGAAGAAGGAAGGCTTTTGTAGTACCTGGATGATCTTCTAGTAGCCACTCGGACGAGGGAAGCATGTCTGGCCTGGACACTAAGCCTTTTGAATTTTCTAGGACCCCAAGGACACAGAGTATCAAAAAAAAGGCACAGGCAGTGAAAGAGAAAGTAATATACCTGGGGTACCAGGTGAGTGCTGGGCAACGGACTTTAGGACAGACTCGCAAAGAACCATAAGCCAAACCCCAAAACCCCAGACAATAAAGGAACTCCAAACCTTCTTAGGCATGGCAAGGTTGTGCCGACTGTGGGTTTATACTTATGGACTGCTCGTAAGACTCCTCTATGCTCTTATTGCCAGTGGAAACAGAGATCTCCAGTGGACAAAGGAAGGCACACGGGCCTTTCACCAGCTAAAGAGTGCCCTCATGTCAGCTCCAGCTTTGGGACTTCCAGATGTAAGTGAACCATTCTTTCTGGTTTTCCCATGACAGACAGGGAATTGCCCTGGGAATATTGGCTCAGGACTTGGGTCCATATCCGAGGGCAGTTGCTTACCTCTCCAAGCAGCTAGATGCAACAGCCAAAGGATGGCCAGGTTGCCTCAGAGCTGTAGCAGCAGTCGTGCTGAATATTCAAGAGGCACGCAAGTTTACCCTGGGACAAAAATGGCTGTGCTAGTGTCCCACACAGTGTCCGCAGTACTGGAAGCAAGAGGGTGGCCTCTGGCTTTCACCACAGAAGTTTCTGAAATACCAGGCCATCATGGTAGAGCAAGATGATGTAGAGATCGTGGTGACTAATATTGTCAACCCAGCTTCTTTTCTCAGTGGAAATTAAGGAGAAGCAGTACACCACGATTGCCTGGAGACCATTGAAGCTACTTACTCCAGACGCCCAGAATTTTAAAGACACTCGTCTAGACGATACAGAGACCTGGTTCACTGATGGCAGGAGTAGCCACGTTGCCAGTGGAAAGCGACATGCTGGATACGCAGTGTCTACCTGCAGAGAAGTAATAGAATCCAGGCCCTTACCGACAGGCTCCTCTGCGCAGAAGGCCGCGATAATTGCCCTGACCCGTGCCTTGGAAATGGCAAAAGGAAAGAGAATAAACATCTATACAGACTCGAGGTATGCATTCAGAGTTGTGCATGCACATGGAGCCATCTGGAACGAGAGGGGACTGCTAACCTCACAAAAAGAAGAGACAATGCAGCTGCTGGAAGCAGTTCAGCTGCCTGAAAAGGCATATTAAGGCACACCAGAGAGTGAGCTCAGAATTGGAAGAAGGAAATGAGCTAGTGGATGGAGAGGCAAATAAAGCAGCAAAAAGTGGAGTAATTATGGACAGATTTCCCTCAAAAGTAAGCCAAAATATAATAGTACTAATCAAAAGAGACATGCAACCACAAGGGGTGGGCTGCCGTTGAAAGACAGCCAGTAATCCCTTCCCATTTTTGTGATCACTAGTGAAAGAAGAGCACCAGAAAACACACTGGGGCCTAACTACTTAAAAGCTTTCATAAAGTGTGGCTCCTTTCCCAGAATGACCAAGGCTGCCAGTGATACAGAGTGCATCAAAATAAAGTGTTGACTTTTAAGTAGTAGTTTCCACAGGCTTTCTAAAATGAATATCTGATTGAAAGAATCATTGCCAAGAATAAATCTGCCACTATTACTCAGGTAAACCAACAGTGAGATCCTTGCCTCCAGACAAACCCCAAAAATACCCCCAGGCCAAAACTCGGTCAAATTAAGAGAGGCCATGGGCCTGGACAGCTGTGGCAAATTAACTTTTCAGAACTCCCAGAGAAAGGGGGGGAATCTGTATTTATTAGTATTGACAAATACATTTTCAGGCTAGCCAGAAGCATCCCCCACCAGAACTGTCAAAGCTCTAGAGGTGACCATGGTATTATTACAAGAAATAATACCATGCTTCAGAGCTCCAGCCACAATATCCTCGGATAGAGGATCACATTTCATTTCCAAAAGAGTGCCAAAGATTAGTAGCCACCTGGGCATAGATTCATAGATTGAGAACTTCACACTCCATACCACCCGCAATCAAGCAGCCAGGTGGAGAAAATGAATCATTTGATTAAGCAGCAGATTGTAAGACTGGGGCAGGATGTTAATCTGCCCTGGCCCCAGGCTCTTCCACTGGCACTGCTGCGAATTCAGACTAAACCACGAGCTAAAGAAAAGCCGAGTCCTTTTGAAATGCTTTATGGAAGACCATATGGAATACGAAAGAGAATGTCCACCCACATTGGAGAGATAACCCTGGCCACCTGCATGGTGGCTTTAAGCAAACAGCTGAGAGAAATTGAAAAACACGTGGCTAGAACTTGGAGCAAAGAGCTAGACAGACCAGTACATAACATACAGTCTAGAGATTATGTATATGTTAAGCCTCTTGCAGAAAAGACTTTGGATGCACAGTGAGAGAGATCACTGCAAGTGCTTCTCATCACCTTCTCTGCAATCCAGACCAAGGAGTAGAATGCCTGGATCCATCACTCACGAGTGAAGAAAGCCCCAGGAGCCCCTTAGAGAGGGACATCAAGAAACAATGAACTGAGATTAAAACTTACTCAGGCAAAATGAGTATATTGCAGCCAGGGGTAGTTTGTCATTTCAATTACAGAATTGATTTGTATGTAATTATAACTGGAGTCTTAGAATTAGAGAGTACCTCTATCCAAAGCAATGCTGAATGGCCTTGGTCCCAAGCTTTCAATCTGTATACTGGATCCATGGGAGAACTTTCTAAGATAAAAGAGCTAAACCTGTCCACTGTAGTAATTCATGAAGATCAGGTATATGAGGAGCAAGAGTGGCAAGAACGAGAACTGTGGACACTTCAGGAGATCAAGAGAGAAGAAATCAAAATAGAGTGCTAGGTAGTCAATGAGACGGCTAATGAGAAACCAGATGAAATTAGTGTCTCAACCTCCCCGTATACAGGCACCAAGAAGTTTGTGATAGCCCAAGTGAATCAGACTGTTGGTGTAATTTCTCCTTGATACAGCCTGTAGAAGTGACCTGCCTTTAAGCTCGAGATGCTATAAAGCTCTCATTTAAATTTTAAATCAACACTGCACTTTTTACAATGGCAGGACCTTGTACAACCCACACTAGTAATCAAATAGTTCAGACCCAACCCAAACTTGAACCTGAAGTGTGAGAAACAGGCCCCTACGTAGGGAAGAATGTAAGTGAAAACAACTGTTGTTCAATCCAGAATGGTCTCTCAAACGTGTTGAGTTGCTAGTGCAAATTAACATCTCAAAAATCCAACCAGCCTGCTCCTCTTTCCGAAGAACATCCTTTGAGGGCTGCACAAGGTGGTTACAAAGACAGATATAGCTCAGGAGCAGAACAAGAAATTATCTAAGTTGGATGTTAGGGAATGGATTGAGAGTTTTAAATGGAATTGATTCAGAAATACTGATGAATAAGCTGGCCACTGCAGCAGGTGACCTAGCAAAATTGAAGCAGCCTTAACAGTCAGCTCTATTGGCATTAGGAACTAGCCAGTGGCAGGTTTCCAAAGTACTGCCAAAGTGGGAAAAGGCTTGGAGCCAAGACCACAGGGTAATATTAGAAGCACTTGGTACAGTTGGAAATAATGTGTCTTTAGTTTTCAGTTGTATACAAGCACAGTTATAGATGTAGGCAACAGCAGCTCTGATCATACGGGAAGGGGGTGAAGGTAATTTTCCAGCTGAAATTTGGGAAGTTGTCTGGGGTAATGTGATTGATTTTGTAAAGAAGTTTCAATCCTGGTGGACTATAGTAAATTTCACCTATGATCCTGCTTCTAATGTGGCCACTGCCTTGGTTCTTACCTAACATTATGCCACTGTTTATGTTATCCGCCCCATCACTGCACTGGGATTAAATAATGAAAAAACAGTGCTCTACCCTTCAGAACATAGGGTGTGGGCTGGAAAGGTGAATGAAAAGAGGCAAACAGTAAAGTTAGAATCCTGCATTACTAGAGAACAACTGGGATTCATTTGTGAAAGCAATACAATTAATGCCCAAATGTGTGTCTAGACACTGAACAGAGTATTTGCCACTTTGAGATTCATGCAGTCACTGATCAGAAAACTGTGCTCATATATACTAGTAAAAGTTATGTGTGCCTGAGAACTGCTTGTGCTGCTGTAAAAATTGATAACAACAATATTATTTTGTCTAGAAGAAATAATTTTAATTTTTGTATTTGCAATGTTGTTAAGATTATCGGGTGTGATTTTTTGTACATGGCCCACCTGACATCCCACCAGTTGATTAAAACCAATTACACAATGTAACACAGACTATCACCAACTCCTGTTGGGATGGACCTTACATTGATAAAACAATTAATTAAGCACCAAGACCTACTGCAGATCTCGAAGGAAATTCCAGAAAACAGAGAAAGCCCTGATTACTGTCTCTCATGATACCAAAGAAATAACCAGAATTCTGCAAAGAGTAAAGCAAACTGCAGATCATCACTGGTGGAATGTGATCTTTGGGTGGTCACCAACTGACAATGGAATCCTTAATAAAATGTGTCATCCCATTGTAGTTTTGTTAATATTAGCTGGAATAAGCTAATTTTAGGGTTATCCATTATATTGCTAATGTGATATTGGAGAATACTACAGCAAACAGCTGTGTTAACCTCCTTATCAAATGTACATGGTAAAGCATTAAGAGACACTTATTGTCATAGGGATTTGCATTAGATAAAAGAATTTACTTATTTTCTAGGAAAGGGGGGAAAAGAGACAGAGTAGAAATTTTCCAGAGTAGAAATCCATTTTCATTTAGGTGAAATGTACATCTTTGAGTTAAGTCTGTAGTTGGAAAGCATAGCTGTTTAGTCTGACTGGTAAAAAGCCTAGGCTCAGAGAAACTGCTTCAGTCAAGGACAGAGATAAGGGGGTGGCGGGGGACACAGAGACAGAGGAACTGCTATGAGAACAGGCCAACCTGACCTGGGAATTCTTCCTGATAAAGATTAACTAGCGGTAAATGTCACACCAAATTTGTAAAAATGAATATGTAGGAACCTATCGTAAAATTGGATGCATATCTATTTGAGAGGGTGATAAAAAAGGATCTGGAGTTCCCAGAGGTATGCATGCCTTTTAAGGAGAGGAATCTCCACATGCATCCAGCACAGTAATAAACATACCAACTTTACAACTTTCACAAAGTCGTGGAGTTGCGTTTATCTCCGCAAAAGAGGCCCCGGTGTCAGCTGGCTCACAGAGACCCTCCTGCACAGCAGGAGATGCCCACTGTGCTCAAAGTTTGCCTCTGAAGACTGAGAGATGAGCTGGTAAGAAATCCCAGAAATTATCAGTGAAAGGGCTTTAAGTCTGTTGTTGTCACTAGGTAAAAATCTCCAGTGGGAAAAGAGCCTCTCCAGTACACTGGGTGTCTTGTGATAACGTAGTTCATCTAAGAGTAATGATCACCAATTAAATGCAGTTTTATTTTTTATTCGGCAAGCATAAAAGTGTTCCAAAATTTTCAGAATTCTAAAACTACTTTGAAAAATCCAAAACTACAATAGGAAAAGGGAAGAAATATTTAGGGATATTTTTCTACAAAAAATGTTTCTAAATATTTCTAAAATCTTCTGCTGTGTATAAATGTAAAACAAAGACAAAATGGGGCTGCTTTGTCTCAGGAGCCCCATGCTCAGCTGCTGCCTGCCCAGCCCTGGCTGTGCCCAGACAAGCAGCTCCGCCAGAGCTGGTGGTAGCACAGACACACCTGAGCTGAACCCCAAAGATGTTGCCAGGCTCAGGCCCTTCCCTGGTAGGAGGGCTGCACCTCCTGGCCTGGCTGGACACCAGGGGCAGCACCTTTGGGGACAGAGGCTCCTGCTCTGGGTGGTGATACCAACAAGCTGTCGCTAGCAATGAGCTGGTAATGCAGCCGTGGAAGGGACAACAGACACGGGCACGGAGATGCGAGATGACAGGACCAGTTCCCCCTGGCTGAGGTATTTGGCCAGTCTTGTGAATCTGCAGAGGCATCCCTGTGGAGAGAGGAGGTGGCTGAGGCCCCAGCTGCCAGTGGCACACAGGGAGCCTCCTGCACAGCAGCGCCCAGAGCTGGCAAGGCTCCCCAGTTTCTCTGGACAATCACAGACTGGCAACAACCCCACAGCAGCCTCTCTGGGAACATTTCCTGTCTACAACATTAGACTTTTAAAAGAAGCTGTTTGAGGGAAAGGTGAACAAAACACTCACCCTTTTCTCTTCCAGCAAGTCCAAATTTGGACACAGCATAAGATGAAAATAAGCTCCAAAAAAAGCAGGCCTGCTATTAATCCTATCCAGAAACCCCTTCCAGGGCCCTTCTGGGAATCCAGAACATGTGTGGTGGGGCTGGCCGCACCTGTGGGAGCAATGGGGAGCGTCAGCCCGTGCTGTGCTGCACTGCTGAGCTGGCAGCACGGTGGATGTGGGCAGGACGTTCTCCGTTTCCCCCAGAGCTGGGGCCTGCAGGCACCTTGCCGCCCCTTGGCACAGGCTGTGCCACCCAACAAAGCCCAGCAGGCCGGGAGGAGAGCCCGGGGCCAGCGCAGCTGCTTGGGCAGTGGCTGCTTGGAGGGACACGGGCCAAAGCCATCCCTGAGCAGCCACTGCCAGCCCTGGCCCTCCCTGCCCCGTGACAGCTCCCCCAGCCCCAGGGCACAGAGTCAGGCCCTGTCAGGACCCAGTGCAGCCCCTGCCCAGTCGGGAGCCAAGGCTGGCTCGGGCCCTGGGCTCGCGGCAGGGCTCCCGCTCGGGACTGCTCCTGTGCCTTGGGCCTCGGGGCACTCAGGGCCAGCTCCGGAGCAGCTGCAGCGGGAGGGACATTGGTGCACGGGTCCCCTGTCCCTGGGGCTGTGAACGAGCTCCAGAGGCTTCCAAGGCTCCAGAGGTGCCTCCATCTTTGGCTGCTGCTGGGCCATACAAGGGCAGGACCTGGGGGAAAGAGCTGCCGCCACACAGCCCTGCTAAATGGCTGAGAGTGGCAGAGCAATTACCTCCTGTGCCTGTGCCCATGTCTGGCATCTCCTCCTTTCCTGCAGCAGGGGCTGCCAGTCGGCCTCTGCTTGCTTGGGGAAACACTGCCTTCTGTCCTGCCTTTTGCTCCATCACTTGAAAAAGGAAAAAGTTCAGCTGCATCAGATGGAACAATTTCGGATTTCTTTTGGTGGCATCTTTAGGACATCAGGCTTATCAAAATGGGGATAAGATTCAAAACCATCTGGCCTTTTGGGGCTGGGCCAGGGCCCACCTTCCTCCAAATAGCTGCCAGGCCTGAGCAGAAGGTGTGAGGGGATCGCGCAGGGCGAGGGCACACACGTGCACGGCTCTGTCCTGGCACCTGCAGCGATGCCCCCTTGGCCAAGCTTTGGGCTCTGAGCTGGCAGCTATCCCAGGGGAAAGGCCTTGACCTACCCTCGCCATGTCCCAGAGGCTCAATCCTGAACGTGGGTTGGGAAGCCAGACCACCTTCACCAACAGGTTCAGCTGCAAAGAAAGGGAGGACAGAACAGCACCTGTGTCACTGTAGGAGATCCTCAGGCTGCAGGCAAGGCTCAGCCCCGGGGCACAGCCCTGGGCCCGGCCCCTTCCCTCTCTTCTCCTCTCCGTGGCTGCACAGTGCACACAGAAGGACACACTGACATTGCACACAGAAGAAGGATGGACAGCTAAATGCTCCTTCCTCCCACTGACAGTCATCCTGTGGGATCCCTCAGGGCTCCAGAAGGGAGCAGGGCAAAGTTTCCAGAACTGAACAACCTTTAGAGGAACTTAAAGGAAATGCCATATGAGTGAGCTTTTGCCACATAGACACTGATTATTCTGTCAGGAAAGGTACGTTGAGAACTTGTCTCCAGCATCTGACAACATCTTCAAACCACCATTTACCAGCATTTCCAAATAATCCAAGTCATGATCCCAATCTAGAAGGGAGCAGAGATTCTACGGAACCATTTCCATGATGTGCTGGGATCCCCTTCTGACTTGGGGAATTGGGCACTGCAAGGGGGTGGGGTAAGGCTGTGGGAGCCTGTGGCTCCTGATCACTCTCCAGACACTTTGGAGTCCCTGTGCAACATCCCTGGAGGGGCAGCTGGAGCAGCCCAGGGCCCTGGGGCTCTCTCTCTGCCACACAGGAAACCCTCACTAAATGCTCGGGGAAATCTGCAGTGCCACAGCTATTGCTCCCAACCTCTGTCCCGCCCTCCTGTTTGCCAACCTGCCCAAGAAACAGCTTCCCCAGCCCAAGGGCACATAGCCAAGCTCTGTCAGGACCCAGTGGAGCCTTGCTCTCCCCCTCTGCCCTTTCCCCACCATGGGCACCCCGTGCAGCCGCTCCCAGGTTTCGGGACGTGTCTCCCACGGAGGGAGCCCAGCAGGACAGCTCAGTACCCGAGTGCCCTGAGCCTGCTCGGGACAATTCCTCTGGGCTGTGCCCGTCTTGTCCGGGCTGTGCCCGCAGTGCCAAGCAGCAGAGAGGGCAGTTCAAGCCTCAGCAGGGCTCAGGCCCAGAGGCACAGCAATTACCTCCTGTGGCTGTGCCTGGCATGGCCTCCCTTCCTGCAGGAAATGCCACCTTCCACAGAGCCTCTCTGTCCATCCCTTGAGAAAGGAAGAGGCTTGGTGGGACACAATCATTGCACATCCAGGAGGCAATACTTGTCCACAACATGGATAAGAATCAGGAAAATCCTGATCCCCACAGGTCTTTGGGGCTTCCTATGGACCTCCCTCTGCCAAGCAGCCACACCTCAGGATGTGCTCAGACACTGGGAAAATGCAGGGGATCCATGGTGAAGTTTGGGCTCTCTGTCAGTTGATGCCAAATGCCTTCCTGCAGAGGCTGGGGAGAAGCTGCAGCCAGGCCAGGCTGGCAAACAGCCCTGCAGGGCGTGGAAGCAGCAGCGGGGCAGCGAGGCTGCCATGGATCCCTTCCTGCTGTGCCGGGCACGGCGTGTCCAGATGTGCAGCCAAAGTCCCCGGCTGCTGAGCCCCAGGACAAGGCTGAGGGAAATGCGCCCACCATTCTCTTTGTGCAGTTCCTCCACCATTTGTTTAAGGATGTTATTTGGCTCATCGGCTTCCTTGTGCCCTGTGGCTTTCTTCTTCCCTCTCAGAGGACCTTAAGAGAAAGTGGTTCCATTTCCTATGAATGGATCCCACAGAAGAAGGGCTCAACCTCTGGGGTCAGCAGAGACACACTACTCACCCCTGCGATGAGAGCCTGGCTTTGGTGAAGGAACCAGCAAAGGAACAGGAAAAGTCCTCCCTGCAGACGCATCTGTAACACAACAGCCACAGAAGCTTCTGTAACTAGGTTCCTGCCAGGTTGTCAACAATTATTCCGTGGTGGGACAATGAGAACAAACCTGTACGAGGCTCCAAAGGCTTCAAAACTTCATTTAGCCAATCTAATGGAGAAATCTTCCTAGCAAGCTCATCTAGAACAGAGCAGAGATGAGTACATTTTTCAGGGCATGCTGGGATCCCCGTCTGCCTCTGGGAAATGGGCACTGCAAGGGGGTCGGGTAAGGCTGTGGGAGCCAGATGTCAATGGACAAGGCCAAAGCTGCACAGGGGCCTGGCAAGCTCTGGGCAGGCTCCTGGTCACTCTGCACCCTCTTTCCATGCCCTGTGCGACACCCTTGGTGAGGTGGCTGAAGCAGCACAGGGCCCTAGGTGCTCTCACTCCCACAGCTGCAACTCTTGCTAAAGCCCTGGGGAAAGCTGCAGCAGGCAGTGCCACAGCTATCCCCCTGTCCCTCTGACTCTCCTGCCCTTTCTCCTGCCTTTCCCACCTTCTTCTATCTCTCCATCTCTCTTTGCCTTGGGACCCCTTCCCCATCCCAAGGCACATAGCCAAGCTCTGTCAGGACCCAGTGGAGCCTTGCTCTCCCCCTCTGCCCTTTCCCCACCATGGGCACCCCGTGCAGCCGCTCCCAGGTTTGGGGACGTGTCTCCCACGGAGGGAGCCCAGCAGGACAGCTCAGTACCCGAGTGCCCTGAGCCTGCTCGGGACAATTCCTCTGGGCTGTGCCCGTCTTGTCCGGGCTATGCCCGCAGTGCCAAGCAGCAGAGAGGGCATCTCAAGCCTCAGCAGGGCTCAGGCCCAGAGGCACAGCAATTACCGTCTGTGGCTGTGCCTGGCATCGCGTCCCTTCCTGCAGCAGAGGCTGTCAATGAGCCACTGCTTCCTCCGGGAAACTGAGCCTTCATCACAGCCTCTCCATCTGCTTCTGGAGAAAGGATTAGGTACAGCTGGGTCAGGTGGGGTTGTTCCCCTTTGAGGATGGGTAATCTTCAAGAGGCAATGCTTGTCAAAGACATGGTTAAGAAGCAAGAAATCCCTAAAAAATTTTTGGTGAAGCCAAGGCCCTCTGTAGTCCAAACAGCTGCCCCTTCTGATTTGACTGGCGACAGGGAAATCGCAGGGGATCTGAGGTCCGTGCTGCTGTTTGGTCTGCCTGTCAGCTGATGCCCAATGCCTTCCTGCAGAGGCTGGGGAGAAGCTGCAGCCAGGCCAGGCTGGCAAACAGCCCTGCAGGGCGTGGAAGCAGCAGCGGGGCAGCGAGGCTGCCATGGATCCCTTCCCGCTGTGCTGGGCATGGCGTGTCCAGATGTGCAGCCACAGCCCCCGGCTGCTGAGCCCCAGGACAAGGCTGAGGGAAATGCACCCACCTTTTCCTGCCTGCTGCATTTCCTTCGTCCTTTGCCTCATGTATTCAGATGGCTCATGAGCTTTCTTCTCTGTTGTAGATTTGTACTTTCCTGTTGGAGGACCTTCAAAAAACATGGTTTGATTTCCTATGAATGGATATCATAAAAGCAGAACTCAGCCTGTGGGGTCAGCAGGGACACACTACTCACCCCTGCGATGAGAGCCTGGCTTCGGTGAAGGAACCAGCAAAGGAACAGGAAAAGTCCTCCCTGCAGACGCATCTGTAACACAACAGCCACAGAAGCTTCTGTAAGCAGGTTCCTGCCAGGTTGTCAACAATTATTCCGTGGTGGGACAATGAGAACATACCTGCAGGAGGTTCCAAAGGCTTCAAAACTTTATGCCGTCCATCTAATGGAGAAGCCTTTCCAGAAACCTCATCTAAAACGGAGCACAGAGGAGAACATTTTTCAGGGCACGCTGAGATCCCCGTCTGCCTCTGGAAAATGGGCACTGCAAGGGGGTCGGGTAAGGCTGTGGGAGCCAGATGTCAATGGACAAGGCCAAAGCTGCACAGGGGCCTGGCGAGCTCTGGGCAGGCTCCTGGTCACTCTGCACCCTCTTTCCATGCCCTGTGCAACATCCCTGGTGGGGCGGCGGAAGCAGCTCTGGGCCCTAGGTGCTCTCACTCCCACAGCTGCAACTCTTGCTAAAGCCCTGGGGAAAGCTGCAGCAGGCAGTGCCACACTATCCCCCTGTCCCTCTGACTCTCCTGCCCTTTCTCCTGCCTTTCCCACCTTCTTCTATCTCTCCATCTCTCTTTGCCTTGGGACCCCTTCCCCATCCCAAGGGCATGTGGCCAAGCCCTTTCAAGACACAGTGGAGCCTTGCTCTCCCCCTCTGCCCTTTCCCCACCATGGGCACCCCGTGCAGCCGCTCCCAGGTTTCGGGACGTGTCTCCCACGGAGGGAGCCCAGCAGGACAGCTCAGTACCCGAGTGCCCTGAGCCTGCTCGGGACAATTCCTCTGGGCTGTGCCCGTCTTGTCCGGGCTGTGCCCACAGTGCCAAGCAGCAGAGAGGGCAGTTCAAGCCTCAGCAGGGCTCAGGCCCAGAGGCACAGCAATTACCTCCTGTGGCTGTGCCTGGCATCGCCTCCCTTCCTGCACCAGAGGCTGGCACAGAATCCCTGCTTCCTGTGGGAAACGCCGCCTTCAGCACAGCCTCTGCATCCACTTCTGGAGAAAGGAAAAGGAACACTGGGTCAGATGGGGCTGTTTCCCATCGGGAAGGGCGCAGCTCAGGAGGCAATACTTCTCAAAGGCACGGATAATAATCAGGAAAAGGCCCAGGCTCTTGGGATTGGGCCAGAGCACTCTCTTGTGCAAACAACTGTGCGCCTCCTGATCTGCTCAGAGACAGGGAAATTGCAGGGGATGTCAGGGTGTGCATGGCCCATGGTGCTGTTCAGGCTCCCTGTCAGCTGATGCCCAATGCCTTCCTGCAGAGGCTGGGGAGAAGCTGCAGCCAGGCCAGGCTGGGAAACAGCCCTGTAGGGCGTGGAAGCAGCAGCGGGGCAGCGAGGCTGCCATGGATCCCTTCCCACTGTGCCGGGCACGGCGTGTCCAAATGTGCAGCCAAAGCCCCCGGCTGCTGAGCCCCAGGATAAGGCTGAGGGAAATGCACCCACCTTGTCCTGCCTGCTGCATTTCCTTCGTCCTTTGCCTCATGTGTTCAGATGACTCATGGGCTTTCTTCTGTCCTGCAGCTTTGTTCTTTCCTTTTAGAGGACCTTAGAAAAACATGTTTCCTTTTCCCATTAATGGATCCCACAGAAGCAGGGCTCAGCCTGTGGGGTCAACAGGGACATGCTACTCACCCCTGAGATGGGAGGCAGGCTTCTGTGTAGGAATGAGGGAAGGATCAGGAAGAGTCCTCCCTGCAGGCACATCTGTAACACAACAGCCACAGAAGCTTCTGCCACCTCTACTCAGCTGCACGGGCACCACTGAGCTGCAGGAGCGGTGAGGGGATCACGCAGGGTGAGGGTGCACACGTGCATGGCTCTGTCCTGGCACCTGCAGCGATGCCCCCATGGCCGAGCTTTGGGCTCTGAGCTGGCAGATCTCCCAGGGGAAAGGCCTTGACCTACCCTCACCACCTCCCAGAGGCTCAGTCATGGATATGGGTTGGGAAGCAAGATCACCTTCACCAACAGGTTCAGCTGCAAAGAAAGGCAGGACAGAACAGCACCCGTGGCACTGTAGGAGATCCTCAGGCTGCAGGAAAGGCTCAGCCCCGGGGCACAGCCCAGGGCCCAACCCCTTCCCTCTCTGCTTTTCTCTGTGACTGCACAGACCGCACCGAAGGACACAGTGGCATTGCACATGGGAGGAGGATGGACAGCTAAATGCTCCTTCCTCCCACTGACAGTCATCCTGTGGGATCACTCAGGGCTCCAGAAAGGAGCAGGGCAAGGTTTTCAGAACCCTTCTGCCCTGACTTAAGCTCGAACGAAAATGGCAGATGAACGAGCTCTTGCCACTTGGATACTGATTAATATGTCACTAGAAAGGGAAATTCAGAACTTACCTCCAGCATTCTTCAAGACATTCGTAATATCATTCAACAACAATTCTAAATAATCAAAGTTGCGATCCAATTCTAGAAGGGAGCAAAAACCAGACCAATTTCCATGATGCACTGGCATCCCCTTCTCCCTCCCGGAACTGGGCACTGCAAGGGGGTCAGGAAAGTCCGTGGGGGCCAGGTGTGAATGGACAAGGCCAGAACTGCCAGAGCTGCACAGGGGCCTGGGGAGCTCTGGGCTGGCTCCTGGTCACTCTCCACCCTCTTTGCAGGCCCTGTGACACATCCCTGGGGAGGAAACAGGGCCAGCCAAGGGCCCGTGGGGGCTGTCTCCCTCCCCCAGAGGAAACCCTCCCTCAAGGTCTGGGGAAAACCATCCCCAGCGCTTCCCGGGGAGCAGGGAGCGCTGTCCCGGGAAAGGGGAGCCAGGCTGCCAGCTCACCTGCTCGCCGCGCTTGCAGTGGAGCAGCCTGGGCAGCCCTGGCAGGCAGGGCCACGGCCAGGAGGAGCAGGAGGAAGAGGCGCAGAGCAAGGGCCATGCTGCCTTGCCCTCTGCCAGTCCCGCAGCTCTTGCTGCCACCGCTGTCCTGACACCGCTGTCCCGACACCGCTGTCCCAATATCAGCACCACTGCTGCCACCGCCGCTGCTGCTGCCGCAACAGTTGTGCTCAAGCACTGACTGCTCGCTCCTTGTGCTGCTGTGCAACCACCGGGTCTGGGACATCTGTGACCTCAGAGCCTGCTGTGACCTCATGGCCAGGGTGGAGGTGTGTGGGGAGTGGGATCTGCCTTCTTTGGCAGGGAGCTCGTCCTGCCCAGCTGCCCTGTCCAAGGGCTGTGACACAGTCCCAGCCCAGCTGATCTCACAGGCTGGGTCATGAAGGGATGGAGAGCAGCCCTGCCAAGAAGGACTTGGGGTGCTGCAAGATGAGAGGCTGCACATGAGCCAGCCATGTGCATCCAAAGGAGAGTGCCCACAAGGTTGAAGGAGGTGATTCCACCCCTCTGCTCTGGTGAGACCCCACCTGGAGTACAGTGGAAGAGGTTTTACATGGACCTCTGTGAGTCATTGAGAAGTTTGACATGAAAATCCATGTTTACCCCTGAAAGAATTTCGTACCAAGGTTGTTGACATAGAAACCAAACAAGAAAGGAGGATAAATAAGTGAAAGTTGTAACTGCTTATTTCAAGAAGCACTTTGCTTGTCGCTCATGACCAGTGAGTAAAGTGTAAACTTATGAGCTTTGTAAGAATGTAGAACAAGCATGCATGCTAGAATAAAAACAGTGTTTGAAGCCTTCTGGAAATGGAGTGTGTTGCTTTGTACTGTCTCCGTCTCTACCACGACAGAGTAATGCATCCATCTCTGTGCTCCCCACATAGGAAGGCCATGGTCCTGTTGGATCTAGTCCAGAGGAGGGACAAATTGCTCTGAGGGCTGGAGCCCTTCTGCTTTGGAGACAGGCTGGGAGAGCTGGTGGCATTCAGTCTGGAAGAGAGCAGACTCCAGGGAGACCTGATTGCTTCCTTTCAGTAGCTTAAGGGGGCTTGTAAAAGAGATGGGACAGCACTTTTAGTAGAGCCTTTTGTGAGCAGACCGAGAGGGAATGCTTTCAATCTAAAAGATGGTCAATTCAGACTGGACAAAAGAAACCCATTTTTTACACTAGGTCTGGAAGGCCTGGCACAGGTTGCCCAGAGAGGTGGACATCCATCCCTGCAGACATTCAAGCTCATGCTCTCAGCAACCTGACCTACTTAAAGGTGTCCCTGCTCACTGCAGGGCATTGGACTAGATGGCCTTTAAATGTCCCTTCCAAGCCAAGCCATTCTGTGCTCCTGGGCACCATCAAAGCAGTGCTGGATTAGTGCTGGGGTGATTATGTGGCACCTGTATTTTGGTAGTTGTGTCCTTTAGCAATTGGCCCTGAGATCATTCATGGGCTGGGCAGGGAAGTCTGCAAATAACAGACAGTGTGCTCTAGGAGTGTTGCAGTGTGATTTCATGGTTTACCCCAAAACCCCGGGTTTCTCCCCTGAAGATTCCCTCCCAGGTGTGTCCATCATCCCTCCTTTCCCCAGTCTTACCCCTGCCGAGCACTGTCTCTCAATCCTGCAATTCCAGAACCTCATTGAGTGATTGGCAGATTTAAAAGATGCCCTCTACCTTTGTGGGGGGGGGGGGCATTGGGCCATCCATGCATCCATGTGTCATTTGTCCCTTGAGATCTCCTCTCCTGTCCCAGGTTGGTGGGCTCCCTATCCCTTCCCTCCTCCCCTCCCTCGGGTAAAAGGTCAAGTAACCATGCGGTCCAGGAGTTCCATTGGAGCAGTTGCTGGATTCAGTGGCCTGTGGGCCAGAATAAAGCTCTGGATTAAAACCCTCCATCAGAACCGACTCCTTTCCTTCACTACCGCCTTAAAGTTTCTCTGGCAGAGGGAAGCCTGAGGAGCAGACCCTCCAGGGGAGGAAGCTCCATCCCGCTGGCACCGGAGTCCCGGCATGTCTGCACTTGTCCCCACGCGCCCAGCTGCAACATCCAGCTGGCCGCAAGTGTCTCTGGGGTGGAACACCACAGTTGCTGCTATTTGGTTCAGCTGCGGGGGCCAGACAAGCCAAGGCACGTCCCGTCAGCTATGTAATATATGTTAGAAATATCATGCTATAAAAGATCGTATTTTTTAAAGATTGTGAAATCCTAACCAGTCCTTGACCGCAGGCAGCCCAAGAAGCAGACATCTATTCAAACTCTGAAATTCCTGAAGGAGGCAGCATAACGATTGGCATTTTAGCCTGAGAATAGACGCACCCAGGGCGATGATCACCGCCATCCTGAGCCATCAGAAACCGCCTAAGAGTGATCATCGCCCTGTTGATAACATCCATCAAGATAGCCAGATTTGCCAGGAACATGCATGTGAATATATGGCTTCCCTGAACTCGATCAATGCTGGCTATCAGCCAGGAGACAGCCTTTGTCCGGCTCTGCACAGTGAAACAGCCAACTATGAATATGCAGAGTTAGAAAAGAACTTGAACTCCTTCACCTCTGGCACAATAAACTGTATAAAACATCCTTGCTAGAGGCGGCTCTTGTGAACGAGGGGGAATCTGATGTGATAGAGGTTAGATCCAGGTTCACCCAGAGCTGAACCCAGGCTCAACCCTGTCTCTTTGGCTGTGGTGGTTTTGAGGACCGTATTTTGGTTGCGGAAAAGTTAAATAAATATTTCCGCATTTTTTGATAATTTGACTTTCAATTGATCATTTATAACAATTAGGGCCACCCTGATGGGATTTGAATTTTGGGTTCGGGCACCCCTTTCCTGTTAGGAGGCTCCCTGCTGATTTCAGCGGGGTGACGGGTTTGGGAGTTCACGAAACCAATCTGTGGGAATCCACAAAAATTAAAGGCTTTTGGGAAAGCTGCAAAAGGCAGGCCTCAGAGACAGTAGAACTGTGATTAGACCTAAGCAGCCGTCACTAGATAGGTCAGCAGAAAAATTATTTGAAAAGTAGAAAGGCAAGGACAAATAGAACAATGGTCTGTGTATTAACGCTTGTCTAGAATAACTCTCGAAGCTACAGAAAAGTTTATCTAACAAGATATCAGGAAGTTTAAGCTTAATAATGGAGCTCTGTGCATTGTGTTTTCAGGCTTACAAGTAGGTATTGTATTCAAAATAAGCAAGCATTGTCTTAACCAAAGGTAGGTGTGCTTATAGTGGTTGGATAGAACTACTGTCAATATGCTTTTGCTTTGTGTGATTGGTCAAAAAACATATACAGTAAGTTGTATTATTAAGTTCTTTACACAAAGAACTGCCTGGGATGTGAGCTGGTGGCATCTTCCCATTGTCATAACCATGTAATGAGACTGATGCTGAAAAATGAAACAGCTCAAGGCATGTTCCACAGCAGTCCTGTCCCGGTTGTGATTTGTACACAGCCCCTGGCCGGCGATACCAATCAAATACCAAACCGAAGCCAGAACCACAGCCAAAGATGGATAAAATGAGCCCAGAGCTCTTGGAAATTCGGAACGATCCGAAGAGGGATCTCCGAGGCTGTGGTGCTTTTTCTTCACTCAGAAAATTGACGTGCACAAGGAATCCACCTGGGAAAAGGAACCGTGAGTACCATGTGGTTGAGCGGGGTGTGATTGAGCGTGTGTGAGACGTGATTTTATCATGAAGCAAGTGTGGATACCACGATTGCAGTTCCCCTCTCCCGTGGGGAAAGTGGTTGGTGAAAGGGGAAGCAAGTGATTTTCTTGTCACACGTGGGACCTGGGACTTATTGTGAGTTCAGGGGATCAATCATGGTTGGGGTCAGGAGGGGAAAGAACGTTCCCAAAATATTTTGGGAGCTGGTCTGCCTTCTGATCTAGAGAATCAGGTAAGAGAGCTTGATAACAGTCAAAAGACCCGCAGAACAGTTCTCCACGTGGCTGAGTAGACTGGTAGTGTTTCACAGACTTAGGAAATCGACATTGGACAAAAACCTGGGACTCACGTTGAGAATCCCAGCTGAAGGACACAAGGTGAGAAAATTAGCGAATGGGGTTTTTGGGAAAATGGGATTGAAAAAGTGTAAGTGCTGGAAAAAGCCTGTCGTGGGTTGACAGCCTTTATCCCAATATCGTGTGTTGTGTCTGGCAGCTGTGCCTTTTCTCTCTTCCCCCCCACCCCGGCCATCTTGCTGCGGTGGGGCGGGGAAGAGAGGAGGGAGTGTTTGACCAGGTCCTCTTTGCTTTTGGCTTTTGGCTGCTTGGCTTGGCTAGCCGCTTTGCTTGCTTGCTTTCTGCTTTTTGCACTGTTTTTTTTTCCTTTTCTTTTATTCCCTCTTTCTTACCCTCCCCTGAAGATACTGGACCGGCTCCGGATGTGACCTGAGACGTCCAGGACACCTGGAACTCACGAGAGAAGCTTGGCACCCCTCACAACACTGCCTGGTTTCTTTTCTTTTCTTGTGTTGGGGAGTGTTCTTTTGTTACTTGTAAATAAATAGGTTTTGTTTTCCACTTTGCTCCTCCGAGGAATTCCTTCCCGAACCAGGTGTTGGGGGAGGGGTGGTTGGAGGTTTGTTTTGTTTGGGGGGCTCCCTTTTGGAGATTTCCCCCTAATTTGTCCTAAACCAGGACAAAGTCCCAGGAAAAACCTCCCCAAGATCCCGGGAAGGTTATGCCTGAAATCTTGAGGGGAAGCCCATTGGGATGGTGTCCTGGGGTGACGTTGTGATGCTTGTATCCCCATTCATCTGTTCTGTGCCTTTAAGACCGACTCTGAAGAGTGGAAGTTTTGTTTGGGTTTCTCTTATCAGGGACACAGAGACGAGCAGTACACAGGGCTGTTTTCACTTCTTGCTTTCAGCTTGCTGCTTTGCTTGCTCTCTTTTCTGCTCTCGCTTCTGCTCTGCTTTGGCCTCTGCTTATTAGCTAGGTCTAGCTAAACAGTCCACATTCCTTCCTGGACTGTTTCTCCTCTCTTGTTTCTGTGACCATCTCGAACCTGCTCTGGACTGGGACCCAGGAACACCAAAGGTTTGCACCGTTTTGGCCTGCAGCAGCTGCCCCAGCGCTGGAGGGACTGAGAACAGAGCAACCACCCCCGAAAGAGACTTTCTGATTTTGTCATCTTTCTCAGAGCAGTGTCATTGGGTATTGTTAATTTTGTGTGCTGGGGGGTGCTGTGCCTGAAATAAACAGGTTCTTTCCACTTCCCTCCAAGGAATTTTTTCCCGAACCGGTTGGAGGGAGGGGCCGTGTGGGTTTTGCTTTCTGGAGGGGCCCTCCTTTGCAGATTCTTTAACAATTTTGCCCTAAACCAGGACAGATGGATATTAGAACACTGGGATGACAGCCCCAGGAGGGTGGGAAAGTCCAAGGAAAAGATGATACATTTTTGTATGGAAAAGTGTGGGGGGAAGGAGATTGCAAAATATGTGGTTTGGCCGGTGTTCGGCACTTTCAAGGATTTTGAGGAAATTGAGTATGTTGAGATGTGGAAATACGCTTGTTCGGGATTATACCCGATCAGAGCTCTCAGATGCTTGGCAAACCAGGGCAAGGAGTGGGAACTGCTGGAAAACCTTCCACCGCCCTACCTTGTCCCTTTGCCCCAACCCGTGCCAGCCCAGGTACCTCAGGTGCCCACGCTGCCTCCCGAGGCATCGATCCCACGGGGAGAGGCTTCGGCACCGCTGCTCCCACCGGAGCTGGCCGTGGCACCTTCTCTCCCATGTGAGCAGGTATTGGCGCCTCCACTCCCATGCGAGCAGTCCCAGCCACTGACCCTTCCCAAAATCAAGGAGAAACAGATAATTTCCCTAAAGAAAGCAAACTCTCCTCCGGCCAATTGAACAAGGTGGAGGACAAGGAGGGCAACCACTGGAGATAGTGATGATGACGAGGAAAAGCCTGGACTCTTCCCTTTACGGGAAGTACCAACGGCTCCAGGGGTTAGTGGCTTCGTACATGCGCCAATCGACACTGGGGATGTGAGGGCTTTCAAGAAAGAGATGGGGAAGTTGATGAATGATCCTTTGGGGGTGGCAGAACGACTAGATGAATTTCTAGGAACCAGCACCTAGACGTACGAGGATCTCAGTGTGATCCTGAGGTCACTGTTCAACAATGGGGAAAGAGAAATGATCAGACAAGCCGTGATCAGGGATTGGGAGAACAGGAATCCCCAGGGGGAGCGACGAGATTAGATGTGGCCGTCTTGGAATGACCAAATGGAGGAAGGGAGGCAGAAAAGGATAAACTTGAGAAACATGATAATAGAAGGTATCAGGGAGGCAGTGCCAAAGGGACAAAACATGAGCAAAATACTCAGGGAATGCCAGGGAAAAGATGAAACCCCCATGGAATGTCTGGAAAGGCTCCGAAAGAGCTTGAGAATGTATTCTGGGACGGACCCCGAATCTCCAATTGGGGCGGTCTTGCTGAAGACCCAATTTGTGGTGAAATCATGGGAAGACATAAGGAAGAAATTGGAAAAGATAGATGGATGCCAGGACAGGGAACTGCAGGAATTGCTCTGAGAAGCCCAGAAAAATCTACATTAGAAGAGACAAAGCAAAAGATTCAGGTGAAAGTGCTAGCGGCTGCAGTGAGGGAGGCACAAGAACAGGAAGAGGTCAGAGACTTGGCAAAAACAGTGACGGTGAAGAAACAAAATCCTTCCCAAGGAAAAGGTTCAAACAGCCAGAAAAAGGACTTCAAGTGCTACTACTGCAAGCCAAAGGGGAACATTCGGAGGAATTGTCCCAACAAGGTCAAGGATCAAACTATGATTCAGGAAGATTAGGGTTGTCAGGGGCTTCTCAGTTTGGGGTCTGGAACACCAAGGGAGGCCTTGATAAAATTTTGAGTGGGACCTCACAGGCATGAAATTTGGTTTTTAGTAGATTCTGGGGCTGAACAGACCACGGTGCAGCAGTTACTGCGAGGGTGCTCTCTAAGCAATCATGCAATGATGGTAATTGGAGCAAAGGGGAACCTTTTAAGGTTCCGATCATAAGGAAGGTTGAAATAGAGACAGAAAGTAAAAAGTGTAAAGGAAAAATGTTATTGATAAAAGATGCAGACTTGAATTTGGTGGGGTGGTATTTGATGGTGGCATTGGAAATGGGTTTAGCAGTGCAAGATTCCCAGCTCAAAGTGAGATTGTATAAACTCACCACTCAGGATGAGGAGATGATTTATCCACAGGTTTGGTATGTCCAGGGGGAGGCCGGGAAGTTGGACATAGAGCCAATCCATGTTGCAATTGAAAGGCCAGAAGACCCCATTCGGGTCAAACAGTACCACATCCCCATGGAAGGGAGGAGGAGGCTGAAACCGGTGATTGATGAATTGATAAAAAAGGGAACAGTGGAGCCATGCATGCCGCACCACAACACCCCGACTTTGGCAGTGGGAAAAGCGGATGGTAGCCACAGGCTAGTGCAGGATTTAAGGGCTGTGAATCAAAGGCCTAAGACACTGTTCCCCACAGTCTCAAATCCTTACATCCTGCTGAATAACATCTCTCCCGAGGACACATGGTACAGCCTGATCGATTTGAAAGATGCTTTCTGGACCTGTCCTTTAACAGAGGACAGCAGAGATTACTTTGCGTTTCAGTGGGAAGACCCAGAAACAAACAGAAAGCAGCAGCTCAGATGGACGTCGTTGCCACAGGGGTTCGTTGATTCTCCAAACATTGTGGGCAAGCACTCGAGCAAGTGCTGAGTCATTTTGTACCAATAGAGGGGACACAATTGCTACAAGACGTAGATGATTTGTTGATTGCAGGTCTTAGGGAGGAGGATGTGAGGACGAGTACCATTGAACTTTTGAACGTTTTAGGGGAAAAAGGATTGAAGGTGTCTAAGTCAAAGTTGCAGTTCACAGAGCCAGAGGTCAGATATTTGCGACATTGGTTAGCAAAAGGGAAAAAGAAGTTGGATCCTGAAAGGGTGGCGGGGATTATTGCCCTACCACCCCCACGGACAAAAAGAGAAGTTAGGCAACTTCTGGGGTTGTTGGGATATTGTTGGCAGTGGATCGAAGGATACAGTGAGAAGGTGAAGTTTTTGTATGAAAATATCACCATGGAAAGAATCCAATGGACAGAAAAGATGAGGAAGAATTTAGGGGAGTCAAGGAAGTGCTCACAGCAGTACCAGTGCTGAGGCTCCCCGATGTGAGACAGCCATTCCAGTTGTTTATGGATGTGAGCAATCACACAGCACATGGTGTGCTGACACAGGAATGGGCAGGGGTCAGGAAACCGGGTGCTTACTTGTCTAGGCTTTTGGATCCTGCAAGCAGGGGCTGGCCCGCGTGCTTGCAAGCGATTGTAGCTGTAGCATTGTTGCTGGAGGAAGCCAAGAAAGCCAAGGAAGCCAAGAAGCTTTTGGAGCACCTTTGGTAGTATTTGCACTGCACAATGTGCGGGGCATACTACAACAAAAGGCAGATAAATGGCTCATGGATGCTAGATTGCTGAAGTATGAAGCCACGTTATTTCACTCACCGGACTTGGAATTGCAGACATCAACCGCGCAAAACCTGGCTCAGTTTTTGTTTGGGGAAGCTTCGGAAAAACTCGTCCATGATTGTGTGGAAGCAGTCGAATTGCAGACAAAGAGCAGATTTGGAAGAAGAGGAATTAGACGAAGGAGGAAAAGGGCTTGTAGATGGCTCAAGCAGAGTGATTGAAGGGAAAAGGAAGTCACGATATGCAGTCGTCGACAGGCAAACAGGAAAAGTGATAGAAGCAGGCCTCCTGAACGCAGTTTGGTCAGCACAGACTTGTGAATTTTATGCAGTTCCAAGAGCCTTGAAAGAACTGAAGGGAAAGAAAGAAACAATTTTTACAGACTCTAGGTATGCCTTTGGGAAGGTTCACACCTTTGGGAAAATTTGAGAAGAAAGGGGGACGATCAACACCTAGGGACGGGCACTGATGCACAGGGAATTGATCCAGCAAATTCTGGAAGCGATAATGGAGCCAGAGGAAATATCAGTTGTCCATGTGAAGGGACATCAGGCAGGGATGCAGTTCCAGACCGGGGGAAACCACTTGGCAGACCAGGAGGCAAAAACCACGGCATTGATGATGGTAAGTACCCCGGAGATCAAAGGGATCGAGGTCCCAAATGACCCTCCTCAATCCTCCCCAAAGGAGATTGAAAGTTCTGAGAAGATTGGGGGAAATTGGAGGAAGGTAAGTGGAAACTACTGGATGGGAGAGAACTAGCCTCTGAAGGTTTTACCAGGAGAATTTTGAGGAGACTGCAGCAGCAAATACACTGGGGGGTTCAGTCCCTGGCTGAACAATTTAGGAAATTTTTCTGGTGCAGAGGAATTTATGAATAGGCCAAACAAAGAGGTACAAGGATGCCTGATCTGTCAGAAAGTTAACAAAATCAAGGCAAGACAGGCAATCCTGGGGAGTCGCCACATTGGGTACTGAGCTTTGGAGAGAATTCAAGTTGATTTTACTGAATTGCCCCAGCTGAGAAGGTTCAAATTTGTGCTTGTAAAAGTCGACAAATTGACCCATTTGGTGGAAACTTCCCCCAGTCCAAGGGCAACAGCTCAGACAATGTCCAGGAAATTGCTGGAAGAAATTGTGCCCCAATATGGGGTGGTGAATTACATTGACTCGGATCAAGGGACTGATTTTACTTCGAAAATTATTAAGCAGATGGCAGAGGCACTGGGCATTTGGTGGGAATACCACTCCGTGGCATCCCCAGAGCTTGGGACAAGTTGAAAGGATGACTCAGACTTTGAAGGCACAGTTCTCTAAATTAATTTTAGAAACTCGGATATCCTGGCTGAAATGCCTCCCTCTGGCCTTGCTTAGTATCAGGACGATGCCTCATTCAGAAACGGGGCTCTCACCCTTTGAAATGCTATATGGAATGCCATATAAGCACAGGACACAGTGGGACACCCCAGATTGGAGGACAGCCAAATTCAACCGTATTTAGTAGCAATAAACAGAAACTTACAGGAATTGAGAGAACAGGGGATAGTATCTCAGAGTGCCACTCTGGGATTTGCTATCCACAAAATTCAGCCAGGTGACAGAGTACTTGTGAAAGTATGGAAAGATTTACCCCTCTCCCCTCACTGGGAAGGCCCCTTTCTTGTCCTGACAAAAGACATAGCCATTTGGATGGCAGGAAAAGGTTGGACACACGTGTCCAGGGTGAAGAAAGTGGAGCATCAGGAGGAGGCTCCCGAGTAGAGGATCACCTCTTCTCCAGGTGACCTAAAGATCAAACTCCAACATCCTCATAAATGACCGATGGTGAACGGATAGGTTGTATACTGTCTGACTGTGTGTGCTATCTGTTTGTACAGTTCAAGTGTGAATATTGTCAAGGGGTTTTTGTTGTATACTGTAGGAGGGGGCAGAGACCAAATGGATTGTGCCCCCAGTGTCTGGAAGAGGAGCTTGAGCTGACTGACCGCAATCTAACCCTAGACGCAAATTTAGGAATTATCGAATTAGATTCACAAGAGTGGTTCCACATTTTCCAGAAGGGCGTGCATGGAAAACTCAAATCTAAGGCAGAAATATTGGATGTGGAATGTCGGAAGTCAATCAAAGTACCATGCAGCTCAGATGCTGTCAAGATCTCCTTTAAGAGGAGGAATGTGGCTAGGTCAGAGAATGTGTTCCCTGAAGAATACTCCAGCTGCCGCAAAGATGGTCTTCCTCGCCCCTGGTGGGAATCCTGATTGGCCTGAGCCTAGCCATGTGCAGGATACAGATTCTGCACAGTGAGACTCCGATCCATGTGGGAAATCAGAGCTCCTTGGATGAGTGCAGTAAGTGCACTCAGATGGTCCCGACTGAGCGAAGGGACAAGGGGATCTTAGCATGCCAAGCCCCGGAGAAATGCATCAAGGGAATCTGGCAGGTACTGTTTGATAAACGGCACTCGGGTCAAATTGTGCAGATTGGGCAAGGAGATCCTGTGTTTAGATCTGAAGGCTGGGACGCTGAACGAGCAGTCAGACAAGCACCAACACTGAGTGCTGAAAAGAAAGGTAGAACCAATGTCGATCCCCATTTGCAGTCAATGTAACCAAACAATGTGGGTTGGGGAAAAGACAGAATCAATTTCTGTAGTGTATCACCAGGTGAATCCATTGTGTTACGACAATTTGAATCTGGGAATGTGCGTGATGAACGGGAAAATGTACTGTGTGGGAAGAAATATGAAATTTGATAGCAAATTCACCCTGAAGAGAGACCCAACCATGTTGGACTTAGCACAGGCAAATGATGATAGAGTCTGCCTGCAATATGTTTAGGGCTGTCTGTTTTGCAAGGAACAAAGATGGAATAGATCCTGAGGGAAAAATGAGAGTGATTACTCAGGAGCTGAAAAGGAGGGAGTCAGAACCGAGAAAGAAAAGGGTGGAAGGGGAAAGATTGAAAACTTTGAGTGATCAGTAGGAACAGTTCAGGAGACAATATGCTGATGGGGAACTACCTTCCCCAGATTGAAACTTACTCACTGATTTAGTTGAGGAAATTGCCATGGAATTGGGACTGTCAAACTATTGGATTTGTAGGGGGTTGAAATTGGCAGAGAAGTGGCCTTGTAAGGGTGAAGGTTTGGCTCCAGAACAGCTTTTGAAATGGGACAACCCAAAGGTCTCAAAATTGGCACTAAGACCTAAGGGATGGGTGTTGGAGCAGCGAGTGATTGGGACTATCTGCATCAGTCGAGAAGGGAAAGAATATACTGAAATGGTGGGACACACACCGTATATAACCACTTTGTTGGTGAATTCAGACAGCAAGAGCAAAGTCTGGCAACCAGAACCTCCTATGGTGTACTGGAGTCAGAAGAATGAAACAAATTGTGATTGGAATGGTCAGATGGCACTTTGTTGGGTCAAGAGTCCCGGAGCTAATCCTTACCAATCCTTGGCAGGACTGAGAGAATATTGGGGAGACCCAGGGAAATCTAATATCAGATGGAAAGCCCCAGATGGAATTTATTGGATTGTGGAAAGAAAGCCTACAGTGAGTTACCTCCAAGGTGGAAGGGGTCATGCACTTTGGGCATGATCCAGCCAGTTTTCTTCACTCTTCCTCAAACAAAAAGCAATTTACTCGGGGCTCCTCTGTATGAGACCCTGAGGAGGCAGAGAAGAAGCTTGAAGAAAATGATACCTGTCCTAAGTGGCAGGCAAACTTGGGAGGAGGAGGAGTGGCTGGCAGCAAGGATAATTGATTATTATGGGCCGGCCACATGAGTTCAGGACAGGAGTTATGGATATAGGACTGCAATCTATCTACTGAACCAGTTGATCAGGCTGCAGGCAATGGAGGAAATTGTGTTGAATCATACCTCAGAGGCCCTGGATTGTTGAGTCGGCAGCACACTCAGGTACAGGCTTTTGTGTACCAGAATCAAATAGTTTTAGACTATTTGCTGGCTGAAGAAGAGGGAGTCTGTGAAAAATTCAATGAATCATAATGTTGTATTGAAATTGATGATTATGGGGAAACCATAAGAGGATTGGCTGCCAAAATTAAGAAAGTAGCCCATGTCCCAGTCCAGAAATGGAATTTGAACTTGCAGTCATCTTGGTGGGACAGATTATTTGAGGGGGGCTGGTGGAACAAAATAATATATTTTGTGCTGTGTTCACTAGCAGGAGTCATATTCCTCCCTTGTCTAATACCTTGTTTTAATAGACTGATACACTCCGTGGTAGAGGGTATGCAGATAGCTATAGTGGACCTGGAGTTGGCTTCCAGAAACAACATGTCCATGATCATGAACCTGGGAGACGGGAAGTGTACAAGCAATGCTGCTGAGGTCTTGGCAAAATTTGAGAAACAGGTCAAAACAAATGGGAACAATTATAATGGCTATTAGGGAATCCCGCAATGAGTGCATGGCATGAGAATTTGATAAAGCCAGCTCTTTGTAGGGGACCCTTAACAGTGGAGGGCAGATGTAGGAAGTAAATAGATAATGGTAATTTGGGATGCAGAGGGAGCATAAATTAATGTGTTGAAATTAAAGAAGGGGGATTGTAATATATGTTGGGAAATAATTCATGCTATAAAAGAATGTATTTTAAAAAGATTGTGAAATCCAAACAGGTGTCTGACCACAAGCAGCCCAAGAAGTAGATGTCTATTCAAACTCCGAAATTCCTGAAGGAGGCAGGATAACGCTCAGCATTTAGCTTATGAATAAACGCACCCAGCGTGATGATCACCGCCGTCCTGAGCCATCGGAAGATGCCTAAGAGCGATCATTGCCCTGTTGATAACATCAATCAAGATAGCCAAAGTCACCAGGAACATACATGTGAATAAGCGACTTCCCGGGATTCGATCAACGCTGGCTATTACCACGAAACGGCAATTGTCCAGCTCTGCACATTGAAAGAACCAACTAAGAATGTGAAGAATTCCAGAAGAAACTTGGACTCCTTCTCCTCAGGCACAATAAACTGTATAAAACATCCTCGCTAGAAGCGGCTCTTGTGAACAAGGAGGGCTCTGATGTGATAGAGATTTGATCCAGGCTCACCCAGCACCGAACCCAGGCTCGACGCTGTCTCTTTGGCTATGGTGGTTTTGAAGACCATATTTTGGTTGCAGAAAAAGATAAATAAATATTTTCTCATTTTTTTATAATTTTGCTTTTGATTAATCATTTAAAACAGCAATATTTTAATTCCAATAAAGGAGAAACAGGAGAGGAATACGGCTTCCAGTTCAGATAAATGCCAGCATTTTGCTGCCCATTCCTGGTTAAGAAATAAAGGAATGTCCTGAAGATGCCTTCATGTGGGTGCATTATTGGCCCTATCAGTACATGTGTTCTGTATAACAGGTAAGTTGTCTCTTTTATCACTGGATGAAACCCAAATACTGCATTGCTTCTTGTCTACTTGCTTCCAAGTCAAGGCAAATTTTGGTCATGATTGAGTGGGACATATTCACCTGTTCAGAAGCAAATTCTTCTTGCCATTCACACAGTGGCAAGATTGCTTTGTGGATTTGCTCTAATCGCACTGTAAATAAGGCCTACCGCTCACTAGAATTAAAGCTGATGCATTAGGATGCAAAGTTTTGCGTAATTTGTCCTGGTGTCTGCAACTGTAGAGAGTTGTTCTGGATTTAAATGACATTTGAAGACACGTGTATTCTACCATACTTCTCGCATACTAGAAGTGAAAAAACAGCCTTTGAAACACAATTTTATCCTTTCTTCCTTCTCCTCGTCCCAGGAATTTCAATGTCTGAGGTCTAAGCTCTTCAGCTGCCTCACAAACATTGTTTTAATTCAGACAGGCATCCATGCCTTGAGCCACAAATCCTGACTGTGGCTGTGAAGCTTGAAGCAATGTAGGTTTATAGCATTAAAAATGATAATCCATTCCCAGGCTAAGCCAAGCATTTTCCAAATAACTCTACCTATTCTCAAGGATGTTTCAAAAAGGATCATTATAAAAGTTGGGAATGGGGAGAAGGAGTGTCTTCAAAATTAAAAATACAGCTTTCTGAAATCTTTATATTGCTATAAAGAGATTCAAAATTGTTCATATACGGAACATTACCTAAGAAGTGAATGACAGATTGTCAAAATAATTGCATGGGAAACAAAAAACATAAATAAAAATAAGTTTACATGTAGATAATAAGTAAACCATCACTCTAAGAAAAAAACCAGAGCTTCAAAAACTAAAACCAATAAGTCTCTTTCATCTCTCTCAATACAAAAAAATTACTGAAAAGAATTGGAGACCCTCAAGACCATTACCATATGCAGGAACTTCCAGCTATTGGGAAAAAAAATGAAGGAAACTGCAGAGTGCAATTCACAGAGGTAACCTGGAATTTATTGGTGGATTTGTTGAAAAATTTCTGAGAGCAGACTGGAAAGGCATAGGGGCTGGTCAGCCCATGGGTGGGCATTTAGAGCAGTGTGAGGGATGTTTCTGAGACCAGCTGCAGGGAAGAATAGAAGAAATCCCTGGGACAATCTCTTTGCTGGCTGTAGAGTTTGTGTCAGTCAGTTCCTTGGGCTGGGGGAGCTGTCACGGGGCAGGGAGGGCCAGGGCTGGCAGTGGCTGCTCAGGGATGCCTTTGGCCCGTGTCCCTCCAAGCAGCCCCTGCCCAAGCAGCTGCGCTGCCCCCGGGCTCTCCTCACAGCTTGCTGGGCATTGTTGGGTGGCACAGCCTGTGCCAAGGGGCGGCAAGGTGCCTGCAGGCCCCAGCTCTGGGGGAAACGGAGAATGTCCTGCCCGCATCCACCGTGCTGCCAGCTCAGCAGTGCAGCACAGCACGGGCTGACGCTCCCCCTTGCTCCTACAGAAGTGCTTGGCAAGTCAGACACAAACGCCCAGAATCCACGGGACACCCCAAGAATTATCTGCCCCCAGGATGTGCGCAGCTCCTGCATGACTGGCACGGTAGTGACACTGTTCACTGTGCCAATTTCCATGGTGCCGTGCTATGCTGGGTTCCAGTGGTGGAAGGAAAAGAAACAGTAAGTTGTGCTCATCTCTACCTCAAACAGCTTCCTTTAAATGCTTCTCATAGGCAGGGAACATTCCCAGTGAGGCTGCAGTGTAGGTGTGGCCAGTCCATGGTTGTCCAAAGAACGGTGGGGAGGGTTCTGCTACTGCCCAGTGCTTTCATTGGCCTCTTAATTGCTGGGCCTTGTCCTGGGGGGCCCGCTGGGGCTGCAGCCAGTGCTGGCTCCACTGAGGCTGCCTGGACAAGAGCAGCCCCAGGGGCACAGGGCAGAGGCAAAGCATGGTGGGGAGGAGAAAGAGCAGGGACGAGATTGCCCTTGAAAGGCAGAGGTGCTCTGGGGCCTGCTCCTGTCCAGGGAACCTGCCCAGAGCCGTGCCCTGCTCGCCGGGGCCTTGAGGGGCAGCTGTGCAGCTGGGCCAAGCTGTTCCAGCAGCTCCAGCCGTGCTGGGGAGCCTTGCCAGCTCTGGGCCCTGCTGTGCAGGAGGGTCCCTCTGTGCCACTGGCAGCTGGGGCCTCAGCCACCTCCTCTCTCCGCATTCACAGCTCTCGACAGTAGCTGAAGGACAGTGACAGGATCTCACCCCCAGATACCTTGAGCAGCTCCTCCAGCAGTGGTGAGGACCTGGGTAGCCCCAACAAAAGCTCTCAGAGGACAACTCCAGAACAGCTGCCATACAGGAGGAAGCAGCCGATCCCTGTGGAGATCCCAGTTCCACCTCCACTCCCTGCAGGAATCCCTGAGCCTCCTCCACTCCCCACAGTGATCTTCAATATGCCTCCACCCCACTCCGGTCCATGCCAACCTGTGCCGCAACCCCAAAACCACTTCAGCAGCTTCCGTACACAGCTGAGACCAACACGTCCCCCTCATCTGACCTGTCTTCCAAATGACACTGAAGGTGCTTTTGTCCCCCACCCCACGTCCACATTCCAGAGCCTTGCCCAGATTTTTTGTTGCAATAAGGAGATGAAGCTGTAACCTCAGTGTCCAGGTGGTAGCAGCAGCAAAGCCCACCCAGCGGAAGCACAGGCCGAGCTCCATGGCCAGGAGCAGCCATGGATGCCAACGGTGTGGGCAGGCAGGAGCCAGGCAGGGGCTGCTGTGACCAGCGGCGGGGCCCCGAGGGCTGGGGGAGCCCATGCTGAGTGTCCCTGGGCTGAGGGCACATTTCCTTCCCTGGCATCATCTAGGTCTGGGCCCCATGAGGCACACCAGGAAGTTTTGGGGTCACTGTTGATGGGTGCAGGGATCCCTCATGAATCACAAAGGAGTATTGATGGCCTCTTCCAACCCGTGCAGGGACCCCTCATGAGGTGTGCAGCGGGGTTACATTTGAGGGGGTTTTTTACTCTTCTCAGCACAGCAAAGGGTCACTTGGCCGAGGTTTTGCAAAGCTGGGAGAAAGCCTCTTGCAAAGCCTTGGGCCCGGCCTGCGGGCACAGCGGACAGGCGGAGCTCATCCCCTGGGGCCAGGCCGGGCTGCTCAGGCCGGGCCGGGCCAGGCTCGGGTCCCAGCAGGCAACGACCATGGCCCTGGGCTCTGATGAGGCTGCTGAGCTCCGCCCTGGCCCTGTGCTGCAGCCCAACACATTTACAGCCAGGGCCGTGCCCTGGCCCACAGGAGGCACCCGGGGCTGCAACTGAGGCCGCATCTTCTCCCTCTCAAGGGGGCTGGCTCTGTTCCTTTGGAGTATCCCGAGCCTTGTACTTCGGCCTGATGGTGCAAAGATCCCCCCAGCATCCCTCAGCTTGCACAAATAAAGGCTTTGTTCTCATTAACATGAAAAGCTGTATGGGTGGCCTGCAGCTAATGTTCTTTTGTTGCCTTGCCCCCAGTCAATGCTCGAGTCTAAATGACTGACCCAGCCCCGAGCGGCCTTTTAGACTGATTTGATGAAAGGGACTGAAGCTCTGTTGACTGCAAATTCTCCAGGAAAACAAGTACAGGAACTTGGATACTTCTGGTGACAAAAGCAGAGTGCAGATTTGAACCTGTGGGGCCACCTCACTGCCGCCTCCCCCCACCCTTTTATTTTCATTTTGTTTAATATTCTGAGTGCCAGCTTTTGCATGAAATGGGCCCTCAGCAAGGAGCTGTTGGGCCTCCTGGCTGTGTCCCTTTGTGCTCCCAGTGCTCCTGGTCTGGTTGGGCTGGTGTGATAAATTGGTATGATTCGTGCTGATGAAAATTGAAACAGTAATCAATATTGATACAGTAACTAATATTTAGGAATAATAAAATAGTTAAAAGTTTTAATGCCCGAGAAGAGAGGGAGAGGAGGGGCTCCACTACCCCCCTTCCGGCAGATGTTCACAAGGACAGGAGGAAAGAAGCTGAAGATACAGTTTCTAAAAATGAGCAGAAAGGAAGCAAAACCTGGTTGGGTCCCAGAAGTTGCAAATTATAAGGGATTTATTGCCTTGATATGTAGATATAGTGATATGTTATTCTTGGCTTACATTGTACTGGCTTGATGCGCACGTGTAACCCAAAGGTGAATTAAAGGACAAAGAAGAGACTACAGAGCCTTCATCAGTGACGACTCCCAAAGACTTGTGCGACCATCAAACTGAGTAGCGGCACATGCGTGGTAAAAGTGGTAATGAAAGCAGAGATAGAGATAAGACAAACCGAAAATGGGAGGAGATAGTATTGACACATGGCATATAAGGGGTGATTTTCTCTTGGCAAGCTTGTATGTGATGTGGCAAGGGTCCAAGAGCCCTGCACTCCGTACCCCGTGGTTAACTTTTGCTTATGCACTATTATTGGAACCAAATTATCCCTTATTTTAATCAAATTATATTGTACCCAATTTTATATTTTTTTATTTAACTATTCAATTAAAATTGTTACTATTTTAAATATTGTTTGGTTATTTTATGATGGGGTAATTGGGAAAACATAACAGCTGGGACACTTGTCCATCATGCCTATGTGTCTGTTTCCTGTCATTCCAATGCACAGCCCTTTCCCGCTGCTTGTCATTTAAATACTGTAATTATTTTATTGGATAACTTACACCTTGTTATAAATGTGAAGCTTGACTAGGCCAATATTCAAGCAGCAATCAATTTATTAAATAATATGGTAAAGTATGAGCAATACAGTGGTAGGTACAGTGGGAGAAGTTTTCCCTCCCACTGCACACCGATAGTTGAGGCTTACAGGTATTGATAGGGGTATTCATAAGCTTTCTCAAGAGTTTCTATTCCAATTTTTACTCATCAGCAGTTTTTATTCCCAATTTTGTGTCACAATTTTATACACTATTGTGATTTAGTTTTTCTCAGGATGTATCCCAGAAAAGGAGTGTCCCAGGTGGTGGTGGTCCGGTTTCCGAAATAAGGAAGAAGTATCCCATCTGGTGAGGTCCAGGTCTCCAGATGTGTGTCCAACTTTTAATTGCAAGGACTATAAATCTCATCACAGTGATGTCCAGCTTCCCTTGGTCAAAACTATTAATCCTTGAGTTGATGTTCATCTTCTTTTCTGAAGCTGCTTTTCTCTGTTTTGTTAAGGCCTGAGATAAGCATGCTTCCTTTTTATATATTCTAAAGCTGTAGTTTCCAAGATCCTTACTACAAGGAATATTCTATTTTATACTTAATTTATACTAAAATTAAAAGGTTAATATTGCAAAACTCTTTAAGGCTTAGCTACAAGCAGAAAGTTCCTGTCAAACGGGAATATCCTTAATGCTTTAATTCAAATGCTCCTAAATCAACTTAAGACTCATACAGGTTAATTGCAAACAAAAGATAGGTTCAAAGGCCTTTTCCCATGCTTTACTTTCCTCAGTTATTGTTAGAATTTGTCTTTATAACTGTCCTATGGTTGGTTTCCCCACATATCACAATGACAAATACATACGTTGCCTGTATGTACCTGACACATAACACAGCTTGGTATTTCACAATCCTGCACTTCATGATATTAAATTGTGTTAATCAGACTTTGTCCCATCATGAGTTTCTGGAACACATTTCCAAGCCTTCCAGCTGTAGCCCAAGGGAAGCTGTTTCTGTCTTGCATCACCAAATTGGCAGGGTTTTTGCAAAGACAGCCCTTTAGAAAGGACTTGTGTGAGCATTAACATCTAAGGGGCTGCTTTCAAAGACAGACCCAAACCTCATAAACAAACAGCAAATCTACCAAACAACATATTTTTAAAAGTACTTTATTTGTAGCTCTTGTTCCTTATGTTTTCCAGTTGGCCACCTTTTCCACTGCAGTGTCTTTCCTTGGACAGAAAAGCCCCCTTGCTAGACGATGTGACTTATCAAGGAAAACAGAACTCAAACACAATGGATTTATTAGAGCTAAACATGGAGGTTCCCATGATCACAGTAATAATCATTGATTTTCAGTTTATTTTGGTTTCAGATAGTTTTCAGAAGGGTGAGAACAGTATCTCAGATCCCCTGGGTGCGTTGGTGCCATAGCCACTTATTATCTCTTCTTTCTTATTATCTGTCCTTTCTGTAGTCCTGTAGTTCCTCTGCCCATTTGTTGCTCTTGGATCTCTGCCTCCTTCACCTGATTTTTATCTTTTTCTGGATTTGTGAGGATTTTTGTGTTGGTTTTGATTTTTTTTCTTGGTGGTTGTTTTGTCTGCCTGTTCTATTTGGTCACAGTTTTGCTATTGGTTTTTGAGGTTTTTTATTCCCTTAACAGCAAAAATTAGCTTGTGATTTGTATTGTGAAGTTTTGATACACAGGTGTTGCACATAAAGGTTGGTTTTGTTTTTAAAGTCATCTCAGACCTGCAAGGCCCTGTGTCTTTGAAAACTGTGTGCTCTTGAAGCGATACACAAAACAATTAGAATCCACAGTCTGATGTAATTATGAATTGGGTACGTCTTGTCAGCAGCCGACACAAGCGAGATAGCTCTCGTGAAAACTTGTGCCCTGAGCCTTGGTCTGACTCACATCTTCATTCTCAAAAATGTTCCATGTTCATTACATTGCACAACCTTGCCATGCATACTCAACCCCTGGCCCCTCCTGTCCTGGCCTCGCATGGTAATCAGATCCAGGTCGTTCTGGGCATGCATTGTTTGCTGTGGTGTTCGCACAGGGGTCTCTTAGTGATCTCTGAGGCGGAAGACTGTGGTCTTCCTCATGACTGAACTTTGGAACTTTTCTCCTTTGTGTGTGCGCTTTGGTCCCTTGGTGGGGGTGCAATCTGGGGGTATAGCTAAGGCCATGAGGTCACAGCAGGCTCTGAGGTCACAGAGATGCCAGAGCCCCGTGGTTGCACAGCAGCACAAGGAGCGAGCAGTCAGTGCTTGAGCACAACTGTTGCGGCAGCAGCAACGGCGGTGGCAGCAGTGGTGCTGACATTGGGACAGCGGTGTCAGGACAGCGGTGGCAGCAAGAGCTGCGGGACTGGCAGAGGGCAAGGCAGCATGGCCCTTGCTCTGCGCCTCTTCCTCCTGCTCCTCCTGGCCGTGGCCCTGCCTGCCAGGGCTGCCCAGGCTGCTCCGCTGCAAGTGCGGGGAGCAGGTGAGCTGGCAGCCTGGCTCCCCTTTCCCGGGACAGCGCTCCCTGCTCCCCGGGAAGCGCTGGGGATGGTTTTCCCCAGGCCTTTAGGGAGGGTTTCCTCTGGGGGAAGGAGAGAACCCCCACGGGCCCTCAGCTGGCCCTATTTCCTCTCCAGGGATGTGTCACAGGGCCTGCAAAGAGGGTGGAGAGTGACCAGGACCAGCCCAGAGCTCCCCAGGCCCCTGTACAGCTTTGGCCTTGTCCATTCACATCTGGCTCCCATGGCCTTTCCCAACCCCCTTGCAGTGCCCAGTTCCTTAAGGCAGAGGGGGATCCCAGCACACCATGGAAATGGGTCTGTTTGTGCTCCATTCTAGATTGGGATGGCGTCATAGATTATCTGGATGCCCTATCAGATGATGGCTTGAAACCCCTGGAGAATGCTGGTGGTAAGTTCTCTCTTTGCCTTTCCTGACAAAATTATCCGTGTCCATGTGCGAAGAGGTCACCCATGAACCCTTTAGGTTAACATCATTTCAGGGTTGAAAGAATCTAGTAACCTTTCCCTGCTCCCTTCTGGACCCTGAGCGATCCCACTCTGGAGGCCCTGGGGGGCATCCCTTAAGTTACACCACATTGGCTCCCTCCACTGTTCTTATGTTCCTGAGCCATTGCCTCCCATTTCCTTGACTGGCCCTTTGTAGTGCCCTGAGACCAACGTCAGGCCTCGGGCCTCCAGAGAGAGAAAGCTGGACCCACTGTGTGTCTGTTTCTGGGACCTGAATATTTCACTGCACGGCTGAATTAAACATCTGCGGATATTTTGCAAAGACCCTTTTTGCTTCTTTACCTTGAATTTACTAGCAGAAATGCAGGCTGCAAAATCCCCCAGGATCGCTGTCATTGAGAAAAAGGATCATTTATCTGTCCAACATCCTCCCGTGTGCAATGCCAGTGTGTCCTTCCATGTGCTCTGTGCAGCCACAGAGAAGAGCACAGAGGGAAGGGGCTGGGCCCAGGGCTGTTCCATGGGGCTGAGCCTTTCTCAGCTCCTTTGCCGGCCCCAGGGAGCCTGAGCTGCTCCTTCTACCACTGCCAAGCCCTGGCCTTGCCTGGGGCTGTGTTGGGAGCTGCAGCAGCTCCAGGGAGTCCTTTCTGCCCTCACTGCCCCGCAAGGGGCTCCTTCCATCCCAGTGTGGGGCCACTGCAGGCACGAGGTGCCCCTGGCCCTGCTCCTGAGTGGAAGGAAGAGCTGAGGGAGTGCCTGGGAGGGCACCAATCACCCAGGTGCCCTCACTGCCACTTGGGCCTGAAGGAAAAATGGAACTTTCCATTAAGGTCCTCCTAAATGGAAGAACCGAGACATAGGAGACACGAAATCCTTGGAGGCAGCCAAACTTCTGGACCAGATGCTGAATGACCTGGAGAGGCGCCGTGGTGGGTGCATTTCCCTCAGCCTTGTCCTGGGGCTCAGCAGCCGGGGGCTTTGGCTGCACATCTGGACACGCCGTGCCCGGCACAGCGGGAAGGGATCCATGGCAGCCTCGCTGCCCTGCTGCTGCTTCCACGCCCTGCAGGGCTGTTTGCCAGCCTGGCCTGGCTGCAGCTTCTCCCCAGCCGCTGCAGGAAGGCATTTGGCATCTGCTGACAGGCAGACCAAACTGCACCATGGTTCATACAAGCCCTGAGATCCCCTGCAATTGCCTGGACCATGGGGAGATCAGGAATGACAGCAATTTAGAGAACGGTGAACCCTGGCCAATCCCAAAAGTTTTTACGAATTCTTGCTCATTATCCATCAGTTTGACCAGTATTGCTTCCTGAAGATGCCACCTCCCAGAAAGGGGAACATCTCCATCTAATTTAGCTGTCCCTTTTTCTTTCTCCAGAGATGAACCGAAAGGCTGTGCTGAAAACAGCAATGCCTGCAGGAAGCAGGGGCTCATTGGCAGCCTCTGCTGCAGGAAGGGAGGTGATGCCCAGCACAGTCACAGGAGGTAATTGCTGTGCCTCTGGGCCTGAGCCCTGCTGAGGCTTGAGCTGCCATCTTGGCTGTGCGTCAGTGCCTGCCCTCCAGGGATGTCAGACAGGCCCTGCAAAGAGGGTGCAGAGTGACCAGGAGCCAGCCCAGAGCTCCCCGGGCCCCTGTGCAGCTTTGGCCTTGTCCATTCACACCTGGCTCCCACAGCCTTACCCGATCCCCTTGCAGTGCACAGTTCCCATAGGCAGAGGGGGATGCCAGCACACCATGGAAATGGGTCTGGTCTGTGCTCCCTTCCAGATGAGAGTGGTGCCATTGCTTTGCCAGCAGCTGGGATGGAAGATGGTTTGGAACCCATGGGAGCTTCTGCAGGTAAGTTCTGAGAGAATTTTCATTGACAACCTGGCAGGAACTGTATGACAGAAGCTTCTGTGGCTCTTGAGTTACAGGTGTGTCTGCAGGAAGGATCTTCCCAGGTCCTTTGGTGGATGTTGCACACAAGCCCAGCTCCCATCGCAGGGGTGAGTAGTGTGTCCCTGCTGACCCCACGAGCTGAGCCCTGCATCTGTGGGATCTATTCCTGGTGAAATGGAAATACTTTCTCTTAAGGTCCTCTGAGAGGGAGGAAAAAACCTACAAAAGAGAATGTGCTCCTGGAGGCATCCAAACAACTGGACCAAATCCTGATTGACCTGGAGAGGCACCGTGGTGGGTGCATTTCCCTCAGCCTTGTCCTGGGGCTCAGCAGCCGGAGGCTTTGGCTGCACATCTGGACATGCTGTGCCTGGAACAGCAGGAAGGGATCCATGGCAGCCTCGCTGCCCCGCTGCTGCTTCCACGCCCTGCAGGGCTGTTTGCCAGCCTGGCCTGGCTGCAGCTTCTCCCCAGCCTCTGCAGGAAGGCATTTGGCATCAACTAAGTGAGAGCCCAAACTGCACCATGGGACTGGGATTTCCTGGTCTCTGAGCAGATCCGGTGGGGCAGATATTTGGAGGAGGGAGGACCCTGTGGCAGCCCCAAGGGCCTTGGCCTTTCCCTGATCCTTATCCATGTCTTTTACAAGTGGTACCTCCTGAAGATGCCACCTCCCTACTGGGCAATGGCTCTACCTGATCTGGCTGTCCCTTTTCCTTTCTCCAGAGATGGACCAAAAGTCTTTCCGGAAGGCAGCACATCCTGGAGGACGCAATGTATCCGTGCTAGCCACTGATACAGGAAGTGAGGAGATGCCAGACAGTGCCACAGAAGGTGATTGCTGTGCCAGGCTCAGCCAGTCTGAGCAGTCCTGCTGGGGTCCCTCCGTGTGGGACATGTCCTGAAACCTGGGAGAGACTGCATGTGGTGCCCATGGTGGGGAATGGGCAGAGGGGGAGGGCAAGGCTCCAGTGTGCCCTGACAGGGCCTGACTCTGTGCCCTGGGGCTGGGGGAGCTGTCACGGGGCAGGGAGGGCCAGGGCTGGCAGTGGCTGCTCAGGGATGGCTTTGGCCCGTGTCTCTCCAAGCAGCCACTGCCCAAGCAGCTGCGCTGCCCCCGGGCTCTCCTCCCGGCCTGCTGGGCTTTGTTGGGTGGCACAGCCTGTGCCAAGGGGCGGCAAGGTGCCTGCAGGCCCCAGCTCTGGGGGAAACGGAGAACGTCCTGCCCGCATCCACAGTGCTGCCAGCTCAGCAGTGCAGCACAGCACGGGCTGACGCTCCCATTGCTCCCACAGATGTTGTCACTGAAGCAGGAATATATGGCCCGGATCCAATGCGCCTCCCAAGAATTGTCTGTCCCCAGGATGTTCGCAGGAAATGCATGATAGGCACAGTGGTGATAGTGTTCACTGTGCCACTTGTGCTGCTAGGCTGCTATCTTGGCATTCGCAAGCTGTATGAGATCAGACGGTCAGTTGCTGATTTTTCTCCACGGTTTTCTTAGAACTTTGCTCCATAGCATTGGTAGCCTGACTCGTAGTCACGCTACTGTGGAGTTGTGGCCAGTCCATGGTTGTCCAAATAACTCTCCTGAGGGTTCTGCTGCAGCCCAGTGCTTTCATTGGCCTCCTCATTGCTGGGCCTTGTCCTGGGGGGCCCGCTGGGGCTGCAGCCAGTGCTGGCTCCCACTGAGGCTGCCTGGCCAAGAGCAGCCCCAGGGGCACAGGGCAGAGGCACAGCAAGTTCTCAGCAGTGTTTGGGCAGCACAGTTCAGGACAGGACAGTGCTTATTTAGTAGCTCATATAAACTGTCATGGCAACAGTGGTGTTGCAGCAGAAGCAAATGTGCTCCAGTTCAGTGTTAAAATGTGGTTTTCTTTATGAAATTCATTCACTCTTTTAAAATTTAGTTTCAAATATAACTTCTTTTCCAGTGCTTTATACCGTTATTTGGTATAATGAATGGTGTCCTAATTATCCCATGGCTGAATTAGAAGACTGTAAGTACTATAAATTGGAATGATTTTTCTGCTCTTATGTCTTTCACACACTCATGAAACTATTGGTAGTGTGATGTAACCAACAGAAGAGTTTTTCTCTGCTTTTAATTCAAACAAGCAGCAGAGCTGAAACCTGTTGAGCAGAGTCACTTCACTTCATTGCTAAAGCAAACTGCCAGGGTTCTTTATGGAACAATTTAAAATCTATATTATATGTATAGACTCCTGTCAAGTGACTGATAGAAACGAGGGATTTGATCTCTGTGGGAAGTACTCATCAGCAGTGCGTTGGCTCTGCAAATCTCAGTCTGTAATAATCAATCTTTTTCAGAAGACAATGTTCAGTTTCTTCCTGGCACTCGCTCCTGCATTTGTACTCAAAACCACTTCTTGAAAGAAATTTACAACCGCTCTTTATGCTCCCTTAATTGACTTTTCTCTGTTTCGCCATAGATGCAGATGAAAATCAGGAGGATTCCATTAAAAAAGCTGCAAAGCAGATCCTGAAGAAGAGGGCATACATCTGCTCCCACCCTCTGGACAGGATCTTCTGATCCCTCCCTGACAGCAGGCACTCATGAATGTCAGTCAGGGAGGAATTTGCTGCAGTTCCAGAATTTGACACCTTGAAAGCATCTGTTATTTAATGTCTTTAATACATGTAACGGCATAAAATAAAACTTCTTCGTAAACACTACTTCATAGAAAAAGGAAAAATAAACAGATTTTATTTAAAGTGGAATAGATATACAGATATATGTCTGTTCCTCTTGGAGCTGGATAAAGACAGGGGAGGTTTGGATGGGGAGATGTTTCTTCCCAGGGAAGGGACTGTGTGGTTTCTCAGTATCTTTTCACTTCAATCAGCTGCTCATTCACTGAGCAAGTCTGAAAGACTTGGGCAATCAGAACAGTTCTGTTTTGGAGGCCCTTCCAGCTCTCTTGTCCAGCAGCACCACCAGGACACTGAGTCCCCAGTGTCCAGGGAGCTTCTGCTGTCACCCTGAGGGACACCACTGGTCACTGACATCCATCAGGCCTCCAAGCCATTGACCACAACCCCCTGGATGTGACCAGCCAGGCAATTGCTCATTCTCCAAACTGTGCCTCCATCAGATCCACAGCTCACCAAAGGAGGGACAAGGATGCTGGGCCGGGCTGATGTGTCCAGGGCATGGCAGAAGTCCAGAGTGCTGGCATCTCTAGCTCTTCCCTTGTGCCCTGGGGTGTTGTGGTGCCTCTCTATTGTATATTCAATTGCAATTCAGTTTTAACAGTCAGTTCTGAAATTCCCTGCAGTCTTTTGTATTGTTATAGCATATTTTATCCTTAAACGATTGTTCCTTTGCACCTCTCTTGTTGGTTTTGCCCAGGGTTTCCATCTTCCCAAAAACCTGCCCTTTGTTCCTCAATGTTCTGTATTCCTGCTCCCAGGAAGAACAATGTCAATCCCTCCTCATACCTGCCCCTTTCTCCAGAAACTTCCCTGTCATTTTTGTACACCACGAGGTCCCATTGGTTTGTTTCAACTCTTCCGCTCCCCTGTAATTCCCAATTGGTTTAAACACTGTATTCCCTGCCTTATGCTTCTCCCCAGGTTTCTCCCACTTGGTTAAAGTTTTGTACTCTTCTCTTGCACCTCCCCTTGTTGAAAAACCCCTTCTAGAGCCTGGACTTGTGTCTTTCTGTGCCTGACCTTCCTGGACATAAACACCTTTTGGAGTCATACAGAAGACCTCTCCTTGTTCCTTGTCCCTGCCCTTGAAGCATTCCACCTGTGCCATAGAGCAGTTGTGCCCTACAGCCCACCCCAAATTGTGTGGCTTTTTGGGGCAGCCTCCTCCTGGTGACAGTGCTGGGAGCAGCCCAGGCTGAAGAACTCTGGCACCGTGTCACTGAGGCAGCCACACAATCATGGAAGGGGCTCTGGCTTTGACAGGCAGCACAGACCCACCTTGTGCTCCTCAAGGTTTCCATTGGCATATCCAAGCATTGAAGAGTTTGGCTGGTTTTTCCCCCTGTTTTATTGGCTGTGTCCTTTGAGGACACAGTGCCTTAAGAGGAAGCAGTGCCTTAAATTGCACATGAAGAACAAATGGTGAAGTAAAAGCTTCACCTTTCCTATGAAGCCAGAGGACTGTGTTAGCCATGGCCTCCCCAAGGTGCCAAATTTCCAGCTGGGAAGCTGCTGACAGGAGGGAATGTGGCACTTGTCTCCAGCCAGAGATCACTCATTCCTCAGCATGCTGGGCTGTGGCTGACAGTGCCTGAGGAGCTCAGAAATCCTTGGATGTGATTTCCTGTGCCAGTGCCCAGAACACAGAGCAGTGAGCTCAACTTGGTGGGGCATGTCCAGCCGTTGGACACAACCGCCAGGCAGGGTGAGCTCCCTCCCAGAGAAGGAAAATTCCAGCCATGAGGTCCATCCCCAAGCAGGCCATGAGGTCACAGCAGGATTGTGAGGTCATGGCAGGCTGAGGTCCAAACAGACTCTGGGGTCACAGCATCACAATGTCCAGCCCCTCAGTCCTTAGCAATTCTTGCACACATTGGGACAGCGTTGGCAGCAAGAGCTGCAGGACTGGCAGAGGGCAAGGCAGCATGGCCCTTGCTCTGCACCTCTTCCTCCTGCTCCTCCTGGCCGTGGCCCTGCCTGCCAGGGCTGCCCAGGCTGCTCCGCTGCAAGCGCGGGGAGCAGGTGAGCCGGCAGCCTGGCTCCCCTTTCCCGGGACAGTGCTCCCTGCTCCCCGGGAAGCGCTGGGGATGGTTTTCCCCAGGCCTTTAGGGAGGGTTTCCTCTGGGGGAGGGAGAGAGCCCCCAGGGCCCTGGGCTGGCCCTGTTTCCTCCCCAGGGATGTGTCACAGGGCCTGCAAAGAGGGTGGAGAGTGACCAGGAGCCAGCCCAGAGCTCCCCAGGCCCTTGTGCAGCTTTGGCCTTGTGCATTCACATCTGGCACCCACAGCCTTACATGACCCCCTTGCAGTGCCCATTTCCTATAGGCAGTGGGGGATCCCAGCACACCATGGAAATGTCCTGGTCTTTGCTCTCTTCTAGACTGGAACGAAAAAATGGCTTATATGGAAAAGCTGGTGAACAACACTATGAAGGCTCGAGGGCATGGTGCAGGCAAGTTCTCTGTGTGCCTTTCCTGAAAAATAATCAGTGTCCATGTGGCAACAGCTCAGTCATGAGCCTGCTCCCTTAACATAATCTCTGGGTTTAAAGAAGCTGTAAATATTGCCCTTCTCCCTTCTGTGATCCCACAGGATCGCTGTCAGTGGGAGGAAGGAGCATTTATCTGTCCATCCTCCTCCCGTGTGCAATGCCACTGTGGCCTTCTGTGTGCTCTGTGCAGCCACAGAGAAGAGCAGAGAGGGAAGGGGCTGGGCCCAGGGCTGTTCTCCAGGGCTGAGCCTTTCTCAGCTCCTTTGCCGACCCCAGGGAGCCTGAGCTGCTCCTGCTGCCACTGCCAAGCCCTGGCCTTGCCTGGGGCTGGGTTTGGAGCTGCAGCAGCTCCAGGGAGTCCTTTCTGCCCAGACTGCCACACAAGGGGCTCCTTCCATCCCAGTGTGGGGCCACTGCAGGTACAAGGTGCCCCTGGTCCTGCTCCTGATTTGAAGGCAGAGCCAAGGGAGTGCCTTGGAGGGCACCAATCACCCAGGTGCCCTCACTGCCACTTGGGCCTAAAGGAAAAATGGAACTTTCCATTAAGGTCCTCCTAAATGGAAGAAAGGAGACATAGGAGACACGAAATCCTTGGAGGCGGTCAAACTTCTGGACCAGATGCTGAATGACCTGGAGAGGCGCCGTGGTGGGTGCATTTCCCTCAGCCTTGTCCTGGGGCACAGAAGCTGGGGGCTTTGGCTGCACATCTGGACACGCCGTGCCCGGCACAGCGGGAAGGGATCCATGGCAGCCTCGCTGCCCCGCTGCTGCTTCCACACCCTGCAGGGCTGTTTGCCAGCCTGGCCTGGCTGCAGCTTCTCCCCAGCCTCTGCAGGATTGATTTGGCATCAGTTCACAGGCAGCCCAAACAACATCACGGCCCATACATGCCCTGAGATCCCCTGCAATTTCCTAATCTCCAGTCAGATCAGGTGTAGGGGCTTTTTTCGGTCAGGGAGGGCTCTGGCCCAGCCCCAATAACCTGGCTATTTTACTGATCCTTATCCATGACTTGACAAGTATTTTCTCCTGAAGTTGCCACCTCCTGCAATGATTCCATTGGATCCAGCTGTGCTTTTTCCTTTCTCAAGCAATGGAGCAAAAGTCCATGCAGATGGGGCCATATCCTGTAGGAAGCAATGGCTTTGTGCCAGCAACTGATGCAGGAAAGGAGGAGATGCCAGACATGGGCACAGGTACAGGAGATAATTGCTTCGCTAGGCTCAGCCCTTGGCGGGGCTGTGTGGCAGCAGCCCTTCCCCCAGGTCCTGCCCTTGTATGCCCCAGCAGCAGCCAAAGATGGAGGCACCTCTGGAGTCTTGGAAGCCTCTGGAGCTCGTTCACAGCCCCAGGGACAGGGGACCCGTGCACCAATGTCCCTCCCACTGCAGCTGCTCTGGAGCTGGCCCTGAGTGCCCAGAGGCCCAAGGCACAGGAGCAGCCCCGAGCGGGAGCCCTGCCGCGAGCCCAGGGCCAAAGCCAGCCTTGGCTCCCGACTGGGCAGGGGCTGCACTGGGTCCTGAAAGGGCCTGACTCTGTGCCCTGGGGCTGGGGCAGCTGTCACGGGGCAGGGAGGGCCAGGGCTGGCAGTGGCTGCTCAGGGATGGCTTTGGCCCGTGTCCCTCCAAGCAGCCACTGCCCAAGCAGCTGCCTGCTGACCCCAGGCTCTCCTCCCAGCCTGCTGGGCTTTGTTGGGTGGCACAGCCTGTGCCAAGGGGCGGCAAGGTGCCTGCAGGCCCCAGCTCTGGGGGAAACAGAGAACGTCCTGCCCGCATCCACCGTGCTGCCAGCTCAGCAGTGCAGCACAGCACGGGCTGACGCTCCCCATTGCTCCCACAGAAGTGCTTGGCAAGTCAGACACTGACGCCCAGAATCCACGGAAAAACCCAAGAATTATCTGCCCCCAGGACGTCCTGCATGATAGGCACGGTAGTGACACTGTTCACTGTGCCAATTTCCATGGTGCTGTGCTATGTTGGGTTCCGGTGGTGGAAGGGAAAGAAACGGTAAGTTGTTGCTCATCTCTTCCCACCAGCTTCTTTAAAGCCCGCACACAGTCAGGGAACATTCAGGGAACAGAGAGGCTGCAGTGTCGGTGTGGCCAGTCCATGGCTGTCCAAAGAACTCTGCTGAGGGTTCTGCTGCTGCCCAGAGCTTTCCTTGGCCTCCTAATTGCTGGGCCTTGTCTTGGGGGCCCACTGGGGCTGCAGCCAGTGCTGACTCCCACTGAGGCTGCCTGGCCAAGAGCAGTCCCAGGGGCTCAAGGCAGAGGCAGAGGAAGGTGGGAAGGAGAAAGAGCAGGGATGAAATTGCCCTTGAAAGACAGAGGCGCTCTGGGGCCCGCTCCTGGCCAGGGAGCCTGCCCAGAGCCGTGCCCTGCTCCCCGGGGCCTTGAGGGGCAGCTGTGCAGCTGGGCCAAGCTGTGCCAGCAGCTCCAGCCGTGCTGGGGAGCCTTGCCAGCTCTGGGCCCGGCTGTGCAGGAGGCTCCCTGTGTGCCCCTGGCAGCTGGGGCCTCAGCCGCCTCCTCTATCCACAGTCGCGCTGCTGCCGCTCCATCAACCCGGCCGAGAAGGCGTGCCTCTCCCTCGCCCCCAGAGAGCCCAGAGACCGTCGCCTTTGACAGCTCTCACACGAGGCCTCGGCAGCAGCAGTTGCCCAAGAAAGCAGAGCACCAGCCCTCCGTGCCTCCCACACGGCCCCCCAGCCCGGCCTTGAAGCAGAAGCCTCCCGAGATCCCCCCACCTCCTCCCCTCCCGAGCCCACCGCCCTGGTCCAACTAGGACTGCAACTGGGCCAGCCACGCAGGGCTTGCGCCACCAACAGCTTGGCCACCTGCCCTCCTCTACAATGAGCATGTGTTATCTAGGGGCAACAGCCAGAGTCAGTTTTCACACTCTTGGACCTTCAACAGGAAGGGCTGAAGATTCTTCCCATGCCCTTTCTCATCCTTTAACTCTTTGCTTTTCATACAATTGGGAGCTAGTTGCATCTCTTAAAGACTTTATTAGCACTGCATCTTTTACCTTACCTTTCAAGGGAAAAAAAATAAAAAAATTCTTCAGTTTTGATTTCATTTTTAGTGTGGTTGGGCTGCTCACATTTTCAGCAATTAATTTGCCATGGTACTGCTTCCTTTTTCTGTACTATCCATAAAAAGTTCATCTGGACATAAAAATCACCAGCATTACTGAGATTTACCTCAAAGCCCAGATAGGGAATCTAGCACCAAATATTCTCCCTGTGTACTGCACAACAAGAAATATTCAGAAGAATATTCACTGGCAGCTGAGGCTCGTGGAACTCCCAGAATACTGAGCCTGCAGAGGAGGCAGACAGCCCTGGCAGTGGCTGAGGGGACTTCTCGTCACAGACTCCTCTGAAAGTGTGTCACTCCAGGAGGAGAAAGCATTTAAACCTGTGCCTTACCTTCCTCCTGTGCTAAAATGTAAGGCTCCTCCTGAGCTACAAACAATTCTCCATTCCTCAACAAAGCTACTCATGTTCTTGACTTATCTTAAAGAGCAAAAGCAAATGTGGTCAGAAATTTCTCATCAAAGCCTCTTTGCAGAGAAACGCCGCCATATGTGAGAAAATAGTTCTTAGCATCAATTCACTCAAAAGAAAGCCAACCCTGAATTGAGCAGTGCTTTAAATGAAATTGAATTCTCCTTCCTCACCTATCAGCCGGATTTGTTTTATGGTAAATAGGTATGAATTTTGCTGCCAAAATTTATACAATAATCAATATTCATTCAGTAATTAATATTTGGAAATAATAAAACAGTTAAAACGTGTCATGCCAAGAAAGAAAGGGAGAGGAGGGTTTCCACCCCCCACCTGTTTCCTGCAGATGTTCAAGGACATGAAAAAGCAAGAGATAACAGTTATTAAAATTAACAGAAAGAAGGGAAAATCTGGATGGGTCCCAGGAAAATGCCAGATATAAAAGATTTATTGCCTTGATGCTTAAATGTGGTAATATGTTAGTTTTGCCTTACATTCTACTGGCTGGGTGCACATGTGTAACCCAAGGGTGAGTTAAGGATATCAAAGAAGAGGAGAGGCCTTCATCAAAAATGACCCCCAAAGAGAAAAGGAGGCTGTGAGTATCACCAGGTTTTGGGTCTGGGGGGTGGCTGTATGCATGTGTGAGTGTGTGTGGAGTATCTGAGACAGAGGCTGGGCAGTCCTGCACCCCTGAAGCGGGTGAGGCCTCCCGGTACCGCGTTTCCAAGATATCCGCAAGGAGACTGGCCAGTAAAGGAGGGATGTGAAAGAAAAGTGAACGAGTGGAGACCCCAGGAGGGTTTGACCCAGGGGGAAGGACGGCGTCCCTGGTCCAAGCACCTGTGGGAAGGTCCTTGGGCAGGAGGGATTGACTCAGTAGGGAGAATGAGAAGGAGAGTGATTGAATAGGTTCAATTTCCTTGGAGGGCTTGGTAGCTGGCAATTTAGGATGAGATTAGATGGTGAGAGAACATGGCTAATGGATTGAGAAAGAGTGAGAAATAGGAGTGGAACAAGTAGATTGACAGTTTTTAGGTCTTTTGGGTTATTGCAGACAGTGGATTGAAGGATTTAGTGGAAAAGTGAAATTTTTGTATGAAAAATTGACTACAAACCATTTTAAGTGGACTACGGAGGATTAGAAAAAATTTGAAGAGGTTAAAGAAGTTTTGTTGCAGGCTCCTGTACTAAGTCTTCCTAATTTGGGAAAACCCTTTCAGTTATTTGTAAGTACAACTCATCAGACAGCCTATGGGGTACTGACTCAAGACTGGGCAGGAAGCTTGAAACCAGTGGGCTATTGTTCAAAACTATTAAATCCAGTTAGTAAAGGCTGGCCAACATGTTTACAGGCTTTGGTAGCGCCTGCCTTGCTAGTGGAAGAGGCCCAAAAAGTAACCTTTGGTGCACCTTTGGAAGTATACACCCCTCACAATATTAGGGGAATTTTAGCACAAAAAGCTGAAAAATGGTTAAGAGATAGACGAATACCGAAGTATGAGGCTGTCTTGATTACCTCCCCCGAATTAGACTTGAAGGTGACACAAGTACAGAGCCCTGCTCAGTTTCTTTATGGGGATCCAGGGGAACAGCTGGTACATGATTGCATAGAGGTTACAGAATTGCAAACAAAAATACCTCCAGATTTGGGAGACCAAGAATTACAAAGGGGAGAAAAGTTAGTTACAGATGGGTCATCTCGGGTAGTGAGTGGGAAAAGAAAATCAGCTTATGCTATAATCAGTGGGGGACAGCTTGAGGTAAAGGAGTCTGGTCCCCTTAGTCCATCCTGGTCAGCACAAGCTTGTGAACTTAATGCATTACTCCGTGCATCATTAATACTAGAAGGGCAAGAAGGGACTATTTATATGGACTCCAGATATGCTTTCAGTGTAGTACATACTTTTGGAAAAATTTGTAAGGAAAGGAGACTTATAAGCACTCAAGGAAAAGGGTTAGTACACGAGAGATTGATAATTCAGATACTTGAAGCTTTAAAGGGCCCAAAGAGAATAGCAGTGGTTCATGTAAAGGGGCACCAGAGAGGGAGGGATATTAGAGACAGAGGAAATAATCTGGCCAATGAAGAAGCAAGAAGAGCAGCCTTAAGGAAAAGAGATACTGAAATCATGACCTTAAAAGAAACAGTCATTCAGCAGGAGACACTTTCCCTTTCACTAGCAGAACTGGCAGCTATAAGGAAATTAGGAGCAACATTTAAGGAGGGAAAGTGGGTTCTTCCTGATGGCAGGATTATGATGCCAAAGCCAGTGGCACGTCAGATCTTAGATAACTTGCATAGACAGACACACTGGGGAACAAGAGCCCTTTGTGATCACTTTTTAAAATTTTATGGGTGTATAGAGATATTTGAAAGTGGAAAACAAATTACCCAGGGGTGTCTAAGAACATATTTTGGAGCCCTCTCTCTGGAGAACACAAAACAGCCTACAGGCCATTTGAAAAGATCCAGGCTGACTTCACAGAATTGTCTAAAGTGGGTCAGTGGAAGTATTTGTTAGTTATAATAGATCCATTAACTCTGTGGGAGAAGCATTTCCAGCAGCTTGGGCTACAGCTCAAACGGTGGCTAAAATATTGTTAGAACATGTAATTCCAAGATTTGGATTAGTGAGGGTCATTGATTCAGACCAGGGTACACATTTCACTGCAATTTTAGAAACTGAGATTGATAACACCTGTTGTTAAAAGACCTCAGAGACAAGTAAAACGTTGGGAGTGCGGTGAACATGGTTTAAAGTGTCATCTCTGGATGTGTATTGTTTGCACACTTTGCTTTAACTTATGGTAGAGAGTAACTAAGAGGGAAGAGAAGGAGAGACAATTGATTTGTTGGTTTTGCTATGGTTATGTATTTAGCTGGCTAACTATAGAACGCATTGCTAGTGATTTTTTGAGATACCTTTGAGACTGGGAGACGGGACCCTTCCAGCAACAACTGGATTAACAGAGAACTTAGATCAATTGGTTCTTGCTATATTGGCTGTAGCAGAAATAAGAGAACGAGCAATTAATGGCCTTATAGACCAGTGTCTTATAATCAATAGTTGTTGTGGAGAAGAAGTCTATATACCACATCATAGGCACCTTCCAGGGGCATATTGGTGCTGCAAGTTTGCCTATTGGAGGCGGCGACTTAATGAACTCCCCGCCCTTGAAGCAGAAAATAATTGGTAAAATCATATTGTGGTTGGCACATCCCAGAGATTTTGGAAAATACAGGTTTATGGTGTTTCAGCCTAACCTTTTCCCTGCTCTTTTAATTTTAATTATCTTTTCTTAACCAGCCTGAACTGGGAAATGGCATTTAAAAGGGGAAAAGCAAGCTCTGTGGGGCTATGGGTACCAAGGAAACTAAAACCACCAGTGACTAGATCCCGGGATATTACCTTTGCTACTGAGAAGACTGGCATCTCGGCCCTTGGTTGCAACCCAAGGGGCCTTGAGAATGGTAAAAAGGTAGATTTCCTGAGGATTATTTTCACTGTGTTTATTATGGTACCCTGGACAGTTGGCCAAAGCCAGAAAGCCACACTGGACAGAGTTCAAGAAATGAAAGTATCGGCAATGAAAAAGCAAACAGAAAAAAACCAAGTCCCAGCAATTTCAACATTTGTGACTATTGCAATCACCCTGTTTGGATTAGGGACAAAATAGAATCTCTGTTAGTTCTGCCTGCTACAATTGCAGTAGCTTTATAGATGTTTGTGTTAAAAAGGGAAAGATGTATTGGGTAAGGAAAAATATGGAATACCATGAACGAGCTCCTTATCCCCATGGTGATCAGATTTGCCCTCAATATGAAAGATTCTTTTGTTTTGAAAGCGATGATAATGGAGATGATCCAAGTATAGGCATAGGAGGCCAGGAAATAAGAGAAAAATTAAAAGAGAACAGGAAAGAAGAAAAGGAACCAAAGGGGAATAGAGGAAAGAACAGGAGAAAAAAGAGTCAAAAGAACTGGCCGAATTGTATAAACAACTAAAACAGCACTACAAAGATTGGGACCTGCCAGCCTCAAAAAGAATCCGTTTGTGGGATTGATGCAAGAGATTGCTGCAGAATTGGGATTACCCAAATGTTGGATTTATGGGGGTCTAAAAATGGCTGAAACATGGCTGTGGAAAGGTGAGAGCTTAGCTCCAGAGCAATTTTTAAAATGGAACCACACCCAAATTTCTGGAACATTGAAGAGACCTGAAAGATAGATTTTAAGCCATCAAGTAATTGGAACCATTTGTATAACCTGAGAAGGAAAGAAATGTAATAAAATAGTGCAGCATACTCCTGTTAAGTCCACATTAGTAGTCAATACAGATAATGGTTCAAAAGTTTGGTGACCTGAAATTCCTGATGGATATGGGGGACCAATAAAAGAAATAAACTGTGAGTGGGATGATCAAATTGATTTATGCTGGTACAGAAGTCCTGGAGCTAACCCCTACCAATCCATCAGCAGCCTGAGGTCTTATTGGGAACAGCCAGAGAAAACTGATAAGAAATGGAAAGCCCCATAGGGGATATATCAGATTTGTGGGCAACGAGCATACAGTGAGTTACCTCAAAAATGGGGAGGAACCTCTACCTTAGGAGTAATACAACCCTCCTTCTTTGTTCTACTGAGGTCTAGGAACAATACGTTAGGAACTCCATTGTATGAAACCCTGCAGCGGAAGAAAAGAGATTTGAATTTCAATTTTCCAACAGCAGGAGGGAACCAAAAATGGGGAGAGGACAAATGGCCTGCAGAAAGAATTATAGCATATTATGACCCAGCAACATGGGCTCAGGACGGGCCATGGGGATATAGGACCCCAATTTACCTGTTGAACTGATTGATAAGGCTCCAAGCAGTAGTGGAAGTGGTGTCAAATAACACCTCCGGTGCCCTAAAATTGCTGGCCAGGCAATATTCACAAATGTGGGCGTTTGTGTACCAAAACAGGATTGCCCTAGACTATCTGTTAGCAGAAGAAGGAGGAGTTTCTGGGAGATTTAATGAATCTGAGTGCTGCATAGAAATTGATGATTATAGAGAAACTATCACCGAACATGCGGAGGAAATTAAAAGGGTGGCTCATGTGCCAGTACAAATGTAGAATTCAATCTTGAAAGCAGATTGGTGAGATAACCTCTTTGGAGGTGTTTGGTGGAAAAAGTTAGGATTCACGTTGTTACGTTCAGCTTTGGGACTTTTGTTTCTGCCTTGTATGATTCCGTGTTTTAGTAGGCTAATTCACTTGTGATTCAAGGGATGCAGATTACAACAATGCCTCTAGATCCAGAATCAGCAGTGAAAGGAAAACCAAGATCTATAATGGTAGTAAGAGCTAAATCGACCAGTGTTAAAGAACAAGGAACCAATTAACTGTGGGCAGGACCTGGAGAGATTGAAACAGAGGAAATGCTAACCAAATTTGAAAAAGAGTGTGAAAAACTAAAGGCAGCGAGAGAAATGCTAGAAAAGTTTGAAGTTGAAATGAGACAACAAGAAAATCCAAATCCTGAAGAATATAAAGGATATCAGGGCACAGTTTTTTGATAAAGCACAAATCAATGATGAAGAAGAGAAATGGGGGATTTGTGGTAAATAAGTATGATTCGTGCTGACAAAATTAAAACAGTAATCAATATTCATACAGTAATTAATATTTGGAAATAATAACACAGTTAAAACGTGTCATGCCAAGAAAGAAAGGGAGAGGAGGGGTTCGACCCCCCTCTTTCCTGCAGATGTTCAAAGCAGGAAAAAGCAAGAGATACCAGGTACTAAAAATTAAGAGAAAGAAAGGAAAATCTGGTTGGGTCCCAGGAAAATGCCAGCTATAAGAGATTTATTGCTTTGAAGCTTAAATATAATATTATGTTCGTTTTGGCTTGCATTATGCTAGCTTAGTGCACATGCGTAACCCAAAAGTGAATCAAAAGACATCAAAGAAGAGGACAGCCTTCATCCAAAGATGATCCCCAAAAAGGGGTGCGACCACCAAAAGAATGGTGGAGCATGCGTGGTAAAGGTGGTGATGAGGGCGAAGGTAGAAGTGTGATGAATCGAAAATGGGAGGAGATGCCATTGGCATATGGCATAGAAGAGGAGAATCTTCACTCGGCAAGCTTGTTCGTGAGGTGGAAAGGGTCCAAGAACCTTGCAACCCGTACCCCACGGTTATCTTTTGCTTATGCACTATTATTGGAATCAAATGATCCCTTATTTTTAATCAAATTATACAGTCAATATTTCAAGTGTATCCAATTTTATATATTTTCTAAACTATTCAATTAGATTTGCTAATACCTCTAATATTGTTGGGTTTTTCTGATGATGGGGTAATTGGGCAAACATAACAATGAGCACAAAGCCTTTATTTCTGCAAGCTCAGGGATGCTGGGGGGATCTTTGCACCATCAGGCCGAGGTACAAGGCTTGGGATCCTCCAAAGGAACAGAGCCAGCCCCCTTGAGTGGGAGAAGGTGCGGCCTCAGTTGCAGCCCCGGGTGCCTCCTGTGGGCCAGGGCACGGCCCTGGCTGTAAATGTGTTGGGCTGCAGCACAGGGCCAGGGCGAAGCTCAGCAGCCTCATCAGAGCCCAGGGCCAGGGCCCTTCCCTGCCGGGCCCCGAGCCTGGCCCGGCCCGGCCCGGCCTGAGCAGCCCGGCCTGCGCCAGGAGATGGGCTCCGCCTGTCCACTGTGCCCGCAGGCCTGGCCCAAGGCTTTGCAAGAGGCTTTCTCACAGCATTGCAAAACCTCGGCCAAGTGACCCTTTGCTGCGCTGAGAAGAGTAAAAAACCCCCTCAAATGTAACTTCGCTGCACACCTCATGAGGGATCCCTGCACACCTTAGGAGTGGCCATCAATACTCCTTTGTGATTCATGAGGGATCCCTGCACCCCTCAGTAGGGACCCGTATCACTGTGTGTCTCATGAGGGATCCCTTCACCCCTCAGAAGGGACCCCACAATATCACTGTGTGCCTCATGAGGGACCCCTTCACCTCTGAGCACAGACCCCAAAATATCACATTGTGTCTCATGAGATTCAGGCCCAGATCATCCCCCAGAAGACAATGTGCCCTCAGCCCAGGAACGCTCAGCATGGGCTCCCCCAGCCCTCAGGGCCCCACCGCTGGTCACAGCAGCCCCTGCCTGGCTCCTGCCTGACCCCACCGTGGGCATCCGCGGCTGCTCCTGGCCATGGAGCTCAGCCTGTGCTTCCGCTGGGTGGGCTTTGCACATGCTACCACCTGGACAGAGCTGTGACAACTCCATTTCTTTATTAAAACATCAAATGTGGGCCAAGTCCTGCCCTGGCAGACAGGGGCTGGCCAACTTCAGTGCTGGCCAGGGAACAGGACCATGGGGCTCAGGGGAAGAGGGTATCGTTTGGGAGGGGTGGGTTTTGGGAAGGGTTCATGACGGTGCTGCAGCCACGGAAGAGGGGGCAGATGTGGAGAATTGGGATAAGAGGTCGGAAGAACTTTGCCTGAGTTGTTAGGCTCCTCTTCTGGCAATGAACAGGAGCACCTGTGGAGAGAGGAGGTGGCTGAGGCCCCAAGTGCCAGGGGCACACAGGAAGCCTCCTGCACAGCAGGGCCCAGAGCTGGCAAGGCTCCCCAGCACGGCTGGAGCTGCTGGCACAGCTTGGCCCAGCTGCACAGCTGTCCCTCAAGGTGCCGGCGAGCAGGGCACGGCTCTGGGCAGGCTCCCTGGCCAGGAGCGGGCCCCAGAGCGCCTCTGCCTTTCAAGGGCAATCTCGTCCCTGCTCTTTCTCCTCCCCCCCTTGCTTTGCCTCTGCCCTGTGCCCCTGGGGCTGCTCTTGGCCAGGCAGCCTCAGTGGGAGCCAGCACTGGCTGCAGCCCCAGCGGGCCCCCCAGGACAAGGCCCAGCAATGAGGAGGCCAATGAAAGCTCTGGGCAGCGGCAGAACCCTCAGCAGAGTTCTTTGGACAATCATGGACTGGCCACAGCTCCACTGCAGCCTCACTGGGAATGTTCCCTGACTATGAGCAGTCTTTAAAGGAAGCTCTTTGAGGTAGAGAATCACAAAACACTCACGATTTTCTCTTCCAGCAATACCAGATTGCTGCACAGCAAATCAACAGGCAAAGTGCTGCACTAGACACAATGGCCATCAACTTCACCAAACAAGGTTTTTCCCAGCAGAAAACTCTTCTCCAGATGTTGTCAGCACATGTTGAGTTGCCGGCTACATCTGTGGGAGCAATGGGGAGTGTGAGCCAGTGCTGTGCTGCACTGCTGAGCTGGCAGCACAGTGGATACAGCTAGGACGTTCTCACTCCCTCTTTCCCCCTGAGCTGGGCCCTGCAGGCACCTTGCTGCCCCTTGGCACACGACTGCTCAGTACCTGAACCCCTGAGCCTGCATGCCATAATTCCTCTGTGCTGTGCCCTTCTGCCCCAGGCAATACTTGTCAAAGGCATGGAAAAAGACAAGAAAAATGCCCAGGGTTTTAGAGCTGCACCAGGGCCCTCCCTCCTGCAAACAGCTGCCTCTCTGCATCTACCCAGAGACAGGGAAATCGCAGGGGATCTCAGGCCTGTGGTGCAGTTTGGGCTGCCTGTCAGCAGATGCCAAATGCCTTCCTGCAGAGGCTGGGGAGAAGCTTCAGCCAGGCCAGGCTGGCAAACAGCCCTGCAGGACGTGGAAGCAGCAGCGGGGCAGCGAGGCTGCCATGGATCCCTTCCCGCTGTACCGGGCACGGCGTGTCCAGATGTGCAGCCAAAGCCCCCGGCTGCTGAGCCCCAGGACAAGGCTGAGAGAAATGCACCCACCATGCTGGCTGTCCACATCACTCCGTTTTTTTTCTGGATGTTGGGATTCCTTCAGGGACTCACTCACTCCTCCAGGTTTGCTCTTCCTTCTCAGGGGACCTTAAGAGAAATATTTCTATTTCCCATGAATGGATCCCACAAAAGCAGGGCTCAGCCCATGGCGTCAGCAGGGACACCTGTTTCTGTCCTGTCACCTGCAGTGATGCCTGCTGGCCGAGCTTTGGGCTCTGAGCTGGCAGCTCTCCCAAGGGAAAGGCCTTGACCTACCGTCACCATCTCTCCGTGGCCCAGTAATGGGTATGGGCTGGGAATCCAGATCAACGTCATCAACAGGATCATCGTTATCATCAGGATCATCTTCGTCATCAGGTTCATCTGCAAAGAAAGGCAGGACAGAACAGCTCCTGTGACACTGCTGAAGATTCTCCTTCAGGCCCAAGTGGCAGTGAGGGCACCTGGGTGATTGGTGCCCTCCCAGGCACTCCCTCAGCTCTGCCTTCCACTCAGGAGCAGGGCCAGGGGGACCTCGTGTCTGCAGTGGCCCCACACTGGGATGGAAGGAGCCCCTCGCGGGGCAGTTGGGGCAGAAAGGACTCCCTGGAGCTGCCAGCAGCTCCAAATCCAGCCCCAGGCAGGGCCAGGGCTTGGGAGTGGCAGCAGGAGCAGCTCAGGCTCCCTGGGGCTGGCAAAGGAGCTGAGAAAGGCTCAGCCCTGGGGCACAGCCCTGGGTCTGGCCCCTTCCCTCTCTGCCCTTTTCTGTAGCTGCACAGATCACACAGAAGGACACACTGGCATTGCACACTAGAGGAGGATGGAGAGATAAATACTCCTTCCTCCCACTGACAGCGATACAGTGGGACCAGTGTTGGGCACAAGAGGTGAAATTTGGAGGCCAGGATTTCCAGAATCCATCAAACTTCAGAGGAGAGGATCTTTAGGGAAATGATGCTCTAACATTACTTGGACAATGATTACTCTGTTAGGAAAGGATTGCTGATAGCCTACCTTCACCAAGCTCCAACATCCCTATGCCATGCTTTGCCACCATTCCCAAATGATGCAAGTCAGGATCCCAGTCTAGAAAGGAGCACAGATGGGAACCGTTCCATGCTGTGATGGGATCCCCTTCTATAGGGAACCCAGCACTGGAAGGGAGTCAGGTAATGCTCTGTGCCAGGAGTGCCAAGCAGCAGAGAGGGCAGCTCAAGCCTCAGCAGGGCTCAGGCCCAAAGGCACAGCAATTACCTCCTGTGGCTGTTCCTGGCATCTCCTCCCTTCCTGCAGCAGAGGCTGGCAATGAGCCCCTGCTTCCTCCAGGAAACTGAGCCTTCGGCAAATCCTCTTCTTCCATCTCTGCAGAAAGGCAAAGGGACAGCTGGATCAGGTGGGGCTGTTCCCCAATGGGAAGGTGGCATCTGCAGGAAGCAATGCGTGCCCAAGTAATGGATAAGATGCAGAAGAAAGATCAGGTTACTGGGGCGTTGCAGCTGGTGTTCTCTGTCAGCAGATGCCCAATGCCTTCCTGCAGAGGCTGGGGAGAAGCTGCAGCCAGGCCAGGCTGGCAAACAGCCCTGCAGGGCATGGAAGCAGCAGCGGGGCAGCGAGGCTGCCATGGATCCCTTCCTGCTGTGCCGGGCACAGCGTGTCCAGAGCCCCAGGACAAGGCTGAGGGAATGCACCCACCATGGCGTCTTTCCAGGTCACTCAGGAACCTGGCCATGGGTCTGGACACCTCTAGAGACTTTCTGTCTCCTCCAGGCTTGTTCCTCCCTCTCAGAGGACCTTAAGAGAAGTGTTTGCATGTCAGAAGAGTGGACCCCACAGAAGCAGGGCTCAGCCCGTGGGGTCAGCAGGGACACACTACTCACCCCTGCGATGGGAGCTGGGCTTGTGAGCAGCAACCCAGAAAGGAGCCTGAAAAGTCCTCCCTGCAGACACTCCTGTAACACAAGAGCCACAGAAGCTTCTGTCACCTGGTTCCAGCCAGGTTGTCAATGATTATCCTCTGAGGGGAACATTGACAACATACCTGCAGGAGGCTTATGAGGTTGGAAATCCTCATGGAGCCAAGCTGCTGGAGAAACCTTCCTAGCAAGCTCATCTAGAGAGAAGCAATAACCCAAACCCATTTCCATGGTGTCCTGGGATCCCCCCTCTGCTTTTGGGACCTGGGCACTGCAAGGTGGTAGGGTAAGGCTGTGGGAGCCACATGTGAATGGACAAGGCCAAAGCTGCACAGGGGCCTGGGGAGCTCTGGGCTGGCTCCTGGACACTCTCCACCCTCTTTGCAGGCCTGGGACACATCCCTGGAGAGGAAACAGGGCCAGCCCAGGGCCTGTGGGGGCTGTCTCTCTCCCCCAGAGGAAACCCTCCCTAAAGGTCTGGGGAAAACCATCCCCATCGCTTCCCGGGGAGCAGGGAGCGCTGTCCCGGGAAAGGGGAGCCAGGCTGCCGGCTCACCTGCTCGCCGCGCTTGCAGCGGAGCAGCCTGGGCAGCCCTGGCAGGCAGGGCCACGGCCAGGAGGAGCAGGAGGAAGAGGCGCAGAGCAAGGGCCATGCTGCCTTGCCCTCTGCCAGTCCCACAGCTCTTGCTGCCACCGCTGTCCTGACACCGCTGTCCCAATGTCAGCACCACTGCTGCCACCGCCGCTGCTGCTGCTGCAACAGTTGTGCTCAAGCACTGACTGCTCGCTCCTTGTGCTGCTGTGCAACCACGGGGCTCTGGCACCTCTGTGACCTCAGAGCCTGCTGTGACCTCATGGCTGGGGCAGGATTGCATTGCAATGGATCTCAAGAGGTACCCTTCCAGTGAGGAGAGCCTGTCCCGCCTTGTGTCTATTTGCAATCTAGATTTTCTTTAAAAGAAGTGAGATACATGATATTGGAAAAGTGGAACATTTCCTGGCTCTACATACAACAGCAATGCCAAATCCAAAATTCCACTCATGTTGGTGATTCCAGCTATTGCAGGCAGCAGCAGCCCTGCCATGCTAACACCGAGTCCCTGCTCTGCGCTGTGCAGCCCTTTGTCCCATATTTTAAAAGTGAAGAACTTGATGTGAAAGCTTACAAAAATAATGTAACACAGGACATCATGGTAGTTGCACACTTCAGGGGACACCCAAACCCACAGCACAATTTATAGGTGTCCTCAGCCACCCTAAACTCCCCCTGTGTGCCTCACAGGAGACCCCCAAGTCCTGCTCAATTTACAGATGCCTCTGCACAATTTGGGACATTCATTAAATTCCATGCACAACTTCTTGGTATCCCCAGTCCCCTGCACAGCACAGAGGTGACCCAAAGCCCCTGCATGCCTTTAGAGAAACCCAAACATAACACTCATGGCGCAGCACCAGTGCTGAGCCATCTTCTGTGTGTGTGTGTTCACCATGTGTCCCTGGGTGAACAGATGAGGCCTGGGGGGCAAATCCCCACTCTGCTCATAAGAGATGCAGGGCTGCCACAGGCCCAGTGTCTGTCGGGCTCTGAGCTCATCCCTCAGGCTATGAAGGACTTCCTTCAGAGTCCAGCCTCTTTCCATTATTCTCAAGGCAAGCACGTCCCGATGGCTTCCCTCTTTCCCTGGGCATGCCACTGGAGGAGGTGCAGGCCCAGCTGAAGCCAGGGAAGGAAATGTGCCCTCAGCCCAGGGACGCTCAGCATGGGCTCCCCCAGCCCTCGGGGCCCCGCCGCTGGTCACAGCAGCCCCTGCCTGGCTCCTGCCTGCCCACACCGTGGGCATCCACGGCTGCTCCTGGACACCGAGCTCAGCCTGTGCTGCTGCCGGGTGGGCTTTGCTGCTGCTGTCACCCAGACACTGGGCTGACAGCTCCATCTCTTTATTGCAAGAGAAGAGCTCATTTGGGAAGTGCTGCAGTGCCCGATTTCTTCAGCCTGACTAGCTGCCAACACCAACACCCAGAGCGGGCCGCCCCCAGAAAACTGTCAGCTCTGGGGTTTGGCTGTAGGGCACAGCTGCTTTACAGCACAGGTGGACTGCGCTGGGGTAGAGACAAGGAACAGGGAGAGCTCTTCTGTATGTTTGTTCCCTGCCGACTCGGCGACAGAAAGACACTGAATTAAAGCCATACACCGATTTCCAAACTGGGGAGGTCCCTGGGGAGGATACAGTCTTTAGCCAATTGGGAGAAACTGAGGGTGGAACACAAGGCAGGGAATACATTGTTTAAACCAATAGGGGATTACAGGGGAGGAGGACAACTTAAACAAACCAATAGGGTTTCAAAGGATACCAAATAGATAGGGAAGTTTCTAGGGAAAGGGGTAGGCTTGGGGAGGGATTGACATTGAATGGGAGAAGGAACAGGGAACAAAAGGCAGGTCTTTGGGGAGATGGACAACTAGGGCAAAGCCAACAACACAGAGGGGAAAGGAGCAACCCATTGGCAATAAAATATGGTATAACAATACCAAATAAGGGGGTGTTATAAAACTGACTACTAGGACCAAATTATAATCAAAAACATGCACCGCAACAGGGAAGCTCTCAGTCAGGGCTCTGTTGAGCACTTCCAAATCTTTTCCTGGCATCAACAGAAGGCCAAACTTGCCCTTATCACAAGCAAACAGTGTTCCCCAACAGTAACCTCTTCCAAAGCCCTGTGAAACATGCTTGTTTTATGATTGGCTTTTTGCAAATATTAAAATGAAATTTATATGTGTTGTCTTAGAAACTAATGCTGTATTAATTTTCTCAAGTAGTCTTATAAATATAATTTTAGGTTATAACAGAATGTTAAAATATAAACGACACTATGTAAGATACTTGTTTGAAAGCAAGGGCTCATAGCGAGGTAGCAGCCATAGAACACTGCAATTTGTCAGAGAAAAAGAATTTATTGCTCTCCTATCAGAAGAAACTAAATTCTTCCTGCCTCGCTCAGCCCTCAGAAAGCTGGTTAGGACTAAGAGGGAGAGGTTGACGATGACCAGACAAAATCCTGTGCTTGAATGGAATTTATGCATCATGTATGAGATATATGAACATGCAACAGCTTATTCTTTTTAAGGGTTAATCCTCTGTTAACATGTGTTATTTTTCGACCTATATTGCCCAGAAAATAGGTACCCAGATGTCCGTAACTCTTTGTTTCTATTGTCTCCTATTCTCCTAATCCAAATTGTCCAAAAATTTTATCGCTCTAATGATATTGCTATTTTTATAAACATTTTATTATTAATAAAATTTTAAAATTTTAAAAACAAGTGATTGACATTTTTCACACCTCTTCTGGGAATCAGGAACACGTGTGGTGGGGCCAGCTGCACCTGTGGGAGCAATGGGGAGCGTCAGCCCGTGCTGTGCTGCACTGCTGAGCTGGCAGCACGGTGGATGCGGGCAGGACGTTCTCCGTTTCCCCCAGAGCTGGGGCCTGCAGGCACCTTGCTGCCCCTTGGCACAGGCTGTGCCACCCAACAAAGCCCAGCAGGCCGGGAGGAGAGCCCGGGGGCAGCGCAGCTGCTTGGGCAGTGGCTGCTTGGAGGGACACGGGCCAAAGCCATCCCTGAGCAGCCACTGCCAGCCCTGGCCCTCCCTGCCCCGTGACAGCTCCCCCAGCCCCAGGGAACTGACTGACACAAACTCCACAGCCAGCAAAGAGATTGTCCCAGTAATTGTCTGCTGCTCTTCTTCCCTGCAGTTGATCCCAGAAACATCCCTCACACGTCTCTAAATGCCCACACATGGGCTGACCAGCCCCTATGCTTTTCCAGTCTGCTCTCTGAAATTTTGCAACAAATCCACCAATAAATTACAGGTTACCTCTGGGAATTGCACACTACAGTTTGCTTCATTTTTTCCCAATACCTGGAATGTCCTGTATATAGTAATGCTCTTAAGGATCTCTGGTACTTTACAGCAATTTTTTTGTACTGAGACAGATGAAACAGCCTTAGTGGTTTTACTTTTGGCAGGTCTGGTTTCTTCCTTAGCGTGATGGTTTACTTATTATCTACATGTAAACTTATTTTTATTTATGTCTTTTTGTTCCCCAAGCAATTATTTTGACAATCTGTCATTCACTTCTTAGTCACTGTTACATGTATGAACAATTTTGAATCTCTTTCTATAGGAATAGAAAGCTGTATTTGTAATTTTGATCGCACTCTGGCTTCACACCACAGGCCTGATTTGTGGCTCAATGCCTGGATGCCTGTCTGAATTAAAACAATGTTTGTGAGGCAGCTGAAGAGCTTAGACCTCAGAGATTAAAATTCCTGGGAGGAGGAGAAAGAAGAAAGTATAAAATTGTGTTTCAAAGGCTGTTTTTTCACTTCTAGTATGCCAGAAGTGTGGTAGACTACACATGTCTTCAAGTGCCATTTAATTCCAGAACAACTCTCTACAGTGCCAGACACCAGGACAAATTACTCAAGACTTTGCCTCCCAATGCATCAGCTTTAGTTCTAGTGAGAGGTAGGCCTTAATTCCTGTCCGATTAGAGCAAATCCACAAAGCAACCTTGCCACTGTGTGAATGGCAAGAAGAATTTGCTTGTGAACAGGTGAATATGTCCCGCTCAATCATGACCAAAATTTGCCTTGACTTGGAAGCAAGTAGACAAGGAGCAATGCAGTATTTAGGTTTTATCTAGTGATAAATGGGGCAAGAAGCTGTACAACTTCCCTGTTTTACAGGACACAAGTACTGATACAGCCAATAATGCGCCCACATGAAGGGATCTTCAGGACATTGCTTTATTTCTTAACCAGGAATAGGCAGCAAAATGGTGGCACTTATCTGAGCTGGAAGCCGTGTTCCTCTCCTGTTTTTCCTTTATTGGAATTACCAATGTTATAAATGATCAAATCATGAGCCAAAATTGTCAAAAATTTAGCAAAGGTTTATTAATTTGTCTGTGAATTTTGGTCCTTGAAACCACCACAGCCAAAGAGACAGCGTTGAGCCCGGGAAAGCTGCCGGGTGAACCTGTATCTGATCTCCCGAGTGTCAGAGTCTACCCAGTTCATGCACGCTGCTTCTTGCAACGAGGTTTTATGCAGTTTATTCTGCCCGAGGCAAAGATGACCAAATTTCCTTTGTATCTCTTCACGTGCATTGCTGTTTCTTTCCATGGGCAGAGCTGGACAAAGGCCGAGTCCAGGTGTGCCATCGGCGTTAATCGGGTCCAGGGATGCCGTGTATTCAGCTGCACCAATTTGGCACCACTGACTATCTTGATAGATGCAACTGGCAAGGTGATAATCACTCTTAGGTGGCTCCCCATGACTCAAGAAACCGGTGATCATCGCCATGGAAGCTTCTATTCTTACGTTAAGGTGTTGATTGTTATCTTAACTTGTGTCCAGGAGCTAGTTGAATCTAAATAGAGAGCTGCTCCCAGCCAAGATGGTCAAAGATATGATTTTGGATTTCACAATATTTTATACCATTCATTAACAGCATGAATTATCCCTACCATATATTACACCAATACTACTGATGGCACATGCCTTGGCTTGTCTGGCCCCTGCAGCTGAACCAAATAGCAGCAACTGTGATGTTCCACCCCAGAGACATTTTCGGCCAGCTGGATTTGCAGCTGGGCACGTGGGAACAAGTCCAGCCATGCCGGGACTCCGGTGCCGTTGGGATGGAGCTTCCTCCCCTGGAGGGTCTGCTCCTCAGGCTTCCCTCTGCCAGAGAAGCTTTAAGGCGGTAGTGAAGGAAAGGAGTCGGTTCTGATGGAGGGTTTTAATCCAGAGCTTTATTCTGGCCCACAGGCCACTGAATCCAGCAACTGCTCCAATGGAACTCCTGGACCGCATGGTTGCTCGTCCTTTTCCCCGAGGGAGGGGAGGAAGGAAGGGATAGGGAACCCACCAACCTGGGACAAGAGAGGAGATCTCGAGGGACAAATGACACCTGGATGGCCCAATGCCTGCCCTGCCCCCCAGGGTAGAGGGCATCTTTTGAATCTGCCAATCACTCAATGCCCTTCTGGAATTGCAGGATTGGCAGACAGTGCTCAGCAGGGGTCAGGGTGGGGAAAGGAGGGATGATGGACACACCTGGGAGGGAATCTTCAGGGGAGAAACCCGGAGTTCTGGGGTAAACCATGAAATCACACTGCAACACTCCTGGAGCACACTGTCTGTTATTTGCAGACTTCACTGCCTAGACCATGAATGCTCTCAGGGCCAATTGCTAAAGGACACAAGTCCCAAAATACAGGTGCCACATAATCACCCCAGCACTAATCCAGCACTGCTTTGATGGTGCCCAGGAGCACAGAATGGCTTGGCTTGGAAGGGACATTTAAAGGCCATCTAGTCCAATGCCCTGCAGTGAGCAGGGACACCTTTAAGTAGGTCAGGTTGCTGAGAGCGTGAGCTTGAATGTCTGCAGGGATGGATGTCCACCTCTTTGGGAAACCTGTGCCAGGCTTTCAAAACCTACAGTAAAAAAAATGGGTTTCTTTTGTCCAGTCTGAATCGACCATCTTTTGGACTAAAAGCATTCCATCTCGGTCTGCTCACAAAAGGCTCTACTAAAAGTGCTGTCCCATCTCTTTTACAAGCCTCCTTAAGGAACTGAAAGGAAGCAATGAAGTCTCCCTGGAGTCTGCTCTCTTCAAGGCTGAACGCCACCAGCTCTCCCAGCCTGTCTCCAAAGCAGAAGGGCTCCAGCCCTCAGAGCAATTTGTCCCTCCTCTGGACTAGATCCAACAGGACCATGGCCTTCCTGTGTGGGGAGCCCAGAGATGGATGCAGTAATCTGTCGCGGTACAGACACAGACAGTACAAAGCAACACACTCCGTTTCCAGAAGGCTTCAAACACTGTTTTTATTCTAGCATGCATGCTTGTTCTACATTCTTACAAAGCTCATAATTTACACTTTACTCACTGATCACGAGAGGCAAGCAAAGTGCTTCTTGGAATAAGCAGTTACAAGTTTTCCTTATTTATCCTACTTTCTTTCTTGCTTTCAGTGTAAAAAAACTTGATAATAAATGCTTTGAGGGGTAAACCTGGATCCTCTTGCCAAAGTTCTCAATGGCTCACAGAGGTCACTGTAAAACCTCTTCCACAGTACTCCAGATTGGGTCTCACCAAAGCAGAGGGATGGAATCACCTCCTTCAAGCTGCTGGGAACTCTCCTTTGGATGCACATGGCTGGCTCATGTGCAGCCTCTCATCTTGCAGCACCCCCAAGTCCATCTTGACAGGGCTGCTCTCCATCCCTTCATGGCCCAGCCTGTGAGATCAGCTGGGCTGGGACTGTGTCACAGCCCTTGGACAGGGCAGCTGGGAACGATGAGCTCCCTACCAAAGAAGGCAGATCCCACTCCCCACACAACTCCACCCTGGCCATGAGGTCACAGCAGGCTCTGAGGTCACAGATGTCCCAGACCCGGTGGTTGCACAGCAGCACAAGGAGCGAGCAGTCAGTGCTTGAGCACAACTGTTGCGGCGGCAGCAGCGGCGGTGGCAGCAGTGGTGCTGACATTGGGACAGCGGTGTCAGGACAGCGGTGGCAGCAAGAGCTGCGGGACTGGCAGAGAGCAAGGCAGCATGGCCCTTGCTCTGCGCCCCTTCCTCCTGCTCCTCCTGGCCGTGGCCCTGCCTGCCAGGGCTGCCCAGGCTGCTCCGCTGCAAGCGCGGCGAGCAGGTGAGCCGGCAGCCTGGCTCCCCTTTCCCGGGACAGCGCTCCCTGCTCCCCGGGAAGCGCTGGGGATGGTTTTCCCCAGGCCTTCAGGGAGGGTTTCCTCTGGGGGAGGGAGACAGCCCCCATGGGCCCAGGGCTGGCCCTGTTTCCTCTCCAGGGATGTGTCACAGGGCCGGCAAAGAGGGTGCAGAGTGTCCAGGAGCCAGCCCAGAGCTCCCCAGGCCCGTGTGCAGCTCTGGCCTTGTCCATTGACATCTGACTCCCACAGCCTTACCCGACCCCCTTGCAGTGCCCATGTCCCAAACGCAGAGGGGGAATCTCAGGACATCATGGAAATGGGTTTGGGTGTTTGCTTCCCTCTAGATGAGCTTGCTAGGAAGGTTTCTCCAGCAGCTTGGCTCCATGAAGATTTGAAGCCTCTAAAGCCTCCTGCAGGTATGTTGTCAATGTTCCCCTCAGAGGATAATCCTTGACAATCTGTCAGGAACCTGGTTACAGAAGTTGCTGTGGCTGTTGGGTTACAGGAGTGTCTGCAGGGAGGACTTATCAAGATCCTCTCCTGGTTGCTGCTCACAAGCCCAGTTCCCATCGCAGGGGTGAGTAGTGTGTCCCTGCTGACCCCATGGGCTGAGCCCCGCTTCTGTGGAATCATTTCATCTGACATGCAAACACTTCTCTTAAGGTCCTCTGAGAAGGAGGAACAAGCCTGGAGGAGACAGAAAGTCTCTAGAGGTGTCCAGACCCATGGCCAGGATCCTGAGTGACCTGGAAAGACGCCATGGTGGGTTCATTTCCCTCAGCCTTGTCCTGGGGCTCAGCAGCCGGGGGCTTTGGCTGCACATCGGGACACGCCGTGCCCGGCACAGCGGGAAGGGATCCATGGCAGCCTCACTGCCCCGCTGCTGCTTCCACGCCCTGCAGGGCTGTTTGCCAGCCTGGCCTGGCTGCAGCGCCTCCCCAGCCTCTGCAGGAAGGCATTTGGCATCTGCTGACAGGCAGCCGAAACAGCACCATGGGCCTGTGATCCCCTGCAATTTCCTGGTTTCTGAGCACATCTGGAGGGACAGCTCTTTGGAGGAGGGAGGACCCTGCAGCAGGCCCAATAACGTGATCTTTCTTCTGCATCTTATCCATTACTTGGACACGCAGTGCCTCCTGAAGATGCCACCTTCCCATTGGGGAACAGCCCCCCCTGATCCAGCTGCCCCTTTTCCTTTCTGCAGAGATGGAAGGAGAGGATGCGCTGAAGGCGCAGTTTCCCGGAGGAAGCAGGGGCTCATTGCCAGCCTCTGCTGCAGGAAGGGAGGAGATGCCAGGCACAGCCACAGGAGGTAATTGCTGTGCCTCTGGGCCTGAGCCCTGCTGAGGCTTGAGCTGCCCTCTCTGCTGCTTGGCACTCCTGGCACACAGCATTACCTGACTCCCTTCCAGTGCTGGGTTCCCTGTAGAAGGGGATCCCAGCACAGCATGGAACGTTTCCCATCTGTGCTCCTTTCTAGACTGGGATCCTGACTTGAGTCATTTCGAAATGGTGGTAAAGCAATACTTAAGGATGTTGGAGCTTGGTGAAGGTAGGCTACCAGCAACCCTTCCCTAACAGAGTAATCATTGTCCAAGTGAAATCCTTGTTCAGAGTAATATTCCTGTGTCATTTCCCTCAAGATCCGCTGAAGTTTGATAAATTCTGGGAATCCTGGCCTCCAAATTTCTGCTCCTGTGTCCAACAGTGATCCCACTGGATCTCAGTCATAGAGAAAATGGATCATTTATCTGTCCATCTCCTTCCCATGTGCAATGCCAGTGTGTCCTTCTGTGTGCTCTGTGCAGCCACGGAGAAGAGCAGAGAGGGAAGGGGCTGGGCCCAGGGCTGTTCCCCATGGCTGAGCCTTTCTCAACTCCTTTACCGGCCCCAGGGAGCCTGAGCTGCTCCTGATGTGACTGCCAAGCCCTGGCCCTGCCTGGGGCTGGGTTTGGAGCTGCAGCAGCTCCAGGGAGTCCATTCTGCCCCAACTGCCCTGCAAAGGGCTCCTTACATCCCAGTATGGGGCCACTGCAGGCACGAGGTCCCCCTGGCCCTGCTCCTGAGTGGAAGGCAGAGCTGAGAGAGTGCCTTGGAGGGCACCAATCACCCAGGTGCCCTCACTGCCACTCCAGAAGGAAGCAGAAATGGAACAACTTTCTATTAAGGTCCTCCTAGTTCGATGAACCAAGGGACAGGAGACAAGAAATCCCTGGCGGCACCCAAACTTCTGGACAAGATGCTCAGTGACCTGGAGAGGCCCCATGGTGGGTGCATTTCCCTCAGCCTTGTCCTGGGGCTCAGCAGCCCGGGGCTTTGGCTGCACATCTGGACACGCCGTGCCCGGCACAGTGGGAAGGGATCCATGGCAGCCTCGCTGCCCCGCTGCTGCTTCCACGCCCTGCAGGGCTGTTTGCCAGCCTGGCCTGGCTGCAGCTCCTCCCCAGCCTCTGCAGGAAGGCATTGGGCATCAGCTGACAGGCACCATGGTTCATACATGCCCTGAGATCCCCTGCAATTGCCTGGACCATGGGGATATCAGGAATGACAGCAGTTTTGAGAAGGGCAAATCCTGGCCAAACCCAAAAGTTTTTATGATTTCCTGCTCCTTATCCATCAGTTTGACCTGTATTGCCTCCTGAAGATGCCACCTCCCAGAAAGGGGAACATCTCCATCGAATTTAGCTGTCCCTTTTTCTTTCTCCAGAGATGAACCGAAAGTCTGTGCCGAAAACAGCATTTCCTGCAGGAAGCAGGGGCTCATTGGCAGCCTCTGCTGCAGGAAGGGAGGTGATGCCCAGCACAGTCACAGGAGGTAATTGCTGTGCCTCTGGGCCTGAGCCCTGCTGAGGCTTGAGCTGCCATCTTGGCTGTGCGTCAGTGCCTGCCCTCCAGGGATGTCAGACAGGCCCTGCAAAGAGGGTGCAGAGTGACCAGGAGCCAGCCCAGAGCTCCCCAGGCCCCTGTGCAGCTTTGGCCTTGTCCATTCACATCTGGCTCCCACAGCCTTACCCGATCCCCTTGCAGTGCACAGTTCCCAAAGGCAGAGGGGGATGCCAGCACACCATGGAAATGGGTCTGGTCTGTGCTCCCTTCCAGATGAGAGTGGTGCCATTGCTTTGCCAGCAGCTGGAATGGAAGATGGTTTAGAACCCTTGGAAGCTTCGGCAGGTAAGTTCTGAGAGAATAATCACTGGCAACCTGGCAGGAACCAGGTGACAGAAGCTCCTGTGGCTCTTGAGTTTCAGGTGTGTCTGCAGGGAGGATCTTCCCAGGTCCTTTGGTGGATGTTGCACACAAGCCCAGCTCCCATCGCAGGGGTGAGTAGTGTGTCCCTGCTGACCTCACGAGCTGAGCCCTGCATCTGTGGGATCTATTCCTGGTTAAATGGAAATACTTTCTCTTAAGGTCCTCTGAGAGGGAGGAAAAAACCTACAAAACAGAATGTGCCCCTGGAGGAATCCAAACAACTGGAACAAATCCTGATTGACATGGAGAGGCACCGTGGTGGGTGCATTCCCTCAGCCTTGTCCTGGGGCTCAGCAGCCGGGGGCTTTGGCTGCACATCTGGACACGCCGTGCCCGGCACAGCGGGAAGGGATCCATGGCAGCCTCACTGCCCCACTGCTGCTTCCACGCCCTGCAGGGCTGTTTGCCAGCCTGGCCTGGCTGCAGCTTCTCCCCAGCCTCTGCAGGAAGGCATTGGGCATCAGCTGACAGGCAGCCCAAACTGCACCATGAGCCTGGGTTTTCCCATTCTCTGGGCAGATCCGGAGTGGCAGATCTTTGGAGGAGAGAGGGCCCTGTGGCAGCCCCAAGAGCCTTGGCCTTTCCCTGGTCCTTATCCATGTCTTTCACAAGTGGTATCTCCTGAAGATGCCACCTCCCCCGTGGGCAGCGGCTTGACGTGATGTGGCTGTCCCTTTTCCTTTCTCCAGAGATGGACCAAAAGTCTTTCCAGAAGGCAGCACATCCTGGAGGACGCAATGTACCTGTACTAGCCACTGATACAGGAAGTGAGGAGATGCCAGACAGTGCCACAGAAGGTGATTGCTGTGCCAGGCTCAGCCGGTCTGGGCAGTTCTGCTGGGGTCCCCCCGTGTGGGACATGTCCTGAAACCTGGGAGCGATTGCATGGGGTGCCCATGGTGGGGAAAGGGCAGAGGGGGAGGGCAAGGCTCCATTGTGTTTTTAGAGGGCCTGGGTGTGTGTCCCTGGCGCTGGGGGAGCTGTCACGGGGCAGGGAGGGCCAGGGCTGGCAGTGGCTGCTCAGGGATGGCTTTGGCCCGTGTCCCTCCAAGCAGCCACTGCCCAAGCAGCTGCGCTGCCCCCGGGCTCTCCTCCCGGCCTGCTGGGCTTTGTTGGGTGGCACAGCCTGTGCCAAGGGGCGGCAAGGTGCCTGCAGGCCCCAGCTCTGGGGGAAACGGAGAACATCCTGCCCGCATCCACCGTGCTGCCAGCTCAGCAGTGCAGCACAGCACGGGCTCACGCTCCCCATTGCTCCCACAGACGTTGTCACTGAAGCAGGAATATATGGCCCGGATCCAGTGCGCCTCCCAAGAATTGTCTGTCCCCAGGATGTGCGCAGAAAGTGCATGATAGGCACAGTGGTGATAGTGTTCACTGTGCCACTTGTGCTGCTAGGCTGCTATCTTGGCATTCGCAAGCTGTATGAGATCAGACGGTCAGTTGCTGATTTTTCTCCACGGTTTTCTTATAACTTTGCTCCATAGCATTGCTGGCCTGACTCATAGTCATGCTGCTGTGGAGGAGTGGCCAATCCATGATTGTCCAAAGAACTCTGCTGAGGGTTCTGCTGCTGCCCTGAGCTTTCATTGGCCTCTTCATTGCTGGGCCTTGTCCTAGGGGGCCCGCTGGGGCTGCAGCCAGTGCTGGCTCCCACTGAGGCTGCCTGGCCAAGAGCAGCCCCAGGGCCACAGGGCAGAGGCACAGCAAGTTCTCAGCAGTGTTTGGGCAGCACAGTTCAGGACAGGGCAATGCTTATTTTGTAGCTAATGTAATGTTTAATGGCAACGGTGTTGCAGCACAAGCAAATATGCTCCAGTTCAGTGTTAAAACATATCCAACCTTATGAAGGTTTGGATTTGGCCCTGAAACTTTGCACTTTTTGTGAGCCCTGTTCTGGATTGATTCCCAATCAGTCTTGGAGCCAATTCTGGGTGAAGGCTCATCCCAGCCCTTAGTGTTTGCAGTTCTGGCCTCAAAGGGACAGCTGAGGCTACACTGGACATGACTGGGAATCAGGGCTCTATTATCAAAGGGCTTTGAGAAGTTTAAATTCCTATGTTTTTTCTTCATGTTTTTCTTTATGAAATTCATTCACTTTTTCTAAACTTAGTTTTGAAACTAACTTGTTTTCCAGTGCCTATTCCAGTTTTTTGGTATAGTGAATGATGGCCTAATTATCCCATGGCTGAATTAAAAGACTGTAAGTACTATAAAATGGGATGATTTTTACCATCTTATGTCTTTCACAGACTCATGAAACTTTTGTTGGTTTGATGTGACAAACGGAAGAGTTTTTCTCTACTTTTAATTCAAACAAGAGCAGAGCTGGAACCTGTTGAGAAGAGTCTCTTCACTTCATAGCTAAAGCAAACTGCCTGGGTTCTTTATTGAGCAATATAAAATCTATATTTTATGTATATACTCCTGTCAAGTGACTGATAGATATGAGGGATTTGGACTCTGTGGGAAGTACTGACCAGCTGTGCATTGGCTCTCCATAGCTCAGTCTGTAATAATCAATCTTTTTCAGAAGAGAATGTTCAGTTTCTTCCTGGCACTCACTCTTGCATTTGTACTCAAAACCACTTCTTGAAAGAAATTTACAACGGCTCTTTATGCTCCCTTAGATGACTTTTCTCTCTTTCTCCATAGATGCAGATGAAAATCTGGATGATTCCATTAAGAAAGCTGCAAAGCAGATCCTGGAGAAGAGGGCATATATCAGCTCCCACCCTCTGGACAGGACCTTCTGATCCCTCCCTGACAGCAGGCACTCATCACTGTCAGTCAGGGAGGAATTTGCTGCAGTTTCCATATTTGACAGCTTAAAATGATCTGTTATTTACTGTCTTTAATCAATGTAATTGTACAAAATAAAATTTCTTTCTAAACACTACTTCATAGGATAAGGATAAATAAAGAGATTTAATTTAAAGCTGAAATTATTTTGTCAGATAGATAGATGGGTAGACATGTAGGAAGATATGTAGATACTTAGATCGCTAGATAGTTAAATAACTAAGACAGACATAGATAGATAGATAGATAGATAGATAGATAGATAGATAGATAGATAGATAGATAGATAGATAGATGTATATACATGTCTGTTCCTCTTGGAGAGGGATAAAGACAGGGAGAGGAAGTTTGGATGGGGAGACTTTTCTTCCCAGGGAAGGGACTGTGTGGTTTCTCAGTATCTTTTCACTTCAATCAGCTGCTCATTCACTGAGCAAGTCTGAAAGACTTGGGCAATCACAACAGTTCTGTTTTGGAGGCCCCTCCAGCTCTCTTGTCTGGCGGCACCACCAGGACACTGAGTCCCCAGTGTCCAGGGAGCTTCTGCTGTCACCCTGAGGGACACCACTGGTCACTGACGTCTATCGGGCCTCTGAGCCATTGACCACAACCCCCTGGATGTGACCAGCCAGGCAATTGCTCATTCTCCAAACTGTGCCTCCATCAGATCCATAGCTCACCAAAGGAGGGACAAGGATGCTGGGCAGGGCTGATGTGTCCAGGGCATGGCAGAAGTCCAGAGTGGTGCCATCTCTAGCTCTTCCCTTGTGCACTGGGGTGTAACTTCGCGGCTGGGTCACAGGCAATATGTTCTCTGGCCAGCTCACTGCCTGAGTCCCATGGACAGTCACAAGAGAGGCTGCCCCTGGATCCCTACAGGGACCTTCCCGGCTGGCGGTGCGTACAGGGGCTCGCAGCTCCCTGCAGCCGACACCTGTGGCACGGGTGACACAGCAGCAACCCAGTACGAGGGACCAAGGCGAAGGAACCGAGAGAGTTCACTTGTTTGAGTTCTAAGGAAGGTTTATGTCACCAGAGGAGTCAGGGACAAGTGACAATAACTGAGGGCAAAACACTGATTTTTAAGGAAGGGAGGGAAGAAGGGGAGTGACACAACCTTTTACCAAGGGGAAGGCATTGGGGAAGGAGTGCAGGGCAAGGGCTATCCAATAGAAACCAACAAGGGGAAGGAGCAAACCTTGAAATCCAATCTTGCTTTGAGGGAGGGATGAACTACAGGGTACACACCAGAACAAAAGGCTGTGCTGTCTTTGATGGACAGGGGCATTGACATATACTTGGTGAATAAACAACTAAGGACTGAACCACCAGAGAAACCAAGTGGGATAAGTGGAATGAAACATTACAAACATATAACAAGGAATATTTAAAACTTACTACAGAGAACAAACTGTAAAATAACAGACCAGCACACTGGGGTGTTGCAGTGTGTCTCTATTGTGTTTTCAACTGCAATTCAGTTTCAATGGTCAGTTCTAAAATCCCCCCCCCCCCTCCCAGTCTCTTCTATTGTTATACCATATTTTATCCTTAATGGATTGTTCCTTTGCACCTCTCTTGTTGGTTTTGCCCTGGGTTTCCATCTTCCCAAAGACCTGTTCTTTGTTCCTCAACGTTCCCTGTTCCTTCTCCTAGGAGGAGCAATGTCAATCCCTCGTCATGCCTGCCCCTTTCTCCAGAAACTTCCCTGTCATTTTTGTATCCCTTGAGGTCTCATTGGTTTGTTTACCCTCTTCCCCTCCCCTGTAATTCCCAATTGGTTTAAACACTGTATTCCCTGCCTTATGCTTCTCCCTGTCGACGGAAGGAGACCAGGACATCAATTAGATCATCACAGGCCCAATTTTATTGATTAGTACAGCAGGTTAAATACAGTTCATAATGAGTTTCATACATATTGCAAAAGTTGAGCTCAGGATTGGTTAGTTACATATCAGCAACTACGTCTACTTCTGCAATCTTATGGTTCTACTTTTGATACTTTCTACATATTCTCAGGGAGAATCTCTCTTCCCTATCCTCATGTTGCGGCAAGGGCATTGTGTCCTTGCCTGTCATTGGTCACCGACTGCTGACTTCTCCTTTCAGCTTACTGACTGCTGACTTCCCTCTCTCAGCTTAACCAGTGGCATTATGTCAGTATGGCCTTTCTCAGCTAACCAACTATTAATAAAACTCTCCACATTTTCCCCATTTTCTTCTTGAGCAAGGAGATTAGTCTGCCAGGTTTTTGCTATTTTACGGCTGACCATGTTTTGAATACAGTTAAAGATACAAGGCAAAATAAGCAAGAACAGTAAAATTACACCCAGTAGTCCTATAGCATAGATCACAAGGTTCCTCAGCCATGGTCCAAGTCCTAAGCCTTTAAGCCATTTGTCAATTCCTAAACCTTCTTCTTCCTTGAGATTGTGAAGTCCCTGTTGCAGTTCTTTTATCTTAGTGTGAATGGACACCGAATAATCAGACAGATTCATGGAACACATTCCCTCGAACTCTTCACATCCATGCCCTTGTGCTAAGAGCAAAAAATCTACAGCAGCTCTATTTTGCAAAACAGCATGGTTAACACTTTGCACATCTGCGGTTAGCATATCTAGAATTTGTGATGTCTTGTTCAGCTCATCCTTTGCCCAGCATCCTAATTGTTTTGCTAAATTCATGGCTTTACTGGCAGATCATCCTGGCAAGATAGTTGAAACCACCACTTGTTTGAATGTACCCCAAAACTGTGGATCTCCTATCTGGCTGCAGTCTAAGTCATGTATGCTGCGTCTTTTCCTGTTTGAATTTTGACTCAGTTGCATTAGCAAGGATACATTAGGGTGAAACAATGACAATTTTCCCAAAAAACAGGGTCCACCCTGTGGTTTAGCTGGTATACCATTCCACACCCTGTCTCCACAAATCAAAAATATTCCTGTGGGTAATTTCATTGGTGCCGTGATATTTGTGCCGTTACATTGACTGTAGTGCTGTGGAGAGAATTCACTCACATTCAGGGATGAATCTAGGGTGGCCCATGTTTCTTTAGGTTGGTTTAAATTCTGAGCATCCGAAAATTTGAAGCTAAACCATCCGCCAGCTGTAGTGTTAGACATACCCTGCAATCCAGAAAACTGTGAAAATCCAAAAAAATACCGGGGGAAGTTTCTGAATTCTTTCATATTTCTCTCAAAGACTTTCTTGACGTACATACAAGGGACTGGTCGGATAACATACAGAGAAGCAGTGGTTTCCCTCACTGGACATTACAAGACAACGTTATAGACTCCACGTTACTAAAACACTTCTGTTGCCTGGTCATTACAAAGCCTGAAGCTCTTCTAGAGGCTTTTCCCAGTGCAACTTCATTAGGTTCCTCTCTGCTCAACTCTCGAGCCTGTCCAGGTCTCACTGAAGGGCAGCAGAGCCTTGTGGTGCCTCAGGCCCTGCTCCCAGTTCTGTCCCATCAGCAAATGCTGAGGGAGCGCTCCGTCCCTTCTGCCAGGACCCTGGGGAATAAGGCAAACAAGGCTGGGCCCATCACGGCCCCCTGAGATCACAGCTACCTGAGTTTGGAGCTCCCCTGTCCACTTCTCTGCCCCACTGTCCCTGAGCTGCCTCAGGGGCCTGTTATGGGAGGCAGGGGCAAAGCCTTGCTGAAGTCCCAGCTGACAACAACCACTGCTCTCCCCTCACAAGCCAAACCAGGCACTGCAGCACAGGTGCCTAGGGGATTGGTCAAGCATGGTTTCCATTCCTGTTATTCCACAGGCTTAGAGATGGCATCCAAGAGGAGCTGTTCTGTCTCCTTTCTGGGGATGGAGCTGAGGCTGATGGGCCTGCAGTTTCCTGGCTCCTTCTTGGTGCCCTTTTGCAAGACTGCAGTGATGTTGGCTTTCCTCCACTGCTCATGCCTCTCTCCAGGGCTGTCTCCTTCCCTGACCTGCTGGCAGAGCGCCCTGTGCCAGAGGCAGGAGCAGAGATTTCCCTTGGCCCCAAAAGGGAAGGCTGGGCTCAGGCCGAGTGTCAGTGCGACCTGACAACGGGAGGAGAAGGCGGGAAGGAGCAGGGCTGACACAGGGCTGAGCAGGGAGTAGAGCCCTCGTGTCTCTGGGCCTACTCTGCAAGCTCCCTGGCCTGTAATTTCTCCACAGAGAGAGAGCAACAGCACCTCGAAGTGAGCAGGAAACCCAGCCATGGAGCGGGGCTGGGGCTGTCAGCCCTCAGGGACACCGGCCATGGAGCGGGGCTGGGGCCGTGACACCTCAGGGAAACTGGCCATGGAGCGGGGCTGGGGCCGTGACACCTCAGGGACACCGGCCATGGAGCGGGGCTGGGGCCGTGACACCTCAGGGACACCGGCCATGGAGCGGGGCTGGGGCTCTGACACCTCAGGGAAACCGGCCATGGAGCGGGGCTGGGGCCGTGACACCTCAGGGAACTCACCATGGCAGCCACCTCCCGAGATTTTGAAGTACTTGTTTCTTGGTTTAATGCCCTTCCAAGATCAATCTAGCATCTTTGCATATGAGCAGGACATACAAGGGTATTTAAAATTGAGTCTGATCCAATCATCAAAGACAATGGATGTTACCTCTAAACTTACCTTTTCATGATTGTCAAACAATATGGAACTTTTCTTATGTCTGACTTAAAATATCCAGAATGCAAAATTCATTCTCAAGACAGGAAAAAAGAAAACAATGAAAATAGGATATAGGCAGTCTTCAAAAGGCACAGAGAAGAAAATAAACATTAGAAAACCTTAGAAAAATTAGGTTTTCTTCTTCATCTTCTCAGTATGTGTTGTTTGAACATTGGTTGTCTTACTTGTCCCTCGCAAAACAAGGCATGTTACAGCTTTATTGTCTCAGTGCTGCATTTCCCCAATCGCTGACTTGCCATTTAGGCTCTGCTTTATTGGAAATATACAACAAGGGACTCTCTATGGAAGAGAGTTGCACAAGCCTCTGGATTCCTGACCGTTCACCTCTGCCAATGCTCACAGTGTTCTCCTAACACACCTGAACTTCCTGTCTTTCAGAGAGAGAAAGATTCAGCTAAAGTCAAGCAAACAGGGCAGGGCAGATGGAAACCTTCCCTTGAGATGCTTTTGGGAAGGCCTGCAAGCACCCTGCCTTCCCTTGGAACAGAGGTGGTCACCATGCATGGTGTTGCCTGACTTGCCCGAGGTGCCCCTCTATTCCAGAAGGACTTTTGCCCGCTTCATCACTTGTCTGTCCCTCCAGTTCCAGGGCCTCAAACCTGCTCAGTAAGGCACTAAACCTTTTAGTCAGCAGTAGGTTTTCAGAATAAGGCACTGACCGTGGCTCGAACTAGTTTTTTTAGTCAGGTTGACAATATATTTTGAGAAGAAGAAGGAGCAGAGAAGGTGTGGAAAATGCATATTATATGATTGGCTTTTCGCAAATATTAAAATTAATACTATATGTGTTCTGTTGGAAAGTTATGTTGTATTCATCCTTTTTTGTAGTGCTATCCTAAACTTTTAAAGTAGTGTGGTGAATATAGTTTTAGGCTACAGAAACTCTGTGATGTAAGATACTTTTTCTAAATAGCTCGTGGAGAGATAACAGTAACAAGACACCAAAACTCTGAGAAAAGAAATATTGCCTCCTTATTGGGAAGAACTAGACTTTGAGGGACCAAGACAATTGATTTACAAGATGAAGGAGGGGTTGACAAGAACAAGAAAACACCCATTGTTTGAAATGAATTTTGGCATCATGTATGAGATATATGAATGTGCAACAAGATATTGCTGTAAAGGGTTAATCCTTTGTTAGCAAAGTGTCTTCTGAGGCAGAGCAGAGCACCCAGACATCTGCAATTCTTTGCTTTTTTAATTGCCCTTTATTGTCCTACCTCTAATTGTCCAAATTATTTTTTCTCTAATTTTTATTCTTATTTTTATAACTAATTTATTACTATTAAACTTTTAAAATTTTAAAGCAAGTGAAATTCTGCATCCTTTGTGTCCACTATCAGTGGGCATCCTTCTTCCCAAGCTTTGTCAACCTCCCTCTGGGTTTGAGATCAGTGAAACGTGCCCAGCCTGGAGTCTTGGAAGACAATTCTAGCAACAAGTACTTTGCTTTTCTAACCCCTGGCCATCACTTCGAGCTTGTAGGCTGCTATGTGTGTCACATAGGTGGTTAAACGTCTCTTCCTGTTGATCAGGCTTGGAAGTGTGTAAAGGCCAGGCATGACAGGACATGTTTTCTTCAGGAAATGGGACGTAGGGCCCAGTTTGCAACGGGTCCCGGCCCGCGCCTTCCAGAGCGCCAGAAGGTTGGCGGCGCCGTTGCAGGGCTCAGGGCGCCGCCTTGTGGGCGAGAGCCGCCATGACAGCGCGGGCGCCGCGCGGCGGGGCCGGAGGGCGGGAAGGGGCGGGCGGGTGTGAGGGGCGTGGCGGTTCGTGCCCAGAGCCGAGCCCACGCTGTTCCTGGGCGCATTCCCGGCTCGGTGTTGGGAGCGTGCAGGCGCTGCTCGGGCTCTGGGAGAAGCGTGCGGCCGCTGCGGGGTCCCAGCCCTCAGAGCTGGCTGCCGGCCGAGGCTGCCATGCCAGAGCTGCCGTGCGCCGTGGCAGTGCCAGAGTCCCTGGCAGAGCCGGGCTGGCACTGCCAGCTCCTGAGGGAAGCCCTGCCATGGCCGTGCTGGGGCCGCTCGGCAGAGCCGGGCTGGCAGTGCCGACAGCTGAGGGGAGCCCGGCCATGGCAGCGCCGGGGCCGCTCCTGCCCCGGGGCCGCCCGAAGGAGCGACCTCTGGGACCTGCCGGCAGACTGGCACTGCTTGGCCCTCTTCAGTAGATCGACGGAGTGGCAGCACAGATAGCAAAATATTAAAACATCTGATTTAAAACACCGGAGGGAAACCATTGAATTGAAAAGAAAATGAAGGTGTACCAAAATACTCAGGGCATGAATGGGAAAACTGAAAAGATACAGATTCTAATTATTTATATAATCTCAACTATATAATCAGAAACATGAGGGTGAAAATACCTTCTAAAAGTTTTGAGAATTGAATATTTCAGCTGTGTAGTTTTGCTAGTACATTAAAGTCTTAAAAGGCAGTCAGGTATTCCTTTGTCCAGTGCTATGAATTTAATAATGGGATTTGTTACAGTTGTCCCTCAAATACCCCTCATAAAGAGAGTTGAGTGCTTAGATTCGATGGAAGCCATCCGTTAGTAAATGCAGTGTTGTGGTTTTTGTAGTTCTGTAGTAAGTAGTTAGTTAAAGAAGTGATCGTTCTGCCAATGGATGCTGATCCCTGATGCGTTCGTGCTGGTTCAATGGACAGGCAAATTTTTAGTAATAGGCTATTGGAAAACATGTCTTTTCTGCTGGTAGCAGGTAAAAATACATTGCTTTTACTGGTAGAAACTGAAGCAACTTGAGATGCCTGCTCCTTCTTCTCCACCTATATTTAACGGAGATCCATGCAGGTTAAAACATGAACCAAACCTCGAGGCTCTGGGCCTGTCCTGCAGGCTCACCTGCCTCACCCCACAATCAGCAGAGGAACAGCCAGAGGACCCTGCAGTGTTCCTCAATGCAACAAGGGGAGGAGAAGGTGGGCAGGAGCAGGGCTCACATAGACAGAGAGTATCAGCACCTCAAAGTGACCACATCATTCAAGGGACAGGGACTGACTGATGACAGCTGCCCTTTGAGACAGCAAGCAGGAGGGCGCTGGTGCCAGGGAGCCAGGTGAGGGTAAAGCAGCCCTGTGACAGCCTGGCCCAGGGGCTCTTGTGGCAGCAGGCAGCGTGGGGATGAGAGCAGAGGCAGGGGGAGGCAGGAGTTGCTCAGCCATGCCGGGGCTGGGAGCCTCCTTCCTGCCCAAGTGGGGCCCAGCTGGGCCAGGGGACAGCTCCTGGGACAGCCGTGCCCACAATGGCCCCTGCTCTGCAAGGCCTCCAGCCCTGCCCATCAGCCAGGCAGGAACAGAGCAGCCTCGGGGCTGATGCTGCTGCAGGCTCTGAGCCCCACAGAGCTGCTCGTGCCCCGTGCCATTGGCTCTGTCCCCTGCAGCCTGCATGCTGTGTCGCCGTGCCGACGCTGACCCGGACATGTGCGGTGACAAACTGCAGAAGAGTGGGCTCTGTGCCCACGTGTTCTGCCTGGTGAGTGGCTCCGGGCGCTACCTCCACCATTGCAATGGGCAACTCCTGCCGCCCTCTCCTCATCAACTCCTCCCCTTGCCTGCAGCTCTTTGCCAGTCTGCTATTTCGGCAAGAGAAACGCCACGTTACACTCGTGGAGTTTCTCCTGTGAGATCTCCTTATTGCAGTGAGGCGGGCAGCACAGAAGGTGGGCAGGGAGATTTGTGCCTGGGGAGGTTTGCCAGAGCTTAGCCCAGACAGCAGGAAAGAAAGGCCGGCCCAGCAGCCGGGACAAAGTCTGGCTCCCATTGGCTCTGGCAAAGAGGCCCTGGCACAGGAGCCTCCCTCCTCCAGCAGGCAGCTCTGTGGGCTGGGAGCCGGCAGCGGCTCTGGGCCTGTCCTGCAAAATCCTCCCCCCAATTCCCTTTCCCCTAGACAGAGAGTATCTGCACCTCGCAGCAACAACGTCTCTCGAGGACAGAGATGCAGGAGAGACAGCCGCCATGTCTGAGAGCAAGCAGGAGGGCCCTGGTGCCAGGGAGCCAGGTGAGGGCAAAGCAGCCCTGTGACAGCCTGGCCCAGGGGCTCTTGTGGCAGCAGGCAGCGTGGGGATGAGAGCAGAGGCAGGGGGAGGCAGGAGCTGCTCGGCCATGCCGGGGCTGGGAGCCTCCTTCCTGCCCAAGTGGGGCCCAGCTGGGCCAGGGGGCAGCTCCTGGGACAGCCGTGCCCACAATGGCCCCTGCTCTGCAAGGCCTCCAGCCCTGCCCATCAGCCAGGCAGGGACAGAGCAGCCTCGGGGCCGAAGCTGCTGCAGGCCCAGAGCCCCACAGAGCTGCTTGTGCCCCGTGCCATTGGCTCTGTCCCCTGCAGCCTGCATGCTGCGTCGCCGTGCTGAGGCTGAGCCCTGTGCCTCCCCAGGCCCTGGCCACTGCTCCTGTGCTGCTCCTGCACAGCCCAGAGCACCCACGGGCCCTGCTCAGGCCTCACGCAGACCAGAACCAGCTGGGGTGTGACAGCTCTGCTGCTCTGGGCCCAGCCCTCGGACAAAGCACCCGCCTGTCCCTGGGCTGGGGGCAGTGCCCAGGCTGGGCTTGGCAGAGCCCGTCCGCTCCCGGAGGGCTGTGGGCACTGCTCTCGCCTGGCCTGGCCTGGCCCTGGGCTCCCTTGGCATTCCTGCTTGCCCTTGCCTCCACCAGGGATGGGCTGCAGCTCAATGGCCCCGGCCTGGCCGCACACTCAGGCCTGGAGCCTTCCCGTGGCTCCCCAGGGCACGAGAGCCTCAGCCCCAGCTCCCAAACACGGCCTAACAGGCTTTGCTGATATTGATCCCTGTCAGAGCTTTGAAAGCATTTTCAAAGTAACCTTGTCTGGCAACACTTTCAAGGAAGAAACGGGACTCGCTTCTAATCGGTAAAATCTTTATTGGTTTGCTTGCACTTCCTATAGGGTATCCTAATGCTTCCTTTGGCGTTCCAGAAAATAATGAAAATCTAACAAATTCTAAAGAGAAGTTCCTGAATCCACTATGAGGAGAAGTCTCTACATTCACTATCCTTACATACAGTTAAGAAGCTGCTCCTGTAACACACAAAGATGGAGTGGTTAACCTGACTGGACCACACAACATGATGTTTTATACACACCGCTACACTACAAAACTTCTCGTCCCTGTTCATTACAAATTTGAAGCTCTTCTCGAGGTCCTGACTTAATTTTGCATGCACATTGATACCTGCAATCCCTCCCCATGCTCAGCTTTCACCTAGACTTACCAGGGAACAGATGTTCCATACTCACCTCAAGCAATAATCTACGTCTGTCTTCCTAACCCTCTTTTTCCTCACTGACTTCTACTAATCTACAAAATAACTGCGGACCCTCTGCACAAAAGAAACATCCAATTAATAGCCTAAACACGTGTGATTGTGCAGCTGCTTCTAACAATCATGTCCAACACAGCACTAAAATCAGAAATCAATTCTCACACCCTTCCTATTCTCCTGCCCCCACCACACCTTGGCTCCAGCAGAAATGTTCCCTACTGCAGCCTGGTGTGCTAAGAACAATCAAAGGCAGCAGCACTTTCCCTCAACATGCTGCAATCTGAATTGCACTGAAATTGCAGCTGTTGCATTAGAAGCTCAGCACCAGCACCCGCAGAACTGAGGCCTGAGCTCTCCATTTCAACACACCCTGTAAACCAGGCTGCCTGGAAGATTGTAGGCCGGGAACTGTGTGAACACAGCAGTGCATTTCAGCAGAGTTATGGAATCAATCTCATGGAAGGCACATCCTTTATGCTTGTCTTAAGATTCTATTCTACAAAATCTAACCAGCAATTGTTTTGGTGGCCTGTGCAGGTTTTGGGGACTGTGCATGTTTCCTTTGGATGTTGTTTTCTTTGTTTCTAAATACAAAATTCACTGCATTCAGAAGAGAAAGCCCCAGATTCATTAGGACAAAGAACCACAGGGACATATGTGGCTGACAAGAACACTCAACATTCCTAACGGTAACACCAGAAAGAGAGGAAAAAGACAAAGATGATTTAAATACCTGAAAGGATCCAGACTGTCTATGTAAGCTATCAAGTGACTAAGTTTTTGGTAAACTCTAAAAGTCCAGATTCCTATTCGGTAATTGTCTGAAAGAAAAGAAAGCCAGAAATTTGCTTGACCTTCATTTTGCCAGGACTTTCTCACAGGATTCTGCCACAACTTGGATCACAAGTGAGGGTGGCAAATTTTGACTAGAAAACTTGGATAACTAGGCAGCATTTTTTCCTCCTCACTGAATTACAGGAAGGGTTTAAAAGGAAAAAAAATATAAAAAATGGTAAAGAAATTCTGTCATACCTATAAGGCGTTGATCGTCTTTGGAGAAGAAAAAAAAATCTCTAGCACTTCCTGTGCGTGGTAAAAAAAAGAAAGCTAGAAAAGGAAAAAAGGGATTTGAGCATCCTAAATTGTACTATCAAATTCCATGAACACAATTTAAACCTCTAGTGCTTCGGAGAAATGGCATCCATTGGAAAGCTTTATTCCCTAGGAACCGAATAGAGCTTTTTATTTTACAAAACCCTCTTTTAAAGAGAAAACTGACTGTGTCTTGGGCTTTTGGCCAAACTCAGTTTGGAGTTGGTCAAACCAAAATGACCCTGTTAGTTTCTTGTGCTCTACTCTTTCTTTCCATATTCACATTCACATCCAATGGGCTGCTGGGAGTTTTGACTCTGTGCAGCATGAACGGTTTTCCAAGACCACTTTCATTGCTCAGAGGTGTGCAATGTCAGTTTCCCATTCCCTGAGTGCTGCTATTAATATTCCCACAGCATCCAACTACTACAGCCATGTAGACAACAAAGACAAATGCAACTTGCATTTCTTGGTCCTGTTCCATTTCTGTCATCTCAGGCTCATCGTCACCCTCAGAACTGCTGTCCTGGAAACGTGGATCCTCTTGCCACGTGGCTTTTACCGGCTTTATTGTCCCAAGCGCGTGAGGCTCTGCAATGACAGCACCAATAGAGAAAAAAAGCCAAAACCAGATTATTCCTCTACCCGTCGGGAAAAATTCCTCCTTTCACGTGAAATACTTACAGTGGAGAAGAGAGATTTAGGAAGGACAGAATCTGACCCTGCCAGATTTTCTAAGCTACATTTCTGCTCCTGTATTTTCCACTTTGTTCCAGGGATCCCTTATGTATTCTTAAACATTTCTCATTGCATTCAGAAGACACTGAATACCTTCTCAGTTCAGCACAAGTCTGGGGGGCTCGTTGCTTTGTGTTGTTGCGTTGGGTTTTTTAATATTTTGGATAACTTCACGGGATTTCTTTTCTCTCCTACATGACTGGGACTCGAGTTAATGTTGTTTCATCCTCATTTCAGACGGCCCCAATTTACCTAAGGTTAGGACACCCCAATGATCATGTGTCATTCCATTTCCTTTTTCTAAAGGTCCAAGAGTAGAATTCAGTAACAAACAGAATGTTCATGGATCTTGGGGCCAGCTCTCGGACTTTGCTCCTGCCTCTACATTAGCGCACATTTCCTTAAAAGCCTTGTGAGGTCCTATGAAACTTGATATGACTGGTGTGTCACCTTTTTCCCTGTTTGAGGAATTCAGGGCATGAGAACAAGCTTTTTCACCACTCAGCCAAAACCCCAATGCCTTCTCAAAGCATGCCTTTCAGAATTCCTGAGATGCAAGCATGAGGCACCTCTCATTAATCTACCACAGCCCCGGCAAGCAGAAATGAAGATCAAAATGCTTCTGCCTAATTACTGACTTCTGTTGCTGAAAATCCCCTGCATCCTGACCTTCTTTACACCATATTGCCCTACAGTGCCTGCCAGAAGCTCTTCCTTAGCAATGGCACTGTTAGAAGGGTTCTGCTGTTACCTTCTTTGATGCCCAACACCTCTGTGCCTCCAAAGAAGGAAAACTTGAAAGAACTCGTCTCCTGAGTTGCGTCGTCCTCAGGCAAAGGTCCCAAATGGTCGTCTGGGGCAGAGTCCTGTGCATCCTCTTTGTCCCAGGGTTTTTCCTCAGTCTGTTCTGGTTTGTTCTTCGAAGGTCTTTCAAAGAACAAACCAGAATAGACGGAGGAAATACCGTCTATTCTGGTTTCTTCCTTGAAAGGCCTCTTTCAAATCCGCAGCAATGCTGTAGAAGTTGTCTTCAGACACTTGAGGCAGTATCTCACTCTCTTTCTTCTTTTTTTGGCTTTACTGAAATGAGATTGTTCAAGGATAGCAACACAGCACACGTCCTTTTCAGACACAGCTTCCCTAAGAGCCACCTTGCTCTGAATGTCTCCCTAAGCATATCCAAGCCCATTAAGGAGTGCTTCATTATCAAGGGTAAGCACTGGGGAGACATCTGAGGTTGGAGTGTAAAGGCAGGACCAAGAGTCCTTTTTAATTAGCCACATCCTTAAGTGACTTTTCACTGAATACACAGTTACACAGAAATCAAGGTATTTAGCACAGACTTCTTCCTGCCAGTAGAAACATCAAGAGCTAATCGGGTTTGCTCACAGAGCTGCACAGCTCAGGGTCCCTGCACTGACCGTTCTCACCTTCACTTCCGGCAAGGAACACACGGCCTAGAAAGAAAAGATGACGGCGCTACGTGCTGCTGTTGGAGGTCCCAGTTGAGGTCCGACGTCGCTGGTGGGAGCGGCTGCTCCTGCGCGATGTCCCCGACCACGTCCCCCTACGCCTGGGCCTCTCAGCACTGGCTGCTGTCCTCCTGCTCCTGTCCTGGCGACTCCTGGACCGCAGAGTTTGAGTCGAGGCCCGGCGCTGCTGGCGGGAGCGCGTCGGGGACGTTCCCGATGATGTGTCCCTTCGCCTGGGCCTCTCAGCCCTTGGCCTTGTCCTGCTGCTGCTGCCACGGCGACTCCAGGAGCGGACAGGTGGACTCTGGGCCCAGCCTTGCTGGCGGGAGTGCCTGCGTCTGGGGGATGGCCCTGGCCATGTCCCCCTACGCCTGGGCCTCTCAGACCTTGGCCCTGTCCCACTGCTCCTGTCACAGACACTCCTGGAGCGGACAGGTGGACTCTGGGCCCAGCCTTGCTGGCGGGAGCGCCTGCGTCTGGGGGATGGCCCTGACCATGTCTCCCTTCGCCTGGGCCTCTCAGACCTTGGCCCTGTCCCACTGCTCCTGTCACAGACACTCCTGGAGCGGACAGGTGGACTCTGGGCCCAGCCTTGCTGGCGGGAACGCCTGCGTCTGGAGGATGGCCCTGACCATGTCTCCCTTCGCCTGGGCCCCTCAGTCGTTGGCCCTGTCCCTCTCTTCCTGTCATGGCAACTCCTGGAGCAGACAGGTGGACTCTGGGCCCAGCCCTGCTGGCGGGAGCACCTGCGTCTGGGGGATGTCGGTGATGGTGTCTCCCTCCGCCTGGGCCTCTCAGCCCTTGGCCCTGTCCCACTGCTCCTGTCACGGCGACTCCTGGACCGGACAGGTGGACTCTGGGCACGACTTTGCCGGCGAGAGCAGCTTCGCCTGCGGCTGGGCCCAGCACGTCTGGAACGGACCCTGTCCTCAGGGTCCGGGGACGTGCTGCGTGTTGCCCTTGATCTGCTGATGCTGCTGGTGTCCAGTGAGGAAGATGGCAGCACCTGCTGCCATGCTGCGTGGTGGGGCCTGCTGTGGCTGCCCGTCTCTGGAGATGGAGACGGGGCAACCAGCACCAATGGCACAGGGCTGTGGGAGCTGGGGCTGATGGCCTCAGATTCTGACCAGCCACGAGCAGGTTGTCGTCCTGACTGTCTGGCCGGCCTGGGGCCATTGAGCTCTGTCTCATCCCTGGAGGCTGTAAGGGCAAGCAGGAATGTCAAAGATCGCCCAGGCCCCGGCCAGGCCAGGCCAGAGCAGTGCCCTCAGCCCTCCAGCAGCGGATGCTGCGCTCTGCCAAGCCCGGCCTAGGCACTGCCCCCAGCCCAGGGACACCGGGGACTTTGACTCATACATGTTCCGAGCCCAGCACAGCTGTCACACTCCCATCTCTGTGTGCTGTTCCTCAGGCCAGAGCAGCGCCTGTGTGTGCCCTCAGCAGCACAGGAGGAGCACAGGAGCAATTGCCAGGGCCTGGGGAGGCAAACAGGCTCATAGCACTGAGAACAAAGTGTACCAGCACGTGGTTGTCTGGCCAAGCGCTACTGGTTCTTCCCGCTTTGAGCCCTCGCCGAGACACAGATTCCCTGCAGAGCCCCAGGTGCAGCTTCCCAACTTACCCCTGTTCCTCTGCCTCCTCCCTGCCCCCAGGGTAAAGGCAATCCCTGGTGTTGCACTGGCCGTGCCTCACTCCTAGATCTGCGAAGGCATCCTCGTCCTCCCATGTTGGATCTCTGATGGAGAAAGGAAGAGATGATGAATTTCTGCTGCTCTCCCTCACGGAGGTCCAGGGTGCCCCAGCTCTTTCTCCAGAGCTTTTCCAAGTTGGGGGTGAAGCTGAAGCCCAGACTCATGGGCCAGGGCAGGACCAGGGCTCCTGGGGCAGGGCCTGGCACAGCACAGCACTTGCACCCTCCTGCCTGTTGGGCCAGGCAGAAGGACACCAACCTGAAGGGGACTCAGATCCCCATGATGAACATTTCAATAGGGAATTCCCTGCTGTCTCTGCACAGGGGGCACTGGAAATACAAAGCACCAGCGCACAAGGCCTGTCCCTGCAGGGCAAACAGAGGCAGGGTGAGCAAGGCCCTGCTGCTGCTCCTGAGCACCTGCTGTGCCCCGGGGCTGAGGGGAGGGCTCCTACCTGGATGCAGTCCCTGTGGAACCAGGCCCTTTTGCACGTTGGGCACACCAGGGTTGTGAAGGTCTTTCTGTCCTCCACAGGCTCCAGGCAGATGAGGCAAACGGTGTCCGGCTCAGGAGTCGCCTCCACCACCTGCTCTGGACGGTGCTCAGGGCAGAAGGACCTGGAGGAAAATGGATGGGGAAAGTGAGAAATGCTGGATCATTCCCCAGGGGTGGCCATAAAGAGAGATGAGGTACCTGAACGGAGTAATGTATACATTGACACAGCCGCCCTCCTTGGCACAGGGCAGGTGGAACCATCTGTCACAGTCCTCCGTGCAGCACATGATGGTTGCCCCGCTCTGGCCGCAGACGCAGCAGCGCTGGAAAGAGCCAAGCAGCCGCATCAGCAGCAGCAGCAGCAGCCTCGAGGCCTCCCCGGGCAGCCGCAGAGCTCCGGGCAGGGCGCAGGACGTGGCCGCTGCCGGCTCCCAGCCCACAGAGCCGCCTGCTGGAGGAGGGAGGCTCCTGTGCCAGGGCCTCTGTGCCACAGCTGCTGGGAGCCAGACTTTGTCCCGGCTGCTGGGCCGGCCTTTCTTTCCTGCTGTCTGGGCTAAGCTCTGGCAAACCTCGCCAGGCACAAAGCTCCCTGCTCTTGTCAGGCTCTCACCTTCTGTGCTGCCCGCCGCACTGCAATTAGCAGATCTCGTGGGAGAAAGTCCATCACTCCAACGTGGCGTTTCTCTTGCCGAAATAGAAGACTGGCAAAGAGCTGCAGGCAAGGGGAGGAGCTGATGAGGAGAGGGCGGCAGGAGCTGCCCATTGCAAAGGTGGAGGGAGCGCCCGGAGCCACTCACCAGGCAGAACACGTGGGCACAGAGCCCACCCTTCTGCAGTTTGTCACCGCACATGTCCGGGTCAGCCTCGGCACGGCGACACAGCATGCAGGCTGCAGGGGACAGAGCCAATGGCATGGGGCATGAGCAGCTCTGCGGGGCTCAGAGCCTGCAGCAGCATCAGCCCCGAGGCTGCTCTGTCCCTGCCTGGCTGATGGGCAGGGCTGGAGGCCTTGCAGAGCAGGGGCCATTGTGGGCACGGCTGTCCCAGGAGCTGCCCCCTGGCCCAGCTGGGCCCCACTTGGGCAGGAAGGAGGCTCCCAGCCCCGGCATGGCTGAGCAACTCCTGCCTCCCCCTGCCTCTGCTCTCATCCCCACGCTGCCTGCTGCCACAAGAGCCCCTGGGCCAGGCTGTCACAGGGCTGCTTTGCCCTCACCTGGCTCCCTGGCACCAGGGCCCTCCTGCTTGCTCTCAGACATGGCGGCTGTCTCTCCTGCGTCGCAGTCCTCGAGGGACGTTGTCACTGCGAGGTGCAGATACTCTCTGTCTAGGGGAGAAAGAAGGGGGGGGAGTTTGCAGAACAGGCCCAGAAGCACGAGGCTCTACTCCCTGCTCAGGCCTGCGTGAGCCCTGCTCCTGTCCACTTTCTCCTCCCGTCGTCTCGCTGAGGAACACCGCAGTGTCCTGGCTGTTCCTCCGCTGATTCTGGGAAGGGAGAGGCAGGTGAGGCTGCAGCACAGGCCCAGAGGCCTGAGGTGTGGGGCCCCTCTGGTCCCTGGGCAGCCACGTCCCCACCCTACCTTCTCCTCCCGGTGTCAGGTCGCACTGACGCTCGACCTGATCCCAGCGTCCCCTTTTGTGGCCTTGGTGGCATGGCACAGGTCACAATGGCCACTCTGACGTCAGAGCCATGTACCCAAAATCGGGGCAGCCATGGCCTCAGGTCCCTGGCAACCACTTGTGGCGGCCCCCTCGGGCACCGAGCTTCTGAGATGGGTCCGAGCGTTTGCTCAGGGTGGAAGCACGGCCGGGAATCCGGCAGCAAGTGCAGGGTCAAATGCCAGGCCCAGGGGCAGCCAGCCAGGGTGGCACTGTGGGCAGGGAGGTGCTGTTCAGGCACTGCCACGCCAGGGCTCTGGCCCCGGCCAAGGGCAATCTCTGCTCCTGCCCCTGGCAGGCGGTGGCCCAGAGAGCCCGTGCGGAGTCAGCTGCACTGCAGGGATTCAAACCCTGCTCTAGGTGAACTGATGTTTTCCTCAACACCTGTCTGCAGAAAATTAAGATGAACCTGATTTGATGCTGCTGCTGATCACGATTGGGTACTGGAGATAAACCTGGACACCACCACAGCTGCCTCCAGACCTCAGTTATCTGTCATCCTATGAACTAACAACTTTCACATTTCATATAAATGGAAAAATTAGTATTAAGCTTCTGAAAAAGGTCATCTTTGATACTGACTCAGTGGAAAGACACAAAATGCACTGAGAATTTTCTGTGTACATTTGACAGGAGAGCTTGCAACTGTCCTCCACTCAAGTCAAATACAGGAGGATGCTTTTCCTACGTTTTAGGAACTTTGCCAGTTTGGTCCGTGCTTTCCTACTAGAAAATACATTGGAAAAATTCAGCAAGAGAAGCACAAACAATTCTTGTCAGTTTTTCTCTTTCGTGTCTTTGCAAACATGCTCCTGGAAATCCAGATCCATGACTTCTAGAACAATCAGTGGCATCTCTGGGAAGCAGGGCAGGGGCTGACAGGCAGGCACACCCTGCAGCTGCCTGATGCTGGGGCAGCAGGAGTTTGTCCATTTTCCTGTCTCCATGGCAGAGCCACCTTGGCTGGGAAACGATCCCTTCACTGCTCTAGGAGGGAGGCACAGCCAGTGCAATGCCAGGGAGTGCCTTTCCCCTGGAGGCAGGGAGGAGGCAGAGGGGGAAGTTGGGAAGCTGCACCCGGGGCTCTGCAGGGCTCCCGGCCAGGGCTCGAAGCACAAGGAGCCAGAAGAGCTTGGCCGGACAATCCTGAGCTCTGGACACCTTGTCCTCAGCACCGGGAACCCGTTTGCTTCTCCAGGCCCTGGGCACTGCTCCTGTGCTGCTCATGCAAGTTACACACAGACACAGAGCTACCTGCTCTGTCTCAACCCTCTTCAGCACTGGACAGCACAACACAGTAACATGTTCTCTTCAGTACATGGTCTAATTATTAATAGTCCTGCAAAGACTCTCATTCAAAGCATACACACACAAAAACCCAAGCCCTGGTACAGACCTTGCATCAACACAAAATGCTTGTTGCTGTTCAGAAACTCAGGGCAGCACTTTTGGCCAATGCTTTTTCCTGCAAGATCTTTCAAAGGATTGTAAAAGTGGCTTTGTTTGGCAACTTCTTCAAGGAACAAACAGGAGAGGTTTCTGAGTTTTTAAAGATTTATTGATTTGCTTTCACTTTACTTTTGGCATCCTTACACTTCATCCAGCATTCCAGAAAATCATGAAAATCCAAAATAATATCAGGGGAAGTTTCTGAATTTTTTCATGTTTCTCTCAAAGACTTTCTTGACATACATACAAGGGACTGGTTGGATAACATACAGAGAAGCAGTGGCTTCCCTCACTGGACATTACAAGACAACGTTATAGACTCCACGTTACTAAAACACTTGTGTTGCCTGGTCATTACAAAGCCTGAAGCTCTTCTAGAGGCTTTTCCCAGTGCAACTTCATTAGGTTCCTCTCTGCTCAACTCTCGAGCATGTCCAGGTCTCACTGAAGGGCAGCAGAGCCTTGTGGTGCCTCAGGCCCTGCTCCCAGTTCTGTCCCATCAGCAAATGCTGAGGGAATGCTCCGTCCCTTCTGCCAGGACCCTGGGGAATAAGGCAAACAAGGCTGGACCCAGCACGGCCCCCTGAGATCACAGCTACCTGAGTTTGGAGCTCCCCTGTCCACTTCTCTGCCCCACTGTCCCTGAGCTGCCTCAGGGGCCTGTTATGGGAGGCAGGGACAAAGCCTTGCTGAAGTCCCAGCTGACAACAACCACTGCTCTCCCCTCACAAGCCCTACCAGGCACTGCAGCACAGGTGCCTAGGGGATTGGTCAAGCATGGTTTCCATTCCTGTTATTCCACAGGCTTAGAGATGGCATCCAAGAGGAGCTGTTCTGTCTCCTTTCTGGGGATGGAGCTGAGGCTGATGGGCCTGCAGTTTCCTGGCTCCTTCTTGGTGCCCTTTTGCAAGACTGCAGTGATGTTGGCTTTCCTCCACTGCTCATGCCTCTCTCCGGGGCTGTCTCCCTCCCTGACCTGCTGGCAGAGCGCCCTGTGCCAGAGGCAGGAGCAGAGATTTCCCTTGGCCCCAAAAGGGAAGGCTGGGCTCAGGCCGAGTGTCAGTGCGACCTGACAACGGGAGGAGAAGGCGGGAAGGAGCAGGGCTGACACAGGGCTGAGCAGGGAGTAGAGCCCTCGTGTCTCTGGGCCTACTCTGCAAGCTCCCTGGCCTGTACTTTCTCCACAGAGAGAGGAACAGCACCTCGAAGTGAGCAGGAAACCCGGCCATGGAGCGGGGCTGGGGCTGTCAGCCCTCAGGGACACCGGCCATGGAGCAAGACTGGGGCTCTGACTCCTCAGGGAAACCAGCCATGGAGCGGGGCTGGGGCTGTGACACCTCAGGGACACCGGCCATGGAGCGGGACTGGGGCCGTGACACCTCAGGGAAACCGGCCATGGAGCGGGGCTGGGGCTGTCAGCCCTCAGGGACACCGGCCATGGAGCGGGGCTGGGGCCGTGACACCTCAGGGAAACCAGCCATGGAGCGGGGCTGGGGCCGTGACACCTCAGGGACACCGGCCATGGAGCGGGGCTGGGACTGTGACACCTCAGGGACACCGGCCATGGAGCGGGGCTGGGGCTGTGACACCTCAGGGAAACTGACCATGGAGCGGGACTGGGGCCGTGGCACCTCAGGGAAACCAGCCATGGAGCGGGGCTGGGGCCGTGGCACCTCAGGGAACTCACCATGGCAGCCACCTCCCGAGATTTTGAAGTACTTGTTTCTTGGTTTAATGCCCTTCCAAGATCAATCTAGCATCTTTGCATATGAGCAGGACATACAAAGGTATTTAAAATTGAGTCTGATCCAATCATCAAAGACAATGGATGTTAGCTCTAAACTTACCTTTTCATGATTGTCAAACAATATGGAACTTTTCTTATGTCTGACTTAAAATATCCAGAATGCAAAATTCATTCTCAAGACAGGAAAAAAGAAAACAATGAAAATAGGATATAGGCAGTCTTCAAAAGGCACAGAGAAGAAAATAAACATTAGAAAACCTTAGAAAAATTAGGTTTTCTTCTTCATCTTCTCAGTATGTGTTGTTTGAACATTGGTTGTCTTACTTGTCCCTCGCAAAACAAGGCATGTTACAGCTTTATTGTCTCAGTGCTGCATTTCCCCAATCGCTGACTTGCCATTTAGGCTCTGCTTTATTGGAAATATACAACAAGGGACTCTCTATGGAAGAGAGTTGCACAAGCCTCCGGATTCCTGACTGTTCACCTCTGCCAATGCTCACAGTGTTCTCCTAACACACCTGAGCTTCCTGTCTTTCAGAGAGAGAAAGATTCAGCTAAAGTCAAGCAAACAGGGCAGGGCAGATGGAAACCTTCCCTTGAGATGCTTTTGGGAAGGCCTGCAAGCACCCTGCCTTCCCTTGGAACAGAGGTGGTCACCATGCATGGTGTTGCCTGACTTGCCCGAGGTGCCCCTCTATTCCAGAAGGACTTTTGCCCACTTCATCACTTGCCTGTCCCTCCAGTTCCAGGGCCTCAAACCTGCTCAGTAAGGCACTAAACCTTTTAGTCAGCTATAAGTTTTCAGAATAAGGCACTGACCGTGGCTCGAACTAGTTTTTTTAGTCAGGTTGACAATATATTTTGAGAAGAAGAAGGAGCAGAGAAGGTGTGGAAAATGCATATTATATGATTGGCTTTTCGCAAATATTAAAATTAATACTATATGTGTTATGTTGGAAAGTTATGTTGTATTCATCCTTTTTTGTAGTGCTATCCTAAACTTTTAAAGTAGTGTGGTGAATATAGTTTTAGGCTACAGAAACTCTGTGATGTAAGATACTTTTTCTAAATAGCTCGTGGAGAGATAACAGTAACAAGACACCAAAACTCTGAGAAAAGAAATATTGCCTCCTTATTGGGAAGAACCAGACTTTGAGGGACCAAGACAATTGATTTACAAGATGAAGGAGGGGTTGACAAGAACAAGAAAACACCCATTGTTTGAAAAGAATTTTGGCATCATGTATGAGAAAAATGAATATGCAACAGGCTATTACTTTTAAGGGTTAATCCTTTGTTAGCAAAGTGGTGTCTTCTGAGGCAGAGCAGAGCACCCAGACATCTGCAAGTCTTTGCTTTTTTAATTGCCCTTTATTGTCCTACCTCTAATTGTCCAAATTATTTTTTCTCTAAGTTTTATTCTTATTTTTATAACTAATTTATTACTATTAAACATTTAAAATTTTAAAGCAAGTGAAATTCTGCATCCTTTGTGTCCACTATCAGTGGGCATCCTTCTTCCCAAGCTTTGTCAACCTCCCTCTGGGTTTGAGATCAGTGAAACGTGCCCAGCCTGGAGTCTTGGAAGACAATTCTAGCAACAAGTACTTTGCTTTTCTAACCCCTGGCCATCACTTCGAGCTTGTAGGCTGGTATGTGTGTCACAGGTTAAACGTCTCTTCCTGTTGATCAGGCTTGGAAGTGTGTAAAGGCCAGGCATGACAGGACATGTTTTCTTCAGGAAATGGGACGTAGGGCCCAGTTTGCAACGGGTCCCGGCCCGCGCCTTCCAGAGCGCCAGAAGGTTGGCGGCGCCGTTGCAGGGCTCAGGGCGCCGCCTTGTGGGCGAGAGCCGCCATGACAGCGCGGGCGCCGCGCGGCGGGGCCGGAGGGCGGGAAGGGGCGGGCGGGTGTGAGGGGCGGGGCGGTTCGTGCCCAGAGCCGAGCCCACGCTGTTCCTGGGCGCATTCCCGGCTCGGTGTTGGGAGCGTGCAGGCGCTGCTCGGGCTCTGGGAGAAGCGTGCGGCCGCTGCGGGGTCCCAGCCCTCAGAGCTGGCTGCTGGCCGAGGCTGCCGTGCCAGAGCTGCCGTGCGCCGTGGCAGTGCCAGAGTCCCTGGCAGAGCCGGGCTGGCACTGCCAGCTCCTGAGGGAAGCCCTGCCATGGCCGTTCCGGGGCCGCTCGGCAGAGCCAGGCTGGCAGTGCCGACAGCTGAGGGGAGCCCGGCCATGTCAGCGCCGGGCTGGCAGTGCCGACAGCTGAGGGGAGCCCGGCCATGGCAGCGCCGGGGCCGCTCCTGCCCCGGGGCTGCTCGAAGGAGCGACCTCTGGGACCTGCCGGCAGACTGGCACTGCTTGGCCCTCTTCAGTAGATCGACGGAGTGGCAGCACAGATAGCAAAATATTAAAACATCTGATTTAAAACACCGGAGGGAAACCATTGAATTGAAAAGAAAATGAAGGTGTACCAAAATACTCAGGGCATGAATGGGAAAACTGAAAAGATACAGATTCTAATTATTTATATAATCTCAACTATATCATCAGAAACATGAGGGTGAAAATACCTTCTAAAAGTTTTGACAATAGAATGCTTCAGCTGTGTAGTTTTGCTAGTACATTAAAGTCTTAAAAAGCAGTCAGGTATTCCTTTGTCCAGTGCTATGAATTTAATAATGGGATTTGTTACATTTGTCCCTCAAATACCCCTCATAAAGAGAGTTGAGTGCTTAGATTCGATGGAAGCCATCCGTTAGTAAATGCAGTGTTGTGGTTTTTAGTAGTTCTGTAGTAAGTAGTTAGTTAAAGAAGTGATCGTTCTGCCAATGGACGCTGATCCCTGATGCGTTCGTGCTGGTTCAATGGAAAGGCAAATTTTTGGTAATAGGCTATTGGAAAACATGTCTTTTCTGCTGGTAGCAGGTACAAACACATTGCTTTTACTGGTAGAAACTGAAGCAACTTGAGATGCCTGCTCCTTCTTCTCCACCTATGTTTAAAGGAGATCCATGCAGGTTAAAACACGAACCAAACCTCGAGGCTCTGGGCCTGTCCTGCAGGCTCACCTGCCTCTCCCCACAATCAGCAGAGGAACAGCCAGAGGACACTGCAGTGTTCCTCAATGCAACAAGGGGAGGAGAAGGTGGGCAGGAGCAGGGCTCACATAGACAGAGTATCAGCACCTCAAAGTGACCACATCATTCAAGGGACAGGGACAGACTGCTGACAGCTGCCCTGTGAGACAGCAAGCAGGAGGGCGCTGGTGCCAGGGAGCCAGGTGAGGGTAAAGCAGCCCTCTGACAGCCTGGCCCAGGGGCTCTTGTGGCAGCAGGCAGCGTGGGGATGAGAGCAGAGGCAGGGGGAGGCAGGAGCTGCTCGGCCATGCCGGGGCTGGGAGCCTCCTTCCTGCCCAAGTGGGGCCCAGCTGGGCCAGGGGGCAGCTCCTGGGACAGCCGTGCCCACAATGGCCCCTGCTCTGCAAGGCCTCCAGCCCTGCCCATCAGCCAGGCAGGGACAGAGCAGCCTCGGGGCCGAAGCTGCTGCAGGCTCTGAGCCCCACAGAGCTGCTCGTGCGCGGTGCCATTGGCTCTGTCCCCTGCAGCCTGCATGCTGTGTCGCCGTGCCGAGGCTGAGCCCTGTGCCTCCCCAGGCCCTGGCCCATGCTCCTGTGCTCCTCCTGCACAGCCCAGAGCACCCACGGGCCCTGCTCAGGCCTCACACAGACCAGAACCAGCTGGGGCTGTGACAGCTCTGCTGCCCTGGGCCCAGCCCTCGGACAAAGCACCCGCCTGTCCCTGGGCTGGGGGCAGTGCCCAGGCTGGGCTTGGCAGAGCCTGTCCGCTCCTGGAGGGCTGTGGGCACTGCTCTGGCCTGGCCTGGCCTGGCCCTGGGCTCCCTTGGCATTCCTGCTTGCCCTTGCCTCCACCAGGGATGGGCTGCAGCTCAATGGCCCCGGCCTGGCCGCACACTCAGGCCTGGAGCCTTCCTGTGGCTCCCCAGGGCACGAGAGCCTCAGCCCCAGCTCCCAAACACGGCCTAACAGGCTTTGCTGATATTGATCCCTGTCAGAGCTTTGAAAGCATTTTCAAAGTAACCTTGTCTGGCAACACTTTCAAGGAAGAAACGGGACTCGCTTCTAATCGGTAAAAACTTTATTGGTTTGCTTGCACTTCCTATAGGGTATCCTAATGCTTCCTTTGGCGTTCCAGAAAATAATGAAAATCTAACAAATTCTAAAGAGAAGTTCCTGAATCCACTATGAGGAGAAGTCTCTACATTCACTATCCTTACATACAGTTAAGAAGCTGCTCCTGTAACACACAAAGATGGAGTGGTTAACCTGACTGGACCACACAACATGATGTTTTATACACACCGCTACACTACAAAACTTCTCGTCCCTGTTCATTACAAATTTGAAGCTCTTCTCGAAGTCCTGACTTAATTTGGCATGCACATTGATACCTGCAATCCCTCCCCATGCTCAGCTTTCACCTAGACTTACCAGGGAACAGATGTTCCATACTCACCTCAAGCAATAATCTACGTCTGTCTTCCTAACCCTCCTTTTCTTCACTGACTTCTACTAATCTACAAAATAACTGCGGACCCTCTGCACAAAAGAAACATCCAATTAATAGCCTAAACACGTGTGATTGTGCAGCTACTTCCAACAATCATGTCCAACACAGCAGTAAAATCAGAAATCAATTCTCACACCCTTCCTATTCTCCTGCCCCCACCACACCTTGGCTCCAGCAGAAATGTTCCCTACTGCAGCCTGGTGTGCTAAGAACAATCAAAGGCAGCAGCACTTTCCCTCAACATGCTGCAATCTGAATTGCACTGAAATTGCAGCTGTTGCATTAGAAGCTCAGCACGAGCACCCCCAGAACTGAGGCCTGAGCTCTCCATTTCAACACACCCTGTAAATCAGGCTGCCTGGAAGATTGTAGGCCGGGAACTGTGTGAACACAGCAGTGCATTTCAGCAGAGTTATGGAATCAATCTCGTGGAAGGCACATCCTTTATGCTTGTCTTAAGATTCTATTCTACAAAATCTAACCAGCAATTGTTTTGGTGGCCTGTGCAGGTTTTGGGGACTGTGCATGTTTCCTTTGGGTGTTGTTTTCTTTGTTTCTAAATACAAAATTCACTGCATTCAGAAGAGAAAGCCCCAGATTCATTAGGACAAAGAACCACAGGGACATATGTGGCTGACAAGAACACTCAACATTCCTAACGGTAACACCAGAAAGAGAGGAAAAAGACAAAGATGATTTAAATACCTGAAAGGATCCAAACTGTCTATGTAAGCTGTCAAGTGACTAATTTTTTGGTAAACTCTACAAGTCCAGATTCCTATTCGGTAATTGTCTGAAAGAAAAGAAAGCCAGAAATTTGCTTGACCTTCATTTTGCCAGGACTTTCTCACAGGATTCTGCCACAACTTGGATCACAAGTGAGGGTGGCAAATTTTGACTAGAAAACTTGGATAACTAGGCAGCATTTTTTCCTCCTCACTGAATTACAGGAAGGGTTTAAAAGGAAAAAAAAAATATAAAAAATGGTAAAGAAATTCTGTCATACCTCTAAGGCCTTCATCATCTTTGGAGAAGAAAAAAAAAACTCTAGCACTTCCTGTGCGTGGTAAAAAAAAGAAACCTAGAAAAGGACAAAGGGATTTGAGCATCCTAAATTGTACTATCAAATTCCATGAACACAAGTTAAACCTCTAGTGCTTCAGAGAAATGGCATCCATTGAAAAGCTTTATTCCCTAGGAACTGAGTAGAGCTTTTTATTTTAATAAACCCTCTTTTAAAGGGGAAACTGACTGTGTCTTGGCTTTTGACCAAACTCAGTTTGGAGTTGGTCAAACCAAAATGACCCTGTTAGTTTCTTGTGCTCTACTCTTTCTTTCCATATTCACATTCACATCCAATGGGCTGCTGGGAGTTTTGACTCTGTGCAGCATGAACGGTTTTCCAAGACCACTTTCATTGCTCAGAGGTGTGCAATGTCAGTTTCCCATTCCCTGAGTGCTGCTATTAATATTCCCACAGCATCCAACTACTACAGCCATGTAGACAACAAAGACAAATGCAACTTGCATTTCTTGGTCCTGTTCCATTTCTGTCATCTCAGGCTCATCGTCACCCTCAGAACTGCTGTCCTGGAAACGTGGATCCTCTTGCCACGTGGCTTTTACCGGCTTTATTGTCCCAAGCGCGTGAGGCTCTGCAATGACAGCACCAATAGAGAAAAAAAGCCAAAACCAGATTATTCCTCTACCCGTCAGGAAAAATTCCTCCTTTCACGTGAAATACTTACAGTGGAGAAGAGAGATTTAGGAAGGACAGAATCTGACCCTGCCAGATTTTCTAAGCTACATTTCTGCTCCTGTATTTTCCACTTTGTTCCAGGGATCCCTTATGTATTCTTAAACATTTCTCATTGCATTCAGAAGACACTGAATACCTTCTCAGTTCAGCACAAGTCTGGGGGGCTCGTTGCTTTGTGCTGTTGCGTTGGGTTTTTTAATATTTTGGATAACTTCACGGGGTTTCTTTTCTCTCCTACATGACTGGGACTCGAGTTAATGTTGTTTCATCTTCATTTCAGACGGCCCCAATTTACCTAAGGTTAGGACACCCCAATGATCATGTGTCATTCCATTTCCTTTTTCTAAAGGTCCAAGAGTAGAATTCAGTAACAAACAGAATGTTCATGGATCTTGGGGCCAGCTCTCGGACTTTGCTCCTGCCTCTACATTAGCGCACATTTCCTTAAAAGCCTTGTGAGGTCCTATGAAACTTGATATGACTGGTGTGTCACCTTTTTCCCTGTTTGAGGAATTCAGGGCATGAGAACAAGCTTTTTCACCACTCAGCCAAAACCCCAATGCCTTCTCAAAGCATGCCTTTCAGAATTCCTGAGATGCAAGCATGAGGCACCTCTCATTAATCTACCACAGCCCCAGCAAGCAGAAATGAAGATCAAAATGCTTCTGCCTAATTACTGACTTCTGTTGCTGAAAATCCCCTGCATCCTGACCTTCTTTACACCATATTGCCCTACAGTGCCTGCCAGAAGCTCTTCCTTAGCAATGGCACTGTTAGAAGGGTTCTGCTGTTACCTTCTTTGATGCCCAACTCCTCTGTGCCTCCAAAGAAGGAAAACTTGAAAGAACTCGTCTCCTGAGTTGCGTCGTCCTCAGGCAAAGGTCCCAAATGGTCGTCTGGGGCAGAGTCCTGTGCATCCTCTTTGTCCCAGGGTTTTTCCTCAGTCTGTTCTGGTTTGTTCTTCGAAGGTCTTTCAAAGAACAAACCAGAATAGACGGAGGAAATACCGTCTATTCTGGTTTGTTCCTTGAAAGGCCTCTTTCAAATCCGCAGCAATGCTGTAGAAGTTGTCTTCAGACACTTGAGGCAGTGTCTCACTCTCTTTCTTCTTTTTTTGGCTTTACTGAAATGAGATTGTTCAAGGATAGCAACACAGCACACGTCCTTTTCAGACACAGCTTCCCTAAGAGCCACCTTGCTCTGAATGTCTCCCTAAGCATATCCAAGCCCATTAAGGAGTGCTTCATTATCAAGGGTAAGCACTGGGGAGACATCTGAGGTTGGAGTGTAAAGGCAGGACCAAGAGTCCTTTTTAATTAGCCACATCCTTAAGTGACTTTTCACTGAATACACAGTTACACAGAAATCAAGGTATTTAGCACAGACTTCTTCCTGCCAGTAGAAACATCAAGAGCTAATCGGGTTTGCTCACAGAGCTGCACAGCTCAGGGTCCCTGCACTGACCGTTCTCACCTTCACTTCCGGCAAGGAACACACGGCCTAGAAAGAAAAGATGACGGCGTTACGTGCTGCTGTTGGAGGTCCCAGTTGAGGTCCGACGTCGCTGGTGGGAGCGGCTGCTCCTGCGCGATGTCCCCGACCACGTCCCCCTACGCCTGGGCCTCTCAGCACTGGCTGCTGTCCTCCTGCTCCTGTCCTGGCGACTCCTGGACCGCAGAGTTTGAGTCGAGGCCCGGCGCTGCTGGCGGGAGCGGCTGCGTCTGGGGGGCGTCCCCGATGATGTGTCCCTTCGCCTGGGCCTCTCAGCCCTTGGCCTTGTCCTGCTGCTGCTGCCACGGCGACTCCTGGAGCGGACAGGTGGACTCTGGGCCCAGCCTTGCTGGCGGGAGCGCCTGCGTCTGGGGGATGGCCCTGGCCATGTCCCCCTACGCCTGGGCCTCTCAGAACTTGGCCCTGTCCCACTGCTCCTGTCACAGACACTCCTGGAGCGGACAGGTGGACTCTGGGCCCAGCCTTGCTGGCGGGAGCGCCTGCGTCTGGGGGATGGCCCTGGCCATGTCCCCCTACGCCTGGGCCTCTCAGACCTTGGCCCTGTCCCACTGCTCCTGTCACAGACACTCCTGGAGCGGACAGGTGGACTCTGGGCCCAGCCTTGCTGGCGGGAGCGCCTGCGTCTGGGGGATGGCTCTGGCCATGTCTCCCTTCGCCTGGGCCTCTCAGACCTTGGCCCTGTCCCACTGCTCCTGTCACAGACACTCCTGGAGCGGACAGGTGGACTCTGGGCCCAGCCTTGCTGGCAGGAGCGCCTGCGTCTGGGGGATGTCGGTGATGTTGTCTCCCTCCGCCTGGGCCTCTCAGCCCTTGGCCCTGTCCCACTGCTCCTGTCACGGCGACTCCTGGACCGGACAGGTGGACTCTGGGCACGACTTTGCCGGCGAGAGCAGCTTCGCCTGCGGCTGGGCCCAGCATGTCTGGAATGGACCCTGTCCTCAGGGTCAGGGGACGTGCTGCGTGTTGCCCTTGATCTGCTGATGCTGCTGGTGTCCAGTGAGGAAGATGGCAGCGCCTGCTGCCATGCTGCGTGGTGGGGCCTGCTGTGGCTGCCCGTCTCTGGAGATGGAGACGGGGCAACCAGCACTAATGGCACAGGGCTGTGGGAGCTGGGGCTGATGGCCTCAGATTCTGACCAGCCACGAGCAGATTGTCGTCCTGACTGTCTGGCCGGCCTGGGGCCATTGAGCTCTGTCTCATCCCTGGAGGCTGTAAGGGCAAGCAGGAATGTCAAAGATCGCCCAGGCCCCGGCCAGGCCAGGCCAGAGCAGTGCCCCCAGCCCTCCAGCAGTGGATGCTGCGCTCTGCCAAGCCCAGCCTAGGCACTGCCCCCAGCCCAGGGACACCGGGGACTTTGACTCATACATGTTCCAAGCCCAGCACAGCTGTCACACTCCCATCTCTGTGTGCTGTTCCTCAGGCCAGAGCAGCGCCTGTGTGTGCCCTCAGCAGCACAGGAGGAGCACAGGAGCAATTGCCAGGGCCTGCGGAGGCAAACAGGCTCATAGCACTGAGAACAAAGTGTACCAGCACGTGGTTGTCTGGCCAAGCGCTTCTGGTTCTTCCAGCTTTGAGCCCTCGCCGAGACACAGGTTCCCTGCAGAGCCCCAGGTGCAGCTTCCCAACTTACCCCTGTTCCTCTGCCTCCTCCCTGCCTCCAGGGTAAAGGCAATCCTTGGCGTTGCACTGGCCGTGCCTCACTCCTAGATCTGCGAAGGCATCGTTGTCCTCCCATGTTGGGTCTCTGATGGAGAAAGGAAGAGATGATGACTTCTGCTGCTCTCCCTCACGGAGGTCCAGGGTGCCCCAGCTCTTTCTCCAGAGCTTTTCCAAGTTGGGGGTGAAGCTGAAGCCCAGACTGACAGGACAGGGCAGAGCCAGGGCTCCTGGGGCAGGGCCTGGCACAGCACAGCACTTGCACCCTCCTGCCTGTTGGGCCAGGCAGAAGGACACCAACCTGAAGGGGACTCGGATCCCCAAGATGAGCATTTCAACAGGGAATTCCCCGCTGTCTCTGCACAGGGGGCACTGGAAATACAAAGCACCAGCGCACAAGGCCTGTCCCTGCAGGGCAAACAGAGGCAGGGTGAGCGAGGCCCTGCTGCTGCTGCTGAGCACCTGCTGTGCCCCGGGGCTGAGGGGAGGGCTCTTACCTGGATGCAGTCCCTGTGGAACCAGGCCCTTTTGCACGTTGGGCACACCAGGGTTGTGAAGGTCTTTCTGTCCTCCACAGGCTCCAGGCAGATGAGGCAAACGGTGTCCGGCTCAGGAGTCGCCTCCACCATCTGCTCTGGACGGTGCTCAGGGCAGAAGGACCTGGAGGAAAATGGATGGGGAAAGTGAGAAATGCTGGATCATTCCCCAGGGGTGGCCATAAAGAGAGATGAGGTACCTGAACGGAATAAGGTATACATTGACACAGCCGCCCTCCTTGGCACAGGGCAGGTGGAACCATCTGTCACAGTCCTCCGTGCAGCACATGATGGTTGCCCCGCTCTGGCCGCAGACGCAGCAGCGCTGGAAAGAGCCAAGCAGCCGCATCAGCAGCAGCAGCAGCAGCCTCGAGGCCTCCCCGGGCAGCCGCAGGGCTCCAGGCAGGGCGCAGGACGTGGCCGCTGCCGGCTCCCAGCCCACAGAGCCACCTGCTGGAGGAGGGAGGCTCCTGTGCCAGGGCCTCTGTGCCACAGCTGCTGGGAGCCAGACTTTGTCCCGGCTGCTGGGCCAGCCTTTCTTTCCTGCTGTCTGGGCTAAGCTCTGGCAAACCTCGCCAGGCACAAAGCTCCCTGCTCTTGTCAGGCTCTCACCTTCTGTGCTGCCCGCCGCACTGCAATTAGGAGATCTCGTGGGAGAAAGTCCATCACTCCAACGTGGCGTTTCTCTTGCCGAAATAGAAGACTGGCAAAGAGCTGCAGGCAAGGGGAGAAGCTGATGAGGAGAGGGCGGCAGGAGCTGCCCATTGCAAAGGTGGAGGGAGCGCCCGGAGCCACTCACCAGGCAGAACACGTGGGCACAGAGCCCACCCTTCTGCAGTTTGTCACCGCACATGTCCGGGTCAGCCTCGGCACGGCGACACAGCATGCAGGCTGCAGGGGACAGAGCCAATGGCATGGGGCATGAGCAGCTCTGCGGGGCTCAGAGCCTGCAGCAGCATCAGCCCCGAGGCTGCTCTGTCCCTGCCTGGCTGATGGGCAGGGCTGGAGGCCTTGCAGAGCAGGGGCCATTGTGGGCACGGCTGTCCCAGGAGCTGCCCCCTGGCCCAGCTGGGCCCCACTTGGGCAGGAAGGAGGCTCCCAGCCCCGGCATGGCTGAGCAGCTCCTGCCTCCCCCTGCCTCTGCTCTCATCCCCACGCTGCCTGCTGCCACAAGAGCCCCTGGGCCAGGCTGTCACAGGGCTGCTTTGCCCTCACCTGGCTCCCTGGCACCAGGGCCCTCCTGCTTGCTCTCAGACATGGCGGCTGTCTCTCCCGCGTCGCAGTCCTCGAGGGACGTTGTCGCTGCGAGGTGCAGATACTCTCTGTCTAGGGGAGAAAGAAGGGGGGGGAGTTTGCAGAACAGGCCCAGAAGCACGAGGCTCTACTCCCTGCTCAGGCCTGCGTGAGCCCTGCTCCTGTCCGCTTTCTCCTCCCGTCGTCTCGCTGAGGAACACCGCAGTGTCCTGGCTGTTCCTCCGCTGGTTCTGGGAAGGGAGAGGCAGGTGAGGCTGCAGCACAGGCCCAGAGGCCTGAGGTGTGGGGCCCCTCTGGTCCCTGGGCAGCCACGTCCCCACCCTACCTTCTCCTCCCGGTGTCAGGTCGCACTGACGCTCGACCTGATCCCAGCGTCCCCTTTTGTGGCCTTGGTGGCATGGCACAGGTCACAATGGCCACTCTGACGTCAGAGCCGTGTACCCAAAGTCGGGGCAGCCGTGGCCACAGGTCCCTGGCAACCACTTGTGGCGGCCCCCTCGGGCACCGAGCTTCTGAGATGGGTCCGAGCGTTTGCTCAGGGTGGAAGCACGGCCGGGAATCCGGCAGCAAGTGCAGGGTCAAATGCCAGGCCCTGGGGCAGCCAGCCAGGGTGGCACTGTGGGCAGGGAGGTGCTGTTCAGGCACTGCCACGCCAGGGCTCTGGCCCCGGCCAAGGGCAATCTCTGCTCCTGCCCCTGGCAGGCGGTGGCCCAGAGAGCCCGTGCGGAGTCAGCTGCACTGCAGGGATTCAAACCCTGCTCTAGGTGAACTGATGTTCTCCTCAACACCTGTCTGCAGAAAACTAAGATGAACCTGATTTGATGCTGCTGCTGATCACCCTTGGGTACTGGAGATAAACCTGGACACCACCACAGCTGCCTCCAGACCTCAGTTATCTGTCATCCTATGAACTAACAACTTTCACATTTCATATAAATGGAAAAATTAGTATTAAGCTTCTGAAGAAGGTCATCTTTGATACTGACTCAGTGGAAAGACACAAAATGCACTGAGAATTTTCTGTGTACATTTGACAGGAGAGCTTGCAACTGTCCTCCACTCAAGTCAAATACAGGAGGATGCTTTTCCTACGTTTTAGGAACTTTGCCAGTTTGGTCCGTGCTTTCCTACTAGAAAATACATTGGAAAAATTCAGCAAGAGAAGCACAAACAATTCTTGTCAGTTTTTCTCTTTCGTGTCTTTGCAAACATGCTCCTGGAAATCCAGATCCATGACTTCTAGAACAATCAGTGGCATCTCTGGGAAGCAGGGCAGGGGCTGACAGGCAGGGACACCCTGCAGCTGCCTGATGCTGGGGCAGCAGGAGTTTGTCCATTTTCCTGTCTCCATGGCAGAGCCACCTTGGCTGGGAAACGATCCCTTCACTGCTCTAGGAGGGAGGCACAGCCAGTGCAATGCCAGGGAGTGCCTTTACCCTGGAGGCAGGGAGGAGGCAGAGGGGGAAGTTGGGAAGCTGCACCCGGGGCTCTGCAGGGCTCCCGGCCAGGGCTCGAAGCACAAGGAGCCAGAAGAGCTTGGCCGGACAATCCTGAGCTCTGGACACCTTGTCCTCAGCACCGGGAACCCGTTTGCTTCTCCAGGCCCTGGGCACTGCTCCTGTGCTGCTCATGCAAGTTACACACAGACACAGAGCTACCTGCTCTGTCGCAACCCTCTTCAGCACTGGACAGCACAACACAGTAACATGTTCTCTTCAGTACATGGTCTAATTATTAATAGTCCTGCAAAGACTCTCATTCAAAGCATACACACACAAAAACCCAAGCCCTGGTACAGACCTTGCATCAAGCCCTGGTACAGACCTTGCATCAACACAAAATGCCAGTTGCTGTTCAGAAACACAGGGCAGCATTTTGGCCAATGCTTTTTCCTGCAAGATCTCTCAAAGGATTGCAAAAGTGACTTTGTTTGGCAACTTCTTCAAGGAACAAACAGGAGAGGCTTCTGAGTTTTTAAAGATTTATTGATTTGCTTTCACTTTCCTTTTGGCATCCTTACACTTATCCCTGCATTCCAGAAAACTGTGAAAATCCAAAAAACTACCAGGGGAAGTTTCTGAATTCTTTCATATTTCTCTCTAAGTCTTTCTTGACGTACATACAAGGGACTGGTCGGATAACATACAGAGAAGCAGTGGTTTCCCTCACTGGATATTACAAGACAACGTTATAGACTCCACGTTACTAAAACACTTGTGTTGCCTGGTCATTACAAAGCCTGAAGCTCTTCTAGAGGCTTTTCCCAGTGCAACTTCATTAGGTTCCTCTCTGCTCAACTCTCGAGCCTGTCCAGGTCTCACTGAAGGGCAGCAGAGCCTTGTGGTGCCTCAGGCCCTGCTCCCAGTTCTGTCCCATCAGCAAATGCTGAGGGAGCGCTCCGTCCCTTCTGCCAGGACCCTGGGGAATAAGGCAAACAAGGCTGGACCCAGCACGGCCCCCTGAGATCACAGCTACCTGAGTTTGGAGCTCCCCTGTCCACTTCTCTACCCCACTGTCCCTGAGCTGCCTCAGGGGCCTGTTATGGGAGGCAGGGACAAAGCCTTGCTGAAGTCCCAGCTGACAACAACCACTGCTCTCCCCTCACAAGCCCAACCAGGCACTGCAGCACAGGTGGCTATGGGATTGGTCAAGCATGGTTTCCATTCCTGTTATTCCACAGGCTTAGAGATGGCATCCAAGAGGAGCTGTTCTGTCTCCTTTCTGGGGATGGAGCTGAGGCTGATGGGCCTGCAGTTTCCTGGCTCCTTCTTGGTGCCCTTTTGCAAGACTGCAGTGATGTTGGCTTTCCTCCACTGCTCATGGCTCTCTCCGGGGCTGTCTCCTTCCCTGACCTGCTGGCAGAGCGCCCTGTGCCAGAGGCAGGAGCAGAGATTTCCCTTGGCCCCAAAAGGGAAGGCTGGGCTCAGGCCGAGTGTCAGTGCGACCTGACAACGGGAGGAGAAGGCGGGAAGGAGCAGGGCTGACACAGGGCTGAGCAGGGAGTAGAGCCCTCGTGTCTCTGGGCCTACTCTGCAAGCTCCCTGGCCTGTACTTTCTCCACAGAGAGAGAGCAACAGGACCTCGAAGTGAGCAGGAAACCCGGCCATGGAGCGGGGCTGGGGCTGTCAGCCCTCAGGGACACCGGCCATGGAGCAAGACTGGGGCTGTGACACCTCAGGGAAACCGGCCATGGAGCGGGACTGGGGCTGTCAGCCCTCAGGGACACCGGCCATGGAGCGGGGCTGGGGCCGTGGCACCTCAGGGAACTCACCATGGCAGCCACCTCCCGAGATTTTGAAGTACTTGTTTCTTGGTTTAATGCCCTTCCAAGATCAATCTAGCATCTTTGCATATGAGCGGGACATACAAGGGTATTTAAAATTGAGTCTGATCCAATCATCAAAGACAATGGATGTTACCTCTAAACTTACCTTTTCATGATTGTTAAACAATATGGAACTTTTCTTATGTCTGACTTAAAATATCCTGAATGCAAACAAAATTCATTCTCAAGACAGGAAAAAAAAAAAACAATGAAAATAGGATATAGGCAGTCTTCAAAAGGCACAGAGAGGAAAATAAACTTTAGAAAACCTTAGAAAAATTAGGTTTTCTTCTTCATCTTCTCAGTATGTGTTGTTTGAACATTGGTTGTCTTACTTGTCCCTCGCAAAACAAGGCATGTTACAGCTTTATTGTCTCCGTGCTGCATTTCCCCAATCGCTGACTTGCCATTTAGGCTCTGCTTTATTGGAAATATTCAAGAAGGGACTCTCTATGGAAGAGAGTTGCACAAGCCTCCGGATTCCTGACTGTTCACCTCTGCCAATGCTCACAGTGTTCTCCTAACACACCTGAGCTTCCTGTCTTTCAGAGAGAGAAAGACTCAGCTAAAGTCAAGCAAACAGGGCAGGGCAGATGGAAACCTTCCTTGAGATGCTTTTGGGAAGGCCTGCAAGCACCCTGCCTTCCCTTGGAACAGAGGTGGTCACCATGCATGGTGTTGCCTGACTTGCCCGAGGTGCCCCTCTATTCCAGAAGGACTTTTGCCCGCTTCATCACTTGCCTGTCCCTCCAGTTCCAGGGCCTCAAACCTGCTCAGTAAGGCACTAAACCTTTTAGTCAGCTGTAAGTTTTCAGAATAAGGCACTGACCGTGGCTCGAACTAGTTTTTTTAGTCAGGTTGACAATATATTTTGAGAAGAAGAAGGAGCAGAGAAGGTGTGGAAAATGCATATTATATGATTGGCTTTTCGCAAATATTAAAATTAATACTATATGTGTTCTGTTGGAAAGTTATGTTGTATTCATCCTTTTTTGTAGTGCTATCCTAAACTTTTAAAGTAGTGTGGTGAATATAGTTTTAGGCTACAGAAACTCTGTGATGTAAGATACTTTTTCTAAATAGCTCGTGGAGAGATAACAGTAACAAGACATCAAAACTCTGAGAAAAGAAATATTGCCTCCTTATTGGGAAGAACCAGACTTTGAGGGACCAAGACAATTGATTTACAAGATGAAGGAGGGGTTGACAAGAACAAGAAAACACCCATTGTTTGAAAAGAATTTTGGCATCATGTATGAGATATATGAATATGCAACAGGCTATTACTTTTAAGGGTTAATCCTTTGTTAGCAAAGTGGTGTCTTCTGAGGCAGAGCAGAGCACCCAGACATCTGCAATTCTTTGCTTTTTTAATTGCCCTTTATTGTCCTACCTCTAATTGTCCAAATTATTTTTTCTCTAAGTTTTATTCTTATTTTTATAACTAATTTATTACTATTAAACATTTAAAATTTTAAAGCAAGTGAAATTCTGCATCCTTTGTGTCCACTATCAGTGGGCATCCTTCTTCCCAAGCTTTGTCAACCTCCCTCTGGGTTTGAGATCAGTGAAACGTGCCCAGCCTGGAGTCTTGGAAGACAATTCTAGCAACAAGTACTTTGCTTTTCTAACCCCTGGCCATCACTTCGAGCTTGTAGGCTGGTATGTGTGTCACAGGTTAAACGTCTCTTCCTGTTGATCAGGCTTGGAAGTGTGTAAAGGCCAGGCATGACAGGACATGTTTTCTTCAGGAAATGGGACGTAGGGCCCAGTTTGCAACGGGTCCCGGCCCGCGCCTTCCAGAGCGCCAGAAGGTTGGCGGCGCCGTTGCAGGGCTCAGGGCGCCGCCTTGTGGGCGAGAGCCGCCATGACAGCGCGGGCGCCGCGCGGCGGGGCCGGAGGGCGGGAAGGGGCGGGCGGGTGTGAGGGGCGGGGCGGTTCGTGCCCAGAGCCGAGCCCACGCTGTTCCTGGGCGCATTCCCGGCTCGGTGTTGGGAGCGTGCAGACGCTGCTCGGGCTCTGGGAGAAGCGTGCGGCCGCTGCGGGGTCCCAGCCCTCAGAGCTGGCTGCCGGCCGAGGCTGACATGCCAGAGCTGCCGTGCGCCGTGGCAGTGCCAGAGTCCCTGGCAGAGCCGGGCTGGCACTGCCAGCTCCTGAGGGAAGCCCTGCCATGGCCGTGCTGGGGCCGCTCGGCAGAGCCAGGCTGGCAGTGCCGACAGCTGAGGGGAGCCCGGCCATGGCAGCACCGGGGCCACTCCTGCCCCGGGGCCGCCCGAAGGAGCGACCTCTGGGACCTGCCGGCAGACTGGCACTGCTTGGCCCTCTTCAGTAGATCGACGGAGTGGCAGCACAGATAGCAAAATATTAGAACATCTGATTTAAAACACTGGAGGGAAACCATTGAATTGAAAAGAAAATGAAGGTGTACCAAAATACTCAGGGCATGAATGGGAAAACTGAAAAGATACAGATTCTAATTATTTATATAATCTCAACTATATCATCAGAAACATGAGGTTGAAAATACCTTCTAAAACTTTTGACAATTGAATGTTTCAGCTGTGTAGTTTTGCTAGTAAAATAAAGTCTTAAAAAGCAGTCAGGTATTCCTTTGTCCAGTGCTATGAATTTAATAATGGGATTTGTTACATTTGTCCCTCAAATACCCCTCATAAAGAGAGTTGAGTGCTTAGATTCGATGGAAGCCATCCGTTAGTAAATGCAGTGTTGTGGTTTTTGTAGTTCTGTAGTAAGTAGTTAGTTAAAGAACTGATCGTTCTGCCAATGGACGCTGATCCCTGATGCGTTCGTGCTGGTTCAATGGAAAGGCAAATTTTTAGTAATAGGCTATTGGAAAACATGTCTTTTCTGCTGGTAGCAGGTACAAACACATTGCTTTTACTGGTAGAAACTGAAGCAACTTGAGATGCCTGCTCCTTCTTCTCCACCTATGTTTAAAGGAGATCCATGCAGGTTAAAACACGAACCAAACCTCGAGGCTCTGGGCCTGTCCTGCAGGCTCACCTGCCTCTCCCCACAATCAGCAGAGGAACAGCCAGAGGACACTGCAGTGTTCCTCAATGCAACAAGGGGAGGAGAAGGTGGGCAGGAGCAGGGCTCACATAGACAGAGTATCAGCACCTCAAAGTGACCACATCATTCAAGGGACAGGGACGGACTGATGACAGCTGCCCTTTGAGACAGCAAGCAGGAGGGCCCTGGTGCCAGGGAGCCAGGTGAGGGCAAAGCAGCCCTGTGACAGCCTGGCCCAGGGGCTCTTGTGGCAGCAGGCAGCGTGGGGATGAGAGCAGAGGCAGGGGGAGGCAGGAGCTGCTCGGCCGTGCCGGGGCTGGGAGCCTCCTTCCTGCCCAAGTGGGGCCCAGCTGGGCCAGGGGGCAGCTCCTGGGACAGCCGTGCCCACAATGGCCCCTGCTCTGCAAGGCCTCCAGCCCTGCCCATCAGCCAGGCAGGGACAGAGCAGCCTCGGGGCCGAAGCTGCTGCAGGCCCAGAGCCCCACATAGCTGGTCGTACCCCGTGCCCTTGGCTCTGTCCCCTGCAGCCTGCATGCTGTGTCGCCGTGCCGAGGCTGAGCCCTGTGCCTCCCCAGGCCCTGGCCACTGCTCCTGTGCTGCTCCTGCACAGCCCAGAGCACCCACGGGCCCTGCTCAGGCCTCACGCAGACCAGAACCAGCTGGGGCTGTGACAGCTCTGCTGCTCTGGGCCCAGCCCTCGGACAAAGCACCCGCCTGTCCCTGGGCTGGGGGCAGTGCCCAGGCTGGGCTTGGCCGATCCCGTCCGCTCCTGGAGGGCTGTGGGCACTGCTCTGGCCTGGCCTGGCCTGGCCCTGGGCTCCCTTGGCATTCCTGCTTGCCCTTGCCTCCACCAGGGATGGGCTGCAGCTCAATGGCCCCGGCCTGGCCGCACACTCAGGCCTGGAGCCTTCCCGTGGCTCCCCAGGGCACGAGAGCCTCAGCCCCAGCTCCCAAACACGGCCTAACAGGCTTTGCTGATATTGATCCCTGTCAGAGCTTTGAAAGCATTTTCAAAGTAACCTTGTCTGGCAACACTTTCAAGGAAGAAACGGGACTCGCTTCTAATCGGTAAAAACTTTATTGGTTTGCTTGCACTTCCTATAGGGTATCCTAATGCTTCCTTTGGCGTTCCAGAAAATAATGAAAATCTAACAAATTCTAAAGAGAAGTTCCTGAATCCACTATGAGGAGAAGTCTCTACATTCACTATCCTTACATACAGTTAAGAAGCTGCTCCTGTAACACACAAAGATGGAGTGGTTAACCTGACTGGACCACACAACATGATGTTTTATACACACTGCTACACTACAAAACTTCTCGTCCCTGTTCATTACAAATTTGAAGCTCTTCTGGAGGTCCTGACTTAATTTTGCATGCACATTGATACCTGCAATCCCTCCCCATGCTCAGCTTTCACCTAGACTTACCAGGGAACAGATGTTCCATACTCACCTCAAGCAATAATCTACGTCTGTCTTCCTAACCCTCCTTTTCTTCACTGACTTCTACTAATCTACAAAATAACTGCGGACCCTCTGCACAAAAGAAACATCCAATTAATAGCCTTAAACACTTGTGATTGTGCTGCTGCTTCTAACAATCATGTCCAACACAGCACTAAAATCAGAAATCAATTCTCACACCCTTCCTATTCTCCTGCCCCCACCACACCTTGGCTCCAGCAGAAATGTTCCCTACTGCAGCCTGGTGTGCTAAGAACAATCAAAGGCAGCAGCACTTTCCCTCAACATGCTGCAATCTGAATTGCACTGAAATTGCAGCTGTTGCATTAGAAGCTCAGCACCAGCACCCCCAGAACTGAGGCCTGAGCTCTCCATTTCAACACACCCTGTAAATCAGGCTGCCTGGAAGATTGTAGGCCGGGAACTGTGTGAACACAGCAGTGCATTTCAGCAGAGTTATGGAATCAATCTCGTGGAAGGCACATCCTTTATGCTTGTCTTAAGATTCTATTCTACAAAATCTAACCAGCAATTGTTTTGGTGGCCTGTGCAGGTTTTGGGGACTGTGCATGTTTCCTTTGGATGTTGTTTTCTTTGTTTCTAAATACAAAATTCACTGCATTCAGAAGAGAAAGCCCCAGATTCATTAGGACAAAGAACCACAGGGACATATGTGGCTGACAAGAACACTCAACATTCCTAACGGTAACACCAGAAAGAGAGGAAAAAGACAAAGATGATTTAAATACCTGAAAGGATCCAAACTGTCTATGTAAGCTATCAAGTGACTAAGTTTTTGGTAAACTCTAAAAGTCCAGATTCCTATTCGGTAATTGTCTGAAAGAAAAGAAAGCCAGAAATCTGCTTGACCTTCATTTTGCCAGGACTTTCTCACAGGATTCTGCCACAACTTGGATCACAAGTGAGGGTGGCAAATTTTGACTAGAAAACTTGGATAACTAGGCAGCATTTTTTCCTCCTCACTGAATTACAGGAAGGGTTTAAAAGGAAAAAAAATATAAAAAATGGTAAAGAAATTCTGTCATACCTATAAGGCGTTGATCGTCTTTGGAGAAGAAAAAAAAATCTCTAGCACTCCCTGTGCGTGGTAAAAAAAAGAAAGCTAGAAAAGGAAAAAAGGGATTTGAGCATCCTAGATTGTACTATCAAATACCATGAACACAATTTAAACCTCTAGTGCTTCGGAGAAATGGCATCCATTGGAAAGCTTTATTCCCTAGGAACCGAATAGAACTTTTTATTTTACAAAACCCTCTTTTAAAGAGAAAACTGACTGTGTCTTGGGCTTTTGGCCAAACTCAGTTTGGAGTTGGTCAAACCAAAATGACCCTGTTAGTTTCTTGTGCTCTACTCTTTCTTTCCATATTCACATTCACATCCAATGGGCTGCTGGGAGTTTTGACTCTGTGCAGCATGAACGGTTTTCCAAGACCACTTTCATTGCTCAGAGGTGTGCAATGTCAGTTTCCCATTCCCTGAGTGCTGCTATTAATATTCCCACAGCATCCAACTACTACAGCCATGTAGACAACAAAGACAAATGCAACTTGCATTTCTTGGTCCTGTTCCATTTCTGTCATCTCAGGCTCATCGTCACCCTCAGAACTGCTGTCCTGGAAACGTGGATCCTCTTGCCACGTGGCTTTTACCGGCTTTATTGTCCCAAGCGCGTGAGGCTCTGCAATGACAGCACCAATAGAGAAAAAAAGCCAAAACCAGATTATTCCTCTACCCGTCAGGAAAAATTCCTCCTTTCACGTGAAATACTTACAGTGGAGAAGAGAGATTTAGGAAGGACAGAATCTGACCCTGCCAGATTTTCTAAGCTACATTTCTGCTCCTGTATTTTCCACTTTGTTCCAGGGATCCCTTATGTATTCTTAAACATTTCTCATTGCATTCAGAAGACACTGAATACCTTCTCAGTTCAGCACAAGTCTGGGGGGCTCGTTGCTTTGTGCTGTTGCGTTGGGTTTTTTAATATTTTGGATAACTTCACGGGGTTTCTTTTCTCTCCTACATGACTGGGACTCGAATTAATGTTGTTTCATCCTCATTTCAGACGGCCCCAATTTACCTAAGGTTAGGACACCCCAATGATCATGTGTCATTCCATTTCCTTTTTCTAAAGGTCCAAGAGTAGAATTCAGTAACAAACAGAATGTTCATGGATCTTGGGGCCAGCTCTCGGACTTTGCTCCTGCCTCTACATTAGCGCACATTTCCTTAAAAGCCTTGTGAGGTCCTATGAAACTTGATATGACTGGTGTGTCACCTTTTTCCCTGTTTGAGGAATTCCGGGCATGAGAACAAGCTTTTTCACCACTCAGCCAAAACCCCAATGCCTTCTCAAAGCATGCCTTTCAGAATTCCTGAGATGCAAGCATGAGGCACCTCTCATTAATCTACCACAGCCCCGGCAAGCAGAAATGAAGATCAAAATGCTTCTGCCTAATTACTGACTTCTGTTGCTGAAAATCCCCTGCATCCTGACCTTCTTTACACCATATTGCCCTACAGTGCCTGCCAGAAGCTCTTCCTTAGCAATGGCACTGTTAGAAGGGTTCTGCTGTTACCTTCTTTGATGCCCAACTCCTCTGTGCCTCCAAAGAAGGAAAACTTGAAAGAACTCGTCTCCTGAGTTGCGTCGTCCTCAGGCAAAGGTCCCAAATGGTCGTCTGGGGCAGAGTCCTGTGCATCCTCTTTGTCCCAGGGTATTTCCTCAGTCTGTTCTGGTTTGTTCTTCGAAGGTCTTTCAAAGAACAAACCAGAATAGACGGAGGAAATACCGTCTATTCTGGTTTGTTCCTTGAAAGGCCTCTTTCAAATCCGCGGCAATGCTGTAGAAGTTGTCTTCAGACACTTGAGGCAGTGTCTCACTCTCTTTCTTCTTTTTTTGGCTTTACTGAAATGAGATTGTTCAAGGATAGCAACACAGCACACGTCCTTTTCAGACACAGCTTCCCTAAGAGCCACCTTGCTCTGAATGTCTCCCTAAGCATATCCAAGCCCATTAAGGAGTGCTTCATTATCAAGGGTAAGCACTGGGGAGACATCTGAGGTTGGAGTGTAAAGGCAGGACCAAGAGTCCTTTTTAATTAGCCACATCCTTAAGTGACTTTTCACTGGCTACACGGTTACACAGAAATCAAGGTATTTAGCACAGACTTCTTCCTGCCAGTAGAAACATCAAGAGCTAATCGGGTTTGCTCACAGAGCTGCACATCTCAGGGTCCCTGCACTGACCGTTCTCACCTTCACTTCCGGCAAGGAACACATGGCCTAGAAAGAAAAGATGATGGCGCTACGTGCTGCTGTTGGAGGTCCCAGTTGAGGTCCGACGTCGCTGGTGGGAGCGGCTGCTCCTGCGCGATGTCCCCGACCACGTCCCCCTACGCCTGGGCCTCTCAGCACTGGCTGCTGTCCTCCTGCTCCTGTCCTGGCGACTCCTGGACCGCAGAGTTTGAGTCGAGGCCCGGCGCTGCTGGCGGGAGCGGCTGCGTCTGGGGGGCGTCCCCGATGATGTGTCCCTTCGCCTGGGCCTCTCAGCCCTTGGCCTTGTCCTGCTGCTGCTGCCACGGCGACTCCTGGAGCGGACAGGTGGACTCTGGGCCCAGCCTTGCTGGCGGGAGCGCCTGCGTCTGGGGGATGGCCCTGGCCATGTCCCCCTACGCCTGGGCCTCTCAGAACTTGGCCCTGTCCCACTGCTCCTGTCACAGACACTCCTGGAGCGGACAGGTGGACTCTGGGCCCAGCCTTGCTGGCGGGAGCGCCTGCGTCTGGGGGATGGCCCTGACCATGTCTCCCTTCGCCTGGGCCTCTCAGTCCTTGGCCCTGTCCCACTGCTCCTGTCACAGACACTCCTGGAGCGGACAGGTGGACTCTGGGCCCAGCCCTGCTGGCGGGAGCGCCTGCGTCTGGGGGATGTCGGTGATGTTGTCTCCCTCCGCCTGGGCCTCTCAGCCCTTGGCCCTGTCCCACTGCTCCTGTCACGGCAACTCCTGGACCGGACAGGTGGACTCTGGGCACGACTTTGCCGGCGAGAGCAGCTTCGCCTGCGGCTGGGCCCAGCACGTCTGGAACGGACCCTGTCCTCAGGGTCCGGGGACGTGCTGCGTGTTGCCCTTGATCTGCTGATGCTGCTGGTGTCCAGTGAGGAAGATGGCAGCACCTGCTGCCATGCTGCGTGGTGGGGCCTGCTGTGGCTGCCCGTCTCTGGAGATGGAGACGGGGCAACCAGCACCAATGGCACAGGGCTGTGGGAGCTGGGGCTGATGGCCTCAGATTCTGACCAGCCACGAGCAGATTGTCGTCCTGACTGTCTGGCTGGCCTGGGGCCATTGAGCTCTGTCTCATCCCGGGCGGCTGTAAGGGCAAGCAGGAATGTCAAAGATCGCCCAGGCCCCGGCCAGGCCAGGCCAGAGCAGTGCCCCCAGCCCTCCAGCAGTGGATGCTGCACTCTGCCAAGCCCGGCCTGGGCACTGCCCCCAGCCCAGGGACACCGGGGACTTTGACTCATACATGTTCCGAGCCCAGCACAGCTGTCACACTCCCATCTCTGTGTGCTGTTCCTCAGGCCAGAGCAGCGCCTGTGTGTGCCCTCAGCAGCACAGGAGGAGCACAGGAGCAATTGCCAGGGCCTGCGGAGGCAAACAGGCTCATAGCACTGAGAACAAAGTGTACCAGCACATGGTTGTCTGGCCAAGCGCTACTGGTTCTTCCTGCTTTGAGCCCTCGCCGAGACACAGGTTCCCTGCAGAGCCCCAGGTGCAGCTTCCCAACTTACCCCTGTTCCTCTGCCTCCTCCCTGCCTCCAGGGTAAAGGCAATCCCTGGCGTTGCACTGGCCGTGCCTCACTCCTAGATCTGCGAAGGCATCGTTGTCCTCCCATGTTGGGTCTCTGATGGAGAAAGGAAGAGATGATGAATTTCTGCTGCTCTCCCTCACGGAGGTCCAGGGTACCCCAGCTCTTTCTCCAGAGCTTTTCCAAGTTGGGGGTGAAGCTGAAGCCCAGACTCATGGGCCAGGGCAGGACCAGGGCTCCTGGGGCAGGGCCTGGCACAGCACAGCACTTGCACCCTCCTGCCTGTTGGGCCAGGCAGAAGGACACCAACCTGAAGGGGACTCGGATCCCCATGATGAACATTTCAATAGGGAATTCCCTGCTGTCTCTGCACAGGGGGCACTGGAAATACAAAGCACCAGCGCACAAGGCCTGTCCCTGCAGGGCAAACACAGGCAGGGTGAGCGAGGCCCTGCTGCTGCTGCTGAGCACCTGCTGTGCCCCGGGGCTGAGGGGAGGGCTCCTACCTGGATGCAGTCCCTGTGGAACCAGGCCCTTTTGCACGTTGGGCACACCAGGGTTGTGAAGGTCTTTCTGTCCTCCACAGGCTCCAGGCAGATGAGGCAAACGGTGTCCGGCTCAGGAGTCGCCTCCACCATCTGCTCTGGACGGTGCTCAGGGCAGAAGGACCTGGAGGAAAATGGATGGGGAAAGTGAGAAATGCTGGATCATTCCCCAGGGGTGGCCATAAAGAGAGATGAGGTACCTGAACGGAGTAATGTACACATTGACACAGCCGCCCTCCTTGGCACAGGGCAGGTGGAACCATCTGTCACAGTCCTCCGTGCAGCACATGATGGTTGCCCCGCTCTGGCCGCAGACGCAGCAGCGCTGGAAAGAGCCAAGCAGCCGCGTCAGCAGCAGCAGCAGCAGCCTCGAGGCCTCCCCGGGCAGCCGCAGGGCTCCGGGCAGGGCGCAGGACGTGGCCACTGCTGGCTCCCAGCCCACAGAGCCGCCTGCTGGAGGAGGGAGGCTCCTGTGCCAGGGCCTCTGTGCCACAGCTGCTGGGAGCCAGACTTTGTCCCGGCTGCTGGGCCAGCCTTTCTTTCCTGCTGTCTGGGCTAAGCTCTGGCAAACCTCGCCAGGCACAAAGCTCCCTGCTCTTGTCAGGCTCTCACCTTCTGTGCTGCCCGCCGCACTGCAATTAGCAGATCTCGTGGGAGAAAGTCCATCACTCCAACGTGGCGTTTCTCTTGCCGAAATAGAAGACTGGCAAAGAGCTGCAGACAAGGGGAGGAGCTGATGAGGAGAGGGCGGCAGGAGCTGCCCATTGCAAAGGTGGAGGGAGCGCCCGGAGCCACTCACCAGGCAGAACACGTGGGCACAGAGCCCACCCTTCTGCAGTTTGTCACCGCACATGTCCGGGTCAGCCTCGGCACGGCGACACAGCATGCAGGCTGCAGGGGACAGAGCCAATGGCACGGGGCATGAGCAGCTCTGCGGGGCTCAGAGCCTGCAGCAGCATCAGCCCCGAGGCTGCTCTGTCCCTGCCTGGCTGATGGGCAGGGCTGGAGGCCTTGCAGAGCAGGGGCCATTGTGGGCACGGCTGTCCCAGGAGCTGCCCCCTGGCCCAGCTGGGCCCCACTTGGGCAGGAAGGAGGCTCCCAGCCCCGGCATGGCCGAGCAGCTCCTGCCTCCCCCTGCCTCTGCTCTCATCCCCACGCTGCCTGCTGCCACAAGAGCCCCTGGGCCAGGCTGTCACAGGGCTGCTTTGCCCTCACCTGGCTCCCTGGCACCAGTGCCCTCCTGCTTGCTCTCAGACATGGCGGCTGTCTCTCCTGCGTCGCAGTCCTCGAGGGACGTTGTCGCTGCGAGGTGCATATACTCTCTGTCTAAGGGAGAAAGAAGGGGGGGGAGTTTGTAGAACAGGCCCAGAACCACGAGGCTCTACTCCCTGCTCAGGCCTGCGTGAGCCCTGCTCCTGTCCGCTTTCTCCTCCCGTCGTCTCGCTGAGGAACACCGCAGTGTCCTGGCTGTTCCTCCGCTGATTCTGGGAAGGGAGAGGCAGGTGAGGCTGCAGCACAGGCCCAGAGCCCCGAGGTGTGGGGCCCCTCTGGTCCCTGGGCAGCCACGTCCCCACCCTACCTTCTCCTCCTGGTGTCAGGTCGCACTGACGCTCGACCTGATCCCAGCGTCCCCTTTTGTGGCCTTGGTGGCATGGCACAGGTCACAATGGCCACTCTGACGTCAGAGCCGTGTACCCAAAATCGGGGCAGCCATGGCCTCAGGTCCCTGGCAACCACTTGTGGCGGCCCCCTCGGGCACCGAGCTTCTGAGATGGGTCCGAGCGTTTGCTCAGGGTGGAAGCACGGCCGGGAATCCGGCAGCAAGTGCAGGGTCAAATGCCAGGCCCAGGGGCAGCCAGCCAGGGTGGCACTGTGGGCAGGGAGGTGCTGTTCAGGCACTGCCACGCCAGGGCTCTGGCCCCGGCCAAGGGCAATCTCTGCTCCTGCCCCTGGCAGGCGGCGGCCCAGAGAGCCCGTGCGGAGTCAGCTGCACTGCAGGGATTCAAACCCTGCTCTAGGTGAACTAATGTTCTCCTCAACACCTGTCTGCAGAAAACTAAGATGAACCTGATTTGATGCTGCTGCTGATCACCATTGGGTACTGGAGATAAACCTGGACACCACCACAGCTGCCTCCAGACCTCAGTTATCTGTCATCCTATGAACTAACAACTTTCACATTTCATATAAATGGAAAAATTAGTATTAAGCTTCTGAAGAAGGTCATCTTTGATACTGACTCAGTGGAAAGACACAAAATGCACTGAGAATTTTCTGTGTACATTTGACAGGAGAGCTTGCAACTGTCCTCCACTCAAGTCAAATACAGGAGGATGCTTTTCCTACATTATATAAACTTTGCCAGTTTGGTCCGTGCTTTCCTACTAGAAAATACATTGGAAAAATTCAGCAAGAGAAGCACAAACAATTCTTGTCAGTTTTTCTCTTTCGTGTCTTTGCAAACATGCTCCTGGAAATCCAGATCCATGACTTCTAGAACAATCAGTGGCATCTCTGGGAAGCAGGGCAGGGCCTGACAGGCAGGCACACCCTGCAGCTGCCTGATGCTGGGGCAGCAGGAGTTTGTCCATTTTCCTGTCTCCATGGCAGAGCCACCTTGGCTGGGAAACGATCCCTTCACTGCTCTAGGAGGGAGGCACAGCCAGTGCAATGCCAGGGAGTGCCTTTACCCTGGAGGCAGGGAGGAGGCAGAGGGGGAAGTTGGGAAGCTGCACCCGGGGCTCTGCAGGGCTCCCGGCCAGGGCTCGAAGCACAAGGAGCCAGAAGAGCTTGGCCGGACAATCCTGAGCTCTGGACACCTTGTCCTCAGCACCGGGAACCCGTTTGCTTCTCCAGGCCCTGGGCACTGCTCCTGTGCTGCTCATGCAAGTTACACACAGACACAGAGCTACCTGCTCTGTCGCAACCCTCTTCAGCACTGGACAGCACAACACAGTAACATGTTCTCTTCAGTACATGGTCTAATTATTAATAGTCCTGCAAAGACTCTCATTCAAAGCATACACACACAAAAACCCAAGCCCTGGTACAGACCTTGCATCAAGCCCTGGTACAGACCTTGCATCAACACAAAATGCCAGTTGCTGTTCAGAAACACAGGGCAGCATTTTGGCCAATGCTTTTTCCTGCAAGATCTTTCAAAGGATTGCAAAAGTGACTTTGTTTGGCAACTTCTTCAAGGAACAAACAGGAGAGGCTGCTGAGTTTTTAAAGATTTATTGATTTGCTTTCACTTCCCTTTCTTTGGCATCCTTACACTTATCCCTGCATTCCAGAAAACTGTGAAAATCCAAAAAACTACCAGGGGAAGTTTCTGAATTCTTTCATATTTCTCTCAAAGACTTTCTTGACGTACATACAAGGGACTGGTCGGATAACATACAGAGAAGCAGTGGTTTCCCTCACTGGATATTACAAGACAATGTTATAGACTCCACGTTACTAAAACACTTGTGTTGCCTGGTCATTACAAAGCCTGAAGCTCTTCTAGAGGCTTTTCCCAGTGCAACTTCATTAGGTTCCTCTCTGCTCAACTCTCGAGCCTGTCCAGGTCTCACTGAAGGGCAGCAGAGCCTTGTGGTGCCTCAGGCCCTGCTCCCAGTTCTGTCCCATCAGCAAATGCTGAGGGAGCGCTCCGTCCCTTCTGCCAGGACCCTGGGGAATAAGGCAAACAAGGCTGGACCCAGCACGGCCCCCTGAGATCACAGCTACCTGAGTTTGGAGCTCCCCTGTCCACTTCTCTGCCCCACTGTCCCTGAGCTGCCTCAGGGGCCTGTTATGGGAGGCAGGGACAAAGCCTTGCTGAAGTCCCAGCTGACAACAACCACTGCTCTCCCCTCACAAGCCCAACCAGGCACTGCAGCACAGGTGGCTATGGGATTGGTCAAGCATGGTTTCCATTCCTGTTATTCCACAGGCTTAGAGATGGCATCCAAGAGGAGCTGTTCTGTCTCCTTTCTGGGGATGGAGCTGAGGCTGATGGGCCTGCAGTTTCCTGGCTCCTTCTTGGTGCCCTTTTGCAAGACTGCAGTGATGTTGGCTTTCCTCCACTGCTCATGGCTCTCTCCGGGGCTGTCTCCTTCCCTGACCTGCTGGCAGAGCGCCCTGTGCCAGAGGCAGGAGCAGAGATTTCCCTTGGCCCCAAAAGGGAAGGCTGGGCTCAGGCCGAGTGTCAGTGCGACCTGACAACGGGAGGAGAAGGCGGGAAGGAGCAGGGCTGACACAGGGCTGAGCAGGGAGTAGAGCCCTCGTGTCTCTGGGCCTACTCTGCAAGCTCCCTGGCCTGTACTTTCTCCACAGAGAGAGAGCAACAGGACCTGGAAGTGAGCAGGAAACCCGGCCATGGAGCGGGGCTGGGGCTGTCAGCCCTCAGGGACACCGGCCATGGAGCGGGACTGGGGCCGTGACACCTCAGGGACACCGGCCATGGAGCGGGGCTGGGGCCGTGACACCTCAGGGAAACCAGCCATGGAGCGGGGCTGGGGCCGTGACACCTCAGGGACACCGGCCATGGAGCGGGGCTGGGACTGTGACACCTCAGGGAAACTGACCATGGAGCGGGGCTGGGGCCGTGACACCTCAGGGAACTCACCATGGCAGCCACCTCCCGAGATTTTGAAGTACTTGTTTCTTGGTTTAATGCCCTTCCAAGATCAATCTAGCATCTTTGCATATGAGCAGGACATACAAAGGTATTTAAAATTGAGTCTGATCCAATCATCAAAGACAATGGATGTTACCTCTAAACTTACCTTTTCATGATTGTCAAACAATATGGAACTTTTCTTATGTCTGACTTAAAATATCCAGAATGCAAAATTCATTCTCAAGACAGGAAAAAAGAAAACAATGAAAATAGGATATAGGCAGTCTTCAAAAGGCCCAGAGAAGAAAATAAACATTAGAAAACCTTAGAAAAATTAGGTTTTCTTCTTCATCTTCTCAGTATGTGTTGTTTGAACATTGGTTGTCTTACTTGTCCCTCGCAAAACAAGGCATGTTACAGCTTTATTGTCTCAGTGCTGCATTTCCCCAATCGCTGACTTGCCATTTAGGCTCTGCTTTATTGGAAATATACAACAAGGGACTCTCTATGGAAGAGAGTTGCACAAGCCTCCGGATTCCTGACTGTTCACCTCTGCCAATGCTCACAGTGTTCTCCTAACACACCTGAGCTTCCTGTCTTTCAGAGAGAGAAAGATTCAGCTAAAGTCAAGCAAACAGGGCAGGGCAGATGGAAACCTTCCCTTGAGATGCTTTTGGGAAGGCCTGCAAGCACCCTGCCTTCCCTTGGAACAGAGGTGGTCACCATGCATGGTGTTGCCTGACTTGCCCGAGGTGCCCCTCTATTCCAGAAGGACTTTTGCCCGCTTCATCACTTGCCTGTCCCTCCAGTTCCAGGGCCTCAAACCTGCTCTGTAAGGCACTAAACCTTTTAGTCAGCTGTAAGTTTTCAGAGTAAGGCACTGACCGTGGCTCGAACTAGTTTTTTTAGTCAGGTTGACAATATATTTTGAGAAGAAGAAGGAGCAGAGAAGGTGTGGAAAATGCATATTATATGATTGGCTTTTCGCAAATATTAAAATTAATACTATATGTGTTCTGTTGGAAAGTTATGTTGTATTCATCCTTTTTTGTAGTGCTATCCTAAACTTTTAAAGTAGTGTGGTGAATATAGTTTTAGGCTACAGAAACTCTGTGATGTAAGATACTTTTTCTAAATAGCTCGTGGAGAGATAACAGTAACAAGACACCAAAACTCTGAGAAAAGAAATATTGCCTCCTTATTGGGAAGAACCAGACTTTGAGGGACCAAGACAATTGATTTACAAGATGAAGGAGGGGTTGACAAGAACAAGAAAACACCCATTGTTTGAAAAGAATTTTGGCATCATGTATGAGATATATGAATATGCAACAGGCTATTACTTTTAAGGGTTAATCCTTTGTTAGCAAAGTGGTGTCTTCTGAGGCAGAGCAGAGCACCCAGACATCTGCAAGTCTTTGCTTTTTTAATTGCCCTTTATTGTCCTACCTCTAATTGTCCAAATTATTTTTTCTCTAATTTTTATTCTTATTTTTATAACTAATTTATTACTATTAAACTTTTAAAAATTTAAAGCAAGTGAAATTCTGCATCCTTTGTGTCCACTATCAGTGGGCATCCTTCTTCCCAAGCTTTGTCAACCTCCCTCTGGGTTTGAGATCAGTGAAACGTGCCCAGCCTGGAGTCTTGGAAGACAATTCTAGCAACAAGTACTTTGCTTTTCTAACCCCTGGCCATCACTTCGAGCTTGTAGGCTGCTATGTGTGTCACATAGGTGGTTAAACATCTCTTCCTGTTGATCAGGCTTGGAAGTGTGTAAAGGCCAGGCATGACAGGACATGTTTTCTTCAGGAAATGGGACGTAGGGCCCAGTTTGCAACGGGTCCCGGCCCGCGCCTTCCAGAGCGCCAGAAGGTTGGCGGCGCCGTTGCAGGGCTCAGGGCGCCGCCTTGTGGGCGAGAGCCGCCATGACAGCGCGGGCGCCGCGCGGCGGGGCCGGAGGGCGGGAAGGGGCGGGCGGGTGTGAGGGGCGGGGCGGTTCGTGCCCAGAGCCGAGCCCACGCTGTTCCTGGGCGCATTCCCGGCTCGGTGTTGGGAGCGTGCAGGCGCTGCTCGGGCTCTGGGAGAAGCGTGCGGCCGCTGCGGGGTCCCAGCCCTCAGAGCTGGCTGCCGGCCGAGGCTGCCGTGCCAGAGCTGCCGTGCGCCGTGGCAGTGCCAGAGTCCCTGGCAGAGCCGGGCTGGCACTGCCAGCTCCTGAGGGAAGCCCTGCCATGGCCGCGCCGGGGCCGCTCGGCAGAGCCGGGCTGGCAGTGCCGACAGCTGAGGGGAGCCCGGCCATGGCAGCACCCAGCTGGCAGTGCCGACAGCTGAGGGGAGCCCGGCCATGGCAGCGCCGGGGCCGCTCCTGCCCCGGGGCCGCCCGAAGGAGCGACCTCTGGGACCTGCCGGCAGACTGGCATTGCTTGGCCCTCTTCAGTAGATGGACGGAGTGGCAGCACAGATAGCAAAATATTAAAACATCTGATTTAAAACACTGGAGGGAAACCATTGAATTGAAAAGAAAATGAAGGTGTACCAAAATACTCAGGGCATGAATGGGAAAACTGAAAAGATACAGATTCTAATTATGTATATAATCTCCACTATATCATCAGAAACATGAGGGTGAAAATACCTTCTAAAAGTTTTGACAATTGAATGTTTCAGCTGTGTAGTTTTGCTAGTACATTAAAGTCTTAAAAAGCAGTCAGGTATTCCTTTGTCCAGTGCTATGAATTTAATAATGGGATTTGTTACATTTGTCCTTCAAGTACCCCTCATAAAGAGAGTTGAGTGCTTAGATTCGATGGAAGCCATCCGTTAGTAAATGCAGTGTTGTGGTTTTTAGTAGTTCTTTAGTAAGTAGTTAGTTAAAGAAGTGATCGTTCTGCCAATGGACGCTGATCCCTGATGCGTTCGTGCTGGTTCAATGGACAGGCAAATTCTTAGTAATAGGCTATTGGAAAACATGTCTTTTCTGCTGGTAGCAGGTACAAACACATTGCTTTTACTGGTAGAAACTGAAGCAACTTGAGATGCCTGCTCCTTCTTCTCCACCTATGTTTAAAGGAGATCCATGCAGGTTAAAACACGAACCAAACCTCGAGGCTCTGGGCCTGTCCTGCAGGCTCACCTGCCTCACCCCACAATCAGCAGAGGAACAGCCAGAGGACACTGCAGTGTTCCTCAATGCAACAAGGGGAGGAGAAGGTGGGCAGGAGCAGGGCTCACATAGACAGAGAGTATCAGCACCTCAAAGTGACCACATCATTCAAGGGACAGGGACTGACTGATGACAGCTGCCCTTTGAGACAGCAAGCAGGAGGGCGCTGGTGCCAGGGAGCCAGGTGAGGGCAAAGCAGCCCTGTGACAGCCTGGCCCAGGGGCTCTTGTGGCAGCAGGCAGCGTGGGGATGAGAGCAGAGGCAGGGGGAGGCAGGAGCTGCTCGGCCGTGCCGGGGCTGGGAGCCTCCTTCCTGCCCAAGTGGGGCCCAGCTGGGCCAGGGGGCAGCTCCTGGGACAGCCGTGCCCGCAATGGCCCCTGCTCTACAAGGCCTCCAGCCCTGCCCATCAGCCAGGCAGGGACAGAGCAGCCTCGGGGCCGAAGCTGCTGCAGGCCCAGAGCCCCACAGAGCTGGTCGTACCCCGTGCCATTGGCTCTGTCCCCTGCAGCCTGCATGCTGTGTCGCCGTGCCGAGGCTGAGCCCTGTGCCTCCCCAGGCCCTGGCCACTGCTCCTGTGCTGCTCCTGCACAGCCCAGAGCACCCACGGGCCCTGCTCAGGCCTCACGCAGACCAGAACCAGCTGGGGCTGTGACAGCTCTGCTGCTCTGGGCCCAGCCCTCGGACAAAGCACCCGCCTGTCCCTGGGCTGGGGGCAGTGCCCAGGCTGGGCTTGGCAGAGCCCGTCCGCTCCCGGAGGGCTGTGAGCACTGCTCTGGCCTGGCCTGGCCTGGCCCTGGGCTCCCTTGGCATTCCTGCTTGCCCTTGCCTCCACCAGGGATGGGCTGCAGCTCAATGGCCCCGGCCTGGCCGCACACTCAGGCCTGGAGCCTTCCCGTGGCTCCCCAGGGCACGAGAGCCTCAGCCCCAGCTCCCAAACACGGCCTAACAGGCTTTGCTGATATTGATCCCTGTCAGAGCTTTGAAAGCATTTTCAAAGTAACCTTGTCTGGCAACACTTTCAAGGAAGAAACGGGACTCGCTTCTAATCGGTAAAAACTTTATTGGTTTGCTTGCACTTCCTATAGGGTATCCTAATGCTTCCTTTGGCGTTCCAGAAAATAATGAAAATCTAACAAATTCTAAAGAGAAGTTCCTGAATCCACTATGAGGAGAAGTCTCTACATTCACTATCCATACATACAGTTAAGAAGCTGCTCCTGTAACACACAAAGATGGAGTGGTTAACCTGACTGGACCACACAACATGATGTTTTATACACACCGCTACACTACAAAACTTCTCGTCCCTGTTCATTACAAATTTGAAGCTCTTCTCGAGGTCCTGACTTAATTTGGCATGCACATTCATACCTGCAATCCCTCCCCATGCTCAGCTTTCACCTAGACTTACCAGGGAACAGATGTTCCATACTCACCTCAAGCAATAATCTACGTCTGTCTTCCTAACCCTCTTTTTCCTCACTGACTTCTACTAATCTACAAAATAACTGCGGACCCTCTGCACAAAAGAAACATCCAATTAATAGCCTAAACACGTGTGATTGTGCTGCTGCTTCTAACAATCATGTCCAACACAGCACTAAAATCAGAAATCAATTCTCACACCCTTCCTATTCTCCTGCCCCCACCACACCTTGGCTCCAGCAGAAATGTTCCCTACTGCAGCCTGGTGTGCTAAGAACAATCAAAGGCAGCAGCACTTTCCCTCAACATGCTGCAATCTGAATTGCACTGAAATTGCAGCTGTTGCATTAGAAGCTCAGCACCAGCACCCCCAGAACTGAGGCCTGAGCTCTCCATTTCAACACACCCTGTAAATCAGGCTGCCTGGAAGATTGTAGGCCGGGAACTGTGTGAACACAGCAGTGCATTTCAGCAGAGTTATGGAATCAATCTCATGGAAGGCACATCCTTTATGCTTGTCTTAAGATTCTATTCTACAAAATCTAACCAGCAATTGTTTTGGTGGCCTGTGCAGGTTTTGGGGACTGTGCATGTTTCCTTTGGATGTTGTTTTCTTTGTTTCTAAATACAAAATTCACTGCATTCAGAAGAGAAAGCCCCAGATTCATTAGGACAAAGAACCACAGGGACATATGTGGCTGACAAGAACACTCAACATTCCTAACGGTAACACCAGAAAGAGAGGAAAAAGACAAAGATGATTTAAATACCTGAAAGGATCCAAACTGTCTATGTAAGCTATCAAGTGACTAAGTTTTTGGTAAACTCTAAAAGTCCAGATTCCTATTCGGTAATTGTCTGAAAGAAAAGAAAGCCAGAAATCTGCTTGACCTTCATTTTGCCAGGACTTTCTCACAGGATTCTGCCACAACTTGGATCACAAGTGAGGGTGGCAAATTTTGACTAGAAAACTTGGATAACTAGGCAGCATTTTTTCCTCCTCACTGAATTACAGGAAGGGTTTAAAAGGAAAAAAAAAATATAAAAAATGGTAAAGAAATTCTGTCATACCTCTAAGGCCTTCATCGTCTTTGGAGAAGAAAAAAAAATCTCTAGCACTTCCTGTGCGTGGTAAAAAAAAGAAAGCTAGAAAAGGAAAAAAGGGATTTGAGCATCCTAGATTGTACTATCAAATTCCATGAACACAAGTTAAACCTCTAGTGCTTCAGAGAAATGGCATCCATTGGAAAGCTTTATTCCCTAGGAACCGAATAGAGCTTTTTATTTTACAAAACCCTCTTTTAAAGAGAAAACTGACTGTGTCTTGGGCTTTTGGCCAAACTCAGTTTGGAGTTGGTCAAACCAAAATGACCCTGTTAGTTTCTTGTGCTCTACTCTTTCTTTCCATATTCACATTCACATCCAATGGGCTGCTGGGAGTTTTGACTCTGTGCAGCATGAACGGTTTTCCAAGACCACTTTCATTGCTCAGAGGTGTGCAATGTCAGTTTCCCATTCCCTGAGTGCTGCTATTAATATTCCCACAGCATCCAACTACTACAGCCATGTAGACAACAAAGACAAATGCAACTTGCATTTCTTGGTCCTGTTCCATTTCTGTCATCTCAGGCTCATCGTCACCCTCAGAACTGCTGTCCTGGAAACGTGGATCCTCTTGCCACGTGGCTTTTACCGGCTTTATTGTCCCAAGCGCGTGAGGCTCTGCAATGATAGCACCAATAGAGAAAAAAAGCCAAAACCAGATTATTCCTCTACCCGTCAGGAAAAATTCCTCCTTTCACGTGAAATACTTACAGTGGAGAAGAGAGATTTAGGAAGGACAGAATCTGATCCTGCCAGATTTTCTAAGCTACATTTCTGCTCCTGTATTTTCCACTTTGTTCCAGGGATCCCTTATGTATTCTTAAACATTTCTCATTGCATTCAGAAGACACTGAATACCTTCTCAGTTCAGCACAAGTCTGGGGGGCTCGTTGCTTTGTGCTGTTGCGTTGGGTTTTTTAATATTTTGGATAACTTCACGGGATTTCTTTTCTCTCCTACATGACTGGGACTCGAGTTAATGTTGTTTCATCCTCATTTCAGACGGCCCCAATTTACCTAAGGTTAGGACACCCCAATGATCATGTGTCATTCCATTTCCTTTTTCTAAAGGTCCAAGAGTAGAATTCAGTAACAAACAGAATGTTCATGGATCTTGGGGCCAGCTCTCGGACTTTGCTCCTCCCTCTACATTAGCGCACATTTCCTTAAAAGCCTTGTGAGGTCCTATGAAACTTGATATGACTGGTGTGTCACCTTTTTCCCTGTTTGAGGAATTCAGGGCATGAGAACAAGCTTTTTCACCACTCAGCCAAAACCCCAATGCCTTCTCAAAGCATGCCTTTCAGAATTCCTGAGATGCAAGCATGAGGCACCTCTCATTAATCTACCACAGCCCCGGCAAGCAGAAATGAAGATCAAAATGCTTCTGCCTAATTACTGACTTCTGTTGCTGAAAATCCCCTGCATCCTGACCTTCTTTACACCATATTGCCATACAGTGCCTGCCAGAAGCTCTTCCTTAGCAATGGCACTGTTAGAAGGGTTCTGCTGTTACCTTCTTTGATGCCCAACTCCTCTGTGCCTCCAAAGAAGGAAAACTTGAAAGAACTCGTCTCCTGAGTTGCGTCGTCCTCAGGCAAAGGTCCCAAATGGTCGTCTGGGGCAGAGTCCTGTGCATCCTCTTTGTCCCAGGGTATTTCCTCAGTCTGTTCTGGTTTGTTCTTCTAAGGTCTTTCAAAGAACAAACCAGAATAGACGGAGGAAATACTGTCTATTCTGGTTTGTTCCTTGAAAGGCCTCTTTCAAATCCGCAGCAATGCTGTAGAAGTTGTCTTCAGACACTTGAGGCAGTGTCTCACTCTCTTTCTTCTTTTTTTGGCTTTACTGAAATGAGATTGTTCAAGGATAGCAACACAGCACACGTCCTTTTCAGACACAGCTTCCCTAAGAGTCACCTTGCTCTGAATGTCTCCCTAAGCATATCCAAGCCCATTAAGGAGTGCTTCATTATCAAGGGTAAGCACTGGGGAGACATCTGAGGTTGGAGTGTAAAGGCAGGACCAAGAGTCCTTTTTAATTAGCCACATCCTTAAGTGACTTTTCACTGAATACACAGTTACACAGAAATCAAGGTATTTAGCACAGACTTCTTCCTGCCAGTAGAAACATCAAGAGCTAATCGGGTTTGCTCACAGAGCTGCACATCTCAGGGTCCCTGCACTGACCGTTCTCACCTTCACTTCCGGCAAGGAACACGCGGCCTAGAAAGAAAAGATGACGGCGCTACGTGCTGCTGTTGGAGGTCCCAGTTGAGGTCCGACGTCGCTGGTGGGAGCGGCTGCTCCTGCGCGATGTCCCCGACCACGTCCCCCTGCGCCTGGGCCTCTCAGCACTGGCTGCTGTCCTCCTGCTCCTGTCCTGGCGACTCCTGGACCGCAGAGTTTGAGTCGAGGCCCGGCGCTGCTGGCGGGAGCGGCTGCGTCTGGGGGGCGTCCCCGATGATGTGTCCCTTCGCCTGGGCCTCTCAGCCCTTGGCCTTGTCCTGCTGCTGCTGCCACGGCGACTCCTGGAGCGGACAGGTGGACTCTGGTCCCAGCCTTGCTGGTGGGAGCGCCTGCGTCTGGGGGATGGCCCTGACCATGTCCCCCTACGCCTGGGCCTCTCAGACCTTGGCCCTGTCCCACTGCTCCTGTCACAGACACTCCTGGAGCGGACAGGTGGACTCTGGGCCCAGCCTTGCTGGCGGGAGCGCCTGCGTCTGGGGGATGGCCCTGACCATGTCTCCCTTCGCCTGGGCCTCTCAGTCCTTGGCCCTGTCCCACTGCTCCTGTCACAGACACTCCTGGAGCGGACAGGTGGACTCTGGGCCCAGCCCTGCTGGCGGGAGCGCCTGCGTCTGGGGGATGTCGGTGATGTTGTCTCCCTCCGCCTGGGCCTCTCAGCCCTTGGCCCTGTCCCACTGCTCCTGTCACGGCAACTCCTGGACCGGACAGGTGGACTCTGGGCACGACTTTGCCGGCGAGAGCAGCTTCGCCTGCGGCTGGGCCCAGCACGTCTGGAACGGACCCTGTCCTCAGGGTCCGGGGACGTGCTGCGTGTTGCCCTTGATCTGCTGATGCTGCTGGTGTCCAGTGAGGAAGATGGCAGCGCCTGCTGCCATGCTGCGTGGTGGGGCCTGCTGTGGCTGCCCGTCTCTGGAGATGGAGACGGGGCAACCAGCACCAATGGCACAGGGCTGTGGGAGCTGGGGCTGATGGCCTCAGATTCTGACCAGCCACGAGCAGATTGTCGTCCTGACTGTCTGGCCGGCCTGGGGCCATTGAGCTCTGTCTCATCCCGGGCGGCTGTAAGGGCAAGCAGGAATGTCAAAGATCGCCCAGGCCCCAGCCAGGCCAGGCCAGAGCAGTGCCCCCAGCCCTCCAGCAGTGGATGCTGCACTCTGCCAAGCCCGGCCTGGGCACTGCCCCCAGCCCAGGGACACCGGGGACTTTGACTCATACATGTTCCGAGCCCAGCACAGCTGTCACACTCCCATCTCTGTGTGCTGTTCCTCAGGCCAGAGCAGCGCCTGTGTGTGCCCTCAGCAGCACAGGAGGAGCACAGGAGCAATTGCCAGGGCCTGCGGAGGCAAACAGGCTCATAGCACTGAGAACAAAGTGTACCAGCACGTGGTTGTCTGGCCAAGCGCTACTGGTTCTTCCCGCTTTGAGCCCTCGCCGAGACACAGGTTCCCTGCAGAGCCCCAGGTGCAGCTTCCCAACTTACCCCTGTTCCTCTGCCTCCTCCCTGCCTCCAGGGTAAAGGCAATCCCTGGCGTTGCACTGGCCGTGCCTCACTCCTAGATCTGCGAAGGCATCCTCGTCCTCCCATGTTGGGTCTCTGATGGAGAAAGGAAGAGATAATGAATTTTTGCTGCTCTCCCTCACGGAGGTCCAGGGTACCCCAGCTCTTTCTCCAGAGCTTTTCCAAGTTGGGGGTGAAGCTGAAGCCCAGACTCATGGGCCAGGGCAGGACCAGGGCTCCTGGGGCAGGGCCTGGCACAGCACAGCACTTGCACCCTCCTGCCTGTTGGGCCAGGCAGAAGGACACCAACCTGAAGGGGACTCGGATCCCCATGATGAACATTTCAATAGGGAATTCCCTGCTGTCTCTGCACAGGGGGCACTGGAAATACAAAGCACCAGCGCACAAGGCCTGTCCCTGCAGGGCAAACACAGGCAGGGTGAGCGAGGCCCTGCTGCTGCTGCTGAGCACCTGCTGTGCCCCGGGGCTGAGGGGAGGGCTCCTACCTGGATGCAGTCCCTGTGGAACCAGGCCCTTTTGCACGTTGGGCACACCAGGGTTGTGAAGGTCTTTCTGTCCTCCACAGGCTCCAGGCAGATGAGGCAAACGGTGTCCGGCTCAGGAGTCGCCTCCACCATCTGCTCTGGACGGTGCTCAGGGCAGAAGGACCTGGAGGAAAATGGATGGGGAAAGTGAGAAATGCTGGATCATTCCCCAGGGGTGGCCATAAAGAGAGATGAGGTACCTGAACGGAGTAAGGTATACATTGACACAGCCGCCCTCCTTGGCACAGGGCAGGTGGAACCATCTGTCACAGTCCGGCACACAGCACATGATGGTTGCCCCGCTCTGGCCGCAGACGCAGCAGCGCTGGAAAGAGCCAAGCAGCCGCATCAGCAGCAGCAGCAGCAGCCTCGAGGCCTCCCCGGGCAGCCGCAGGGCTCCGGGCAGGGCACAGGACGTGGCCGCTGCCGGCTCCCAGCCCACAGAGCCGCCTGCTGGAGGAGGGAGGCTCCTGTGCCAGGGCCTCTGTGCCACAGCTGCTGGGAGCCAGACTTTGTCCCGGCTGCTGGGCCAGCCTTTCTTTCCTGCTGTCTGGGCTAAGCTCTGGCAAACCTCGCCAGGCACAAAGCTCCCTGCTCTTGTCAGGCTCTCACCTTCTGTGCTGCCCGCCGCACTGCAATTAGCAGATCTCGTGGGAGAAAGTCCATCACTCCAACGTGGCGTTTCTCTTGCCGAAATAGAAGACTGGCAAAGAGCTGCAGACAAGGGGAGGAGCTGATGAGGAGAGGGCGGCAGGAGCTGCCCATTGCAAAGGTGGAGGGAGCGCCCGGAGCCACTCACCAGGCAAAACACGTGAGCACAGAGCCCACCCTTCTGCAGTTTGTCACCGCACATGTCCGGGTCAGCCTCAGCACGGCGACACAGCATGCAGGCTGCAGGGGACAGAGCCAATGGCACGGGGCATGAGCAGCTCTGCGGGGCTCAGAGCCTGCAGCAGCATCAGCCCCGAGGCTGCTCTGTCCCTGCCTGGCTGATGGGCAGGGCTGGAGGCCTTGCAGAGCAGGGGCCATTGTGGGCACGGCTGTCCCAGGAGCTGCCCCCTGGCCCAGCTGGGCCCCACTTGGGCAGGAAGGAGGCTCCCAGCCCCGGCATGGCTGAGCAGCTCCTGCCTCCCCCTGCCTCTGCTCTCATCCCCACGCTGCCTGCTGCCACAAGAGCCCCTGGGCCAGGCTGTCACAGGGCTGCTTTGCCCTCACCTGGCTCCCTGGCACCAGTGCCCTCCTGCTTGCTCTCAGACATGGCGGCTGTCTCTCCCGCGTCGCAGTCCTCGAGGGACGTTGTCGCTGTGAGGTGCAGATACTCTCTGTCTAGGGGAGAAAGAAGGGGGGGGAGTTTGTAGAACAGGCCCAGAACCACGAGGCTCTACTCCCTGCTCAGGCCTGCGTGAGCCCTGCTCCTGTCCACTTTCTCCTCCCGTCGTCTCGCTGAGGAACACCGCAGTGTCCTGGCTGTTCCTCCGCTGATTCTGGGAAGGGAGAGGCAGGTGAGGCTGCAGCACAGGCCCAGAGGCCTGAGGTGTGGGGCCCCTCTGGTCCCTGGGCAGCCACGTCCCCACCCTACCTTCTCCTCCTGGTGTCAGGTCGCACTGACGCTCGACCTGATCCCAGCGTCCCCTTTTGTGGCCTTGGTGGCATGGCACAGGTCACAATGGCCACTCTGACGTCAGAGCCGTGTACCCAAAATCGGGGCAGCTGTGGCCTCAGGTCCCTGGCAACCACTTGTGGCGGCCCCCTCGGGCACCGAGCTTCTGAGATGGGTCCGAGCGTTTGCTCAGGGTGGAAGCACGGCCGGGAATCCGGCAGCAAGTGCAGGGTCAAATGCCAGGCCCAGGGGCAGCCAGCCAGGGTAGCACTGTGGGCAGGGAGGTGCTGTTCAGGCACTGCCACGACAGGGCTCTGGCCCCGGCCAAGGGCAATCTCTGCTCCTGCCCCTGGCAGGCGGTGGCCCAGAGAGCCCGTGCGGAGTCAGCTGCACTGCAGGGATTCAAACCCTGCTCTAGGTGAACTGATGTTCTCCTCAACACCTGTCTGCAGAAAACTAAGATGAACCTGATTTGATGCTGCTGCTGATCACCATTGGGTACTGGAGATAAACCTGGACACCACCACAGCTGCCTCCAGACCTCAGTTATCTGGCATCCTATGAACTAACAACTTTCACATTTCATATAAATGGAAAAATTAGTATTAAGCTTCTGAAGAAGGTCATCTTTGATACTGACTCAGTGGAAAGACACAAAATGCACTGAGAATTTTCTGTGTACATTTGACAGGAGAGCTTGCAACTGTCCTCCACTCAAGTCAAATACAGGAGGATGCTTTTTCTACATTATATAAACTTTGCCAGTTTGGTCCGTGCTTTCCTACTAGAAAATACATTGGAAAAATTCAGCAAGAGAAGCACAAACAATTCTTGTCAGTTTTTCTCTTTCGTGTCTTTGCAAACATGCTCCTGGAAATCCAGATCCATGACTTCTAGAACAATCAGTGGCATCTCTGGGAAGCAGGGCAGGGCCTGACAGGCAGGGACACCCTGCAGCTGCCTGATGCTGGGGCAGCAGGAGTTTGTCCATTTTCCTGTCTCCATGGCAGAGCCACCTTGGCTGGGAAACGATCCCTTCACTGCTCTAGGAGGGAGGCACAGCCAGTGCAATGCCAGGGAGTGCCTTTACCCTGGAGGCAGGGAGGAGGCAGAGGGGGAAGTTGGGAAGCTGCACCCGGGGCTCTGCAGGGCTCCCGGCCAGGGCTCGAAGCACAAGGAGCCAGAAGAGCTTGGCCGGACAATCCTGAGCTCTGGACACCTTGTCCTCAGCACCAGGAACCCGTTTGCTTCTCCAGGCCCTGGGCACTGCTCCTGTGCTGCTCATGCAAGTTACACACAGACACAGAGCTACCTGCTCTGTCGCAACCCTCTTCAGCACTGGACAGCACAACACAGTAACATGTTCTCTTCAGTACATGGTCTAATTATTAATAGTCCTGCAAAGACTCTCATTCAAAGCATACACACACAAAAACCCAAGCCCTGGTACAGACCTTGCATCGAGCCCTGGTACAGACCTTGCATCAGCACAAAATGCCAGTTGCTGTTCAGAAACACAGGGCAGCATTTTGGTCAATGCTTTTTCCTGCAAGATCTTTCAAAAGATTGCAAAAGTGACTTTGTTTGGCAACTTCTACAAGGAACAAACAGGAGAGGCTGCTGAGTTTTTAAAGATTTATTGATTTGCTTTCACTTCCCTTTCTTTGGCATCCTTACACTTATCCCTGCATTCCAGAAAACTGTGAAAATCCAAAAACTACCAGGGGAAGTTTCTGAATTCTTTCATATTTCTCTCAAAGACTTTCTTGACGTACATACAAGGGACTGGTCGGATAACATACAAAGAAGCAGTGGTTTCCCTCACTGGATATTACAAGACAATGTTATAGACTCCACGATACTAAAACACTTGTGTTGCCTGGTCATTACAAAGCCTGAAGCTCTTCTAGAGGCTTTTCCCAGTGCAACTTCATTAGGTTCCTCTCTGCTCAACTCTCAAGCCTGTCCAGGTCTCACTGAAGGGCAGCAGAGCCTTGTGGTGCCTCAGGCCCTGCTCCCAGTTCTGTCCCATCAGCAAATGCTGAGGGAGCGCTCCGTCCCTTCTGCCAGGACCCTGGGGAATAAGGCAAACAAGGCTGGACCCAGCACGGCCCCCTGAGATCACAGCTACCTGAGTTTGGAGCTCCCCTGTCCACTTCTCTGCCCCACTGTCCCTGAGCTGCCTCAGGGGCCTGTTATGGGAGGCAGGGACAAAGCCTTGCTGAAGTCCCAGCTGACAACAACCACTGCTCTCCCCTCACAAGCCCAACCAGGCACTGCAGCACAGGTGCCTATGGGATTGGTCAAGCATGGTTTCCATTCCTGTTATTCCACAGGCTTAGAGATGGCATCCAAGAGGAGCTGTTCTGTCTCCTTTCTGGGGATGGAGCTGAGGCTGATGGGCCTGCAGTTTCCTGGCTCCTTCTTGGTGCCCTTTTGCAAGACTGCAGTGATGTTGGCTTTCCTCCACTGCTCATGGCTCTCTCCGGGGCTGTCTCCTTCCCTGACCTGCTGGCAGAGCGCCCTGTGCCAGAGGCAGGAGCAGAGATTTCCCTTGGCCCCAAAAGGGAAGGCTGGGCTCAGGCCGAGTGTCAGTGCGACCTGACAACGGGAGGAGAAGGTGGGAAGGAGCAGGGCTGACACAGGGCTGAGCAGGGAGTAGAGCCCTCGTGTCTCTGGGCCTACTCTGCAAGCTCCCTGGCCTGTACTTTCTCCACAGAGAGAGAGCAACAGCACCTCGAAGTGAGCAGGAAACCCGGCCATGGAGCGGGGCTGGGGCTGTCAGCCCTCAGGGACACCGGGCATGGAGCGGGGCTGGGGCCGTGACACCTCAGGGACACCGGCCATGGAGCGGGGCTGGGGCCGTGACACCTCAGGGAACTCACCATGGCAGCCACCTCCCGAGATTTTGAAGTACTTGTTTCTTGGTTTAATGCCCTTCCAAGATCAATCAATCATCTTTGCAAATGAGCAGGACATACAAGGGTATTTAAAATTGAGTCTGATCCAATCATCAAAGACAATGGATGTTACCTCTAAACTTACCTTTTCATGATTGTCAAACAATATGGAACTTTTCTTATGTCTGGCTTAAAATATCCAGAATGCAAAATTCATTCTCAAGACAGGAAAAAAGAAAACAATGAAAATAGGATATAGGCAGTCTTCAAAAGGCCCAGAGAAGAAAATAAACATTAGAAAACCTTAGAAAAATTAGGTTTTCTTCTTCATCTTCTCAGTATGTGTTGTTTGAACATTGGTTGTCTTACTTGTCCCTCGCAAAACAAGGCATGTTACAGCTTTATTGTCTCAGTGCTGCATTTCCCCAATCGCTGACTTGCCATTTAGGCTCTGCTTTATTGGAAATATACAACAAGGGACTCTCTATGGAAGAGAGTTGCACAAGCCTCCGGATTCCTGACTGTTCACCTCTGCCAATGCTCACAGTGTTCTCCTAACACACCTGAGCTTCCTGTCTTTCAGAGAGAGAAAGATTCAGCTAAAGTCAAGCAAACAGGGCAGGGCAGATGGAAACCTTCCCTTGAGATGCTTTTGGGAAGGCCTGAAAGCACCCTGCCTTCCCTTGGAACAGAGGTGGTCACCATGCATGGTGTTGCCTGACTTGCCCGAGGTGCCCCTCTATTCCAGAAGGACTTTTGCCCACTTCATCACTTGCCTGTCCCTCCAGTTCCAGGGCCTCAAACCTGCTCAGTAAGGCACTAAACCTTTTAGTCAGCTGTAAGTTTTCAGAATAAGGCACTGACCGTGGCTCGAACTAGTTTTTTTAGTCAGGTTGACAATATATTTTGAGAAGAAGAAGGAGCAGAGAAGGTGTGGAAAATGCATATTATATGATTGGCTTTTCGCAAATATTAAAATTAATACTATATGTGTTCTGTTGGAAAGTTATGTTGTATTCATCCTTTTTTGTAGTGCTATCCTAAACTTTTAAAGTAGTGTGGTGAATATAGTTTTAGGCTACAGAAACTCTGTGATGTAAGATACTTTTTCTAAATAGCTCGTGGAGAGATAACAGTAACAAGACACCAAAACTCTGAGAAAAGAAATATTGCCTCCTTATTGGGAAGAACCAGACTTTGAGGGACCAAGACAATTGATTTACAAGATGAAGGAGGGGTTGACAAGAACAAGAAAACACCCATTGTTTGAAAAGAATTTTGGCATCATGTATGAGATATATGAATATGCAACAGGCTATTACTTTTAAGGGTTAATCCTTTGTTAGCAAAGTGGTGTCTTCTGAGGCAGAGCAGAGCACCCAGACATCTGCAAGTCTTTGCTTTTTTAATTGCCCTTTATTGTCCTACCTCTAATTGTCCAAATTATTTTTTCTCTAATTTTTATTCTTATTTTTATAACTAATTTATTACTATTAAACTTTTAAAAATTTAAAGCAAGTGAAATTCTGCATCCTTTGTGTCCACTATCAGTGGGCATCCTTCTTCCCAAGCTTTGTCAACCTCCCTCTGGGTTTGAGATCAGTGAAACGTGCCCAGCCTGGAGTCTTGGAAGACAATTCTAGCAACAAGTACTTTGCTTTTCTAACCCCTGGCCATCACTTCGAGCTTGTAGGCTGGTATGTGTGTCACATAGGTGGTTAAACATCTCTTCCTGTTGATCAGGCTTGGAAGTGTGTAAAGGCCAGGCATGACAGGACATGTTTTCTTCAGGAAATGGGACGTAGGGCCCAGTTTGCAACGGGTCCCGGCCCGCGCCTTCCAGAGTGCCAGAAGGTTGGCGGCGTCGTTGCAGGGCTCAGGGCGCCGCCTTGTGGGCGAGAGCCGCCATGACAGCGCGGGCGCCGCGCGGCGGGGCCGGAGGGCGGGAAGGGGCGGGCGGGTGTGAGGGGCGGGGCGGTTCGTGCCCAGAGCCGAGCCCACGCTGTTCCTGGGCGCATTCCCGGCTCGGTGTTGGGAGCGTGCAGGCGCTGCTCGGGCTCTGGGAGAAGCGTGCGGCCGCTGCGGGGTCCCAGCCCTCAGAGCTGGCTGCCGGCCGAGGCTGCCATGCCAGAGCTGCCGTGCGCCGTGGCAGTGCCAGAGTCCCTGGCAGAGCCGGGCTGGCACTGCCAGCTCCTGAGGGAAGCCCTGCCATGGCCGTGCCGGGGCCGCTCGGCAGAGCCAGGCTGGCAGTGCCGAGAGCTGAGGGGAGCCCGGCAATGGCAGCACCCAGCTGGCAGTGCCGACAGCTGAGGGGAGCCCAGCCATGGCAGCGCCGGGGCCGCTCCTGCCCCGGGGCTGCCCGAAGGAGCGACCTCTGGGACCTGCCGGCAGACTGGCACTGCTTGGCCCTCTTCAGTAGATCGACGGAGTGGCAGCACAGATAGCAAAATATTAAAACATCTGATTTAAAACACCGGAGGGAAACCATTGAATTGAAAAGAAAATGAAGGTGTACCAAAATACTCAGGGCATGAATGGGAAAACTGAAAAGATACAGATTCTAATTATTTATATAATCTCAACTATATCATCAGAAACATGAGGGTGAAAATACCTTCTAAAAGTTTTAACAATAGAATGCTTCAGCTGTGTAGTTTTGCTAGTACATTAAAGTCTTAAAAAGCAGTCAGGTATTCCTTTGTCCAGTGCTATGAATTTAATAATGGGATTTGTTACATTTGTCCCTCAAATACCCCTCATAAAGAGAGTTGAGTGCTTAGATTCGATGGAAGCCATCCGTTAGTAAATGCAGTGTTGTGGTTTTTAGTAGTTCTGTAGTAAGTAGTTAGTTAAAGAAGTGATCATTCTGCCAATGGACGCTGATCCCTGATGCGTTCATGCTGGTTCAATGGAAAGGCAAATTTTTGGTAATAGGCTATTGGAAAACATGTCTTTTCTGCTGGTAGCAGGTACAAACACATTGCTTTTACTGGTAGAAACTGAAGCAACTTGAGATGCCTGCTCCTTCTTCTCCACCTATGTTTAAAGGAGATCCATGCAGGTTAAAACATGAACCAAACCTCGAGGCTCTGGGCCTGTCCTGCAGGCTCACCTGCCTCTCCCCACAATCAGCAGAGGAACAGCCAGAGGACCCTGCAGTGTTCCTCAATGCAACAAGGGGAGGAGAAGGTGGGCAGGAGCAGGGCTGACATAGAGAGTATCAGCACCTCAAAGTGACCACATCATTCAAGGGACAGGGACTGACTGCTGACAGCTGCCCTGTGAGACAGCAAGCAGGAGGGCGCTGGTGCCAGGGAGCCAGGTGAGGGCAAAGCAGCCCTGTGACAGCCTGGCCCAGGGGCTCTTGTGGCAGCAGGCAGCGTGGGGATGAGAGCAGAGGCAGGGGGAGGCAGGAGCTGCTCGGCCATGCCGGGGCTGGGAGCCTCCTTCCTGCCCAAGTGGGGCCCAGCTGGGCCAGGGGGCAGCTCCTGGGACAGCCGTGCCCACAATGGCCCCTGCTCTGCAAGGCCTCCAGCCCTGCCCATCAGCCAGGCAGGGACAGAGCAGCCTCGGGGCCGAAGCTGCTGCAGGCTCTGAGCCCCACAGAGCTGCTCGTGCGCGGTGCCATTGGCTCTGTCCCCTGCAGCCTGCATGCTGTGTCGCCGTGCCGAGGCTGAGCCCTGTGCCTCCCCAGGCCCTGGCCACTGCTCCTGTGCTGCTCCTGCACAGCCCAGAGCACCCACGGGCCCTGCTCAGGCCTCACGCAGACCAGAACCAGCTGGGGCTGTGACAGCTCTGCTGCTCTGGGCCCAGCCCTCGGACAAAGCACCCGCCTGTCCCTGGGCTGGGGGCAGTGCCCAGGCTGGGCTTGGCAGAGCCCGTCCGCTCCTGGAGGGCTGTGGGCACTGCTCTGGCCTGGCCTGGCCTGGCCCTGGGCTCCCTTGGCATTCCTGCTTGCCCTTGCCTCCACCAGGGATGGGCTGCAGCTCAATGGCCCCGGCCTGGCCGCACACTCAGGCCTGGAGCCTTCCTGTGGCTCCCCAGGGCACGAGAGCCTCAGCCCCAGCTCCCAAACACGGCCTAACAGGCTTTGCTGATATTGATCCCTGTCAGAGCTTTGAAAGCATTTTCAAAGTAACCTTGTCTGGCAACACTTTCAAGGAGCAAACGGGACTCGCTTCTAATCGGTAAAAACTTTATTGGTTTGCTTGCACTTCCTATAGGGTATCCTAATGCTTCCTTTGGCGTTCCAGAAAATAATGAAAATCTAACAAATTCTAAAGAGAAGTTCCTGAATCCACTATGAGGAGAAGTCTCTACATTCACTATCCTTACATACAGTTAAGAAGCTGCTCCTGTAACACACAAAGATGGAGTGGTTAACCTGACTGGACCACACAACATGATGTTTTATACACACCGCTACACTACAAAACTTCTCGTCCCTGTTCATTACAAATTTGAAGCTCTTCTCGAGGTCCTGACTTAATTTGGCATGCACATTGATACCTGCAATCCCTCCCCATGCTCAGCTTTCACCTAGACTTACCAGGGAACAGATGTTCCATACTCACCTCAAGCAATAATCTACGTCTGTCTTCCTAACCCTCCTTTTCTTCACTGACTTCTACTAATCTACAAAATAACTGCGGACCCTCTGCACAAAAGAAACATCCAATTAATAGCCTTAAACACTTGTGATTGTGCTGCTGCTTCTAACAATCATGTCCAACACAGCAGTAAAATCAGAAATCAATTCTCACACCCTTCCTATTCTCCTGCCCCCACCACACCTTGGCTCCAGCAGAAATGTTCCCTACTGCAGCCTGGTGTGCTAAGAACAATCAAAGGCAGCAGCACTTTCCCTCAACATGCTGCAATCTGAGTTGCACTGAAATTGCAGCTGTTGCATTAGAAGCTCAGCACCAGCACCCCCAGAACTGAGGCCTGAGCTCTCCATTTCAACACACCCTGTAAATCAGGCTGCCTGGAAGATTGTAGGCCGGGAACTGTGTGAACACAGCAGTGCATTTCAGCAGAGTTATGGAATCAATCTCATGGAAGGCACATCCTTTATGCTTGTCTTAAGATTCTATTCTACAAAATCTAACCAGCAATTGTTTTGGTGGCCTGTGCAGGTTTTGGGGACTGTGCATGTTTCCTTTGGATGTTGTTTTCTTTGTTTCTAAATACAAAATTCACTGCATTCAGAAGAGAAAGCCCCAGATTCATTAGGACAAAGAACCACAGGGACATATGTGGCTGACAAGAACACTCAACATTCCTAACGGTAACACCAGAAAGAGAGGAAAAAGACAAAGATGATTTAAATACCTGAAAGGATCCAAACTGTCTATGTAAGCTATCAAGTGACTAAGTTTTTGGTAAACTCTAAAAGTCCAGATTCCTATTCGGTAATTGTCTGAAAGAAAAGAAAGCCAGAAATCTGCTTGACCTTCATTTTGCCAGGACTTTCTCACAGGATTCTGCCACAACTTGGATCACAAGTGAGGGTGGCAAATTTTGACTAGAAAACTTGGATAACTAGGCAGCATTTTTTCCTCCTCACTGAATTACAGGAAGGGTTTAAAAGGAAAAAAAAATATAAAAAATGGTAAAGAAATTCTGTCATACCTATAAGGCGTTGATCGTCTTTGGAGAAGAAAAAAAAATCTCTAGCACTTCCTGTGCGTGGTAAAAAAAAGAAAGCTAGAAAAGGAAAAAAGTGATTTGAGCATCCTAGATTGTACTATCAAATTCCATGAACACAATTTAAACCTCTAGTGCTTCAGAGAAATGGCATCCATTGGAAAGCTTTATTCCCTAGGAACCGAATAGAGCTTTTTATTTTACAAAACCCTCTTTTAAAGAGAAAACTGACTGTGTCTTGGGCTTTTGGCCAAACTCAGTTTGGAGTTGGTCAAACCAAAATGACCCTGTTAGTTTCTTGTGCTCTACTCTTTCTTTCCATATTCACATTCACATCCAATGGGCTGCTGGGAGTTTTGACTCTGTGCAGCATGAACGGTTTTCCAAGACCACTTTCATTGCTCAGAGGTGTGCAATGTCAGTTTCCCATTCCCTGAGTGCTGCTATTAATATTCCCACAGCATCCAACTACTACAGCCATGTAGACAACAAAGAGAAATGCAACTTGCATTTCTTGGTCCTGTTCCATTTCTGTCATCTCAGGCTCATCGTCCCCCTCAGAACTGCTGTCCTGGAAACGTGGATCCTCTTGCCACGTGGCTTTTACCGGCTTTATTGTCCCAAGCGCGTGAGGCTCTGCAATGACAGCACCAATAGAGAAAAAAAGCCAAAACCAGATTATTCCTCTAACCGTCAGGAAAAATTCTTCCTTTCACGTGAAATACTTACAGTGGAGAAGAGAGATTTAGGAAGGACAGAATCTGACCCTGCAAGATTTTCTAAGCTATATTTCTGCTCCAGTATTTTCCACTTTGTTCCAGGGATCCCTTATGTATTCTTAAACATTTCTCATTGCATTTAGAAGACACTGAATACCTTCTCAGTTCAGCACAAGTCCGGGGGGCTCGTTGCTTTGTGCTGTTGCGTTGGGTTTTTTAATATTTTGGATAACTTCACGGGATTTCTTTTCTCTCCTACATGACTGGGACTCGAGTTAATGTTGTTTCATCCTCATTTCAGACGGCCCCAATTTACCTAAGGTTAGGACACCCCAATGATCATGTGTCATTCCATTTCCTTTTTCTAAAGGTCCAAGAGTAGAATTCAGTAACAAACAGAATGTTCATGGATCTTGGGGCCAGCTCTCGGACTTTGCTCCTCCCTCTACATTAGCGCACATTTCCTTAAAAGCCTTGTGAGGTCCTATGAAACTTGATATGACTGGTGTGTCACCTTTTTCCCTGTTTGAGGAATTCAGGGCATGAGAACAAGCTTTTTCACCACTCAGCCAAAACCCCAATGCCTTCTCAAAGCATGCCTTTCAGAATTCCTGAGATGCAAGCATGAGGCACCTCTCATTAATCTACCACAGCCCCGGCAAGCAGAAATGAAGATCAAAATGCTTCTGCCTAATTACTGACTTCTGTTGCTGAAAATCCCCTGCATCCTGACCTTCTTTACACCATATTGCCATACAGTGCCTGCCAGAAGCTCTTCCTTAGCAATGGCACTGTTAGAAGGGTTCTGCTGTTACCTTCTTTGATGCCCAACTCCTCTGTGCCTCCAAAGAAGGAAAACTTGAAAGAACTCGTCTCCTGAGCTGCGTCGTCCTCAGGCAAAGGTCCCAAATGGTCGTCTGGGGCAGAGTCCTGTGCATCCTCTTTGTCCCAGGGTATTTCCTCAGTCTGTTCTGGTTTGTTCTTCTAAGGTCTTTCAAAGAACAAACCAGAATAGACGGAGGAAATACCGTCTATTCTGGTTTGTTCCTTGAAAGGCCTCTTTCAAATCCGCAGCAATGCTGTAGAAGTTGTCTTCAGACACTTGAGGCAGTGTCTCACTCTCTTTCTTCTTTTTTTGGCTTTACTGAAATGAGATTGTTCAAGGATAGCAACACAGCACACGTCCTTTTCAGACACAGCTTCCCTAAGAGTCACCTTGCTCTGAATGTCTCCCTAAGCATATCCAAGCCCATTAAGGAGTGCTTCATTATCAAGGGTAAGCACTGGGGAGACATCTGAGGTTGGAGTGTAAAGGCAGGACCAAGTGTCCTTTTTAATTAGCCACATCCTTAAGTGACTTTTCACTGGCTACACGGTTACACAGAAATCAAGGTATTTAGCACAGACTTCTTCCTGCCAGTAGAAACATCAAGAGCTAATCGGGTTTGCTCACAGAGCTGCACAGCTCAGGGTCCCTGCACTGACCGTTCTCACCTTCACTTCCGGCAAGGAACACACGGCCTAGAAAGAAAAGATGACGGCGCTACGTGCTGCTGTTGGAGGTCCCAGTTGAAGTCCGACGTCGCTGGTGGGAGCGGCTGCTCCTGCGCGATGTCCCCGACCACGTCCCCCTACGCCTGGGCCTCTCAGCACTGGCTGCTGTCCTCCTGCTCCTGTCCTGGCGACTCCTGGACCGCAGAGTTTGAGTCGAGGCCCGGCGCTGCTGGCGGGAGCGGCTGCGTCTGGGGGGCGTCCCCGATGATGTGTCCCTTCGCCTGGGCCTCTCAGCCCTTGGCCTTGTCCTGCTGCTGCTGCCACGGCGACTCCTGGAGCGGACAGGTAGACTCTGGGCCCAGCCTTGCTGGTGGGAGCGCCTGCGTCTGGGGGATGGCCCTGGCCATGTCCCCCTACGCCTGGGCCTCTCAGACCTTGGCCCTGTCCCACTGCTCCTGTCACAGACACTCCTGGAGCGGACAGGTGGACTCTGGGCCCAGCCTTGCTGGCGGGAGCGCCTGCATCTGGGGGATGGCCCTGACCATGTCTCCCTTCGCCTGGGCCTCTCAGTCCTTGGCCCTGTCCCACTGCTCCTGTCACAGACACTCCTGGAGCGGACAGGTGGACTCTGGGCCCAGCCCTGCTGGCGGGAGCGCCTGCGTCTGGGGGATGTCGGTGATGTTGTCTCCCTCCGCCTGGGCCTCTCAGCCCTTGGCCCTGTCCCACTGCTCCTGTCACGGCAACTCCTGGACCGGACAGGTGGACTCTGGGCATGACTTTGCCGGCGAGAGCAGCTTCGCCTGCGGCTGGGCCCAGCACGTCTGGAACGGACCCTGTCCTCAGGGTCCGGGGACGTGCTGCGTGTTGCCCTTGATCTGCTGATGCTGCTGGTGTCCAGTGAGGAAGATGGCAGCGCCTGCTGCCATGCTGCGTGGTGGGGCCTGCTGTGGCTGCCCGTCTCTGGAGATGGAGACGGGGCAACCAGCACCAATGGCACAGGGCTGTGGGAGCTGGGGCTGATGGCCTCAGATTCTGACCAGCCACGAGCAGATTGTCGTCCTGACTGTCTGGCCGGCCTGGGGCCATTGAGCTCTGTCTCATCCCGGGCGGCTGTAAGGGCAAGCAGGAATGTCAAAGATCGCCCAGGCCCCGGCCAGGCCAGGCCAGAGCAGTGCCCCCAGCTCTCCAGCAGTGGATGCTGCGCTCTGCCAAGCCCGGCCTGGGCACTGCCCCCAGCCCAGGGACACCGGGGACTTTGACTCATACATGTTCCGAGCCCAGCACAGCTGTCACACTCCCATCTCTGTGTGCTGTTCCTCAGGCCAGAGCAGCGCCTGTGTGTGCCCTCAGCAGCACAGGAGGAGCACAGGAGCAATTGCCAGGGCCTGGGGAGGCAAACAGGCTCATAGCACTGAGAACAAAGTGTACCAGCACGTGGTTGTCTGGCCAAGCGCTACTGGTTCTTCCCGCTTTGAGCCCTCGCCGAGACACAGGTTCCCTGCAGAGCCCCAGGTGCAGCTTCCCAACTTACCCCTGTTCCTCTGCCTCCTCCCTGCCTCCAGGGTAAAGGCAATCCCTGGCGTTGCACTGGCCGTGCCTCACTCCTAGATCTGCGAAGGCATCCTCGTCCTCCCATGTTGGGTCTCTGATGGAGAAAGGAAGAGATGATGAATTTTTGCTGCTCTCCCTCACGGAGGTCGAGGGTACCCCAGGTCTTTCTCCAGAGCTTTTCCAAGTTGGGGGTGAAGCTGAAGCCCAGACTCATGGGCCAGGGCAGGACCAGGGCTCCTGGGGCAGGGCCTGGCACAGCACAGCACTTGCACCCTCCTGCCTGTTGGGCCAGGCAGAAGGACACCAACCTGAAGGGGACTCGGATCCCCATGATGAACATTTCAATAGGGAATTCCCTGCTGTCTCTGCACAGGGGGCACTGGAAATACAAAGCACCAGCGCACAAGGCCTGTCCCTGCAGGGCAAACACAGGCAGGGTGAGCGAGGCCCTGCTGCTGCTGCTGAGCACCTGCTGTGCCCCGGGGCTGAGGGGAGGGCTCCTACCTGGATGCAGTCCCTGTGGAACCAGGCCCTTTTGCACGTTGGGCACACCAGGGTTGTGAAGGTCTTTCTGTCCTCCACAGGCTCCAGGCAGATGAGGCAAACGGTGTCCGGCTCAGGAGTCGCCTCCACCATCTGCTCTGGACGGTGCTCAGGGCAGAAGGACCTGGAGGAAAATGGATGGGGAAAGTGAGAAATGCTGGATCATTCCCCAGGGGTGGCCATAAAGAGAGATGAGGTACCTGAACGGAGTAATGTATACATTGACACAGCCGCCCTCCTTGGCACAGGGCAGGTGGAACCATCTGTCACAGTCCGGCACACAGCACATGATGGTTGCCCCGCTCTGGCCGCAGACGCAGCAGCGCTGGAAAGAGCCAAGCAGCCGCGTCAGCAGCAGCAGCAGCAGCCTCGAGGCCTCCCCGGGCAGCCGCAGAGCTCCGGGCAGGGCACAGGACGTGGCCGCTGCCGGCACCCAGCCCACAGAGCCGCCTGCTGGAGGAGGGAGGCTCCTGTGCCAGGGCCTCTGTGCCACAGCTGCTGGGAGCCAGACTTTGTCCCGGCTGCTGGGCCGGCCTTTCTTTCCTGCTGTCTGGGCTAAGCTCTGGCAAACCTCGCCAGGCACAAAGCTCCCTGCTCTTGTCAGGCTCTCACCTTCTGTGCTGCCCGCCGCACTGCAATTAGCAGATCTCGTGGGAGAAAGTCCATCACTCCAACGTGGCGTTTCTCTTGCCGAAATAGAAGACTGGCAAAGAGCTGCAGGCAAGGGGAGGAGCTGATGAGGAGAGGGCGGCAGGAGCTGCCCATTGCAAAGGTGGAGGGAGCGCCCGGAGCCACTCACCAGGCAGAACACGTGGGCACAGAGCCCACCCTTCTGCAGTTTGTCACCGCACATGTCCGGGTCAGCCTCGGCACGGCGACAGAGCATGCAGGCTGCAGGGGACAGAGCCAATGGCACGGGGTACGACCAGCTCTGTGGGGCTCAGAGCCTGCAGCAGCATCAGCCCCGAGGCTGCTCTGTCCCTGCCTGGCTGATGGGCAGGGCTGGAGACCTTGCAGAGCAGGGGCCATTGTGGGCACGGCTGTCCCAGGAGCTGCCCCCTGGCCCAGCTGGGCCCCACTTGGGCAGGAAGGAGGCTCCCAGCCCCAGCATGGCTGAGCAACTCCTGCCTCCCCCTGCCTCTGCTCTCATCCCCACGCTGCCTGCTGCCACAAGAGCCTCTGGGCCAGGCTGTCACAGGGCTGCTTTGCCCTCACCTGGCTCCCTGGCACCAGGGCCCTCCTGCTTGCTCTCAGACATGGCGGCTGTCTCTCCTGCGTCGCAGTCCTCGAGGGACGTTGTCGCTGTGAGGTGCAGATACTCTCTGTCTAGGGGAGAAAGAAGGGGGGGGAGTTTGCAGAACAGGCCCAGAACCACGAGGTTCTACTCCCTGCTCAGGCCTGCGTGAGCCCTGCTCCTGTCCGCTTTCTCCTCCCGTCGTCGCGCTGAGGAACACCGCAGTGTCCTGGCTGTTCCTCCGCTGATTCTGGGAAGGGAAAGGCAGGTGAGGCTGCAGCACAGGCCCAGAGGCCTGAGGTGTGGGGCCCCTCTGGTCCCTGGGCAGCCACGTCCCCACCCTACCTTCTCCTCCCGGTGTCAGGTCGCACTGACGCTCGACCTGATCCCAGCGTCCCCTTTTGTGGCCTTGGTGGCACAGGTCACAATGGCCACTCTGACGTCAGAGCCATGTACCCAAAATCGGGGCAGCCATGGCCTCAGGTCCCTGGCAACCACTTGTGGCGGCCCCCTCGGGCACCGAGCTTCTGAGATGGGTCCGAGCGTTTGCTCAGGATGGAAGCACGGCCGGGAATCCGGCAGCAAGTGCAGGGTCAAATGCCAGGCCCAGGGGCAGCCAGCCAGGGTGGCACTGTGGGCAGGGAGGTGCTGTTCAGGCACTGCCACGCCAGGGCTCTGGCCCTGGCCAAGGGCAATCTCTGCTCCTGCCCCTGGCAGGCGGTGGCCCAGAGAGCCCGTGCGGAGTCAGCTGCACTGCAGGGATTCAAACCCTGCTCTAGGTGAACTGATGTTTTCCTCAACACCTGTCTGCAGAAAATTAAGATGAACCTGATTTGATGCTGCTGCTGATCACGATTGGGTACTGGAGATAAACCTGGACACCACCACAGCTGCCTCCAGACCTCAGTTATCTGTCATCCTATGAACTAACAACTTTCACATTTCATATAAATGGAAAAATTAGTATTAAGCTTCTGAAAAAGGTCATCTTTGATACTGACTCAGTGGAAAGACACAAAATGCACTGAGAATTTTCTGTGTACATTTGACAGGAGAGCTTGCAACTGTCCTCCACTCAAGTCAAATACAGGAGGATGCTTTTTCTACATTATATAAACTTTGCCAGTTTGGTCCGTGCTTTCCTACTAGAAAATACATTGGAAAAATTCAGCAAGAGAAGCACAAACAATTCTTGTCAGTTTTTCTCTTTCGTGTCTTTGCAAACATGCTCCTGGAAATCCAGATCCATGACTTCTAGAACAATCAGTGGCATCTCTGGGAAGCAGGGCAGGGGCTGACAGGCAGGGACACCCTGCAGCTGCCTGATGCTGGGGCAGCAGGAGTTTGTCCATTTTCCTGTCTCCATGGCAGAGCCACCTTGGCTGGGAAACGATCCCTTCACTGCTCTAGGAGGGAGGCACAGTCAGTGCAATGCCAGGGAGTGCCTTTACCCTGGAGGCAGGGAGGAGGCAGAGGGGGAAGTTGGGAAGCTGCACCCGGGGCTCTGCAGGGCTCCCGGCCAGGGCTCGAAGCACAAGGAGACAGAAGAGCTTGGCCGGACAATCCTGAGCTCTGGACACCTTGTCCTCAGCACCGGGAACCCGTTTGCTTCTCCAGGCCCTGGGCACTGCTCCTGTGCTGCTCATGCAAGTTACACACAGACACAGAGCTACCTGCTCTGTCTCAACCCTCTTCAGCACTGGACAGCACAACACAGTAACATGTTCTCTTCAGCACATGGTCTAATTATTAATAGTCCTGCAAAGACTCTCATTCAAAGCATACACACACAAAAACCCAAGCCCTGGTACAGACCTTGCATCAACACAAAATGCTTGTTGCTGTTCAGAAACTCAGGGCAGCACTTTTGGCCAATGTTTTTTCCTGCAAGATCTTTCAAAGGATTGTAAAAGTGGCTTTGTTTGGCAACTTCTTCAAGGAACAAACAGGAGAGGTTTCTGAGTTTTTAAAGATTTATTGATTTGCTTTCACTTTACTTTTGGCATCCTTACACTTCATCCAGCATTCCAGAAAATCATGAAAATCCAAAATAATATCAGGGGAAGTTTCTGAATTTTTTCATATTTCTCTCAAAGACTTTCTTGACATACATACAAGGGACTGGTTGGATAACATACAGAGAAGCAGTGGCTTCCCTCACTGGACATTACAAGACAACGTTATAGACTCCACGTTACTAAAACACTTGTGTTGCCTGGTCATTACAAAGCCTGAAGCTCTTCTAGAGGCTTTTCCCAGTGCAACTTCATTAGGTTCCTCTCTGCTCAACTCTTGAGCATGTCCAGGTCTCACTGAAGGGCAGCAGAGCCTTGTGGTGCCTCAGGCCCTGCTCCCAGTTCTGTCCCATCAGCAAATGCTGAGGGAACGCTCCGTCCCTTCTGCCAGGACCCTGGGGAATAAGGCAAACAAGGCTGGTCCCAGCACGGTCCCCTGAGATCACAGCTACGTGAATGTGGAGCTCCTCTGTCCACTTCTCTGCCCCACTGTCCCTGAGCTGCCTCAGGGGCCTGTTATGGGAGGCAGGGACAAAGCCTTGCTGAAGTCCCAGCTGACAACAACCACTGCTCTCCCCTCACAAGCCCAACCAGGCACTGCAGCACAGGTGCCTATGGGATTGGTCAAGCATGGTTTCCATTCCTGTTATTCCACAGGCTTAGAGATGGCATCCAAGAGGAGCTGTTCTGTCTCCTTTCTGGGGATGGAGCTGAGGCTGATGGGCCTGCAGTTTCCTGGCTCCTTCTTGGTGCCCTTTTGCAAGACTGCAGTGATGTTGGCTTTCCTCCACTGCTCATGCCTCTCTCCGGGGCTGTCTCCCTCCCTGACCTGCTGGCAGAGCGCCCTGTGCCAGAGGCAGGAGCAGAGATTTCCCTTGGCCCCAAAAGGGAAGGCTGGGCTCAGGCCGAGTGTCAGTGCGACCTGACAACGGGAGGAGAAGGCGGGAAGGAGCAGGGCTGACACAGGGCTGAGCAGGGAGTAGAGCCCTCGTGTCTCTGGGCCTGCTCTGCAAGCTCCCTGGCCTGTACTTTCTCCACAGAGAGAGAGCAACAGCACCTCGAAGTGAGCAGGAAACCCGGCCATGGAGCGGGGCTGGGGCTGTCAGCCCTCAGGGACACCGGCCATGGAGCGGGGCTGGGGCCGTGGCACCTCAGGGAACTCACCATGGCAGCCACCTCCCGAGATTTTGAAGTACTTGTTTCTTGGTTTAATGCCCTTCCAAGATCAATCTAGCATCTTTGCATATGAGCGGGACATACAAGGGTATTTAAAATTGAGTCTGATCCAATCATCAAAGACAATGGATGTTACCTCTAAACTTACCTTTTCATGATTGTCAAACAATATGGAACTTTTCTTATGTCTGGCTTAAAATATCCAGAATGCAAAATTCATTCTCAAGACAGGAAAAAAGAAAACAATGAAAATAGGATATAGGCAGTCTTCAAAAGGCACAGAGAAGAAAATAAACATTAGAAAACCTTAGAAAAATTAGGTTTTCTTCTTCATCTTCTCAGTATGTGTTGTTTGAACATTGGTTGTCTTACTTGTCCCTCGCAAAACAAGGCATGTTACAGCTTTATTGTCTCAGTGCTGCATTTCCCCAATCGCTGACTTGCCATTTAGGCTCTGCTTTGTTTGAAATATACAACAAGGGACTCTCTAGGGAAGAGAGTTGCACAAGCCTCCGGATTCCTGACTGTTCACCTCTGCCAATGCTCACAGTGTTCTCCTAACACACCTGAGCTTCCTGTCTTTCAGAGAGAGAAAGATTCAGCTAAAGTCAAGCAAACAGGGCAGGGCAGATGGAAACCTTCCCTTGAGATGCTTTTGGGAAGGCCTGCAAGCACCCTGCCTTCCCTTGGAACAGAGGTGGTCACCATGCATGGTGTTGCCTGACTTGCCCGAGGTGCCCCTCTATTCCAGAAGGACTTTTGCCCACTTGATCACTTGTCTGTCCCTCCAGTTCCAGGGCCTCAAACCTGCTCTGTAAGGCACTAAACCTTTTAGTCAGCTGTAAGTTTTCAGAATAAGGCACTGACCGTGGCTCAAACTAGTTTTTTTAGTCAGGTTGACAATATATTTTGAGAAGAAGAAGGAGCAGAGAAGGTGTGGAAAATGCATATTATATGATTGGCTTTTCGCAAATATTAAAATTAATACTATATGTGTTCTGTTGGAAAGTTATATTGTATTCATCCTTTTTTGTAGTGCTATCCTAAACTTTTAAAGTAGTGTGGTGAATATAGTTTTAGGCTACAGAAACTCTGTGATGTAAGATAATTTTTCTAAATAGCTCATGGAGAGATAACAGTAACAAGACATCAAAACTCTGAGAAAAGAAATATTGCCTCCTTATTGGGAAGAACCAGACTTTGAGGGACCAAGACAATTGATTTACAAGATGAAGGAGGGGTTGACAAGAACAAGAAAACACCCATTGTTTGAAAAGAATTTTGGCATCATGTATGAGATATATGAATATGCAACAGGCTATTACTTTTAAGGGTTAATCCTTTGTTAGCAAAGTGGTGTCTTCTGAGGCAGAGCAGAGCACCCAGACATCTGCAAGTCTTTGCTTTTTTAATTGCCCTTTATTGTCCTACCTCTAATTGTCCAAATTATTTTTTCTCTAATTTTTATTCTTATTTTTATAACTAATTTATTACTATTAAACTTTTAAAATTTTAAAGCAAGTGAAATTCTGCATCCTTTGTGTCCACTATCAGTGGGCATCCTTCTTCCCAAGCTTTGTCAACCTCCCTCTGGGTTTGAGATCAGTGAAACGTGCCCAGCCTGGAGTCTTGGAAGACAATTCTAGCAACAAGTACTTTGCTTTTCTAACCCCTGGCCATCACTTCGAGCTTGTAGGCTGGTATGTGTGTCACATAGGTGGTTAAACGTCTCTTCCTGTTGATCAGGCTTGGAAGTGTGTAAAGGCCAGGCATGACAGGACATGTTTTCTTCAGGAAATGGGACGTAGGGCCCAGTTTGCAACGGGTCCCGGCCCGCGCCTTCCAGAGCGCCAGAAGGTTGGCGGCGCCGTTGCAGGGCTCAGGGCGCCGCCTTGTGGGCGAGAGCCGCCATGACAGCGCGGGCGCCGCGCGGCGGGGCCGGAGGGCGGGAAGGGGCGGGCGGGTGTGAGGGGCGGGGCGGTTCGTGCCCAGAGCCGAGCCCACGCTGTTCCTGGGCGCATTCCCGGCTCGGTGTTGGGAGCGTGCAGGCGCTGCTCGGGCTCTGGGAGAAGCGTGCGGCCGCTGCGGGGTCCCAGCCCTCAGAGCTGGCTGCCGGCCGAGGCTGCAGTGCCAGAGCTGCCGTGCGCCGTGGCAGTGCCAGAGTCCCTGGCAGAGCCGGGCTGGCACTGCCAGCTCCTGAGGGAAGCCCTGCCATGGCCGCGCCGGGGCCACTCGGCAGAGCCGGGCTGGCAGTGCCGACAGCTGAGGGGAGCCCGGCCATGGCAGCACCGGGCTGGCAGTGCCGACAGCTGAGGGGAGCCCGGCCATGGCAGCGCCGGGCTGGCAGTGCCGACAGCTGAGGGGAGCCCGGCCATGGCAGCGCCGGGCTGGCGGTGCCGACAGCTGAGGGGAGCCCGGCCATGGCAGCGCCGGGGCCGCTCCTGCCCCGGGGCCGCCCGAAGGAGCGACCTCTGGGACCTGCCGGCAGACTGGCACTGCTTGGTCCTCTTCAGTAGATCGACGGAGTAGCACCACAGATAGCAAAATATTAAAACATCTGATTTAAAACACCGGAGGGAAACCATTGAATTGAAAAGAAAATGAAGGTGTACCAAAATACTCAGGGCATGAATGGGAAAACTGAAAAGATACAGATTCTAATTATTTATATAATCTCAACTATATCATCAGAAACATGAGGGTGAAAATACCTTCTAAAAGTTTTGACAATAGAATGGTTCAGCTGTGTAGTTTTGCTAGTACATTAAAGTCTTAAAAAGCAGTCAGGTATTCCTTTGTCCAGTGCTATGAATTTAATAATGGGATTTGTTACATTTGTCCCTCAAATACCCCTCATAAAGAGAGTTGAGTGCTTAGATTCGATGGAAGCCATCCGTTAGTAAATGCAGTGTTGTGGTTTTTAGTAGTTCTGTAGTAAGTAGTTAGTTAAAGAAGTGATCGTTCTGCCAATGGACGCTGATCCCTGATGCGTTCGTGCTGGTCCAATGGAAAGGCAAATTTTTGGTAATAGGCTATTGGAAAACATGTCTTTTCTGCTGGTAGCAGGTACAAACACATTGCTTTTACTGGTAGAAACTGAAGCAACTTGAGATGCCTGCTCCTTCTTCTCCACCTATGTTTAAAGGAGATCCATGCAGGTTAAAACACGAACCAAACCTCGAGGCTCTGGGCCTGTCCTGCAGGCTCACCTGCCTCTCCCCACAATCAGCAGAGGAACAGCCAGAGGACACTGCAGTGTTCCTCAATGCAACAAGGGGAGGAGAAGGTGGGCAGGAGCAGGGCTCACATAGAGAGGATCAGCACCTCAAAGTGACCACATCATTCAAGGGACAGGGACTGACTGATGACAGCTGCCCTTTGAGACAGCAAGCAGGAGGGCCCTGGTGCCAGGGAGCCAGGTGAGGGCAAAGCAGCCCTGTGACAGCCTGGCCCAGGGGCTCTTGTGGCAGCAGGCAGCGTGGGGATGAGAGCAGAGGCAGGGAGAGGCAGGAGCTGCTCGGCCATGCCGGGGCTGGGAGCCTCCTTCCTGCCCAAGTAGGGCCCAGCTGGGCCAGGGGGCAGCTCCTGGGACAGCCGTGCCCACAATGGCCCCTGCTCTGCAAGGCCTCCAGCCCTGCCCATCAGCCAGGCAGGGACAGAGCAGCCTCGGGGCCGAAGCTGCTGCAGGCTCTGAGCCCCGCAGAGCTGCTCATGCCCGGTGCCATTGGCTCTGTCCCCTGCAGCCTGCATGCTGTGTCGCCGTGCCGAGGCTGAGCCGGACATGTGCGGTGACAAACTGCAGAAGGGTGGGCTCTGTGCCCACGTGTTCTGCCTGGTGAGTGGCTCCGGGCGCTCCCTCCACCATTGCAATGGGCAACTCCTGCCCCTCTCTCCTCATCAGCTCCTCCCCTTGCCTGCAGCTCTATGCCAGTCTGCTATTTCGGCAAGAGAAACGCCACTCATGGAGTTTCTCCTGGGAGATCTACTTATTGCAGTGAGGCGGGCAGCACAGAAGGTGGGCAGGGAGATTTGTGCCTGGCGAGGTTTGCCAGAGCTTAGCCCAGACAGCAGGAAAGAAAGGCTGGCCCAGAAGCCAGGACAAAGTCTGGCTCCCAGCGGCTCTGGCACAGAGACCCTGGCACAGGAGCCTCCCTCCTCCAGCAGGCGGCTCTGTGGGCTGGGAGCCGGCAGCGGCTCTGGGCCTGTCCTGCAAAATCCCCCGCCCAATTCCTTCTCCCCTAGACAGAGAGTATCTGCACCTTGCAGCGACAACGTCTCTCGAGGACAGCGACTCACTGCAGAGTGACGCCATGTCTGACAGCAAGCAGGAGGGCCCTGGTGCCAGGGAGCCAGGTGAGGGCAAAGCAGCCCTCTGACAGCCTGGCCCAGGGGCTCTTGTGGCAGCAGGCAGCGTGGGGATGAGAGCAGAGGCAGGGGGAGGCAGGAGCTGCTCGGCCATGCCGGGGCTGGGAGCCTCCTTCCTGCCCAAGTGGGGCCCAGCTGGGCCAGGGGGCAGCTCCTGGGACAGCCGTGCCCACAATGGCCCCTGCTCTGCAAGGCCTCCAGCCCTGCCCATCAGCCAGGCAGGGACAGAGCAGCCTCGGGGCCGAAGCTGCTGCAGGCTCTGAGCCCCGCAGAGCTGCTCGTGCCCCATGCCATTGGCTCTGTCCCCTGCAGCCTGCATGCTGTGTCGCCGTGCCGAGGCTGAGCCCTGTGCCTCCCCAGGCCCTGGCCACTGCTCCTGTGCTCCTCCTGCACAGCCCAGAGCACCCACGGGCCCTGCTCAGGCCTCACGCAGACCAGAACCAGCTGGGGTGTGACAGCTCTGCTGCTCTGGGCCCAGCCCTCGGACAAAGCACCCGCCTGTCCCTGGGCTGGGGGCAGTGCCCAGGCTGGGCTTGGCAGAGCCCGTCCGCTCCTGGAGGGCTGTGGGCACTGCTCTGGCCTGGCCTGGCCTGGCCCTGGGCTCCCTTGGCATTCCTGCTTGCCCTTGCCTCCACCAGGGATGGGCTGCAGCTCAATGGCCCCGGCCTGGCCGCACACTCAGGCCTGGAGCCTTCCCGTGGCTCCCCAGGGCACGAGAGCCTCAGCCCCAGCTCCCAAACACGGCCTAACAGGCTTTGCTGATATTGATCCCTGTCAGAGCTTTGAAAGCATTTTCAAAGTAACCTTGTCTGGCAACACTTTCAAGGAAGAAACGGGACTCGCTTCTAATCGGTAAAAACTTTATTGGTTTGCTTGCACTTCCTATAGGGTATCCTAATGCTTCCTTTGGCGTTCCAGAAAATAATGAAAATCTAACAAATTCTAAAGAGAAGTTCCTGAATCCACTATGAGGAGAAGTCTCTACATTCACTATCCTTACATACAGTTAAGAAGCTGCTCCTGTAACACACAAAGATGGAGTGGTTAACCTGACTGGACCACACAACATGATGTTTTATACACACCGCTACACTACAAAACTTCTCGTCCCTGTTCATTACAAATTTGAAGCTCTTCTCGAGGTCCTGACTTAATTTTGCATGCACATTGATACCTGCAATCCCTCCCCATGCTCAGCTTTCACCTAGACTTACCAGGGAACAGATGTTCCATACTCACCTCAAGCAATAATCTACGTCTGTCTTCCTAACCCTCCTTTTCTTCACTGACTTCTACTAATCTACAAAATAACTGCGGACCCTCTGCACAAAAGAAACATCCAATTAATAGCCTAAACACGTGTGATTGTGCAGCTGCTTCTAACAATCATGTCCAACACAGCACTAAAATCAGAAATCAATTCTCACACCCTTCCTATTCTCCTGCCCCCACCACACCTTGGCTCCAGCAGAAATGTTCCCTACTGCAGCCTGGTGTGCTAAGAACAATCAAAGGCAGCAGCACTTTCCCTCAACATGCTGCAATCTGAATTGCACTGAAATTGCAGCTGTTGCATTAGAAGCTCAGCACCAGCACCCCCAGAACTGAGGCCTGAGCTCTCCATTTCAACACACCCTGTAAATCAGGCTGCCTGGAAGATTGTAGGCCGGGAACTGTGTGAACACAGCAGTGCATTTCAGCAGAGTTATGGAATCAATCTCGTGGAAGGCACATCCTTTATGCTTGTCTTAAGATTCTATTCTACAAAATCTAACCAGCAATTGTTTTGGTGGCCTGTGCAGGTTTTGGGGACTGTGCATGTTTCCTTTGGATGTTGTTTTCTTTGTTTCTAAATACAAAATTGACTGCATTCAGAAGAGAAAGCCCCAGATTCATTAGGACAAAGAACCACAGGGACACGTGTGGCTGACAAGAACACTCAACATTCCGAACGGTAACACCAGAAAGAGAGGAAAAAGACAAAGATGATTTAAATACCTGAAAGGATCCAGACTGTCTATGTAAGCTATCAAGTGACTAAGTTTTTGGTAAACTCTAAAAGTCCAGATTCCTATTCGGTAATTGTCTGAAAGAAAAGAAAGCCAGAAATTTGCTTGACCTTCATTTTGCCAGGACTTTCTCACAGGATTCTGCCACAACTTGGATCACAAGTGAGGGTGGCAAATTTTGACTAGAAAACTTGGATAACTAGGCAGCATTTTTTCCTCCTCACTGAATTACAGGAAGGGTTTAAAAGGAAAAAAAAAAATATAAAAAATGGTAAAGAAATTCTGTCATACCTCTAAGGCGTTCATCATCTTTGGAGAAGAAAAAAAAAGCTCTAGCACTTCCTGTGCGTGGTAAAGAAAGAAACCTAGAAAAGGACAAAGGGATTTGAGCATCCTAAATTGTACTATCAAATTCCATGAACACAAGTTAAACCTCTTGTGCTTCAGAGAAAGGGCCTCCATTGAAAAGCTTTATTCCCTAGGAACTGAATAGAGCTTTTTATTTTAAAAAACCCTCTTTTAAAGAGAAAACTGACTGTGTCTTGGCTTTTGACCAAACTCAGTTTGGAGTTGGTCAAACCAAAATGACCCTGTTAGTTTCTTGTGCTCTACTCTTTCTTTCCATATTCACATTCACATCCAATGGGCTGCTGGGAGTTTTGACTCTGTGCAGCATGAACGGTTTTCCAAGACCACTTTCATTGCTCAGAGGTGTGCAATGTCAGTTTCCCATTCCCTGAGTGCTGCTATTAATATTCCCACAGCATCCAACTACTACAGCCATGTAGACAACAAAGACAAATGCAACTTGCATTTCTTGGTCCTGTTCCATTTCTGTCATCTCAGGCCCATCGTCACCCTCAGAACTGCTGTCCTGGAAACGTGGATCCTCTTGCCACGTGGCTTTTACCGGCTTTATTGTCCCAAGCGCGTGAGGCTCTGCAATGACAGCACCAATAGAGAAAAAAGCCAAAACCAGATTATTCCTCTACTTGTCAGGAAAAATTCCCCCTTTCACGTGAAATACTTACAGTGGAGAAGAGAGATTTAGGAAGGACAGAATCTGACCCTGCCAGATTTTCTAAGCTACATTTCTGCTCCAGTATTTTCCACTTTGTTCCAGGGATCCCTTATGTATTCTTAAACATTTCTCATTGCATTCAGAAGACACTGAATACCTTCTCAGTTCAGCACAAGTCTGGGGGGCTCGTTGCTTTGTGCTGTTGCGTTGGGTTTTTTAATATTTTGGATAACTTCATGGGGTTTCTTTTCTCTCCTACATGACTGGGACTCGAGTTAATGTTGTTTCATCCTCATTTCAGACGGCACCAATTTACCTAAGGTTAGGACACCCCAATGATCATGTGTCATTCCATTTCCTTTTTCTAAAGGTCCAAGAGTAGAATTCAGTAACAAACAGAATGTTCATGGATCTTGGGGCCAGCTCTCGGACTTTGCTCCTGCCTCTACATTAGCGCACATTTCCTTAAAAGCCTTGTGAGGTCCTATGAAACTTGATATGACTGGTGTGTCACCTTTTTCCCTGTTTGAGGAATTCAGGGCATGAGAACAAGCTTTTTCACCACTCAGCCAAAACCCCAATGCCTTCTCAAAGCATGCCTTTCAGAATTCCTGAGATGCAAGCATGAGGCACCTCTCATTAATCTACCACAGCCCCGGCAAGCAGAAATGAAGATCAAAATGCTTCTGCCTAATTACTGACTTCTGTTGCTGAAAATCCCCTGCATCCTGACCTTCTTTACACCATATTGCCCTACAGTGCCTGCCAGAAGCTCTTCCTTAGCAATGGCACTGTTAGAAGGGTTCTGCTGTTACCTTCTTTGATGCCCAACTCCTCTGTGCCTCCAAAGAAGGAAAACTTGAAAGAACTCGTCTCCTGAGTTGCGTCGTCCTCAGGCAAAGGTCCCAAATGGTCGTCTGGGGCAGAGTCCTCTGCATCCTCTTTGTCCCAGGGTTTTTCCTCAGTCTGTTCTGGTTTGTTCTTCGAAGGTCTTTCAAAGAACAAACCTGAATAGACAGAGGAAATACCGTCTATTCTGGTTTCTTCCTTGAAAGGCCTCTTTCAAATCCGCAGCAATGCTGTAGAAGTTGTCTTCAGACACTTGAGGCAGTGTCTCACTCTCTTTCTTCTTTTTTTGGCTTTACTGAAATGAGATTGTTCAAGGATAGCAACACAGCACACGTCCTTTTCAGACACAGCTTCCCTAAGAGCCACCTTGCTCTGAATGTCTGCCTAAGCATATCCAAGCCCATTAAGGAGTGCTTCATTATCAAGGGTAAGCACTGGGGAGACATCTGAGGTTGGAGTGTAAAGGCAGGACCAAGAGTCCTTTTTAATTAGCCACATCCTTAAGTGACTTTTCACTGGCTACACGGTTACACAGAAATCAAGGTATTTAGCACAGACTTCTTCCTGCCAGTAGAAACATCAAGAGCTAATCGGGTTTGCTCACAGAGCTGCACAGCTCAGGGTCCCTGCACTGACCGTTCTCACCTTCACTTCCGGCAAGGAACACACGGCCTAGAAAGAAAAGATGACGGCGCTACGTGCTGCTGTTGGAGGTCCCAGTTGAGGTCCGACGTCGCTGGTGGGAGCGGCTGCTCCTGCGCGATGTCCCCGACCACGTCCCCCTACGCCTGGGCCTCTCAGCACTGGCTGCTGTCCTCCTGCTCCTGTCCTGGCGACTCCTGGACCGCAGAGTTTGAGTCGAGGCCCGGCGCTGCTGGCGGGAGCGGCTGCGTCTGGGGGGCGTCCCCGATGATGTGTCCCTTCGCCTGGGCCTCTCAGCCCTTGGCCTTGTCCTGCTGCTGCCGCCACGGCGACTCCTGGAGCGGACAGGTGGACTCTGGGCCCAGCCTTGCTGGCGGGAGCGCCTGCGTCTGGGGGATGGCCCTGGCCATGTCCCCCTACGCCTCGGCCTCTCAGAACTTGGCCCTGTCCCACTGCTCCTGTCACAGACACTCCTGGAGCGGACAGGTGGACTCTGGGCCCAGCCTTGCTGGCGGGAGCACCTGCGTCTGGGGGATGGCCCTGACCATGTCCCCCTACGCCTGGGCCTCTCAGACCTTGGCCCTGTCCCACTGCTCCTGTCACAGACACTCCTGGAGCGGACAGGTGGACTCTGGGCCCAGCCTTGCTGGCGGGAGCGCCTGCGTCTGGAGGATGGCCCTGACCATGTCTCCCTGCGCCTGGGCCCCTCAGTCGTTGGCCCTGTCCCTCTGTTCCTGTCATGGCAACTCCTGGAGCGGACAGGTGGACTCTGGGCCCAGCCCTGCTGGCGTGAGCACCTTTGTCTGGGGGATGTCGGTGATGGTGTCTCCCTCCGCCTGGGCCTCTCATCCCTTGGCCCTGTCCCACTGCTCCTGTCACGGCGACTCCTGGACCGGACAGGTGGACTCTGGGCATGACTTTGCCGGCGAGAGCAGCTTCGCCTGCGGCTGGGCCCAGCATGTCTGGAACGGACCCTGTCCTCAGGGTCGGGGGACGTGCTGCGTGTTGCCCTTGATCTGCTGATGCTGCTGGTGTCCAGTGAGGAAGATGGCAGCGCCTGCTGCCATGCTGCGTGGTGGGGCCTGCTGTGGCTGCCCGTCTCTGGAGATGGAGACGGGGAAACCAGCACCAATGGCACAGGGCTGTGGGAGCTGGGACTGATGGCCTCAGATTCTGACCAACCACGAGCAGATTGTCGTCCTGACTGTCTGGCTGGCCTGGGGCCATTGAGCTCTGTCTCATCCCTGGAGGCTGTAAGGGCAAGCAGGAATGTCAAAGATCGCCCAGGCCCCGGCCAGGCCAGGCCAGAGCAGTGCCCCCAGCCCTCCAGCAGTGGATGCTGCGCTCTGCCAAGCCCAGCCTGGGCACTGCCGCCAGCCCAGGGACACCGGGGACTTTGACTCATACATGTTCCGAGCCCAGCACAGCTGTCACACTCCCATCTCTGTGTGCTGTTCGTCAGGCCAGAGCAGCGCCTGTGGGTGCCCTCAGCAGCACAGGAGGAGCACAGGAGCAATTGCCAGGGCCTGCGGAGGCAAACAGGCTCATAGCACTGAGAACAAAGTGTACCAGCACGTGGTTGTCTGGCCAAGCGCTTCCGGTTCTTCCCGCTTTGAGCCCTCGCCGAGACACAGGTTCCCTGAAGAGCCCCAGGTGCAGCTTCCCAACTTACCCCTGTTCCTCTGCCTCCTCCCTGCCCCCAGGGTAAAGGCAATCCCTGGCGTTGCACTGGCCGTGCCTCACTCCTAGATCTGCAAAGGCATCGTTGTCCTCCCATGTTGGGTCTCTGATGGAGAAAGGAAGAGATGATGAATTTCTGCTGCTCTCCCTCACGGAGGTCCAGGGTGCCCCAGCTCTTTCTCCAGAGCTTTTCCAAGTTGGGGGTGAAGCTGAAGCCCAGACTCATGGGCCAGGGCAGGACCAGGGCTCCTGGGGCAGGGCCTGGCACAGCACAGCACTTGCACCCTCCTGCCTGTTGGGCCAGGCAGAAGGACACCAACCTGAAGGGGACTCGGATCCCCATGATGAACATTTCAATAGGGAATTCCCTGCTGTCTCTGCACAGGGGGCACTGGAAATACAAAGCACCAGCGCACAAGGCCTGTCCCTGCAGGGGAAACACAGGCAGGGTGAGCGAGGCCCTGCTGCTGCTGCTGAGCACCTGCTGTGCCCCGGGGCTGAGGGGGGGGCTCCTACCTGGATGCAGTCCCTGTGGAACCAGGCCCTTTTGCACGTTGGGCACACCAGGGTTGTGAAGGTCTTTCTGTCCTCCACAGGCTCCAGGCAGATGAGGCAAACGGTGTCCGGCTCAGGAGTCGCCTCCACCATCTGCTCTGGACGGTGCTCAGGGCAGAAGGACCTGGAGGAAAATGGATGGGGAAAGTGAGAAATGCTGGATCATTCCCCAGGGGTGGCCATAAAGAGAGATGAGGTACCTGAACGGAATAAGGTATACATTGACACAGCCGCCCTCCTTGGCACAGGGCAGGTGGAACCATCTGTCACAGTCCTCCGTGCAGCACATGATGGTTGCCCCGCTCTGGCCGCAGACGCAGCAGCGCTGGAAAGAGCCAAGCAGCCGCATCAGCAGCAGCAGCAGCAGCCTCGAGGCCTCCCCGGGCAGCCGCAGGGCTCCGGGCAGGGCACAGGACGTGGCCGCTGCCGGCTCCCAGCCCACAGAGCCGCCTGCTGGAGGAGGGAGGCTCCTGTGCCAGGGCCTCTGTGCCACAGCTGCTGGGAGCCAGACTTTGTCCCGGCTGCTGGGCCGGCCTTTCTTTCCTGCTGTCTGGGCTAAGCTCTGGCAAACCTCGCCAGGCACAAAGCTCCCTGCTCTTGTCAGGCTCTCACCTTCTGTGCTGCCCGCCGCACTGCAATTAGCAGATCTCGTGGGAGAAAGTCCATCACTCCAACGTGGCGTTTCTCTTGCCGAAATAGCAGACTGGCAAAGAGCTGCAGGCAAGGGGAGGAGTTGATGAGGAGAGGGCGGCAGGAGCTGCCCATTGCAAAGGTGGAGGGAGCGCCCGGAGCCACTCACCAGGCAGAACACGTGGGCACAGAGCCCACCCTTCTGCAGTTTGTCACCGCACATGTCCGGGTCAGCCTCGGCACGGCGACACAGCATGCAGGCTGCAGGGGACAGAGCCAATGGCATGGGGCACGAGCAGCTCTGCGACCTCAGAGCCTGCAGCAGCATCAGCCCCGAGGCTGCTCTGTCCCTGCCTGGCTGATGGGCAGGGCTGGAGGCCTTGCAGAGCAGGGGCCATTGTGGGCATGGCTGTCCCCGGAGCTGCCCCCTGGCCCAGCTAGGCCCTACTTGGGCAGGAAGGAGGCTCCCAGCCCCGGCATGGCCGAGCAGCTCCTGCCTCCCCCTGCCTCTGCTCTCATCCCCACGCTGCCTGCTGCCACAAGAGCCCCTGGGCCAGGCTGTCAGAGGGCTGCTTTGCCCTCACCTGGCTCCCTGGCACCAGGGCCCTCCTGCTTGCTCTCAGACATGGCGGCTGTCTCTCCTGCGTCGCAGTCCTCGAGGGACGTTGTCACTGCGAGGTGCAGATACTCTCTGTCTAGGGGAGAAAGAAGGGGGGGGAGTTTGCAGAACAGGCCCAGAACCACGAGGTTCTACTCCCTGCTCAGGCCTGCATGAGCCCTGCTCCTGTCCGCTTTCTCCTCCCGTCGTCTCGCTGAGGAACACCGCAGTGTCCTGGCTGTTCCTCCGCTGATTCTGGGAAGGGAGAGGCAGCTGAGGCTGCAGCACAGGCCCAAAGGCCTGAGGTGTGGGGCCCCTCTGGTCCCTGGGCAGCCACGTCCCCACCCTACCTTCTCCTCCCGGTGTCAGGTCGCACTGACGCTCGACCTGATCCCAGCGTCCCCTTTTGTGGCCTTGGTGGCATGGCACAGGTCACAATGGCCACTCTGACGTCAGAGCCGTGTACCCAAAATCGGGGCAGCCATGGCCTCAGGTCCCTGGCAACAACTTGTGGCGGCCCCCTCGGGCACCGAGCTTCTGAGATGGGTCCGAGCGTTTGCTCAGGATGGAAGCACGGCCGGGAATCCGGCAGCAAGTGCAGGGTCAAATGCCAGGCCCAGGGGCAGCCAGCCAGGGTGGCACTGTGGGCAGGGAGGTGCTGTTCAGGCACTGCCACGCCAGGGCTCTGGCCCCGGCCAAGGGCAATCTCTGCTCCTGCCCCTGGCAGGCGGTGGCCCAGAGAGCCCGTGCGGAGTCAGCTGCACTGCAGGGATTCAAACCCTGCTCTAGGTGAACTGATGTTTTTCTCAACACCTGTCTGCAGAAAATTAAGATGAACCTGATTTGATGCTGCTGCTGATCACCATTGGGTACTGGAGATAAAACCTGGACACCACCACAGCTGCCTCCAGACCTCAGTTATCTGTCATCCTATGAACTAACAACTTTCACATTTCATATAAATGGAAAAATTAGTATTAAGCTTCTGAAAAAGGTCATCTTTGATACTGACTCAGTGGAAAGACACAAAATGCACTGAGAATTTTCTGTGTACATTTGACAGGAGAGCTTGCAACTGTCCTCCACTCAAGTCAAATACAGGAGGATGCTTTTCCTACGTTTTAGGAACTTTGCCAGTTTGGTCCGTGCTTTCCTACTAGAAAATACATTGGAAAAATTCAGCAAGAGAAGCACAAACAATTCTTGTCAGTTTTTCTCTTTCGTGTCTTTGCAAACATGCTCCTGGAAATCCAGATCCATGACTTCTAGAACAATCAGTGGCATCTCTGGGAAGCAGGGCAGGGGCTGACAGGCAGGGACACCCTGCAGCTGCCTGATGCTGGGGCAGCAGGAGTTTGTCCATTTTCCTGTCTCCATGGCAGAGCCACCTTGGCTGGGAAACGATCCCTTCACTGCTCTAGGAGGGAGGCACAGTCAGTGCAATGCCAGGGAGTGCCTTTACCCTGGAGGCAGGGAGGAGGCAGAGGGGGAAGTTGGGAAGCTGCACCCGGGGCTCTGCAGGGCTCCCGGCCAGGGCTCGAAGCACAAGGAGACAGAAGAGCTTGGCCGGACAATCCTGAGCTCTGGACACCTTGTCCTCAGCACCGGGAACCCGTTTGCTTCTCCAGGCCTTGGGCACTGCTCCTGTGCTGCTCATGCAAGTTACACACAGACACAGAGCTACCTGCTCTGTCTCAAACCTCTTCAGCACTGGACAGCACAACACAGTAACATGTTCTCTTCAGCACATGGTCTAATTATTAATAGTCCTGCAAAGACTCTCATTCAAAGCATACACACACAAAAACCCAAGCCCTGGTACAGACCTTGCATCAACACAAAATGCTTGTTGCTGTTCAGAAACTCAGGGCAGCACTTTTGGCCAATGTTTTTTCCTGCAAGATCTTTCAAAGGATTGTAAAAGTGGCTTTGTTTGGCAACTTCTTCAAGGAACAAACAGGAGAGGTTTCTGAGTTTTTAAAGATTTATTGATTTGCTTTCACTTTACTTTTGGCATCCTTACACTTCATCCAGCATTCCAGAAAATCATGAAAATCCAAAATAATATCAGGGGAAGTTTCTGAATTTTTTCATGTTTCTCTCAAAGACTTTCTTGACATACATACAAGGGACTGGTTGGATAACATACAGAGAAGCAGTGGCTTCCCTCACTGGACATTACAAGACAACGTTATAGACTCCACGTTACTAAAACACTTGTGTTGCCTGGTCATTACAAAGCCTGAAGCTCTTCTAGAGGCTTTTCCCAGTGCAACTTCATTAGGTTCCTCTCTGCTCAACTCTTGAGCATGTCCAGGTCTCACTGAAGGGCAGCAGAGCCTTGTGGTGCCTCAGGCCCTGCTCCCAGTTCTGTCCCATCAGCAAATGCTGAGGGAACGCTCCGTCCCTTCTGCCAGGACCCTGGGGAATAAGGCAAACAAGGCTGGTCCCAGCACGGTCCCCTGAGATCACAGCTACGTGAATGTGGAGCTCCCCTGTCCACTTCTCTGCCCCACTGTCCCTGAGCTGCCTCAGGGGCCTGTTATGGGAGGCAGGGACAAAGCCTTGCTGAAGTCCCAGCTGACAACAACCACTGCTCTCCCCTCACAAGCCCAACCAGGCACTGCAGCACAGGTGGCTATGGGATTGGTCAAGCATGGTTTCCATTCCTGTTATTCCACAGGCTTAGAGATGGCATCCAAGAGGAGCTGTTCTGTCTCCTTTCTGGGGATGGAGCTGAGGCTGATGGGCCTGCAGTTTCCTGGCTCCTTCTTGGTGCCCTTTTGCAAGACTGCAGTGATGTTGGCTTTCCTCCACTGCTCATGCCTCTCTCCGGGGCTGTCTCCCTCCCTGACCTGCTGGCAGAGCGCCCTGTGCCAGAGGCAGGAGCAGAGATTTCCCTTGGCCCCAAAAGGGAAGGCTGGGCTCAGGCCGAGTGTCAGTGCGACCTGACAACGGGAGGAGAAGGCGGGAAGGAGCAGGGCTGACACAGGGCTGAGCAGGGAGTAGAGCCCTCGTGTCTCTGGGCCTGCTCTGCAAGCTCCCTGGCCTGTACTTTCTCCACAGAGAGAGAGCAACAGCACCTCGAAGTGAGCAGGAAACCCGGCCATGGAGCGGGGCTGGGGCTGTCAGCCCTCAGGGACACCGGCCATGGAGCGGGGCTGGGGCCGTGACACCTCAGGGAAACCGGCCATGGAGCGGGGCTGGGGCCGTGACACCTCAGGGAACTCACCATGGCAGCCACCTCCCGAGATTTTGAAGTACTTGTTTCTTGGTTTAATGCCCTTCCAAGATCAATCTAGCATCTTTGCATATGAGCGGGACATACAAGGGTATTTAAAATTGAGTCTGATCCAATCATCAAAGACAATGGATGTTACCTCTAAACTTACCTTTTCATGATTGTCAAACAATATGGAACTTTTCTTATGTCTGGCTTAAAATATCCAGAATGCAAAATTCATTCTCAAGACAGGAAAAAAGAAAACAATGAAAATAGGATATAGGCAGTCTTCAAAAGGCCCAGAGAAGAAAATAAACATTAGAAAACCTTAGAAAAATTAGGTTTTCTTCTTCATCTTCTCAGTATGTGTTGTTTGAACATTGGTTGTCTTACTTGTCCCTCGCAAAACAAGGCATGTTACAGCTTTATTGTCTCAGTGCTGCATTTCCCCAATCGCTGACTTGCCATTTAGGCTCTGCTTTGTTTGAAATATACAACAAGGGACTCTCTAGGGAAGAGAGTTGCACAAGCCTCCGGATTCCTGACTGTTCACCTCTGCCAATGCTCACAGTGTTCTCCTAACACACCTGAGCTTCCTGTCTTTCAGAGAGAGAAAGATTCAGCTAAAGTCAAGCAAACAGGGCAGGGCAGATGGAAACCTTCCCTTGAGATGCTTTTGGGAAGGCCTGCAAGCACCCTGCCTTCCCTTGGAACAGAGGTGGTCACCATGCATGGTGTTGCCTGACTTGCCCGAGGTGCCCCTCTATTCCAGAAGGACTTTTGCCCACTTGATCACTTGTCTGTCCCTCCAGTTCCAGGGCCTCAAACCTGCTCTGTAAGGCACTAAACCTTTTAGTCAGCTGTAAGTTTTCAGAATAAGGCACTGACCGTGGCTCAAACTAGTTTTTTTAGTCAGGTTGACAATATATTTTGAGAAGAAGAAGGAGCAGAGAAGGTGTGGAAAATGCATATTATATGATTGGCTTTTCGCAAATATTAAAATTAATACTATATGTGTTCTGTTGGAAAGTTATATTGTATTCATCCTTTTTTGTAGTGCTATCCTAAACTTTTAAAGTAGTGTGGTGAATATAGTTTTAGGCTACAGAAACTCTGTGATGTAAGATAATTTTTCTAAATAGCTCATGGAGAGATAACAGTAACAAGACATCAAAACTCTGAGAAAAGAAATATTGCCTCCTTATTGGGAAGAACCAGACTTTGAGGGACCAAGACAATTGATTTACAAGATGAAGGAGGGGTTGACAAGAACAAGAAAACACCCATTGTTTGAAAAGAATTTTGGCATCATGTATGAGATATATGAATATGCAACAGGCTATTACTTTTAAGGGTTAATCCTTTGTTAGCAAAGTGGTGTCTTCTGAGGCAGAGCAGAGCACCCAGACATCTGCAAGTCTTTGCTTTTTTAATTGCCCTTTATTGTCCTACCTCTAATTGTCCAAATTATTTTTTCTCTAATTTTTATTCTTATTTTTATAACTAATTTATTACTATTAAACTTTTAAAATTTTAAAGCAAGTGAAATTCTGCATCCTTTGTGTCCACTATCAGTGGGCATCCTTCTTCCCAAGCTTTGTCAACCTCCCTCTGGGTTTGAGATCAGTGAAACGTGCCCAGCCTGGAGTCTTGGAAGACAATTCTAGCAACAAGTACTTTGCTTTTCTAACCCCTGGCCATCACTTCGAGCTTGTAGGCTGGTATGTGTGTCACATAGGTGGTTAAACGTCTCTTCCTGTTGATCAGGCTTGGAAGTGTGTAAAGGCCAGGCATGACAGGACATGTTTTCTTCAGGAAATGGGACGTAGGGCCCAGTTTGCAACGGGTCCCGGCCCGCGCCTTCCAGAGCGCCAGAAGGTTGGCGGCGCCGTTGCAGGGCTCAGGGCGCCGCCTTGTGGGCGAGAGCCGCCATGACAGCGCGGGCGCCGCGCGGCGGGGCCGGAGGGCGGGAAGGGGCGGGCGGGTGTGAGGGGCGGGGCGGTTCGTGCCCAGAGCCGAGCCCACGCTGTTCCTGGGCGCACTCCCGGCTCGGTGTTGGGAGCGTGCAGGCGCGGCTCGGGCTCTGGGAGAAGCGTGCGGCCGCTGCGGGGTCCCAGCCCTCAGAGCTGGCTGCCGGCCGAGGCTGCAGTGCCAGAGCTGCCGTGCGCCGTGGCAGTGCCAGAGTCCCTGGCAGAGCCGGGCTGGCACTGCCAGCTCCTGAGGGAAGCCCTGCCATGGCCGCGCCGGGGCCACTCGGCAGAGCCGGGCTGGCAGTGCCGACAGCTGAGGGGAGCCCGGCCATGGCAGCACCGGGCTGGCAGTGCCGACAGCTGAGGGGAGCCCGGCCATGGCAGCGCCGGGCTGGCAGTGCCGACAGCTGAGGGGAGCCCGGCCATGGCAGCGCCGGGCTGGCGGTGCCGACAGCTGAGGGGAGCCCGGCCATGGCAGCGCCGGGGCCGCTCCTGCCCCGGGGCCGCCCGAAGGAGCGACCTCTGGGACCTGCCGGCAGACTGGCACTGCTTGGTCCTCTTCAGTAGATCGACGGAGTAGCACCACAGATAGCAAAATATTAAAACATCTGATTTAAAACACCGGAGGGAAACCATTGAATTGAAAAGAAAATGAAGGTGTACCAAAATACTCAGGGCATGAATGGGAAAACTGAAAAGATACAGATTCTAATTATTTATATAATCTCAACTATATCATCAGAAACATGAGGGTGAAAATACCTTCTAAAAGTTTTGACAATAGAATGGTTCAGCTGTGTAGTTTTGCTAGTACATTAAAGTCTTAAAAAGCAGTCAGGTATTCCTTTGTCCAGTGCTATGAATTTAATAATGGGATTTGTTACATTTGTCCCTCAAATACCCCTCATAAAGAGAGTTGAGTGCTTAGATTCGATGGAAGCCATCCGTTAGTAAATGCAGTGTTGTGGTTTTTAGTAGTTCTGTAGTAAGTAGTTAGTTAAAGAAGTGATCGTTCTGCCAATGGACGCTGATCCCTGATGCGTTTGTGCTGGTCCAATGGAAAGGCAAATTTTTGGTAATAGGCTATTGGAAAACATGTCTTTTCTGCTGGTAGCAGGTACAAACACATTGCTTTTACTGGTAGAAACTGAAGCAACTTGAGATGCCTGCTCCTTCTTCTCCACCTATGTTTAAAGGAGATCCATGCAGGTTAAAACACGAACCAAACCTCGAGGCTCTGGGCCTGTCCTGCTGGCTCACCTGCCTCTCCCCACAATCAGCAGAGGAACAGCCAGAGGACCCTGCAGTGTTCCTCAATGCAACAAGGGGAGGAGAAGGTGGGCAGGAGCAGGGCTCACATAGAGAGGATCAGCACCTCAAAGTGACCACATCATTCAAGGGACAGGGACTGACTGATGACAGCTGCCCTTTGAGACAGCAAGCAGGAGGGCGCTGGTGCCAGGGAGCCAGGTGAGGGCAAAGCAGCCCTGTGACAGCCTGGCCCAGGGGCTCTTGTGGCAGCAGGCAGCGTGGGGATGAGAGCAGAGGCAGGGGGAGGCAGGAGCTGCTCGGCCATGCCGGGGCTGGGAGCCTCCTTCCTGCCCAAGTAGGGCCCAGCTGGGCCAGGGGGCAGCTCCTGGGACAGCCGTGCCCACAATGGCCCCTGCTCTGCAAGGCCTCCAGCCCTGCCCATCAGCCAGGCAGGGACAGAGCAGCCTCGGGGCCGAAGCTGCTGCAGGCTCTGAGCCCCGCAGAGCTGCTCATGCCCGGTGCCATTGGCTCTGTCCCCTGCAGCCTGCATGCTGTGTCGCCGTGCCGAGGCTGACCCGGACATGTGCGGTGACAAACTGCAGAAGGGTGGGCTCTGTGCCCACGTGTTCTGCCTGGTGAGTGGCTCCGGGCGCTCCCTCCACCATTGCAATGGGCAACTCCTGCCCCTCTCTCCTCATCAGCTCCTCCCCTTGCCTGCAGCTCTATGCCAGTCTGCTATTTCGGCAAGAGAAACGCCACTCATGGAGTTTCTCCTGGGAGATCTACTTATTGCAGTGAGGCGGGCAGCACAGAAGGTGGGCAGGGAGATTTGTGCCTGGCGAGGTTTGCCAGAGCTTAGCCCAGACAGCAGGAAAGAAAGGCTGGCCCAGAAGCCAGGACAAAGTCTGGCTCCCAGCGGCTCTGGCACAGAGACCCTGGCACAGGAGCCTCCCTCCTCCAGCAGGCGGCTCTGTGGGCTGGGAGCCGGCAGCGGCTCTGGGCCTGTCCTGCAAAATCCCCCGCCCAATTCCTTCTCCCCTAGACAGAGAGTATCTGCACCTTGCAGCGACAACGTCTCTCGAGGACAGCGACTCACTGCAGAGTGACGCCATGTCTGACAGCAAGCAGGAGGGCCCTGGTGCCAGGGAGCCAGGTGAGGGCAAAGCAGCGCTCTGACAGCCTGGCCCAGGGGCTCTTGTGGCAGCAGGCAGCGTGGGGATGAGAGCAGAGGCAGGGGGAGGCAGGAGCTGCTCGGCCATGCCGGGGCTGGGAGCCTCCTTCCTGCCCAAGTGGGGCCCAGCTGGGCCAGGGGGCAGCTCCTGGGACAGCCGTGCCCACAATGGCCCCTGCTCTGCAAGGCCTCCAGCCCTGCCCATCAGCCAGGCAGGGACAGAGCAGCCTCGGGGCCGAAGCTGCTGCAGGCTCTGAGCCCCGCAGAGCTGCTCGTGCCCCATGCCATTGGCTCTGTCCCCTGCAGCCTGCATGCTGTGTCGCCGTGCCGAGGCTGAGCCCTGTGCCTCCCCAGGCCCTAGCCACTGCTCCTGTGCTCCTCCTGCACAGCCCAGAGCACCCACGGGCCCTGCTCAGGCCTCACGCAGACCAGAACCAGCTGGGGTGTGACAGCTCTGCTGCTCTGGGCCCAGCCCTCGGACAAAGCACCCGCCTGTCCCTGGGCTGGGGGCAGTGCCCAGGCTGGGCTTGGCAGAGCCCGTCCGCTCCTGGAGGGCTGTGGGCACTGCTCTGGCCTGGCCTGGCCTGGCCCTGGGCTCCCTTGGCATTCCTGCTTGCCCTTGCCTCCACCAGGGATGGGCTGCAGCTCAATGGCCCCGGCCTGGCCGCACACTCAGGCCTGGAGCCTTCCCGTGGCTGCCCAGGGCACGAGAGCCTCAGCCCCAGCTCCCAAACACGGCCTAACAGGCTTTGCTGATATTGATCCCTGTCAGAGCTTTGAAAGCATTTTCAAAGTAACCTTGTCTGGCAACACTTTCAAGGAAGAAACGGGGCTCGCTTCTAATCGGTAAAAACTTTATTGGTTTGCTTGCACTTCCTATAGGGTATCCTAATGCTTCCTTTGGCGTTCCAGAAAATAATGAAAATCTAACAAATTCTAAAGAGAAGTTCCTGAATCCACTATGAGGAGAAGTCTCTACATTCACTATCCTTACATACAGTTAAGAAGCTGCTCCTGTAACACACAAAGATGGAGTGGTTAACCTGACTGGACCACACAACATGATGTTTTATACACACCGCTACACTACAAAACTTCTCGTCCCTGTTCATTACAAATTTGAAGCCCTTCTCGAGGTCCTGACTTAATTTTGCATGCACATTGATACCTGCAATCCCTCCCCATGCTCAGCTTTCACCTAGACTTACCAGGGAACAGATGTTCCATACTCACCTCAAGCAATAATCTACGTCTGTCTTCCTAACCCTCCTTTTCTTCACTGACTTCTACTAATCTACAAAATAACTGCGGACCCTCTGCACAAAAGAAACATCCAATTAATAGCCTAAACACGTGTGATTGTGCAGCTGCTTCTAACAATCATGTCCAACACAGCACTAAAATCAGAAATCAATTCTCACACCCTTCCTATTCTCCTGCCCCCACCACACCTTGGCTCCAGCAGAAATGTTCCCTACTGCAGCCTGGTGTGCTAAGAACAATCAAAGGCAGCAGCACTTTCCCTCAACATGCTGCAATCTGAATTGCACTGAAATTGCAGCTGTTGCATTAGAAGCTCAGCACCAGCACCCCCAGAACTGAGGCCTGAGCTCTCCATTTCAACACACCCTGTAAATCAGGCTGCCTGGAAGATTGTAGGCCGGGAACTGTGTGAACACAGCAGTGCATTTCAGCAGAGTTATGGAATCAATCTCGTGGAAGGCACATCCTTTATGCTTGTCTTAAGATTCTATTCTACAAAATCTAACCAGCAATTGTTTTGGTGGCCTGTGCAGGTTTTGGGGACTGTGCATGTTTCCTTTGGATGTTGTTTTCTTTGTTTCTAAATACAAAATTCACTGCATTCAGAAGAGAAAGCCCCAGATTCATTAGGACAAAGAACCACAGGGACACGTGTGGCTGACAAGAACACTCAACATTCCGAACGGTAACACCAGAAAGAGAGGAAAAAGACAAAGATGATTTAAATACCTGAAAGGATCCAGACTGTCTATGTAAGCTATCAAGTGACTAAGTTTTTGGTAAACTCTAAAAGTCCAGATTCCTATTCGGTAATTGTCTGAAAGAAAAGAAAGCCAGAAATTTGCTTGACCTTCATTTTGCCAGGACTTTCTCACAGGATTCTGCCACAACTTGGATCACAAGTGAGGGTGGCAAATTTTGACTAGAAAACTTGGATAACTAGGCAGCATTTTTTCCTCCTCACTGAATTACAGGAAGGGTTTAAAAGGAAAAAAAAAAATATAAAAAATGGTAAAGAAATTCTGTCATACCTCTAAGGCGTTCATCATCTTTGGAGAAGAAAAAAAAAGCTCTAGCACTTCCTGTGCGTGGTAAAGAAAGAAACCTAGAAAAGGACAAAGGGATTTGAGCATCCTAAATTGTACTATCAAATTCCATGAACACAAGTTAAACCTCTTGTGCTTCAGAGAAATGGCCTCCATTGAAAAGCTTTATTCCCTAGGAACTGAATAGAGCTTTTTATTTTAAAAAACCCTCTTTTAAAGAGAAAACTGACTGTGTCTTGGCTTTTGACCAAACTCAGTTTGGAGTTGGTCAAACCAAAATGACCCTGTTAGTTTCTTGTGCTCTACTCTTTCTTTCCATATTCACATTCACATCCAATGGGCTGCTGGGAGTTTTGACTCTGTGCAGCATGAACGGTTTTCCAAGACCACTTTCATTGCTCAGAGGTGTGCAATGTCAGTTTCCCATTCCCTGAGTGCTGCTATTAATATTCCCACAGCATCCAACTACTACAGCCATGTAGACAACAAAGACAAATGCAACTTGCATTTCTTGGTCCTGTTCCATTTCTGTCATCTCAGGCCCATCGTCACCCTCAGAACTGCTGTCCTGGAAACGTGGATCCTCTTGCCACGTGGCTTTTACCGGCTTTATTGTCCCAAGCGCGTGAGGCTCTGCAATGACAGCACCAATAGAGAAAAAAGCCAAAACCAGATTATTCCTCTACTTGTCGGGAAAAATTCCCCCTTTCACGTGAAATACTTACAGTGGAGAAGAGAGATTTAGGAAGGACAGAATCTGACCCTGCCAGATTTTCTAAGCTACATTTCTGCTCCAGTATTTTCCACTTTGTTCCAGGGATCCCTTATGTATTCTTAAACATTTCTCATTGCATTCAGAAGACACTGAATACCTTCTCAGTTCAGCACAAGTCTGGGGGGCTCGTTGCTTTGTGCTGTTGCGTTGGGTTTTTTAATATTTTGGATAACTTCATGGGGTTTCTTTTCTCTCCTACATGACTGGGACTCGAGTTAATGTTGTTTCATCCTCATTTCAGACGGCACCAATTTACCTAAGGTTAGGACACCCCAATGATCATGTGTCATTCCATTTCCTTTTTCTAAAGGTCCAAGAGTAGAATTCAGTAACAAACAGAATGTTCATGGATCTTGGGGCCAGCTCTCGGACTTTGCTCCTGCCTCTACATTAGCGCACATTTCCTTAAAAGCCTTGTGAGGTCCTATGAAACTTGATATGACTGGTGTGTCACCTTTTTCCCTGTTTGAGGAATTCAGGGCATGAGAACAAGCTTTTTCACCACTCAGCCAAAACCCCAATGCCTTCTCAAAGCATGCCTTTCAGAATTCCTGAGATGCAAGCATGAGGCACCTCTCATTAATCTACCACAGCCCCGGCAAGCAGAAATGAAGATCAAAATGCTTCTGCCTAATTACTGACTTCTGTTGCTGAAAATCCCCTGCATCCTGACCTTCTTTACACCATATTGCCCTACAGTGCCTGCCAGAAGCTCTTCCTTAGCAATGGCACTGTTAGAAGGGTTCTGCTGTTACCTTCTTTGATGCCCAACTCCTCTGTGCCTCCAAAGAAGGAAAACTTGAAAGAACTCGTCTCCTGAGTTGCGTCGTCCTCAGGCAAAGGTCCCAAATGGTCGTCTGGGGCAGAGTCCTCTGCATCCTCTTTGTCCCAGGGTTTTTCCTCAGTCTGTTCTGGTTTGTTCTTCGAAGGTCTTTCAAAGAACAAACCTGAATAGACAGAGGAAATACCGTCTATTCTGGTTTCTTCCTTGAAAGGCCTCTTTCAAATCCGCAGCAATGCTGTAGAAGTTGTCTTCAGACACTTGAGGCAGTGTCTCACTCTCTTTCTTCTTTTTTTGGCTTTACTGAAATGAGATTGTTCAAGGATAGCAACACAGCACACGTCCTTTTCAGACACAGCTTCCCTAAGAGCCACCTTGCTCTGAATGTCTGCCTAAGCATATCCAAGCCCATTAAGGAGTGCTTCATTATCAAGGGTAAGCACTGGGGAGACATCTGAGGTTGGAGTGTAAAGGCAGGACCAAGAGTCCTTTTTAATTAGCCACATCCTTAAGTGACTTTTCACTGGCTACACGGTTACACAGAAATCAAGGTATTTAGCACAGACTTCTTCCTGCCAGTAGAAACATCAAGAGCTAATCGGGTTTGCTCACAGAGCTGCACAGCTCAGGGTCCCTGCACTGACCGTTCTCACCTTCACTTCCGGCAAGGAACACACGGCCTAGAAAGAAAAGATGACGGCGCTACGTGCTGCTGTTGGAGGTCCCAGTTGAGGTCCGACGTCGCTGGTGGGAGCGGCTGCTCCTGCGCGATGTCCCCGACCACGTCCCCCTACACCTGGGCCTCTCAGCACTGGCTGCTGTCCTCCTGCTCCTGTCCTGGCGACTCCTGGACCGCAGAGTTTGAGTCGAGGCCCGGCGCTGCTGGCGGGAGCGGCTGCGTCTGGGGGGCGTCCCCGATGATGTGTCCCTTCGCCTGGGCCTCTCAGCCCTTGGCCTTGTCCTGCTGCTGCCGCCACGGCGACTCCTGGAGCGGACAGGTGGACTCTGGGCCCAGCCTTGCTGGCGGGAGCGCCTGCGTCTGGGGGATGGCCCTGGCCATGTCCCCCTACGCCTCGGCCTCTCAGAACTTGGCCCTGTCCCACTGCTCCTGTCACAGACACTCCTGGAGCGGACAGGTGGACTCTGGGCCCAGCCTTGCTGGCGGGAGCACCTGCGTCTGGGGGATGGCCCTGACCATGTCCCCCTACGCCTGGGCCTCTCAGACCTTGGCCCTGTCCCACTGCTCCTGTCACAGACACTCCTGGAGCGGACAGGTGGACTCTGGGCCCAGCCTTGCTGGCGGGAGCGCCTGCGTCTGGAGGATGGCCCTGACCATGTCTCCCTGCGCCTGGGCCCCTCAGTCGTTGGCCCTGTCCCTCTGTTCCTGTCATGGCAACTCCTGGAGCGGACAGGTGGACTCTGGGCCCAGCCCTGCTGGCGTGAGCACCTTTGTCTGGGGGATGTCGGTGATGGTGTCTCCCTCCGCCTGGGCCTCTCATCCCTTGGCCCTGTCCCACTGCTCCTGTCACGGCGACTCCTGGACCGGACAGGTGGACTCTGGGCATGACTTTGCCGGCGAGAGCAGCTTCGCCTGCGGCTGGGCCCAGCATGTCTGGAACGGACCCTGTCCTCAGGGTCGGGGGACGTGCTGCGTGTTGCCCTTGATCTGCTGATGCTGCTGGTGTCCAGTGAGGAAGATGGCAGCGCCTGCTGCCATGCTGCGTGGTGGGGCCTGCTGTGGCTGCCCGTCTCTGGAGATGGAGACGGGGAAACCAGCACCAATGGCACAGGGCTGTGGGAGCTGGGACTGATGGCCTCAGATTCTGACCAACCACGAGCAGATTGTCGTCCTGACTGTCTGGCTGGCCTGGGGCCATTGAGCTCTGTCTCATCCCTGGAGGCTGTAAGGGCAAGCAGGAATGTCAAAGATCGCCCAGGCCCCGGCCAGGCCAGGCCAGAGCAGTGCCCCCAGCCCTCCAGCAGTGGATGCTGCGCTCTGCCAAGCCCAGCCTGGGCACTGCCGCCAGCCCAGGGACACCGGGGACTTTGACTCATACATGTTCCGAGCCCAGCACAGCTGTCACACTCCCATCTCTGTGTGCTGTTCGTCAGGCCAGAGCAGCGCCTGTGGGTGCCCTCAGCAGCACAGGAGGAGCACAGGAGCAATTGCCAGGGCCTGCGGAGGCAAACAGGCTCATAGCACTGAGAACAAAGTGTACCAGCACGTGGTTGTCTGGCCAAGCGCTTCCGGTTCTTCCCGCTTTGAGCCCTCGCCGAGACACAGGTTCCCTGAAGAGCCCCAGGTGCAGCTTCCCAACTTACCCCTGTTCCTCTGCCTCCTCCCTGCCCCCAGGGTAAAGGCAATCCCTGGCGTTGCACTGGCCGTGCCTCACTCCTAGATCTGCAAAGGCATCGTTGTCCTCCCATGTTGGGTCTCTGATGGAGAAAGGAAGAGATGATGAATTTCTGCTGCTCTCCCTCACGGAGGTCCAGGGTGCCCCAGCTCTTTCTCCAGAGCTTTTCCAAGTTGGGGGTGAAGCTGAAGCCCAGACTCATGGGCCAGGGCAGGACCAGGGCTCCTGGGGCAGGGCCTGGCACAGCACAGCACTTGCACCCTCCTGCCTGGTGGGCCAGGCAGAAGGACACCAACCTGAAGGGGACTCGGATCCCCATGATGAACATTTCAATAGGGAATTCCCTGCTGTCTCTGCACAGGGGGCACTGGAAATACAAAGCACCAGCGCACAAGGCCTGTCCCTGCAGGGGAAACACAGGCAGGGTGAGCGAGGCCCTGCTGCTGCTGCTGAGCACCTGCTGTGCCCCGGGGCTGAGGGGGGGGCTCCTACCTGGATGCAGTCCCTGTGGAACCAGGCCCTTTTGCACGTTGGGCACACCAGGGTTGTGAAGGTCTTTCTGTCCTCCACAGGCTCCAGGCAGATGAGGCAAACGGTGTCCGGCTCAGGAGTCGCCTCCACCATCTGCTCTGGACGGTGCTCAGGGCAGAAGGACCTGGAGGAAAATGGATGGGGAAAGTGAGAAATGCTGGATCATTCCCCAGGGGTGGCCATAAAGAGAGATGAGGTACCTGAACGGAATAAGGTATACATTGACACAGCCGCCCTCCTTGGCACAGGGCAGGTGGAACCATCTGTCACAGTCCTCCGTGCAGCACATGATGGTTGCCCCGCTCTGGCCGCAGACGCAGCAGCGCTGGAAAGAGCCAAGCAGCCGCATCAGCAGCAGCAGCAGCAGCCTCGAGGCCTCCCCGGGCAGCCGCAGGGCTCCGGGCAGGGCACAGGACGTGGCCGCTGCCGGCTCCCAGCCCACAGAGCCGCCTGCTGGAGGAGGGAGGCTCCTGTGCCAGGGCCTCTGTGCCACAGCTGCTGGGAGCCAGACTTTGTCCCGGCTGCTGGGCCGGCCTTTCTTTCCTGCTGTCTGGGCTAAGCTCTGGCAAACCTCGCCAGGCACAAAGCTCCCTGCTCTTGTCAGGCTCTCACCTTCTGTGCTGCCCGCCGCACTGCAATTAGCAGATCTCGTGGGAGAAAGTCCATCACTCCAACGTGGCGTTTCTCTTGCCGAAATAGCAGACTGGCAAAGAGCTGCAGGCAAGGGGAGGAGTTGATGAGGAGAGGGCGGCAGGAGCTGCCCATTGCAAAGGTGGAGGGAGCGCCCGGAGCCACTCACCAGGCAGAACACGTGGGCACAGAGCCCACCCTTCTGCAGTTTGTCACCGCACATGTCCGGGTCAGCCTCGGCACGGCGACACAGCATGCAGGCTGCAGGGGACAGAGCCAATGGCATGGGGCACGAGCAGCTCTGCGACCTCAGAGCCTGCAGCAGCATCAGCCCCGAGGCTGCTCTGTCCCTGCCTGGCTGATGGGCAGGGCTGGAGGCCTTGCAGAGCAGGGGCCATTGTGGGCATGGCTGTCCCCGGAGCTGCCCCCTGGCCCAGCTGGGCCCTACTTGGGCAGGAAGGAGGCTCCCAGCCCCGGCATGGCCGAGCAGCTCCTGCCTCCCCCTGCCTCTGCTCTCATCCCCACGCTGCCTGCTGCCACAAGAGCCCCTGGGCCAGGCTGTCACAGGGCTGCTTTGCCCTCACCTGGCTCCCTGGCACCAGGGCCCTCCTGCTTGCTCTCAGACATGGCGGCTGTCTCTCCTGCGTCGCAGTCCTCGAGGGACGTTGTCACTGCGAGGTGCAGATACTCTCTGTCTAGGGGAGAAAGAAGGGGGGGGAGTTTGCAGAACAGGCCCAGAACCACGAGGTTCTACTCCCTGCTCAGGCCTGCATGAGCCCTGCTCCTGTCCGCTTTCTCCTCCCGTCGTCTCGCTGAGGAACACCGCAGTGTCCTGGCTGTTCCTCCGCTGATTCTGGGAAGGGAGAGGCAGCTGAGGCTGCAGCACAGGCCCAAAGGCCTGAGGTGTGGGGCCCCTCTGGTCCCTGGGCAGCCACGTCCCCACCCTACCTTCTCCTCCCGGTGTCAGGTCGCACTGACGCTCGACCTGATCCCAGCGTCCCCTTTTGTGGCCTTGGTGGCATGGCACAGGTCACAATGGCCACTCTGACGTCAGAGCCGTGTACCCAAAATCGGGGCAGCCATGGCCTCAGGTCCCTGGCAACAACTTGTGGCGGCCCCCTCGGGCACCGAGCTTCTGAGATGGGTCCGAGCGTTTGCTCAGGATGGAAGCACGGCCGGGAATCCGGCAGCAAGTGCAGGGTCAAATGCCAGGCCCAGGGGCAGCCAGCCAGGGTGGCACTGTGGGCAGGGAGGTGCTGTTCAGGCACTGCCACGCCAGGGCTCTGGCCCCGGCCAAGGGCAATCTCTGCTCCTGCCCCTGGCAGGCGGTGGCCCAGAGAGCCCGTGCGGAGTCAGCTGCACTGCAGGGATTCAAACCCTGCTCTAGGTGAACTGATGTTTTTCTCAACACCTGTCTGCAGAAAATTAAGATGAACCTGATTTGATGCTGCTGCTGATCACCATTGGGTACTGGAGATAAAACCTGGACACCACCACAGCTGCCTCCAGACCTCAGTTATCTGTCATCCTATGAACTAACAACTTTCACATTTCATATAAATGGAAAAATTAGTATTAAGCTTCTGAAAAAGGTCATCTTTGATACTGACTCAGTGGAAAGACACAAAATGCACTGAGAATTTTCTGTGTACATTTGACAGGAGAGCTTGCAACTGTCCTCCACTCAAGTCAAATACAGGAGGATGCTTTTCCTACGTTTTAGGAACTTTGCCAGTTTGGTCCGTGCTTTCCTACTAGAAAATACATTGGAAAAATTCAGCAAGAGAAGCACAAACAATTCTTGTCAGTTTTTCTCTTTCGTGTCTTTGCAAACATGCTCCTGGAAATCCAGATCCATGACTTCTAGAACAATCAGTGGCATCTCTGGGAAGCAGGGCAGGGGCTGACAGGCAGGGACACCCTGCAGCTGCCTGATGCTGGGGCAGCAGGAGTTTGTCCATTTTCCTGTCTCCATGGCAGAGCCACCTTGGCTGGGAAACGATCCCTTCACTGCTCTAGGAGGGAGGCACAGTCAGTGCAATGCCAGGGAGTGCCTTTACCCTGGAGGCAGGGAGGAGGCAGAGGGGGAAGTTGGGAAGCTGCACCCGGGGCTCTGCAGGGCTCCCGGCCAGGGCTCGAAGCACAAGGAGACAGAAGAGCTTGGCCGGACAATCCTGAGCTCTGGACACCTTGTTCCACCAGGAACCCGTTTGCTTCTCCAGGCCCTGGGCACTGCTCCTGTGCTGCTCATGCAAGTTACACACAGACACAGAGCTACCTGCTCTGTCTCAACCCTCTTCAGCACTGGACAGCACAACACAGTAACATGTTCTCTTCAGCACATGGTCTAATTATTAATAGTCCTGCAAAGACTCTCATTCAAAGCATACACACACAAAAACCCAAGCCCTGGTACAGACCTTGCATCAACACAAAATGCTTGTTGCTGTTCAGAAACTCAGGGCAGCACTTTTGGCCAATGTTTTTTCCTGCAAGATCTTTCAAAGGATTGCAAAAGTGGCTTTGTTTGGCAACTTCTTCAAGGAACAAACAGGAGAGGTTTCTGAGTTTTTAAAGATTTATTGATTTGCTTTCACTTTACTTTTGGCATCCTTACACTTCATCCAGCATTCCAGAAAATCATGAAAATCCAAAATAATATCAGGGGAAGTTTCTGAATTTTTTCATGTTTCTCTCAAAGACTTTCTTGACATACATACAAGGGACTGGTTGGATAACATACAGAGAAGCAGTGGTTTCCCTCACTGGACATTACAAGACAACGTTATAGACTCCACGTTACTAAAACACTTGTGTTGCCTGGTCATTACAAAGCCTGAAGCTCTTCTAGAGGCTTTTCCCAGTGCAACTTCATTAGGTTCCTCTCTGCTCAACTCTTGAGCATGTCCAGGTCTCACTGAAGGGCAGCAGAGCCTTGTGGTGCCTCAGGCCCTGCTCCCAGTTCTGTCCCATCAGCAAATGCTGAGGGAACGCTCCGTCCCTTCTGCCAGGACCCTGGGGAATAAGGCAAACAAGGCTGGTCCCAGCACGGTCCCCTGAGATCACAGCTACGTGAATGTGGAGCTCCCCTGTCCACTTCTCTGCCCCACTGTCCCTGAGCTGCCTCAGGGGCCTGTTATGGGAGGCAGGGACAAAGCCTTGCTGAAGTCCCAGCTGACAACAACCACTGCTCTCCCCTCACAAGCCCAACCAGGCACTGCAGCACAGGTGCCTATGGGATTGGTCAAGCATGGTTTCCATTCCTGTTATTCCACAGGCTTAGAGATGGCATCCAAGAGGAGCTGTTCTGTCTCCTTTCTGGGGATGGAGCTGAGGCTGATGGGCCTGCAGTTTCCTGGCTCCTTCTTGGTGCCCTTTTGCAAGACTGCAGTGATGTTGGCTTTCCTCCACTGCTCATGCCTCTCTCCGGGGCTGTCTCCCTCCCTGACCTGCTGGCAGAGCGCCCTGTGCCAGAGGCAGGAGCAGAGATTTCCCTTGGCCCCAAAAGGGAAGGCTGGGCTCAGGCCGAGTGTCAGTGCGACCTGACAACGGGAGGAGAAGGCGGGAAGGAGCAGGGCTGACACAGGGCTGAGCAGGGAGTAGAGCCCTCGTGTCTCTGGGCCTGCTCTGCAAGCTCCCTGGCCTGTACTTTCTCCACAGAGAGAGAGCAACAGCACCTCGAAGTGAGCACGAAACCCGGCCATGGAGCGGGGCTGGGGCTGTCAGCCCTCAGGGACACCGGCCATGGAGCAAGTCTGGGGCTGTGACACGTCAGGGACACCGGCCATGGAGCGGGGCTGGGGCCGTGACACCTCAGGGACACCGGCCATGGAGCGGGGCTGGGGCCGTGACACCTCAGGGACACCAGCCATGGAGCGGGGCTGGGGCCGTGACACCTCAGGGAACTCACCATGGCAGCCACCTCCCGAGATTTTGAAGTACTTGTTTCTTGGTTTAATGCCCTTCCAAGATCAATCTAGCATCTTTGCATATGAGCAGGACATACAAAGGTATTTAAAATTGAGTCTGATCCAATCATCAAAGACAATGGATGTTACCTCTAAACTTACCTTTTCATGATTGTCAAACAATATGGAACTTCTCTTATGTCTGACTTAAAATATCCAGAATGCAAAATTCATTCTCAAGACAGGAAAAAAGAAAACAATGAAAATAGGATATAGGCAGTCTTCAAAAGGCACAGAGAAGAAAATAAACATTAGAAAACCTTAGAAAAATTAGGTTTTCTTCTTCATCTTCTCAGTATGTGTTGTTTGAACATTGGTTGTCTTACTTGTCCCTCGCAAAACAAGGCATGTTACAGCTTTATTGTCTCAGTGCTGCATTTCCCCAATCACTGACTTGCCATTTAGGCTCTGCTTTATTGGAAATATACAACAAGGGACTCTCTATGGAAGAGAGTTGCACAAGCCTCCGGATTCCTGACTGTTCACCTCTGCCAATGCTCACAGTGTTCTCCTAACACACCTGAGCTTCCTGTCTTTCAGAGAGAGAAAGATTCAGCTAAAGTCAAGCAAACAGGGCAGGGCAGATGGAAACCTTCCCTTGAGATGCTTTTGGGAAGGCCTGCAAGCACCCTGCCTTCCCTTGGAACAGAGGTGGTCACCATGCATGGTGTTGCCTGACTTGCCCGAGGTGCCCCTCTATTCCAGAAGGACTTTTGCCCACTTGATCACTTGTCTGTCCCTCCAGTTCCAGGGCCTCAAACCTGCTCTGTAAGGCACTAAACCTTTTAGTCAGCTGTAAGTTTTCAGAGTAAGGCATTGACCGTGGCTCGAACTAGTTTTTTTAGTCAGGTTGACAATATATTTTGAGAAGAAGAAGGAGCAGAGAAGGTGTGGAAAATGCATATTATATGATTGGCTTTTCGCAAATATTAAAATTAATACTATATGTGTTCTGTTGGAAAGTTATGTTGTATTCATCCTTTTTTGTAGTGCTATCCTAATCTTTTAAAGTAGTGTGGTGAACATAGTTTTAGGCTACAGAAACTCTGTGATGTAAGATACTTTTTCTAAATAGCTCGTGGAGAGATAACAGTAACAAGACACCAAAACTCTGAGAAAAGAAATATTGCCTCCTTATTGGGAAGAACCAGACTTTGAGGGACCAAGACAATTGATTTACAAGATGAAGGAGGGGTTGACAAGAACAAGAAAACACCCATTGTTTGAAAAGAATTTTGGCATCATGTATGAGATATATGAATATGCAACAGGCTATTACTTTTAAGGGTTAATCCTTTGTTAGCAAAGTGTCTTCTGAGGCAGAGCAGAGCACCCAGACATCTGCAATTCTTTGCTTTTTTAATTGCCCTTTATTGTCCTACCTCTAATTGTCCAAATTATTTTTTCTCTAATTTTTATTCTTATTTTTATAACTAATTTATTACTATTAAACTTTTAAAATTTTAAAGCAAGTGAAATTCTGCATCCTTTGTGTCCACTATCAGTGGGCATCCTTCTTCCCAAGCTTTGTCAACCTCCCTCTGGGTTTGAGATCAGTGAAACGTGCCCAGCCTGGAGTCTTGGAAGACAATTCTAGCAACAAGTACTTTGCTTTTCTAACCCCTGGCCATCACTTCGAGCTTGTAGGCTGGTATGTGTGTCACAGGTTAAACGTCTCTTCCTGTTGATCAGGCTTGGAAGTGTGTAAAGGCCAGGCATGACAGGACATGTTTTCTTCAGGAAATGGGACGTAGGGCCCAGTTTGCAACGGGTCCCGGCCCGCGCCTTCCAGAGCGCCAGAAGGTTGGCGGCGCCGTTGCAGGGCTCAGGGCGCCGCCTTGTGGGCGAGAGCCGCCATGAAAGCGCGGGCGCCGCGCGGCGGGGCCGGAGGGCGGGAAGGGGCGGGCGGGTGTGAGGGGCGGGGCGGTTCGTGCCCAGAGCCGAGCCCACGCTGTTCCTGGGCGCATTCCCGGCTCGGTGTTGGGAGCGTGCAGGCGCTGCTCGGGCTCTGGGAGAAGCGTGCGGCCGCTGCGGGGTCCCAGCCCTCAGAGCTGGCTGCCGGCCGAGGCTGCAGTGCCAGAGCTGCCGTGCGCCGTGGCAGTGCCAGAGTCCCTGGCAGAGCCGGGCTGGCACTGCCAGCTCCTGAGGGAAGCCCTGCCATGGCCGTGCCGGGGCCGCTCGGCAGAGCCGGGCTGGCAGTGCCGACAGCTGAGGGGAGCCCGGCCATGTCAGCGCCGGGGCCGCTCCTGCCCCGGGGCCGCCCGAAGGAGCGACCTCTGGGACCTGCCGGCAGACTGGCACTGCTTGGCCCTCTTCAGTAGATCGACGGAGTGGCAGCACAGATAGCAAAATATTAGAACATCTGATTTAAAACACTGGAGGGAAACCATTGAATTGAAAAGAAAATGAAGGTGTACCAAAATACTCAGGGCATGAATGGGAAAACTGAAAAGATACAGATTCTAATTATTTATATAATCTCAACTATATCATCAGAAACATGAGGTTGAAAATACCTTCTAAAACTTTTGACAATTGAATGTTTCAGCTGTGTAGTTTTGCTAGTAAAATAAAGTCTTAAAAAGCAGTCAGGTATTCCTTTGTCCAGTGCTATGAATTTAATAATGGGATTTGTTACATTTGTCCCTCAAATACCCCTCATAAAGAGAGTTGAGTGCTTAGATTCGATGGAAGCCATCCGTTAGTAAATGCAGTGTTGTGGTTTTTGTAGTTCTGTAGTAAGTAGTTAGTTAAAGAACTGATCGTTCTGCCAATGGATGCTGATCCCTGATGCGTTCGTGCTGGTTCAATGGAAAGGCAAATTTTTAGTAATAGGCTATTGGAAAACATGTCTTTTCTGCTGGTAGCAGGTACAAACACATTGCTTTTACTGGTAGAAACTGAAGCAACTTGAGATGCCTGCTCCTTCTTCTCCACCTATGTTTAAAGGAGATCCATGCAGGTTAAAACACGAACCAAACCTCGAGGCTCTGGGCCTGTCCTGCAGCCTCACCTGCCTCTCCCCACAATCAGCAGAGGAACAGCCAGAGGACACTGCAGTGTTCCTCAATGCAACAAGGGGAGGAGAAGGTGGGCAGGAGAAGGGCTCACATAGACAGAGTATCAGCACCTCAAAGTGACCACATCATTCAAGGGACAGGGACGGACTGATGACAGCTGCCCTTTGAGACAGCAAGCAGGAGGGCCCTGGTGCCAGGGAGCCAGGTGAGGGCAAAGCAGCCCTGTGACAGCCTGGCCCAGGGGCTCTTGTGGCAGCAGGCAGCGTGGGGATGAGAGCAGAGGCAGGGGGAGGCAGGAGCTGCTCGGCCGTGCCGGGGCTGGGAGCCTCCTTCCTGCCCAAGTGGGGCCCAGCTGGGCCAGGGGGCAGCTCCTGGGACAGCCGTGCCCACAATGGCCCCTGCTCTACAAGGCCTCCAGCCCTGCCCATCAGCCAGGCAGGGACAGAGCAGCCTCGGGGCCGAAGCTGCTGCAGGCTCTGAGCCCCACAGAGCTGGTCGTACCCCGTGCCATTGGCTCTGTCCCCTGCAGCCTGCATGCTGTGTCGCCGTGCCGAGGCTGAGCCCTGTGCCTCCCCAGGCCCTGGCCACTGCTCCTGTGCTGCTCCTGCACAGCCCAGAGCACCCACGGGCCCTGCTCAGGCCTCACGCAGACCAGAACCAGCTGGGGTATGACAGCTCTGCTGCCCTGGGCCCAGCCCTCGGACAAAGCACCCGCCTGTCCCTGGGCTGGGGGCAGTGCCCAGGCTGGGCTTGGCAGAGCCCGTCCGCTCCTGGAGGGCTGTGGGCACTGCTCTGGCCTGGCCTGGCCTGGCCCTGGGCTCCCTTGGCATTCCTGCTTGCCCTTGCCTCCACCAGGGATGGGCTGCAGCTCAATGGCCCCGGCCTGGCCGCACACTCAGGCCTGGAGCCTTCCCGTGGCTCCCCAGGGCACGAGAGCCTCAGCCCCAGCTCCCAAACACGGCCTAACAGGCTTTGCTGATATTGATCCCTGTCAGAGCTTTGAAAGCATTTTCAAAGTAACCTTGTCTGGCAACACTTTCAAGGAAGAAACGGGGCTCGCTTCTAATCGGTAAAAACTTTATTGGTTTGCTTGCACTTCCTATAGGGTATCCTAATGCTTCCTTTGGCGTTCCAGAAAATAATGAAAATCTAACAAATTCTAAAGAGAAGTTCCTGAATCCACTATGAGGAGAAGTCTCTACATTCACTATCCTTACATACAGTTAAGAAGCTGCTCCTGTAACACACAAAGATGGAGTGGTTAACCTGACTGGACCACACAACATGATGTTTTATACACACCGCTACACTACAAAACTTCTCGTCCCTGTTCATTACAAATTTGAAGCTCTTCTGGAGGTCCTGACTTAATTTTGCATGCACATTGATACCTGCAATCCCTCCCCATGCTCAGCTTTCACCTAGACTTACCAGGGAACAGATGTTCCATACTCACCTCAAGCAATAATCTACGTCTGTCTTCCTAACCCTCCTTTTCTTCACTGACTTCTACTAATCTACAAAATAACTGTGGACCCTCTGCACAAAAGAAACATCCAATTAATAGCCTTAAACACTTGTGATTGTGCTGCTGCTTCTAACAATCATGTCCAACACAGCACTAAAATCAGAAATCAATTCTCACACCCTTCCTATTCTCCTGCCCTCACCACACCTTGGCTCCAGCAGAAATGTTCCCTACTGCAGCCTGGTGTGCTAAGAACAATCAAAGGCAGCAGCACTTTCCCTCAACATGCTGCAATCTGAATTGCACTGAAATTGCAGCTGTTGCATTAGAAGCTCAGCACCAGCACCCGCAGAACTGAGGCCTGAGCTCTCCATTTCAACACACCCTGTAAATCAGGCTGCCTGGAAGATTGTAGGCCGGGAACTGTGTGAACACAGCAGTGCATTTCAGCAGAGTTATGGAATCAATCTCGTGGAAGGCACATCCTTTATGCTTGTCTTAAGATTCTATTCTACAAAATCTAACCAGTAATTGTTTTGGTGGCCTGTGCAGGTTTTGGGGACTGTGCATGTTTCCTTTGGATGTTGTTTTCTTTGTTTCTAAATACAAAATTCACTGCATTCAGAAGAGAAAGCCCCAGATTCATTAGGACAAAGAACCACAGGGACATATGTGGCTGACAAGAACACTCAACATTCCTAACGGTAACACCAGAAAGAGAGGAAAAAGACAAAGATGATTTAAATACCTGAAAGGATCCAAACTGTCTATGTAAGCTATCAAGTGACTAAGTTTTTGGTAAACTCTAAAAGTCCAGATTCCTATTCGGTAATTGTCTGAAAGAAAAGAAAGCCAGAAATCTGCTTGACCTTCATTTTGCCAGGACTTTCTCACAGGATTCTGCCACAACTTGGATCACAAGTGAGGGTGGCAAATTTTGACTAGAAAACTTGGATAACTAGGCAGCATTTTTTCCTCCTCACTGAATTACAGGAAGGGTTTAAAAGGAAAAAAAATATAAAAAATGGTAAAGAAATTCTGTCATACCTATAAGGCGTTGATCGTCTTTGGAGAAGAAAAAAAAATCTCTAGCACTTCCTGTGCGTGGTAAAAAAAAGAAAGCTAGAATAGGAAAAAAGGGATTTGAGCATCCTAGATTGTACTATCAAATTCCATGAACACAATTTAAACCTCTAGTGCTTCGGAGAAATGGCATCCATTGGAAAGCTTTATTCCCTAGGAACCGAATAGAACTTTTTATTTTACAAAACCCTCTTTTAAAGAGAAAACTGACTGTGTCTTGGGCTTTTGGCCAAACTCAGTTTGGAGTTGGTCAAACCAAAATGACCCTGTTAGTTTCTTGTGCTCTACTCTTTCTTTCCATATTCACATTCACATCCAATGGGCTGCTGGGAGTTTTGACTCTGTGCAGCATGAACGGTTTTCCAAGACCACTTTCATTGCTCAGAGGTGTGCAATGTCAGTTTCCCATTCCCTGAGTGCTGCTATTAATATTCCCACAGCATCCAACTACTACAGCCATGTAGACAACAAAGACAAATGCAACTTGCATTTCTTGGTCCTGTTCCATTTCTGTCATCTCAGGCTCATCGTCACCCTCAGAACTGCTGTCCTGGAAACGTGGATCCTCTTGCCACGTGGCTTTTACCGGCTTTATTGTCCCAAGCGCGTGAGGCTCTGCAATGACAGCACCAATAGAGAAAAAAAGCCAAAACCAGATTATTCCTCTACCCGTCAGGAAAAATTCCTCCTTTCACGTGAAATACTTACAGTGGAGAAGAGAGATTTAGGAAGGACAGAATCTGACCCTGCCAGATTTTCTAAGCTACATTTCTGCTCCAGTATTTTCCACTTTGTTCCAGGGATCCCTTATGTATTCTTAAACATTTCTCATTGCATTCAGAAGACACTGAATACCTTCTCAGTTCAGCACAAGTCTGGGGGGCTCGTTGCTTTGTGCTGTTGCGTTGGGTTTTTTAATATTTTGGATAACTTCACGGGGTTTCTTTTCTCTCCTACATGACTGGGACTCGAGTTAATGTTGTTTCATCCTCATTTCAGACGGCCCCAATTTACCTAAGGTTAGGACACCCCAATGATCATGTGTCATTCCATTTCCTTTTTCTAAAGGTCCAAGAGTAGAATTCAGTAACAAACAGAATGTTCATGGATCTTGGGGCCAGCTCTCGGACTTTGCTCCTGCCTCTACATTAGCGCACATTTCCTTAAAAGCCTTGTGAGGTCCTATGAAACTTGATATGACTGGTGTGTCACCTTTTTCCCTGTTTGAGGAATTCAGGGCATGAGAACAAGCTTTTTCACCACTCAGCCAAAACCCCAATGCCTTCTCAAAGCATGCCTTTCAGAATTCCTGAGATGCAAGCATGAGGCACCTCTCATTAATCTACCACAGCCCCGGCAAGCAGAAATGAAGATCAAAATGCTTCTGCCTAATTACTGACTTCTGTTGCTGAAAATCCCCTGCATCCTGACCTTCTTTACACCATATTGCCCTACAGTGCCTGCCAGAAGCTCTTCCTTAGCAATGGCACTGTTAGAAGGGTTCTGCTGTTACCTTCTTTGATGCCCAACTCCTCTGTGCCTCCAAAGAAGGAAAACTTGAAAGAACTCGTCTCCTGAGTTGCGTCGTCCTCAGGCAAAGGTCCCAAATGGTCGTCTGGGGCAGAGTCCTGTGCATCCTCTTTGTCCCAGGGTATTTCCTCAGTCTGTTCTGGTTTGTTCTTCTAAGGTCTTTCAAAGAACAAACCAGAATAGACGGAGGAAATACTGTCTATTCTGGTTTGTTCCTTGAAAGGCCTCTTTCAAATCCGCGGCAATGCTGTAGAAGTTGTCTTCAGACACTTGAGGCAGTGTCTCACTCTCTTTCTTCTTTTTTTGGCTTTACTGAAATGAGATTGTTCAAGGATAGCAACACAGCACACGTCCTTTTCAGACACAGCTTCCCTAAGAGCCACCTTGCTCTGAATGTCTCCCTAAGCATATCCAAGCCCATTAAGGAGTGCTTCATTATCAAGGGTAAGCACTGGGGAGACATCTGAGGTTGGAGTGTAAAGGCAGGACCAAGAGTCCTTTTTAATTAGCCACATCCTTAAGTGACTTTTCACTGGCTACACGGTTACACAGAAATCAAGGTATTTAGCACAGACTTCTTCCTGCCAGTAGAAACATCAAGAGCTAATCGGGTTTGCTCACAGAGCTGCACATCTCAGGGTCCCTGCACTGACCGTTCTCACCTTCACTTCCGGCAAGGAACACATGGCCTAGAAAGAAAAGATGATGGCGCTACGTGCTGCTGTTGGAGGTCCCAGTTGAGGTCCGACGTCGCTGGTGGGAGCGGCTGCTCCTGCGCGATGTCCCCGACCACGTCCCCCTACGCCTGGGCCTCTCAGCACTGGCTGCTGTCCTCCTGCTCCTGTCCTGGCGACTCCTGGACCGCAGAGTTTGAGTCGAGGCCCGGCGCTGCTGGCGGGAGCGGCTGCGTCTGGGGGGCGTCCCCGATGATGTGTCCCTTCGCCTGGGCCTCGCAGCCCTTGGCCTTGTCCTGCTGCTGCTGCCACGGCGACTCCTGGAGCGGACAGGTGGACTCTGGGCCCAGCCTTGCTGGTGGGAGCGCCTGCATCTGGGGGATGGCCCTGGCCATGTCCCCCTACGCCTGGGCCTCTCAGACCTTGGCCCTGTCCCACTGCTCCTGTCACAGACACTCCTGGAGCGGACAGGTGGACTCTGGGCCCAGCCTTGCTGGCGGGAGCGCCTGCGTCTGGGGGATGGCCCTGGCCATGTCCCCCTACGCCTGGGCCTCTCAGACCTTGGCCCTGTCCCACTGCTCCTGTCACAGACACTCCTGGAGCGGACAGGTGGACTCTGGGCCCAGCCTTGCTGGCGGGAGCGCCTGCGTCTGGGGGATGGCCCTGACCATGTCTCCCTTCGCCTGGGCCTCTCAGTCCTTGGCCCTGTCCCACTGCTCCTGTCACAGACACTCCTGGAGCGGACAGGTGGACTCTGGGCCCAGCCTTGCTGGCGGGAGCGCCTGCGTCTGGGGGATGGCCCTGACCATGTCTCCCTTCGCCTGGGCCTCTCAGTCCTTGGCCCTGTCCCACTGCTCCTGTCACAGACACTCCTGGAGCGGACAGGTGGACTCTGGGCCCAGCCCTGCTGGCGGGAGCGCCTGCGTCTGGGGGATGTCGGTGATGTTGTCTCCCTCTGCCTGGGCCTCTCAGCCCTTGGCCCTGTCCCACTGCTCCTGTCACGGCAACTCCTGGACCGGACAGGTGGACTCTGGGCATGACTTTGCTGGCGAGAGCAGCTTCGCCTGCGGCTGGGCCCAACACGTCTGGAACGGACCCTGTCCTCAGGGTCCGGGGACGTGCTGCGTGTTGCCCTTGATCTGCTGATGCTGCTGGTGTCCAGTGAGGAAGATGGCAGCGCCTGCTGCCATGCTGCGTGGTGGGGCCTGCTGTGGCTGCCCGTCTCTGGAGATGGAGACAGGGCAACCAGCACCAATGGCACAGGGCTGTGGGAGCTGGGGCTGATGGCCTCAGATTCTGACCAGCCACGAGCAGATTGTCGTCCTGACTGTCTGGCTGGCCTGGGGCCATTGAGCTCTGTCTCATCCCGGGCGGCTGTAAGGGCAAGCAGGAATGTCAAAGATCGCCCAGGCCCCGGCCAGGCCAGGCCAGAGCAGTGCCCCCAGCCCTCCAGCAGTGGATGCTGCACTCTGCCAAGCCCGGCCTGGGCACTGCCCCCAGCCCAGGGACACCGGGGACTTTGACTCATACATGTTCCGAGCCCAGCACAGCTGTCACACTCCCATCTCTGTGTGCTGTTCCTCAGGCCAGAGCAGCGCCTGTGTGTGCCCTCAGCAGCACAGGAGGAGCACAGGAGCAATTGCCAGGGCCTGGGGAGGCAAACAGGCTCATAGCACTGAGAACAAAGTGTACCAGCACGTGGTTGTCTGGCCAAGCGCTACTGGTTCTTCCCGCTTTGAGCCCTCGCCGAGACACAGGTTCCCTGCAGAGCCCCAGGTGCAGCTTCCCAACTTACCCCTGTTCCTCTGCCTCCTCCCTGCCTCCAGGGTAAAGGCAATCCCTGGCGTTGCACTGGCCGTGCCTCACTCCTAGATCTGCGAAGGCATCGTTGTCCTCCCATGTTGGGTCTCTGATGGAGAAAGGAAGAGATGATGAATTTCTGCTGCTCTCCCTCACGGAGGTCCAGGGTACCCCAGCTCTTTCTCCAGAGCTTTTCCAAGTTGGGGGTGAAGCTGAAGCCCAGACTCATGGGCCAGGGCAGGACCAGGGCTCCTGGGGCAGGGCCTGGCACAGCACAGCACTTGCACCCTCCTGCCTGTTGGGCCAGGCAGAAGGACACCAACCTGAAGGGGACTCGGATCCCCATGATGAACATTTCAATAGGGAATTCCCTGCTGTCTCTGCACAGGGGGCACTGGAAATACAAAGCACCAGCGCACAAGGCCTGTCCCTGCAGGGCAAACAGAGGCAGGGTGAGCGAGGCCCTGCTGCTGCTGCTGAGCACCTGCTGTGCCCCGGGGCTGAGGGGAGGGCTCCTACCTGGATGCAGTCCCTGTGGAACCAGGCCCTTTTGCACGTTGGGCACACCAGGGTTGTGAAGGTCTTTCTGTCCTCCACAGGCTCCAGGCAGATGAGGCAAACGGTGTCCGGCTCAGGAGTCGCCTCCACCATCTGCTCTGGACGGTGCTCAGGGCAGAAGGACCTGGAGGAAAATGGATGGGGAAAGTGAGAAATGCTGGATCATTCCCCAGGGGTGGCCATAAAGAGAGATGAGGTACCTGAACGGAGTAATGTATACATTGACACAGCCGCCCTCCTTGGCACAGGGCAGGTGGAACCATCTGTCACAGTCCGGCACACAGCACATGATGGTTGCCCCGCTCTGGCCGCAGACGCAGCAGCGCTGGAAAGAGCCAAGCAGCCGCGTCAGCAGCAGCAGCAGCAGCCTCGAGGCCTCCCCGGGCAGCCGCAGGGCTCCGGGCAGGGCGCAGGACGTGGCCACTGCTGGCTCCCAGCCCACAGAGCCGCCTGCTGGAGGAGGGAGGCTCCTGTGCCAGGGCCTCTGTGCCACAGCTGCTGGGAGCCAGACTTTGTCCCGGCTGCTGGACCAGCCTTTCTTTCCTGCTGTCTGGGCTAAGCTCTGGCAAACCTCGCCAGGCACAAAGCTCCCTGCTCTTGTCAGGCTCTCACCTTCTGTGCTGCCCGCCGCACTGCAATTAGCAGATCTCGTGGGAGAAAGTCCATCACTCCAACGTGGCGTTTCTCTTGCCGAAATAGAAGACTGGCAAAGAGCTGCAGACAAGGGGAGGAGCTGATGAGGAGAGGGCGGCAGGAGCTGCCCATTGCAAAGGTGGAGGGAGCGCCCGGAGCCACTCACCAGGCAGAACACGTGGACACAGAGCCCACCCTTCTGCAGTTTGTCACCGCACATGTCCGGGTCAGCCTCGGCACGGCGACACAGCATGCAGGCTGCAGGGGACAGAGCCAATGGCATGGGGCATGAGCAGCTCTGCGGGGCTCAGAGCCTGCAGCAGCATCAGCCCCGAGGCTGCTCTGTCCCTGCCTGGCTGATGGGCAGGGCTGGAGGCCTTGCAGAGCAGGGGCCATTGTGGGCACGGCTGTCCCAGGAGCTGCCCCCTGGCCCAGCTGGGCCCCACTTGGGCAGGAAGGAGGCTCCCAGCCCCGGCATGGCTGAGCAGCTCCTGCCTCCCCCTGCCTCTGCTCTCATCCCCACGCTGCCTGCTGCCACAAGAGCCCCTGGGCCAGGCTGTCACAGGGCTGCTTTGCCCTCACCTGGCTCCCTGGCACCAGTGCCCTCCTGCTTGCTCTCAGACATGGCGGCTGTCTCTCCTGCGTCGCAGTCCTCGAGGGACGTTGTCACTGCGAGGTGCATATACTCTCTGTCTAGGGGAGAAAGAAGGGGGGGGAGTTTGTAGAACAGGCCCAGAACCACGAGGCTCTACTCCCTGCTCAGGCCTGCGTGAGCCCTGCTCCTGTCCACTTTCTCCTCCCGTCGTCTCGCTGAGGAGCACCGCAGTGTCCTGGCTGTTCCTCCGCTGATTCTGGGAAGGGAGAGGCAGGTGAGGCTGCAGCACAGGCCCAGAGGCCCGAGGTGTGGGGCCCCTCTGGTCCCTGGGCAGCCACGTCCCCACCCTACCTTCTCCTCCCGGTGTCAGGTCGCACTGACGCTCGACCTGATCCCAGCGTCCCCTTTTGTGGCCTTGGTGGCACAGGTCACAATGGCCACTCTGACGTCAGAGTCGTGTACCCAAAATCGGGGCAGCCATGGCCTCAGGTCCCTGGCAACCACTTGTGGCAGCCCCCTCGGGCACCGAGCTTCTGAGATGGGTCCGAGCGTTTGCTCAGGGTGGAAGCACGGCCGGGAATCTGGCAGCAAGTGCAGGGTCAAATGCCAGGCCCAGGGGCAGCCAGCCAGGGTGGCACTGTGGGCAGGGAGGTGCTGTTCAGGCACTGCCACGCCAGGGCTCTGGCCCCGGCCAAGGGCAATCTCTGCTCCTGCCCCTGGCAGGCGGTGGCCCAGAGAGCCCGTGCGGAGTCAGCTGCACTGCAGGGATTCAAACCCTGCTCTAGGTGAACTGATGTTCTCCTCAACACCTGTCTGCAGAAAACTAAGATGAACCTGATTTGATGCTGCTGCTGATCACCATTGGGTACTGGAGATAAACCTGGACACCACCACAGCTGCCTCCAGACCTCAGTTATCTGGCATCCTATGAACTAACAACTTTCACATTTCATATAAATGGAAAAATTAGTATTAAGCTTCTGAAGAAGGTCATCTTTGATACTGACTCAGTGGAAAGACACAAAATGCACTGAGAATTTTCTGTGTACATTTGACAGGAGAGCTTGCAACTGTCCTCCACTCAAGTCAAATACAGGAGGATGCTTTTCCTACGTTTTAGGAACTTTGCCAGTTTGGTCCGTGCTTTCCTACTAGAAAATACATTGGAAAAATTCAGCAAGAGAAGCACAAACAATTCTTGTCAGTTTTTCTCTTTCGTGTCTTTGCAAACATGCTCCTGGAAATCCAGATCCATGACTTCTAGAACAATCAGTGGCATCTCTGGGAAGCAGGGCAGGGGCTGACAGGCAGGCACACCCTGCAGCTGCCTGATGCTGGGGCAGCAGGAGTTTGTCCATTTTCCTGTCTCCATGGCAGAGCCACCTTGGCTGGGAAACGATCCCTTCACTGCTCTAGGAGGGAGGCACAGCCAGTGCAATGCCAGGGAGTGCCTTTACCCTGGAGGCAGGGAGGAGGCAGAGGGGGAAGTTGGGAAGCTGCACCCGGGGCTCTGCAGGGCTCCCGGCCAGGGCTCGAAGCACAAGGAGCCAGAAGAGCTTGGCAGGACAATCCTGAGCTCTGGACACCTTGTCCTCAGCACCAGGAACCCGTTTGCTTCTCCAGGCCCTGGGCACTGCTCCTGTGCTGCTCATGCAAGTTACACACAGACACAGAGCTACCTGCTCTGTCGCAACCCTCTTCAGCACTGGACAGCACAACACAGTAACATGTTCTCTTCCGTACATGGTCTAATTATTAATAGTCCTGCAAAGACTCTCATTCAAAGCATACACACACAAAAACCCAAGCCCTGGTACAGACCTTGCATCAAGCCCTGGTACAGACCTTGCATCAACACAAAATGCCAGTTGCTGTTCAGAAACACAGGGCAGCATTTTGGCCAATGCTTTTTCCTACAAGATCTTTCAAAAGATTGCAAAAGTGACTTTGTTTGGCAACTTCTTCAAGGAACAAACAGGAGAGGCTGCTGAGTTTTTAAAGATTTATTGATTTGCTTTCACTTCCCTTTCTTTGGCATCCTTACACTTATCCCTGCATTCCAGAAAACTGTGAAAATCCAAAAAACTACCAGGGGAAGTTTCTGAATTCTTTCATATTTCTCTCAAAGACTTTCTTGACGTACATACAAGGGACTGGTCGGATAACATACAGAGAAGCAGTGGTTTCCCTCACTGGATATTACAAGACAACGTTATAGACTCCACGTTACTAAAACACTTGTGTTGCCTGGTCATTACAAAGCCTGAAGCTCTTCTAGAGGCTTTTCCCAGTGCAACTTCATTAGGTTCCTCTCTGCTCAACTCTCGAGCCTGTCCAGGTCTCACTGAAGGGCAGCAGAGCCTTGTGGTGCCTCAGGCCCTGCTCCCAGTTCTGTCCCATCAGCAAATGCTGAGGGAGCGCTCCGTCCCTTCTGCCAGGACCCTGGGGAATAAGGCAAACAAGGCTGGACCCAGCACGGCCCCCTGAGATCACAGCTACCTGAGTTTGGAGCTCCCCTGTCCACTTCTCTGCCCCACTGTCCCTGAGCTGCCTCAGGGGCCTGTTATGGGAGGCAGGGACAAAGCCTTGCTGAAGTCCCAGCTGACAACAACCACTGCTCTCCCCTCACAAGCCCAACCAGGCACTGCAGCACAGGTGGCTATGGGATTGGTCAAGCATGGTTTCCATTCCTGTTATTCCACAGGCTTAGAGATGGCATCCAAGAGGAGCTGTTCTGTCTCCTTTCTGGGGATGGAGCTGAGGCTGATGGGCCTGCAGTTTCCTGGCTCCTTCTTGGTGCCCTTTTGCAAGACTGCAGTGATGTTGGCTTTCCTCCACTGCTCATGGCTCTCTCCGGGGCTGTCTCCTTCCCTGACCTGCTGGCAGAGCGCCCTGTGCCAGAGGCAGGAGCAGAGATTTCCCTTGGCCCCAAAAGGGAAGGCTGGGCTCAGGCCGAGTGTCAGTGCGACCTGACAACGGGAGGAGAAGGCGGGAAGGAGCAGGGCTGACACAGGGCTGAGCAGGGAGTAGAGCCCTCGTGTCTCTGGGCCTACTCTGCAAGCTCCCTGGCCTGTACTTTCTCCACAGAGAGAGAGCAACAGGACCTCGAAGTGAGCAGGAAACCCGGCCATGGAGCGGGACTGGGGCTGTCAGCCCTCAGGGACACCGGCCATGGAGCGGGACTGGGGCCGTGACACCTCAGGGAACTCACCATGACAGCCACCTCCCGAGATTTTGAAGTACTTGTTTCTTGGTTTAATGCCCTTCCAAGATCAATCAATCATCTTTGCAAATGAGCAGGACATACAAGGGTATTTAAAATTGAGTCTGATCCAATCATCAAAGACAATGGATGTTACCTCTAAACTTACCTTTTCATGATTGTCAAACAATATGGAACTTTTCTTATGTCTGGCTTAAAATATCCAGAATGCAAAATTCATTCTCAAGACAGGAAAAAAGAAAACAATGAAAATAGGATATAGGCAGTCTTCAAAAGGCCCAGAGAAGAAAATAAACATTAGAAAACCTTAGAAAAATTAGGTTTTCTTCTTCATCTTCTCAGTATGTGTTGTTTGAACATTGGTTGTCTTACTTGTCCCTCGCAAAACAAGGCATGTTACAGCTTTATTGTCTCAGTGCTGCATTTCCCCAATCGCTGACTTGCCATTTAGGCTCTGCTTTATTGGAAATATACAACAAGGGACTCTCTATGGAAGAGAGTTGCACAAGCCTCCGGATTCCTGACTGTTCACCTCTGCCAATGCTCACAGTGTTCTCCTAACACACCTGAGCTTCCTGTCTTTCAGAGAGAGAAAGATTCAGCTAAAGTCAAGCAAACAGGGCAGGGCAGATGGAAACCTTCCCTTGAGATGCTTTTGGGAAGGCCTGCAAGCACCCTGCCTTCCCTTGGAACAGAGGTGGTCACCATGCATGGTGTTGCCTGACTTGCCCGAGGTGCCCCTCTATTCCAGAAGGACTTTTGCCCACTTCATCACTTGCCTGTCCCTCCAGTTCCAGGGCCTCAAACCTGCTCTGTAAGGCACTAAACCTTTTAGTCAGCTGTAAGTTTTCAGAGTAAGGCACTGACCGTGGCTCGAACTAGTTTTTTTAGTCAGGTTGACAATATATTTTGAGAAGAAGAAGGAGCAGAGAAGGTGTGGAAAATGCATATTATATGATTGGCTTTTCGCAAATATTAAAATTAATACTATATGTGTTCTGTTGGAAAGTTATGTTGTATTCATCCTTTTTTGTAGTGCTATCCTAAACTTTTAAAGTAGTGTGGTGAATATAGTTTTAGGCTACAGAAACTCTGTGATGTAAGATACTTTTTCTAAATAGCTCGTGGAGAGATAACAGTAACAAGACACCAAAACTCTGAGAAAAGAAATATTGCCTCCTTATTGGGAAGAACCAGACTTTGAGGGACCAAGACAATTGATTTACAAGATGAAGGAGGGGTTGACAAGAACAAGAAAACACCCATTGTTTGAAAAGAATTTTGGCATCATGTATGAGATATATGAATATGCAACAGGCTATTACTTTTAAGGGTTAATCCTTTGTTAGCAAAGTGGTGTCTTCTGAGGCAGAGCAGAGCACCCAGACATCTGCAATTCTTTGCTTTTTTAATTGCCCTTTATTGTCCTACCTCTAATTGTCCAAATTATTTTTTCTCTAATTTTTATTCTTATTTTTATAACTAATTTATTACTATTAAACTTTTAAAAATTTAAAGCAAGTGAAATTCTGCATCCTTTGTGTCCACTATCAGTGGGCATCCTTCTTCCCAAGCTTTGTCAACCTCCCTCTGGGTTTGAGATCAGTGAAACGTGCCCAGCCTGGAGTCTTGGAAGACAATTCTAGCAACAAGTACTTTGCTTTTCTAACCCCTGGCCATCACTTCGAGCTTGTAGGCTGGTATGTGTGTCACATAGGTGGTTAAACATCTCTTCCTGTTGATCAGGCTTGGAAGTGTGTAAAGGCCAGGCATGACAGGACATGTTTTCTTCAGGAAATGGGACGTAGGGCCCAGTTTGCAACGGGTCCCGGCCCGTGCCTTCCAGAGCGCCAGAAGGTTGGCGGCGCCGTTGCAGGGCTCAGGGCGCCGCCTTGTGGGCGAGAGCCGCCATGACAGCGCGGGTGCCGCGCGGCGGGGCCGGAGGGCGGGAAGGGGCGGGCGGGTGTGAGGGGCGGGGCGGTTCGTGCCCAGAGCCGAGCCCACGCTGTTCCTGGGCGCATTCCCGGCTCGGTGTTGGGAGCGTGCAGGCGCGGCTCGGGCTCTGGGAGAAGCGTGCGGCCGCTGCGGGGTCCCAGCCCTCAGAGCTGGCTGCCGGCCGAGGCTGCAGTGCCAGAGCTGCCGTGCGCCGTGGCAGTGTCAGAGTCCCTGGCAGAGCCGGGCTGGCACTGCCAGCTCCTGAGGGAAGCCCTGCCATGGCCGTGCCGGGGCCGTTCGGCAGAGCCGGGCTGGCAGTGCCGACAGCTGAGGGGAGCCCGGCCATGGCAGCGCCGGGCTGGCAGTGCCGACAGCTGAGGGGAGCCCGGCCATGGCAGCGCCGGGCTGACAGTGCCGACAGCTGAGGGGAGCCCGGCCATGGCAGCGCCAGGGCCGCTCCTGCCCCGGGGCCGCCCGAAGGAGCGACCTCTGGGACCTGCCGGCAGACTGGCATTGCTTGGCCCTCTTCAGTAGATCGACGGAGTGGCAGCACAGATAGCAAAATATTAAAACATCTGATTTAAAACACCGGAGGGAAACCATTGAATTGAAAAGAAAATGAAGGTGTACCAAAATACTCAGGGCATGAATGGGAAAACTGAAAAGATACAGATTCTAATTATTTATATAATCTCAACTATATCATCAGAAACATGAGGGTGAAAATACCTTCTAAAAGTTTTGACAATAGAATGGTTCAGCTGTGTAGTTTTGCTAGTACATTAAAGTCTTAAAAAGCAGTCAGGTATTCCTTTGTCCAGTGCTATGAATTTAATAATGGGATTTGTTACATTTGTCCCTCAAATACCCCTCATAAAGAGAGTTGAGTGCTTAGATTCGATGGAAGCCATCCGTTAGTAAATGCAGTGTTGTGGTTTTTAGTAGTTCTGTAGTAAGTAGTTAGTTAAAGAAGTGATCATTCTGCCAATGGACGCTGATCCCTGATGCGTTCGTGCTGGTTCAATGGAAAGGCAAATTTTTGGTAATAGGCTAATGGAAAACATGTCTTTTCTGCTGGTAGCAGGTACAAACACATTGCTTTTACTGGTAGAAACTGAAGCAACTTGAGATGCCTGCTCCTTCTTCTCCACCTATGTTTAAAGGAGATCCATGCAGGTTAAAACACGAACCAAACCTCGAGGCTCTGGGCCTGTCCTGCAGGCTCACCTGCCTCTCCCCACAATCAGCAGAGGAACAGCCAGAGGACACTGCAGTGTTCCTCAGTGCAACAAGGGGAGGAGAAGGTGGGCAGGAGCAGGGCTCACATAGAGAGTATCAGCACCTCAAAGTGACCACATCATTCAAGGGACAGGGACTGACTGCTGACAGCTGCCCTGTGAGACAGCAAGCAGGAGGGCGCTGGTGCCAGGGAGCCAGGTGAGGGCAAAGCAGCCCTGTGACAGCCTGGCCCAGGGGCTCTTGTGGCAGCAGGCAGCGTGGGGATGAGAGCAGAGGCAGGGGGAGGCAGGAGCTGCTCAGCCATGCCGGGGCTGGGAGCCTCCTTCCTGCCCAAGTGGGGCCCAGCTGGGCCAGGGGGCAGCTCCTGGGACAGCCGTGCCCACAATGGCCCCTGCTCTACAAGGCCTCCAGCCCTGCCCATCAGCCAGGCAGGGACAGAGCAGCCTCGGGGCCGAAGCTGCTGCAGGCCCAGAGCCCCACAGAGCTGGTCGTACCCCGTGCCATTGGCTCTGTCCCCTGCAGCCTGCATGCTGTGTCGCCGTGCCGAGGCTGAGCCCTGTGCCTCCCCAGGCCCTGGCCACTGCTCCTGTGCTCCTCCTGCACAGCCCAGAGCACCCACGGGCCCTGCTCAGGCCTCACGCAGACCAGAACCAGCTGGGGCTGTGACAGCTCTGCTGCTCTGGGCCCAGCCCTCGGACAAAGCACCCGCCTGTCCCTGGGCTGGGGGCAGTGCCCAGGCTGGGCTTGGCAGAGCCCGTCCGCTCCTGGAGGGCTGTGGGCACTGCTCTGGCCTGGCCTGGCCTGGCCCTGGGCTCCCTTGGCATTCCTGCTTGCCCTTGCCTCCACCAGGGATGGGCTGCAGCTCAATGGCCCCGGCCTGGCCGCACACTCAGGCCTGGAGCCTTCCCGTGGCTCCCCAGGGCACGAGAGCCTCAGCCCCAGCTCCCAAACACGGCCTAACAGGCTTTGCTGATATTGATCCCTGTCAGAGCTTTGAAAGCATTTTCAAAGTAACCTTGTCTGGCAACACTTTCAAGGAAGAAACGGGACTCGCTTCTAATCGGTAAAAACTTTATTGGTTTGCTTGCACTTCCTATAGGATATCCTAATGCTTCCTTTGGCGTTCCAGAAAATAATGAAAATCTAACAAATTCTAAAGAGAAGTTCCTGAATCCACTATGAGGAGAAGTCTCTACATTCACTATCCTTACATACAGTTAAGAAGCTGCTCCTGTAACACACAAAGATGGAGTGGTTAACCTGACTGGACCACACAACATGATGTTTTATACACACCGCTACACTACAAAACTTCTCGTCCCTGTTCATTACAAATTTGAAGCTCTTCTGGAGGTCCTGACTTAATTTTGCATGCACATTGATACCTGCAATCCCTCCCCATGCTCAGCTTTCACCTAGACTTACCAGGGAACAGATGTTCCATACTCACCTCAAGCAATAATCTACGTCTGTCTTCCTAACCCTCCTTTTCTTCACTGACTTCTACTAATCTACAAAATAACTGTGGACCCTCTGCACAAAAGAAACATCCAATTAATAGCCTTAAACACTTGTGATTGTGCTGCTGCTTCTAACAATCATGTCCAACACAGCACTAAAATCAGAAATCATTTCTCACACCCTTCCTATTCTCCTGCCCCCACCACACCTTGGCTCCAGCAGAAATGTTCCCTACTGCAGCCTGGTGTGCTAAGAACAATCAAAGGCAGCAGCACTTTCCCTCAACATGCTGCAATCTGAATTGCACTGAAATTGCAGCTGTTGCATTAGAAGCTCAGCACCAGCACCCCCAGAACTGAGGCCTGAGCTCTCCATTTCAACACACCCTGTAAATCAGGCTGCCTGGAAGATTGTAGGCCGGGAACTGTGTGAACACAGCAGTGCATTTCAGCAGAGTTATGGAATCAATCTCATGGAAGGCACATCCTTTATGCTTGTCTTAAGATTCTATTCTACAAAATCTAACCAGCAATTGTTTTGGTGGCCTGTGCAGGTTTTGGGGACTGTGCATGTTTCCTTTGGATGTTGTTTTCTTTGTTTCTAAATACAAAATTCACTGCATTCAGAAGAGAAAGCCCCAGATTCATTAGGACAAAGAACCACAGGGACATATGTGGCTGACAAGAACACTCAACATTCCTAACGGTAACACCAGAAAGAGAGGAAAAAGACAAAGATGATTTAAATACCTGAAAGGATCCAAACTGTCTATGTAAGCTATCAAGTGACTAAGTTTTTGGTAAACTCTAAAAGTCCAGATTCCTATTCGGTAATTGTCTGAAAGAAAAGAAAGCCAGAAATCTGCTTGACCTTCATTTTGCCAGGACTTTCTCACAGGATTCTGCCACAACTTGGATCACAAGTGAGGGTGGCAAATTTTGACTAGAAAACTTGGATAACTAGGCAGCATTTTTTCCTCCTCACTGAATTACAGGAAGGGTTTAAAAGGAAAAAAAAATATAAAAAATGGTAAAGAAATTCTGTCATACCTATAAGGCGTTGATCGTCTTTGGAGAAGAAAAAAAATCTCTAGCACTTCCTGTGCGTGGTAAAAAAAAGAAAGCTAGAAAAGGAAAAAAGGGATTTGAGCATCCTAGATTGTACTATCAAATTCCATGAACACAATTTAAACCTCTAGTGCTTCGGAGAAATGGCATCCATTGGAAAGCTTTATTCCCTAGGAACCGAATAGAACTTTTTATTTTACAAAACCCTCTTTTAAAGAGAAAACTGACTGTGTCTTGGGCTTTTGGCCAAACTCAGTTTGGAGTTGGTCAAACCAAAATGACCCTGTTAGTTTCTTGTGCTCTACTCTTTCTTTCCATATTCACATTCACATCCAATGGGCTGCTGGGAGTTTTGACTCTGTGCAGCATGAACGGTTTTCCAAGACCACTTTCATTGCTCAGAGGTGTGCAATGTCAGTTTCCCATTCCCTGAGTGCTGCTATTAATATTCCCACAGCATCCAACTACTACAGCCATGTAGACAACAAAGACAAATGCAACTTGCATTTCTTGGTCCTGTTCCATTTCTGTCATCTCAGGCTCATCGTCACCCTCAGAACTGCTGTCCTGGAAACGTGGATCCTCTTGCCACGTGGCTTTTACCGGCTTTATTGTCCCAAGCGCGTGAGGCTCTGCAATGACAGCACCAATAGAGAAAAAAAGCCAAAACCAGATTATTCCTCTACCCGTCAGGAAAAATTCCTCCTTTCACGTGAAATACTCACAGTGGAGAAGAGAGATTTAGGAAGGACAGAATCTGACCCTGCCAGATTTTCTAAGCTACATTTCTGCTCCTGTATTTTCCACTTTGTTCCAGGGATCCCTTATGTATTCTTAAACATTTCTCATTGCATTCAGAAGACACTGAATACCTTCTCAGTTCAGCACAAGTCTGGGGGGCTCGTTGCTTTGTGCTGTTGCGTTGGGTTTTTTAATATTTTGGATAACTTCACGGGGTTTCTTTTCTCTCCTACATGACTGGGACTCGAATTAATGTTGTTTCATCCTCATTTCAGACGGCCCCAATTTACCTAAGGTTAGGACACCCCAATGATCATGTGTCATTCCATTTCCTTTTTCTAAAGGTCCAAGAGTAGAATTCAGTAACAAACAGAATGTTCATGGATCTTGGGGCCAGCTCTCGGACTTTGCTCCTGCCTCTACATTAGCGCACATTTCCTTAAAAGCCTTGTGAGGTCCTATGAAACTTGATATGACTGGTGTGTCACCTTTTTCCCTGTTTGAGGAATTCAGGGCATGAGAACAAGCTTTTTCACCACTCAGCCAAAACCCCAATGCCTTCTCAAAGCATGCCTTTCAGAATTCCTGAGATGCAAGCATGAGGCACCTCTCATTAATCTACCACAGCCCCGGCAAGCAGAAATGAAGATCAAAATGCTTCTGCCTAATTACTGACTTCTGTTGCTGAAAATCCCCTGCATCCTGACCTTCTTTACACCATATTGCCCTACAGTGCCTGCCAGAAGCTCTTCCTTAGCAATGGCACTGTTAGAAGGGTTCTGCTGTTACCTTCTTTGATGCCCAACTCCTCTGTGCCTCCAAAGAAGGAAAACTTGAAAGAACTCGTCTCCTGAGTTGCGTCGTCCTCAGGCAAAGGTCCCAAATGGTCGTCTGGGGCAGAGTCCTGTGCATCCTCTTTGTCCCAGGGTATTTCCTCAGTCTGTTCTGGTTTGTTCTTCGAAGGTCTTTCAAAGAACAAACCAGAATAGACGGAGGAAATACTGTCTATTCTGGTTTGTTCCTTGAAAGGCCTCTTTCAAATCCGCGGCAATGCTGTAGAAGTTGTCTTCAGACACTTGAGGCAGTGTCTCACTCTCTTTCTTCTTTTTTTTGGCTTTACTGAAATGAGATTGTTCAAGGATAGCAACACAGCACACGTCCTTTTCAGACACAGCTTCCCTAAGAGCCACCTTGCTCTGAATGTCTCCCTAAGCATATCCAAGCCCATTAAGGAGTGCTTCATTATCAAGGGTAAGCACTGGGGAGACATCTGAGGTTGGAGTGTAAAGGCAGGACCAAGAGTCCTTTTTAATTAGCCACATCCTTAAGTGACTTTTCACTGGCTACACGGTTACACAGAAATCAAGGTATTTAGCACAGACTTCTTCCTGCCAGTAGAAACATCAAGAGCTAATCGGGTTTGCTCACAGAGCTGCACATCTCAGGGTCCCTGCACTGACCGTTCTCACCTTCACTTCCGGCAAGGAACACATGGCCTAGAAAGAAAAGATGATGGCGCTACGTGCTGCTGTTGGAGGTCCCAGTTGAGGTCCGACGTCGCTGGTGGGAGCGGCTGCTCCTGCGCGATGTCCCCGACCACGTCCCCCTACGCCTGGGCCTCTCAGCACTGGCTGCTGTCCTCCTGCTCCTGTCCTGGCGACTCCTGGACCGCAGAGTTTGAGTCGAGGCCCGGCGCTGCTGGCGGGAGCGGCTGCGTCTGGGGGGCGTCCCCGATGATGTGTCCCTTCGCCTGGGCCTCTCAGCCCTTGGCCTTGTCCTGCTGCTGCTGCCACGGCGACTCCTGGAGCGGACAGGTGGACTCTGGGCCCAGCCTTGCTGGTGGGAGCGCCTGCGTCTGGGGGATGGCCCTGGCCATGTCCCCCTACGCCTGGGCCTCTCAGACCTTGGCCCTGTCCCACTGCTCCTGTCACAGACACTCCTGGAGCGGACAGGTGGACTCTGGGCCCAGCCTTGCTGGCGGGAGCGCCTGCGTCTGGGGGATGGCCCTGACCATGTCTCCCTTCGCCTGGGCCTCTCAGTCCTTGGCCCTGTCCCACTGCTCCTGTCACAGACACTCCTGGAGCGGACAGGTGGACTCTGGGCCCAGCCCTGCTGGCGGGAGCGCCTGCGTCTGGGGGATGTCGGTGATGTTGTCTCCCTCCGCCTGGGCCTCTCAGCCCTTGGCCCTGTCCCACTGCTCCTGTCACGGCAACTCCTGGACCGGACAGGTGGACTCTGGGCACGACTTTGCCGGCGAGAGCAGCTTCGCCTGCGGCTGGGCCCAGCACGTCTGGAACGGACCCTGTCCTCAGGGTCGGGGGACGTGCTGCGTGTTGCCCTTGATCTGCTGATGCTGCTGGTGTCCAGTGAGGAAGATGGCAGTGCCTGCTGCCATGCTGCGTGGTGGGGCCTGCTGTGGCTGCCCGTCTCTGGAGATGGAGACGGGGCAACCAGCACCAATGGCACAGGGCTGTGGGAGCTGGGGCTGATGGCCTCAGATTCTGACCAGCCACGAGCAGATTGTCGTCCTGACTGTCTGGCCGGCCTGGGGCCATTGAGCTCTGTCTCATCCCGGGCGGCTGTAAGGGCAAGCAGGAATGTCAAAGATCGCCCAGGCCCCGGCCAGGCCAGGCCAGAGCAGTGCCCCCAGCCCTCCAGCAGTGGATGCTGCACTCTGCCAAGCCCAGCCTGGGCACTGCCCCCAGCCCAGGGACACCGGGGACTTTGACTCATACATGTTCCGAGCCCAGCACAGCTGTCACACTCCCATCTCTGTGTGCTGTTCCTCAGGCCAGAGCAGCGCCTGTGTGTGCCCTCAGCAGCACAGGAGGAGCACAGGAGCAATTGCCAGGGCCTGGGGAGGCAAACAGGCTCATAGCACTGAGAACAAAGTGTACCAGCACGTGGTTGTCTGGCCAAGCGCTACTGGTTCTTCCTGCTTTGAGCCCTCGCCGAGACACAGGTTCCCTGCAGAGCCCCAGGTGCAGCTTCCCAACTTACCCCTGTTCCTCTGCCTCCTCCCTGCCCGCAGGGTAAAGGCAATCCCTGGCGTTGCACTGGCCGTGCCTCACTCCTAGATCTGCGAAGGCATCGTTGTCCTCCCATGTTGGGTCTCTGATGGAGAAAGGAAGAGATGATGAATTTCTGCTGCTCTCCCTCACGGAGGTCCAGGGTACCCCAGCTCTTTCTCCAGAGCTTTTCCAAGTTGGGGGTGAAGCTGAAGCCCAGACTCATGGGCCAGGGCAGGACCAGGGCTCCTGGGGCAGGGCCTGGCACAGCACAGCACTTGCACCCTCCTGCCTGTTGGGCCAGGCAGAAGGACACCAACCTGAAGGGGACTCGGATCCCCATGATGAACATTTCAATAGGGAATTCCCTGCTGTCTCTGCACAGGGGGCACTGGAAATACAAAGCACCAGCGCACAAGGCCTGTCCCTGCAGGGCAAACAGAGGCAGGGTGAGCGAGGCCCTGCTGCTGCTGCTGAGCACCTGCTGTGCCCCGGGGCTGAGGGGAGGGCTCCTACCTGGATGCAGTCCCTGTGGAACCAGGCCCTTTTGCACGTTGGGCACACCAGGGTTGTGAAGGTCTTTCTGTCCTCCACAGGCTCCAGGCAGATGAGGCAAACGGTGTCCGGCTCAGGAGTCGCCTCCACCATCTGCTCTGGACGGTGCTCAGGGCAGAAGGACCTGGAGGAAAATGGATGGGGAAAGTGAGAAATGCTGGATCATTCCCCAGGGGTGGCCATAAAGAGAGATGAGGTACCTGAACGGAGTAATGTATACATTGACACAGCCGCCCTCCTTGGCACAGGGCAGGTGGAACCATCTGTCACAGTCCGGCACACAGCACATGATGGTTGCCCCGCTCTGGCCGCAGACGCAGCAGCGCTGGAAAGAGCCAAGCAGCCGCGTCAGCAGCAGCAGCAGCAGCCTCGAGGCCTCCCCGGGCAGCCGCAGGGCTCCGGGCAGGGCACAGGACGTGGCCGCTGCCGGCTCCCAGCCCACAGAGCCGCCTGCTGGAGGAGGGAGGCTCCTGTGCCAGGGCCTCTGTGCCACAGCTGCTGGGAGCCAGACTTTGTCCCGGCTGCTGGACCAGCCTTTCTTTCCTGCTGTCTGGGCTAAGCTCTGGCAAACCTCGCCAGGCACAAAGCTCCCTGCTCTTGTCAGGCTCTCACCTTCTGTGCTGCCCGCCGCACTGCAATTAGCAGATCTCGTGGGACAAAGTCCATCACTCCAACGTGGCGTTTCTCTTGCCGAAATAGAAGACTGGCAAAGAGCTGCAGACAAGGGGAGGAGCTGATGAGGAGAGGGCGGCAGGAGCTGCCCATTGCAAAGGTGGAGGGAGCGCCCGGAGCCACTCACCAGGCAGAACACGTGGGCACAGAGCCCACCCTTCTGCAGTTTGTCACCGCACATGTCCGGGTCAGCCTCGGCACGGCGACACAGCATGCAGGCTGCAGGGGACAGAGCCAATGGCATGGGGCATGAGCAGCTCTGCGGGGCTCAGAGCCTGCAGCAGCATCAGCCCCGAGGCTGCTCTGTCCCTGCCTGGCTGATGGGCAGGGCTGGAGGCCTTGCAGAGCAGGGGCCATTGCGGGCACGGCTGTCCCAGGAGCTGCCCCCTGGCCCAGCTGGGCCCCACTTGGGCAGGAAGGAGGCTCCCAGCCCCGGCATGGCCGAGCAGCTCCTGCCTCCCCCTGCCTCTGCTCTCATCCCCACGCTGCCTGCTGCCACAAGAGCCCCTGGGCCAGGCTGTCACAGGGCTGCTTTGCCCTCACCTGGCTCCCTGGCACCAGGGCCCTCCTGCTTGCTCTCAGACATGGCGGCTGTCTCTCCTGCGTCGCAGTCCTCGAGGGACGTTGTCGCTGCGAGGTGCATATACTCTCTGTCTAAGGGAGAAAGAAGGGGGGGGAGTTTGTAGAACAGGCCCAGAACCACGAGGCTCTACTCCCTGCTCAGGCCTGCGTGAGCCCTGCTCCTGTCCACTTTCTCCTCCCGTCGTCTCGCTGAGGAACACCGCAGTGTCCTGGCTGTTCCTCCGCTGATTCTGGGAAGGGAGAGGCAGGTGAGGCTGCAGCACAGGCCCAGAGCCCCGAGGTGTGGGGCCCCTCTGGTCCCTGGGCAGCCACGTCCCCACCCTACCTTCTCCTCCCGGTGTCAGGTCGCACTGACGCTCGACCTGATCCCAGCGTCCCCTTTTGTGGCCTTGGTGGCATGGCACAGGTCACAATGGCCACTCTGACGTCAGAGCCGTGTACCCAAAATCGGGGCAGCCATGGCCTCAGGTCCCTGGCAACCACTTGTGGCGGCCCCCTCGGGCACCGAGCTTCTGAGATGGGTCCGAGCGTTTGCTCAGGGTGGAAGCACGGCCGGGAATACGGCAGCAAGTGCAGGGTCAAATGCCAGGCCCAGGGGCAGCCAGCCAGGGTGGCACTGTGGGCAGGGAGGTGCTGTTCAGGCACTGCCACGCCAGGGCTCTGGCCCCGGCCAAGGGCAATCTCTGCTCCTGCCCCTGGCAGGCGGTGGCCCAGAGAGCCCGTGCGGAGTCAGCGGCACTGCAGGGATTCAAACCCTGCTCTAGGTGAACTAATGTTCTCCTCAACACCTGTCTGCAGAAAACTAAGATGAACCTGATTTGATGCTGCTGCTGATCACCATTGGGTACTGGAGATAAACCTGGACACCACCACAGCTGCCTCCAGACCTCAGTTATCTGTCATCCTATGAACTAACAACTTTCACATTTCATATAAATGGAAAAATTAGTATTAAGCTTCTGAAGAAGGTCATCTTTGATACTGACTCAGTGGAAAGACACAAAATGCACTGAGAATTTTCTGTGTACATTTGACAGGAGAGCTTGCAACTGTCCTCCACTCAAGTCAAATACAGGAGGATGCTTTTTCTACATTATATAAACTTTGCCAGTTTGGTCCGTGCTTTCCTACTAGAAAATACATTGGAAAAATTCAGCAAGAGAAGCACAAACAATTCTTGTCAGTTTTTCTCTTTCGTGTCTTTGCAAACATGCTCCTGGAAATCCAGATCCATGACTTCTAGAACAATCAGTGGCATCTCTGGGAAGCAGGGCAGGGGCTGACAGGCAGGCACACCCTGCAGCTGCCTGATGCTGGGGCAGCAGGAGTTTGTCCATTTTCCTGTCTCCATGGCAGAGCCACCTTGGCTGGGAAACGATCCCTTCACTGCTCTAGGAGGGAGGCACAGCCAGTGCAATGCCAGGGAGTGCCTTTACCCTGGAGGCAGGGAGGAGGCAGAGGGGGAAGTTGGGAAGCTGCACCCGGGGCTCTGCAGGGCTCCCGGCCAGGGCTCGAAGCACAAGGAGCCAGAAGAGCTTGGCCGGACAATCCTGAGCTCTGGACACCTTGTCCTCAGCACCGGGAACCCGTTTGCTTCTCCAGGCCCTGGGCACTGCTCCTCTGCTGCTCATGCAAGTTACACACAGACACAGAGCTACCTGCTCTGTCGCAACCCTCTTCAGCACTGGACAGCACAACACAGTAACATGTTCTCTTCAGTACATGGTCTAATTATTAATAGTCCTGCAAAGACTCTCATTCAAAGCATACACACACAAAAACCCAAGCCCTGGTACAGACCTTGCATCAAGCCCAGGTACAGACCTTGCATCAACACAAAATGCCAGTTGCTGTTCAGAAACACAGGGCAGCATTTTGGCCAATGCTTTTTCCTACAAGATCTTTCAAAAGATTGCAAAAGTGACTTTGTTTGGCAACTTCTTCAAGGAACAAACAGGAGAGGCTGCTGAGTTTTTAAAGATTTATTGATTTGCTTTCACTTCCCTTTCTTTGGCATCCTTACACTTATCCCTGCATTCCAGAAAACTGTGAAAATCCAAAAAACTACCAGGGGAAGTTTCTGAATTCTTTCATATTTCTCTCAAAGACTTTCTTGACGTACATACAAGGGACTGGTCGGATAACATACAGAGAAGCAGTGGTTTCCCTCACTGGATATTACAAGACAACGTTATAGACTCCACGTTACTAAAACACTTGTGTTGCCTGGTCATTACAAAGCCTGAAGCTCTTCTAGAGGCTTTTCCCAGTGCAACTTCATTAGGTTCCTCTCTGCTCAACTCTCGAGCCTGTCCAGGTCTCACTGAAGGGCAGCAGAGCCTTGTGGTGCCTCAGGCCCTGCTCCCAGTTCTGTCCCATCAGCAAATGCTGAGGGAGCGCTCCGTCCCTTCTGCCAGGACCCTGGGGAATAAGGCAAACAAGGCTGGACCCAGCACGGCCCCCTGAGATCACAGCTACCTGAGTTTGGAGCTCCCCTGTCCACTTCTCTGCCCCACTGTCCCTGAGCTGCCTCAGGGGCCTGTTATGGGAGGCAGGGACAAAGCCTTGCTGAAGTCCCAGCTGACAACAACCACTGCTCTCCCCTCACAAGCCCAACCAGGCACTGCAGCACAGGTGGCTATGGGATTGGTCAAGCATGGTTTCCATTCCTGTTATTCCACAGGCTTAGAGATGGCATCCAAGAGGAGCTGTTCTGTCTCCTTTCTGGGGATGGAGCTGAGGCTGATGGGCCTGCAGTTTCCTGGCTCCTTCTTGGTGCCCTTTTGCAAGACTGCAGTGATGTTGGCTTTCCTCCACTGCTCATGGCTCTCTCCGGGGCTGTCTCCTTCCCTGACCTGCTGGCAGAGTGCCCTGTGCCAGAGGCAGGAGCAGAGATTTCCCTTGGCCCCAAAAGGGAAGGCTGGGCTCAGGCCGAGTGTCAGTGCGACCTGACAACGGGAGGAGAAGGCGGGAAGGAGCAGGGCTGACACAGGGCTGAGCAGGGAGTAGAGCCCTCGTGTCTCTGGGCCTACTCTGCAAGCTCCCTGGCCTGTACTTTCTCCACAGAGAGAGAGCAACAGCACCTCGAAGTGAGCAGGAAACCCGGCCATGGAGCGGGGCTGGGGCTGTCAGCCCTCAGGGACACCGGCCATGGAGCGGGGCTGGGGCCGTGACACCTCAGGGACACCGGCCATGGAGCGGGGCTGGGACTGTGACACCTCAGGGAAACCGGCCATGGAGCGGGACTGGGGCTCTGACACCTCAGGGAACTCACCATGGCAGCCACCTCCCGAGATTTTGAAGTACTTGTTTCTTGGTTTAATGCCCTTCCAAGATCAATCTAGCATCTTTGCATATGAGCAGGACATACAAAGGTATTTAAAATTGAGTCTGATCCAATCATCAAAGACAATGGATGTTACCTCTAAACTTACCTTTTCATGATTGTCAAACAATATGGAACTTTTCTTATGTCTGACTTAAAATATCCAGAATGCAAAATTCATTCTCAAGACAGGAAAAAAGAAAACAATGAAAATAGGATATAGGCAGTCTTCAAAAGGCCCAGAGAAGAAAATAAACATTAGAAAACCTTAGAAAAATTAGGTTTTCTTCTTCATCTTCTCAGTATGTGTTGTTTGAACATTGGTTGTCTTACTTGTCCCTCGCAAAACAAGGCATGTTACAGCTTTATTGTCTCAGTGCTGCATTTCCCCAATCGCTGACTTGCCATTTAGGCTCTGCTTTATTGGAAATATACAACAAGGGACTCTCTATGGAAGAGAGTTGCACAAGCCTCCGGATTCCTGACTGTTCACCTCTGCCAATGCTCACAGTGTTCTCCTAACACACCTGAGCTTCCTGTCTTTCAGAGAGAGAAAGATTCAGCTAAAGTCAAGCAAACAGGGCAGGGCAGATGGAAACCTTCCCTTGAGATGCTTTTGGGAAGGCCTGCAAGCACCCTGCCTTCCCTTGGAACAGAGGTGGTCACCATGCATGGTGTTGCCTGACTTGCCCGAGGTGCCCCTCTATTCCAGAAGGACTTTTGCCCGCTTCATCACTTGCCTGTCCCTCCAGTTCCAGGGCCTCAAACCTGCTCTGTAAGGCACTAAACCTTTTAGTCAGCTGTAAGTTTTCAGAGTAAGGCACTGACCGTGGCTCGAACTAGTTTTTTTAGTCAGGTTGACAATATATTTTGAGAAGAAGAAGGAGCAGAGAAGGTGTGGAAAATGCATATTATATGATTGGCTTTTCGCAAATATTAAAATTAATACTATATGTGTTCTGTTGGAAAGTTATGTTGTATTCATCCTTTTTTGTAGTGCTATCCTAAACTTTTAAAGTAGTGTGGTGAATATAGTTTTAGGCTACAGAAACTCTGTGATGTAAGATACTTTTTCTAAATAGCTCGTGGAGAGATAACAGTAACAAGACACCAAAACTCTGAGAAAAGAAATATTGCCTCCTTATTGGGAAGAACCAGACTTTGAGGGACCAAGACAATTGATTTACAAGATGAAGGAGGGGTTGACAAGAACAAGAAAACACCCATTGTTTGAAAAGAATTTTGGCATCATGTATGAGATATATGAATATGCAACAGGCTATTACTTTTAAGGGTTAATCCTTTGTTAGCAAAGTGGTGTCTTCTGAGGCAGAGCAGAGCACCCAGACATCTGCAAGTCTTTGCTTTTTTAATTGCCCTTTATTGTCCTACCTCTAATTGTCCAAATTATTTTTTCTCTAATTTTTATTCTTATTTTTATAACTAATTTATTACTATTAAACTTTTAAAAATTTAAAGCAAGTGAAATTCTGCATCCTTTGTGTCCACTATCAGTGGGCATCCTTCTTCCCAAGCTTTGTCAACCTCCCTCTGGGTTTGAGATCAGTGAAACGTGCCCAGCCTGGATTCTTGGAAGACAATTCTAGCAACAAGTACTTTGCTTTTCTAACCCCTGGCCATCACTTCGAGCTTGTAGGCTGCTATGTGTGTCACATAGGTGGTTAAACATCTCTTCCTGTTGATCAGGCTTGGAAGTGTGCAAAGGCCAGGCATGACAGGACATGTTTTCTTCAGGAAATGGGACGTAGGGCCCAGTTTGCAACGGGTCCCGGCCCGCGCCTTCCAGAGCGCCAGAAGGTTGGCGGCGCCGTTGCAGGGCTCAGGGCGCCGCCTTGTGGGCGAGAGCCGCCATGACAGCGCGGGCGCCGCGCGGCGGGGCCGGAGGGCGGGAAGGGGCGGGCGGGTGTGAGGGGCGGGGCGGTTCGTGCCCAGAGCCGAGCCCACGCTGTTCCTGGGCGCACTCCCGGCTCGGTGTTGGGAGCGTGCAGGCGCGGCTCGGGCTCTGGGAGAAGCGTGCGGCCGCTGCGGGGTCCCAGCCCTCAGAGCTGGCTGCCGGCCGAGGCTGCCGTGCCAGAGCTGCCGTGCGCCGTGGCAGTGCCAGAGTCCCTGGCAGAGCCAGGCTGGCACTGCCAGCTCCTGAGGGAAGCCCTGCCATGGCCGCGCCGGGGCCGCTCGGCAGAGCCGGGCTGGCAGTGCCGACAGCTGAGGGGAGCCCGGCCATGGCAGCGCCGCCTGGCAGTGCCGACAGCTGAGGGGAGCCCGGCCATGGCAGCGCCGGGGCCGCTCCTGCCCCGGGGCCGCCCGAAGGAGCGACCTCTGGGACCTGCCGGCAGACTGGCATTGCTTGGCCCTCTTCAGTAGATGGACGGAGTGGCAGCACAGATAGCAAAATATTAAAACATCTGATTTAAAACACTGGAGGGAAACCATTGAATTGAAAAGAAAATGAAGGTGTACCAAAATACTCAGGGCATGAATGGAAAACTGAAAAGATACAGATTCTAATTATGTATATAATCTCCACTATATCATCAGAAACATGAGGGTGAAAATACCTTCTAAAAGTTTTGACAATTGAATGTTTCAGCTGTGTAGTTTTGCTAGTACATTAAAGTCTTAAAAAGCAGTCAGGTATTCCTTTGTCCAGTGCTATGAATTTAATAATGGGATTTGTTACATTTGTCCTTCAAGTACCCCTCATAAAGAGAGTTGAGTGCTTAGATTCGATGGAAGCCATCCGTTAGTAAATGCAGTGTTGTGGTTTTTAGTAGTTCTTTAGTAAGTAGTTAGTTAAAGAAGTGATCGTTCTGCCAATGGACGCTGATCCCTGATGCGTTCGTGCTGGTTCAATGGACAGGCAAATTTTTAGTAATAGGCTATTGGAAAACATGTCTTTTCTGCTGGTAGCAGGTACAAACACATTGCTTTTACTGGTAGAAACTGAAGCAACTTGAGATGCCTGCTCCTTCTTCTCCACCTATGTTTAAAGGAGATCCATGCAGGTTAAAACACGAACCAAACCTCGAGGCTCTGGGCCTGTCCTGCAGGCTCACCTGCCTCACCCCACAATCAGCAGAGGAACAGCCAGAGGACACTGCAGTGTTCCTCAATGCAACAAGGGGAGGAGAAGGTGGGCAGGAGCAGGGCTCACATAGACAGAGAGTATCAGCACCTCAAAGTGACCACATCATTCAAGGGACAGGGACTGACTGATGACAGCTGCCCTTTGAGACAGCAAGCAGGAGGGCGCTGGTGCCAGGGAGCCAGGTGAGGGCAAAGCAGCCCTGTGACAGCCTGGCCCAGGGGCTCTTGTGGCAGCAGGCAGCGTGGGGATGAGAGCAGAGGCAGGGGGAGGCAGGAGCTGCTCAGCCATGCCGGGGCTGGGAGCCTCCTTCCTGCCCAAGTGGGGCCCAGCTGGGCCAGGGGGCAGCTCCTGGGACAGCCGTGCCCGCAATGGCCCCTGCTCTACAAGGCCTCCAGCCCTGCCCATCAGCCAGGCAGGGACAGAGCAGCCTCGGGGCCGAAGCTGCTGCAGGCCCAGAGCCCCACAGAGCTGGTCGTACCCCGTGCCATTGGCTCTGTCCCCTGCAGCCTGCATGCTGTGTCGCCGTGCCGAGGCTGAGCCCTGTGCCTCCCCAGGCCCTGGCCACTGCTCCTGTGCTGCTCCTGCACAGCCCAGAGCACCCACGGGCCCTGCTCAGGCCTCACGCAGACCAGAACCAGCTGGGGCTGTGACAGCTGTGCTTCTCTGGGCCCAGCCCTCGGACAAAGCACCCGCCTGTCCCTGGGCTGGGGGCAGTGCCCAGGCTGGGCTTGGCAGAGCCCGTCCGCTCCCGGAGGGCTGTGAGCACTGCTCTGGCCTGGCCTGGCCTGGCCCTGGGCTCCCTTGGCATTCCTGCTTGCCCTTGCCTCCACCAGGGATGGGCTGCAGCTCAATGGCCCCGGCCTGGCCGCACACTCAGGCCTGGAGCCTTCCCGTGGCTGCCCAGGGCACGAGAGCCTCAGCCCCAGCTCCCAAACACGGCCTAACAGGCTTTGCTGATATTGATCCCTGTCAGAGCTTTGAAAGCATTTTCAAAGTAACCTTGTCTGGCAACACTTTCAAGGAAGAAACGGGACTCGCTTCTAATCGGTAAAAACTTTATTGGTTTGCTTGCACTTCCTATAGGGTATCCTAATGCTTCCTTTGGCGTTCCAGAAAATAATGAAAATCTAACAAATTCTAAAGAGAAGTTCCTGAATCCACTATGAGGAGAAGTCTCTACATTCACTATCCTTACATACAGTTAAGAAGCTGCTCCTGTAACACACAAAGATGGAGTGGTTAACCTGACTGGACCACACAACATGATGTTTTATACACACCGCTACACTACAAAACTTCTCGTCCCTGTTCATTACAAATTTGAAGCTCTTCTGGAGGTCCTGACTTAATTTTGCATGCACATTGATACCTGCAATCCCTCCCCATGCTCAGCTTTCACCTAGACTTACCAGGGAACAGATGTTCCATACTCACCTCAAGCAATAATCTACGTCTGTCTTCCTAACCCTCTTTTTCCTCACTGACTTCTACTAATCTACAAAATAACTGCGGACCCTCTGCACAAAAGAAACATCCAATTAATAGCCTAAACACGTGTGATTGTGCAGCTGCTTCTAACAATCATGTCCAACACAGCACTAAAATCAGAAATCAATTCTCACACCCTTCCTATTCTCCTGCCCCCACCACACCTTGGCTCCAGCAGAAATGTTCCCTACTGCAGCCTGGTGTGCTAAGAACAATCAAAGGCAGCAGCACTTTCCCTCAACATGCTGCAATCTGAATTGCACTGAAATTGCAGCTGTTGCATTAGAAGCTCAGCACCAGCACCCCCAGAACTGAGGCCTGAGCTCTCCATTTCAACACACCCTGTAAATCAGGCTGCCTGGAAGATTGTAGGCCGGGAACTGTGTGAACACAGCAGTGCATTTCAGCAGAGTTATGGAATCAATCTCATGGAAGGCACATCCTTTATGCTTGTCTTAAGATTCTATTCTACAAAATCTAACCAGCAATTGTTTTGGTGGCCTGTGCAGGTTTTGGGGACTGTGCATGTTTCCTTTGGATGTTGTTTTCTTTGTTTCTAAATACAAAATTCACTGCATTCAGAAGAGAAAGCCCCAGATTCATTAGGACAAAGAACCACAGGGACACGTGTGACTGACAAGAACACTCAACATTCCGAACGGTAACACCAGAAAGAGAGGAAAAAGACAAAGATGATTTAAATACCTGAAAGGATCCAGACTGTCTATGTAAGCTATCAAGTGACTAAGTTTTTGGTAAACTCTAAAAGTCCAGATTCCTATTCGGTAATTGTCTGAAAGAAAAGAAAGCCAGAAATTTGCTTGACCTTCATTTTGCCAGGACTTTCTCACAGGATTCTGCCACAACTTGGATCACAAGTGAGGGTGGCAAATTTTGACTAGAAAACTTGGATAACTAGGCAGCATTTTTTCCTCCTCACTGAATTACAGGAAGGGTTTAAAAGGAAAAAAAAATATAAAAAATGGTAAAGAAATTCTGTCATACCTATAAGGCGTTGATCGTCTTTGGAGAAGAAAAAAAAATCTCTAGCACTTCCTGTGCGTGGTAAAAAAAAGAAAGCTAGAAAAGGAAAAAAGTGATTTGAGCATCCTAGATTGTACTATCAAATTCCATGAACACAAGTTAAACCTCTAGTGCTTCAGAGAAATGGCATCCATTGGAAAGCTTTATTCCCTAGGAACCGAATAGAGCTTTTTATTTTACAAAACCCTCTTTTAAAGAGAAAACTGACTGTGTCTTGGGCTTTTGGCCAAACTCAGTTTGGAGTTGGTCAAACCAAAATGACCCTGTTAGTTTCTTGTGCTCTACTCTTTCTTTCCATATTCACATTCACATCCAATGGGCTGCTGGGAGTTTTGACTCTGTGCAGCATGAACGGTTTTCCAAGACCACTTTCATTGCTCAGAGGTGTGCAATGTCAGTTTCCCATTCCCTGAGTGCTGCTATTAATATTCCCACAGCATCCAACTACTACAGCCATGTAGACAACAAAGAGAAATGCAACTTGCATTTCTTGGTCCTGTTCCATTTCTGTCATCTCAGGCTCATCGTCACCCTCAGAACTGCTGTCCTGGAAACGTGGATCCTCTTGCCACGTGGCTTTTACCGGCTTTATTGTCCCAAGCGCGTGAGGCTCTGCAATGATAGCACCAATAGAGAAAAAAAGCCAAAACCAGATTATTCCTCTACCCGTCAGGAAAAATTCCTCCTTTCACGTGAAATACTTACAGTGGAGAAGAGAGATTTAGGAAGGACAGAATCTGACCCTGCCAGATTTTCTAAGCTACATTTCTGCTCCAGTATTTTCCACTTTGTTCCAGGGATCCCTTATGTATTCTTAAACATTTCTCATTGCATTCAGAAGACACTGAATACCTTCTCAGTTCAGCACAAGTCTGGGGGGCTCGTTGCTTTGTGCTGTTGCGTTGGGTTTTTTAATATTTTGGATAACTTCACGGGGTTTCTTTTCTCTCCTACATGACTGGGACTCGAGTTAATGTTGTTTCATCCTCATTTCAGACGGCCCCAATTTACCTAAGGTTAGGACACCCCAATGATCATGTGTCATTCCATTTCCTTTTTCTAAAGGTCCAAGAGTAGAATTCAGTAACAAACAGAATGTTCATGGATCTTGGGGCCAGCTCTCGGACTTTGCTCCTGCCTCTACATTAGTGCACATTTCCTTAAAAGCCTTGTGAGGTCCTATGAAACTTGATATGACTGGTGTGTCACCTTTTTCCCTGTTTGAGGAATTCAGGGCATGAGAACAAGCTTTTTCACCACTCAGCCAAAACCCCAATGCCTTCTCAAAGCATGCCTTTCAGAATTCCTGAGATGCAAGCATGAGGCACCTCTCATTAATCTACCACAGCCCCGGCAAGCAGAAATGAAGATCAAAATGCTTCTGCCTAATTACTGACTTCTGTTGCTGAAAATCCCCTGCATCCTGACCTTCTTTACACCATATTGCCCTACAGTGCCTGCCAGAAGCTCTTCCTTAGCAATGGCACTGTTAGAAGGGTTCTGCTGTTACCTTCTTTGATGCCCAACTCCTCTGTGCCTCCAAAGAAGGAAAACTTGAAAGAACTCGTCTCCTGAGTTGCGTCGTCCTCAGGCAAAGGTCCCAAATGGTCGTCTGGGGCAGAGTCCTGTGCATCCTCTTTGTCCCAGGGTATTTCCTCAGTCTGTTCTGGTTTGTTCTTCGAAGGTCTTTCAAAGAACAAACCAGAATAGACGGAGGAAATACTGTCTATTCTGGTTTGTTCCTTGAAAGGCCTCTTTCAAATCCGCAGCAATGCTGTAGAAGTTGTCTTCAGACACTTGAGGCAGTGTCTCACTCTCTTTCTTCTTTTTTTGGCTTTACTGAAATGAGATTGTTCAAGGATAGCAACACAGCACACGTCCTTTTCAGACACAGCTTCCCTAAGAGCCACCTTGCTCTGAATGTCTCCCTAAGCATATCCAAGCCCATTAAGGAGTGCTTCATTATCAAGGGTAAGCACTGGGGAGACATCTGAGGTTGGAGTGTAAAGGCAGGACCAAGAGTCCTTTTTAATTAGCCACATCCTTAAGTGACTTTTCACTGAATACACAGTTACACAGAAATCAAGGTATTTAGCACAGACTTCTTCCTGCCAGTAGAAACATCAAGAGCTAATCGGGTTTGCTCACAGAGCTGCACATCTCAGGGTCCCTGCACTGACCGTTCTCACCTTCACTTCCGGCAAGGAACACATGGCCTAGAAAGAAAAGATGACGGCGCTACGTGCTGCTGTTGGAGGTCCCAGTTGAGGTCCGACGTCGCTGGTGGGAGCGGCTGCTCCTGCGCGATGTCCCCGACCACGTCCCCCTACGCCTGGGCCTCTCAGCACTGGCTGCTGTCCTCCTGCTCCTGTCCTGGCGACTCCTGGACCGCAGAGTTTGAGTCGAGGCCCGGCGCTGCTGGCGGGAGCGGCTGCGTCTGGGGGGCGTCCCCGATGATGTGTCCCTTCGCCTGGGCCTCTCAGCCCTTGGCCTTGTCCTGCTGCTGCTGCCACGGCGACTCCTGGAGCGGACAGGTAGACTCTGGGCCCAGCCTTGCTGGCGGGAGCGCCTGCGTCTGGGGGATGGCCCTGGCCATGTCCCCCTACGCCTGGGCCTCTCAGAACTTGGCCCTGTCCCACTGCTCCTGTCACAGACACTCCTGGAGCGGACAGGTGGACTCTGGGCCCAGCCTTGCTGGCGGGAGCGCCTGCGTCTGGGGGATGGCCCTGGCCATGTCTCCCTTCGCCTGGGCCTCTCAGACCTTGGCCCTGTCCCACTGCTCCTGTCACAGACACTCCTGGAGCGGACAGGTGGACTCTGGGCCCAGCCCTGCTGGCGGGAGCGCCTGCGTCTGGGGGATGTCGGTGATGTTGTCTCCCTCCGCCTGGGCCTCTCAGCCCTTGGCCCTGTCCCACTGCTCCTGTCACGGCAACTCCTGGACCGGACAGGTGGACTCTGGGCATGACTTTGCCGGCGAGAGCAGCTTCGCCTGCGGCTGGGCCCAGCACGTCTGGAACGGATCCTGTCCTCAGGGTCCGGGGACGTGCTGCGTGTTGCCCTTGATCTGCTGATGCTGCTGGTGTCCAGTGAGGAAGATGGCAGCGCCTGCTGCCATGCTGCGTGGTGGGGCCTGCTGTGGCTGCCCGTCTCTGGAGATGGAGACGGGGCAACCAGCACCAATGGCACAGGGCTGTGGGAGCTGGGGCTGATGGCCTCAGATTCTGACCAGCCACGAGCAGATTGTCGTCCTGACTGTCTGGCCGGCCTGGGGCCATTGAGCTCTGTCTCATCCCGGGCGGCTGTAAGGGCAAGCAGGAATGTCAAAGATCGCCCAGGCCCCGGCCAGGCCAGGCCAGAGCAGTGCCCCCAGCCCTCCAGCAGTGGATGCTGCACTCTGCCAAGCCCGGCCTGGGCACTGCCCCCAGCCCAGGGACACCGGGGACTTTGACTCATACATGTTCCGAGCCCAGCACAGCTGTCACACTCCCATCTCTGTGTGCTGTTCCTCAGGCCAGAGCAGCGCCTGTGTGTGCCCTCAGCAGCACAGGAGGAGCACAGGAGCAATTGCCAGGACCTGCGGAGGCAAACAGGCTCATAGCACTGAGAACAAAGTGTACCAGCACGTGGTTGTCTGGCCAAGCGCTACTGGTTCTTCCCGCTTTGAGCCCTCGCCGAGACACAGGTTCCCTGCAGAGCCCCAGGTGCAGCTTCCCAACTTACCCCTGTTCCTCTGCCTCCTCCCTGCCTCCAGGGTAAAGGCAATCCCTGGCGTTGCACTGGCCGTGCCTCACTCCTAGATCTGCGAAGGCATCCTCGTCCTCCCATGTTGGGTCTCTGATGGAGAAAGGAAGAGATGATGAATTTTTGCTGCTCTCCCTCACGGAGGTCGAGGGTACCCCAGCTCTTTCTCCAGAGCTTTTCCAAGTTGGGGGTGAAGCTGAAGCCCAGACTCATGGGCCAGGGCAGGACCAGGGCTCCTGGGGCAGGGCCTGGCACAGCACAGCACTTGCACCCTCCTGCCTGTTGGGCCAGGCAGAAGGACACCAACCTGAAGGGGACTCGGATCCCCATGATGAACATTTCAATAGGGAATTCCCTGCTGTCTCTGCACAGGGGGCACTGGAAATACAAAGCACCAGCGCACAAGGCCTGTCCCTGCAGGGCAAACAGAGGCAGGGTGAGCGAGGCCCTGCTGCTGCTGCTGAGCACCTGCTGTGCCCCGGGGCTGAGGGGAGGGCTCCTACCTGGATGCAGTCCCTGTGGAACCAGGCCCTTTTGCACGTTGGGCACACCAGGGTTGTGAAGGTCTTTCTGTCCTCCACAGGCTCCAGGCAGATGAGGCAAACGGTGTCCGGCTCAGGAGTCGCCTCCACCATCTGCTCTGGACGGTGCTCAGGGCAGAAGGACCTGGAGGAAAATGGATGGGGAAAGTGAGAAATGCTGGATCATTCCCCAGGGGTGGCCATAAAGAGAGATGAGGTACCTGAACGGAGTAATGTATACATTGACACAGCCGCCCTCCTTGGCACAGGGCAGGTGGAACCATCTGTCACAGTCCGGCACACAGCACATGATGGTTGCCCCGCTCTGGCCGCAGACGCAGCAGCGCTGGAAAGAGCCAAGCAGCCGCGTCAGCAGCAGCAGCAGCAGCCTCGAGGCCTCCCCGGGCAGCCGCAGGGCTCCGGGCAGGGCGCAGGACGTGGCCACTGCCGGCTCCCAGCCCACAGAGCCGCCTGCTGGAGGAGGGAGGCTCCTGTGCCAGGGCCTCTGTGCCACAGCTGCTGGGAGCCAGACTTTGTCCCGGCTGCTGGGCCGGCCTTTCTTTCCTGCTGTCTGGGCTAAGCTCTGGCAAACCTCGCCAGGCACAAAGCTCCCTGCTCTTGCCAGGCTCTCACCTTCTGTGCTGCCCATCGCACTGCAATTAGCAGATCTCGTGGGAGAAAGTCCATCACTCCAACGTGGCGTTTCTCTTGCCGAAATAGAAGACTGGCAAAGAGCTGCAGACAAGGGGAGGAGCTGTTGAGGAGAGGGCGGCAGGAGCTGCCCATTGCAAAGGTGGAGGGAGCGCCCGGAGCCACTCACCAGGCAGAACACGTGAGCACAGAGCCCACCCTTCTGCAGTTTGTCACCGCACATGTCCGGGTCAGCCTCGGCACGGCGACACAGCATGCAGGCTGCAGGGGACAGAGCCAATGGCATGGGGCATGAGCAGCTCTGCGGGGCTCAGAGCCTGCAGCAGCATCAGCCCCGAGGCTGCTCTGTCCCTGCCTGGCTGATGGGCAGGGCTGGAGGCCTTGCAGAGCACGGGCCATTGTGGGCACGGCTGTCCCAGGAGCTGCCCCCTGGCCCAGCTGGGCCCCACTTGGGCAGGAAGGAGGCTCCCAGCCCCGGCATGGCCGAGCAGCTCCTGCCTCCCCCTGCCTCTGCTCTCATCCCCACGCTGCCTGCTGCCACAAGAGCCCCTGGGCCAGGCTGTCACAGGGCTGCTTTGCCCTCACCTGGCTCCCTGGCACCAGTGCCCTCCTGCTTGCTCTCAGACATGGCGGCTGTCTCTCCTGCGTCGCAGTCCTCGAGGGACGTTGTCGCTGTGAGGTGCAGATACTCTCTGTCTAGGGGAGAAAGAAGGGGGGGGAGTTTGCAGAACAGGCCCAGAACCACGAGGCTCTACTCCCTGCTCAGGCCTGCATGAGCCCTGCTCCTGTCCGCTTTCTCCTCCCGTCGTCGTGCTGAGGAACACCGCAGTGTCCTGGCTGTTCCTCCGCTGATTCTGGGAAGGGAGAGGCAGGTGAGGCTGCAGCACAGGCCCAGAGGCCTGAGGTGTGGGGCCCCTCTGGTCCCTGGGCAGCCACGTCCCCACCCTACCTTCTCCTCCCGGTGTCAGGTCGCACTGACGCTCGACCTGATCCCAGCGTCCCCTTTTGTGGCCTTGGTGGCATGGCACAGGTCACAATGGCCACTCTGACGTCAGAGCCGTGTACCCAAAGTCGGGGCAGCCGTGGCCTCAGGTCCCTGGCAACCACTTGTGGCGGCCCCCTCGGGCACCGAGCTTCTGAGATGGGTCCGAGCGTTTGCTCAGGGTGGAAGCACGGCCGGGAATCCGGCAGCAAGTGCAGGGTCAAATGCCAGGCCCAGGGGCAGCCAGCCAGGGTGGCACTGTGGGCAGGGAGGTGCTGTTCAGGCACTGCCACAACAGGGCTCTGGCCCCGGCCAAGGGCAATCTCTGCTCCTGCCCCTGGCAGGCGGTGGCCCAGAGAGCCCGTGCGGAGTCAGCTGCACTGCAGGGATTCAAACCCTGCTCTAGGTGAACTGATGTTCTCCTCAACACCTGTCTGCAGAAAACTAAGATGAACCTGATTTGATGCTGCTGCTGATCACCATTGGGTACTGGAGATAAACCTGGACACCACCACAGCTGCCTCCAGACCTCAGTTATCTGGCATCGTATGAACTAACAACTTTCACATTTCATATAAATGGAAAAATTAGTATTAAGCTTCTGAAGAAGATCATCTTTGATACTGACTCAGTGGAAAGACACAAAATGCACTGAGAATTTTCTGTGTACATTTGACAGGAGAGCTTGCAACTGTCCTCCACTCAAGTCAAATACAGGAGGATGCTTTTCCTACGTTTTAGGAACTTTGCCAGTTTGGTCCGTGCTTTCCTACTAGAAAATACATTGGAAAAATTCAGCAAGAGAAGCACAAACAATTCTTGTCAGTTTTTCTCTTTCGTGTCTTTGCAAACATGCTCCTGGAAATCCAGATCCATGACTTCTAGAACAATCAGTGGCATCTCTGGGAAGCAGGGCAGGGGCTGACAGGCAGGCACACCCTGCAGCTGCCTGATGCTGGGGCAGCAGGAGTTTGTCCATTTTCCTGTCTCCATGGCAGAGCCACCTTGGCTGGGAAACGATCCCTTCACTGCTCTAGGAGGGAGGCACAGCCAGTGCAATGCCAGGGAGTGCCTTTACCCTGGAGGCAGGGAGGAGGCAGAGGGGGAAGTTGGGAAGCTGCACCCGGGGCTCTGCAGGGCTCCCGGCCAGGGCTCGAAGCACAAGGAGCCAGAAGAGCTTGGCCGGACAATCCTGAGCTCTGGACACCTTGTCCTCAGCACCGGGAACCCGTTTGCTTCTCCAGGCCCTGGGCACTGCTCCTGTGCTGCTCATGCAAGTTACACACAGACACAGAGCTACCTGCTCTGTCGCAACCCTCTTCAGCACTGGACAGCACAACACAGTAACATGTTCTCTTCAGTACATGGTCTAATTATTAATAGTCCTGCAAAGACTCTCATTCAAAGCATACACACACAAAAACCCAAGCCCTGGTACAGACCTTGCATCAAGCCCTGGTACAGACCTTGCATCAACATAAAATGCAAGTTGCTGTTCAGAAACACAGGGCAGCATTTTGGCCAATGCTTTTTCCTGCAAGATCTTTCAAAGGATTGCAAAAGTGACTTTGTTTGGCAACTTCTTCAAGGAACAAACAGGAGAGGCTTCTGAGTTTTAAAAGATTTATTGATTTGCTTTCACTTTCCTTTTGGCATCCTTACACTTATCCCTGCATTCCAAAAAACTGTGAAAATCCAAAAAACTACCAGGGGAAGTTTCTGAATTCTTTCATATTTCTCTCTAAGTCTTTCTTGACGTACATACAAGGGACTGGTCGGATAACATACAGAGAAGCAGTGGTTTCCCTCACTGGATATTGCAAGACAACGTTATAGACTCCACGTTACTAAAACACTTGTGTTGCCTGGTCATTACAAAGCCTGAAGCTCTTCTAGAGGCTTTTCCCAGTGCAACTTCATTAGGTTCCTCTCTGCTCAACTCTCGAGCCTGTCCAGGTCTCACTGAAGGGCAGCAGAGCCTTGTGGTGCCTCAGGCCCTGCTCCCAGTTCTGTCCCATCAGCAAATGCTGAGGGAGCGCTCCGTCCCTTCTGCCAGGACCCTGGGGAATAAGGCAAACAAGGCTGGACCCAGCACGGCCCCCTGAGATCACAGCTACCTGAGTTTGGAGCTCCCCTGTCCACTTCTCTGCCCCACTGTCCCTGAGCTGCCTCAGGGGCCTGTTATGGGAGGCAGGGACAAAGCCTTGCTGAAGTCCCAGCTGACAACAGCCACTGCTCTCCCCTCACAAGCCCAACCAGGCACTGCAGCACAGGTGCCTAGGGGATTGGTCAAGCATGGTTTCCATTCCTGTTATTCCACAGGCTTAGAGATGGCATCCAAGAGGAGCTGTTCTGTCTCCTTTCTGGGGATGGAGCTGAGGCTGATGGGCCTGCAGTTTCCTGGCTCCTTCTTGGTGCCCTTTTGCAAGACTGCAGTGATGTTGGCTTTCCTCCACTGCTCATGGCTCTCTCCGGGGCTGTCTCCTTCCCTGACCTGCTGGCAGAGCGCCCTGTGCCAGAGGCAGGAGCAGAGATTTCCCTTGGCCCCAAAAGGGAAGGCTGGGCTCAGGCCGAGTGTCAGTGCGACCTGACAACGGGAGGAGAAGGCGGGAAGGAGCAGGGCTGACACAGGGCTGAGCAGGGAGTAGAGCCCTCGTGTCTCTGGGCCTACTCTGCAAGCTCCCTGACCTGTACTTTCTCCACAGAGAGAGAGCAACAGCACCTCGAAGTGAGCAGGAAACCCGGCCATGGAGCGGGGCTGGGGCTGTCAGCCCTCAGGGACACCGGCCATGGAGCGGGGCTGGGGCTGTGACACCTCAGGGAAACCGGCCATGGAGCGGGACTGGGGCTCTGACACCTCAGGGAAACTGACCATGGAGCGGGGCTGGGGCCGTGACACCTCAGGGAACTCACCATGGCAGCCACCTCCCGAGATTTTGAAGTACTTGTTTCTTGGTTTAATGCCCTTCCAAGATCAATCAAGCATCTTTGCAAATGAGCGGGACATACAAGGGTATTTAAAATTGAGTCTGATCCAATCATCAAAGACAATGGATGTTACCTCTAAACTTACCTTTTCATGATTGTCAAACAATATGGAACTTTTCTTATGTCTGACTTAAAATATCCAGAATGCAAAATTCATTCTCAAGACAGGAAAAAAGAAAACAATGAAAATAGGATATAGGCAGTCTTCAAAAGGCACAGAGAAGAAAATAAACATTAGAAAACCTTAGAAAAATTAGGTTTTCTTCTTCATCTTCTCAGTATGTGTTGTTTGAACATTGGTTGTCTTACTTGTCCCTCGCAAAACAAGGCATGTTACAGCTTTATTGTCTCAGTGCTGCATTTCCCCAATCGCTGACTTGCCATTTAGGCTGCGCTTTATTGGAAATACACAACAAGGGACTCTCTAGGGAAGAGAGTTGCACAAGCCTCTGGATTCCTGACTGTTCACCTCTGCCAATGCTCACAGTGTTCTCCTAACACACCTGAGCTTCCTGTCTTTCAGAGAGAGAAAGACTCAGCTAAAGTCAAGCAAACAGGGCAGGGCAGATGGAAACCTTCCCTTGAGATGCTTTTGGGAAGGCCTGCAAGCACCCTGCCTTCCCTTGGAACAGAGGTGGTCACCATGCATGGTGTTGCCTGACTTGCCCGAGGTGCCCCTCTATTCCAGAAGGACTTTTGCCCGCTTCATCACTTGCCTGTCCCTCCAGTTCCAGGGCCTCAAACCTGCTCTGTAAGGCACTAAACCTTTTAGTCAGCTGTAAGTTTTCAGAGTAAGGCACTGACCGTGGCTCGAACTAGTTTTTTTAGTCAGGTTGACAATATATTTTGAGAAGAAGAAGGAGCAGAGAAGGTGTGGAAAATGCATATTATATGATTGGCTTTTCGCAAATATTAAAATTAATACTATATGTGTTCTGTTGGAAAGTTATGTTGTATTCATCCTTTTTTGTAGTGCTATCCTAAACTTTTAAAGTAGTGTGGTGAATATAGTTTTAGGCTACAGAAACTCTGTGATGTAAGATACTTTTTCTAAATAGCTCATGGAGAGATAACAGTAACAAGACATCAAAACTCTGAGAAAAGAAATATTGCCTCCTTATTGGGAAGAACCAGACTTTGAGGGACCAAGACAATTGATTTACAAGATGAAGGAGGGGTTGACAAGAACAAGAAAACACCCATTGTTTGAAAAGAATTTTGGCATCATGTATGAGATATATGAATATGCAACAGGCTATTACTTTTAAGGGTTAATCCTTTGTTAGCAAAGTGGTGTCTTCTGAGGCAGAGCAGAGCACCCAGACATCTGCAATTCTTTGCTTTTTTAATTGCCCTTTATTGTCCTACCTCTAATTGTCCAAATTATTTTTTCTCTAATTTTTATTCTTATTTTTATAACTAATTTATTACTATTAAACTTTTAAAAATTTAAAGCAAGTGAAATTCTGCATCCTTTGTGTCCACTATCAGTGGGCATCCTTCTTCCCAAGCTTTGTCAACCTCCCTCTGGGTTTGAGATCAGTGAAACGTGCCCAGCCTGGAGTCTTGGAAGACAATTCTAGCAACAAGTACTTTGCTTTTCTAACCCCTGGCCATCACTTCGAGCTTGTAGGCTGGTATGTGTGTCACATAGGTGGTTAAACGTCTCTTCCTGTTGATCAGGCTTGGAAGTGTGTAAAGGCCAGGCATGACAGGACATGTTTTCTTCAGGAAATGGGACGTAGGGCCCAGTTTGCAACGGGTCCCGGCCCGCGCCTTCCAGAGCGCCAGAAGGTTGGCGGCGCCGTTGCAGGGCTCAGGGCGCCGCCTTGTGGGCGAGAGCCGCCATGACAGCGCGGGCGCCGCGCGGCGGGGCCGGAGGGCGGGAAGGGGCGGGCGGGTGTGAGGGGCGGGGCGGTTCGTGCCCAGAGCCGAGCCCACGCTGTTCCTGGGCGCATTCCCGGCTCGGTGTTGGGAGCGTGCAGGCGCTGCTCGGGCTCTGGGAGAAGCGTGCGGCCGCTGCGGGGTCCCAGCCCTCAGAGCTGGCTGCCGGCCGAGGCTGCAGTGCCAGATCTGCCGTGCGCCGTGGCAGTGCCAGAGTTCCTGGCAGAGCCGGGCTGGCACTGCCAGATCCTGAGGGAAGCCCTGCCATGGCCGTGCCGGGGCCGCTCGGCAGAGCAGGGCTGGCAGTGCCGACAGCTGAGGGGAGCCCGGCCATGGCAGCACCCAGCTGGCAGTGCCGACAGCTGAGGGGAGCCCGGCCATGGCAGAGCCGGGCTGGCAGTGCCGAAAGCTGAGGGGAGCCCGGCCATGGCAGCGCTGGGCTGGCAGTGCCGAATGCTGAGGGGAGCCCGGCCATGTCAGCGCCGGGCTGGCGGTGCCGACAGCTGAGGGGAGCCCGGCCATGGCAGCGCCGGGGCCGCTCCTGCTGCGGGGCCGCCCGAAGGAGCAACCTCTGGGACCTGCCGGCAGACTGGCACTGCTTGGCCCTCTTCAGTAGATCGACGGAGTGGCAGCACAGATAGCAAAATATTAAAACATCTGATTTAAAACACCGGAGGGAAACCATTGAATTGAAAAGAAAATGAAGGTGTACCAAAATACTCAGGGCATGAATGGGAAAACTGAAAAGATACAGATTCTAATTATTTATATAATCTCAACTATATCATCAGAAACATGAGGGTGAAAATACTTTCTAAAAGTTTTGACAATAGAATGGTTCAGCTGTGTAGTTTTGCTAGTACATTAAAGTCTTAAAAAGCAGTCAGGTATTCCTTTGTCCAGTGCTATGAATTTAATAATGGGATTTGTTACATTTGTCCCTCAAATACCCCTCATAAAGAGAGTTGAGTGCTTAGATTCGATGGAAGCCATCCGTTAGTAAATGCAGTGTTTTGGTTTTTAGTAGTTCTGTAGTAAGTAGTTAGTTAAAGAAGTGATCGTTCTGCCAATGGATGCTGATCCCTGATGCGTTCGTGCTGGTTCAATGGAAAGGCAAATTTTTGGTAATAGGATATTGGAAAACATGTCTTTTCTGCTGGTAGCAGGTACAAACACATTGCTTTTACTGGTAGAAACTGAAGCAACTTGAGATGCCTGCTCCTTCTTCTCCACCTATGTTTAAAGGAGATCCATGCAGGTTAAAACATGAACCAAACCTCGAGGCTCTGGGCCTGTGCTGCAGGCTCACCTGCCTCTCCCCACAATCAGCAGAGGAACAGCCAGAGGACACTGCAGTGTTCCTCAATGCAACAAGGGGAGGAGAAGGTGGGCAGGAGCAGGGCTGACATAGAGAGTATCAGCACCTCAAAGTGACCACATCATTCAAGGGACAGGGACTGACTGCTGACAGCTGCCCTGTGAGACAGCAAGCAGGAGGGCGCTGGTGCCAGGGAGCCAGGTGAGGGCAAAGCAGCCCTGTGACAGCCTGGCCCAGGGGCTCTTGTGGCAGCAGGCAGCGTGGGGATGAGAGCAGAGGCAGGGGGAGGCAGGAGCTGCTCGGCCATGCCGGGGCTGGGAGCCTCCTTCCTGCCCAAGTGGGGCCCAGCTGGGCCAGGGGGCAGCTCCTGGGACAGCCGTGCCCGCAATGGCCCCTGCTCTGCAAGGCCTCCAGCCCTGCCCATCAGCCAGGCAGGGACAGAGCAGCCTCGGGGCCGAAGCTGCTGCAGGCCCAGAGCCCCACAGAGCTGCTCGTGCGCGGTGCCATTGGCTCTGTCCCCTGCAGCCTGCATGCTGTGTCGCCGTGCCGAGGCTGAGCCCTGTGCCTCCCCAGGCCCTGGCCACTGCTCCTGTGCTGCTCCTGCACAGCCCAGAGAACCCACGGGCCCTGCTCAGGCCTCACGCAGACCAGAACCAGCTGGGGCTGTGACAGCTCTGCTGCTCTGGGCCCAGCCCTCGGACAAAGCACCCGCCTGTCCCTGGGCTGGGGGCAGTGCCCAGGCTGGGCTTGGCAGAGCCCGTCCCCTCCTGGAGGGCTGTGGGCACTGCTCTGGCCTGGCCTGGCCTGGCCCTGGGCTCCCTTGGCATTCCTGCTTGCCCTTGCCTCCACCAGGGATGGGCTGCAGCTCAATGGCCCCGGCCTGGCCGCACACTCAGGCCTGGAGCCTTCTCGTGGCTCCCCAGGGCATGAGAGCCTCAGCCCCAGCTCCCAAACACGGCCTAACAGGCTTTGCTGATATTGATCCCTGTCAGAGCTTTGAAAGCATTTTCAAAGTAACCTTGTCTGGCAACACTTTCAAGGAAGAAACGGGGCTTGCTTCTAATCGGTAAAAACTTTATTGGTTTGCATGCACTTTCTATAGGGTATCCTAATGCTTCCTTTGGCGTTCCAGAAAATAATGAAAATCTAACAAATTCTAAAGAGAAGTTCCTGAATCCACTATGAGGAGAAGTCTCTACATTCACTATCCTTACATACAGTTAAGAAGCTGCTCCTGTAACACACAAAGATGGAGTGGTTAACCTGACTGGACCACACAACATGATGTTTTATACACACCGCTACACTACAAAACTTCTCGTCCCTGTTCATTACAAATTTGACGCTCTTCTCGAGGTCCTGACTTAATTTTGCATGCACATTCATACCTGCAATCCCTCCCCATGCTCAGCTTTCACCTAGACTTACCAGGGAACAGATGTTCCATACTCACCTCAAGCAATAATCTACGTCTGTCTTCCTAACCCTCTTTTTCCTCACTGACTTCTACTAATCTACAAAATAACTGCGGACCCTCTGCACAAAAGAAACATCCAATTAATAGCCTTAAACACTTGTGATTGTGCTGCTGCTTCTAACAATCATGTCCAACACAGCACTAAAATCAGAAATCAATTCTCACACCCTTCCTATTCTCCTGCCCCCACCACACCTTGGCTCCAGCAGAAATGTTCCCTACTGCAGCCTGGTGTGCTAAGAACAATCAAAGGCAGCAGCACTTTCCCTCAACATGCTGCAATCTGAATTGCACTGAAATTGCAGCTGTTGCATTAGAAGCTCAGCACCAGCACCCCCAGAACTGAGGCCTGAGCTCTCCATTTCAACACACCCTGTAAATCAGGCTGCCTGGAAGATTGTAGGCCGGGAACTGTGTGAACACAGCAGTGCATTTCAGCAGAGTTATGGAATCAATCTCGTGGAAGGCACATCCTTTATGCTTGTCTTAAGATTCTATTCTACAAAATCTAACCAGCAATTGTTTTGGTGGCCTGTGCAGGTTTTGGGGACTGTGCATGTTTCCTTTGGATGTTGTTTTCTTTGTTTCTAAATACAAAATTCACTGCATTCAGAAGAGAAAGCCCCAGATTCATTAGGACAAAGAACCACAGGGACACGTGTGGCTGACAAGAACACTCAACATTCCTAACGGTAACACCAGAAAGAGAGGAAAAAGACAAAGATGATTTAAATACCTGAAAGGATCCAAACTGTCTATGTAAGCTATCAAGTGACTAAGTTTTTGGTAAACTCTAAAAGTCCAGATTCCTATTCGGTAATTGTCTGAAAGAAAAGAAAGCCAGAAATTTGCTTGACCTTCATTTTGCCAGGACTTTCTCACAGGATTCTGCCACAACTTGGATCACAAGTGAGGGTGGCAAATTTTGACTAGAAAACTTGGATAACTAGGCAGCATTTTTTCCTCCTCACTGAATTACAGGAAGGGTTTAAAAGGAAAAAAAAATATAAAAAATGGTAAAGAAATTCTGTCATACCTCTAAGGCGTTCATCATCTTTGGAGAAGAAAAAAAAACTCTAGCACTTCCTGTGCGTGGTAAAAAAAAGAAACCTAGAAAAGGACAAAGGGATTTGAGCATCCTAAATTGTACTATCAAATTCCATGAACACAAGTTAAACCTCTAGTGCTTCAGAGAAATGGCATCCATTGGAAAGCTTTATTCCCTAGGAACCGAGTAGAGCTTTTTATTTTACAAAACCCTCTTTTAAAGAGAAAACTGACTGTGTCTTGGGCTTTTGGCCAAACTCAGTTTGGAGTTGGTCAAACCAAAATGACCCTGTTAGTTTCTTGTGCTCTACTCTTTCTTTCCATATTCACATTCACATCCAATGGGCTGCTGGGAGTTTTGACTCTGTGCAGCATGAACGGTTTTCCAAGACCACTTTCATTGCTCAGAGGTGTGCAATGTCAGTTTCCCATTCCCTGAGTGCTGCTATTAATATTCCCACAGCATCCAACTACTACAGCCATGTAGACAACAAAGAGAAATGCAACTTGCATTTCTTGGTCCTGTTCCATTTCTGTCATCTCAGGCTCATCGTCACCCTCAGAACTGCTGTCCTGGAAACGTGGATCCTCTTGCCACGTGGCTTTTACTGGTCTTATTGTCCCAAGCGCGTGAGGCTCTGCAATGACAGCACCAATAGAGAAAAAAAGCCAAAACCAGATTATTCCTCTACCTGTCAGGAAAAATTCCGCCTTTCACGTGAAATACTTACAGTGGAGAAGAGAGATTTAGGAAGGACAGAATCTGACCCTGCCAGATTTTCTAAGCTACATCTCTGCTCCAGTATTTTCCAGTTTGTTCCAGGGATCCCTTATGTATTCTTAAACATTCCTCATTGCATTCAGAAGACACTGAATACCTTCTCAGTTCAGCACAAGTCTGGGGGGCTCGTTGCTTTGTGCTGTTGCGTTGGGTTTTTTAATATTTTGGATAACTTCACGGGGTCTCTTTTCTCTCCTACATGACTGGGACTCGAGTTAATGTTGTTTCATCTTCATTTCAGACGGCCCCAATTTACCTAAGGTTAGGACACCCCAATGATCATGTGTCATTCCATTTCCTTTTTCTAAAGGTCCAAGAGTAGAATTCAGTAACAAACAGAATGTTCATGGATCTTGGGGCCAGCTCTCGGACTTTGCTCCTGCCTCTACATTAGCGCACATTTCCTTAAAAGCCTTGTGAGGTCCTATGAAACTTGATATGACTGGTGTGTCACCTTTTTCCCTGTTTGAGGAATTCAGGGCATGAGAACAAGCTTTTTCATCACTCAGCCAAAACCCCAATGCCTTCTCAAAGCATGCCTTTGAGAATTCCTGAGATGCAAGCATGAGGCACCTCTCATTAATCTACCACAGCCCCGGCAAGCAGAAATGAAGATCAAAATGCTTCTGCCTAATTACTGACTTCTGTTGCTGAAAATCCCCTGCATCCTGACCTTCTTTACACCATATTGCCCTACAGTGCCTGCCAGAAGCTCTTCCTTAGCAATGGCACTGTTAGAAGGGTTCTGCTGTTACCTTCTTTGATGCCCAACTCCTCTGTGCCTCCAAAGAAGGAAAACTTGAAAGAACTCGTCTCCTGAGTTGCGTCGTCCTCAGGCAAAGGTCCCAAATGGTCGTCTGGGGCAGAGTCCTGTGCATCCTCTTTGTCCCAGGGTATTTCCTCAGTCTGTTCTGGTTTGTTCTTCGAAGGTCTTTCAAAGAACAAACCAGAATAGACGGAGGAAATACTGTCTATTCTGGTTTCTTCCTTGAAAGGCCTCTTTCAAATCCGCAGCAATGCTGTAGAAGTTGTCTTCAGACACTTGAGGCAGTGTCTCACTCTCTTTCTTCTTTTTTTGGCTTTACTGAAATGAGATTGTTCAAGGATAGCAACACAGCACACGTCCTTTTCAGACACAGCTTCCCTAAGAGCCACCTTGCTCTGAATGTCTCCCTATACATATCCAAGCCCATTAAGGAGTGCTTCATTATCAAGGGTAAGCACTGGGGAGACATCTGAGGTTGGAGTGTAAAGGCAGGACCAAGAGTCCTTTTTAATTAGCCACATCCTTAAGTGACTTTTCACTGGCTACACGGTTACACAGAAATCAAGGTATTTAGCACAGACTTCTTCCTGCCAGTAGAAACATCAAGAGCTAATCGGGTTTGCTCACAGAGCTGCACATCTCAGGGTCCCCGCACTGACCGTTCTCACCTTCACTTCCGGCAAGGAACACACGGCCTAGAAAGAAAAGATGACGGCGCTACGTGCTGCTGTTGGAGGTCCCAGTTGAGGTCCGACGTGGCTGGTGGGAGCGGCTGCTCCTGCGCGATGTCCCCGACCACGTCCCCCTGCGCCTGGGCCTCTCAGCACTGGCTGCTGTCCTCCTGCTCCTGTCCTGGCGACTCCTGGACCGCAGAGTTTGAGTCGAGGCCCGGCGCTGCTGGCGGGAGCGGCTGCGTGTCGGGGACGTTCCCGATGATGTGTCCCTTCGCCTGGGCCTCTCAGCCCTTGGCCTTGTCCTGCTGCTGCTGCCACGGCGACTCCTGGAGCAGACAGCTGGACTCTGGGCCCAGCCTTGCTGGCGGGAGCGCCTGCGTCTGGGGGATGGCTCTGGCCATGTCCCCCTACGCCTGGGCCTCTCAGACCTTGGCCCTGTCCCACTGCTCCTGTCACAGACACTCCTGGAGCGGACAGGTGGACTCTGGGCCCAGCCTTGCTGGCGCGAGCGCCTGCGTCTGGAGGATGGCCCTGACCATGTCTCCCTTCGCCTGGGCCCCTCAGTCGTTGGCCCTGTCCCTCTGTTCCTGTCATGGCAACTCCTGGAGCGGACAGGTGGACTCTGGGCCCAGCCTTGCTGGCGGGAGCACCTGCGTCTGGGGGATGTCGGTGATGGTGTCTCCCTCCGCCTTGGCCTCTCAGCCCTTGGCCCTGTCCCACTGCTCCTGTCACGGCGACTCCTGGACCGGACAGGTGGACTCTGGGCATGACTTTGCCGGCGAGAGCAGCTTCGCCTGCGGCTGGGCCCAGCATGTCTGGAACGGACCCTGTCCTCAGGGTCGGGGGACGTGCTGCGTGTTGCCCTTGATCTGCTGATGCTGCTGGTGTCCAGTGAGGAAGATGGCAGTGCCTGCTGCCATGCTGCGTGGTGGGGCCTGCTGTGGCTGCCCGTCTCTGGAGATGGAGACGGGGAAACCAGCACCAATGGCACAGGGCTGTGGGAGCTGGGGCTGATGGCCTCAGATTCTGACCAGCCACGAGCAGATTGTCGTCCTGACTGTCTGGCCGGCCTGGGGCCATTGAGCTCTGTCTCATCCCTGGAGGCTGTAAGGGCAAGCAGGAATGTCAAAGATCGCCCAGGCCCCGGCCAGGCCAGGCCAGAGCAGTGCCCCCAGCCCTCCAGCAGTGGATGCTGCGCTCTGCCAAGCCCGGCCTAGGCACTGCCCCCAGCCCAGGGACACCGGGGACTTTGACTCATACATGTTCCGAGCCCAGCACAGCTGTCACACTCCCATCTCTGTGTGCTGTTCCTCAGGCCAGAGCAGCGCCTGTGGGTGCCCTCAGCAGCACAGGAGGAGCACAGGAGCAATTGCCAGGGCCTGCGGAGGCAAACAGGCTCATAGCACTGAGAACAAAGTGTACCAGCACGTGGTTGTCTGGCCAAGCGCTTCCGGTTCTTCCCGCTTTGAGCCCTCGCCAAGACACAGGTTCCCTGCAGAGCCCCAGGGGCAGCTTCCCAACTTACCCCTGTTCCTCTGCCTCCTCCCTGCCCCCAGGGTAAAGGCAATCCCTGGCGTTGCACTGGCCGTGCCTCACTCCTAGATCTGCGAAGGCATCGTTGTCCTCCCATGTTGGGTCTCTGATGGAGAAAGGAAGAGATGATGAATTTCTGCTGCTCTCCCTCACGGAGGTCCAGGGTGCCCCAGCTCTTTCTCCAGAGCTTTTCCAAGTTGGGGGTGAAGCTGAAGCCCAGACTCATGGGCCAGGGCAGGACCAGGGCTCCTGGGGCAGGGCCTGGCACAGCACAGCACTTGCACCCTCCTGCCTGTTGGGCCAGGCAGAAGGACACCAACCTGAAGGGGACTCGGATCCCCATGATGAACATTTCAATAGGGAATTCCCTGCTGTCTCTGCACAGGGGGCACTGGAAATACAAAGCACCAGCGCACAAGGCCTGTCCCTGCAGGGCAAACAGAGGCAGGGTGAGCGAGGCCCGGCTGCTGCTGCTGAGCACCTGCTGTGCCCCGGGGCTGAGGGGGGGCTCCTACCTGGATGCAGTCCCTGTGGAACCAGGCCCTTTTGCACGTTGGGCACACCAGGGTTGTGAAGGTCTTTCTGTCCTCCACAGGCTCCAGGCAGATGAGGCAAACGGTGTCCGGCTCAGGAGTCGCCTCCACCATCTGCTCTGGACGGTGCTCAGGGCAGAAGGACCTGGAGGAAAATGGATGGGGAAAGTGAGAAATGCTGGATCATTCCCCAGGGGTGGCCATAAAGAGAGATGAGGTACCTGAACGGAATAAGGTATACATTGACACAGCCGCCCTCCTTGGCACAGGGCAGGTGGAACCATCTGTCACAGTCCTCCGTGCAGCACATGATGGTTGCCCCGCTCTGGCCGCAGACACAGCAGCGCTGGAAAGAGCCAAGCAGCCGCATCAGCAGCAGCAGCAGCAGCCTCGAGGCCTCCCCGGGCAGCCGCAGGGCTCCGGGCAGGGCACAGGACGTGGCCGCTGCCGGCTCCAAGCCCACAGAGCCGCCTGCTGGAGGAGGGAGGCTCCTGTGCCAGGGCCTCTGTGCCACAGCTGCTGGGAGCCAGACTTTGTCCCGGCTGCTGGGCCGGCCTTTCTTTCCTGCTGTCTGGGCTAAGCTCTGGCAAACCTCGCCAGGCACAAAGCTCCCTGCTCTTGCCAGGCTCTCACCTTCTGTGCTGCCCGCCGCACTGCAATTAGCAGATCTCGTGGGAGAAAGTCCATCACTCCAACGTGGCGTTTCTCTTGCCGAAATAGCAGACTGGCAAAGAGCTGCAGGCAAGGGGAGGAGTTGATGAGGAGAGGGCGGCAGGATTTGCCCATTGCAAAGGTGGAGGGAGCGCCCGGAGCCACTCACCAGGCAGAACACGTGGGCACAGAGCCCACCCTTCTGCAGTTTGTCACCGCACATGTCCGGGTCAGCCTCGGCACGGCGACACAGCATGCAGGCTGCAGGGGACAGAGCCAATGGCATGGGGCACGAGCAGCTCTGCGACCTCAGAGCCTGCAGCAGCATCAGCCCCGAGGCTGCTCTGTCCCTGCCTGGCTGATGGGCAGGGCTGGAGGCCTTGCAGAGCAGGGGCCATTGTGGGCACGGCTGTCCCAGGAGCTGCCCCCTGGCCCAGCTGGGCCCCACTTGGGCAGGAAGGAGGCTCCCAGCCCCGGCATGGCCGAGCAGCTCCTGCCTCCCCCTGCCTCTGCTCTCATCCCCACGCTGCCTGCTGCCACAAGAGCCCCTGGGCCAGGCTGTCACAGGGCTGCTTTGCCCTCACCTGGCTCCCTGGCACCAGGGCCCTCCTGCTTGCTCTCAGACATGGCGGCTGTCTCTCCCGCGTCGCAGTCCTCGAGGGACGTTGTCACTGCGAGGTGCAGATACTCTCTGTCTAGGGGAGAAAGAAGGGGGGGGAGTTTGCAGAACAGGCCCAGAACCACGAGGTTCTACTCCCTGCTCAGGCCTGCATGAGCCCTGCTCCTGTCCGCTTTCTCCTCCCGTCGTCTCGCTGAGGAACACCGCAGTGTCCTGGCTGTTCCTCCGCTGATTCTGGGAAGGGAGAGGCAGGTGAGGCTGCAGCACAGGCCCAGAGCCCCGAGGTGTGGGGCCCCTCTGGTCCCTGGGCAGCCACGTCCCCACCCTACCTTCTCCTCCCGGTGTCAGGTCGCACTGACGCTCGACCTGAGCCCAGCGTCCCCTTTTGTGGCCTTGGTGGCACAGGTCACAATGGCCACTCTGACGTCAGAGCCGTGTACCCAAAATCGGGGCAGCCATGGCCTCAGGTCCCTGGCAACCACTTGTGGCGGCCCCCTCGGGCACCGAGCTTCTGAGATGGGTCCGAGCGTTTGCTCAGGGTGGAAGCACGGCCGGGAATCCGGCAGCAAGTGCAGGGTCAAATGCCAGGCCCTGGGGCAGCCAGCCAGGGTGGCACTGTGGGCAGGGAGGTGCTGTTCAGGCACTGCCACGCCAGGGCTCTGGCCCCGGCCAAGGGCAATCTCTGCTCCTGCCCCTGGCAGGCGGTGGCCCAGAGAGCCCGTGCGGAGTCAGCTGCACTGCAGGGATTCAAACCCTGCTCTAGGTGAACTGATGTTTTCCTCAGCACCTGTCTGCAGAAAATTAAGATGAACCTGATTTGATGCTGCTGCTGATCACCCTTGGGTACTGGAGATAAACCTGGACACCACCACAGCTGCTCCCAGATCCTCAGTTATCTGTCATCCTATGAACTAACAACTTTCACATTTCATATAAATGGAAAAATTAGTATTAAGCTTCTGAAGAAGGTCATCTTTGATACTGACTCAGTGGAAAGACACAAAATGCACTGAGAATTTTCTGTGTACATTTGACAGGAGAGCTTGCAACTGTCCTCCACTCAAGTCAAATACAGGAGGATGCTTTTCCTACGTTTTAGGAACTTTGCCAGTTTGGTCCGTGCTTTCCTACTAGAAAATACATTGGAAAAATTCAGCAAGAGAAGCACAAACAATTCTTGTCAGTTTTTCTCTTTCGTGTCTTTGCAAACATGCTCCTGGAAATCCAGATCCATGACTTCTAGAACAATCAGTGGCATCTCTGGGAAGCAGGGCAGGGGCTGACAGGCAGGCACACCCTGCAGCTGCCTGATGCTGGGGCAGCAGGAGTTTGTCCATTTTCCTGTCTCCATGGCAGAGCCACCTTGGCTGGGAAACGATCCCTTCACTGCTCTAGGAGGGAGGCACAGCCAGTGCAATGCCAGGGAGTGCCTTTACCCTGGAGGCAGGGAGGAGGCAGAGGGGGAAGTTGGGAAGCTGCACCCGGGGCTCTGCAGGGCTCCCGGCCAGGGCTCGAAGCACAAGGAGCCAGAAGAGCTTGGCCGGACAATCCTGAGCTCTGGACACCTTGTCCTCAGCACCGGGAACCCGTTTGCTTCTCCAGGCCCTGGGCACTGCTCCTGTGCTGCTCATGCAAGTTACACACAGACACAGAGCTACCTGCTCTGTCGCAACCCTCTTCAGCACTGGACAGCACAACACAGTAACATGTTCTCTTCAGTACATGGTCTAATTATTAATAGTCCTGCAAAGACTCTCATTCAAAGCATACACACACAAAAACCCAAGCCCTGGTACAGACCTTGCATCAAGCCCTGGTACAGACCTTGCATCAACACAAAATGCAAGTTGCTGTTCGAAACAGACCAGGACTTTTGGCCAATGCTTTCTCCTGCAAGATCTTTCAAAAGATTGCAAAAGTGACTTTGTTTGGCAACTTCTTCAAGGAACAAACAGGAGAGGCTTCTGAGTTTTTAAAGATTTATTGATTTGCTTTCACTTCCCTTTCTTTGGCATCCTTACACTTATCCCTGCATTCCAGAAAATCGTGAAAATCCAAAATAATATCAGGGAAAGTTTCTGAATTCCTTCATATTCCTCTCAAAGACTTTCTTCACATACATACAAGGGACTGGTTGGATAACATACAGAGAAGCAGTGGTTTCCCTCACTGGACATTACAAGACAATGTTATAGACTCCACGTTACTAAAACACTTGTGTTGCCTGGTCATTACAAAGCCTGAAGCTCTTCTAGAGGCTTTTCCCAGTGCAACTTCATTAGGTTCCTCTCTGCTCAACTCTCGAGCCTGTCCAGGTCTCACTGAAGGGCAGCAGAGCCTTGTGGTGCCTCAGGCCCTGCTCCCAGTTCTGTCCCATCAGCAAATGCTGAGGGAGCGCTCCGTCCCTTCTGCCAGGACCCTGGGGAATAAGGCAAACAAGGCCCAGCACGGCCCCCTGAGATCACAGCTACCTGAGTTTGGAGCTCTCCTGTCCACTTCTCTGCCCCACTGTCTCTGAGCTGCCTCAGGGGCCTGTTATGGGAGGCAGGGACAAAGCCTTGCTGAAGTTCCAGCTGACAACAGCCACTGCTGTCCCCTCACAAGCCCAACCAGGCACTGCAGCACAGGTGCCTATGGGATTGGTCAAGCATGGTTTCCATTCCTGTTATTCCACAGGCTTAGAGATGGCATCCAAGAGGAGCTGTTCTGTCTCCTTTCTGGGGATGGAGCTGAGGCTGATGGGCCTGCAGTTTCCTGGTTCCTTCTTGGTGCCCTTTTGCAAGACTGCAGTGATGTTGGCTTTCCTCCACTGCTCATGCCTCTCTCCAGGGCTGTCTCCTTCCCTGACCTGCTGGCAGAGCGCCCTGTGCCAGAGGCAGGAGCAGAGATTTCCCTTGGCCCCAAAAGGGAAGGCTGGGCTCAGGCCGAGTGTCAGTGCGACCTGACAACGGGAGGAGAAAGTAGGGCAGGGACGTGGCTGCCCAGCTACCAGAGGGAGCCCCTCGGGGCTCTGGGCCAGGGGCAGTGCCCAGGCTGGGCTTGGCAGAGCCCGTCCGCTCCTGGAGGGCTGTGGGCACTGCTCTGGCCTGGCCTGGCCCGGCCCTGGGCTCCCTTGGCATTCCTGCTTGCCCTTGCCTCCACCAGGGATGGGCTGCAGCTCAATGGCCCCGGCCTGGCCGCACACTCAGGCCTGGAGCCTTCCCGTGGCTCCCCAGGGCACGAGAGCCTCAGCCCCAGCTCCCAAACACGGCCTAACAGGCTTTGCTGATATTGATCCCTGTCAGAGCTTTGAAAGCATTTTCAAAGTAACCTTGCTTGGCAACACTTTCAAGGAACAAATAAGGAAAAGCTTTTGATCTGTTAAAGAAAATTTATTGTTTTGCTCTCACTTTTCTTTTGGCGTCTTTGTGCTTCTTCCTGCATTCCTGAAAATGATAAATATACAACATAGTATTAGAAGTTTCTGAATTCACTGTATTTCTTAAATACATTCATTACAGTTAAGTAGCTGCTGCTTTAACATACAGAGAAGCAGTGATTTACCTGACTGGACCACACAACATGATGTTATGCACACCAAGTAGAGGAGAAATCATTTGTAGTTGGTCATTACAAAGTTTCAAGCACTTCTTGAGGTCCTGACTTAATTTTGCATGCACATTCATACCTGCAATCCCTCCCCATGCTCAGCTTTCACCTAGACTTACCAGGGAACAGATGTTCCATACTCACCTCAAGCAATAATCTACGTCTGTCTTCCCAACATTCTTTTTCTTCACTGAGCTCTTCAGATCTACAGAATAATTTTGGGCCTTCTGCACAACAGAAATGTCCAATTAATAGCCTTAAACACTTGTGATTGTGATGCTGCTTCTAACAATCATGTCCAACACAGCACTAAAATCAGAAATCAATTCTTCTCATCCTTCCTGTTCTCCTGCCCCCACCACACCTTGGCTCCAGCAGAAATGTTCCCTACTGCAGCCTGGTGTGCTAAGAACAATCAAAGGCAGCAGCACTTTTCCTCAACATGCTGCAATCTCAATTGCACTGAAATTGCAGCTCTTGCATTAGAAGCTCAGCACCAACACCCCACATCTTCCCCCAGAACTGAGACCTGCTGAGGCCTGAGCTCTGCATTTCAACACACCCTGTAAATCCGGCTGGAAGACGCAGTTCACTAAGATACGCTGGCAAGAAACCAAAATGTCTAGGTAACCTGTCAAGTGACTAAGTTTTTGCTAAACTCTAAAGTTCCAGATTCCTATTAGGCAATTATCTGAAAGAAAAGAAAGCCAGAAATTTGCTTGACCTTCATTTTACCAGGACTTTCTCACAGGATTCTACCACAACTTGGATCACAAGTGAGGGTGGCAAATTTTGACTAGAAAACTTGGATAACTAGGCAGCATTTTTTCCTCCTCACTCAATTCCATCAAAAGAAAATACAAAAAGGGGTAAAGAAATTCTGTCATACCTCTAAGGCGTTCATCATCTTTGGAGAAGAAAAAAGCTCTAGCACTTCCTGTGCGTGGTAAAGAAAGAAACCTAGAAAAGGACAAAGGGATTTGAGCATCCTAAATTGTACTATCAAATTCCATGAACACAAGTTAAACCTCTAGTGCTTCAGAGAAATGGCATCCATTGAAAAGTTTTATTCCCTAGGAACCGAATAGAGCTTTTTATTTTAAAAAACCCTCTTTTAAAGAGAAAACTGACTGTGTCTTGGGCTTTTGGCCAAACTCAGTTTGGAGTTGGTCAAACCAAAATGACCCTGTTAGTTTCTTGTGCTCTACTCTTTCTTTCCATATTCACATTCACATCCAATGGGCTGCTGGGAGTTTTGACTCTGTGCAGCATGAACGGTTTTCCAAGACCACTTTCATTGCTCAGAGGTGTGCAATGTCAGTTTCCCATTCCCTGAGTGCTGCTATTAATATTCCCACAGCATCCAACTACTACAGCCATGTAGACAACAAAGACAAATGCAACTTGCATTTCTTGGTCCTGTTCCATTTCTGTCATCTCAGGCTCATCGTCACCCTCAGAACTGCTGTCCTGGAAACGTGGATCCTCTTGCCACGAGGCTTTTACCGGCTTTATTGTCCCAAGCGCGTGAGGCTCTGCAATGACAGCACCAATAGAGAAAAAAAGCTGGCGTTTGTACTTCCAAAAAGATCCAATTCCTCAGGAGGAGAATGCAAAGAGGTGTTAAGTGATTGGATTAGTAAGCATTGACGATAGCCATCACTCTGACTTACAGTATACCCTTGTTGCACTGGCAATGGGATGTTTACATGTTAGACATTCATAAGGTTCGATTGTTTATCAAACTGCAAAATTCTCCAGGAGACCACACCGGAAGTCCCACCAGGCATGTTCAAAATGGGTTAGTGACTCCTCCAAGACTAAGTGATGATTGGTTAGTTTGATTAGCAAGTGTCACCCATAAATTTTCTCTTGGTTGACTAAAGTGTGTTATTCCTACTGCTTCACTTGCTACAGCATTGAGCAGTATAACAAGAACAAACCTCATTTTTCTTTCTGCTTGCTTTGTTTTTCCTTTCTTCTCTGTCTTTTCCCTGGTTTGCTAGATTGTCTATTGTAAGGCTGAGTCAATTTTTGAATATACTGATCTAATTCCAAATCAGCATCCTTGCTTACAGGTAGCATGAGGTAAGTTTGAAGGCAAATCAGCTTTACAGCGAGCTGCTATGATGCGTGAGGCTTTAGTAATTTCAAATATTCTAAGTATTTCCTGCAACTTCCACCTAAGATATGCTATAACCACTTGTTCTGCACTCTCAAAGAGCTGTAATCCTGTCTGCCCTGGCAGGCCAGTACTTTGTTCAAGAGCTCTAAACCAGATAAAATTTCTAATCCATCTTCCAAAACAAGGTGCACACCATAAATATCCTATTGTCCTCTGTGAATACCAATAAACCTGATTATAATCTGCACAATGCAAAGCTATCCATGCATAGCACTTATCATTATCCCTTTTGCAGACATAACAAGGAAGTGAATGTAAATAAGGACCAGTATAAAAGTGTGGTTCTTCAACCCAATGTAACCAATTCAATGGTGGTGATCTCAAAGCCTCTTCGACTTTTTTACTATATGAGGCTAATAGTTCAAGCTCTTTCTTTAATACAAGGCGTATCTTATTTCGTAATCGTAGTTCTTGTTCATTATCTTCTTCAACAACTATATCCTCCCAAGGGTCCCACAACTGTAAAATTGTCCTAATCATAGAAAATTAATTAGCAATCACTGATATTCTTACTCAGATGAGATCGTTCCCTTTTTGCCTTCCTTTTCTTATCTATCTTCAATCTTGCTGCTCCTAATCTTACTGGTCCTGCCACTTGCAAATTCAATTTTTGCAGCTTGTCAATGCAGCAATCTAATGCTCTATCAGGATTCCCTTTGAAGGGTCCTACAATTGAATGCTGTGTTAAAGGTATTAATTTCCTACACCTTATAGAAACTATATGTGATTTACTTTGAACCTTAATTCTATTCACAATACATTGTACCTCCCATCGATAATAAGCAAGAATCTTCTGTTCAGGAGACTCATAAAGATTTAAAGCTATATATGCATTTTGCCCTTTTTGTCTCCTTAATTCATCTTGCCAGCTTTTACCCCACCTGTGCTTGTGTTCACAAGTGTGACACCACAAATCCCGTAATAATGATTGTTCTATCCAAAAAGTCCTATCACAACCCCCACAACGTAGGGCTATCCAGGCAGCACAATGTGAATTGTGACAGTCAAGGCAATGTTCTTTCGCTGGATTTGTTAAGCGAAAAGTTGATAATGAGTCAATGAAACGAATCAACTCCTGGGCCGTCTGGTAGTGACGTGTCAGTGCTCTGTCCACCGCTTCCGAGTACCCCTTCAATTGTAACAGTAGTGGTGGTAGTACTAGAAGCAGTTTCTTCCCCAGTCGCTCCCTGTCCTCCTCCGTAAGGCGATCCACCAGAGGCTGCATCAAAAACAGGTTTAGTCCACTTAGCAGGCACCCACAAAGGCCCTGTAGGTGAGGAAACACAAAGATACCCCCGACCCCAATATAATACTTTTGCAGGTTTTTCCCATAATCCTGTACTTGGGTTCTTATACTTAACCCAAACATCTGTTTCCTTAGTAGTTTCCTGACCTGACCTCGGATGATGTTTAATTGCAGGAGGGGTATCGTCTTCCCCAAAAATACATAAATGATTAATCACATACAAAACCTTAGCCAAACATGCTTGTGGATCTCTCAAATCTTGATGTTTTTCAATATACTGCTTAAGGGTACTGTTTGCTCTTTCCACTATTGCCTGTCCAGTAGGGGAGTGTGGAATACCTGTCACATGCTTAACAGACCACTGATTCAAAAATTTCTGGACCCTAGCACTTACATAAGCTGCACCATTATCCGTTTTGATACTCTTTGGAACTCCCATAACAGTGAAACAACTTAACAGATGTCTGATAACCTGTATAGCTTTCTCTCCTGCCTGAGCCATAGCCCATATGTAATGACTATATGTATCTATAGTGACGTGCACATGCTTGACTTTACCAAATCTAGCCATGTGTGTAACATCCATTTGCCATTTCTCATTTATTTCTAAACCTCGAGGATTAACCCCGATGCCTAAACCTATTCCACCATTATGATAACTACATGTCGGACATGCTCTAACAATGGCCTTGGCTTCTGACAAACTCAGCTCAAAGTGCCTTGCTAATCCTCTTGCATTTTGATGATATCTACTATGTGCTTCTCTGGCCAATGTATGCTTATCAATAGGACAAGAATTATCAATGGGTAGAGTAACCAATTTATCTGCACGTTCGTTCCCTTCTCCTAAACCTTCAGACCATTTATGACTCCTAATATGAATTACAGAATACGCTGCATTTCTCTCTCGTAAAGCCTTCCTTAACTGTATCAGTAACTCATACAATCGTTTATTATTCACTTCCTTAATTGCTGCTTCCTCTATTTGTCTGACTACTCCTGCAACATACATAGAGTCTGTGACTACATTTAAAGTTTCCTGTAAGTTGGACACTCCCCATACTACTGCTAACAATTCCAGGGTTTGTAAGCTATCTGCAGGGTCTGCTGTGAGGAGTTGATGCTTCCATTGTCCCTTTTCTTGCCAGGTAACAGCAGCACGCCTTGATTTCTTTCCTGCATCTGTAAAGGCTGTAATAGCTCCTTCTATGGGGCGTTCTTCTCTCAAAGGTCGAGTGATCCAGTTCCATTCTGTCATCCATTGCAAAACTCTAGGCACTAATTTACTAGTCTCTACTTTAGCAGGTGACATCAATAATGCTTCCTGTAAATCCTTCGAATTAATCAAGTACCAGTCCAAGGTTTCTTTTTCCATAGGCAATCTAATAGTAGCAGGTTCTCTACCATCCACTTCAAGAATTCTGAGACGCCCCTTTTTGATTAATGCAGCCAATTGTTCAATTTTTGAAGATATTGTTTTCTTATGCTGTAGTGGTGGTGATAACCATTCAAACACCCGTATCTCCCCCGTTTTCTTTTGTAGTTGAGAGAGAGCACCAAGCAAGTGGCAAGGGCTATTCCAGATAGTAAGGTCAATGGGGTGGTCGAGTTGTCAACGAGACACATACCCTTGTTGTACACAGTTACTAATTTGCTGCAAAGCAAAATGATGCTCCTTTGTCAGGTGTACAGGAGTAGTAGGGTCCACGCCCTTTAACAAAGGCTGTAGGGTTTCTAATAAATGATTTGGTATTCCCACGATGGGCTTCAGCCACTGTAAGTCTCCCAGCAACTTCTGTGCGTCATGTAGAGTTTTAATGTCCAATTGTAATTCCAATTTTTGAGGTATTACTATTTGATCCGTCAAAGTCCATCCCAAATATTTCCAGGGCCTTGTGGTCTGAATTTTCTCTGTAGCAATAACAAGTGAATATGCAGCAAGAGTATTTTTAATGCTGTCAATCTGCAAAGAGGAAAATGGTTGTTGCTGTGCAAACAAAATATCGTCCATGTAATGATATATTATAGTTGCTGGCCATTTGCGACGTAGTGGCTGTAATGCAGCATCAACATAAAGCTGACATAAAGTAGGGGAATTGCGCATGCCTTGCAGAAGAGACGTCCATTCAAATCTTTTATCCGGTTCTCCACGATTTATTGCTGGTAAAGTAAAAGCAAATCTCTTCATATCATCAGGATGCAGCCCAATAGTGAAAAAACAATCCTTTAGGTCAATAATTAAAAGTGGCCAGTGTTCTGGAATCATAGCTGGATTTGGAAGACCAGGCTGTAAGGCCCCCATTGGTTCCATTTGGTCATTTACAGCCCTCAAATCATGTATCAAACGATATTTCCCTGATTTCTTTTTGATTACAAAAATAGGTGTATTCCAAGGGCTCGTGGATAGTAGTAGGTGTCCCTTTGTATATTGTTCCTGTACCAATTCATGGGCATGCATAATAATGGGCATTTTAATGGCCATTGCTTAACCATCACCGGTGTATCCGTTTTCCAGGTGAGTGGAATGGGGAAAGTCCAAGCAATGGCAATTACCCCAAAGGGTGCTGATTAGTTAACACCACTCCCAATTGTGTTAAAATGTCCCTTCCAATTAAGCAGGAAACTGTAGGAGGCAGTTGAACAATTGAAAATACAGCAGATACTTGTTGATTCTCAATGCACACAGACAAAGACGGCGACCTGCTTGCCAATGTAAATCCTCCCACTCCTGTGAGCATGTTTGATGAGGGAAATAGAGGCCAATGTTGTGGCCATGCTTCTGGAGAAATGATGCTGGTATCTGCTCCTGTATCCAATAATCCATAAAGGGTTATGCTTTGATGCCCATAAGTAATTTCAACCTTTTGCTTTGGTCTATTTTGTAAATCCACAGTCAAAAGTGTAACACCAGTGGAGCCAAAACCTTTCTCATCCCGTGTTTGCCCAGTAAATGATTGTATTCCCGATGTCATTTGTGATAGTGGTACCAATTGTGCTATGCGTTGTCCTTTTGTAATTTTAATCAGAGGATAAAGGGTGTAAAGTATTTCCCCTGTATAATCCGCATCATAACACCAGTCAAAACAAATAATCCCAACATAGTTGTAGAAGAACGTCCCAGCAATAATGCTCCACATGTTTGTCCATTTAATATAAGAGGGCCCTTTACTCCAGTGGGTATCCTTTCAGGCCGGTTCATCATTAGTGTGATGTCTACTGCTGCTGATAAATCCAAGCCGAGGCTCCCAGTTGTTGCAGGTTGCAGACAGGAGGTGGCAGCGATGTTACGGCAGCAGCTGGTGTCTCCGATGACACGGTGGCAACTTGTGTCTGGGCACGGCCCCCATGATTCGCGCTCCGCTGATGGTTTCCCGACCGGCGCCTACAAGCCGTAGAATTGTGGGAGCTGGATCGGCAGTGTTGACACCATATGTCAGTCGCTCGGCAGGTTCGGTGTGTGTGTCCTTCGTTGCCGCATCGGTAACACTTGATGAATGGTTTTGAACCTCCTTGCGTGAATGCCAGTGAGCCGCTTCGGAGAGGAGCAAGAGCAGCTAACACCTGATTCTGAGTAGACTCTGCTTGCTTTTGCAATCCTAATCCTAATTCCTTTAAGGCTTCTGCTATAAATGCCTGTGAAGCTGTTGGCATTAATGCCATTCGCTCTAATGCTTCCTCAATAGTCCAATTTGCCCCTAAAGTAGCTAACACTCTTTGGGTTGCTGGATTGCTATTTTGCAAAGCACACTGCTTCAATAGTGCCCTGCAACACCAGCCCGATCTATAGCAGTAGCTGCTCTATGGATAAAATTTCCAAATGATTCTTCTCTACCTTGTTTAATACCCATATAAGCCGGTAACCCTCCTGGCTCTTTAACCATATCTATTGCAGCACACACTAACCACATAGACTCTCTAAGTTTATCTGCTACCGATATCATCTGTGCCTCTGTACGCAAAAATGCCCCTAAGCCCATCAGCTCCTCTACTGTCACTCCATGTAATAGATCTCCCTGAGCTCGTTGTACAGCAACCGACTCATTAACTAGAGCTTGCCAATGTGCATTAAACAATAACTGCTGATGCTGAGTGAATATCAACCGAACTATTCCTCTTAAATCATTAGGACATAAAACCTGAGTATTAAAAAGATAATCTAGCATTTGCCTAACAGGTTCACTTTTTACTCCAAACTGACTAACCGTAGAACATAGCTGAGTTAACAGCTTCCAAACTAAGGGAGTATATTCTGCTATATTATGCGTAAGGTTCCCCTGTGCATCATACTGTGGTGTGTATGTGACCAGACATGCAAGACTAGAAGCTATTTCCACCGCCTCACCATCCCCCATTTGCATTACTTCTTTTGCCAAAGCAGCCCAAGCTTCCCTCCTCTGTTTAGCCATCTCCCCCCCTGGGACGGGATCTGACTCTTTAAGGGTGCTATGCTGCTGGCGCTTTGGTGCAGACACCGAGTTTTCACACGGGGAAGGCAGTGGAGCAGAGGCTGGCTCGTGCGGGGGAAGCGGCCCCCCCGCTGAAGCTGTAACTGGAGCCGGTTCACTCGGGGGAAGTGGTGGAGGCAAAGCTGGTGGCGGAGGCGAAGCTGGCTTGCTCCCACCCCCACCATCCGACCCGCCTGAAGTTGGTGGCGGAGGCAAAGCTGGTTTGCTCTTACTTCCACCATCCGACTCGCCCTCCCCCTCTGACAGAAAGGGTGCAGACGGTTCCACTGTGCCCATAGGAAAATCCTCCACACCACTTTGCTGGGGACTCTTAGGCATAAGTACCTTAGTTACAGAAGGTGCCAGGGGATTATCCTCACGACCATACCCTATATTCCTCTTATGAGCTTCTGTAGCCCTTTCTGCTGCCTTTCTCTCAGAGACCTGCTAAAGTAACGTGTTATACACCACCCACCATAACTTCCCGAATTTCTTTGCTGACTTATCATCGTCTAACACTGTATCCCACAGTATTTCCCCAAATTTCTTCCACTCTGCTAGCTCAACTGTATGCAGGTTGGCAAAGATACCTTTAGCATGGCCGTAAGCTAATAACCCTGGTAATTCCTTTTTAAAATCTATCCCCTTTATTCCTTGCCGTTCTAAATACGCGGCGAATAAATCGTATGCCACTTGCCTATCCATACCTATTAGTCAGAGCGTGCTGTTGCAGCTCTCCAGGCTCCAGCGACACGTATTGGCTTGATTCACCATTGTGATCCTCAAGGGTGCTTCAAATTCCGGCACTGTCCCGGCTGCAAGGACCCAAACCCAACTTCCTCGACCATGGCGTAATCCCCTTTTTCTTTTATTCCAAGAAAAAAGGACAGAGATTCGGCGTTGCCCGCATTCTCCACCAATTGTAGACGGAAGGAGACCAGGACATCAATTAGATCATCACAGGCCCAATTTTATTGATCAGTACAGCAGGTGAAATACAGTTCATAATGAGCTTCATACATATTGCAAAAGTTGAGCTCAGGATTGGTTAGTTACATATCAGCAACTACGCCTACTTCTGCACTCTTATGGTTCTACTTTTGATACTTTCTACATATTCTCAGGAAGAATCTCTCTTCCCTATCCTCATGTTGCGGCAAGGGCATTCTGTCCTTGCCTGTCATTGGTCACCGACTGCTGACTTCTCCTTTCAGCTTGACCAGCGGCATTATGTCAGTATGGCCTTTCTCAGCTAACCAATTATTACTAAATCTCTCCACATCTCCACAGGTTTCTCCCAATTGGTTAAAGTTTTGTACCCTCTCCATGAACCTCTCCTTGTTTAAAAACCCCTTCTAGAGCCTGGACTTGTCTCTTTCTATGCCTGACCTTCCTGGGCATAAATACCTTTGGGAGTAATACAGAAGACCTCTCCTTGTTCCTTGTCCCTGCCCTTGAAGAATTCCACCTTTGCCATAGAGCAAATTTGTCCTACAGCCGCACCCCAAATTGTGTGGCTTTTTGGGGGCAGCCCCCTCCTGGTGACAGTGCTTGGAGCAGCCCAGGCTGAAGAACTCTGGCACTGCATCACTGAGGCAGCCACTCCATCATGGAAGGGCTCTGGCTTGGTCAGGCAGCACAGACCCACCCTGTGCTCCTCAAGGTTTTTTTTGGCATATCCAAGCATTGAAGAGGTTGGGTGGGTTTTCTCCCCCCTGTTTTATTGACTGTGTCCTTTGAGAACCACAAGAGGAAGCAGTGCCTCAAATTGCACATGAAGAGCAAATGTTGAAGTAAAGGCTTCACCTTTCCTATGAATCCAAAGGACTGTGCTAGCCATGGCCTTCCCAAGGTGCCAAATTTCCAGCTGGGAAGCTGCTGACAGGAGGGAATGTGGCACTTGTCTCCAGCCAGAGATCACTCATTCCTCAGCATGCTGGGCTGTGCCTGGCAGTGCCTGAGGAGCTCAGAAATCATTGGATGTGATCTCCTGTGCCAGTGCCCAGAACACAGAGCAATGAGCTCCGCTTTGGAGAGGGGGGGCAAGTCCAGCCATTGGACACAACTGCCAGGCAGGATGAGCTCCCTCCCAGAGAAGGAAAATTCCAGCCATGAGCAATCTGGTATTGCTGGGAGAGAAAATCGTGTTTTGTAATTCTCGACCTCAACCAGCTTCCTTTAAATGCTTCTCATAGGCAGGGAACATTCCCAGTGAGGCTGCAGTGTAGGAGTGGCCAGTCCATGGTTGTCCAACGAACAGTGCTGAGGGTTCTGCTGCTGCCCAGAGCTTTCATTGGCCTCCTCATTGCTGGGCCTTGTCCTGGGGGGCCCGCTGGGGCTGCAGCCAGTGCTGGCTCCCACTGAGGCTGCCTGGCCAAGAGCAGCCCCAGGGGCACAGGGCAGAGGCAAAGCACGGTGGGGAGGAGAAAGGGCAGGGACGAGATTGGCCTTGAAAGGCAGAGGCGCTCTGGGGCCCGCTCCTGGCCAGGGAGCCTGCCCAGAGCCGTGCCCTGCTCGCCGGGGCCTTGAGGGACAGCTGTGCAGCTGGGCCAAGCTGTGCCAGCAGCTCCAGCCGTGCTGGGGAGCCTTGCCAGCTCTGGGCCCTGCTGTGCAGGAGGCTCCCTGTGTGCCACTGGCAGCTGGGACCTCAGCCGCCTCCTCTCTCCACAGGTGCTCCTGTGCATCTACAGAAGAGAGGCCTAGCAACTCGGGCAAAGAGGACTTGGCCTGTTATTCCAGGTCTCCACTTCTGCCCTTATCTGGCCTGCCGTGGCTGCAGCACCATCACGAGGCCTTCCCAAATTACTCTCCCCCAAAGGGAGACCCTATACCTCAGGACCCCCTTGTTCTGTTCCCCAGCCAGGATTGAAGGTGGGCAGCTCCTGTCTGCCAGGGCCGGGCTTGGCCCACATTTTATATTTCAATAAAGAAATGGAGTTTTCACAGCTCTGTCCAGGTGATAGCAGCAGGAAAGCCCACACAGCACCAGCACAAGCTGAGGTCCATGGCCAGGAGCAGCCGTGGATGCCCACGGTGTGGGCAGGCAGGAGCCAGGCAGGGGCTGCTGTGACCAGCGGCGGGGCCCCGAGGGCTGGGGGAGCCCATGCTGAGCGTCCCTGGGCTGAGGGCACATTTCCTTCCCTGGCATCAGCTGGGCCTGGAGCTCCTCCAGTGGCATGCCCAGGGAAAGAGGGAAGCCATCAGGAGTTGCTTTCATTGAGAACAATGGAAAGAGGCTGGACTCTGAAGGAAGTCCTTCATAGCCTGAGGGATGAACTCAGAGCCCGACAGACACTGGGCCTGTGGTAGCCCCGGGTCTCTTATCAGCATAGAGGGGATTTGCCCCCCAGGCCTCATCTGTTCACCCAGGGACACATGGTGAACACACACACACAGAAGATGGCTCAGCACTGGTGCTGCTCCCTGAGTGTTATGTTTGGGTTTCTCTAAAGGCATGCAGGGGCTTTGGGTCACCTCTGTGCTGTGCAGGGGACTGGGGACACCAAGAAGTTGTGCAGGGAGTTTAATGTATGTACCAAGTTGTGCAGGGGCATCTGTAAAATTGAGCAGAGGTCCTATGTCTTTCTTCGAGGACATACGGGGATTTTAGGGTGGCTGAGGACACCCATAAGATGTGCACAGGATTTGGGTGTCCCCTAAAGTGTGCAGCTACCCTGAAGGCCTGTGTTTCATTATTTTTGTCAGCTTTGGCATCAAATTCTTCACTTTTTAAATACGGGCCAAAGGGCAGCAAAGTGCACAATAGGGAGTTGGTGTCAGCATGGCAGGGCTGCTGCTGCCTGCGATAGTGGGAATCACCAAAATGAGTGGAATTTTGACTTGACATTGCTGTTATATGTAGAACCACAAAAAGTCTCACTTGTGGAATATCGTGTAACTCACTTGAGAAAAAAACCGAGCTTGCAAATAGGTACTGGGTGGGATATCCTCTCCTCGCTGGAAGGGCACCGCTGGAGATCCATTCCAATGAAATCCTGCCCCAGCCATGAGGTCACAGCAGGCTCTGAGGTCACAGAGGTGCCAGAGCCCTGTGGTTGCACAGCAGCACAAGGAGCGAGCAGTCAGTGCTTGAGCACAACTGTTGCAGCAGCAGCAGCGGCGGTGGCAGCAGTGGTGCTGACATTGGGACAGCGGTGTCAGGACAGCGGTGGCAGCAAGAGCTGCGGGACTGGCAGAGGGCAAGGCAGCATGGCCCTTGCTCTGCGCCTCTTCCTCCTGCTCCTCCTGGCCGTGGCCCTGCCTGCCAGGGCTGCCCAGGCTGCTCCGCTGCAAGCGCGGCGAGCAGGTGAGCCGGCAGCCTGGCTCCCCTTTCCCGGGACAGCGCTCCCTGCTCCCCGGGAAGCGCTGGGGATGGTTTTCCCCAGGCCTTCAGGGAGGGTTTCCTCTGGGGGAGGGAGACAGCCCCCACAGGCCCTGGGCTGGCCCTGTTTCCTCTCCAGGGATGTGTCACAGGGCCTGCAAAGAGGGTGGAGAGTGACCAGGAGCAAGCCCAGAGCTCCCCAGGCCCGTGTGCAGCTCTGGCCTTGTCCATTGACATCTGGCTCCCACAGCCTTACCCGATCCCCTTGCAGTGCCCAGGTCCCATAGGCAGAGGGGGGATCCTAGGACACCATGGAAATGGTTTTGTGTGTTTGCTTCCCTCTAGATGAGCTTGCTAGGAAGGTTTCTCCAGCAGCTTGGCTCCATGACGATTTGCAGCCTCTTCAGCCCCCTGCAGGTATGTTGTCAATGTTCCCCTAAGCGGATAATCCTTGACAACCTGGCAGGAACCAGGTGACAGAAGCTTCTGTAGCTGTTGTGTTACAGGAGTCTCTGCAGAGAGGACTTATCAAGCTCCTTTCTGGGTTGCTGCTCACAAGCCCAGCTCCCATCGCAGGGGTGAGTATTGTGTCCCTGCTGACCCCACGGGCTGAGCCCTGCTTCTGTGGGATCCGCTCTTCTGACATGCAAACACGTCACTTAAGGCCCTCCAAGAGGGAGGAACAAGCATGGAGGAGGCACTAATTCCCTAGAGGCGTCCCAATACATGGAAAGGACCCTGAGTGATGTGGAGAGACGCCGTGGTGGGTGCATTTCCCTCAGCCTTGTCCTGGGGCTCAGCAGCCGGGGGCTTTGGCTGCACATCTGGACACGCCGTGCCCGGCACAGCGGGAAGGGATCCATGGCAGCCTCGCTGCCCCGCTGCTGCTTCCACGCCCTGCAGGGCTGTTTGCCAGCCTGGCCTGGCTGCAGCTTCTCCCCAGCCTCTGCAGGAAGGCATTGGGCATCAGCTGACAGGCACCATGGGTCATACATGCCCTGAGATCCCCTGCAATTGCCTGGACCATGGGGATATCAGGAATGACAGCAGTTTTGAGAAGGGCAAATCCTGGCCAAACCCAAAAGTTTTTATGATTTCCTGCTCCTTATCCATCAGTTTGACCTGTATTGCCTCCTGAAGATGCCACCTCCCAGAAAGGGGAACATCTCCATCTAATTTAGCTGTCCCTTTTTCTTTCTCCAGAGATGAACCGAAAGTCTGTGCCGAAAACAGCATTTCCTGCAGGAAGCAGGGGCTCATTGGCAGCCTCTGCTGCAGGAAGGGAGGTGATGCCCAGCACAGTCACAGGAGGTAATTGCTGTGCCTCTGGGCCTGAGCCCTGCTGAGGCTTGAGCTGCCATCTTGGCTGTGCGTCAGTGCCTGCCCTCCAGGGATGTCAGACAGGCCCTGCAAAGAGGGTGCAGAGTGACCAGGAGCCAGCCCAGAGCTCCCCAGGCCCCTGTGCAGCTTTGGCCTTGTCCATTCACATCTGGCTCCCACAGCCTTACCCGATCCCCTTGCAGTACCCAGTTCCCATAGGCAGAGGGGGATCCCAGCACACCATGGAAATGGGTCTGCTCTGTGCTCCCTTCCAGATGAGAGTGGTGCCATTGCTTTGCCAGCAGCTGGAATGGAAGATGGTTTGGAGCACTTGGAAGCTTCGGCAGGTAAGTGCTGAGAGAATAATCACTGGCAACCTGGCAGGAACCAGGTGACAGAAGCTCCTGTGGCTCTTGAGTTTCAGGTGTGTCTGCAGGGAGGATCTTCCCAGGTCCTTTGGTGGATGTTGCACACAAGCCCAGCTCCCATCGCAGGGGTGAGTAGTGTGTCCCTGCTGACCTCACGAGCTGAGCCCTGCATCTGTGGGATCTATTCCTGGTTAAATGGAAATACTTTCTCTTAAGGTCCTCTGAGAGGGAGGAAAAAACCTACAAAACAGAATGTGCCCCTGGAGGAATCCAAACAACTGGACCAAATCTTGATTGACATGGAGAGGCACCGTGGTGGGTGCATTTCCCTCAGCCTTGTCCTGGGGCTCAGCAGCCGGGGGCTTTGGCTGCACATCTGGACACGCCGTGTCCGGCACAGCAGGAAGGGATCCATGGCAGCCTCGCTGCCCCGCTGCTGCTTCCACGCCCTGCAGGGCTGTTTGCCAGCCTGGCCTGGCTGCAGCTTCTCCCCAGCCTCTGCAGGAAGACATTGGGCATCAGCTGACAGGCAGACCAAACTGCACCATGAGCCTGGGTTTTCCCATTCTCTGGGCAGATCCGGAGTGGCAGATCTTTGGAGGAGAGAGGGCCCTGTGGCAGCCCCAAGAGCCTTGGCCTTTCCCTGGTCCTTATCCATGTCTTTCACAAGTGGTATCTCCTGAAGATTCCACCTCCCCCGTGGGCAGCAGCTTGACATGATGTGGCTGTCCCTTTTCCTTTCTCCAGAGATGGACCAAAAGTCTTTCCAGAAGGCAGCACATCCTGGAGGACGCAATGTACCTGTACTAGCCACTGATACAGGAAGTGAGGAGATGCCAGACAGTGCCACAGAAGGTGATTGCTGTGCCAGGCTCAGCCAGTCTGAGCAGTCCTGCTGGGGTCCCTCCGTGTGGGACATGTCCTGAAACCTGGGAGAGACTGCATGGGGTGCCCATGGTGGGGAAAGGGCAGAGGGGGAGGGCAAGGCTCCATTGTGTTTTTAGAGGGCCTGGGTGTGTGTCCCTGGCGCTGGGGGAGCTGTCACGGGGCAGGGAGGGCCAGGGCTGGCAGTGGCTGCTCAGGGATGGCTTTGGCCCGTGTCCCTCCAAGCAGTGACTGCCCAAGCAGCTGCGCTGCCCCCGGGCTCTCCTCCTGGCCTGCTGGGCTTTGTTGGGTGGCACAGCCTGTGCCAAGGGGTGGCAAGGTGCCTGCAGGCCCCAGCTCTGGGGGAAACGGAGAACGTCCTGCCCGCATCCACCGTGCTGCCAGCTCAGCAGTGCAGCACAGCACGGGCTGACGCTCCCCATTGCTCCCACAGACGTTGTCACTGAAGCAGGAATATATGGCCCGTATCCAGTGCGCCTCCCAAGAATTGTCTGTCCCCAGGATGTGCGCAGAAAGTGCATGATAGGCACAGTGGTGATAGTGTTCACTGTGCCACTTGTGCTGCTAGGCTGCTATCTTGGCATTCGCAAGCTGTATGAGATCAGACGGTCAGTTGCTGATTTTTCTCCACGGTTTTCTTATAACTTTGCTCCATAGCATTGCTGGCCTGACTCATAGTCATGCTGCTGTGGAGGAGTGGCCAATCCATGATTGTCCAAAGAACTCTGCTGAGGGTTCTGCTGCTGCCCTGAGCTTTCCTTGGCCTCCTCATTGCTGGGCCTTGTCCTGGGGGCCCGCTGGGGCCGCAGCCAGTGCTGGCTCCCACTGAGGCTGCCTGGCCAAGGCAAACCCCAGGGGCACAGGGCAGAGGCACAGCAAGTTCTCAGCAGTGTTTGGGCAGCACAGTTCAGGACAGGGCAATGCTTATTTTGTAGCTAATGTAATGTTTAATGGCAACGGTGTTGCAGCACAAGCAAATATGCTCCAGTTCAGTGTTAAAACATATCCAACCTTATGAAGGTTTGGATTTGGCCCTGAAACTTTGCACTTTTTGTGAGCCCTGTTCTGGATTGATTCCCAATCAGTCTTGGAGCCAATTCTGGGTGAAGGCTCATCCCAGCCCTTAGTGTTTGCAGTTCTGGCCTCAAAGGGACAGCTGAGGCTGCACTGGACATGACTGGGAATCAGGGCTCTATTATCAAAGGGCTTTGAGAAGTTTAAATTCCTATGTTTTTTCTTCATGTTTTTCTTTATGAAATTCATTCACTTTTTCTAAACTTAGTTTTGAAACTAACTTGTTTTCCAGTGCCTATTCCAGTTTTTTGGTATAGTGAATGACGGCCTAATTATCCCATGGCTGATTTAAAAGACTGTAAGTACTATAAAATGGGATGATTTTTACCATCTTATGTCTTTCACAGACTCATGAAACTTTTGTTGGTTTGATGTGACAAACGGAAGAGTTTTTCTCTACTTTTAATTCAAACAAGAGCAGAGCTGGAACCTGTTGAGAAGAGTCTCTTCACTTCATAGCTAAAGCAAACTGCCTGGGTTCTTTATTGAGCAATATAAAATCTATATTTTATGTATATACTCCTGTCAAGTGACTGATAGATATGAGGGATTTGGACTCTGTGGGAAGTACTGACCAGCTGTGCATTGGCTCTCCATAGCTCAGTCTGTAATAATCAATCTTTTTCAGAAGAGAATGTTCAGTTTCTTCCTGGCACTCACTCTTGCATTTGTACTCAAAAACACTTCTTGAAAGAAATTTACAACGGCTCTTTATGCTCCCTTAGATGACTTTTCTCTCTTTCTCCATAGATGCAGATGAAAATCTGGATGATTCCATTAAGAAAGCTGCAAAGCAGATCCTGGAGAAGAGGGCATATATCTGCTCCCACCCTCTGGACAGGACCTTCTGATCCCTCCCTGACAGCAGGCACTCATCACTGTCAGTCAGGGAGGAATTTGCTGCAGTTTCCATATTTGACAGCTTAAAATGATCTGTTATTTACTGTCTTTAATCAATGTAATTGTACAAAATAAAATTTCTTTCTAAACACTACTTCATAGGATAAGGATAAATAAAGAGATTTAATTTAAAGCTGAAATTATTTTGTCAGATAGATAGATGGGTAGACATGTAGGAAGATATGTAGATACTTAGATCGCTAGATAGTTAAATAACTAAGACAGACATAGATAGATAGATAGATAGATAGATAGATAGATAGATAGATAGATAGATAGATACATAGATAGATAGATAGATAGATAGATAGATAGATAGATAGATAGATAGATACATAGATAGATAGATAGATAGATAGATAGATAGATAGATAGATAGATAGATAGATAGATAGATAGATAGATAGATAGATAGATAGATAGATGGATGTATATATATGTTTGTTCCTCTTGGAGTGGGATAAAGACAGGGAGAGGAAGTTTGGATGGGGAGATATTTCTTCCCAGGGAAGGGACTGTGTGGTTTCTCAGTATCTTTTCACTTCAATCAGCTCCTCATTCCCTGAGCAAGTCTGAAAGACTTGGGCAATCAGAACAGTTCTGTTTTGGAGGCCCCTCCAGCTCTCTTGTCCAGCAGCACCACCAGGACACTGAGTCCCCAGTGTCCAGGAAGTTTCTGCTGTCACCCTGAGGGACACCACTGGTCACTGACGTCTATCGGGCCTCTGAGCCATTGACCACAACCCCCTGGATGTGACCAGCCAGGCAATTGCTCATTCTCCAAACTGTGCCTCCATCAGATCCATAGCTCACCAAAGGAGGGACAAGGATGCTGGGCAGGGCTGATGTGTCCAGGGCATGGCAGAAGTCCAGAGTGGTGCCATCTCTAGCTCTTCCCTTGTGCACTGGGGTGTAACTTCGCGGCTGGGTCACAGGCAATATGTTCTCTGGCCAGCTCACTGCCTGAGTCCCATGGACAGTCACAAGAGAGGCTGCCCCTGGATCCCTACAGGGACCTTCCCGGCTGGCGGTGCGTACAGGGGCTCGCAGCTCCCTGCAGCCGACACCTGTGGCACGGGTGACACAGCAGCAACCCAGTACGAGGGACCGAGGCGAAGGAACCGAGAGAGATCACTTGTTTGAGTTCTAAGGAAGGTTTATGTCCCCAGAGGAGTCAGGGACAAGTGACAAGAACTGAGGGCAAAACACTGATTTTTAAGGAAGGGAGGGAAGAAGGGGAGTGACACAACTTTTCACCAAGGGGAAGGCATTGGGGAAGGAGTGCAGGGCAAGGGCTATCCAATAGAAACCAACAAGGGGAAGGAGCAAACCTTGAAATCCAATCTTGCTTTGAGGAAGGGATGAACTACAGGGTACACACCAGAACAAAAGGCTGTGCTTTGTTGGACAGGGGCATTGACATATACTTGGTGAATAAACAACTCAGGTCTGAACCACCAGAGAAACCAAGTGGGATACGTGGAATGAAACATTACAAATATATAACAAGGAATATTTAAAGCTTACTACAGAAGAACAAACTGTAAAATAACAGACTACCACACTGGGGTGTTGCAGTGTGTCTCTATTGTGTTTTCAACTGCAATTCAGTTTCAATGTTCAGTTCTAAAATCCGCCCCCCACCCCCCCGGCTTTTGTATTTTTATAGCATATTTTAACCCTTAATGGATTGTTCCTTTGCACCTCTCTTGTTGGTTTTGCCCTGGTTTTCCATCTTCCCAAAGACCTGCCCTTTGTTCCTCAATGTTACCTGTTCCTTCTCCCAGGAGGAACCTTGTCAGTCCCTCCTCATACCTGCCCCTTTCTCCAGAAACTTCCCTGTCATTTTTGTATCCCTTAAGGTCTCATTGGTTTGTTTAAACTCTTCCCCTCCCCTGTAATTCCCAATTGGTTTAAACACTGTATTCCCTGCCTTATGCTTCTCCCCAGGTTTCTCCCACTTGGTTAAAGTTTTGTACTCTCCTCTTGAACCTCCCCTTGTTGAAAAACCCCTTCTAGAGCCTGGACTTGTATCTTTCTGTGCCTGACCTTCCTGGACATAAACACCTTTGGGAGTAATACAGAAGACCTCTCCTTATTCCTTGTCCCTGCCCTTGAAGAATTCCACCTGTGCCATTGAGCAAATGTGACCTATAGCAGCACCCAAATTGTGTGGCTTTTTGGGGGCAGCCCTGTCGCAGACATTTTTTCACAGAAATCCTTTCTTTCAGATTTCTGTGTCTTCTGGAAGGCAGAGGCCTCAGAAGAGAATGTAAACAATTGTTATCAGCTCCTGTGGAATGCAATAGGATTGCATTTGTGATTGGTTCATGTTCCATGTTTATGGTTAAGAGCCAATCACAAGGCAAGCTCTCTGGGACACAGGGACAGAGAATTCTCTTGTTTTTAGATGGTTTCTGGATATTCTCAGCCTAGCAGCAGCCTCTGCAACTTCTCTCTTTATTCTATTTAGTATAGTCATAATGTATTCTATATCATATATCAATAAATCCAGCCTTCTGATCAAGAAACAAGATTCCCGTCTCTCTCTCACCAGCAGCGACCCACTCAGGACGCTGTAATACAGCCCCCTCCTGGTGACAGTGCTTGGAGCAGCCCAGGCTGAAGAACTCTGGCACTGCATCACTGAGGCAGCCACTCCATCATGGAAGGCCTCTGGCTTTGTCAGGCCGCACACACCAACCCTATGTTCCTCAAGGTTTTTTTTGGCATATCCAAGCATTGAAGAGGTTGGGTGGTTTTTCCCCCTGTTTTATTCACTGTGTCCTTTGAGGACCACAAGGGGAAGCAGTGCCTTAAATTGCATATGAAGAGCAAATGGTGAAGTAAAAGCTTCACCTTTCCTATGAAGCCAAAGGACTGTGTTAGCCATGGCCTCCCCAAGGTGCCAAATTTCCATCTGGGAAGCTGCTGACAGGAGGGAATGTGGCACTTGTTTCCAGCCAGAGATCACTCACTCCTCAGCATGCTGGGCTGTGCCTGGCAGTGCCTGAGGAGCTCAGAACTCCTTGGATGTGCTTTCCTGTGCCAGTGCGCAGAACACAGAGCAGTGAGCTCAACTTGGGGGGACGCAAGGCCAGCCCTTGGACACAATAGCCAGGCAAGCATGAGCTCCCTCCCAGAGAAGGAAAATTCCAGCCATGAGGTCCATCCCCAAGCAGGCCATGAGGTCACAGCAGGATTGTGAGGTCACAGCTGGCTCTGGGGTCACAGAGCCGCGTGGTTCTACAGCATCACAATGTCCAACCCCCGGTGCCCGGCACAGCGGGAGGGCATCCATGGAAACCTCACTACCTTGCTGCTGCTTCCATACCCTGTAGGGCTTTTTCCCAGCCTGATCTGGCTGCAGCTTCTCCCCAGCCTCTGCAGGAAGGCATTTGGCATCAGCTGGCAGGGAGCCCAGGCTGAAGCATGGGCTTAAGATCTGCTGGGGCTGCAGCCAGTGCTGGCTCCCACTGAGGTTGCCTGGCCAAAAACAGGGCAGAGGAAAAGCAAAATGTGGAGGAGAAAGAGGAGGGATTAGATTGCCCTTGAAAGGCAGAGGTGCTCTGGGGCCCGCTCCTGGCCAGGGAGCCTGCCCAGAGCCGTGCCCTGCTCCCCGGGGCCTTGAGGGACAGCTGTGCAGCTGGGCCAAGCTGTGCCAGCAGCTCCAGCTGTGCTGGGGAGCCTTGCCAGCTCTGGGCTCTGCTGTGCAGGAGGCTCCCTGTGTGCCACTGGCAGCTGGGGCCTCAGCCACCTCCTCTCTCCACAGGTGCCCCTGTGCATCTTCAGAAGAGAGGCCTAGCAACTCGGGCAAAGAGAACTTGACCTGTTATCCCAGGTCTCCACTTCTGCCCTTATCTGCCCTGCCGTGGTTGCAGCACCGTCACGAGGCCTTCTCAAGTTCTAAATTTGTTTTCCCCTCCAAAACAAGACCCTCTGTCCCAGAGCCGGCAAGTCCTGTTTCCCAGCCAGGAGTGAAGGTGGGCAGCCCCTGTGTGCCAGGGTAGGGCTTGGCCCACATTTTATATTTCAATAAAGAAATGGAGTTGTCACAGCTCTGTCCAGATCGTAACAGCCGCAAAGGCCACCCCGCAGCAGCACAAGCTGAGCTCCATGGCCAGGAGCAGCCGTGGATGCCCACGGTGTGGGCAGGCAGGAGCCAGGCAGGGGCTGCTGTGACCAGCGGCGGGGCCCCAAGGGCTGGGGGAGCTCATGCTGAGCGTCCCTGGGCTGAGGGCACATTTCCTTCGCTGGCATCATCTGGGCCTGGGCCCCATGAGGAAGGCATGGATATTTTGGGGTCCCTGCTGAGGGGTGCCGTGGTCACTCATGAATCACAAAGGAGTATTGATGGCCACTCCTAAGGTGTGCAGGGATCCCTCATGAGGTGTGCAGCGGGGTTACATTTGAGGGGGTTTTTTACTCTTCTCAGCACAGCAAAGGGTCACTTGGCCGAGGTTTTGCAAAGCTGGGAGAAAGCCTCTTGCAAAGCCTTGGGCCCGGCCTGCGGGCACAGCGGACAGGCGGAGCCCATCCTCTGGGGCCAGGCCGGGCTGCTCAGGCCGGGCTGGGCCGCACCAGGCTCGGGCCCCGGCAGGGAAGGGCCGTGGCCCTGGGCTCTGATGAGGCTGCTGAGCTCCGCCCTGGCCCTGTGCTGCAGCCCAACACATTTACAGCCAGGGCCGTGCCCTGGCCCACAGGAGGCACCCGGGGCTGCAACTGAGGTCGTGCCTTCTCCAAATCAAGGGGGCTGGCTCTGTTCCTTTGGAGGATCCCAAGACGTCTACCTGGGCCTGATGGTGAAAAGATCCCCCCCCCCCAGCATCCCTGAGCTGGCAGAAATAAAGGCTTTGTGCTCATTAATATGAAAAGCTGTATGGGTGGCCTGCAACTAATGTTCTTTTGTTGCCTGGACCCCAGTCAGTGCTCGAGTCTAAATAAATGACCCAGCCTGAAGCTGGCCTTAAGACTGATTTGATGAAAGGAACTGAAGCTCTGTTGACTGCAAATTCTCCAGGAAAAAAGTGCAGGAACTTGGATAAAGCTGGTGACAAAAGCAGAGTGCAGAGTTGAACCTATGAGGCCACCTCAATGCCTCCTCCCCAAACCCTTTTATTTTTATTTTGTTTAATATTCTGAGGTCCAGTTCTTGCATGAAATGGGCCCTCAGCAAGGAGCTGCTGGGCCTCCTGGCTGTGTCCGTTTGTGCTCCCTGTGCTTCTGGTCGCCAGGGCCAGCACCTCTGGGGACAGGGGGTCCTGCTCTGGGTGGTGGTGGCAACAGCATGTCCCCAGCAATAAGCCGGTAGCGCAGCCGTGGAAGGGACAACCGACACTGGCACAGAAATGAGAGATGACAGGTCTAGTTTTCCCTGCCTGAGTTATTTGACAGGTCTTGTGAAGCTGCAGAATCATCCCTGTGAAGAGAGGAGGAGGCTGGGGAATTGGGAAAACAATGGGGTATGCATAAGTTTTTGTATATGCCCCATTCAGCATAGGCATTTTTAGGAAGTGATTTATTGAAGGAGTTTTGAAGCAACCATTACATTCAAAAATGGAGAGGGTCCTCTGGAGCTGAATGATCAAAAGTACATCGAGGTATTAAGTTTAACCTTAACAGCTGTTGAAATTGAGGGGGAAATTGATGAAGAGATACTAAGTCAAGTATTTCCCAGGGTATGGACCTCTGGTTTACCAGGGATGGCGAAAAATGCGTCCTCCATAGTAATTAAGCTTAAGGAAGGGAAACAACAAGTCAGAATTATGCAGCAGTACCCCCTAAAGAATGAAGACAGGGAAGGAATCAGCCCAAGAATTAAAAATTTTCTGCGGTTAGCATTTTTAAAAGAATGCCAATCTGATTTCAATACTCCCATTTTACCCACAATCTGATGGGGCAGACCAGATAGTACAAGATTTGAGGGCTGTCAATAAAGTAACAGAAGATCTGTATCCTGTGGTAGCCAATCCATATACTTTATGAACTTATTTAACACCTGAGCTAACCTGGTTAACCATTTTAGAATCAAAAGATGCCTTCTTTTGCCTCCCTATCCACAAAGTCAGCCAGAAAATTTTTGCATTCCAATGGGAAAGCCCTAAAAGTGGGCGCAAAACCCAGCTCACATGGCCTGTGCTTCCTCAGCACTTCAAAATTTCCCCTACTCTGTTTGAGGAGCAACTTGCAAAAGATCTGGAGTTTTGGGAAGCTCCACAGGAAGAAGAAAGGCTTTTGTAGTACCTGGATGATCTTCTAGTAGCCACTCGGACTAGGGAAGCATGTCTGGCCTGGACAGTAAGCCTTTTGAATTTCCTAGGACTCCAAGGACACAGAGTATCAACGAAAAAGGCACAGGCAGTGAAAGAGAAAGTAATCTACCTGGGGTACCAGGTGAGTGCTGGGCAACGGACGTTAGGGCAGGCTCGCAAGGAGCCATATGCCAAACCCCAAAACCCCAGACAATAAAGGAACTCCAAACCTTCTTAGGCATGGCAGGGTGGTGCCGGCTGTGGTTTATAATTATGGACTGCTCGTCAGACACCTCTATGCTCTTATTGCCAGTGGAAACAGAGATCTCCAGTGGACAAAGGAAAGCACATGGGCCTTTCACCAGCTAAAGAGTGCCCTCATGTCAGCTCCAGATTTGGGACTTCCAGATGTAAGTGAACCATTCTTTCTGGTTTCCCATGAAAGACAGGGCATTGCCCTGGGAATATTGGCTCAGGACTTGGGTCCATATCAGAGGGCAGTTGCTTACCTCTCCAAGCAGCTAGATGCAACAGCCAAAGGATGGCCAGGTTGCCTAAGAGCTGTAGCAGCAGTCATGCTGAATATTCAAGAGGCACACAAGTTTACCCTGGGACAAAAATGGCTGTGCTAGTGTCCCACACAGTGTCCGCAGTACTGGAAGCAAAGGGTGGCCTCTGGCTTTCACCACAGAGGTTTCTGAAATACCAGGCCATCATGGTAGAGCAAGATGATGTAGAGATAGTGGTGACTAATATTGTCAACCCAGCTTCTTTTCTCAGTGGAAATCAAGAAGAAGCAGTACACCACAATTGCCTGGAGACCATTGAAGCTACTTACTCCAGATGCCCAGAATTTTAAAGACACTCATCTAGATGATACAGAGACCTGGTTCACTGATGGCAGTAGTAGCCACGTTGCCAGTGGAAAGCGACATGCTGGATACACAGTGACTGCCTGCAGAGAAGTAATAGAATCCAGGCCCTTACCGACAGGCTCCTCTGCGCAGAAGGCCGCGATAATTGCCCTGACCCGTGCCTTGGAAATGGCAAAAGGAAAGAGAATAAACATCTATACAGACTCGAGGTATGCATTCAGAGTTGTGCATGCACATGGAGCCATCTGGAACGAGAGGGGACTGCTAACCTCACCAAAAGAAGAGACAATGCAGCTGCTGGAAGCAGTTCAGCTGCCTGAAAAGGCATATTAAGGCACACCAGAGAGTGAGCTCAGAATTGGAAGAAGGAAATGAGCTAGTGGATGGAGAGGCAAATAAAGCAGCAAAAAGTGGAGTAATTATGGACAGATTTCCCTCAAAAGTAAGCCAAAATATAATAGTACTAATCAAAAGAGACATGCAACCACAAGGGGTGGGCTGCCGTTGAAAGACAGCCAGTAATCCCTTCCCATTTTTGTGATCACTAGTGAAAGAAGAGCACCAGAAAACACACTGGGGCCTAACTACTTAAAAGCTTTTATAAAGTGTGGCTCCTTTCCCAGAATGACCAAGGCTGCCAGTGATACAGAGTGCATCAAAATAAAGGGTTGACTTTTAAGTAGTAGTTTCCACAGGCTTTCTAAAATGAATATCTGATTGAAAGAATCATTGCCAAGAATTAATCTGCCACTATTACTCAGATAAACCAACAGTGAGATCCTTGCCTCCAGACAAACCCCAAAAATACCCCCAGGCCGAAACTCGGTCAAATTAAGAGAGGCCATGGGCCTGGACAGCCGTGGCAAATTAACTTTTCAGAACTCCCAAGGAAAGGGGGGTATCTGTATTTATTAGTATTGACAGATACATTTTCAGGCTAGCCAGAAGCATTCCCCACCAGAACTGTCAAAGCTCTAGAGGTGACCAGGGTATTATTACAAGAAATAATACCATGCTTCAGAGCTCCAGCCACAATATCCTCGGATAGAGGATCACATTTCATTTCCAAAAGAGCGCCAAAGATTAGTAGCCACCTGGGCATAGATTCATAGATTGAGAACTTCACACTCCATACCACCCGCAATCAAGCAGCCAGGTGGAGAAAATTAATCATTTCATTAAGCAGCAGATTGTAAGACTGGGGCAGGATGTTAATCTGCCCTGGCCCCAAGCTCTTCCACTGGCACTACTGCGAATTCAGACTAAACCAGGAGCTAAAGAAAAGCTGAGTCCTTTTGAAATGCTTTATGGAAGACCATATGGAATACGAAAGAGAATGTCCACCCACATTGGAGAGATAACCCTGGCCACCTGCATGGTGGCTTTAAGCAAACAGCTCAGAGAAATTGAAAAACACGTGGCTAGAACTCGGAGCAAAGAGCTAGACAGACCAGTACATAACATACAGTCTAGAGATTATGTATATGTTAAGCCTCTTGCAGAAAATACTTTGGATGCACAGTGAGAGAGATCACTGCAAGTGCTTCTCACCACCTTCTCTGCAATCCAGACCAAGGAGTAGAATGCCTGGATGCATCGCTCTCGAGTGAAGAAAGCCCCAGGAGCCCCTTAGAGAGGGACATCAAGAAACAATGAACTGAGATTAAAACTTACTCAGGCAAAATGAGTATATTGCAGCCAGGGGTAGTTTGTCATTTCAATTACAGAATTGATTTGTATGTAATTATAACTGGAGTCTTAGAATTAGAGAGTACCTCTATCCAAAGCAATGCTGAATGGCCTTGGTCCCAAGCTTTCAATCTGTATACTGGATCCATGGGAGAACTTTCTAAGATAAAAGAGCTAAACCTGTCCACTGTAGTAATTCATGAAGATCAGGTATATGAGGAGCAGGAGTGGCAAGAACGAGAACTGTGGACACTTCAGGAGATCAAGAGAGAAGAAATCAAAATAGAGTGCTAGGTAGTCAATGAGACGGCTAATGAGAAACCAGATGAAATTAGTGTCTCAACCTCCCCGTATACAGGCACCAAGAAGTTTGTGATAGCCCAAGTGAATCAGACTGTTGGTGTAATTTCTCCTTGATACAGCTTGTAGAAGTGACCTGCCTTTAAGCTCGAGATGCTATAAAGCTCTCATTTAAATTTTAAATCAACACTGCACTTTTTACAATGGCAGGACCTTGTACAACCCACACTGGTAATCAAATAGTTCAGACCCAACCCAAACTTGAACCTGAAGTGTGAGAAATAGGCCCCTACGTAGGGAAGAATGTAAGTGAAAACAACTGTTGTTCAATCCAGAATGGTCTCTCAAACGTGTTGAGTTGCTAGTGCAAATTAACATCTCAAAAATCCAACCAGCCTGCTCCTCTTTCCTAAGAACATCCTTTGAGGGCTGCACAAGGTGGTTACAAAGACAGATATAGCTCAGGAGCAGAATAAGAAATTATCTAACTTGGATGTTAGGGAATGGATTGAGAGTTTTAAATGGAATTGATTCAGAAATACTGATGAATAAGCTGGCCACTGCAGCAGGTGACCTAGCAAAATTGAAGCAGCCTTAACAGTCAGCTCTATTGGCATTAGGAACTAGCCAGTGGCAGGTTTCCAAAGTACTGCCAAAGTGGGAAAAGGCTGGGAGCCAAGACCACAGGGTAATATTAGAAGCACTTGGTACAGTTGGAAATAATGTGTCTTTAGCTTTCAGTTGTATACAAGCACAGTTATAGATGCAGGCAACAGCAGCTCTGATCATACGGGAAGGGGGTGAAGGTAATTTTCCAGCTGAAATTTGGGAAGTTGTCTGGGATAATGTGATTGATTTTGCAAAGAAGTTTCAATCCTGGTGGACTATAGTAAATTTCACCTATGATCCTGCTTCTAATGTGGCCACTTCCTTTCTCCTTACCATACGTAATGCCACTGTTTATGTTATCCGCCTCATCACTGCACTGGGATTAAATAATGAAAAAACAGTGCTCTACCCTTCAGAACATAGGGTGTGGGCTGGAAAGGTGAATGAAAAGAGGCAAACAGTAAAGTTAGAATCCTGCATTACTAGAGAACAACTGGGATTCATTTGTGAAAGCAATACAATTAATGCCCAAATCTGTGTCTAGACACTGAACAGAGTATTTGCCACTTTGAGATTCACCCAGTCACTGATCAGAAAACTGTGCTCATATATACTAGTAAAAGTTATGTGTGCCTGAGAACTGCTTGTGCTGCTGTAAAAATTGATAACAACAATATTATTTTGTCTAGAAGAAATAATTTTAATTTTTGTATTTGCAATGTTGTTAAGATTATCGGGTGTGATTTTTTGTACATGGCCCCCCTGACATCCCACCAGTTGATTAAAACCAATTACACAATGTAACACAGACTATCACCAACTCCTGTTGGGATGGACGTTACATTGATAAAACAATTAATTAAGCACCAAGACCTACTGCAGATCTCGAAGGAAATTCCAGAAAACAGAGAAAGCCCTAATTACTGTCTCTCATGATACCAAAGAAATAACCAGAATTCTGCAAAGAGTAAAGCAAACTGCAGATCATCACTGGTGGAATGTGATCTTTGGGTGGTCACCAACTGACAATGGAATCCTTAATAAAATGTGTCATCCCATTGTAGTTTTGTTAATATTAGCTGGAATAAGCTAATTTTAGGGTTATCCATTATATTGCTAATGTGATATTGGAGAATACTACAGCAAACAGCTGTGTTAACCTCCTTATCAAATGTACATGGTAAAGCATTAAGAGACACTTATTGTCATAGGGATTTGCATTAGATAAAAGAATTTACTTATTTTCTAGGAAAGGGGGGAAAAGAGACAGAGTAGAAATTTTCCAGAGTAGAAATCCATTTTGATTTAGGCGAAATGTACATCTTTGAGTTAAGTCTGTAGTTGGAAAGCATAGCTGTTTAGTCTGACTGGTAAAAAGCCTAGGCTCAGAGAAACTGCTTCAGTCAAGGACAGAGATAAGGGGCTGGCAGGGGACACAGAGACAGAGGAACTGCTATGAGAACAGGCCAACCTGACCTGGGAATTCTTCCTGATAAAGATTAACTAGCGGTAAATGTCACACCAAATTTGTAAAAATGAATATGTAGGAACCTATTGTAAAATTGGATGCATATCTACTTGAGAGGGTGATAAAAAAGGATCTGGAGTTCCCAGAGGTATGCATGTCTTTTAAGGAGAGGAATCTCCACATGCATCCAGCACAGTAATAAACATACCAACTTTACAACTTTCACAAAGTCGTGGAGTTGCGTTTACCTCTGCAAAAGAGGCCCCGGTGTCAGCTGGCTCACAGCGACCCTCCTGCACAGCAGGAGATGCCCACTGTGCTCAAAGTTTGCCTCTGAAGACTGAGAGATGAGCTGGTAATAAATCCCGGAAATTATCAGTGAAAGGGCTTTAAGTCTGTTGTTGTCACTAGGTAAAAATCTCCAGTGGGAAAAGAGCCTCTCCAGTACACTGGGTGTCTTGTGATGACTTAGTTCATCTAAGAGTAATGATCACCAATTAAATGCAGTTTTATTTTTTATTCGGCAAGCATAAAAGTGTTCCAAAATTTTCAGAATTCTAAAACTACTTTGAAAAATCCAAAACTACAATAGGAAAAGGGAAGAAATATTTAGGGATATTTTTCTACAAAAAATGTTTCTAAATATTTCTAAAATCTTCTGCTGTGTATAAATGTAAAACAAAGACAAAATGGGGCTGCTTTGTCTCAGGTGCCCCATGCACAGCTGCTGCCTGCCCAGCCCTGGCAGTGCCCAGACAAGCAGCTCTGCCAGAGCTGGTGGTAGCACCGACACACCTGAGCTGAACCCCAAAGATGTTGCCAGGCTCAGGCCCTTCCCTGGTAGGAGGGCTGCACCTCCTGGCCTGGCTGGACACCAGGGGCAGCACCTTTGGGGACAGAGGCTCCTGCTCTGGGTGGTGATACCAACAAGCTGTCCCTAGCAATGAGCTGGTAATGCAGCCGTGGAAGGGACAACAGACACGGGCACGGAGATGCGAGATGACAGGTCCAGTTCCCCCTGGCTGAGTTATTTGGCCAGTCTTGTGAAGCTGCAGAGGCATCCCTGTGGAGAGAGGAGGTGGCTGAGGCCCCAGCTGCCAGTGGCACACAGGGAGCCTCCTGCACAGCAGGGCCCAGAGCTGGCAAGGCTCCCCAGCTTCTCTGGACAATCACAGACTGGCAACAACCCCACAGCAGCCTCTCTGGGAACATTTCCTGTCTACAACATTAGACTTTTAAAACAAGCTGTTTGAGGGAAAGGTGAACAAAACACTCACCCTTTTCTCTTCCAGCAAGTCCAAATTTGGACACAGCATAAGATGAAAATAAGCTCCAAAAAAAGCAGGCCTGCTATTAATCCTATCCAGAAACCCCTTCCAGGGCCCTTCTGGGAATCCAGAACACGTGTGGTGGGGCTGGCTGCACCTGTGGGAGCAATGGGGAGCGTCAGCCCGTGCTGTGCTGCACTGCTGAGCTGGCAGCACGGTGGATGTGGGCAGGACATTCTCCGTTTCCCCCAGAGCTGGGGCCTGCAGGCACCTTGCCGCCCCCCTTGGCACAGGCTGTGCCACCCAACAAAGCCCAGCAGGCCGGGAGGAGAGCCCGGGGGCAGCACAGCTGCTTGGGCAGTGGCTGCTTGGAGGGACACGGGCCAAAGGCATCCCTGAGCAGCCACTGCCAGCCCTGGCCCTCCCTGCCCCGTGACAGCTCCCCCAGCCCCAGGGCATAGAGTCAGGCCCTGTCAGGACCCAGTGCAGCCCCTGCCCAGTTGGGAGCCAAGGCTGGCTCTGGCCCTGGGCTCGCGGCAGGGCTCCCGCTCGGGGCTGCTCCTGTGCCTTGGGCCTATGGGCACTCAGGGCCAGCTCCGGAGCAGCTGCAGCGGGAGGGACATTGGTGCACGGGTCCCCTGTCCCTGGGGCTGTGAACGAGCTCCAGAGGCTTCCAAGGCTCCAGAGGTGCCTCCATCTTTGGCTGCTGCTGGGCCATACAAGGGCAGGACCTGGGGAAAAAGCTGCCGCCACACAGCCCTGCTAAATGGCTGACAGTGGCAGAGCAATTACCTCCTGTGCCTGTGCCCATGTCTGGCATCTCCTCCTTTCCTGCAGCAGGGGCTGCCAGTCGGCCTCTGCTTGCTTGGGGAAACACTGCCTTCTGTCCTGCCTTTTGCTCCATCACTTGAAAAAGGAAAAAGTTCAGCTGCATCAGATGGAACAATTTCGGATTTCTTTTGGTGGCATCTTTAGGACATCAGGCTTATCAAAATGGGGATAAGATTCAAAACCATCTGGCCTTTTGGGGCTGGGCCAGGGCCCACCTTCCTCCAAATAGCTGCCAGGCCTGAGCAGAAGGTGTGAGGGGATCGCGCAGGGCGAGGGCACACACGTGCATGGCTCTGTCCTGGCACCTGCAGCAATGCCCCCTTGGCCGAGCTTTGGGCTCTGAGCTGGCAGCTCTCCCAGGGGAAAGGCCTTGACCTACCCTCACCATCTCCCAGAGACTCCATCCTGAACGTGGGTTGGGAAGCCAGACCACCTTCACCAACAGGTTCAGCTGCAAAGAAAGGGAGGACAGAACAGCACCCGTGTCACTGTAGGAGATCCTCAGGCTGCAGGAAAGGCTCAGCCCCGGGGCACAGCTCTGGGCCCGGCCCCTTCCCTCTCTTCTCCTCTCCGTGGCTGCACAGTGCACACAGAAAGACACACTGACATTGCACACAGAAGAAGGATGGACAGCTAAATGCTCCTTCCTCCCACTGACAGTCATCCTGTGGGATCCCTCAGGGCTCCAGAAGGGAGCAGGGCAAAGTTTCCAGAACTGAACAACCTTTAGAGGAACTTAAAGGAAATGCCATATGAGTGAGCTTTTGCCACATAGACACTGATTATTCTGTCAGGAAAGGTACGTTGAGAACTTGTCTCCAGCATCTGACAACATCTTCAAACCACCATTTACCATCATTTCCAAATAATCCAAGTCATGATCCCAATCTAGAAGGGAGCAGAGATTCTACGGAACCATTTCCATGATGTGCTGGGATCCCCTTCTGACTTGGGGAATTGGGCACTGCAAGGGGGTGGGGTAAGGCTGTGGGAGCCTGTGGCTCCTGATCACTCTCCAGACACTTTGCAGTCCCTGTGCAACATCCCTGGAGGGGCAGCTGGAGCAGCCCAGGGCCCTGGGGCTCTCTCACTGCCACACAGGAAACCCTCACTAAATGCTCGGGGAAATCTGCAGTGCCACAGCTATTGCTCCCAACCTCTGTCCCGCCCTCCTGTTTGCCAACCTGCCCAAGAAACAGCTTCCCCATCCCAAGGGCACATAGCCAGGCTCTGTCAGGACCCAGTGGAGCCTTGCTCTCCCCCCTCTGCCCTTTCCCCACCATGGGCACCCCGTGCAGCCGCTCCCAGGTTTGGGGACGTGTCTCCCACGGAGGGAGCCCAGCAGGACAGCTCAGTAGCCGAGTGCCCTGAGCCGGCTCGGGACAATTCCTCTGGGCTGTGCCCGTCTTGTCCGGGCTGTGCCCACAGTGCCAAGCAGCAGAGAGGGCAGCTCAAGCCTCAGCAGGGCTCAGGCCCAGAGGCACAGCAATTACCTCCTGTGGCTGTGCCTGGCATCGCCTCCCTTCCTGCAGGAAATGCCGCCTTCCACAGAGCCTCTCTGTCCATCCCTTGAGAAAGGAAGAGGCTTGGTGGGATGCAATCATTGCACATCCAGGTGGTGACCTCCTCAGGAGGCAATACTTGTCCACAATATGGATAAGAATCAGGAAAATCCTGATCCCCACAGGCCTTTGTGGCTTCCTATGGCCCTCCCTCTGCCAAGCAGCCAAACCTCAGGATGTGCTCAGACACCGGGAAAGTGCAGGGGATCCATGGTGAAGTTTGGGCTCTCTGTCAGTTGATGCCCAATGCCTTCCTGCAGAGGCTGGGGAGAAGCTGCAGCCAGGCCAGGCTGGCAAACAGCCCTGCAGGGCGTGGAAGCAGCAGCGGGGCAGCGAGGCTGCCATGGATCCCTTCCTGCTGTGCCGGGCACGGCGTGTCCAGATGTGCAGCCAAAGCCCCCGGCTGCTGAGCCCCAGGAAAAGGCTGAGGGAAATGCTCTCACCATTCTCTTTCTGCAGTTCCTCCACCATTTGTTTAAGGATGTTATTTGGCTCATCGGCTTCCTTGTGCCCTGTGGCTTTCTTCTTCCCTCTCAGAGGACCTTAAGAGAAAGTGCTTCCATTTCCTATGAATGGATCCCACAGAAGAAGGGCTCAACCTCTGGGGTCAGCTTAGACACACTACTCACCCCTGCGATGAGAGCCTGGCTTTGGTGAAGGAACCAGCAAAGGAACAGGAAAAGTCCTCCCTGCAGACGCATCTGTAACACAACAGCCACAGAAGCTTCTGTAACCAGGTTCCTGCCAGGTTGTCAACAATTATTCCGTGGTGGGACAATGAGAACAAACCTGTACGAGGCTCCAAAGGCTTCAAAACTTTATTTAGCCAATCTAATGGAGAAATCTTCCTAGCAAGTTCATCTAGAACAGAGCAGAGATGAGTACATTTTTCAGGGCATGCTGGGATCCCCGTCTGCCTCTGGGAAATGGGCACTGCAAGGGGGTCGGGTAAGGCTGTGGGAGCCAGATGTCAATGGACAAGGCCAAAGCTGCACAGGGGCCTGGCAAGCTCTGGGCAGGCTCCTGGTCACTCTGCACCCTCTTTCCATGCCCTGTGCAACATCCCTGGTGGGGCGGCTGAAGCAGCTCAGGGCCCTGGGTGCTCTCACTCCCACAGCTGCAACTCTTACTAAAGCCCTGGGGAAAGCTGCAGCAGGCAGTGCCACAGCTACCCCCCTGTCCCTCTGACTCTCCTGCCCTTTCTCCTGCCTTTCCCACCTTCTTCTATCTCTCCATCTCTCTTTGCCTTGTGACCCCTTCCCCATCCCAAGGGCACATAGCCAGGCTCTGTCAGGACCAAGTGGAGCCTTGCTCTCCCCCTCTGCCCTTTCCCCACCATGGGCACCCCGTGCAGCCGCTCCCAGGTTTGGGGACGTGTCTCCCACGGAGGGAGCCCAGCAGGACAGCTCAGTACCCGAGTGCCCTGAGCCTGCTCGGGACAATTCCTCTGGGCTGTGCCCGTCTTGTCCGGGCTGTGCCCACAGTGCCAAGCAGCAGAGAGGGCAGCTCAAGCCTCAGCAGGGCTCAGGCCCAGAGGCACAGCAATTACCTCCTGTGGCTGTGCCTGGCATCGCGTCCCTTCCTGCAGCAGAGGCTGTCAATGAGCCACTGCTTCCTCCGGGAAACTGCGCCTTCATCACAGCCTCTCCATCTGCTTCTGGAGAAAGGATTAGGTACAGCTGGGTCAGGTGGGGTTGTTCCCCTTTGAGGATGGGGAAACTTCAAGAGGCAATGCTTGTCAAAGACATGGTTAAGAAGCAAGAAATCCCTAGAAAATTTTTGGTGAAGCCAAGGCCCTCTGTACTCCAAACAGCTGCCCCTTCTTATTTGACTGGCGACAGGGAAATCACAGGCGATCTGAGGTCCGTGCTGCTGTTTGGTATGCCTGTCAGCTGATGCCCAATGCCTTCCTGCAGAGGCTGGGGAGAAGCTGCAGCCAGGCCAGGCTGGCAAACAGCCCTGCAGGGCGTGGAAGCAGCAGCGGGGCAGCGAGGCTGCCATGGATCCCTTCCCGCTGTGCTGGGCATGGCGTGTCCAGATGTGCAGCCACAGCCCCCGGGTGCTGAGCCCCAGGACAAGGCTGAGGGAAATACACCCACCTTTTCCTGCCTGCTGCATTTCCTTCATCCTTTGCCTCATGTATTCAGATGGCTCATGAGCTTTCTTCTCTGTTGTAGATTTGTACTTTCCTGTTGGAGGACCTTCAAAAAACATGGTTTGATTTCCTATGAATGGATATCATAAAAGCAGAACTCAGCCTGTGGGGTCAGCAGGGACACACTACTCACCCCTGCGATGAGAGCCTGGCTTCGGTGAAGGAACCAGCAAAGGAACTGGAAAAGTCCTCCCTGCAGACACATCTGTAACACAACAGCCACAGAAGCTTCTGTAACCAGGTTCCTGCCAGGTTGTCAACAATTATTCCGTGGTGGGACAATGAGAACATACCTGCAGGAGGTTCCAAAGGCTTCAAAACTTTATGCCGTCCATCTAATGGAGAAGCCTTTCCAGAAACCTCATCTAAAATGGAGCACAGATGAGAACATTTTTCAGGGCATGCTGAGATCCCCGTCTGCCTCTGGGAAATGGGCACTGCAAGGGGGTCGGGTAAGGCTGTGGGAGCCAGATGTCAATGGACAAGGCCAAAGCTGCACAGGGGCCTGGCGAGCTCTGGGCAGGCTCCTGGTCACTCTGCACCCTCTTTCCATGCCCTGTGCAACATCCCTGGTGGGGCGGCTGAAGCAGCTCAGGCCCCTGGGTGCTCTCACTCCCACAGCTGCAACTCTTACTAAAGCCCTGGGGAAAGCTGCAGCAGGCAGTGCCACACTATCCCCCTGTCCCTCTGACTCTCCTGCCCTTTCTCCTGCCTTTCCCACCTTCTTCTATCTCTCCATCTCTCTTTGCCTTGGGACCCCTTCCCCATCCCAAGGGCACGTGGCCAAGCCCTTTCAAGACCCAGTGGAGCCTTGCTCTCCCCCTCTGCCCTTTCCCCACCATGGGCACCCCGTGCAGCCGCTCCCAGGTTTGGGGACGTGTCTCCCACGGAGGGAGCCCAGCAGGACAGCTCAGTACCCGAGTGCCCTGAGCCTGCTCGGGACAATTCCTCTGGGCTGTGCCCGTCTTGTCCGGGCTGTGCCCGCAGTGCCAAGCAGCAGAGAGGGCAGCTCAAGCCTCAGCAGGGCTCAGGCCCAGAGGCACAGCAATTACCTGCTGTGGCTGTGCCTGGCATCGCCTCCCTTCCTGCAGCAGAGGCTGTCAGTGAGCCACTGCTTCCTCGCGGAAATGCACCACCTTTCTTCTGCACAGCCTCTCCATCTGCTTCTGGAGAAAGGATGAGGTACAGCTGGATTAGGTAGTGCTGTTCCCCATTGAGGATGGGTAATCTTCAAGAGGCAATGCTTGTCAAAGACATGGTTAAGAATGGTTAGGAAATCCCTATAAAATTTTTGTTTAGGCCAGGGCCTTCTGTACTCCAAACAGCTGCCCCTTCTGATTTGCCTGGAGATGGGAAATTGCAGGGGATGTGAGGTGCATTGTGCAGTTTGGGCTGCCTGTCAGCTGATGCCCAATGCCTTCCTGCAGAGGCTGGGGAGAAGCTGCAGCCAGGCCAGGCTGGCAAACAGCCCTGCAGGGCGTGGAAGCAGCAGCGGGGCAGCGAGGCTGCCATGGATCCCTTCCCACTGTGCCGGGCACGGCGTGTCCAGATGTGCAGCCAAAGCCCCCGGCTGCTGAGGCCCAGGACAAGGCTGAGGGAAATGCACCCACCTTGTCCTGCCTGCTGCATTTCCTTCGTCCTTTGCCTCATGTGTTCAGATAACTCATGGGCTTTCTTCTGTCCTGCAGCTTTGTTCTTTCCTTTTAGAGGACCTTAGAAAAACATGTTTCCTTTTCCCATTAATGGATCCCACAGAAGCAGGGCTACGCCTGTGGGGTCAACAGGGACATGCTACTCACCTCTGAGATGGGAGGCAGGCTTCTGTGTAGGAATGAGGGAAGGATCAGGAAGAGTCCTCCCTGCAGGCACATCTGTAACACAACAGCCACAGAAGCTTCTGCCACCTCTACTCAGCTGCACGGGCACCACTGAGCTGCAGGAGCGGTGAGGGGATCACGCAGGGTGAGGGCGCACACGCGCATGGCTCTGTCCTGGCACCTGCAGCGATGCCCCCCTGGCCGAGCTTTGGGCTCTGAGCTGGCAGCTCTCCCAGGGGAAAGACCTTGACCTACCCTCACCACCTCCCAGAGGCTCAGTCATGGACATGGGTTGGGAAGCCGCACCACCTTCACCAACAGGTTCAGCTGCAAAGAAAGGCAGGACAGAACAGCACCCGTGGCACTGTAGGAGATCCTCAGGCTGCAGGAAAGGCTCAGCCCCGGGGCACAGCCCTGGGCCCAGCCCCTTCCCTCTCTGCTTTTCTCTGTGACTGCACAGACCGCACGGAAGGACACAGTGGCATTGCACATGGGAGGAGGATGGACAGCTAAATGCTCCTTCCTCCCACTGACAGTCATCCTGTGGGATCACTCAGGGCTCCAGAAAGGAGCAGGGCAAGGTTTTCAGAACCCTTCTGCCCTGACTTAAGCTCGAACGAAAATGGCAGATGAACGAGCTCTTGCCACTTGGATACTGATTAATATGTCACTAGAAAGGGAAATTCAGAACTTACCTCCAGCATTCTTCAAGACATTCGTAATATCATTCAACAACAATTCTAAATAATCAAAGTTGCGATCCAATTCTAGAAGGGAGCAAAGACCAGACCCATTTCCATGATGCACTGGCATCCCCTTCTCCCTCCCGGAACTGGGCACTGCAAGGGGGTCAGGAAAGTCCGTGGGGGCCAGGTGTGAATGGACAAGGCCAGAACTGCCAGAGCTGCACAGGGCCCTGGGGAGCTCAGGGCTGGCTCCTGGACACTCTCCACCCTCTTTGCAGGCCCTGTGACACATCCCTGGGGAGGAAACAGGGCCAGCCAAGGGCCCGTGGGGGCTCTCTCCCTCCCCCAGAGGAAACCCTCCCTCAAGGCCTGGGGAAAACCATCCCCAGCGCTTCCCGGGGAGCAGGGAGCGCTGTCCCGGGAAAGGGGAGCCAGGCTGCCGGCTCACCTGCTCGCCGCGCTTGCAGCGGAGCAGCCTGGGCAGCCCTGGCAGGCAGGGCCACGGCCAGGAGGAGCAGGAGGAAGAGGCGCAGAGCAAGGGCCATGCTGCCTTGCCCTCTGCCAGTCCCGCAGCTCTTGCTGCCACCGCTGTCCTGACACCGCTGTCCCAATGTCAGCACCACTGCTGCCACCGCCGCTGCTGCTGCCGCAACAGTTGTGCTCAAGCACTGACTGCTCGCTCCTTGTGCTGCTGTGCAACCACCGGGTCTGTGACCTCTGTGACCTCAGAGCCTGCTGTGACCTCATGGCCAGGGTGGAGTTGTGTGGGGAGTGGGATCTGCCTTCTTTGGCAGGGAGCTCGTCCTGCCCAGCTGCCCTGTCCAAGGGCTGTGACACAGTCCCAGCCCAGCTGATCTCACAGGCTGGGCCATGAAGGGATAGAGAGCAGCCCTGCCAAGAAGGACTTGGAGGTGCTGCAAGATGAGAGGCTGCACATGAGCCAGCCATGTGCATCCAAAGGAGAGTGCCCAGAAGGTTGAATGAGGTGATACCACCCCTCTGCTCTGGTGAGACTCCACCTGGAGTACAGTGGAAGAGGTTTTACATCGACCTCTGTGAGTCATTGAGAAGTTTGACATGAAAATCCATGTTTACCCCTGAAAGAATTTTGTACCAAGGTTGTTGACATAGAAACCAAACAAGAAAGGAGGATAAATAAGTGAAAGTTGTAACTGCTTATTTCAAGAAGCACTTTGCTTGTCGCTCATGACCAGTGAGTAAAGTGTAAACTTATGAGCTTTGTAAGAATGTAGAACAAGCATGCATGCTAGAATAAAAACAGTGTTTGAAGCCTTCTGGAAATGGAGTGTGTTGCTTTCTACTGTCTCCGTCTCTACCACGACAGAGTACTGCATCCATCTCTGGGCTCCCCACGCAGGAAGGCCATAGTCCTGTTGGATCTAGTCCAGAGGAGGGACAAATTGCTCTGAGGGCTGGAGCCCTTCTGCTTTGGAGACAGGCTGGGAGAGCTGGTGGCATTCAGTCTGGAAGAGAGCAGACTCCAGGGAGACCTGATTGCTTCCTTTCAGTACCTTAAGGGGGCTTGTAAAAGAGATGGGACAGCACTTTTAGTAGAGCCTTTTGTGAGCAGACCGAGAGGGAATGCTTTCAATCTAAAAGATGGTCAATTCAGACTGGACAAAAGAAACCCATTTTTTACACTAGGTCTGGAAGGCCTGGCACAGGTTGCCCAGAGATGTGGACATCCATCCCTGCAGACATTCAAGCTCATGCTCTCAGCAACCTGACCTACTTAAAGGTGTCCCTGCTCACTGCAGGGTATTGGACTAGATATCCTTTAAATGTCCCTTCCAAGCCAAGCCCTTCTGTGCTCCTGGGCACCATCAAAGCAGTGCTGGATTAGTGCTGGGGTGATTATGTGGCACCTGTATTTTGGTAGTTGTGTCCTTTAGCAATTGGCCCTGAGAGCATTCATGGGCTGGGCAGGGAAGTCTGCAAATAACAGACAGTGTGCTCTAGGAGTGTTGCAGTGTGATTTCATGGTTTACCCCAAAACCCCGGGTTTCTCCCCTGAAGATTCCCTCCCAGGTGTGTCCATCATCCCTCCTTTCCCCAGTCTTACCCCTGCCGAGCACTGTCTCTCAATCCTGCAATTCCAGAACGTCATTGAGTGATTGGCAGATTTAAAAGATGCCCTCTACCTTTGTGGGGGGGGGGGGGCATTGGGCCATCCATGCATCCATGTGTCATTTGTCCCTTGAGATCTCCTCTCCTGTCCCAGGTTGGTGGGCTCCCTATCCGTTCCCTCCTCCCCTCCCTCGGGTAAAAGGTCAAGTAACCATGCGGTCCAGGAGTTCCATTGGAGCAGTTGCTGGATTCAGTGGCCTGTGGGCCAGAATAAAGCTCTGGATTAAAACCCTCCATCAGAACCGACTCCTTTCCTTCACTACCGCCTTAAAGCTTCTCTGGCAGAGGGAAGCCTGAGGAGGAGACCCTCCATGGGAGGAAGCTCCATCCCGCTGGCACTGGAGTCCCGGCATGTATGGACTTGTCCCCACGCGCCCAGCTGCAACATCCAGCTGGCCGCAAGTGTCTCTGGGGTGGAACACCACAGTTGCTGCTATTTGGTTCAGCTGCGGGGGCCAGACAAGCCAAGGCACGTCCCGTCAGCTATGTAATATATGTTAGAAATATCATGCTATAAAAGATTGTATTTTTTAAAGATTGTGAAATCCTAACCAGTCTTTGACCGCAGGCAGCCCAAGAAGCAGAGATCTATTCAAACTCTGAAATTCCTGAAGGAGGCAGCATAACGATTGGCATTTTAGCCTGAGAATACACGCACCCAGGGCGATGATCACCGCCATCCTGAGCCAACAGAAACCGCCTAAGAGTGATCATCGCCCTGTTGATAACATCCATCAAGATAGCCAGATTTGCCAGGAACATGCATGTGAATATATGGCTTCCCTGAACTCGATCAATGCTGGCTATCAGCCAGGAGACAGCCTTTGTCCGGCTCTGCACAGTGAAACAGCCAACTATGAATATGCAGAGTTAGAAAAGAACTTGAACTCCTTCACCTCTGGCACAATAAACTGTATAAAACATCCTTGCTAGAGGCGGCTCTTGTGAACGAGGGGGAATCTGATGTGATAGAGGTTAGATCCAGGTTCACCCAGCGCTGAACCCAGGCTCAACGCTGTCTCTTTTGCTGTGGTGGTTTTGAGGACTGTATTTTGGTTGCGGAAAAGTTAAATAAATATTTCCACATTTTTTGATAATTTGACTTTCAATTGATCATTGATAACAATTAGGGCCACCCTGATGGGATTTGAATTTTGGGTTCGGGCACCCCTTTCCTGTCAGGAGGCTCCCTGCTGATATCAGCGGGGTGACCGGTTTGGGAGTTCACGAAACCAATCTGTGGGAATCCACAAAAATTAAAGGCTTTTGGGAAAGCTGCAAAAGGCAGGCCTCAGAGACAGTAGAACTGTGATTAGACCTAAGCAGCAGTCACTAGATAGGTCAGCAGAAAAATTATTTGAAAAGTAGAAAGGCAAGGACAAATAGAACAATGGTCTGTGTATTAACGCTTGTCTAGAATAACTCTCGAAGCTACAGAAAAGTTTATCTAACAAGATATCAGGAAGTTTAAGCTTAATAATGGAGCTCTGTGCATTGTGTTTTCAGACTTACAAGTAGGTATTGTATTCAAAATAAGCAAGCATTGTCTTAACCAAAGGTAGGTGTGCTTATAGTGGTTGGATAGAACTACTGTCAATATGCTTTTGCTTTGTGTGATTGGTCAAAAAACACATACAGTAAGTTGTATTATTAAGTTCTTTACACAAAGAACTGCCTGGGATGTGAGCTGGTGGCATCTTCCCATTGTCATAACCATGTAATGAGACTGATGCTGAAAAATGAAACAGCTCAAGGCATGTTCCACAGCAGTCCTGTCCCGGTTGTGATTTGTACACAGCCCCTGGCCGGCGATACCAATCAAATACCAAACCGAAGCCAGAACCACAGCCAAAGATGGATAAAATGAGCCCAGAGCTCTTGGAAATTCGGAACGATCCGAAGAGGGATCTCCGAGGCTGTGGTGCTTTTTCTTCACTCAGAAAATTGACGTGCACAAGGAATCCACCTGGGAAAAGGAACCGTGAGTACCATGTGGTTGAGCGGGGTGTGATTGAGTGTGTGTGAGACGTGATTTTATCATGAAGCAAGTGTGGATGCCACGATTGCAGTTCCCCTCTCCCATGGGGAAAGTGGTTGGTGAAAGGGGAAGCAAGTGCTTTTTCTTGTCACACGTGGGACCTGGGACTTATTGTGAGTTCAGGGGATCAATCATGGTTGGGGTCAGGAGGGGAAAGAACGTTCCCAAAATATTTTGGGAGCTGGTCTGCCTTCTGATCTAGAGAATCAGGTAAGAGAGCTTGATAACAGTCAAAAGACCTGCAGAACGGTTCTCCACGTGGCTGAGTAGACTGGTAGTGTTTCACAGACTTAGGAAATCGACACTGGACAAAAACCTGGGACTCACGTCGAGAATCCCAGCTGAAGGACACAAGGTGAGAAAATTAGCGAATGGGGTTTTTGGGAAAATGGGATTGAAAAAGTGTAAGTGCTAGAAAAAGCCTGTCGTGGGTTGACAGATTTTATCCCAATATCGTGTGTTGTGTCTGGCAGCTGTGCCTCTTCTCTCTTCCCCCCCCCGCCCCCCGGCCGTCTTGCTGCGGTGGGGCGGGGAAGAGAGGAGGGAGTGTTTGACCAGGTCCTCTTTGCTTTTGGCTTTTGGCTGCTTGGCTTGGCTAGCCACTTTGCTTGCTTGCTTTCTGCTTTTTGCGCTGTTTTTTTTTTCCTTTTCTTTTGTTCCCTCTTTCTTACCCTCCCCTGAAGATACTGGACCAGCTCCGGATGTGATCTGAGACGTCCAGGACACCTGGAGCTGGCGAGAGAAGGTCAGCGCCCTTCAAAACACTGACTCTTTTCTTTTCTTTTCTTTTCTTTTCTTTTCTTTTCTTTTCTTTTCTTTTCTTTTCTTTTCTTTTCTTTTCTTTTCTTTTCTTTTCTTTTCTTTTCTTTTCTTTTCTTTTCTTTTCTTTTCTTTTCTTTTCTTTTCTTTTCTTTTCTTTTCTTTTCTTTTCTTTTCTTTTCTTTTCTTTTCCACTGTTGGGGAGTGTTCTTTTGTTACTTGTAAATAAATAGGTTTTGTTTTCCACTTTGCTCCTCTGAGAAATTCCTTCCTGAACCAGGTGTTGGGGGAGGGGTGGTTGGAGGTTTGTTTTGTTTGGGGGGCTCCCTTTTGGAGATTTCCCCTAATTTGTCCTAAACCAGGACAAAGCCCCAGGAAAAACCTCCCCAAGATCCCGGGAAGGTTATGCCTGAAATCTTGAGGGGAAGCCCATTGGGATGGTGTCCTAGGGTGACATTATGATGCTTGTATCCCCATTCATCTGTTCTGTGCCTTTAAGACCGGCTCTGAAGAGTGGAAGTTTTGTTTGGGTTTCTCTTATCAGGGACACAGAGACGAGCAGTACACAGGGCTGTTTTTCACTGCTTGCTTTCAGCTTGCTGCTTTGCTTGCTCTCTTTTCTGCTCTTGCTTCTGCTCTGCTTTGGCATCTGCTTATTAGCTAGCTCTAGCTAAACAGTCCATATTCCCTCCTGGACTGTTTCTCCTCTCTTGTTTCTGTGACCATCTCGAACCTGCTCCGAACTGGGACCCGGGAACACCGAAGGTTTGCACCGGTTTGGCCTGCAGCAGCTGCCCCAGCGCCGGAGGGACTGAGAACAGAGCAACCACCCCCGAAAGAGACTTTCTGATTTTGTCATCTTTCTCAGAGCGGTGTCATTGGGTATTGTTAATTTTGTGTGCTGGGGGGTGCTGTGCCTGAAATAAACAGGTTCCTTCCACCTCCCTCCAAGGAATTTTTTCCCGAACCGGTTGGGGGGAGGGGCCGTGTGGGTTTTGCTTTCTGGAGGGGCCCTCCTTTGCAGATTCTTTAACAAATTTGCCCTAAACCAGGACAGATGGATATTCGAACACTGGGATGACAGCCCCAGAAGGATGGGAAAGTCCAAGGAAAAGATGATACATTTTTGTATGGAAAAGTGTGGGGGGAAGGAGATTGAAAAATATGTGGTTTGGCCGGTGTTCGGCACTTTCAAGGATTTTGAGGAAATTGAGTATGTTGAGATGTGGAAATACGCTTGTTCGGGATTATACCCGATCAGAGCTCTCAGATGCTTGGCAAACCAGGGCAAGGAGTGGGAACTGCTGGAAAACCTTCCGCCGCCCTACCTTGTCCCTTTGCCCCAACCCGTGCCAGCCCAGGTACCTCAGGTGCCCACGCTGCCTCCCGAGGCATCGATCCCACGGGGAGAGGCTTCGGCACCGCTGCTCCCACCGGAGCTGGCCATGGCACCTTCTCTCCCATGTGAGCAGGTATTGGCGCCTCCACTCCCATGCGAGCAGTCCCAGCCACTGACCCTTCCCAAAATCAAGGAGAAACAGATAATTTCCCTAAAGAAAGCAAACTCTCCTCCGGCCAATTGAACAAGGTGGAGGACGAGGAGGGCAACCACTGGAGATAGTGATGACGACGAGGAAAAGCCTGGACTCTTCCCTTTACGGGAAGTACCAACGGCTCCAGGGGTTAGTGGCTTGGCACATGTGCCGATCGACACTGGGGATGTGAGGGCTTTCAAGAAAGAGATGAGGAAGTTGATGGATGATCCTTTGGGGGTGGCAGAACGACTAGATGAATTTCTAGGAACCAGCACCTACACGTACAAGGATCTCAGTGCGATCCTGAGGTCACTGTTCAACAATGAGGAAAGAGAAATGATCAGACAAGCCGTGATCAGGGATTGGGAGAACAGGAATCCCCAGGGGGAGCGAGGAGATTAGATGTGGCCATCTTGGAATGCCCAAATGGAGGAAGGGAGGAAGAAAAGGATAAACTTGAGAAATATGATAATAGAAGGTATCAGGGAAGCAGTGCCGAAGGGACAAAACATGAGCAAAGTACTCAGGGAATGCCAGGGAAAAGAAGAAACCCCCATGGAATGTCTGGAAAGGCTCCGAAAGAGCTTGAGAATGTATTCCGGGACAGACCCCGAATCTCCAATTGGGGCGGTCTTGCTGAAGACGCAATTTGTGGTGAAATCATGGGAAGACATAAGGAAGAAATTGGAAAAGATAGATGGATGGCAGGACAGGGAACTGCATGAATTTCTTTGAGAAGCCCAGAAAAATCTACATTAGAAGAGACTAAGAAAAGCAAAAGATTCAGGCGAAAGTGCTAGCGGCTGCAGTGAGGGAGGCACAAGAACAGGAACAGGTCAGAGACTTGGCACAAACAGCGCCGGTGAAGAAACAAAATCCTTCCCAAGGAAAAGGTTCAAACAGCCAGAAAAAGGACTTCAAGTGCTCCTACTGCGAGCCAAAGGGGCACATTCGGAGGAATTGTCCCAACAAGGTCAAGGATCAAACTATGTTTCAGGAAGATTAGGGGTGTCAGGGGCTTCTCAGTTTGGGGTCTGGAACACCAGGGGAGGCCTTGATAAAATTGTGAGTGGGACCTCACAGACATGAAACTTGGTTTTCAGTAGATTCTGGGGCTGAACAGACCACGGTGCAGCAGTTACTGCGACGGTGCTCTCTAAGCGATGATGCAATGATGGTAATTGGAGCAAAGGGGAACCTTTCAAGGTTCCGATCATAAGGAATGTTGAAATAGAGACAGAAAGTAAAAAGTGTAAAGCAAAAATGTTATTGATAAAAGATGCAGACTTGAATTTGGTGGGGTGGTATTTGATGGTGGCATTGGAAATGGGTTTAGCAGTGCAAGATTCCCAGCTCAAAGTGAGATTGTATAAACTCACCACTCAGGATGAGGAGATGATTTATCCACAGGTTTGTTATGTCCAGGGGGAGGCCGGGAAGTTGGACATAGAGCCAATCCATGTTGAAATTGAAAGGCCAGAAGACCCCATTCGGGTCAAACAGTACCCCATCCCCATGGAAGGGGGGAGGAGGCTGAAACCAGTGATTGATGAATTGATAAAAAAGGGAACGTTGGAACCATGCATGCCCCAACACAACACCCCGACTTTGGCAGTGTGAAAAGCGGATGGTAGCCACAGGCTAGTGCAGGATTTAAGGGCTGTAAATCAAAGGACTAAGACACTGTTCCCCACAGTCTCGAATCCTTACACCCTGCTGAATAACATCTCTCTCAAGGACACATGGTACAGCCTGATCAATTTGAAAGATGCTTTCTGGACCTGTCCTTTAACAGAGGACAGCAGAGATTACTTTGCATTTCAGTGGGAAGACCCAGAAACAAACAGAAAGCAGCAGCTCAGATGGACATCATTGCCTCAGGGTTTCGTTGATTCTCCAAACATTTTGGGCAAGCACTCGATCAAGTGCTGAGTCATTTTGTACCAATAGAGGGAACACAATTGCTACAAGACGTAGATGATTTGTTGATTGCAGGTCTTAGGGAGGAGGATGTGAGGACGAGTACCATTGAACTTTTGAACTTTTTAGGGGAAAAAGGATTGAAGGTGTCTAAGTCAAAGTTGCAGTTCACAGAGCCAGAGGTCAGATATTTGCAACATTGGTTAGCAAAAGGGAAAAAGAAGTTGGATCCTGAAAGGGTGGCGGGGATTATTGCCCTACCACCCCCACGGACAAAAAGAGAAGTTAGGCAACTTCTGGGGTTGTTGGGATATTGTCGGCAGTGGATCGAAGGATACAGTGAGAAGGTGAAGTTTTTGTATGAAAATATCACCATGGACAGAATCAAATGGACAGAAAAGGATGAGGAAGAATTTAGGGGAGTCAAGGAAGTGCTCACAGCAGTACCAGTGCTAAGGCTCCCCGATGTGAGATGGCCATTCCAGTTGTTTATGGATGTGAGCAATCACACAGCACATGGTGTGCTGACACAGGAATGGGCAGGGGTCAGGAAACCGGGTGCTTACTTGTCTAGGCTTTTGGATCCTGCAAGCAGGGGCTGGCCCGCGTGCTTGCAAGCGATCATAGCTGTAGCATTGTTGCTGGAGGAAGCCAAGAAAGCCAAGGAAGCCAAGAATCTTTTGGAGCACCTTCGGTAGTATTTGCACTGCACAATGTGCGGGGCATACAACAACAAAAGGCAGATAAATGGCTCATGGATGCTAGATTGCTGAAGTATGAAGCCACGTTATTTCACTCACCGGACTTGGAATTGCAGACATCAACCGCGCAAAACCTGGCTCAGTTTTTGTTTGGGGAAGCTTCAGAAAAACTCATCCATGATTGTGTGAAAGCAGTTGAATTGCAGACAAAGAGCAGATTTGGAAGAAGAGGAATTAGACGAAGGAGGAAAAGGGCTTGTAGATGGCTCAAGCAGAGTGATTGAAGGGAAAAGGAAGTCACGATATGCAGTCGTCGACAGGCAAACAGGAAAAGTGATAGAAGCAGGCCTCCTGAACGTGGGTTGGTCAGCACAGGCTTGTGAATTTTATGCAGTTCCGAGAGCCTTAAAAGAACTGAAGAGAAAGAAAGGAACAATTTTTACAGACTCTAGGTATGCCTTTGGGAAGGTTCACACCTTTGGGAAAATTTGAGAAGAAAGGGGGACGATCAACACCTAGGGACGGGCACTGATGCACAGGGAATTGATCCGGCAAATTCTGGAAGCGATAACGGAGCCGGAGGAAATATCAATTGTCCATGTGAAGGGACATCAGGCAGGGATGCAGTTCCAGACCTTGGGAAACCACTTGGCAGACCAAGAGGCAAAAACCGCGGCATTGATGATGGTAAGTACCCCGGAGATCAAAGGGATCGAGGTCCCAAATGACCCTCCTCAATCCTCCACAAAGGAGATTGAAAGTTCTGAGAAGATTGGGGGAAAATTGGAGGAAGTGGAAACTACTGGATGGGAGAGAACTAGCCTCTGAAGGTTTTACCAGGAGAATTTTGAGGAGACTGCAGCAGCAAACACACTGGGGGGTTCAGGCCCTGGCTGAACAATTTTGGAAATTTTTCTGATGCAGAGGAATTTATGAATTGGCCAAACAAAGAGGTACAAGGATGCCTGATCTGTCAGAAAGTTAACAAAATCAAGGCAAGACAGGCAATCCTGGGGAGTCGCCACATTGGGTACTGACCTTCGGAGAGAATTCAAGTTGATTTTACTGAATTGCCCCAGCTGAGAAGGTTCAAATTTGTGCTTGTAAAAGTCGACAAATTGACCCATTTGGTGGAAACTTCCCCCAGTCCAAGGGCAACAGCTCAGACAATGTCCAGAAAATTGCTGGAAGAAATTGTGCCCCGATATGGGGTGGTGAATTACATTGACTCGGATCAAGGGACTGATTTTACTTCGAAAATTATTAAGCAGATGGCAGAGGCACTGGGCATTTGGTGGGAATACCACTCCGTGGCATCCCCAGAGCTTGGGACAAGTTGATAGGATGACTTAGACTTTGAAGGCACAGTTCTCTAAATTAATTTTAGAAACTCGGATATCCTGGCTGAAATGCCTCCCTCTGGCCTTGCTTAGTATCAGGACGATGCCTCATTCAGAAACGGGGCTCTCACCCTTTGAAATGCTATATGGAATGCCATATAAGACCAGGACACCAGTGGGACACCCCAGATTGGAGGACAGCCAAATTCAACTGTATTTAGTAGCAATAAACAGAAACTTACAGGAATTGAGAGAACAGGGGATAGTATCTCAGAGTGCCACTCTGGGATTTGCTATCCACAAAATTCAGCCAGGTGACAGAGTACTTGTGAAAGTATGGAAAGATTTACCCCTCTCCCCTCACTGGGAAGGCCCCTTTCTTGTCCTGACAAAAGACATAGCCATTTGGATGGCAGGAAAAGGTTGGACACACGTGTCCAGGGTGAAGAAAGTGGAGCATCAGGAGGAGGCTCCCGAGTAGAGGATCACTTCTTCTCCAGGCGACCTAAAGATCAAACTCCAACATCCTCATAAATGACTGATGGTGAACGGATAGGTTGTATACTGTCTGACTGTGTGTGCTATCCGTTTGTACACTTCAAGTGTGAGTATTTTCAAGGGGTTTTTGTTGTATACTGTAGGAGGGGGCAGAGACCAAATGGATTGTGCCCCCAGTGTCTGGAAGAGGAGCTTGAGCTGACTGACCGCAATCTAACCCTAGACGCAAATTTAGGAATTATCGAATTAGATTCACAGGAGTGGTTCCACATTTTCCAGAAGGGTGTGCATGGAAAACTCAAATCTAAGGCAGAAATATTGGATGTGGAATGTCGGAAGTCAATCAAAGTACCATGCAGCTCAGATGCTGTCAAGATCTCCTTTAAGAGGAGGAATGTGGCTAGGTCAGAGAATGTGTTCCCTGAAGAATACTCCTGCTGCCGCAAAGATGGTCTTCCTTGCCGCTGGTGGGTCTGAGCCTAGCCATGTGCGGGACACAGAGTCTGCACAGTGAGACTCCGATACTTGTGGGAAATCAGAGCTCCGTGGATGAGTGCAGTAAGTGCACTCAGATGGTCCTGACTGAGCGAAGGGACAAGGGGATCTTAGCATGCCAAGCCCCGGAGAAATGCATCAAGGGAATCTGGCAGGTACTGTTTGATAAACGGCACTCGGGTCAAATTGTGCAGATTGGGCAAAGAGATCCTGTGTTTAGATCTGAAGGCTGGGACGCTGAACGGGCAGTCAGAAAAGCACCAACACTGAGTGCTGAAAAGAAATGTAGAACCAATGTTGATCCCCGTTTGCAGTCAATGTAACCAAACAATGTGGGTTGGGGAAAAGACAGAATCAATTTCTGTAGTGCATCACCAGGTGAATCCATTGTGTTATGACAATTTGAATCTGGGAATGTGCGTGATGAACGGGAAAATGTACTGTGTGGGAAGAAATATGAAATTTGATAGCAAATTCACCCTGAAGAGAGACCCAACCATGTTGGACTTAGCACAGGCAAATGATGATAGAGTCTGCCTGCAATATGTTTAGGGCTGTCTGTTTTGCAAGGAACAAAGATGGAATAGATCCTGAGGGAAAAATGAGAGCGATTACTCAGGAGCTGAAAAGGAGGGAGTCAGAACCGAGAAAGAAAAGGGTGGAAGAGGAAAGATTGAAAACTTTGAGTGATCAGTAGGAACAGCTCTGGAGACAATATGCTGATGGGGAACTACCTTCCCCAGATCGAAACTTACTCATTGATTTAGTTGAGGAAATTGCCATGGAATTGGGACTGTCAAACTATTGGATTTGTAGGGGGTTGAAATTGGCAGAGAAGTGGCCTTGGAAGGGTGAAGGTTTGGCTCTAGAACAGCTTTTGAAATGGTACAACCCAAGGGTCTCAAAATTGGCACTAAGACCTAAGGGATGGGTGTTGGAGCAGCGAGTGATTGGGACTATCTGCATCAGTCGAGAAGGGAAAGAATATACTGAAATGGTGGGATACACACCGTGTATAACCACTTTGTTGGTGAATTCAGACAGCAAGAGCAAAGTCTGGCAACCAGAACCTCCTATGGTGTGCTGGAGTCAGAAGAATGAAACAAATTGTGATTGGAATGGTCAGATGGCACTTTGTTGGGTCAAGAGTCCCGGAGCTAATCCTTACCAATCCTTGGCAGGACTGAGAGAATATTGGGGAGACCCAGGGAAATCTAATATCAGATGGAAAGCCCCAGATGGAATTTATTGGATTGTGGAAAGAAAGCCTACAGTGAGTTACCTCCAAGGTGGAAGGGATCATGCACTTTGGGCATGATCCAGCCAGTTTTCTTCACTCTTCCTCAAACAAAAAGCAACTTACTCGGGGCTCCTCTGTATGAGACCCTGAGGAGGCAGAGAAGAAGCTTGAAGAAAATGATACCTGTCCTAAGTGGCAGGCAAACTTGGGGGGAGGAGGAGTGGCTGGCAGCAAGGATAATTGATTATTATGGGCCGGCCACATGAGTTCAGGACAGAAGCTATGGATAAAGGACTGCAATCTATCTACTGAACCGATTGATCAGGCTGCAGGCAGTGGAGGAAATTGTGTTGAATCACACCTCAGAGGCCCTGGATTGTTGAGTCGGCAGCACACTCAGGTACAGGCTTTTGTGTACCAGAATCAAATAGTTTTAGACTATTTGCTGGCTGAAGAAGAGGGAGTCTGTGAAAAATTCAATGAATCATAATGTTGTATTGAAATTGATGATTATGGGGAAACCATAAGAGGATTGGCAGCCAAAATTAAGAAAGTAACCCATGTCCCAGTCCAGAAATGGAATTCGATCTTGCAGTCATCTTGGTGGGACAGATTATTTGAGGGGGGCTGGTGGAACAAAATAATATATTTTGTGCTGTGTTCACTAGCAGGAGTCATATTCCTCCCTTGTCTAATACCTTGTTTTAATAGACTGATACACTCCGTGGTAGAGGGTATGCAGATAGCTATAGTAGACCTGGAGTTGGCTTCCAGAAACAACATGTCCATGATCATGAACCTGGGAGACGGGAAGTGTACAAGCAATGCTGCTGAGGTCTTGGCAAAATTTGAGAAACAGGTCAAAACAAATGGGAACAATTATAATGGCTATTAGGGAATCCCGCAATGAGTGCATGGCATGAGAATTTAATAAAGCCTGCTCTTTGTAGGGGACCCTTAACAGTGGAGGGTAGATGTAGGAAGTAAATAGATAATGGTAATTTGGGATGTAGAGGGAGCATAAATGAATGTGTTGACATTAAAGAAGGGGGATTGTAATATATGTTGGGAAATAATTCATGCTATAAAAGAATATTTTAAAAAGATTGTGAAATCCAAACAGGTCTCTGACCACAAGCAGCCCAAGAAGTAGATGTCTATTCAAACTCCGAAATTCCTGAAGGAGGCAGGATAACGCTCAGTATTTAGCTTATGAATAAACGCACCCAGCGTGATGATCACCGCTGTCCTGAGCCATCGGAAGATGCCTAAGAGCGATCATTGCCCTGTTGATAACATCAATCAAGATAGCCAAAGTCACCAGGAACATACATGTGAATAAGCGACTTCCCGGGATTCGATCAATGATGGCTATTACCAGGAAACGGCAATTGTCCAGCTCTGCACATTGAAAGAACCAACTAAGAATGTGAAGAATTCCAGAAGAAACTTGGACTCCTTCTCCTCAGGCACAATAAACTGTATAAAACATCCTCGCTAGAAGCGGCTCTTGTGAACAAGGAGGGCTCTGATGTGATAGAGATTTGATCCAGGCTCACCCAGCACCGAACCCAGGCTCGGCGCTGTCTCTTTGGCTATGGTGGTTTTGAAGACCATATTTTGGTTGCAGAAAAAGATAAATAAATATTTTCTCATTTTTTTATAATTTTGCTTTTGATTGATCATTTATAACAGCAATATTGGTAATTCCAATAAAGGAGAAACAGGAGAGGAATACGGCTTCCAGTTCAGATAAATGCCAGCATTTTGATGCCCATTCCTGGTTAAGAAATAAAGGAATGTCCTGAAGATCCCTTCATGTGGGTGCATTATTGCCCGTATCAGTACATGTGTTCTGTATAACAGGTAAGTTGTCTCTTTTATCACTGGATGAAACCCAAATACTGCATTGCTTCTTGTCTACTTGCTTCCAAGTCAAGGCAAATTTTGGTCATGATTGAGTGGGACATATTCACCTGTTCAGAAGCAAATTCTTCTTGCCATTCACACAGTGGCAAGATTGCTTTGTGGATTTGCTCTAATCGCACTGTAAATAAGGCGTATCTCTCACTAGAATTAAAGCTGATGCATTAGGATGCAAAGTTTTGCGTAATTTGTCCTGGTGTCTGCAACTGTAGAGAGTTGTTCTGGATTTAAATGACATTTGAAGACACGTGTATTCTACTATACTTCTTGCATACTAGAAGTGAAAAAACAGCCTTTGAAACACAATTTTATCCTTTCTTCTTTATCCTCATCCCAGGAATTTCAATGTCTGAGGTCTAAGCTCTTCAGCTGCCTCACAAACATTGTTTTAATTCAGACAGGCATCCATGCCTTGAGCCACAAATCCTGACTGTGGCTGTGAAGCTTGAAGCAATGTAGGTTTATAGCATTAAAAATAATATTCCATTCCCAGGTTAAGCCAAGCATTTTCCAAATAACTCTACCTATTCTCAAGGATGTTTCAAAAAGGATCATTATAAAAGCTGGGAATGGGGAGAAGGAGTGTCTTCAAAATTAAATATCCAGCTTTCTGAAATTTATATATTCCTATAAAGAGATTCAAAATTGTTCATTATCGGAACATTACCTAAGAAGTGAATGAGAGATTGTCAAAATAATTGCATGGGAAACAAAAAAACATAAATAAAAATAAGTTTACATGTAGATAATAAGTAAACCATCACTCTAAGAAAAAAACCAGAGATGCAAAAACTAAAACCAATAAGGCTCTTTCATCTCTCTCAATACAAAAAAATTACTGAAAAGAATTGGAGATCCTCAAGACCATTACCATAGGCAGGAACTTCCAGCTATTGGGAAAAAACATGAAGGAAACTGCACAGTGCAATTCACAGAGGTAACCTGGAATTTATTGGTGGATTTGTTGAAAAATTTCTGAGAGCAGACTGGAAAGGCATAGGGGCTGGTCAGCCCATGGGTGGGCATTTAGAGCAGTGTGAGGGATGTTTCTGAGACCAGCTGCAGGGAAGAATAGAAGAAATCACTGGGGCAATCTCTTTGCTGGCTGTAGAGTTTGTGTCAGTCAGTTCCTTGGGCTGGGGGAGCTGTCACGGGGCAGGGAGGGCCAGGGCTGGCAGTGGCTGCTCAGGGATGGCTTTGGCCCGTGTCCCTCCAAGCAGCAACTGCCCAAGCAGCTGCGCTGCCCCCGGGCTCTCCTCCCGGCCTGCTGGGCTTTGTTGGGTGGCACAGCCTGTGCCAAGGGGCGGCAAGGTGCCTGCAGGCCCCAGCTCTGGGGGGGAAACGGAGAATGTCCTGCCCGCATCCACCGTGCTGCCAGCTCAGCAGTGCAGCACAACACAGGCTCACGCTCCCCCTTGCTCCTACAGAAGTGCTTGGCAAGTCAGACACAAACGCCCAGAATCCACGGAACACCCCAAGAATTATCTGCCCCCAGGACGTGCGCAGGTCCTACATGATAGGCACGGTAGTGACACTGTTCACTGTGCCAATTTCCATGGTGCTGTGCTATGCTGGGTTCCAGTGGTGGAAGGAAAAGAAACAGTAAGTTGTGCTCATCTCTACCTCAAACAGCTTCCTTTAAATGCTTCTCATAGGCAGGGAACATTCCCAGTGAGGCTGCAGTGTAGGTGTGGCCAGTCCATGGTTGTCCAAAGAACGGTGGGGAGGGTTCTGCTACTGCCCAGTGCTTTCATTGTCCTCTTAATTGCTGGGCCTTGTCCTGGGGGTCCCGCTTGGGCTGCAGCCAGTGCTGGCTCCCACTGAGGCTGCCTGGAGAAGAGCAGCCCCAGGGGCACAGGGCAGAGGCAAAGCATGGTGGGGAGGAGAAAGAGCAGGGACGAAATTGCCCTTGAAAGGCAGAGGTGCTCTGGGGCCCGCTCCTGTCCAGGGAGCCTGCCCAGAGCCGTGCCCTGCTCACCGGGGCCTTGAGGGGCAGCTGTGCAGCTGGGCCAAGCTGTGCCAGCAGCTCCAGCCGTGCTGGGGAGCCTTGCCAGCTCTGGGCCCTGCTGTGCAGGAGGGTCCCTGTGTGCCACTGGCAGCTGGGGCCTCAGCCACCTCCTCTCTCCGCAGTCACAGTTCTTGACAGTAGCTGAAGGACAGTGACAAGATCTCACCCCCAGATACCTTGAGCAGCTCCTCCAGCAGTGGTGAGGACCTGGGTAGCCCCAACAAAAGCTCTCAGAGGACAACTCCAGAACAGCTGCCATACAGGAGGAAGCAGCCGATCCCTGTGGAGATCCCAGTTCCACCACCACTCCCTGCAGGAATCCCTGAGCCTCCTCCACTCCCCACAGTGATCTTCAATATGCCTCCACCCCACTCCGGTCCATGCCAACCTGTGCCGCAACCCCAAAACCACTTCAGCAGCTTCCGTACACAGCTGAGACCACCACGTCCCCCTCATCTGACCTGTCTTCCAAATGACACTGAAGGTGCTTTTGTCCCCCACCCCACGTCCACATTCCAGAGCCTTGCCCAGATTTTTTGTTGCAATAAAGAGATGAAGCTGTAACCTCAGTGTCCAGGTGGTAGCAGCAGCAAAGCCCACCCAGCGGAAGCACAGGCTGAGCTCCATGGCCAGGAGCAGCCATGGATGCCAACAGTGTGGGCAGGCAGGAGCCAGGCAGGGGCTGCTGTGACCAGCGGCGGGGCCCCGAGGGCTGGGGGAGCCCATGCTGAGTGTCCCTGGGCTGAGGGCACATTTCCTTCCCTGGCATCATCTAGGTCTGGGCCCCATGAGGCACACCAGGATGTTTTGGGGTCACTGTTGATGGGTGCAGGGATCCCTCATGAATCACAAAGGAGTATTGATGGCCTCTTCCAACCCGTGCAGGGACCCCTCATGAGGTGTGCAGCGGGGTTACATTTGAGGGGGTTTTTTACTCTTCTCAGCACAGCAAAGGGTCACTTGGCCGAGGTTTTGCAAAGCTGGGAGAAAGCCTCTTGCAAAGCCTTGGGCCCGGCCTGCGGGCACAGCCGACAGGCGCAGCTCATCCCCTGGGGCCAGGCCGGGCTGCTCAGGCCGGGCCAGGCTCGGGTCCCAGCAGGCAAGGACCATGGCCCTGGGCTCTGATGAGGCTGCTGAGCTCCGCCATGGCCCTGTGCTGCAGCCCAACACATTTACAGCCAGGGCCGTGCCCTGGCCCACAGGAGGCACCCGGGGCTGCAACTGAGGCCGCATCTTCTCCCACTCAAGGGGGCTGGCTCTGTTTCTTTGGAGGATCCCGAGCCTTGTACTTTGGCCTGATGGTGCAAAGATCCCCCCAGCATCCCTGAGTTTGCACAAATAAAGGCTTTGTTCTCATTAACATGAAAAGCTGTATGGGTGGCCTGCAGCTATTGTTTTTTTGTTGCCTTGCCCCCAGTCAGTGCTCGAGTCTAAAACTCACCCAGCCCCGAGCGGCCTTTTAGACTGATTTGATGAAAGGGACTGAAGCTCTGTTGACTGCAAATTCTCCAGGAAAACAAGTACAGGAACTTGGATACTTCTGGTGACAAAAGCAGAGTGCAGATTTGAACCTGTGAGGCCACCTCACTGCCGCCTCCCCCCACCCTTTTATTTTCATTTTGTTTAATATTCTGAGTGCCAGCTTTTGCATGAAATGGGCCCTCAGCAAGGAGATGTTGGGCCTCCTGGCTGTGTCCCTTTGTGCTCCCAGTGCTCCTGGTCTGGTTGGGCTGGTGTGATAAATTGGTATGATTCGTGCTGATGAAAATTGAAACAGTAATCAATATTGATACAGTAACTAATATTTAGGAATAATAAAATAGTTAAAAGTTTTAATGCCCGAGAAGAGAGGGAGAGGAGGGGCTCCACTACCCCCCTCCCGGCAGATGTTCACAAGGACAGGAGGAAAGAAGCTGAAGATACAGTTTCTAAAAATGAGCAGAAAGGAAGCAAAACCTGGTTGGGTCCCAGAAGTTGCAAATTATAAGGGATTTATTGCCTTGATATGTAGATATAGTGATATGTTATTCTTGGCTTACATTGTACTGGCTTGATGCGCACGTGTAACCCAAAGGTGAATTAAAGGACAAAGAAGAGACTACAGAGCCTTCATCAGTGACGACTCCCAAAGACTTGTGCGACCACCAAACTGAGTAGCGGCACATGCGTGGTAAAAGTGGTAATGAAAGCAGAGATAGAGATAAGACAAACCGAAAATGGGAGGAGATGGTATTGACACATGGCATATAAGGGGTGATTTTCTCTTGGCAAGCTTGTATGTGATGTGGCAAGGGTCCAAGAGCCCTGCACTCCGTACCCCATGGTTAACTTTTGCTTATGCACTATTATTGGAACCAAATTATCCCTTATTTTAATCAAATTATATTGTATCCAATTTTATATTTTTTTATTTAACTATTCAATTAAAATTGTTACTATTTTAAATATTGTTTGGTTATTTTATGATGGGGTAATTGGGAAAACATAACAGCTGGGACACTTGTCCATCATGCCTTTGTGTCTGTTTCCTGTCATTCCAATGCACAGCCCTTTCCCGCTGCTTGTCATTTAAATACTGTAATTATTTTATTGGATAACTTACACCTTGTTATAAATGTGAAGCTTGACTAGGCCAATATTCAAGAAGCAATCAATTTATTAAATAATATGGTAAAGTATGAGCAATACAGTGGTAGGTACAGTGGGAGAAGTTTTCCCTCCCACTGCACACCGATAGTTGAGGCTTACAGGTATTGATAGGGGTATTCATAAGCTTTCTCAAGAGTTTCTATTCCAATTTTTACTCATCAGCAGTTTTTATTCCCAATTTTGTGTCACAATTTTATACACTATTGTGATTTAGTTTTTCTCAGGATGTATCCCAGAAAAGGAATGTCCCAGGTGGTGGTGGTCCGGTTTCCGAAATAAGGAAGAAGTATCCCATCTGGTGAGGTCCAGGTCTCCAGATGTGTGTCCAACTTTTAATTGCAAGGACTATAAATCTCATCACAGTGATGTCCAGCTTCCCTTGGTCAAAACTATTAATCCTTGAGTTGATGTTCATCTTCTTTTCTGAAGCTGCTTTTCTCTGTTTTGTTAAGGCCTGAGATAAGCATGCTTCCTTTTTATATATTCTAAAGCTGTAGTTTCCAAGATCCTTACTACAAGGAATATTCTAAAATTATACTTAATTTATACTAAAATTAAAAGGTTAATATTGCAAAACTCTTTAAGGCTTAGCTACAAGCAGAAAGTTCCTGTCAAAAGGGAATATCCTTAATGCTTTAATTCAAATGCTCCTAAATCAACTTAAGACTCATACAGGTTAATTGCAAACAAAAGATAGGTTCAAAGGCCTTTTCCCATGCTTTACTTTCCTCAGTTATTGTTAGAATTTGTCTTTATAACTGTCCTATGGTTGGTTTCCCCACATATCACAATGACAAATACATACGTTGCCTGTATGTACCTGACACATAACACAGCTTGGTATTTCACAATCCTGCACTTCATGATATTAAATTGTGTTAATCAGACTTTGTCCCATCATGAGTTTCTGGAACACATTTCCAAGCCTTCCAGCTGTAGCCCAAGGGAAGCTGTTTCTGTCTTGCATCACCAAATTGGCAGGGTTTTTGCAAAGACAGCCCTTTAGAAAGGACTTGTGTGAGCATTAACATCTAAGGGGCTGCTTTCAAAGACAGACCCAAACCTCATAAACAAACAGCAAATCTACCAAACAACATATTTTTAAAAGTACTTTATTTGTAGCTCTTGTTCCTTATGTTTTCCAGTTGGCCACCTTTTCCACTGCAGTGTCTTTCCTTGGACAGAAAAGCCCCCTTGCTAGATGATGTGACTTATCAAGGAAAACAGAACTCAAACACAATGGATTTATTAGAGCTAAACATGGAGGTTCCCATGATCACAGTAATAATCATTGATTTTCAGTTTATTTTGGTTTCAGATAGTTTTCAGAAGGGTGAGAACAGTATCTCAGATCCCCTGGGTGCGTTGGTGCCATAGCCACTTATTATCTCTTCTTTCTTATTATCTGTCCTTTCTGTAGTCCTGTAGTTCCTCTGCCCATTTGTTGCTCTTGGATCTCTGCCTCCTTCACCTGATTTTTATCTTTTTCTGGATTTGTGAGGATTTTTGTGTTGGTTTTGATTTTTTTTCTTGGTGGTTGTTTTGTCTGCCTGTTCTATTTGGTCACAGTTTTGCTATTGGTTTTTGAGGTTTTTTATTCCCTTAACAGCAAAAATTAGCTTGTGATTTGTATTGTGAAGTTTTGATACACAGGTGTTGCACATAAAGGTTGGTTTTGTTTTTAAAGTCATCTCAGACCTGCAAGGCCCTGTGTCTTTGAAAACTGTGTGCTCTTGAAGCGATACACAAAACAATTAGAATCCACAGTCTGATGTAATTATGAATTGGGTACATATTGTCAGCAGCCGACACAAGCGAGATAGCTCTCGTGAAAACTTGTGCCCTGAGCCTTGGTCTGACTCACATCTTCATTCTCAAAGATGTTCCATGTTCATTACATTGCACAACCTTGCCATGCATATTCAACCCCTGGCCCCTCCTGTCCTGGCCTCGCATGGTAATCAGATCCAGGTCGTTCTGGGCATGCATTGTTTGCTGTGGTGTTCGCACAGGGGTCTCTTAGTGATCTCTGAGGCGGAAGACTGTGGTCTTCCTCATGACTGAACTTTGGAACTTTTCTCCTTTGTGTGTGCGCTTTGGTCCCTTGGTGGGGGTGCAATCTGGGGGTATAGCTAAGGCCATGAGGTCACAGCAGGCTCTGAGGTCACAGAGGTGCCAGAGCCCCGTGGTTGCACAGTAGCACAAGGAGCGAGCAGTCAGTGCTTGAGCACAACTGTTGCAGCAGCAGCAGCGGCGGTGGCAGCAGTGGTGCTGACATTGGGACAGCGGTGTCAGGACAGCGGTGGCAGCAAGAGCTGCGGGACTGGCAGAGGGCAAGGCAGCATGGCCCTTGCTCTGCGCCTCTTCCTCCTGCTCCTCCTGGCCGTGGCCCTGCCTGCCAGGGCTGCCCAGGCTGCTCCGCTGCAAGCGCGGCGAGCAGGTGAGCCGGCAGCCTGGCTCCCCTTTCCCGGGACAGCGCTCCCTGCTCCCCGGGAAGCGCTGGGGATGGTTTTCCCCAGGCCTTCAGGGAGGGTTTCCTCTGGGGGAAGGAGAGAACCCCCACGGGCCCTCGGCTGGCCCTATTTCCTCTCCAGGGATGTGTCACAGGGCCTGCAAAGAGGGTGGAGAGTGACCAGGACCAGCCCAGATCTCCCCAGGCCCCTGTACAGCTTTGGCCTTGTCCATTCACATCTGGCTCCCACGGCCTTTCCCAACCCCCTTGCAGTGCCCAGTTCCCTAAGGCAGAGGGGGATCCCAGCTCACCATGGAAATGGGTCTGTTTGTGCTCCATTCTAGATTGGGATGGCGTCATAGATTATCTGGATGCCCTATCAGATGATGGCTTGAAACCCCTGGAGAATGCTGGTGGTAAGTTCTCTCTTTGCCTTTCCTGACAAAATTATCCGTGTCCATGTGCGAAGAGGTCACCCATGAACCCTTTAGGTTAACATCATTTCAGGGTTGAAAGAATCTAATAGCCTTTCCCTGCTCCCTTCTGGACCCTGAGCGATCCCACTCTGGAGGCCCTGGGGGGCATCCCTTAAGTTACACCACATTGGCTCCCTCCACTGTTCTTATGTTCCTGAGCCATTGCCTCCCATTTCCTTGACTGGCCCTTTGTAGTGCCCTGAGACCAACGTCAGGCCTCGGGCCTCCAGAGAGAGAAAGCTGGACCCACTGTGTGTCTGTTTCTGGGACCTGAATATTTCACTGCACGGCTGAATTAAACATCTGCGGATATTTTGCAAAGACCCTTTTTGCTTCTTTACCTTGAATTTACTAGCAGCAATGCAGGCTGCAAAATCCTCCAGGATCGCTGTCATTGAGAAAAAGGATCATTTATCTGTCCAACATCCTCCCGTGTGCAATGCCAGTGTGTCCTTCCATGTGCTCTGCGCAGCCATGGAGAAGAGCACAGAGGGAAGGGGCTGGGCCCAGGGCTGTTCTCCAGGGCTGAGCCTTTCTCAGCTCCTTTGCCGGCCCCAGGGAGCCTGAGCTGCTCCTGCTGCCACTGCCAAGCCCTGGCCCTGCCTGGGGCTGTGTTTGGAGCTGCAGCAGCTCCAGGGAGTCCTTTCTGCCCCAACTGCCCCGCAAGGGGCTCCTTCCATCCCAGTGTGGGGCCACTGCAGGCACGAGGTGCCCCTGGCCCTGCTCCTGAGTGGAAGGAAGAGCTGAGGGAGTGCCTGGGAGGGCACCAATCACCAAGGTGCCCTCACTGCCACTTGGGCCTGAAGGAAAAATGGAACTTTCCATTAAGGTCCTCCTAAATGGAAGAACCGAGACATAGGAGACACGAAATCCTTGGAGGCAGCCAAACTTCTGGACCAGATGCTGAATGACCTGGAGAGGCGCCGTGGTGGGTGCATTTCCCTCAGCCTTGTCCTGGGGCTCAGCAGCCGGGGGCTTTGGCTGCACATCTGGACACACCGTGCCTGGCACAGCGGGAAGGGATCCATGGCAGCCTCGCTGCCCCGCTGCTGCTTCCACGCCCTGCAGGGCTGTTTGCCAGCCTGGCCTGGCTGCAGCTTCTCCCCAGCAGCTGCAGGAAGGCATTGGGCATCTGCTGACAGGCAGACCAAACTGCACCATGGTTCATACAAGCCCTGAGATCCCCTGCAATTGCCTGGACCATGGGGAGATCAGGAATGACAGCACTTTAGAGAACGGTGAACCCTGGCCAATCCCAAAAGTTTTTACGAATTCTTGCTCATTATCCATCAGTTTGACCAGTATTGCTTCCTGAAGATGCCACCTCCCAGAAAGGGGAACATACCCACCTAATTTAGCTGTCTCTTTTTCTTTCTCCAGAGATGAACCGAAAGGCTGTGCTGAAAACAGCATTTCCTGCAGGAAGCAGGGGCTCATTGGCAGCCTCTGCTGCAGGAAGGGAGGTGATGCCCAGCACAGTCACAGGAGGTAATTGCTGTGCCTCTGGGCCTGAGCCCTGCTGAGGCTTGAGCTGCCATCTTGGCTGTGCGTCAGTGCCTGCCCTCCAGGGATGTCAGACAGGCCCTGCAAAGAGGGTGCAGAGTGTCCAGGAGCCAGCCCAGAGCTCCCCGGGCCCCTGTGCAGCTTTGGCCTTGTCCATTGACATCTGGCTCCCACCGCCTTACCCGATCCCCTTGCAGTGCACAGTTCCCATAGGCAGAGGGGGATGCCAGCACACCATGGAAATGGGTCTGATCTGTGCTCCCTTCCAGATGAGAGTGGTGCCATTGCTTTGCCAGCAGCTGGAATGGAAGATGGTTTGGAGCACTTGGGAGCTTCTGCAGGTAAGTTCTGAGAGAATATTCATTGACAACCTGGCAGGAACTGTATGACAGAAGCTTCTGTGGCTCTTGAGTTACAGGTGTGTCTGCAGGGAGGATCTTCCCAGGTCCTTTGGTGGATGTTGCACAGAAGCCCAGCTCCCATCGCAGGGGTGAGTAGTGTGTCCCTGCTGACCCCACAGGCTGAGCCCTGCATCTGTGGGATCTATTCCTGGTGAAATGGAAATATTTTCTCTTAAGGTCCTCTGAGAGGGAGGAAAAAACCTACAAAACAGAATGTGCTCCTGGAGGCATCCAAACAACTGGACCAAATCCTGATTGACCTGGAGAGGCACCGTGGTGGGTGCATTTCCCTCAGCCTTGTCCTGGGGCTCAGCAGCCGGGGGCTTTGGCTGCACATCGGGACATGCTGTGCCTGGAACAGCAGGAAGGGATCCATGGCAGCCTCGCTGCCCCGCTGCTGCTTCCACGCCCTGCAGGGCTGTTTGCCAGCCTGGCCTGGCTGCAGCTTCTCCCCAGCCTCTGCAGGAAGGCATTTGGCATCAACTAAGTGAGAGCCCAAACTGCACCATGGGACTGGGATTTCCTGGTCTCTGGGCAGATCCGGTGGGGCAGATATTTGGAGGAGGGAGGGCCCTGTGGCAGCCCCAAGGGCCTTGGCCTTTCCCTGATCCTTATCCATGTCTTTTACAAGTGGTACCTCCTGAAGATGCCACCTCCCTACTGGGCAATGGCTCTACCTGATCTGGCTATCCCTTTTCCTTTCTCCAGAGATGGACCAAAAGTCTTTCCGGAAGGCAGCACATCCTGGAGGACGCAATGTACCCGTGCTAGCCACTGATACAGGAAGTGAGGAGATGCCAGACAGTGCCACAGAAGGTGATTGCTGTGCCAGGCTCAGCCAGTCTGAGCAGTCCTGCTGGGGTCCCTCCGTGTGGGACATGTCCTGAAACCTGGGAGAGACTGCATGGGGTGCCCATGGTGGGGAATGGGCAGAGGGGGAGGGCAAGGCTCCAGTGTGCCCTGACAGGGCCTGACTCTGTGCCCTGGGGCTGGGGGAGCTGTCACGGGGCAGGGAGGGCCAGGGCTGGCAGTGGCTGCTCAGGGATGGCTTTGGCCCGTGTCTCTCCAAGCAGCCACTGCCCAAGCAGCTGCGCTGCCCCCGGGCTCTCCTCCCGGCCTGCTGGGCTTTGTTGGGTGGCACAGCCTGTGCCAAGGGGCAGCAAGGTGCCTGCAGGCCCCAGCTCTGGGGGAAACGGGGAACGTCCTGCCCGCATCCACCGTGCTGCCAGCTCAGCAGTGCAGCACAGCACGGGCTGACGCTCCCCATTGCTCCCACAGATGTTGTCACTGAAGCAGGAATATATGGCCCGGATCCAATGCGCCTCCCAAGAATTGTCTGTCCCCAGGATGTGCGCAGGAAATGCATGATAGGCACAGTGGTGATAGTGTTCACTGTGCCACTTGTGCTGCTAGGCTGCTATCTTGGCATTCGCAAGCTGTATGAGATCAGACGGTCAGTTGCTGATTTTTCTCCACGGTTTTCTTATAACTTTGCTCCACAGCATTGGTAGCCTGACTCGTAGTCACGCTACTGTGGAGTTGTGGCCAGTCCATGGTTGTCCAAATAACTCTCCTGAGGGTTCTGCTGCAGCCCAGTGCTTTCATTGCCCTCCTCATTGCTGGGCCTTGTCCTGGGGGGCCCGCTGGGGCTGCAGCCAGTGCTGGCTCCCACTGAGGCTGCCTGGCCAAGAGCAGCCCCAGGGGCACAGGTGAGAGGCACAGCAAGTTCTCAGCAGTGTTTGGGCAGCAGAGTTCAGGACAGGACAGTGCTTATTTAGTAGCTCATATAAACTGTCATGGCAACAGTGGTGTTGCAGCAGAAGCAAATGTGCTCCAGTTCAGTGTTAAAATGTGGTTTTCTTTATGAAATTCATTCACTGTTTTAAAATTTAATTTCAAATATAACTTCTTTTCCAGTGCTTTATACCGTTATTTGGTATAATGAATGGTGTCCTAATTATCCCATGGCTGAATTAGAAGACTGTAAGTACTATAAATTGGAATGATTTTTCTGCTCTTATGTCTTTCACACACTCATGAAACTATTGGTAGTGTGATGTAACCAACAGAAGAGTTTTTCTCTGCTTTTAATTCAAACAAGCAGCAGAGCTGAAACCTGTTGAGCAGAGTCACTTCACTTCATTGCTAAAGCAAACTGCCAGAGTTCTTTATGGAACAATCTAAAATCTATATTATATGTATAGACTCCTGTCAAGAGACTGATAGAAACGAGGGATTTGATCTCTGTGGGAAGTACTCATCAGCAGTGCGTTGGCTCTGCAAATCTCAGTCTGTAATAATCAATCTTTTTCAGAAGACAATGTTCAGTTTCTTCCTGGCACTCACTCCTGCATTTGTACTCAAAACCACTTCTTGAAAGAAATTTACAACCGCTCTTTATGCTCCCTTAATTGACTTTTCTCTGTTTCGCCATAGATGCAGATGAAAATCAGGAGGATTCCATTAAAAAAGCTGCAAAGCAGATCCTGAAGAAGAGGGCATACATCTGCTCCCACCCTCTGGACAGGATCTTCTGATCCCTCCCTGACAGCAGGCACTCATGAATGTCAGTCAGGGAGGAATTTGCTGCAGTTCCAGAATTTGACACCTTGAAAGCATCTGTTACTTAATGTCTTTAATACATGTAACGGCATAAAATAAAACTTCTTCGTAAACACTACTTCATAGAAAAAGGAAAAATAAACAGATTTTATTTAAAGTGGAATAGATATACAGATATATGTCTGTTCCTCTTGGAGCTGGATAAAGACAGGGGAGGTTTGGATGGGGAGATGTTTCTTCCCAGGGAAGGGACTGTGTGGTTTCTCAGTATCTTTTCACTTCAATCAGCTGCTCATTCACTGAGCAAGTCTGAAAGACTTGGGCAATCAGAACAGTTCTGTTTTGGAGGCCCTTCCAGCTCTCTTGTCCAGCAGCACCACCAGGACACTGAGTCCCCAGTGTCCAGGGAGCTTCTGCTGTCACCCTGAGGGAGATCACTGGTCACTGACATCCATTGGGCCTCTGAGGCATTGACCACAACCCCCTGGATGTGACCAGCCAGGCAATTGCTCATTCTCCAAACTGTGCCTTCATCAGATCCATAGCTCACCAAAGGAGGGACAAGGATGCAGGGCAGGGCTGATGTGTCCAGGGCATGGCAGAAGTCCAGAGTGCTGGCATCTCTAGCTCTTCCCTTGTGCCCTGGGGTGTTGTGGTGTCTCTCTATTGTATATTCAATTGCAATTCAGTTTTAACAGTCAGTTCTGAAATTCCCTGCAGTCTTTTGTATTGTTATAGCATATTTTATCCTTAAACGATTGTTCCTTTGCACCTCTCTTGTTGGTTTTGCCCAGGGTTTCCATCTTCCCAAAAACCTGCCCTTTGTTCCTCAATGTTCTGTATTCCTGCTCCCAGGAAGAACAATGTCAATCCCTCCTCATACCTGCCCCTTTCTCCAGAAACTTCCCTGTCATTTTTGTACACCACGAGGTCCCATTGGTTTGTTTCAACTCTTCCGCTCCCCTGTAATTCCCAATTGGTTTAAACACTGTATTCCCTGCCTTATGCTTCTCCCCAGGTTTCTCCCACTTGGTTAAAGTTTTGAACTCTTCTCTTGCACCTCCCCTTGTTGAAAAACCCCTTCTAGAGCCTGGACTTGTGTCTTTCTGTGCCTGACCTTCCTGGACATAAACACCTTTTGGAGTCATACAGAAGACCTCTCCTTGTTCCTTGTCCCTGCCCTTGAAGAATTCCACCTGTGCCATAGAGCAGTTGTGCCCTACAGCCCACCCCAAATTGTGTGGCTTTTTGGGGCAGCCTCCTCCTGGTGACAGTGCTGGGAGCAGCCTTGGCTGAAGAACTCTGGCACCGTGTCACTGAGGCAGCCACACAATCATGGAAGGGGCTCTGGCTTTGACAGGCAGCACAGACCCACCTTGTGCTCCTCAAGGTTTCCATTGGCATATCCAAGCATTGAAGAGTTTGGCTGGTTTTTCCCCCTGTTTTATTGGCTGTGTCCTTTGAGGACACAGTGCCTTAAGAGGAAGCAGTGCCTTAAATTGCACATGAAGAACAAATGGTGAAGTAAAAGCTTCACCTTTCCTATGAAGCCAGAGGACTGTGTTAGCCATGGCCTCCCCAAGGTGCCAAATTTCCAGCTGGGAAGCTGCTGACAGGAGGGAATGTGGCACTTGTCTCCAGCCAGAGATCACTCATTCCTCAGCATGCTGGGCTGTGGCTGACAGTGCCTGAGGAGCTCAGAAATCCTTGGATGTGATCTCCTGTGCCAGTGCCCAGAACACAGAGCAGTGAGCTCAACTTGGTGGGGCATGTCCAGCCGTTGGACACAACCGCCAGGCAGGGTGAGCTCCCTCCCAGAGAAGGAAAATTCCAGCCATGAGGTCCATCCCCAAGCAGGCCATGAGGTCACAGCAGGATTGTGAGGTCATGGCAGGCTGAGGTCCAAACAGACTCTGGGGTCACAGCATCACAATGTCCAGCCCCTCAGTCCTTAGCAATTCTTGCACACATTGGGACAGCGTTGGCAGCAAGAGCTGCGGGACTGGCAGAGGGCAAGGCAGCATGGCCCTTGCTCTGCGCCTCTTCCTCCTGCTCCTCCTGGCCGTGGCCCTGCCTGCCAGGGCTGCCCAGGCTGCTCCGCTGCAAGCATGGGGAGCAGGTGAGCCGGCAGCCTGGCTCCCCTTTCCCGGGACAGCGCTCCCTGCTCCCCGGGAAGCGCTGGGGATGGTTTTCCCCAGGCCTTCAGGGAGGGTTTCCTCTGGGGGAGGGAGAGAGCCTCCATGGGCCCTGGGCTGGCCCTGTTTCCTCTCCAGGGATGTGTCACAGGGCCTGCAAAGAGGGTGGAGAGTGACCAGGAGCCAGCCCAGAGCTCCCCAGGCCCCTGTGCAGCTTTGGCCTTGTGCATTGACATCTGGCACCCACAGCCTTACAAGACCCCCTTGCAGTGCCCATTTCCTATAGGCAGTGGGGGATCCCAGCACACCACAGAAATGTCCTGGTCTTTGCTCTCTTCTAGACTGGAACGAAAAAATGGCTTATATGGAAAAGCTGGTGAACGACACTATGAAGGCTCGAGGGCATGGTGCAGGCAAGTTCTCTGTGTGTCTTTCCTGAAAAATAATCAGTGTCCATGTGGCAACAGCTCAGTCATGAGCCTGCTCCCTTAACATAATCTCTGGGTTTAAAGAAGCTGTAAATATTGCCCTTCTCCCTTCTGTGATCCCACAGGATCACTGTCAGTGGGAGGAAGGAGCATTTATCTGTCCATCCTCCTCCCATGTACAATGCCTCTGTGTCCTTCTGTGTGCTCTGTGCAGCCACAGAGAAGAGCACAGAGGGAAGGGGCTGGGCCCAGGGCTGTTCTCCAGGGCTGAGCCTTTCTCAGCTCCTTTGCTGACCCCAGGGAGCCCGAGCTGCTTCTGCTGCCACTGCCAAGCCCTGGCCTTGCCTGGGGCTGTGTTTGGAGCTGCAGCAGCTCCAGGGAGTCCTTTCTGCCCAGACTGCCACACAAGGGGCTCCTTCCATCCCAGTGTGGGGCCACTGCAGGTACAAGGTGCCCCTGGTCCTGCTCCTGATTTGAAGGCAGAGCCAAGGGAGTGCCTTGGAGGGCACCAATCACCAAGGTGCCCTCACTGCCACTTGGGCCTAAAGGAGAAATGGAACTTTCCATTAAGGTCCTCCTAAATGGAAGAACCGAGACATAGGAGACACGAAATCCTTGGAGGCGGTCAAACTTCTGGAGCAGATGCTGAATGACCTGGAGAGACGCCGTGGTGGGTGCATTTCCCTCAGCCTTGTCCTGGGGCTTAGCAGCCGGAGGCTTTGGCTGCACATCTGGACATGCCGTGCCCGGCACAGCAGGAAGGGATCCATGGCAGCCTCGCTGCCCCGCTTCTGCTTCCACGCCCTGCAGGGCTGTTTGCCAGCCTGGCCTGGCTGCAGCTTCTCCCCAGCCTCTGCAGGATTGATTTGGCATCAGTTCACAGGCAGCCCAAACCACACCACGGCCCATCCATGCCCTGAGATCCCCTGCAATTTCCTAATCTCCAGTCAGATCAGGTGTAGGGGTTTTTTTCGGTCAGGGAGGGCCCTGGCCCAGCCCTAATAACCTGGCTATTTTACTGATCCTTATCCATGACTTGACAAGTATTTTCTCCTGAAGTTGCCACCTCCTGCAATGATTCCATTGGATCCAGCTGTGCTTTTTCCTTTCTCAAGCAATGGAGCAAAAGTCCATGCAGATGGGGCCATATCCTGTTGGAAGCAATGGCTTTGTGCCAGCCACTGATGCAGGAAAGGAGGAGATGCCAGACATGGGCACAGGTACAGGTGATAATTGCTTCACTAGGCTCAGCCCTTGGCGGGGCTGTGTGGCAGCAGCCCTTCCCCCAGGTCCTGCCCTTGTATGGCCCAGCAGCAGCCAAAGCTGGAGGCACCTCTGGAGTCTTGGAAGCCTCTGGAGCTCGTTCACAGCCCCAGGGACAGGGGACCCGTGCACCAATGTCCCTCCCGCTGCAGCTGCTCTGGAGCTGGCCCTGAGTGCCCAGAGGCCCAAGGCACAGGAGCAGCCCCGAGCGGGAGCCCTGCCGCGAGCCCAGGGCCAGAGTCAGCCTGGGCTCCCGACTGGGCAGGGGCTGCACTGGGTCCTGACAGGGCCTGACTCTGTGCCCTGGCGCTGGGGGAGCTGTCACGGGGCAGGGAGGGCCAGGGCTGGCAGTGGCTGCTCAGGGATGGCTTTGGCCCGTGTCCCTCCAAGCAGCCACTGCCCAAGCAGCTGCGCTGCCCCCGGGCTCTCCTCCCAGCCTGCTGGGCTTTGTTGGGTGGCACAGCCGATGCCAAGGGGCAGCAAGGTGCCTGCAGGCCCCAGCTCTGGGGGAAACGGAGAACGTCCTGCCCGCATCCACCGTGCTGCCAGCTCAGCAGTGCAGCACAGCACGGGCTGACGCTCCCCATTGCTCCCACAGAAGTGCTTGGCAAGTCAGACACTGACGCCGAGAATCCACAGAAAAACCCAAGAATTATCTGCCCCCAGGACGTGCGCAGGTCCTGCATGATAGGCACGGTAGTGACAGTGTTCACTGTGCCAATTTCCATGGTGCTGTGCTATGTTGGGTTCCGGTGGTGGAAGGGAAAGAAACGGTAAGTTGTTGCTCATCTCTTCCCACCAGCTTCTTTAAAGGCCGCACACAGTCAGGGAACATTCAGGGAACAGAGAAGCTGCAGTGTCGGTGTGGCCAGTCCATGGCTGTCCAAAGAACTCTGCTGAGGGTTCTGCTGCTGCCCAGAGCTTTCCTTGGCCTCCTAATTGCTGGGCCTTGTCTTGGGGGCCCACTGGGGCTGCAGCCAGTGCTGACTCCCACTGAGGCTGCCTGGCCAAGAGCAGTCCCAGGGGCTCAAGGCAGAGGCAGAGCAAGGTGGGAAGGAGAAAGAGCAGGGACGAAATTGCCCTTGAAAGACAGAGGCGCTCTGGGGCCCGCTCCTGGCCAGGGAGCCTGCCCAGAGCCGTGCCCTGCTCGCCGGGGCCTTGAGGGGCAGCTGTGCAGCTGGGCCAAGCTGTGCCAGCAGCTCCAGCCGTGCTGGGGAGCCTTGCCAGCTCTGGGCCCTGCTGTGCAGGAGGCTCCCTGTGTGCCTCTGGCAGCTGGGGCCTCAGCCGCCTCCTCTCTCCACAGTCGCGCTGCCGCCGCTCCAGCATCCCGGCCGAGAAGGCGTGCCTCTCCCTCGCCCCCAGAGAGCCCAGAGAGCCCAGATCGCCTTTGACAGCTCTCACACGAGGCCTCGGCAGCAGCAGTTGCCCAAGAAAGCAGAGCACCAGCCCTCCGTGCCTCCCCCACGGCCCCCCAGCCCGGCCTTGAAGCGGAAGCCTCCCGAGATCCCCCCACCTCCTCCCCTCCCGAGCCCACCGCCCTGGTCCAACTAGGACTGCAACTGAGCCAGCCACGCAGGGCTTGCGCCACCAACAGCTTGGCCACCTGCCCTCCTCTACAATGAGCATGTGTTACCTACGGGGAACAGCCAGAGTCAGTTTTCATACTCTTGGACCTTCAACAGGAAGGGCTGAAGATTCTTCCCATGCCCTTTCTCATCCTTTACCTCTTTGCTTTTCATACAGTTGGGAGCTGGTTGCATCTCTTAAAGACTTTATTAGCACTGCATGTTTTGCCTTACCTTTCAAGGGAAAAAAAATAAAAAAATTCTTCAGTTTTGATTTCAGTTTTAGTGTGGTTGGGCTGCTCACATTTTCAGCAATTAATTTTCCATGGTACTGCTTCCTTTTTCCTTACTATCCATAAAAAGTTCATCTGGACATAAAAATCACCAGCATTACTGAGATTTACCTCAAAGCCCAGATAGGGAATCTAGCACCAAATATTCTCCCTGTGTACTGCACAACAAGAAATATTCAGAAGAATATTCACTGGCAGCTGAGGCTCATGGAACTCCCAGAATACTGAGCCTGCAGAGGAGGCAGACAGCCCTGGCAGTGGCTGAGGGGACTTCTCGTCACAGACTCCTCTGAAAGGGTGTCACTCCAGGAGGAGAAAGCATTTAAACCTGTGCCTTACCTTCCTCCTGTGCTAAAATGTAAGGCTCCTCCTGAGCTACAAACAATTCTCCATTCCTCAACAAAGCTACTCATGTTCTTGACTTATCTTAAAGAGCAATGGCAAATGTGGTCAGAAATTTCTCATCAAAGCCTCTTTGCAGAGAAACGCCTCCATATGTGAGAAAATAGTTCTTAGCATCAGCTCAGTCAAAAGAAAGCCAACAATTGAGCAGTGCTTTAAATGAACTTGAATTCTCTTTCCTCACCTATCAGCCGGATTGGTTTTATGGTAAATAGGTATGAATTTTGCTGCCAAAATTTAAACACTAATTAATATTGATACAGTAATTAATATTGGGAAATCATAAAGCAGTTAAAACGTGTCATGCCAAGAAAGAAAGGGAGAGGAGGGTTTCCACCCCCCCCTTTCCTGCAGAGGTTCAAGGACACGAAAAAGCAAGAGATAACAGTTATTAAAATTAACAGAAAGAAGGGAAAATCTTGATGGGTCCCAGGAAAATGCCAGCTATAAAAGATTTATTGCTTTGATGCTTAAATGTGGTAATATGTTAGTTTTGCCTTACATTCTACTGGCTTGGTGCACATGTGTAACCCAAGGGTGAGTTAGGGACATCGAAGAAGAGGAGAGGTCTTCATCACAAATGACCCCCAAAGAGAAAAGGAGGCCGTGAGTATCACCAGGTTTTGGGTCTGGGGGGTGGCTGTATGCATGTGTGAGTGTGTGTGGAGTATCTGAGACAGAGGCTGGGCAGTCCTGCACCCCTCAAGCGGGTGAGGCCTCCCGGTACCGCGTTTCCAAGATATCCGCAAGGAGACTGGCCAGTAAAGGAGGGATGTGAAAGAAAAGTGAACTAGTGGAGAACCCAGGAGGGTTTGACCCAGGGGGAAGGAGGGTGTCCCTGGTCCAAGCACCTGTGGGAAGGTCCTTGAGCAGGAGGGATTGACTCAGTAGGGAGAATGAGAAGGAGAGTGATTGAATAGGTTCAATTTCCTTGGAGGGGTTGGTAGCTGGCAATTTAGTATGAGATTAGATGGTGAGAGAACATGGCTAATGGATTGAGAAAGAGTGAGAAATAGGAGTGGAACAAGTAGATTGAAAAGGCAGTGAGACAGAGTAGTAAGTGAGGAAGTTGAACCACAAGGTGAGTGTGGAAAACCAAGACTCTCCTGGTACCGGGGATCTCTTAGTTTGTTGCTGCCAGAGATGGGTCAGGGAAAAAGTAAGTCCTTAGACCCAGGGGCTGCGGATTGTGTGAAAAATTCGCAGGAGTTTAGGGTATCTGGGAACTTTGAGGGGGGTTCTCAGGAAGGGAGCATTCCTCAGGACAGCCCACTGGCAATGATACAGTTTTGGGATGGAATGGGAATCCTGAAGGGGAAAAAGTAAACAAAAATGATTAAGTATTGCATGTTTGAATGGACAAAGGAAATGATCCTGAAAGATATATTGGCCAAAGTTTGGATCATTTGAGGATTGGATTTGCCAGGCTCTAAATATATATGTGAATTCGAAAAACCCTGTTAATCAGGAGGCGAGTGAGTATGCTGCCTTATGAAGTCCTGAAGGGAGAAGTAGGTTTGTTGTTCAGAGGTAGGAAGCTGGGGGTTCCCGATGTTTCCTTTATTAACCAAAGGGAAGGTGGTTAAAAGGAACAGGCAGGAGCCGTGGGACCCACTAAATCAGCTCCCACCCCCTTATGGACAACCCAACCAGCTAGCTCAGCCACAGGCCCCTGAGAGTCCCCCCATAAATTCAAATGCACCTCCTCTTCAAGAGGAGCTGGTGGCACACAGAACCAGAGGCAGAGGGAGACAAGGGGAGGAAAATGATGGAGATGAGGGGGAAGAAAGGGAGAATCAATTGTACCCACTTAGAGAGGTTCCCACTGTTAGCGTTCAAAAACACATAATCATGGAGCAATTATATGCGGTGCTTTTTATTAGGAGTTCTGGGAATCAGGGTATATTCAACCCAAATCTGACTCCGACCATACATCCGAATTGATCATGTTTTATATTCTATCGTTACATAACTTTCATGTTAATTATTAAACTTATATTGTTCTATTGTGTACATAAATTTAGCCCCTCTCTGAATTTCCAACATAGTTTCTCACTATTCTTCTTATGGTTATATAATAATTACATTTAATTACTAAACAATCATCACATCTAACAATTATATAATTTATCATACTGCTTACGCAGGTGCAGTTGATCTGGGAAAGCACAAAGCCTAACATTTTACATTCTATCTTTAATTTTTCCAGGGTTCCACTATCATTCTCCCCCCTTTGAAAGCATTTTCACTTCACTATAGGTGTAAATGTTTTCACTTGATACAGTCCTTTATTCCTCAGTTTGTACTTGGTTCTTCAAATCCAGGGTTGATTTAAATGTTGTCGTGGATGCTGTTACAAACTGGAGAACCAGAAGATGGTGGGAGTGGATATCGTGTTAGTGCCTTTATTATCCTCTGGTTCCAGGATGTTTTCTTCTGTATCTCTCCCTTTAAGATGCTGTAAACTAACCAAATTGCTAAGAATACCTAAGAATACAATTAGTAAGATTATCACACTCTCAATGATAGATTTAATCCGTGAGCTCACATTCCACCCTAATCCTTTAAAGATTTTTTCCTAACCAGCTTGTAGCCAAATCCTTTTGCTCTTCTTGTGCTTCATGATCTATTTGTTTCAACTGACTGATGTCATATTCTACATCTGCATTTACATTTGGGATATGAACGCAGCAACGATCAACTTGTCCCTTTAAAAATCCACATACTCCATGCTCTTTCTGGAGTAACATATCTAGGGCCAATCGATTTTGTAAAGTCATTTTTGTGTCTGCTTGTAACTGTATATTTAATTCTTTAAATCCTTCCCGGGTGACTCTTGCCAGTCTACCTACCTGACCTGTAAGTTCGTACAGCATCTCTCTGCTCTTATAGTTTGCTATAGGACCAAGCAATGACTCTAGGGCCCATCCAAATTTCACTCCACTAGAGGGTTCTTGCCAAGTGTCATCTGGATTTTCATTGTCTATAACTTCTCGTCTGGCTCTTATCTGCAGAAGTTCATGTTTTCCATTAAATGGGGACTTTTTCCAAATTGGACATAAGGTTGGCAGGCCTAAAGTAATCTCCTTTACTTTCCCGTCTACAGGCAGATGTGTTGTCCAGGTACCATCACTTGCTGCCCATACAAATTGTCCTGGACCTCGGATTGTAATCCTGGTACACACTATAATTACTTTATAATTCACTCTGCCTTGGTTATGTTTGATCCCTCTGCAAGCACAACCAATTTGTAGGGCTATTGCCAGGGGTGGCATCTGTTTCATCTCTACATCATCTGAAGTGCAGTCGTAAGTTTTATTACATGCCCACCAACTTACTTTGTCTGCCCTCGTTCTGCTACTAGTGTCAGTGTTCGCTATTGCTGGATCTGTTTCATTCTCAGGGCCTTCCCACTTAATACACCAAGGGGTGTTTGCCATATATTGGAATCTTTGAAGAATACTCACAGACCACGCACTGTCCCAAGGTTCTATCTGATCTTTCTTATCCTTGGCCTCACATTCCCATACCAGAGTTGTTTCTGTAACTTGCCTTGATTCGGGTACCAGTTTACATGTAATTGTTTTGTTCTTTTGTATTTCAGGTAGTTTTGATGTTATGATTCCCCAATTTATTGGGTCTCCTGCTGCCTTTGGTATTGGCAGACAGGCAGTTATTCAGCTGGTGTTTTGCATTTTGGCAAAATCTTTGACTAATCCAATCATTACATTCTCAGCCTGAACTGCATTAGAAACCTTTATCACCTGTGTTTCCGTTTGTACCTCTCCCTTCATTCTAGAATGAAGAGTGGTTAGTTGATCATTTTGCATTCCACATCCCAAAGATATTAATAACCATAACATTAGCACAATTAGTGATAGCATTCTGAAAGCAATTAAACACGTCTTATCTGCAGCCTTTGTTCATTCCAGAGTTTATACAGTCTGTGATCCAGAATGGACTTTCTTCACTCGGGTATAGTGAATCCAGGGGTCCACACCGGCTACTTTGACTGCTGTAAAGGTGGTCAGTAATTCCTGATGGGGTCCACTCCACTTTTCTTTCAGCGGTTCCTCGTTCCAGTTCTTGATGTACACCTCGTCTCCTGGATGTATGTTATGGACTGGGTTCTCGAGAGTCAGTGGTCTACTCCACACAAGGATACTCTGGAGCCAAGCTAAAGTTTTCTCAAGAGACAGAACATAATTATACACTTCCTGCTTTCCTGTGACATGTACATTAGGGTTAGGCTCAGGAGATTCATATGGTTTCCCATACAATATCTCATAAGGACTGACTGACATCCCACTCCTAGGCTTTATCCGAATCCTCAACAGTGCTATTGGCAAAGCCTGGAGCCACTGCAATTTGGCTTCTTGGCATATTTTACTGATTTGCCTTTTTAGTGTCTGATTCATCCTCTCTACCTGTCCACTTGACTGGGGTCTCCACGGTGTGGGGAGGTCCCAATTTATCCCCAACAATCTACTTACCTCTCTTACTACTGTAGCTATGAAATGGGGTCCCCTATCTGATGATACCCCTAGGGGTACCCCAAACCTGGGAATAATCTCTTGTAGTAACCACTTAACCGTTTCCTTTGCTTGGTTCGTGCGACAGGGAAGGGCTTCTGGCCACCCAGAGAATGTGTCAACCCCCACTAACAGGTATTTGTATCCTCGAGTCCTTGGTAGTTCTACAAAATCTACCTGCCAATAGTCTCCTGGTTCTATTCCTATCTGCATTCTTCCTAGCTGTGCCTGTCACCTGGCCACCGGGTTGTTTTTCAAGCAGGTATTACATTTTGACATTACTGATTTTGCCATTGTTAACATCCGTCCTGAAATTAAACTCTGCTTTAGCAATTTTACCAATGCCTCTGAGCCCCAGTGACATTCGTTATGTTTAATTTGTAGAACTTCTCTCATTATCAAGGGGGGTACCACTATTTGTCCTTGTGTAGTTACATACCATCCCTCTGAATTCTTTTGTGCATTTAGCAAATGTGCCAGTCGCTCATCTTCTACTGAATATTTTGGTTTTGGAGGCAAATTGAATTGGGATACATTAAGCTTCAAAGGTATCAATGCCATTGTTGTTTGTACCTCTCGAGCAAACTGTCGGGCTGCCTAGTCCGCCTTTCGATTTCCCTCACAGATTTTGGAGTTTCCTGATTGGTGTGCTTTGCAGTGTATGATTGCCACTTGTTCAGGTTTTTGTACTGCCTTTATCAATTGCAGGACTGCATCCTGATGTTTAATGTGCGTACCCCGAGAAGATAACAGTCCTCTTTCTTTCCACAGTGCTCCGTGTACATGCACCACTCCAAAAGCATATTTTGACTCAGTCCAGATATTTACCTTTTTCCCTTCACTTAATTTTAGTGCCCTGGTTAAAGCAACCAGTTCTGCCTTCTGGGCAGATGTATTTGGTGGTAATGCCTTTGCCTCCACTACTGTATTGACTGTTGTTACCGCATATCCAGCATATCTGGTTCCGTTTTCCACGAAGCTGCTCCCATCTGTAAACAGCTCCCACTCCGGCTGCTCTAGTGGGACGTCTTTCAGGTCTTCTCTTGCTGAATAGGTGTACTCTATTACTTCTACACAGTCGTGTTCTAATGGGCCTTCTTCAGTTGTGGTACCTAGGAACAAAGCTGGATTCAAAAGGTTAGTTGTTTTTAATGTGACATCATCCTGTTCAGTCAGGACTACCTGGAATTTCATCATCCTGCTGGGAGATAGCCAATGGCCCCCCTTTTGTTCTAAGACAGTGGTTACCATGTGTGGTACATAGACATCTATGTGCCTTCCCATAGTAAGTTTCCTGGCTTCTTGTATCAGGATCACAGTAGCTGCGACTGCCCGCAGACATGGGGGCCATCCAGCACTTATGTTGTCGAGTTGTTTGGAAAAGTAGCCCACCAGCCTTTTCCAGCTTCCCAGACGTTGGGTCAGGACTCCTAGTGCTAGGCGCAGCCTTTCGTGTACAAACAGCTGAAAATCTTTAGACAGATCAGGTAACCCTAATGCTGGAGCAGTTGTCAGTGCTTCCTTTACTTTTAGGAAGGCTTCTTTCTGTGGTTTGCCCCAGGTGAATGGCTGCGTCTTCTGAGCTTCATACAGGGGTTTCGCAATCAGTCCATAGTCCATGATCCACAAGCGACACCATCCTGCCATCCCGAGGAAGACTCGCAGCTCATGTAAATTCTGGGGCTCTGGAATAGCACAAATAGCTTGGATACGATTAGTACCTAGTTTTCGTTGCCCTTGTGAAATTTCACACCCCAGGTAAATCACAGTCTGTTGTGTGATTTGTGCCTTTCCTCTGGATACTCTATAGCCTCCCATTCCCAGTGAATTTAAAATCTCAACGGTTACCTTTATACAGGTTGCTCTTTCTTCTGTAGCTATTAGTATATCATCAACATACTGCCACAATAAGTATTGGTCTCTTGGTACTTGCCCATTTTCAGTCCAAATCTCCAGTTCCTTTGCCAGTTGGTTTCCGAATAGGGTGGGACTGTTCCTGTAGCCTTGTGGGAGTCGTGTCCAGGTGAGCTGGGTCTTTCTTCCGTTCCCTGGGTTTTCCCACTTAAAGGCAAACAGTTTCCTACTTTCTTTGTCAAGGGGGATGCAGAAAAAGGCATCTTTTAAATCAATTACGGTAAACCATTTATATATCTCCTTTACGGATGTTAGCAATATATAATGGTTTGTTACCACTGGATAAATGTCCTTTGTTATTTTATTTATTGCTCTCAAATCCTGCACTAATCTATATTCACCATTTGGCTTCTTTACTGGAAATATTGGTGCATTAAATTCTGATTCACATTCTTCTAAAATTTGGTATTTCAAGAATTTCTCAATAATCTTTACTATTCCTTGCTGTGCTTGTGGTTTTATGGGATATTCTTTGACTTGTACAGCCCTTGCCCCTTCTTTTAACTCTACATGCACTGGTTGTGCCAATTTAGATTTCCCTGGTATATCTGTCTCCCATACAGAGGGAATCACTGCATCTTCTACCTCCCTAGGGATAGAGGGGACAGGTTTTTCTTTGATCATTAATATCTGTCCCGTCTTTGATTCAGGTATTTTCATTATAAGCTCTCCATTTTCAAAGGTTATTACTGCATCAAGTTTTGCTGGCAAATCTCTCCCTAAAAGCGGAATTGGACACTCAGGTACGTATAAAAATTTGTGTGTTATAACCTTGTTTCCAAAACACAAATCTAGGGGTTGCAGGAAAGGCCGTTTTTCCTCTTTCCCTGTAGCGCCGACTATTGTCGTTTCCTTGTCCCCAATTCCTCCTTGCAAATCATTCAATACAGAAAAAGTAGCTCCCGTATCTATTAGAAATCTGACCTCTTTATGCCCTAACTGTATATTTACAACAGATTCCTTAACTTGTTCTACCGGTTCTATGTCTAGTCAGCTGGTATACTCTCCCAGGACCATCTCCTTGGTAGCCTGCTGGAACTGATTGCCCTGGTCAAACTGGTTATTCAAACTTGGGCAATTTTGCTTCCAATGCCCCTCCTGCTTACAATATGCACACTGATTCAGGCTTAACCCCTGGGTAACTGGTCTCCTACCCCAACGATTCCTGTTACGGCCCCTGAAATTTGCGTTCCCTCTCCCCTGTATTACTGCCAAAAGATTCTGCTGCTGCCTTTTACTGCCTTTTACTGCCTTTTCCCGATTGTTATATACCTTCCAGGCGACCTCGAGTAACTTATCCAAATTCCTTAATTCTTCCCCTTCTAATTTTTGCAATTTTCTATGAATGTCATCCTGTGATTGGCCCAAGAATATGAGAGCGAGCTGAACCTTTGCTTGCTCTGTATCCATTTGAAGGTCTGTATATTTCTTTGCTACCTCCTTAAGCCTCTCCAAAAACGCAGTGGGAGATTCCTTCTTTTCCTGTCGAACCTCATATAGTTTGGACCAATTTATAGTTTTGGGGACAGCATTCTGAACTCCTATTTGGATCCACTCTTGGTATTTCCATAATCTCCTCATATCACACAATAAATTAGGGTCCCAATTTGGATCCTCAATTGGGAAATTCACATCTAAATTCCCTGTTACCAGCCCATTTCTAATATCTTCTCTTGCCCTCTCTTTGGCTGCCTTAAGTACCATTTCTTTTTCAGTAGAATCCATCAGAGTATCTAATATTACTTGTATGTCATCCCAGTCAGGATTTTGAGTTTTCATAACCATTTTACTACGCGTGCCACTTTATCAGGATTTTCTCTATAAGTTCCGGCTGACTGTTTCCAAATAACTAACTCTGCCGGGGAAAAAGGCACTTTTACAAATACTGGCCCTTCCACTCTGACACCTTGTCGCAAGGGGGCAATCACAGTCCGTTTTTGTTTCCTTATGCCATCTCTATGCACAACTGGAGCAAGCTTTGCCCGACCCCGGGTTCTATGGGCTATTGGGGTCATTGATTCATTACCATTGCTATATTTTTCACTCGCATACCTCTTTCCCCTTTCTATCGCAGTTAGGTTTTGCTCATCTTCCGAGGAAGAGGGATCAGGTGATGATGGGAGAGGAGGATAAAGAGGGAAAGGTGTACTAGATGAGACAGGTTCAGGGTAGGTGGGTGAGGAGCAGGTAGTGGGATAGGGACAGATGAAACAGGTGGGATAGGGTTAGGTTCTCTTGTTCCTATTGGAGCTACTTCTAAATCAATATCTGTATAATTTACCCTACTCAAGCTTTCTCTTAACGCCAAGTGTTCTAAACAACGTTCCTCACAAACCCCACACTTTGCAGATGTTTTAACCACTATTAATCCACATTGATCCTGCCATTCTGGCTTTCCCCATAAGTAGAAAAACAGATCAACATATGGGACTTCATCCCATTTTCCTTCTTGTTTACAAAATGACATTAACTGCGAAATAGTGTTATATTGCAGAGTACCGTATTTTGGCCATTTTTCACCGTTCTCCAAGGCATATTCTGGCCATCATGAATTACAATAATCAATCAACTTAGTTTTACGTAATCTTTCCCCAAAGTTACCTTGTTTCCAATGTGCTAATAAGCACCCCAAAGGAGAATTTTGCGGGATAGGGGTGTTACTGCCCAAAATCCCTTTAAGTTTCTCCATTTCAAAAATACCACAAATGCCGAACCCGCAACGCTTTCGCGATTCTCTTACGGAACGGCGTCTAGGCTTACACCAACAGGAATTCCTTTAGCCCAACCAAGCGTAGCTTTCGCTGCGTCTTATTGGCAGGCACCCAAACCAAAGTAAAAAGCACCTTACCTTTCTCCCGGGGACGTTTGTGAGTGGCGGAAGCGGTCGCGACCGATGAGCTCCCCGAGAATCCCTTGGTGCCGGCTGGAGCGTGATCGAGTCGCAAACTCGCTCAGCAGCACTCACAAGGGTCCCTTCTGGGTTCGCCAAAATGTTAGCGTTCAAAAACACATAATCACGGAGCGATTATATGTGGTGCTTTTTATTAAAGAGCTCTGGGAATCGGGGTATATTCAACCCAAATCTGACTCCGACCATACATCCGAATTGATCATGTTTTATATTCTATCGTTACATAACTTTCATGTTAATTATTAAACTTATATTGTTCTATTGTGTACATAAATTTAGCCCCTCTCTGAATTTCCAACATAGTTTCTCACTATTCTTCTTATGGTTATATAATAATTACATTTAATTACTAAACAATCATCACATCTAACAATTATATAATTTATCATACTGCTTACGCAGGTGCAGTTGATCTGGGAAAGCACAAAGCCTAACATTTTAGATTCTATCTTTAACTTTTTCCAGGGTTCCACTATCACCATGGCAAATCCAGGACAGAGGCCACCTATTGGTTACGTGAGTGTTCCCCTAAAGACCGGGGATGTCAGGGAGCTTAAGAAGGAGGTGGGTACACTGATAGAGGACCCCGTCAGAGTGGCAGAAAAGTTAGATCAGTTTTTGGGACCAAACACATATACCTGGGTGCAGATGCAGTCTATGCTAGGAATTTTGTTTACAAGAGAAGAGAGAGAGATGATCAGACAGGCAGGAATGCGGATTTGGGACAGAGAACTGAGGGACAAGGGCGGAGTAATCAGAAATGGCCTATGCAGGATCCAAATTGGAATAATCAGAATGCAAAGCATAGGTAGAATATGAGTGATCTCCAGTGAATAATTGTTCAAGGAATTTGTGGGGCAGTCCCTAGGGGACATAATATAGGAAAAGCTTTGAGTCAGCAGCAGAGAAAGAATGAGTCCCCGGCAGAATGGTTAGAGAGATTAAAGAAAGACTTGCAATTATATTCAGGCATAGATACTGATACTGCAGCGGGGCAGGTTCTTTAAAAACTCAGTTTGTAGCAAAATCCTGGGGAGACGTCAGGAAGAAGCTGGAAAAATTAGAAGATTGGCAGGACAGGGGACTTCAGGAATTACTGAGAGAAGCACAAAAGGTGTATGTAAGGAGAGATGAGGAAAAGCAGAAGGCAGATGCATGAATTTTGGTGGCAACAGTTAAAGAAATGCAGGCAGCTTTGATTACAGAAAAACCTGCAGGAAAGAACAGAGCAGATGTCAGCATCTATTTTTAGGAACACAGGACCCATGTGTTTTTCTTGCCACAAGAAGAGGCATTTAAAAATTCTTGCCCTACCTTGAGGGGTGCAGGACCCACCTGTTTTTACTGTCATAAAAAGGGGCACCTACAAAAAAGTTTTAGGAAGAAACAGCAAGAGGAGAAAAAGTTTCAGGAGGATTAGGGAGGTCAGGGGCTCTATTTAATGAAGGGGACCAAAACACCACCAGAGGGGCCCTTGATAAAGTTCAAGATAGGTCCCCATAGTAAAGAAGTTGTATTTTTAGTGGATACTGGAGCTTCTTGGGCAACAGTTAGAAAATTACCCCAGGGATGTAAGATAAGTCATGAGCGAGTTCCAGTAATTGGAGTTAAGGGAGAGGCATTTCCCGTTCCTGTAATTAAAGGGATGCAAATTGAAACAGATGACAAATTTGGAGTAAATGATTTATTGTTGATGCTGGAGGCCGAGAATAATTTATTAGGCAGAGATCTAATAATAGCCTTGGATTTACAGATAAAACCCTATGAAGAAAAATCTAAAAGTTATTCTTTAACTGGAGAGGATAATCTGGAAATTAATGATATGGTTTGGCATTCGGGTGAAGGGGGGAACCTCAACATTCCGCCTATTAAAATTGAAATACAGAATCGAGAAGTACCAATCTGAGTGAAGCAATATTCAGTATCACTAGAGGGGCAGAAGGGATTAAAACCAGTGATTGAAAATTTAATACAGCAAGGAATATTAGAACCTTGCACGTCACCCCCTAATACTCCCATCTTACGGGTAAAGAAACCTGACGGGAGTTACAGGCTGGTTCAAGATTGAAGGGCAATAAAACAAAGGACTATTACACATTTTCCAATAGTGGCTAACCCATATAGTTTGTTGAGTCAATTGCCTCCTAATTACATGTGGTATAGTGTGGTGAATTTAAAAGATGCCTTTTGGACTTGCCCTTTGGATGAGGGCAGTAGAGATTATTTTGCTTTTGAGTGGGAAGATAGGGAGACAGGTAGAAGAGAACAGCTCAGGTGGACGGTACTACCGCAGGGTTTCACCGAGTCACCTAATCTTTTTGGGAGAGCATTAGAAAATCTCTTAAAAACTTTTTAGTTGCCTGAAGGAATCAAGTTGTTACAGTATGTGGATGATTTGTTCTTAGCAGAGGAAAGGGAGGAGAAAACTAGGAGGAGCACTATTCATTTGCTGTATTTCTTAGGTGAAAATGGTCTGAAAATATTCAGATCCAAATTACAGTTTGTGGAATCAGAAGTCATGTACTTAGGTCATTGGATCAGTAAGGGAAAGAAAAAGCTGGACCCTGAGAGAGTTTGAGGAATATGAAACATGGGACCCCTGAAATAAAAAATAAGACAATTTTTAGGTCTTTTGGGTTATTGCAGACAGTGGATTGAAGGATTTAGTGGAAAAGTGAAATTTTTGTATGAAAAATTGCCTACAAACCATTTTAAGTGGACTACGGAGGATTAGAAAAAATTTGAAGAGGTTAAAGAAGTTTTGTTGCAGGCTCCTGTACTAAGTCTTCCTGATTTGGGAAAACCCTTTCAGTTATTTGTAAGTACAACTCATCAGACAGCCTATGGGGTACTGACTCAAGACTGGGCAGGAAGCTGGAAACCAGTGGGCTATTGTTCAAAACTATTAAATCCAGTTAGTAAAGGCTGGCCAACATGTTTACAGGCTTTGGTAGCGCCTGCCTTGCTAGTGGAAGAGGCCCAAAAAGTAACCTTTGGTGCACCTTTGGAAGTATACACCCCTCACAATATTAGGGGAATTTTAGCACAGAAAGCTGAAAAATGGTTAACAGATAGACGAATACTGAAGTACGAGGCTGTCTTGATTACCTCCCCCGAATTAGACTTGAAGGCGACACAAGTACAGAGCCCTGCTCAGTTTCTTTATGGGGATCCAGGTGAACAGCTGGTACATGATTGCATAGAGGTTACAGAATTACAAACAAAAATACGTCCAGATTTGGGAGACCAAGAATTACAAAGGGAAGAAAAGTTAGTTACAGATGGGTCATCTCGGGTAGTGAGTGGGAAAAGAAAATCAGGTTATGCTATAATCAGTGGGGGACAGCTCGAGGTAAAGGAATCTGGTCCCCTTAGTCCATCCTGGTCAGCACAAGCTTGTGAACTTAATGCATTACTCCGTGCATCATTAATACTAGAAGGGCGAGAAGGGACTATTTATATGGACTCCAGATATGCTTTCAGTGTAGTACATACTTCTGGAAAAATTTGGAAGGAAAGGAGACTTATAAGCACTCAAGGAAAAGGGTTAGTACACGAGAGATTGATAATTCAGATACTTGAAGCTTTAAAGGGCCCAAAGAGAATAGCAGTGGTTCATGTGAAGGGGCACCAGAGAGGGAGGGATATTAGAGTCAGAGGAAATAATCTGGCCAATGAAGAAGCAAGAAGAGCAGCCTTAAGGAAAAGAGATACTGAAATCATGACCTTACAAGAAACAGACATTCAGCAGGAGACACTTTCCCTTTCACTAGCAGAACTGGCAGCTATAAGGAAATTAGGAGCAACATTTAAGGAGGGAAAGTGGCTTCTTCCTGATGGCAGGATTATGATGCCAAAGCCAGTGGCACGTCAGATCTTAGATAACTTGCATAGACAGACACACTGGGGAACAAGAGCCCTTTGTGATCACTTTTTAAAATTTTATGGGTGTATAGAGATATTTGAAAGTGGAAAACAAATTACCCAGGGGTGTCTAAGAACGTGTTGAGGAGCCCTCTCTCTGGAGGACACAAAACAGCCTACAGGCCATTTGAAAAGATCCAGGCTGACTTCACAGAATTGTCTAAAGTGGGTCAGTGGAAGTATTTGTTAGTTATAATAGATCCATTAACTCTGTGGGAGAAGCATTTCCAGCAGCTTGGGCTACAGCTCAAACAGTGGCTAAAATCTTGTTAGAACATGTAATTCCAAGATTTGGATTAGTGAGGGTCATTGATTCAGACCAGGGTAGGCATTTCACTGCAATTTTAGAAACTGAGATTGATAACACCTGTTGTTAAAAGACCTCAGAGACAAGTAAAACGTTGGGAGTGCGGTGAACATGGTTTAAAGTGTCATCTCTGGATGTGTATTGTTTGCACACTTTGCTTTAACTTATGGTTGAGAGTAACTAAGAGGGAAGAGAAGGAGAGACAATTGATTTGTTGGTTTTGCTATGGTTATATATTTAGCTGGCTAACTATAGAACGCATTGCTAGTGATTTTTTGAGATACCTTTGGCACTGGGAGACGGGACCCTTCCAGCAACAATTGGATTAACAGAGAACTTAGATCAATTGGTTCTTGCTATATTGGCTGTAGCACAAATAAGAGAAAGAGCAATTAATGGCCTTATAGACCAGTGTCTTATAATCAATAGTTGTTGTGGAGAAGAAGTCTATATACCACATCATAGGCACATTCCAGGGGCATATTGGTGCTGCGAGTTTGCCTATTGGAGGCGGTGACTTAATGAACTCCCCGCCCTTGAAGCAGAAAATAATTGGAAAAATCCTATTGTGGTTGGCACATCCCTGAGATTTTGTAAAATATAGGTTTATGGTGTTTCAGCCTAACCTTTTCCCTGTTCTTTTAATTTTAATTATCTTTTCTTAACCAGCCTGAACTGGGAAATGGCATTTAAAAGGGGAAAAGCAAACTCTGTGGGGCTATGGGTACCAAGGAAACTAAAACCACCAGTGACTAGATCCCGGGATATTACCTTTGCTACTGAGAAGACTGGCATCTTGGCCCTTGGTTGCAACCCAAGGGGCCTTGAGAATGGTAGAAAGGTAGATTTCCTGAGGATTATTTTCACTGTGTTTATTATGGTACCCTGGACAGTTGGCCAAAGCCAGAAAGCCACACTGGACAGAGTTCAAGAAATGAAAGGATCGGCAATGAAAAAGCAAACAGAGAAAAACCAAGTCCCAGCAATTTCAACATTTGTGACTATTGCAATCACCCTGTTTGGATTAGGGACAAAATAGAATCTGTGTTAGTTCTGCCTGCTACAATTGCAGCAGCTTTATAGATGTTTGTGTTAAAAAGGGAAAGATCTATTGGGTAAGGAAAAGTTTGGAATACCATGAACGAGCTCCTTATCCCCATGGCGATCAGATTTGCCCTCAATACGAAAGATTCTTTTGTTTTGAAAGCGATGATAATGGAGATGATCCAAGTATAGGCATAGGAGGCCGGGAAATAAGAGAAAAATTAAAAGAGAACAGGAAAGAAGAAAAGGAACCAAAGGGGAATAGAGTAAAGAACAGGAGAAAAAAGAGTCAAAAGAACTGGCCGAATTGTATAAACAACTAAAACAGCACTACAAAGATTGGGACCTGCCAGCCTCAAAATAAAATCCGTTTGTGGGATTGATGCAAGAGATTGCTGCAGAATTGGGATTATCCAAATGTTGGATTTATGGGGGTCTAAAAATGGCTGAAACATGGCTGTGGAAAGGTGAGAGCTTAGCTCCAGAGCAATTTTTAAAATGGAACCACACCCAAATTTCTGGAACATTGAAGACCTGAAGGATAGATTTTAAGCCATCAAGTAATTGGAACCATTTGTATAACCCGAGAAGGAAAGAAATGTAATAAAATAGTGCAGCATACTCCTCTTAAGTCCACATTAGTAGTCAATATGGGTAATGGTTCCAAAGTTGGGCGACCTGAAATTCCTGATGGATATGGGGGACCAATAAAAGAAAGAAACTGGGAGTGGGATGATCAAATTGATTTATGCTGGTACAGAAGTCCTGGAGCTAACCCCTACCAATCCATCAACAGCCTGAGGTCTTATTGGGAACAGCCAGAGAAAACTGATAAGAAATGGAAAGCCCCATAGGGGATATATTAGATTTGTGGGCAACAAGCATACAGTGAGTTACCTCAAAAATGGGGAGGAACCTCTACCTTAGGAGTAATACAACCCTCCTTCTTTGTTCTACCGCGGTCTAGGAGCAATACGTTAGGAACTCCATTGTATGAAACCCTGCAGTGGAATAAAGGAGATTTGAATTTCAATTTTCCAACAGCAGGAGGGAACCAAAAATGGGGAGAGAACAAATGGCCTGCAGAAAGAATTATAGCATATTATGACCCAGCAACATGGGCTCAGGACGGGCCATGGGGATACAGGACCCCAATTTACCTGTTGAATTGATTGATAAGGCTCCAGGCAGTAGTGGAAGTGGTGTCAAATAACACCTCCGGTGCCCTAAAATTGCTGGCCAGGCAATATTCACAAATGCAGGCGTTTGTGTTCCAAAACAGGATTGCCCTAGACTATCTGTTAGCAGAAGAAGGAGGAGTTTCTGGCAGATTTAATGAATCTCAGTGCTGCATAGAAATTGATGATTATGGAGAAGCTATCACCGAACAAGCGGAGGAAATTAAAAGGGTGGCCCATGTGCCAGTACAAAAGTAGAATTCAATCTTGAAAGCAGATTGGTGAGATAACCTCTTTGGAGGTGTTTGGTGGAAAAAGTTAGGATTCACGTGGTTATGTTCAGTTTTGGGACTTTTGTTTCTGCCTTGTATGATTCCGTGTTTTAGTAGGCTAATTCACTTGTGATTCAAGGGATGCAGATTACAACAATGCCTCTAGATCCAGAATCAGCAGTGAAAGGAAAACCAAGATCTATCATGGTAGTAAGAGCTAAATCGACCTGTGTTAAAGAACAAGGAACCGATTAACTGTGGCAGGACCTGGAGAGATTGAAATAACCCAGGAAATGCTAACCAAATTTGAAAAAGAGTGTGAAAAACTAAAGGCAGCGAGAGAAATGCTAGAAAAGTTTGAAGTTGAAATGAGACAACGAGAAAATCCAAATTCTGAAGAATATAAAGGATATCAGGGCACAGTTTTTTAATAAAGCACAAATCAATGATGAAGAAGAGAAATGGGGGATTTGTGGTAAATAAGTATGATTCGTGCTGACAAAATTTAAACAGTAATCAATGTTCATACAGTAATTAATATTTGGAAATAATAACACAGTTAAAACGTGTCATGCCAAGAAAGAAAGGGAGAGGAGGGGTTCAACCCCCCTCTTTCCTGCAGATGTTCAAAGCAGGAAAAAGAAAGAGGTATCAGGTACTAAAAATTAACAGAAAAAAAGGAAAATCTGGTTGGGTCCCAGGAAAATGCCAGCTATAAGAGATTTATTGCTTTGAAGCTTAAATATAATATTATGTTCATTTTGGCTTGCATTATGCTAGCTTAGTGTACATGCGTAACCCAAAAGTGAATTAAAAGACATCGAAGAAGAGGAGAGCCTTCATCCAAAGGTGACCCCCAAAAAGGGGTGCGACCACCAAAAGAATGGTGGAGCATGCCTAGTAAAGGTGGTGATGAGGGCGGAGGTAGAAGTGTGATGAATCGAAAATGGGAGGAGATGCCATTGGCATATGGCATAGAAGAGGAGAATCTTCAATTGGCAAGCTTGTTCGTGAGGTGGCAAGGGTCCAAGAACCTTGCAACCTGTACCCCACAGTTATCTTTTGCTTATGCACTATTATTGGAACCAAATGATCCCTTATTTTTAATCAAAATATACTGTCAATATTTCAAGTGTATCCAATTTTATATATTTTCTAAACTATTCAATTAGATTTGCTAATACCTCTAATATTGTTGGGTTTTTCTGATGATGGGGTAATTGGGGAAACATAACAATGAGCATAAAGCCTTTATTTCTGCAAGCTCAGGGATGCTGGGGGGATCTTTGCACCATCAGGCCAAGGTACAAGGCTCTGGATCCTCCAAAGGAACAGAGCCAGCCCCCTTGAGTGGGAGAAGGTGCGGCCTCAGTTGCAGTCCCGGGTGCCTCCTGTGGGCCAGGGCACGGCCCTGGCTGTAAATGTGTTGGGCTGCAGCACAGGGCCAGGGCGGAGCTCAGCATCCTCATCAGAGCCCAGGGCCGCGGCCCTTCCCTGCCGGGCCCCGAGCCTGGCCCGGCCTGAGCAGCCCGGCCTGGACCCAGGGGATGAGCTCCGCCTGTCCGCTGTGCCCGCAGGCCGGGCCCAAGTCTTTGCAAGAGGCTTTCTCCCAGCTTTGCAAAACCTCGGCCAAGTGACCATTTGCTGTGCTGAGAAGAGTAAAGAACCCCCTCAAATGTAACCCCGCTGCACACCTCATGAGGGATCCCTGCACACCTTAGGAGTGGCCATCAATACTCCTTTGTGATTCATGAGGGATCCCTGAACCCCTCAGCAGGGACCCCAAAATATCACTTTGTGCCTCATGAGGGACCCCTTCACCTCTGAGCACAGACCCCAAAATATCACATTGTGTCTCATGAGGTTCAGGCCCAGATCATCCCCCAGAAGGCAATGTGCCCTCAGCCCAGGGACGCTCAGCATGGGCTCCCCCAGCCCTCGGGGCCCCGCCGCTGGTCACAGCAGCCCCTGCCTGGCTCCTGCCTGCCCACACCGCGGGCATTCACGGCTGCTCCTGGCCATGGAGCTCAGCCTGTGCTGCTGCGGGGTGGGCTTTGCTGCTGCTGCTGCTGCTGCCACCCGGACACTGGGCTGGCAGCTCCATCTCTTTATTGCTAGAGAAGAGCTCATTTGGGAAGTGCTGCAGTGCCCGATTTCTTCAGCCCGACTAGCTGTCAACACCAACACCCAGAGTGGGCCGCCCCCAGAAAACTGTCAGCTCTGGGGTTTGGCTGTAGGGCACAGCTGCTTTACAGCACAGGTGGACTGTACTGGGGTAGGGACAAGGAACACGGAGAGCTCTTCTGTATGTTTGTTCCCTGCCGACTCGGCGACAGAAAGACACTGAATTAAAGCCATACACCGATTTCCAAACTGGGGAGGTCCCTGGGGAGGACACAGTTCAATTGGGAGAAAGTGAGGGTGGAACACAAGGCGGGGAATACAATGTTTAAACCAATAGGGGATTACAGGGGAGGAGGACAACTTAAACAAACCAATAGGGTTTCAAAGCATAACTAATTGATAGGGAAGTATCTAGAGAAAGGGGCAGACTTGGGGAGGGATTGACATTGAATGGGAGGAGGAACAGGAAACAAAAGGGCAGGTCTTTGGGGAGATGGACAACTAGGGAAAAACCAGCAATACAGGGGGGAATCGAGCAACTCATTGGAAATAAAATATGGTATAACAATACCAAATAAGGGGGTGTGATAAAACTGACTACTGGAACCGAATTACAATCAAAAACATGCACCGCAACAGGGAAGCTCTCAGTCAGGGCTCTGGTGAGCGCTTCCAAATCCTTTCCAGCAACAACAGAAGGTCAAACTTGCCCTTATCCCAAGCAAACAGAGTGTTCCCCAACAGCAACCCACTCTGAGGTCCTCTGAGAAATGTGTATTTTATGATTGGCTTTTTGCAAATATAGCAGCCACAGGACACCGACATCTTTCATAGAAAAAAGAATTTATTGCCCTCCTATCAGAAGAAACTAACTTCTTCTGCCTCGCTCAGCCCACAAGAAGCCGGTTAGGACTAAGAGGGAGAAGTTGACAATGACCAGACAGAATCCTGTGCTTGAATGGAATTTATGCATCATGTATGAGATGCATGAATATGCAACAGGTTATTGTTTCCAAGGGTTAATCCTCCGTTCAACTCTGTCCTTTATCGGGCTTATGCTGCCCAGAAAATAGGTACCCAGATGTCTGTAGCTGTATCTTTCTATTGTCTCCTATTCTCCTAATCCAGATTGTCCAAAATTTTTATCACTCTAATAATATTGCTATTTTTATAAACATTTTATTATTAATAAAATTTTAAAATTTTAAAAACAAGTGATTAACATTTTTCACCCCTCTTCTGGGAATCAGGAACACGTGTGGTTGGGCCGGCTGCACCTGTGGGAGCAATGGGGAGCGTGAGCTCGTGCTGTGCTGCACTGCTGAGCTGGCAGCACGGTGGATGCGGGCAGGACATTCTCCGTTTCCCCCAGAGCTGGGGCCTGCAGGCACCTTGCCGCCCCTTGGCACAGGCTGTGCCACCCAACAAAGCCCAGCAGGCCGGGAGGAGAGCCCGGGGGCAGCGCAGCTGCTTGGGCAGTGGCTGCTTGGAGGGACACGGGCCAAAGCCATCCCTGAGCAGCCACTGCCAGCCCTGGCCCTCCCTGCCCCGTGACAGCTCCCCCAGCCCCAGGGCACAGAGTCAGGCCCTGTCAGGACCCAGTGCGGCCCCTGCCCAGTCGGGAGCCAAGGCTGGCTCTGGCCCTGGGCTCGCGGCAGGGCTCCCGCTCGGGGCTGCTCCTGTGCCTTGGGCCTCTGGGCACTCAGGGCCAGCTCCGGAGCAGCTGCAGCAGGAGGGACGTTGGTGCACGGGTCACCTTTCCCCGGGGCTGTGAACGAGCTCCAGAGGCCTCCAAGGCTCCAGAGGCCTCCAAGCCTCCAGAGGCTCCTCCAGCTTTGGCTGGTACTGGGCCATGCAAGGGTAGGCTTTGGTGGAAAGAGCTACCACCACACAGCCCCTCCAAGGGCTGACCATGGCAGAGCAATTACCTCCTGCGCCAGTGCCCATGTCAGGCATCTCCTCATCTCCTGCAGCAGGGGCTGCCAGTCGGCCTCTGCTTGCTTGGGGAAACACTCCCTTCTGTCCTGCCTTTTGCTCCATCACTTGAAAAAGGAAAAAGTTCAGCTGCATCAAATGGAACAATTTCTGATTTCTTTTGGTGGCATCTTTAGGACATCATGCTTATCAAAAATGGGAATAAGATTCAAAACCATCTGGCCTTTTGGGGCTGGGCCAGGGCCCACCTTCCTCCAAATAGCTGCCAGGCCTGAGCAGAAGGTGTGAGGGGATTGTGCAGGGCAAGGGCACACACGTGCATGGCTCTGTCCTGGCACCTGCAGCGATGCCCCCTTGGCCGAGCTTTGGGCTCTGAGCTGGCAGCTCTACCAGGGGAAAGGCCTTGACCTACCCTCGCCATGTCCCAGAGGCTCAATCCTGAACGTGGGTTGGGAAGCCAGATCCCCTTCACTAACAAGTTCAGCTGCAAAGAAAGGGAGGACAGAACAGCTCCTGTGTCACTGCAGGAGATCCTCAGGCTGCAGGAAATGCTCAGCCCCAGGGCACAGCCCTGGGCCCGGCACCTTCCCTCTCTGCTTTTCTCTGTGACTGCACAGACTGCACGGAAGGACACAGTGGCATTGCACATGGGAGGAGGACGGACGGCTAAATGCTCCTTCCTCCCACTGACAGTCATCCTGTGGGATCACTCAGGGCTCCAGAAAAGAGCAGGGCAAGGTTTTCAGAACCCTTCTGCCCTGACTTAAGCTCTAACGAAAATGGCAGATGAACGAGCTCTTGCCACTTGGATACTGATTAATATGTCACTAGAAAAGGGAAATTCAGAACTTACCTCCAGCATTCTTCAAGACTTGCGAAATGTCATTCAACAACAATTCTAAATAATCAAAGTCGCGATCCAAATCTAGAAGGGAGCAAAGACCAGACCCATTTCCATGATGCACTGGCATCCCCTTCTCCCTCCAAGGTGGTCGGGTAAGGCTGTGGGGGCCAGATGTCAATGGACAAGGCCAAAGCTGCAAAGGGGCCTGGAGAGCTCTGGGCAGGCTCCTGGTCACTCTCCACCCTCTTTGCAGGCCCTGTGACACATCCCGGGAGAGGAAACTGGGGCAGCCCACGGCCCTGGGGGCTATCTCCCTCCCCCAGAAGAAACCCTCCCTCAAGGCCTGGGGAAAACCATCCCCAGCGCTTCCCGGGGAGCAGGGAGCGCTGTCCCGGGAAAGGGGAGCCAGGCTGCCGGCTCACCTGCTCGCCGCGCTTGCAGCGGAGCAGCCTGGGCAGCCCTGGCAGGCAGGGCCTCGGCCAGGAGGAGCAGGAGGAAGAGGCGCAGAGCAAGGGCCATGCTGCCTTGCCCTCTGCCAGTCCCGCAGCTCTTGCTGCCACTGCTGTCCTGACACCGCTGTCCCAATGTCAGCACCACTGCTGCCACCGCCGCTGCTGCTGCCGCAACAGTTGTGCTCAAGCACTGACTGCTCGCTCCTTGTGCTGCTGTGCAACCACGGGGCTCTGCCACCTCTGTGACCTCAGAGCCTGCTGTGACCTCATGGCTGGGGCAGGATTTTGTTAGAATGGATCTCAAGAGGTACCCTTCCAGGGAGGAGAGGATGTCCCTCCTGGTACCTATTTGCAATGTCATTTTGTTTTTCACAGGAAGTGAGTTATAAAACATTGGACAAGTGAGGCTTTTCATGGTTCTACATACAACAGCAATGCCAAATCCAAAATTCCACTCATATTGGTGATTCCCACTATTGCAGGCAGCAGCCCTGCCATGCTAACACCGAGTCCCTGCTCTGCGCTGTGCGGCCATTTGGCCCGTGTTTAAAAAGTGAAGAACTTGATGCCAAAGCTGACAAAAATTATGCAGCACGGGACATCAGGGTACCTGCACGCTTTAGGGGCCACCCAAACCCCGTGCACATCTTATGGGTGTCCTCACCCACCCTAAAATCCCCCTGTGGCCTCCACAAGAGACCCCCAAGCCCTGCTCAATTTACAGCTGTCCCTCAGCCCCTGTACACCTTTGGGCATACAATAAATTCCCTTCACAATTTCTTGGTGTCCCCAGTCTCCTGCACAGCACAGAGGTGACCCAAAGCCCCTGCATGCCTTTAGAGGGACCCAAACATAACACTCAGGGAGCAGCACCAGAGCTGAGCCATCTTCTGTGTGTGTGTGTTCACCATGTGTCCCTGGGTGAACAGATGAGGCCTGGGGGGCAAATCCCCACTCTGCTGATAAGAGATCTGGGGCTGCCACAGGCCCAGTGTCTGTCGGGCTCTGAGCTCATCCCTCAGGCTATGAAGGACTTCCTTCAGAGTCCAGCCTCTTTCCATTATTCTCAATGAAAGCACCTCCCGATGGCTTCCCTCTATTCCTGGGCATGCCACTGGAAGAGGCCCAGGCCCAGATGATGCCAGGGAAGGAAATGTGCCCTCAGCCCAGGGACACTCAGCATGGGCTCCCCCAGCCCTCGGGGCCCCGCCGCTGGTCACAGCAGCCCCTGCCTGGCTCCTGCCTGCCCACACCGCGGGCATCCACGGCTGCTCCTGGGCACGGAGCTCAGCCTGTGCTGCTGCCAGGTGGGCTTTGCTGCTGCTGCTGCTGCCACCCAGACACTGGGCTGGCAGCTGCATCTCTTTATTGCTAGAGAAGAGCTCACTTGGGAACTGCTGCAGTGCCCGATTTCTTCAGCCCGACTAGCTGCCAACACCACCACCCAGAGTGGGCTGCCCCCAGAAAACTGTCAGCTCTGGGGTTTGGCTGTAGGGCACAGCTGCTTTACAGCACAGGTGGACTGCGCTGGGGTAGGGACACGGAACAGGGAGAGCTCTTCTGTATGTTTGTTCCCTGCCGACTCGGCGACAGAATGACACTGAATTAAAGCCATACACCGATTTCCAACCTGGGGAGGTCCCTGGGGAGGATACAGTCTTTACCCAATTGGGACAAACTGAGGGTGGAACACAAGGCGGGGAATGCATTGTTTAAACCAATAGGGGATTACAGAGGAGGAGGACAACTTAAACAAACCAATAGGGTTTCAAAGGATACCAAATGGATAGGGAAGTATCTAGAGAAAGGGGCAGGCTTGGGGAGGAATTGACACTGAATGGGAGGAGGAACAGGGAACAAAAAGGCAGGACTTTGGGGAGATGGACAACTAGGGCAAAGCCAACAACACAGAGGGGAAAGGAACAACCCATTGGCAAAAAAATATGGTATAACAATACCAAATAAGGGGGTGTTATAAAACTGACTACTAGAACCGAAATACAATCAAAAACATGCACCACAACAGGGAAACTCTCACTCAGGGCTCTGTTGAGCACTTCCAAATACTTTCCTGGCATCAACAGAAGCTCAAACTTGCCCTTATCAGAAGTAAACAAGAGTGTTCCCCAACAGCCATCACTTCCAAACCCCTGGGAAACATGGTTGTTTTATGATTGGCTTTTTACAAATATTAAAATGAATATTATATGTGTTATCTTAGAACTAATGTTGTATTAATTTTATCAAGTAGTCTTATAAATATAATTTTAGGTTATAACAGAATGTTAGAATATAAACTACACAATGTAAGATACTTGTTTGAAAGCAAGGGCTCATAGCAAGGTAGCAGCCATAGAACACTGAAATTTTTCAGAGAAAAAGAATTTATTGCTCTCCTATCAGAAGAAACTAACTTCCTCCTGCCTCGCTCAGCCCTCAGGAAGCCAGGTAGGAATGAGAGGGAGAAGTTGACAAGGACCAGACAAAATCCTGTGTTTGAATGGAATGTATGCATCATGTATGAGATGTATGAACATGCAACAGCTTATTGATTTTAAGGGTTAATCCTCCGTTAACATGTGTTCCTTTCTGGACTTCTGTTGCCCAGAAAATAGGTACCCAGATGTCCGTAACTCTTTGTTTCTATTGTCTCCTATTCTCCTAATCCAAATTGTCCAAAATTTTTATCACTCTAATGATATTGCTATTTTTATAAACATTTTATTATTAATAAAATTTTAAAACTTTACAAACATGGATTGCCATTTTTCACACCTCTTCTGTGAATCAGGAACACGTGTGGTGGGGCCGGCTGCACCTGTGGAAGCAATGTGGAGCGTCAGCCTGTGCTGTGCTGCACTGCTGAGCTGGCAGCACGGTGGATGCGGGCAGGACGTTCCCCGTTTCCCCCAGAGCTGGGGCCTGCAGGCACCTTGCCGCCCCTTGGCACAGGCTGTGCCACCCAACAAAGCCCAGCAGGCCGGGAGGAGAGCCCGGGGGCAGCGCAGCTGCTTGGGCAGTGGCTGCTTGGAGGGACACGGGCCAAAGCCATCCCTGAGCAGCCACTGCCAGCCCTGGCCCTCCCTGCCCCGTGACAGCTCCCCCAGCCCCAGGGAACTGACTGACACAGACTCTACAGCCAGCAAAGAGATTGTCCCAGTAATTGTCTACTGCTCTTCTTCCCTGCGGTCGGTCCCAGAAACATCCCTCACACTGCTCTAAATGCACACCCATGGGCTGACCAGCCCCTATGCTTTTCCAGTCTGCTCTCAGAAATTTTGCAACAAATCCACCAATAAATAACAGGTTACCTCTGTGAATTGAATACTGAAATTTTCTTCATTTTTCCCAATACCTGGAATTTCCTGTATATAGTAATGCTCTTAAGGATATGCAATACTTTTCAGCAATTTTTTTGTACTTAGACAGATGAAACAGCCTTAGTGGTTTTAGTATTGGCAGGTCTGGTTTTTTTCTTAGCAAGGTGGTTTACCTATTATCTACATGTAAACTTATTTTTATTTATGGTATATTGTTCCCCAATTACTTTGACAACCTGTCATTCACTTCTTAGTCAATGCTCCATATAAGATTCAAAATTGTTCACTTTCTATAGGAATATAAAAATCTCAGAAAGCTGTCTTTTTAATTTTGATGACACACTTTCTCCCCATTCCAAGCCTTTACAATGATCCTTTTTGAAACATCCCTGAGCATAGGTAGGCTTACTTGGGAAATTATTGGTTTAACCTGGGAATGGATTATTACTTTTAGTGCTATAAACCTACATTGCTTCAAGCTTCACAGCCACAGGCCAGATTTGTGGCTCAAGGCATGGATGCCTGTCTGAATTAAAACAATGTTTGTGAGGCAGCTGAAGAGCTTAGACCTCAGAAATTGAAATTCCTGGGATGAGGAGGAAGAAAGGATAAAATTGGGTTTCAAAGGCTGTTTTTTCACTTCTAGTGTGCCAGAAGTATGGTAGACTACACATGTCTTCAAGTGTCATTTAATTCCAGAACAACTCTCTACAGTGCCAGACACCAGGACAAATTACTCAAAACTTTACATCCTAATGCATCAGCTTTAATTCTAGTGAGAGGTAGACCTTAATTCCAGTCCGATTAGCAAATCCACAAAGCAATCTTGCCACTGTGTGAATGGAAAGAAGAGTTTGTTTGTGAACAGATGAATATGTCCCACTCAATCATGACCAAAATTTGCCTTGACTTGGAAGCAAGTAGACAAGGAGCAATGCAGTAATTGTGTTTCATCCAGTGATAAATGAGGCAAGAAGCATTAACAACTTACATGATATACAGAACACAAGTACTGATACGGCCAATAATGCGCCCACATGAAGGGATCTTCAGGGCATTCCTTTATTTCTTAACTAGGAATGGGTAGCAAAATTTATCTGATATGGAAGCAGTGTTCCTCCCCTGTTTCTCCTGGAGCACAATGTCTGTTATTTGCAGACTTCACTGCCCACACCATGAATGCTCTCAGGGCCAATTGCTAAATGACAGGACTAGCAAAATGCAGGTGCCACATAATCACCCCAACACTAATCCAGCACTGCTTTGATGGTGCCCAGGAGCACAGAATGGCTTGGCTTGAAAGGAAAATTAAAGGATATCTAGTCCAATACCCTGCAGTGAGCAGGGACACCTTTAAGTTGGTCAGGTTGCTGAGAGCATGAGCTTGAATGTCTGCAGGGATGGATGTCCACCTCTCTGGGCAACCTGTGCCAGGCCTTCCAGACCTAGTGTAAAAAATGGGTTTCTTTTGTCCAGTCTGAATCGACCATCTTCTAGATTAAAAGCATTCCCTCTCGGTCGGTCTGCTCACAAAAGGCTCTACTAAAAGTGCTTTCCCATCTCTTTTACAAGCCCCCTTAAGGTACTGAAAGGCAGCAATCAGGTCTCCCTGGAGTCTGCTCTCTTCCAGACTGAATGCCACCAGCTCTCCCAGCCTGTCTCCAAAGCAGAAGGGCTCCAGCCCTCAGAGCATTTTGTCCCTCCTCTGGACTAGATCCAACAGGACCATGGCCTTCCTGTGTGGGGAACCCGGAGCTGGATGCAGTACTCTGTCATGGTACAGACAAAGATAGTACAAAGCAACACACTCCATTTCCAGAAGGCTTCAAACACTGTTTTTATTCTAGCATGCATGCTCGTTCTACATTCTTACAAAGCTCATAAGTTTACACTTTACTCACTGGTCACGAGAGACAAGCAAAATGCTTCATGGAGTAGGCAGTTGCAGATTTATCTTATTTATCCTTCTTTCTTTCTTGGTTTCTTTGTCAACAACCATGGTAGGAAATTCTTTCAGGGGTAAACATGGATCCTCTTATCAGAGTTCTCAGTGGCTCACAGAGGTCACTGTAAAACCTCTTCCACTGTACTCCAGGTGGGGTCTCACCAGAGCAGAGGGGTGGTATCACCTCCTTCAACCTTCTGGGCACTCTCCTTTGGATGCACATGGCTGGCTCATGTGCAGCCTCTCATCTTGCAGCACCCCCAAGTCCTTCTTGGCAGGGCTGCTCTCCATCCATTCATGGCCCAGCCTGTGAGATCAGCTGGGCTGGGACTGTGTCACAGCCCTTGGACAGGGCAGCTGGGCAGGAGGAGCTCCCGGCCAAAGAAGGCAGATCCCACTCCCCACACAACTCCACCCTGGCCATGAGGTCACAGCAGGCTCTGAGGTCACAGAGGTGCCAGAGCCCCGTGGTTGCACAGCAGCACAAGGAGCGAGCAGTCAGTGCTTGAGCACAACTGTTGCGGCAGCAGCAGCGGCGGTGGCAGCAGTGGTGCTGACATGGGACAGCGGTGTCAGGACAGCGGTGGCAGCAAGAGCTGCGGGACTGGCAGAGGGCAAGGCAGCATGGCCCTTGCTCTGCGCCTCTTCCTCCTGCTCCTCCTGGCCGTGGCCCTGCCTGCCAGGGCTGCCCAGGCTGCTCCGCTGCAAGCGCGGCGAGCAGGTGAGCCGGCAGCCTGGCTCCCCTTTCCCGGGACAGCGCTCCCTGCTCCCCGGGAAGCGCTGGGGATGGTTTTCCCCAGGCCTTGAGGGAGGGTTTCCTCTGGGGCAGGGAGAGAGTCCCCAGGGCCCTGGGCTGGCCCAGTTTCCTCTCCAGGGATGCGTCACAGGGCCTGTAAATGGGGTGGAGAGTGACCAGGAGCCTGCCCAGAGCTCCCCAGGCCCCTGTGCAGCTTTGACCTTGTGCATTCACATCTGGCACCCACAGCCTTACATGACCCCCTTGCAGTGCCGATTTACTATAGGCAGTGGGGGATCCCAGCACACCATGAAAATGTCCTGGTCTTTGCTCTCTTCTAGAGTGGAACGAAAAGATGGCTTATATGGAAAAGCTGGTGAACGACACTATGAAGACTCGAGGGCATGGTGCAGGCAAGTTCTCTGTGTGCCTTTCCTGAAAAATAATCAGTGTCCATGTGGCAACGGCTCAGTCATGAGCCTGCTCCCTTAACATAATCTCAGGGTTTAAAGAAGCTGGAAATCTTGCCCTGCTCCCTTCTGTGATCCCACAGGATCGCTGTCAGTGGGAGGAAGGAGCATTTATCTGTCCATCCTCCTCCCATGTGCAATGCCAGTGTGTCCTTCTGTGTGCTCTGTGCAGCCACAGAGAAGAGCAGAGAGGGAAGGGGCCGGGCCCAGGGCTGTTCCATGGGGCTGATCCTTTCTCAGCTCCTTTGCCGGCCCCAGGGAGCCTGAGCTGCTTCTGCTGCCACTGCCAAGCCCTGGCCCTGCCTGGGGCTGGGTTTGGAGCTGCTGGCAGCTCCAGGGAGTCCTTTCTGCCCAGACTGCCCCACAGGGGGCTCCTTCCATCCCAGTGTGGGGCCACTGCAGGCACGAGGTGCCCCTGGCCCTGCTCCTGAGAGGAAGGCAGAGCCGAGGGAGTGCCTTGGAGGGCACCAATCACCCAGCTGCCCTCACTGCCACTTGTGCCTGAAGGAGAAATGGGACTTTCCATTAAGGTCCGCCTAAATGGAAGAACCGAGACATAGGAGACACGAAATCCTTGGACGCAGCCAAACATCTGGACCAGATGCTGAATGACCTGGAGAGACGCCGTGGTGGGTGCATTTCCCTCAGCCTTGTCCTGGGGCTCAGCAGCCGGGGGCTTTGGCTGCACATCTGGACACGCCGTGTCCAGCACAGTGGGAAGGGATCCATGGCAGCCTCGCTGCCCCGCTGCTGCTTCCACGCCCTGCAGGGCTGTTTGCCAGCCTGGCCTGGCTGCAGCTCCTCCCCAGCCTCTGCAGGAAGGCATTTGGCATCAGTTCACAGGCAGCCCAAACTGCACCACGGGCCATACATGCCCTGAGATCCCCTGCAATTTCCTAATCTCCAGTCAGATCAGGTGTAGGGGCTTTTTCTGTCAGGGAGGGCCCTGGCCCAGCCCCAATAACCTGGCTATTTTCCTGATCCTTATCTATGACTTGACTAGTATTTTCTCCTGAAGTTGCCACCTCCTGCAATGATTCCATTGGATCCAGCTGTGCTTTTTCCTTTCTCAAGCAATGGAGCAAAAGTCCATGCAGATGGGGCCATATCCTGTAGGAAGCAATGGCTTTGTGCCACCCTCTGATGCAGGAAAGGAGGAGATGCCAGACATGGGCACAGGTACAGGAGATAATTGCTCCGCTAGGCTCAGCCCTTGGCGGGGCTGTGGGGCGGCAGCCCTTCCCCCAGGTCCTGCCCTTGCCCGGCCCGGCAGCAGCCAAAGCTGGAGGAGCCTCTGGAGCCTTGGAGGCCTCTGGAGCTCGTTCATAGCCCCAGGGACAGGGGACCCGTGCACCAACGTCTCTCCCGCTGCAGCTGCTCCGGAGCTGGCCCTGAGTGCCCAGAGGCCCAAGGCACAGGAGCAGCCCCGAGCGGGAGCCATGCCGCGAGCCCAGGGCCAGAGCCAGCCTTGGCTCCCGACTGGGCAGGGGCTGCACTGGGTCCTGACAGGGCCTGACTCTGTGCCCTGGGGCTGGGGGAGCTGTCACGGGGCAGGGAGGGCCAGGGCTGGCAGTGGCTGCTCAGGGATGGCTTTGGCCTCTGTCCCTCCAAGCAGCCACTGCCCAAGCAGCTGCGCTGGCCCCGGGCTCTCCTCCCGGCCTGCTGGGCTTTGTTGGGTGGCACAGCCTGTGCCAAGGGGCGGCAAGGTGCCTGCAGGCCCCAGCTCTGGGGGAAACGGAGAACGTCCTGCCCGCATCCACCGTGCTGCCAGCTCAGCAGTGCAGCACAGCACGGGCTGACGCTCCCCATTGCTCCCACAGAAGTGCTTGGCAAGTCAGACACTGACGCCCAGAATCCACGGAACACCCCAAGAATTATCTGCCCCCAGGACGTGCGCAGGTCCTGCATGATAGGCACGGTAGTGACACTGTTCACTGTGCCAATTTCCATGGTGCTGTGCTATGTTGGGTTCCGGTGGTGGAAGGGAAAGAAACGGTAAGTTGTTGCTCATCTCTTCCCACCAGATTCTTTAAAGGCCGCACACAGTCAGGGAACATTCAGGGAACAGAGAAGCTGCAGTGTAGGTGTGGCCGGTCCATGGCTGTTCAAGAAACTCTGCTGAGGGTTCTGCTGCTGCCCAGAGCTTTCCTTGGCCTCCTAATTGCTGGGCCTTGTCTTGAGGGGCCCGCTGGGGCTGCAGCCAGTGCTGGCTCCTACTGAGGCTGCCTGGCCAAGAGCAGTCCCAGGGGCTCAAGCAGAGGCAGAGCAAGGTGGGAAGGAGAAAGAGGAGGGACGAGATTGCCCTTGAAAGGCAGAGGCGTTCTGGGGCCCGCTCCTGGCCAGGGAGCCTGCCCAGAGCCGTGCCCTGCTTGCCGGGGCCTTGAGGGGCAGCTGTGCAGCTGGGCCAAGCTGTGCCAGCAGCTCCAGCCGTGCTGGGGGGCCTTGCCAGCTCTGGGCCCTGCTGTGCAGGAGGGTCCCTGTGTGCCACTGGCAGCTGGGGCCTCAGCCGCCTCCTCTCTCCACAGTCGCGCTGCCGCCGCTCCAGCATCCCGGCCGAGAAGGCGTGCCTCTCCCTCGCCCCCAGAGAGCCCAGAGACCGTCGCCTTTGACAGCTCTCACACGAGGCCTCGGCGGCAGCAGTTGCCCAAGAAAGCAGAGCACCAGCCCTCCTTGCCTCCCCCACGGCCCCCCAGCCCGGCCTTGAAGCGGAAGCCTCCCGAGATCCCCCCACCTCCTCCCCTCCCGAGCCCACCGCCCTGGTCCAACTAGGACTGCAACTGGGCCAGCCACGCAGGGCTTGGGCCACCAACAGCTTGGCCACCTGCCCTCCTCTACAATGAGCACGTGTTACCTACAGGCAACAGCCAGAGTCAGTTTTCACACTCTTGGACCTTCAACAGGAAGGGCTGAAGATTCTTCCCATGCCCTTTCTCATCCTTTACCTCTTTGCTTTTCATACAGCTGGGAGCTGGTTGCATCTCTTAAAGACTTTATTAGCACTGCATGTTTTGCCTTACCTGTCAAGGGAAAAATAAAAAAAATTTCAGTTTTGATTTCATTTTTAGTGTGGTTGGGCTGCTCACATTTTCAGCAATTAATTTTCCATGGTATTGCTTCCTTTTTCCTTACTATCCATAAAAAGTTCATCTGGACATAAAAATCACCAGCATTACTGAGATTTACCTCAAAGCCCAAATAGGGAATCTAGCACCAAACATTCTTCCTGTGTACTGCACAACAAGAAATATTCAGAGGAAAATATAGTTGCAGGTGAGGCTCGTGGAACTCCCAGAATACTGAGCCTGCAGAGGAGGCAGACAGCCCTGGCAGTGGCTGAGGGGACTTCTCGTCACAGACTCCTCTGAAAGTGTGTCACTCCAGGAGGAGAAAGCATTTAAACCTGTGCCTTACCTTCCTCCTGTGCTAAAATGTAAGGCTCCTCCTGAGCTACAAACAATTCTCCATTCCTCAACAAAGCTACTCATGTTCTTGACTTATCTTAAAGAGCAAAAGCAAATGTGGTCAGAAATTTCTCATCAAAGCCTCTTTGCAGAGAAACGCCACCATATGTGAGAAAATAGTTCTTAGCATCAATTCACTCAAAAGAAAGCCAACCCTGAATTGAGCAGTGCTTTAAATGAACTTGAATTCTCCTTCCTCACCTATCAGCCGGATTGGTTTTATGGTAAATAGGTATGAATTTTGCTGCCAAAATTTATACAATAATCAATATTCACTCAGTAATTAATATTTGGAAATAATAAAACAGTTAAAACGTGTCATGCCAAGAAAGAAAGGGAGAGGAGGGTTTCCACCCCCCACCTCTTTCCTGCAGATGTTCAAGGACATGAAAAAGCAAGAGATAACAGTTATTAAAATTAACAGAAAGAAGGGAAAATCTGGATGGGTCCCAGGAAAATGCCAGCTATAAAAGATTTATTGCTTTGATGCTTAAATGTGGTAATATGTTAGTCTTGCCTTACATTCTTCTGGCTGGATGCACATGTGTAACCCAAGGGTGAGTTAGGGACATCGAAGAAGAGGAGAGGCCTTCATCAAAAATGACCCCCAAAGAGAAAAGGAGGCCGTGAGTATCACCAGGTTTTGGGTCTGGGGGGTGGCTGTATGCATGTGTGAGTGTGTGTGGAGTATCTGAGACAGAGGCTGGGCAGTCCTGCACCCCTGAAGCGGGTGAGGCCTCCCGGTACCGCGTTTCCAAGATATCCGCAAGGAGACTGGCCAGTAAAGGAGGGATGTGAAAGAAAAGTGAACGAGTGGAGACCCCAGGAGGGTTTGACCATGGGGGAAGGACGGCGTCCCTGGTCCAAGCACCTGTGGGAAGGTCCATGGGCAGGAGGGATTGACTCAGTAGGGAGAATGAGAAGGAGAGTGATTGAATAGGTTCAATTTCCTTGGAGGGGTTGGTAGCTGGCAATTTAGTATGAGATTAGATGGTGAGAGAACATGGCTAATGGATTCAGAAAGAGTGAGAAATAGGAGTGGAACAAGTAGATTGAAAAGGCAGTGAGACAGAGTAGTAAGTGAGGAAGTTGAACCACGAGGTGAGTGTGGAAAACCAAGACTCTCCTGGTACTGGGGATCTCTTAGTTTGTTGCTGCCAGAGATGGGTCAGGGAAAAAGTAAGTCCTTAGACCCAGGGGCTGCGGATTGTGTGAAAAATTCGCAGGAGTTTAGGGTATCTGGGAACTTTGAGGGCGGTTCTCAGGAAGGGAGCGTTCCTCAGGACAGCCCACTGGCGATGATACAGTTTTGGGATGGAATGGGAATCTTGAAAGGGAAAAAGTAAACGAAAATGATTAATTATTGCATGTTTGAATGGACAAAGGAAATGATCCTGAAAGATATATTGGCCAAAGTTTGGATCATTTGAGGATTGGATTTCCAGGCTCTAAATATTTATGTGAATTCGAAAAACCCTGTTAATCAGGAGGCGAGTGAGTATGCTGCCTTATGGAGTCCTGAGGGGAGAAGTAGGTTTGTTGTTCAGAGGCAGGAAGCTGGGGGTTCCCGATGTATCCTTTATTAACCAAAGGGCAGGTGGTTAAAAGGAACAGGCAGGAGCCGCGGGACCCACTAAATCAACTCCCACCCCCTAATGGACAACCCAACCAACTAGCTCAGCCACAGGCCCCTGAGAGTCCCCCCATAAATCCAAATGCACCTCCTCTTCAAGAGGAGCTGGTGGCACACAGAACCAGAGGCAGAGGGAGACAAGGGGAGGAAAATGATGGAGATGAGGGGGAATCAAGGGAGAATCAATTGTACCCACTTAGAGAGGTTCCCACTGTTAGCGTTCAAAAACACATAATCACAGAGCGATTATATGCGGTGCTTTTTATTAAGAGCTCTGGGAATCGGGGTATATTCAACCCAAATCTGACTCCGACCATACATCCGAATTGATCATGTTTTATACTCTATCGTTACATAACTTTCATGTTAATTATTAAACTTATATTGTTCTATTGTGTACATAAATTTAGCCCCTCTCTGAATTTCCAACATAGTTTCTCACTATTCTTCTTATGGTTATATAATAATTACATTTAATTACTAAACAATCATCACATCTAACAATTATATAATTTATCATACTGCTTATGCAGGTGCAGTTGATCTGGGAAAGCACAAAGCCTAACATTTTAGATTCTATCTTTAACTTTTTCCAGGGTTCCACTATCACCATGGCAAATCCAGGACAGAGGCAACCTATTGGTTATGTGAGTGTTCCCCTAAAGACCGAGGATGTCAGGGAGTTTAAGAAGGAAATGGGTACACTGATAGAGGACCCCGTCAGAGTGGCAGAAAAGTTAGATCAGTTTTTGGGACCAAACACATATACCTGGGTGCAGATGCAGTCTATGCTAGGAATTTTGTTTACAAGAGAAGAGAGAGAGATGATCAGACAGGCAGGAATGTGGATTTGGGACAGAGAACTGAGGGACAAGGGCAGAGTAATCAGAAATGGCCTATGCAGGATCCAAATTGGAATAATCAGAATGCAAAGCATAGGTAGAATATGAGTGATCTCCAGTGAATAATTGTTCAAGGAATTTGTGGGGCAGTCCCTAGGGGACATAATATAGGAAAAGCTTTGAGTCAGCAGCAGAGAAAGAATGAGTCCCCGGCAGAATGGTTAGAGAGATTAAAGAAAGACTTGCAATTATATTCAAGCATAGATACTGATACTGCAGCGGGGCAGGTTCTTTAAAAACTCAGTTTGTAGCAAAATCCTGGGGAGACATCAGGAAGAAGCTGGGAAAATTAGAAGATTGGCAGGACAGGGGACTTCAGGAATTACTGAGAGAAGCACAAAAGGTGTATGTAAGGAGAGATGAGGAAAAGCAGAAGGCAGGTGCATGAATTTTGGTGGCAACAGTTAAAGAAATGCAGGCAGCTTTGATTACAGAAAAACCTGCAGGAAAGAACAGAGCAAATGTCAGCATCTATTTTTAGGAACACAGGACCCATGTGTTTTTCTTGCCACAAGAAGAGGCATTTAAAAATTCTTGCCCTACCTTGAGGGGTGCAGGACCCACCTGTTTTTACTGTCATAAAAAGGGGCACCTACAAACAAGTTTTAGGAAGAAACAGCAAGAGGAGAAAAAGTTTCAGGAGGATTAGGGAGGTCAGGGGCTCTATTTAATGAAGGGGACCAAAACACCACCAGAGGAGCCCTTGATAAAGTTCAAGATAGGTCCCCATGGTAAAGAAGTTGTATTTTTAGTGGATACTGGAGCTTCTTGGGCAACAGTTAGAAAATTACCCCAGGGATGTAAGATAAGTCATGAGCGAGTTCCAGTAATTGGAGTTAAGGGAGAGGCATTTCCCGTCCCTGTAATTAAAGGGATGCAAATTGAAACAGATGACAAATTTGGAGTAAATGATTTATTGTTGATGCTGGAGGCCGAGAATAATTTATTAGGCAGAGATCTAATAATAGCCTTGGATTTACAGATAAAACCCTATGAAGAAAAATCTAAAAGTTATTCTTTAACTGGAGAGGATAATCTGGAAATTAATGATATGGTTTGGCATTCGGGTGAAGGGGGGAACCTCAGCATTCCGCTTATTAAAACTGAAATACAGAATCGAGAAGTACCAATCTGAGTGAAGCAATATTCAATATCACTAGAGGGGCAGAAGGGATTAAAACCAGTGATTGAAAATTTAATACAGCAAGGAATATTAGAACTTTGCACGTCACCCCCTAATACTCCCATCGTACGGGTAAAGAAACCTGACGGGAGTTACAGGCTGGTTCAAGATTGAAGGGCAATAAAACAAAGGACTATTACACATTTTCCAATAGTGGCTAACCCCTATACTTTGTTGAGTCAATTGCCTCCTAATTACATGTGGTATAGTGTGGTGGATTTAAAAGATGCCTTTTGGACTTGCCCTTTGGATGAGGGCAGTAGAGATTATTTTGCTTTTGAGTGGGAAGATAGGCAGACAGGTAGAAGAAAACAGCTCAGGTGGACGGTACTACCGCAGGGTTTCACCGAGTCACCTAATCTTTTTGGGAGAGCATTAGAAAATCTCTTAAAAACTTTTGAGTTGCCTGAAGGAATCAAGTTGTTACAGTATGTGGATGATTTGTTCTTAGCAGAGGAAAGGGAGGAGAAAACTAGGAGGAGCACTATTCATTTGCTGAATTTTTGAGGTGAAAATGGTCTGAAAATATTCAGATCCAAATTACAGTTTGTGGAGTCAGAAGTCAGGTACTTAGGTCATTGGATCAGTAAGGGAAAGAAAAAGCTGGACCCTGAGAGGGTTTGAGGAATATGAAAGATGGGACCCCTGAAATAAAAAATAAGACAGTTTTTAGGTCTTTTGGGTTATTGCAGACAGTGGATTGAAGGATTTAGTGGAAAAGTGAAATTTTTGTATGAAAAATTGCCTACAAACCATTTTAAGTGGACTACGGAGGATTAGAAAAAATTTGAAGAGGTTAAAGAAGTTTTGTTGCAGGCTCCTGTACTAAGTCTTCCTCATTTGGGAAAACCCTTTCAGTTATTTGTAAGTACTACTCATCAGACAGCCTATGGGGTACTGACTCAAGACTGGGCAGGAAGCTGGAAACCAGTGGGCTATTGTTCAAAACTATTAAATCCAGTTAGTAAAGGCTGGCCAACATGTTTAAGGCTTTGGTAGCGCCTGCCTTGCTAGTGGAAGAGGCCCAAAAAGTAACCTTTGGTGCACCTTTGGAAGTATACACCCCTCACAATATTAGGGGAATTTTAGCACAAAAAGCTGAAAAATGGTTAACAGATAGACGAATACTGAAGTACGAGGCTGTCTTGATTACCTCCCCGGAATTAGACTTGAAGGTGACACAAGTACAGAGCCCTGCTCAGTTTCTTTATGGGGATCCAGGGGAACAGCTGGTACATGATTGCATAGAGGTTACAGAATTACAAACAAAAATACCTCCAGATTTGGGAGACCAAGAATTACAAAGGGGAGAAAAGCTAGTTACAGATGGGTCATCTCGGGTAGTGAGTGGGAAAAGAAAATCAGGTTATGCTATAATCAGTGGGGGACAGCTTGAGGTAAAGGAATCTGGTCCCCTTAGTCCATCCTGGTCAGCACAAGCTTGTGAACTTAATGCATTACTCCGTGCATCATTAATACTAGAAGGGCGAGAAGGGACTATTTATATGGACTCCAGATATGCTTTCAGTATAGTACATACTTCTGGAAAAATTTGGAAGGAAAGGAGACTTATAAGCACTCAAGGAAAAGGGTTAGTACACGAGAGATTGATAATTCAGATACCTGAAGCTTTAAAGGGCCCAAAGAGAATAGCAGTGGTTCATGTAAAGGGGCACCAGAGAGGGAGGGATATTAGTCAGAGGAAATAATCTGGCCAATGAAGAAGCAAGAAGAGCAGCCTTAAGGAAAAGAGATACTGAAATCATGACCTTACAAGAAACAGACATTCAGCAGGAGACACTTTCCCTTTCACTAGCAGAACTGGCAGCTATAAGGAAATTAGGAGCAACATTTAAGGAGGGAAAGTGGCTTCTTCCTGATGGCAGGATTATGATGCCAAAGCCAGTGGCACATCAGATCTTAGATAACTTGCATAGACAGACACACTGGGGAACAAGAGCCCTTTGTGATCACTTTTTAAAATCTTATGGGTGTTTAGAGATATTTGAAAGTGGAAAACAAATTACCCAGGGGTGTCTAAGAACGTGTTGAGGAGCCCTCTCTCTGGAGGACACAAAACAGCCTACAGGCCATTTGAAAAGATCCAGGCTGACTTCACAGAATTGTCTAAAGTGGGTCAGTGGAAGTATTTGTTAGTTATAATAGATCCATTAACTCAGTGGGAGAAGCATTTCCAGCAGCTTGGGCTACAGCTCAAACAGTGCCTAAAATCTTGTTAGAACATGTAATTCCAAGATTTGGATTAGTGAGGGTCATTGATTCAGACCAGGGTACGCATTTCACTGCAATTTTAGAAACTGAGATTGATAACACCTGTTGTTAAAAGACCTCAGAGACAAGTAAAACGTTGGGAGTGCGGTGAACATGGTTTAAAGTGTCATCTCTGGATGTGTATTGTTTGCACACTTTGCTTTAACTTATGGTTGAGAGTAACTAAGAGGAAAGAGAAGGAGAGACAATTGATTTGTTGGTTTTGCTATGGTTATGTATTTAGCTGGCTAACTATAGAACGCATTGCTAGCGATTTTTTGAGATACCTTTGACACTGGGAGACGGGACCCTTCCCGCAACAATTGGATTAGCAGAGAACTTAGATCAATTGGTTCTTGCTATATTGGCTGTAGCACAAATAAGAGAACGAGCAATTAATGCTCTTATAGACCAGTGTCTTATAATCAATAGTTGTTGTGGAGAAGAAGTCTATATACCACATCATAGGCACATTCCAGGGGCATATTGGTGCTGCAAGTTTGCCTATTGGAGGCGGTGACTTAATGAACTCCCCGCCCTTGAAGCAGAAAATAATTGGAAAAATCCTATTATGGTTGGCACATCCCTGAGATTTTGGAAAATATAGGTTTATGGTGTTTCAGCCTAACCTTTTCCCTGTTCTTTTAATTTTAATTATCTTTCCTTAACCAGCCTGAACTGGGAAATGGCATTTAAAAGGGGAAAAGCAAGCTCTGTGGGGCTATGGGTACCAAGGAAACCAAAAGCACCAGTGACTGGATCCCGGGATATTACCTTTGCTACTGAGAAGACTGGCATCTTGGCCCTTGGTAGCAACCCAAGGGGCCTTGAGAATGGTAGAAAGGTAGATTTCCTGAGGATTATTTTCACTGTGTTTATTATGGTACCCTGGACAGTTGGCCAAAGCCAGAAAGCCACACTGGACAGAGTTCAAGAAATGAAAGGATTGGCAATGAAAAAGCAAACAGAGAAAAACCAAGTCCCAGCAATTTCAACATTTGTGACTATTGCAATCACCCTGTTTGGATTAGGGACAAAATAGAATCTGTGTTAGTTCTGCCTGCTACAATTGCAGCAGCTTTATAGATGTTTGTGTTAAAAAGGGAAAGATGTATTGGGTAAGGAAAAATTTGGAATACAATGAACGAGCTCCTTATCCCCATGGCGATCAGATTTGCCCTCAATACGAAAGATTCTTTTGTTTTGAAAGCGATGATAATGGAGATGATCCACGTATAGGCATAGGAGGCCAAGAAATAGGAGAAAAATTAAAAGAGAACAGGAAAGAAGAAAAGGAACCAAAGGGGAATAGAGTAAAGAACAGGAGAAAAAAGAGTCAAAAGAACTGGCCGAATTGTATAAACAACTAAAACAGCACTACAAAGATTGGGACCTGCCAGCCTCAAAAAGAATCCGTTTGTGGGATTGATGCAAGAGATTGCTGCAGAATTGGGATTATCCAAATGTTGGATTTATGGGGGTCTAAAAATGGCTGAAACATGGCTGTGGAAAGGTGAGAGCTTAGCTCCAGAGCAATTTTTAAAATGGAACCACACCCAAATTTCTGGAACATTGAAGACCTGAAGGATAGATTTTAAGCCATCAAGTAATTGGAACCATTTGTATAACCCGAGAAGGAAAGAAATGTAATAAAATAGTGCAGCATACTCCTCTTAAGTCCACATTAGTAGTCAATATGGATAATGGTTCAAAAGTTTGGCGACCTGAAATTCCTGATGGATATGGGGGACCAATAAAAGAAATAAACTGGGAGTGGGATGATCAAATTGATTTATGCTGGTACAGAAGTCCTGGAGCTAACCCCTACCAATCCATCAACAGCCTGAGGTCTTATTGGGAACAGCCAGAGAAAACTGATAAGAGATGGAAAGCCCCATAGGGGATATATTAGATTTGTGGGCAACGAGCATACAGTGAGTTACCTCAAAAATGGGGAGGAACCTCTACCTCAGGAGTAATACAACCGTCCTTCTTTGTTCTACCGAGTTCTAGGAGCAATACTTTAGGAACTCCATTGTATGAAACCCTGCAGTGGAATAAAGGAGATTTGAATTTCAATTTTCCAACAGCAGGAGGGAACCAAAAATGGGGAGAGAACAAATGGCCTGCAGAAAGAATTATAGCATATTATGACCCAGCAACATGGGCTCAGGACGGGCCATGGGGATATAGGACCCCAATTTACCCGTTGAATTGATTGATAAGGCTCCAAGCAGTAGTGGAAGTGGTGTCAAATAACACCTCCGGTGCCCTAAAATTGCTGGCCAGGCAATATTCACAAATGCGGGCGTTTGTGTACCAAAACAGGATTGCCCTAGACTATCTGTTAGCAGAAGAAGGAGGAGTTTCTGGCAGATTTAATGAATCTGAGTGCTGCATAGAAATTGATGATTATGGAGAAGCTATCACCGAACAAGCGGAGGAAATTAAAAGGGTGGCCCATGTGCCAGTACAAAAGTAGAATTCAATCTTGAAAGCAGATTGGTGAGATAACCTCTTTGGAGGTGTTTGGTGGAAAAAGTTAGGATTCACGTGGTTATGTTCAGTTTTGGGACTTTTGTTTCTGCCTTGTATGATTCCGTGTTTTAGTAGGCTAATTCACTTGTGATTCAAGGGATGCAGATTACAACAATGCCTCTAGATCCAGAATCAGCAGTGAAAGGAAAACCAAGATCTATCATGGTAGTAAGAGCTAAATCGACCTGTGTTAAAGAACAAGGAACCGATTAACTGTGGCAGGACCTGGAGAGATTGAAATAACCCAGGAAATGCTAACCAAATTTGAAAAAGAGTGTGAAAAACTAAAGGCAGCGAAAGAAATGCTAGAAAAGTTTGAAGTTGAAATGAGACAACGAGAAAATCCAAATTCTGAAGAATATAAAGGATATCAGGGCACAGTTTTTTAATAAAGCACAAATCAATGATGAAGAAGAGAAATGGGGGATTTGTGGTAAATAAGTATGATTCCTGCTGACAAAATTTAAACAGTAATCAATATTCATACAGTAATTAATATTTGGAAATAATAACACAGTTAAAACGTGTCATGCCAAGAAAGAAAGGGAGAGGAGGGGTTCAACCCCCCTCTTTCCTGCAGATGTTCAAAGCAGGAAAAAGAAAGAGGTATCAGGTACTAAAAATTAACAGAAAAAAAGGAAAATCTGGTTGGGTCCCAGGAAAATGCCAGCTAACAAATTTATTGCTTTGAAGCTTACATATAATATTATGTTCGTTTTGGCTTGCATTATGCTACCTTAGTGTACATGCGTAACCCAAAAGTGAATTAAAAGACATCGAAGAAGAGGAGAGCCTTCATCCAAAGGTGACCCCCAAAAAGGGGTGCGACCACCAAAAGAATGGTGGAGCATGCGTAGTAAAGGTGGTGATCAGGGCGGAGGTAGAAGTGTGATGAATCGAAAATGGGAGGAGATGCCATTGGCATATGGCATAGAAGAGGAGAATCTTCAATTGGCAAGCTTGTTCATGAGGTGGCAAGGGTCCAAGAACCTTGCAACCTGTACCCCACAGTTATCTTTTGCTTATGCACTATTATTGGAACCAAATGATCCCTTATTTTTAATCAAAATATACTGTCAATATTTCAAGTGTATCCAATTTTATATATTTTCTAAACTATTCAATTAGATTTGCTAATACCTCTAATATTGTTGGGTTTTTCTGATGATGGGGTAATTGGGGAAACATAACAATGAGCACAAAGCCTTTATTTCTGCAAGCTCAGGGATGCTGGGGGGATCTTTGCACCATCAGGCCGAGGTACAAGGCTCGGGATACTCCAAAGGAACAGAGCCAGCCCCCTTGAGTGGGAGAAGGTGCGGCCTCAGTTGCAGCCCCGGGTGCCTCCTGTGGGCCAGGGTACAGCCCTGGCTGTAAATGTGTTGGGCTGCAGCACAGGGCCAGGGCGGAGCTCAGCAGCCTCATCAGAGCCCAGGGCCATGGCCCTTCCCTGCCGGGGCCCGAGCCTGGCCCGGCCCGGCCCGGCCTGAGCAGCCCGGCCTGGCCCCAGGGGATGAGCTCCACCTGTCCGCTGTGCCCGCAGGCCGGGCCCAAGGCTTTGCAAGAGGCTTTCTCCCAGCTTTGCAAAACCTCGGGCAAGTGACCCTTTGCTGTGCTGAGAAGAGTAAAGAACCCCCTCAAATGTAACCCCGCTGCACACCTCATGAGGGATCCCTGCACACCTTAGGAGTGGCCATCAATAATCATTTGTGATTCCTGAGGGATCCCTGAACCCCTCAGCAGGGACCCCAAAATATCACTTTTTGCCTCATGAGGGACCCCTTCACCTCTGAGCACAGACCCCAAAATATCACATTGTTTCTCATGAGGTTCAGGCCCAGATCATCCCCCAGACGGCAATGTGCCCTCAGCCCAGGGACGCTCAGCATGGGCTCCCCCAGCCCTCGGTGCCCCGCTGCTGGTCACAGCAGCCCCTGCCTGGCTCCTGCCTGCCCACACCGTAGGCATCCACGGCTGCTCCTGGGCACGGAGCTCAGCCTGTGCTGCTGCCAGGTGGGCTTTGCTGCTGCTGCTGCCACCCGGACACTGGGCTGGCAGCTCCATCTCTTTATTGCAAGAGAAGAGCTCATTTGGGAACTGCTGCAGTGCCCAATTTCTTCAGCCCGACTAGCTGTCAACACCACCAGCCAGAGTGGGCCGCCCCCAGAAAACTGTCAGCTCTGGGGTCTGTCTGTAGGGCACAGCTGCTTTACAGCACAGGTGGACTGCGCTGGGGTAGGGACAAGGAACACGGAGAGCTCTTCTGTATGCTTGTTCCCTGCCGACTCGGCAACAGAATGACACTGAATTAAAGCCATACACCGATTTCCAAACTGGGGAGGTCCCTGGGGAGGACACAGTCCAATTGGGAGAAACTGAGGGTGGAACATAAGGCGAGGAATACAATGTTTAAACCAATAGGGGATTACAGGGGAGGAGGACAACTTAAACAAACCAATAGGGTTTCAAAGCATAACTAATTGATAGGGAAGTATCTAGAGAAAGGGGCAGGCTTGGGGAGGGATTGACATTGAATGGGAGGAGGAACAGGAAACAAAAGGGCAGGTCTTTGGGGAGATGGACAACTAGGGAAAAACCAGCAATACAGGGGGGAATCGAGCAACTCACTGGCAATAAAATATGGTATAACAATACCAAATAAGGGGTTGTGATAAAACTGACTAGTAGGACCGAATTACAATCAAAAACATGCACCACAACAGGGAAGCTCTCAGTCAGGGCTCTGGTGAGTGCTTCCAAATCCTTTCCAGCATCAACAGAAGGTCAAACTTGCCCTTATCCCAAGCAAACAGAGTGTTCCCCAACAGCAACCCATTCTGAGGTCCTCTGAGAAATGTGTATTTTATGATTGGCTTTTTGCAAATATAGCAGCCACAGGACACCGACATCTTCCACAGAGAAAGAATTTATTGCTCTCCTATCAGAAGAAACTGACTACTTCTGCCTCGCTCAGCCCACAAGAAGCCGGTTAGGACTAAGAGGGAGAAGCTGACGATGACCAGACAGAATCCTGTGCTTGAATGGAATTTATGCATCATGTATGAGATGCATGAATAGGCAACAGGTTATGGTTTCCAAGGGTTAATCCTCCGTTCAAGTCTGTCCTTTATCGGGCTTATGCTGCCCAGAAAATAGGTAGGCAGATGTCTGTAGCTCTATCTTTCTATTGTCTCCTATTCTCCTAATCCAGATTGTCCAAAATTTTTATCACTCTAATGATATTGCTATTTTTATAAACATTTTATTATTAATAAAATTTAAAAATTTTAAAAACAAGTGATTAACATTTTTCACCCCTCTTCTGGGAATCAGGAACACGTGTGGTGGGGCTGGCTGCACCTGTGGGAGCAATGGGGAGCGTGAGCTTGTGCTATGCTGCACTGCTGAGCTGCCAGCACAGTGGATGCGGGCAGGACGTTCTCCGTTTCCCCCAGAGCTGGGGCCTGCAGGCACCTTGCCGCCCCTTGGCACAGGCTGTGCCACCCAACAAAGCCCAGCAGGCCGGGAGGAGAGCCCGGGGCCAGCGCAGCTGCTTGGGCAGTGGCTGCTTGGAGGGACACGGGCCAAAGCCATCCCTGAGCAGCCACTGCCAGCCCTGGCCCTCCCTGCCCCATGACAGCTCCCCCAGCCCCAGGGCACAGAGTCAGGCCCTGTCAGGACCCAGTGCAGCCCCTGCCCAGTCGGGAGCCAAGGCTGGCTCTGGCCCTGGGCTCGTGGCAGGGCTCCCACTCAGGGCTGCTCCTGTGCCTTGGGCCTCTGGGCACTCAGGGCCAGCTCCGGAGCAGCTGCAGCGGGAGGGACGTTGGTGCACGGGTCCCCTTTCCCCGGGGCTGTGAACGAGCTCCAGAGGCCTCCAAGGCTCCAGAGGCCTCCAAGCCTCCAGAGGCTCCTCCAGCTTTGGCTGGTACTGGGCCATGCAAGGGTAGGCTTTGGTGGAAAGAGCTACCACCACACAGCCCCTCCAAGGGCTGACCATGGCAGAGCAATTACCTCCTGCGCCAGTGCCCATGTCTGGCATCTCCTCGTCTCCTGCAGCAGGGGCTGCCAGTCGGCCTCTGCTTGCTTGGGGAAACACTCCCTTCTGTCCTGCCTTTTGCTCCATCACTTGAAAAAGGAAAAAGTTCAGCTGGTTCAGATGGAACAATTTCTGATTTCTTTTGGTGGCATCTTCAGGACATCATGCTTATCAAAAATGGGGATAAGATTCAAAACCATCTGGCCTTTTGGGGCTGGGCCAGGGCCCACCTTCCTCCAAATAGCTGCCAGGCCTGAGCAGAAGGTGTGAGGGCATTGTGCAGGGCAAGGGCACACACGTGCATGGCTCTGTCCTGGCACCTGCAGCGATGCCCCCTTGGCCGAGCTTTGGGCTCTGAGCTGGCAGCTCTTCCAGGGGAAAGGCCTTGACCTACCCTCGCCATGTCCCAGAGGCTCAATCCTGAACGTGGGTTGGGAAGCCAGATCCCCTTCACCAACAGGTTCAGCTGCAAAGAAAGGGAGGACAGAACAGCTCCTGTGTCACTGCAGGAGATCCTCAGGCTGCAGGAAAGGCTCAGCCCCAGGGCACAGCCCTGGGCCCGGCACCTTCCCTCTCTGCTTTTCTCTGTGACTGGACAGACTGCACGGAAGGACACAGTGGCATTGCACATGGGAGGAGGACGGACGGCTAAATGCTCCTTCCTCCCACTGACAGTCATCCTGTGGGATCACTCAGGGCTCCAGAAAGGAGCAGGGCAAGGTTTTCAGAACCCTTCTGCCCTGACTTAAGCTCTAACGAAAATGGCAGATGAACGAGCTCTTGCCACTTGGATTCTGATTAATATGTCACTAGAAAAGGGAAATTCAGAACTTACCTCCAGCATTCTTCAAGACATTCGAAATGTCATTCAACAACAATTCTAAATCATCAAAGTCACGATCCAAATCTAGAAGGGAGCAAAGACCAGACCCATTTCCATGATGCACTGGCATCCCCTTCTCCCTCCGGGAACTGGGCACTGCAAAGTGGTCGGGTAAGGCTGTGGGGGCCAGATGTCAATGGACAAGGCCTGAGCTGCACAGGGGCCTGGGAAGCTCTGAGCAGGCTCCTGGTCACTCTGCACCCTCTTTGCAGGCCCTGTGACACATCCCGGGAGAGGAAACTGGGGCAGCCCAGGGCCCTGGGGGCTCTCTCCCTCCCCCAGAAGAAACCCTCCCTCAAGGCCTGGGGAAAACCATCCCCAGCGCTTCCCGGGGAGCAGGGAGCGCTGTCCCGGGAAAGGGGAGCCAGGCTGCCAGCTCACCTGCTCGCTGCGCTTGCAGCGGAGCAGCCTGGGCAGCCCTGGCAGGCAGGGCCACGGCCAGGAGGAGCAGGAGGAAGAGGCGCAGAGCAAGGGCCATGCTGCCTTGCCCTCTGCCAGTCCCGCAGCTCTTGCTGCCACCGCTGTCCTGACACCGCTGTCCCAATGTCAGCACCACTGCTGCCACCGCCGCTGCTGCTGCCGCAACAGTTGTGCTCAAGCACTGACTGCTCGCTCCTTCTGCTGCTGTGCAACCACGGGGCTCTGCCACCTCTGTGACCTCAGAGCATGCTGTGACCTCATGGCTGGGGCAGGATTTTGTTGGAATGGATCTCAAGTGGTACCCTTCCAGGGAGGAGAGGATGTCCCTCCTGGTACCTATTTGCAATATCATTTTGTTTTTCACAGGAAGTTAGTTATAAAACATTGGACAAGTGAGGCTTTTCATGGTTCTACATACAACAGCAATGCCAAATCCAAAATTCCACTCATGTTGGTGATTCCCACTATTGCAGGCAGCAGCAGCCCTGCCATGCTAACACCGAGTCCCTGCTCTGCGCTGTGCGGCCATTTGGCCCGTGTTTAAAAAGTGAAGAACTTGATGCCAAAGCTGACAAAAATTATGCAGCACGGGACATCAGGGTACCTGCACGCTATAGGGGACACCGAAACCCCGTGCACATCGCATGGTTGTCCTCAGCCGCCCTAAAATCCCCCTGTGGCCTCCACAAGAGACCCCCAAGCCCTGCTCAATTTACAGCTGTCCCTCAGCCCCTGTACACCTTTCGGCACACGTTAAATTCCCTTCACAAATTCTTGGTGTCCCCAGTCCCCTGTACAGCACAGAGGTGACCCAAAGCCCCTGCATGCCTTTAGAGGGACCCAAATATAACACTCAGGGAGCAGCACCAGAGCGGATCCATCTTCTGTCTGTTTGTGTTCACCATGTGTCCCTTGGTGAACACATGAGGCCTGGGGGGCAAATCCCCTCTCTGCTCATAAGAGATCCAGGGCTGCCACAGGCCCAGTGTCTGTCGGGCTCTGAGCTCATCCCTCAGGCTATGAAGGACTTCCTTCAGAGTCCAGCCTCTTTCCATTATTCTCAATGAAAGCACCTCCGATGGCTTCCCTCTTTCCCTGGGCATGCCACTGGAGGCGGCCCAGGCCCAGCTGATGCCAGGGAAGGAAATGTGCCCTCAGCCCAGGGACACTCAGCATGGGCTCCCCCAGCCCTCGGGGCCCCCGCCGCTGGTCACAGCAGCCCCTGCCTGGCTCCTGCCTGCCCACACCGTGGGCATCCACGGCTGCTCCTGGGCACGGAGCTCAGCCTGTGCTGCTGCCAGGTGGGCTTTGCTGCTGCTGCTGCCACCCGGACACTGGGCTGGCAGCTCCATCTCTTTATTGCAAGAGAAGAGCTCATTTGGGAAGTGCTGCAGTGCCCGATTTCTTCAGCCCAACTAGCTGCCAACACCACCACCCAGAGTGGGCTGCCCCCAGAAAACTGTCAGCTCTGGGGTTTGGCTGTAGGGCACAGCTGCTTTACAGCACAGGTCACTGTGCTGGGGTAGGGACACGGAACAGGGAGAGCTCTTCTGTATGTTTGTTCCTTGCCGACTCGGCGACAGAATGACACTGAATTAAAGCCATACACCGATTTCCAAACTGGGGAGGTCCCTGGGGAGGATACAGTCTTTAGCCAATTGGGAGAAACTGAGGGTGGAACACAAGGCAGGGAATACATTGTTTAAACCAATAGGGGATTACAGGGGAGGAGGACAACTTAAACAAACCAATAGGGTTTCAAAGGATAACAAATTGATAGGGAAGTTTCTAGAGAAAGGGGCAGGCTTGGGGAGGGATTGGCATTGAATGGGAGGAGGAACAGGGAACAAAAAGGCAGGACTTTGGGGAGATGGACAACTAGGGCAACACCAACAACACAGAGGGGAAAGGAACAACCCATTGGCAATAAAATATGGTATAACAACACCAAAAAGGGGGTGTGATAAAATGGACCACTAGCACCGAATTGCAATCAAAAACATGCACCGCAACAGGGAAGCTCTCAGTCAGGGCTCTGTTGAGCACTTCCAAATTGTTTCCTGGCATCAATAGAAGCTCAAACTTGCCCTTATCAGAAGTAAACAAGAGTGTTCCCCAACAGCCATCACTTCCAAACCCCTGGGAAACATGGTTGTTTTATGATTGGCTTTTTGCAAATATTAAAATGAAATTTATATGTGTTATTTTAGAACTAATGTATTAATTTTCTCAAGTACTCTTATAAATATAATTATAGGTTATAACAGAATGTTAGAATATAAACTACACTATGTAAGATACTTGTTTGAAAGCAAGGGCTCATAGCGACGTAGCAGCCATAGAACACTGAAATTTTTCAGAGATAAAGAATTTATTGCTCTCCTATCAGAAGAAACTAACTTCCTCCTGCGTCGTTCAGCCCTCAGGAAGCCAGTTAGGATTAAGAGGGAGAAGTTGACGAGGACCAGACAAAATCCTGTGTTTGAATGGAATGTATGCCGCATGTATGAGATGTATGAACATGCAACAGCTTATTGATTTTAAGGGTTAATTCTCCGTTAACATGTGTTCCTTTCTGGACTTCTGTTGCCCAGAAAATAGGTACCCAGATGTCCGTAACTCTTTGTTTCTATTGTCTCCTATTCTCCTAATCCAAATTGTCCAAAATTTTTATCACTCTAATGATATTGCTATTTTTATAACCATTTTATTATTAATAAAAATTTAAAACTTTACAAACAAGGGATTGCCATTTTTCACACCTCTTCTGGGAATCAGGAACACGTGTGGTGGGTCCGGCTGCACCTGTGGGAGCAATGGGGAGCGTGAGCCCGTGCTGTGCTGCACTGCTGAGCTGGCTGCACGGTGGATGCGGGCAGGACGTTCTCCGTTTCCCCCAGAGCTGGGGCCTGCAGGCACCTTGCCGCCCCTTGGCACAGGCTGTGCCACCCAACAAAGCCCAGCAGGCCGGGAGGAGAGCCCGGGGGCAGCGCAGCTGCTTGGGCAGTCACTGCTTGGAGGGACACGGGCCGAAGCCATCCCTGAGCAGCCACTGCCAGCCCTGGCCCTCCCTGCCCCGTGACAGCTCCCCCAGCCCCAGGGAACCGACTGACACAAACTCCACAGGCAGCAAAGAGATTGTCCCAGTAATTGTCTGCTGCTCTTCTTCACTGCGGTTGGTCCCAGAAGCATCCCTCACACTGCTCTAAATGCCCACACATGGGCTGCCCAGCCCCTATGCTTTTCCAGTCTGCCCTCTGAAATTTTGCAACAAATCCACCAATAAATTCCACGTTACCTCTGGGAATTGCATACTAAAATTTTCTTCATTTTTCCCAATACCTGGAATTTCCTGTATATAGTAATGCTCTTAAGGATCTCTGATACTTTTCAGCAATTTTTTTGTACTTAGACAGATGAAACAGCCTTAGTGGTTTTAGTATTGGCAGGTCTGGTTTTTTTCTTAGCAAGGTGGTTTACCTATTATCTACATGTAAACTTATTTTTATTTATGGTATATTGTTCCCCAATTACTTTGACAACCTGTCATTCACTTCTTAGCCAATGCTCCATACAAGATTCAAAATTGTGCACTTTCTATAGGAATATAAAAATCTCAGAAAGCTGTCTTTTTAATTTTGATGACACACTTTCTGCCCATTCCTAGCTTTTATAATGATCCTTTTTGAAACATCCCTGAGCATAGGTAGGCTTACTTGGGAAATGATTGGTTTTACCTGGGAATGGATTATTACTTTTAGTGCTATAAATCTACATTGCTTCAAGCTTCACAGCCACAGGCCAGATTTGTTGCTCAAGGCATGGATGCCTGTCTGAATTAAAACAATGTTTGTGAGGCAGCTGAAGAGCTTAGACCTCAGACATTGAAATTCCTGGGACGAGGAGGAAGAAAGGATAAAATTGTGTTTCAAAGGCTGTTTTTTCACTTCTAGTATGCCAGAAGTATGGTAGACTACACATGTCTTCAAGTGTCATTTAATTCCAGAACAACTCTCTACAGTGCCAGACACCAGGACAAATTACTCAAAACTTTACATCCTAATGCATCAGCTTTAATTCTAGTGAGAGGTAGACCTTAATTCCAGTCCGATTACCAAATTCACAAAGCAATCTTGCCGCTGTGTGAATGGAAAGAAGAGTTTGTTTGTGAACAGGTGAATATGTCCCACTCAATCATGACCAAAATTTGCCTTGACTTGGAAGCAAGTAGACAAGGAGCAATGCAGTAATTGTGTTTCATCCAGTGATAAATGAGGCAAGAAGCATTAACAACTTACATTATATACAGAACACAAGTACTGATACGGCCAATAATGCGCCCACATGAGGGGATCTTCAGCACATTCCTTTATTTCTTAACTAGGAATGGGTAGCAAAATTTATCTGAAATAGAAGCAGTGTTCCTCCCCTGTTTCTCCTGGAGCACAATGTCTGTTATTTGCAGACTTCACTGCCCAGCCCATGAATGCTCTCAGGGCCAATTGCTAAAGGACAGAACTAGCAAAATGCAGGTGCCACATATTCACCCCAGCACTAATCCAGCACTGCTTTGATGGTGCCCAGGAGCACAGAATGGCTTGGCTTGGAAGGGACATTTAAAGGATATCTAGTCCAATACCCTGCAGTGAGCAGGGACACCTTTAAGTAGGTCAGGTTGCTGAGAGCATGAGCTTGAATATCTGCAGGGATGGATGTCCACCTCTCTGGGCAACCTGTGCCAGGCCTTCCAGACCTAGTGTAAAAAATGGGGTCCAGTCTGAATCGACCATCTTTTAGATTGAAAGCATTCCCTCTCGGTCTGCTCACAAAAGGCTCTACTAAAAGTGCTGTCCCATCTCTTTTACAAGCCCCCTTAAGGTACTGAAAGGCAGCAATCAGGTCTCCCTGGAGTCTGCTCTCTTCCAGGCTGAACGCCACCAGCTCTCCCAGCCTGTCTCCAATGCAGAAGGGCTCCAGCCCTCAGAGCAATTTGTCCCTCCTCTGGACTAGATCCAACAGGACCATGGCCTTCCTGTGTGGGGAGCCCAGAGATGGATGCAGTACTCTGTCGTGGTACAGACAAAGATAGTACAAAGCAACACACTCCATTTCCAGAAGGCTTCGAACACTGTTTTTATTCTAGCATGCATGCTCGTTCTACATTCTTACAAAGCTCATAGGTTTACACTTTACTCACTGGTCACGAGAGACAAGCAAAATGCTTCATGGAGTAGGCAGTTTCAGATTTATCTTATTTATCCTTCTTTCTTTTTTGGTTTCTTTGTCAACAACCTTGGTAGGAAATTCTTTCAGGGGTAAACATGGATCCTCTTGTCAAAGTTCTCAGTGGCTCACAGAGGCCACTGTAAAACCTCTTCCACTGTACTCCAGGTGGGGTCTCACCAGAGCAGAGGGGTGGAATCACCTCCTTCAAGCTGCTGGGCACTCTCTTTGGATGCACATAGCTGGCTCATGTGCAGCCTCTCATCTTGCAGCACCTCCAAGTCCTTCTTGGCAGGGCTGCTCTCCATCCCTTCATGGCCCAGCCTGTGAGATCAGCTGGGCTGGGACTGTGTCACAGCCCTTGGACAGAGCAGCTGGGCAGGACGAGCTCCCTGCCAAAGAAGGCAGATCCCACTCCCCACACAACTCCACCCTGGCCATGAGGTCACAGCAGGCTCTGAGGTCACAGAGGTGCCAGAGCCCCGTGGTTGCACAGCAGCACAAGGAGCGAGCAGTCAGTGCTTGAGCACAACTGTTGCGGCAGCAGCAGCGGCGCTGGCAGCAGTGGTGCTGACATTGGGACAGTGGTGTCAGGACAGCGGTGGCAGCAAGAGCTGCGGGACTGGCAGAGGGCAAGGCAGCATGGCCCTTGCTCTGCGCCTCTTCCTCCTGCTCCTCCTGGCCGTGGCCCTGCCTGCCAGGGCTGCCCAGGCTGCTCCGCTGCAAGCGCAGGGAGCAGGTGAGCCGGCAGCCTGGCTCCCCTTTCCTGGGACAGCGCTCCCTGCTCCCCGGGAAGCGCTGGGGATGGTTTTCCCCAGGCCTTCAGGGAGGGTTTCCTCTGGGGGAGGGAGAGAGCTCCCAGGGCCCTGGGCTGGCCCTGTTTCCTCGCCAGGGATGTGTCACAGGGCCTGCAAAGAGGGTGCAGAGTGACCAGGAGCCAGCCCAGAGCTCCCCAGGCCCATGTACAGTTTGGCCTTGTGCATTCACATCTGGCACCCACAGCCTTACATGACCCCCTTGCAGTGCCCATTTCCTATAGGCAGTGGGGGATGCCAGCACACCATGGAAATGTCCTGGTCTTTGCTCTCTTCTAGACTGGAACGAAAAGATTGCTTATATGGAAAAGCTGGTGAACGACAGTATGAAGACTCAAGGGCATGGTGCAGGCAAGTTCTCTGTGTTCCTTTCCTGAAAAATAATCAGTGTCAATGTGGCAACGGCTCATTCATGAGCCTGCTCCCTTAACATAATCTCTGGGTTTAAAGAAGCTGTAAATATTGCCCTTCTCCCTTCTGTGATCCCACAGGATCGCTGTCAGTGGGAGGAAGGAGCATTTATCTGTCCATCCTCCTCCCGTGTGCAATGCCACTGTGTCCTTCTGTGCGCTCTGTGCAGCCACAGAGAAGAGCAGAGAGGGAAGGGGCCGGACCCAGGGCTGTGCCCCGGGGCTGAGCCTTTCTCAGCTCCTTTGCCGGCCCCAGGGAGCCTGAGCTGCTCCTGCTGCCACTGCCAAGCCCTGGCCCTGCCTGGGGCTGGGTTTGGAGCTGCTGGCAGCTCCAGGGAGTCCTTTCTGCCCCGACTGCCCCGCAAGGGGCTCCTTCCATCCCAGTGTGGGGCCACTGCAGGCACGAGGTGCCCCTGGCCCTGCTCCTGAATGGAAGGCAGAGCCGAGGGAGTGCCTTGGAGGGCACCAATCACCCAGGTGCCCTCACTGCCACTTGTGCCTGAAGGAGAAATGGGACTTTCCATTAAGGTCCTCCTAAATGGAAGAACCAAGACATAGGAGACACGAAATCCTTGGACGCAGCCAAACTTCTGGAGCAGATGCTGAATGACCTGGAGAGGCGCCGTGGTGGGTGCATTTCCCTCAGCCTTGTCCTGGGGCTTAGCAGCCGGGGGCTTTGGCTGCACATCTGGACACGCCGTGCCCGGTACAGCAGGAAGGGATCCATGGCAGCCTCGCTGCCCCGCTGCTGCTTCCACGCCCTGCAGGGCTGTTTGCCAGCCTGGCCTGGCTGCAGCTCCTCCCCAGCCTCTGCAGGAAGGCATTAGGCATCAGTTCACAGGCAGCCCAAACTGCACCACGGGCCATACATGCCCTGAGATCCCCTGCAATTTCCTAATCTCCAGTCAAATCAGGTGTAGGGGCTTTTTCTGTCAGGGAGGGCCCTGGCCCAGACCCAATAACCTGGCTATTTTTCTGATCCTTATCTATGACTTGACAAGTATTGTCTCCTGAAGTTGCCACCTCCTGCAATGATTCCATTGGATCCAGCTGTGCTTTTTCCTTTCTCAAGCGATGGAGCAAAAGTCCATGCAGATGGGGCCATATCCTGTAGGAAGCAATGGCTTTGTGCCAGCCACTGATGCAGGAAAGGAGGAGATGCCAGACATGGGCACAGGTACAGGAGATAATTGCTCCGCTAGGCTCAGCCCTTGGCGGGGCTGTGTGGCAGCAGCTCTTCCCCCAGGACCTGCCCTTGCCCGGCCCGGCAGCAGCCAAAGCTGGACGGGCCTCTGGAGCCTTGGAGGCCTCTGGAGCTCGATCACAGCCCCGGGGAAAGGGGACCCGTGCACCACTGTCCCTCCCGCTGCAGCTGCTCCGGAGCTGGCCCTGAGTGCCCAGAGGCCCAAGGCACAGGAGCAGCCCCGAGCGGGAGCCCTGCCGCGAGCCCAGGGCCAGAGCCAGCCTTGGCTCCAGACTGGGCAGGGGCTGCACTGGGTCCTGACTGGGCCTGACTCTGTGCCCTGGGGCTGGGGGAGCTGTCACGGGGCAGGGAGGGCCAGGGCTGGCAGTGGCTGCTCAGGGATGGCTTTGGCCCGTGTTCCTCCAAGCAGTCACTGCCCAAGCAGCTGCGCTGGCCCCGGGCTCTCCTCCCGGCCTGCTGGGCTTTGTTGGGTGGCACAGCCTGTGCCAAGGGGCGGCAAGGTGCCTGCAGGCCCCAGCTCTGGGGGAAACGGAGAACGTCCTGCCCGCATCCACCGTGCTGCCAGCTCAGCAGTGCAGCACAGCACGGGCTCACGCTCCCCATTGCTCCCACAGAAGTGCTTGGCAAGTCAGACACTGACGCCCAGAATCCACGGAACACCCCAAGAATTATCTGCCCCCATGACGTGCGCTGGTCCTGCATGATAGGCACGGTAGTGACACTGTTCACTGTGCCAATTTCCATGGTGCTGTGCTATGTTGGGTTCCGGTGGTGGAAGGGAAAGAAACGGTAAGTTGTTGCTCATCTCTACCCGCCAGATTCTTTAAAGGCCGCACACAATCAGGGAACATTCACGGAACAAAGAGGCTGCAGTGTCGGTGTGGCCAGTCCATGGCTGTCCAAAGAACTCTCCTGAGGGTTCTGCTGCTGCCCTGAGCTTTCCTTGGCCTCTTAATTGCTGGACCTTGTCCTGGGGGGCCCGCTGGGGCTGCAGCCAGTGCTGGCTCCCACTGAGGCTGCCTGGCCAAGGGAAACCCCAGGGGCACAGGGCAGAGGCACAGCAAGGTGGGGAGGAAAAAGAGCAGGGATGAGATTGCCCTTGAAAGGCAGAGGTGCTCTGGGGCCCGCTCCTGGCCAGGGAGCCTGCCCAGAGCCGTGCCCTGCTCCCCGGGGCCTTGAGGGGCAGCTGTGCAGCTGGGCCAAGCTGTGCCAGCAGCTCCAGCCATGCTGGGGGGCCTTGCCAGCTCTGGGCCCTGCTGTGCAGGAGGGTCCCTGTGTGCCTCTGGCAGCTGGGGCCTCAGCCGCCTCCTCTCTCCACAGTCGCGCTGCCGCCGCTCCAGCATCCCGGCCAAGAAGGCGTGCCTCTCCCTCGCCCCCAGAGAGCCCAGAGACCGTCGCCTTTGACAGCTCTCACACGAGGCCTCGGCAGCAGCAGTTGCCCAAGAAAGCAGAGCACCAGCCCTCCGTGCCTCCCCCACGGCCCCCCAGCCCGGCCTTGAAGCGGAAGCCTCCCGAGATCCCCCCACCTCCTCCCCTCCCGAGCCCACCGCCCTGGTCCAACTAGGACTGCAACTGGGCCAGCCACGCAGGGCTTGCGCCACCAACAGCTTGGCCACCTGCTCTCCTCTACAATGAGCATGTGTTACCTAAGGGCAACAGCCAGAGTCAGTTTTCACACTCTTGGACCTTCAACAGGAAGGGCTGAAGATTCTTCCCATGCCCTTTCTCATCCTTTACCTCTTTGCTTTTCATACAGTTGGGAGCTAGTTGCATCTCTTAAAGACTTTATTAGCACTGCATCTTTTACCTTACCTTTCAAGGGAAAAAAAATAAAATTCTTCAGTTTTGATTTCATTTTTAGTGTGGTTGGGCTGCTCACATTTTCAGCAATTAATTTGCCATGGTACTGCTTCCTTTTTCCTTACTATCCATAAAAAGTTCATCTGGACATAAAAATCACCAGCATTACTGAGATTTACCTCAAAGCCCAGATAGGGAATCTAGCACCAAATATTCTCCCTGTGTACTGCACAACAAGAAATATTCAGAAGAATATTCACTGGCAGCTGAGGCTCATGGAACTCCCAGAATACTGAGCCTGCAGAGGAGGCAGACAGCCCTGGCAGTGGCTGAGGGGACTTCTCGTCACAGACTCCTCTGAAAAAGTGTCACTCCAGGAGGAGAAAGCATTTAAACCTGTGCCTTACCTTCCTCCTGTGCTAAAATGTAAGGCTCCTCCTGAGCTACAAACAATTCTCCATTCCTCAACAAAGCTACTCATGTTCTTGACTTATCTTAAAGAGCAATAGCAAATGTGGTCAGAAATTTCTCATCAAAGCCTCTTTGCAGAGAAACGCCTCCATATGTGAGAAAATAGGTCTTAGCATCAGCTCAGTCAAAATAAAGCCAACCCTGAATTGAGCAGTGCTTTAAATGAACTTGAATTCTCCTTCCTCACCTATCAGCCGGATTGGTTTTATGGTAAATAGGTATGAATTTTGCTGCCAAAATTTATACAATAATCAATATTCACTCAGTAATTAATATTTGGAAATAATAAAACAGTTAAAACGTGTCATGCCAAGAAAGAAAGGGAGAGGAGGGTTTCCACCCCCCACCTCTTTCCTGCAGATGTTCAAGGACACGAAAAAGCAAGAGATAACAGTTATTAAAATTAACAGAAAGAAGGGAAAATCTGGATGGGTCCCAGGAAAATGCCAGCTATAAAAGATTTATTGCTTTGATGCTTAAATGTGGTAATATGTTAGTTTTGCCTTACATTCTTCTGGCTGGGTGCACATGTGTAACCCAAGGGTGAGTTAGGGACATCGAAGAAGAGGAGAGGCCTTCATCAAAAATGACCCCCAAAGAGAAAAGGAGGCCGTGAGTATCACCAGGTTTTGGGTCTGGGGGGCGGCTGTATGCATGTGTGAGTGTGTGTGGAGTATCTGAGACAGAGGCTGGGCAGTCCTGCACCCCTCAAGCGGGTGAGGCCTCCCGGTACCGCGTTTCCAAGATATCCGCAAGGAGACTGGCCAGTAAAGGAGGGATGTGAAAGAAAAGTGAACGAGTGGAGACCCCAGGAGGGTTTGACCATGGGGGAAGGACGGCGTCCCTGGTCCAAGCACCTGTGGGAAGGTCCTTGAGCAGGAGGGATTGACTCAGTAGGGAGAATGAGAAGGAGAGTGATTGAATAGGTTCAATTTCCTTGGAGGGGTTGGTAGCTGGCAATTTAGTATGAGATTAGATGGTGAGAGAACGTGGCTAATGGATTCAGAAAGAGTGAGAAATAGGAGTGGAACAAGTAGATTGAAAAGGCAGTGAGACAGAGTAGTAAGTGAGGAAGTTGAACCACGAGGTGAGTGTGGAAATCCAAGACTCTCCTGGTACTGGGGATCTCTTAGTTTGTTGCTGCCAGAGATGGGTCAGGGAAAAAGTAAGTCCTTAGACCCAGGGGCTGCGGATTGTGTGAAAAATTCGCAGGAGTTTAGGGTATCTGGGAACTTTGAGGGGGGTTCTCAGGAAGGGAGCATTCCTCAGGACAGCCCACTGGCAATGATACAGTTTTGGGATGGAATGGGAATCCTGAAGGGGAAAAAGTAAACGAAAATGATTAAGTATTGCATGTTTGAATGGACAAAGGAAATGATACTGAAAGATATATTGGCCTAAGTTTGGATCATTTGAGGATTGGATTTGCCAGGCTCTAAATATATATGTGAATTCAAAAAACCCTGTTAATCAGGAGGCGAGTGAGTATGCTGCCTTTTGGAGTCCTGAGGGGAGAAGTAGGTTTATTTTTCAGAGGCAGGAAGCTGGGGGTTCCCGATGTTTCCTTTATTAACCAAAGGGCAGGCGGTTAAAAAGAACAGGCAGGAGCCGTGGGACCCACTAAATCAACTCCCACCCCCTTATGGACAACCCAACCAGCTAGCTCAGCCACAGGCCCCTGAGAGTCCCCCATTAAATCCAAATGCACCTCCTCTTCAAGAGGAGCTGGTGGCACACAGAACCAGAGGCAGAGGGAGACAAGGGGAGGAAAATGATGGAGATGAGGGGGAATTAAGGGAGAATCAATTGTACCCACTTAGAGAGTGGGTACTTTTGAACACTGTTAGCGTTCAAAAACACATAATCACGGGGGATTATATGCAGTGCTTTTTATTAAGAGCTCTGGGAATCGGGGTATATTCAACCCAAATCTGACTCCGACCATACATCCGAATTGATCATGTTTTATACTCTATCGTTACATAACTTTCATGTTAATTATTAAACTTATATTGTTCTATTGTGTACATAAATTTAGCCCCTCTCTGAATTTCCAACATAGTTTCTCACTATTCTTCTTATGGTTATATAATAATTACATTTAATTACTAAACAATCATCACATCTAACAATTATATAATTTATCATACTGCTTACGCAGGTGCAGTTGATCTGGGAAAGCACAAAGCCTAACATTTTACATTCTATCTTTAACTTTTTCCAGGGTTCCACTATCATTCTCCCCCCTTTGAAAGCATTTTCACTTCACTATAGGTGTAAATGTTTTCACTTGATACAGTCCTTTATTCCTCAGTTCGTACTTGGTTCTTCAAATCCAGGGTTGATGTAAACGTTGTCATGGATGCTGTTACAAACTGGAGAACCAGAAGATGGTGGGCGTGGATCTCGTGTTAGTGCCTTTATTATCCTCTGGTTCCAGGATGTTTTCTTCTCTATCTCTCCCTTTAAGATGCTGTAAACTAACCAAATTGCTAAGAATACCTAAGAATACAATTAGTAAGATTATCACACTCTCAATGATAGATTTAATAAATGAGCTCACATTCCACCCTAATCCTTTAAAGATTTTTTCCTAACCAGCTTGTAGCCAAATCCTTTTGCTCTTCTTGTGCTTCATGATCTATTTGTTTCAACTGATTGATGTCATATTCTACATCTGCAGTTACATTTGGGATATCAACGCAGCAACGATCAACTTGTCCCTTTAAAAATCCACATGCTCCATGCTCTTTCAGGAGTAACATATCTAGGGCCAATCGATTTTGTAAAGTCATTTTTGTGTCTGCTTGTAACTGTATATTTAATTCTTTAAATCCTTCCCGGGTGACTCTTGCCAGTCTACCTACCGGACCTGTAAGTTCGTACAGCATCTCTCTGCTCTTATAGTTTGCTATAGGACCAAGCAATGACTCTAGGGCCCATCCAAATTTCACTCCACTAGAGGGTTCTTGCCAAGTGTCATCTGGATTTTCATTGTCTATAACTTCTCGTCTGGCTCTTATCTGCAGAAGTTCATGTTTTCCATTAAATGGGGACTTTTTCCAAATTGGACATAAGGTTGGCAGGCCTAAAGTAATCTCCTTTACTTTCCCGTCTACAGGCAGATGTGTTGTCCAGGTACCATCACTTGCTGCCCATACAAATTGTCCTGGACCTCGGATTGTAATCCTGGTACACCCTATAATTACTTTATAATTCACTCTGCCTTGGTTATGTTTGATCCCTCTGCAAGCGCAACCAATTTGTAGGGCTATTGCCAGGGGTGGCATCTGTTTTATCTCTTCATCATCTGAAGTGCAGTCGTAAGTTTTATTACATGTCCACCAACTTACTTTGTCTGCCCTCGTTCTGCTACTAGTGTCAGTGTTCGTTATTGCTGGATCTGTTTCATTCTCAGGGCCTTCCCACTTAATACACCAAGGGGTGTTTGCCATATATTGGAATCTTTGAAGAATACTCATAGACCAAGCACTGTCCCAAGGTTCTATCTGATCTTTCTTATCCTTGGCCTCACATTCCCATACCAGAGTTGTTTCTGTAACTTGTCTTGATTCGGGTACCAGTTTACATGTAATTGTTTTGTTCTTTTGTATTTCAGGTAGTTTTGATGTTATGATTCCCCAATTTACTGGGTCTCCTGCTGCCTTTGGTATTGGCAGACAGGCAGTTATTCAGCTGGTGTTTTGCATTTTGGCAAAATCGTTGACTAATCCAATCATTACATTCTCAGCCTGAACTGCATTAGAAACCTTTATCACCTGTGTTTCCATTTGTACCTCTCTCTTCATTCTAGAATGAAGAGTGGTTAGTTGATCATTTTGCATTCCACATCCCAAAGATATTAATAACCATAACATTAGCACAATTACGGATAGCATTCTGAAAGCAATTAAACACGTCTTATCTGCAGCCTTTGTTCATTCCAGAGTTTATACAGTCTGTGATCCAGGATGGACTTTCTTCACTCGGGTATAGTGAATCCAGGGGTCCACGCCGGCTACTTTGACTGCTGTAAAGGTGGTCAGTAGTACCTGATGGGGTCCACTCCACTTTTCTTTCAGCGGTTCCTCGTTCCAGTTCTTGATGTACACCTCGTCTCCTGGATGTATGTTATGGACTGGGTTCTCGAGAGTCAGTGGTCTACTCCACACAAGGATACTCTGGAGCCAAGCTAAAGCTTTCCCAAGAGACAGAACATAATTATACACTTCCCGCTTTACTGTGACATGTACATTAGGGTTAGGCTCAGGAGATTCATATGGTTTCCCATACAATATCTCATAAGGACTGACTGACATCCCACTCCTAGGCTTTATCCGAATCCTCAACAGTGCTATTGGCAAAGCCTGGGGCCACTGCAATTTGGCTTCTTGGCATATTTTACTGATTTTCCTTTTTAGTGTCTGATTCACCCTCTCTACCTGTCCACTTGACTGGGGTCTCCACGGTGTGGGGAGGTCCCAATTTATCCCCAACAATCTACTTACCTCTCTTACTACTGTAGCTATGAAATGGGGTCCCCTATCTGATGATACCCCTAGGGGTACCCCAAACCTGGGAATAATCTCTTGTAGTAACCACTTAACCGTTTCCTTTGCTTGGTTCGTGCGACAGGGAAGGGCTTCTGGCCACCCAGAGAATGTGTCAACCCCCACTAACAGGTATTTGTATCCTCGAGTCCTTGGTAGTTCTACAAAATCTACCTGCCAATAGTCTCCTGGTTCTATTCCTATCTGCATTCTTCCTAGCTGTGCCTGTCACCTGGCCACCGGGTTGTTTTTCAAGCAGGTATTACATTTTGACATTACTGATTTTGCCATTGTTAACATCCGTCCTGAAATTAAACTCTGCTTTAGCAATTTTACCAATGCCTCTGCTCCCCAGTGACATTTGTTATGTTTAATTTGTAGAACTTCTCTCATTATCAAGGGGGCTACCACTATTTGTCCTTGTGTAGTTACATACCATCCCTCTGAATTCTTTTGTGCATTTAGCAAATGTGCCAGTCGCTCATCTTCTACTGAATATTTTGGTTTTGGAGGCAAATTGAATTGGGATACATTAAGCTTCAAAGGTATCAATGCCATTGTTGTTTGTACCTCTCGAGCAAACTGTCGGGCTGCCTAGTCCGCCTTTCGATTTCCCTCACAGATTTTGGAGTTTCCTGATTGGTGTGCTTTGCAGTGTATGATTGCCACTTGTTCAGGTTTTTGTACTGCCTTTATCAATTGCAGGACTGCATCCTGATGTTTAATGTGTGTACCCCGAGAAGATAACAGTCCTCTTTCTTTCCACAGTGCTCCGTGTACATGCACCACTCCAAAAGCATATTTTGAGTCAGTCCAGATATTTACCTTTTTCCCTTCACTTAATTTTAGTGCCCTGGTTAAAGCAACCAGTTCTGCCTTCTGGGCAGATGTATTTGGTGGTAATGCCTTTGCCTCCACTACTGTATTGACTGTTGTTACCGCATATCCAGCATATCTGGTTCCGTTTTCCACGAAGCTGCTCCCATCTGTAAACAGCTCCCACTCCGGCTGGTCTAGTGGGACGTCTTTCAGGTCTTCTCTTGCTGAATAGGTGTACTCTATTACTTCTACACAGTCGTGTTCTAATGGGCCTTCTTCAGTTGTGGTACCTAGGAACAAAGCTGGATTCAAAAGGTTAGTTGTTTTTAATGTGACATCATCCTGTTCAGTCAGGACTACCTGGAATTTCATCATCCTGCTGGGAGATAGCCAATGGCCCCCCTTTTGTTCTAAGACAGTGGTTACCATGTGTGGTACATAGACATCTATGTGCCTTCCCATAGTAAGTTTCCTGGCTTCTTGTATCAGGATCACAGTAGCTGCGACTGCCCGCAGACATGGGGGCCATCCGGCACTTATGTTGTCGAGTTGTTTGGAAAAGTAGCCCACCAGCCTTTTCCAGCTTCCCAGACGTTGGGTAAGGACTCCTAGTGCTAGGCGCAGCCTTTCGTGTACAAACAGCTGAAAATCTTTAGACAGATCAGGTAACCCTAATGCTGGAGCAGTTGTCAGTGCTTCCTTTAATTTTAGGAAGGCTTCTTTCTGTGGTTTGCCCCAGGTGAATGGCTGCGTCTTCTGAGCTTCATACAGGGGTTTCGCAATCAGTCCATAGTCCATGATCCACAAGCGACACCATCCTGCCATCCCGAGGAAGACTCGCAGCTCATGTAAATTCTGGGGCTCTGGAATAGCACAAATAGCTTGGATACGATTAGTACCTAGTTTTCGTTGCCCTTGTGAAATTTCACACCCCAGGTAAATCACAGTCTGTTGTGTGATTTGTGCCTTTCTTCTGGATACTTTATAGCCTCCCATTCCCAGTGAATTTAAAATCTCAACGGTTACCTTTATACAGGTTGCTCTTTCTTCTGTAGCTATGAGTATATCATCAACATACTGCCACAATAAGTATTGTTCTCTTGGTACTTGCCCATTTTCAGTCCAAATCTCCAGTTCCTTTGCCAGTTGGTTTCCGAATAGGGTGGGACTGTTCCTGTAGCCTTGTGGGAGTCGTGTCCAGGTGAGCTGGGTCTTTCTTCCGTTCCCTGGGTTTTTCCACTCAAAGGCAAACAGTTTCCTACTTTCTTTGTCAAGGGGGATGCAGAAAAAGGCATCTTTTAAATCAATTACGGTAAACCATTTATATATCTCCTTTACGGATGTTAGCAATGTATAAGGGTTTGTTACCACTGGATAAATGTCCTTTGTTATTTTATTTATTGCTCTCAAATCCTGCACTAATCTATATTCACCATTTGGCTTCTTTACTGGAAATATTGGTGCATTAAATTCTGATTCACATTCTTTTAAAATTCGGTATTTCAAAAATTTCTCAATAATCTTTACTATTCCTTGCTGTGCTTGTGGTTTTATGGGATATTGTTTGACTTGTACAGCCCTTGCCCCTTCTTTTAACTCTACATGCACTGGTTGTGCCAATTTAGATTTCCCTGGTATATCTGTCTCCCATACAGAGGGAATCACTGCATCTTCTACTTCCCTAGGGATAGAGGGGACAGGTTTTTCTTTGATCATTAATATCTGTCCCATCTTTGATTCAGGTATTTTCATTATAAGCTCTCCATTTTCAAAGGTTATTACTGCATCAAGTTTTGCTGGCAAATCTCTCCCTAAAAGCGGAATTGGACACTCAGGTACGTATAAAAATTCGTGTGTTATAACCTTGTTTCCAAAACACAAATCTAGGGGTTGCAGGAAAGGCCGTTTTTCCTCTTTCCCTGTAGCGCCGACTATTGTTTCCTTGTCCCCAATTTGTCCTTGCAAATCATTCAATACAGAAAAAGTAGCTCCCGTATCTATTAGAAATCTGACCTCTTTATGCCCTAACTGTATATTTACAACAGGTTCCTTAACTTGTTCTACCGGTTCTACGTCTAGTCAGCTGGTATACTCTCCCAGGACCATCTCCTTGGTAGCCTGCTGGAACTGATTGCCCTGGTCAAACTGGTTATTCAAACTTGGGCAATTTCGCTTCCAATGCCCCTCCTGCTTACAATATGCACATTGATTCAGGCTTAACCCCTGGGTAACTGGTCTCCTACCCCAACGATTCCTGTTACGCCCCCTGAAATTTGGGTTCCCTCTCCCCTGTATTACTGCCAAAAGATTCTGCTGCTGCCTTTTACTGCCTTTTACTGCCTTTTCCCGATTGTTATATACCTTCCAGGCGACCTCGAGTAACTTATCCAAATTCCTTAATTCTTCCCCATCTAATTTTTGCAATTTTCTACCAATGTCATCCTGTGATTGGCCCAAGAATATGAGAGCAAGCTGAACCTTTGCTTGCTCTGTATCCATTTGAAGGTCTGTATATTTCTTTGCTACCTCCTTAAGCCTCTCCAAAAACGCAGTGGGAGATTCCTTCTTTTCCTGTCGAACCTCATATAGTTCGGACCAATTTATAGTTTTGGGGACAGCATTCTGAACTCCTATTTGGATCCACTCTTTGTATTTCCATAATCTCCTCATATAGCACAATAAATTAGGGTCCCAATTTGGATCCTCAATTGGGAAATTCACATCTAAATTCCCTGTTACCAGCCCATTTCTAATATCTTCTCTTGCCCTCTCTTTGGCTGCCTTAAGTACCATTTCTTTTTCAGTAGAATCCATCAGAGTATCTAATATTACTTGTATGTCATCCCAGTCAGGATTTTGAGTTTTCATAACCATTTTACTACGCGTGCCACTTTATCAGGATTTTCTCTATAAGTTCCGGCTGACTGTTTCCAAATAACTAACTCTGCCGGGGAAAAAGGCACTTTTACAAATACTGGCCCTTCCACTCTGACACCTTGTCACAAGGGGGCAATCACAGTCCGTTTTTGTTTCCTTATGCCATCTCTATGCACAACTGGAGCAAGCTTTGCCCGACCCCGGGTTCTATGGGCTATTGGGGTCATTGATTCATTACCATTGCTATATTTTTCACTCGCATACCTCTTTCCCCTTTCTATCACAGTTAGGTTTTGCTCATCTTCCGAGGAAGAGGGCTCAGGTGATGATGGGAGAGGAGGATAAAGAGGGAAAGGTGTACTAGATGAGACAGGTTCAGGGTAGGTGGGTGAGGAGCAGGTAGTGGGATAGGGACAGATGAAACAGGTGGGATAGGGTTAGGTTCTCTTGTTCCTATTGGAGCTACTTGTAAATCAATATCTGTATAATTTTCCCTACTCAAGCTTTCTCTTAACGCCAAGTGTTCTAAACAACGTTCCTCACAAACCCCACACTTTGCAGATGTTTTAACCACTATTAATCCACATTGGTCCTGCCATTCTGGCCTTCCCTGTAAGTAGAAAAACAGATCAACATATGGGACTTCATCCCATTTTCCTTCTTGTTTACAAAACGACATTAACTGCGAAATAGTGTTATATTGCAGAGTACCGTATTTTGGCCATTTTTCACCGTTCTCCAAGGCATATTCTGGCCACTATGAATTACAATAATCAATCAACTTAGTTTTACGTAATCCTTCCCCAAAGTTACCTTGTTTCCAATGTGCTAATAAGCACCCCAAAGGAGAATTTTGCGGGATAGGGGTGTTACTGCCCAAAATCCCTTTAAGTTTCTCCATTTCAAAAATACCACAAATGCCGAACCCGCAACGCTTTCGCGATTGTCTTACGGAACGGCGCCTAGGCTTACACCAACAGGAATTCCTTTAGCCCAACCAAGCGTAGGTTTCGCTGCGTCTTATTGGCAGGCATCCAAACCAAAGTAAAAAGCACCTTACCTTTCTCCCGGGGACGTTTGTGAGCGGTGGAAGCGGTCGTGACCGATGTGCTCCCCGAGAATCCCTCGGTGCCGGCTGGAGCGTGATCGAGTCGCGAACTCGCTCAGCAGCACTCACAAGGGTCCCTTCTGGGTTCGCCAAAATGTTAGCATTCAAAAACACATAATCACAGAGCGATTATATGCGGTGCTTTTTATTAAGAGCTCTGGGAATCGGGGTATATTCAACCCAAATCTGACTCCGACCATACATCCCAAATAATCATGTTTTATACTCTATCGTTACATAACTTTCATGTTAATTATTAAACTTATGTTGTTCTATTGTATACATAAATTTAGCCCCTCTCTGAATTTCCAACATAGTTTCTCACTATTCTTCTTATGGTTATATAATAATTACATTTAATTACTAAACAATCATCACATCTAACAATTATATAATTTATCATACTGCTAACGCAGGTGCAGTTGATCTGGGAAAGCACAAAGCCTAACATTTTACATTCTATCTTTAAGTTTTTCCAGGGTTCCACTATCACCATGGCAAATCCAGGACAGAGGCCACCTATTGGTTATGTGAGTGTTCCCCTAAAGACCGAGATGTCAGGGAGTTTAAGAAGGAGATGGGTACACTGATAGAGGACCCCGTCGGAGTGGCAGAAAAGTTAGATCAGTTTTTGGGACCAAACACATATACCTGGGTGCAGATGCAGTCTATGCTAGGAATTTTGTTTACAAGAGAAGAGAGAGAGATGATCAGACAGGCAGGAATGTGGATTTGGGACAGAGAACTGAGGGACAAGGGCAGAGTAATCAGAAATGGCCTATGCAGGATCCAAATTGGAATAATCAGAATGCAAAGCATAGGTAGAATATGAGTGATCTCCAGTGAATAATTGTTCAAGGAATTTGTGGGGCAGTCCCTAGGGGACATAATATAGGAAAAGCTTTGAGTCAGCAGCAGAGAAAGAATGAGTCCCCGGCAGAATGGTTAGAGAGATTAAAGAAAGACTTGCAATTATATTCAGGCATAGATACTGATACTGCAGCGGGGCAGGTTCTTTAAAAACTCAGTTTGTAGCAAAATCCTGGGGAGACGTCAGGAAGAAGCTGGAAAAATTAGAAGATTGGCAGGACAGGGGACTTCAGGAATTACTGAGAGAAGCACAAAAGGTGTATGTAAGGAGAGATGAGGAAAAGCAGAAGGCAGATGCATGAATTTTGGTGGCAACAGTTAAAGAAATGCAGGCAGCTTTGATTACAGAAAAACCTGCAGGAAAGAACAGAGCAGATGTCAGGATCTATTTTTAGGAACACAGGACCCATGTGTTTTTCTTGCCACAAGAAGGGGCATTTAAAAATTCTTGCCCTACCTTGAGGGGTGCAGGACCCACCTGTTTTTACTGTCATAAAAAGGGGCACCTACAAACAAGTTTTAGGAAGAAACAGCAAGAGGAGAAAAATTTTCAGGAGGATTAGGGAGGTCAGGGGCTCTATTTAATGAAGGGGACCAAAACACCACCAGAAGAGCCCTTGATAAAGTTCAAGATAGGTCCCCATAGTAAAGAAGTTGTATTTTTAGTGGATACTGGAGCTTCTCGGGCAACAGTTAGAAAATTACCCCAGGGATGTAAGATAAGTCGTGAGCGAGTTCCAGGAATTGGAGTTAAGGGAGAGGCTTTTCCCGTTCCTGTAATTAAAGGGGTGCAAATTGAAACAGATGACAAATTTGGAGTAAATGATTTATTGTTGATGCTGGAGGCCGAGAATAATTTATTAGGCAGAGATCTAATAATAGCCTTGGATTTACAGATAAAACCCTGTGAAGAAAAACTTAAAAGTTATTCTTTAACTGGAGAGGATAATCTGGAAATTAATGATATGGTTTGGCATTCGGGTGAAGGGGGGAACCTCAACATTCCGCTTATTAAAACTGAAATACAGAATCGAGAAGTACCAATCTGAGTGAAGCAATATTCAATATCACTAGAGGAGCAGAAGGGATTAAAACCAGTGATTGAAAAATTAATACAGCAAGGAATATTAGAACCTTGCACGTCACCCCCTAATACTCCCATCTTACGGGTAAAGAAACCTGACGGGAGTTACAGGCTGGTTCAAGATTGAAGGGCAATAAAACAAAGGACTATTACACATTTTCCAATAGTGGCTAACCCATATACTTTGTTGAGTCAATTGCCTCCTAATTACATGTGGTATAGTGTGGTGGATTTAAAAGATGCCTTTTGGACTTGCCCTTTGGATGAGGGCAGTAGAGATTATTTTGCTTTTGAGTGGGAAGATAGGGAGACAGGTAGAAGAGAACAGCTCAGGTGGACGGTACTACCGCAGGGTTTCACCGAGTCACCTAATCTTTTTGGGAGAGCATTAGAAAATCTCTTAAAAACTTTTGAGTTGCCTGAAGGAATCAAGTTGTTACAGTATGTGGATGATTTGTTCTTAGCAGAGGAAAGGGAGGAGAAAACTAGGAGGAGCACTATTCATTTGCTGAATTTCTTAGGTGAAAATGGTCTGAAAATATTCAGATCCAAATTACAGTTTGTGGAATCAGAAGTCAGGTACTTAGGTCATTGGATCAGTAAGGGAAAGAAAAAGCTGGACCCTGAGAGAGTTTGAGGAATATGAAACATGGGACCCCTGAAATAAAAAATAAGACAGTTTTTAGGTCTTTTGGGTTATTGCAGACAGTGGATTGAAGGATTTAGTGGAAAAGTGAAATTTTTGTATGGAAAAATTGCCTACAAACCATTTTAAGTGGACTATGGAGGATTAGAAAAAATTTGAAGAGGTTAAAGAATTTTTATTGCAGGCTCCTGTACTAAGTCTTCCTGATTTGGGAAAACCCTTTCAGTTATTTGTAAGTACAACTCATCAGACAGCCTATGGGGTACTGACTCAAGACTGGGCAGGAAGCTGGAAACCAGTGGGCTATTGTTCAAAACTATTAGATCCAGTTAGTAAAGGCTGGCCAACATGTTTACAGGCTCTGGTAGCGCCTGCCTTGCTAGTGGAAGAGGCCCAAAAAGAAACCTTTGGTGCACCTTTGGAAGTATACACCCCTCACAATATTAGGGGAATTTTAGCACAAAAAGCTGAAAAATGGTTAAGAGATAGACGAATACTGAAGTACGAGGCTGTCTTGATTACCTCCCCCGAATTAGACTTGAAGGTGACACAAGTACAGAGCCCTGCTCAGTTTCTTTATGGGGATCCAGGGGAACAGCTGGTACATGATTGCATAGAGGTTACAGAATTACAAACAAAAATACCTCCAGATTTGGGAGACCAAGAATTACAAAGGGGAGAAAAGTTAGGTACAGATGTGTCATCTCGGGTAGTGAGTGGGAAAAGAAAATCAGGTTATGCTATAATCAGTGGGGGACAGCTTGAGGTAAAGGAATCTGGTCCCCTTAGTCCATCCTGGTCAGCACAAGCTTGTGAACTTAATGCATTACTCCGTGCATCATTAATACTAGAAGGGCGAGAAGGGACTATTTATATGGACTCCAGATATGCTTTCAGTGTAGTACATACTTTAGGAAAAATTTGGAAGGAAAGGAGACTTATAAGCACTCGAGGAAAAGGGTTAGTACACGAGAGATTGATAATTCAGATACTTGAAGCTTTAAAGGGCCCAAAGAGAATAGCAGTGGTTCATGTGAAGGGGCACCAGAGAGGGAGGGATATTAGAGTCAGAGGAAATAATCTGGCCAATGAAGAAGCAAGAAGAGCAGCCTTAGGGAAAAGAGATACTGAAATCATGACCTTACAAGAAACAGACATTCAGCAGGAGACACTTTCCCTTTCACTAGCAGAACTGGCAGCTATAAGGAAATTAGGAGCAACATTTAAGGAGGGAAAGTGGCTTCTTCCTGATGGCAGGATTATGATGCCAAAGCCAGTGGCACGTCAGATCTTAGATAACTTGCATAGACAGACACACTGGGGAACAAGAGCCCTTTGTGATCACTTTTCAAAATTTTATGGGTGTATAGAGATATTTGAAAGTGGAAAACAAATTACCCAGGGGTGTCTAAGAACGTGTTTTGGAGCCCTCTCTCTGGAGGACACAAAACAACCTACAGGCCATTTGAAAAGATCCAGGCTGACTTCACAGAATTGTCTAAAGTGGGTCAGTGGAAGTATTTGTTAGTTATAATAGATCCATTAACTCTGTGGGAGAAGCATTTCCAGCAGCTTGGGCTACAGCTCAAACAGTGGCTAAAATACTGTTAGAACATGTAATTCCAAGATTTGGATTAGTGAGGGTCATTGATTCAGACCAGGGTACGCATTTCACTGCAATTTTAGAAACTGAGATTGATAACACCTGTTGTTAAAAGACCTCAGAGACAAGTAAAACGTTGGGAGTGCGGTGAACATGGTTTAAAGTGTCCTCTCCAGATGTGTATTGTTTGCACACTTTGTTTTAACTTATGGTTGAGAGTAACTAAGAGGAAAGAGAAGGAGAGACAATTGATTTGTTGGTTTTGCTATGGTTATGTATTTAGCTGGCTAACTATAGAACGCATTGCTAGTGATTTTTTGAGATACCTTTGGCACTGGGAGACGGGACCCTTCCAGCAACAATTGGATTAACAGAGAACTTAGATCAATTGGTTCTTGCTATATTGGCTGTAGCACAAATAAGAGAACGAGCAATTAATGGCCTTATAGACCAGTGTCTTATAATCAAGAGTTGTTGTGGAGAAGAAGTCTATATACCACATCATAGACACATTCCAGGGCATATTGGTGCTGCGAGTTTGCCTATTGGAGGCGGCGACTTAATGAACTCCCCGCCCTTGAAGCACAAAATAATTGGAAAAATCCTATTGTGGTTGGCACATCCCTGAGATTTTGGAAAATATAGGTTTATGGTGTTTCAGCCTAACCTTTTCCCTGTTCTTTTAATTTTAATTATCTTTTCTTAACCAGCCTGAACTGGGGAATGGCATTTCAAAGGGGAAAAGCAAGCTCTGTGGGGCTATGGGTACCAAGGAAACTAAAACCACCAGTGACTAGATCCCGGGATATTACCTTTGCTACTGAGAAGACTGGCATCTCGGCCCTTGGTTGCAACCCAAGGGGCCTTGAGAATGGTAGAAAGGTAGATTTCCTGAGGATTATTTTCACTGTGTTTATTATGGTACCCTGGACAGTTGGCCAAAGCCAGAAAGCCACACTGGACAGAGTTCAAGAAATGAAAGGATAGGCAATGAAAAAGCAAACAGAGAAAAACCAAGTCCCAGCAATTTCAACATTTGTGACTATTGCAATCACCCTGTTTGGATTAGGGACAAAATAGAATCTGTATTAGTTCTGCCTGCTACAATTGCAGCAGCTTTATAGATGTTTGTGTTAAAAAGGGAAAGATGTATTGGGTAAGGAAAAATTTGGAATACAATGAACGAGCTCCTTATCCCCATGGCGATCAGATTTGCCCTCAATACGAAAGATTCTTTTGTTTTGAAAGCGAGGATGATGGAGATGATCCACGTATAGGCACAGGAGGCCGGGAAATAGGAGAAAAATTAAAAGAGAACAGGAAAGAAGAAAAGGAACCAAAGGGGAATAGAAGAAAGAACAGGAGAAAAAAGAGTCAAAAGAACTGGCCGAATTGTATAAACAACTAAAACAGCACTACAAAGATTGGGACCTGCCAGCCTCAAAAAGAATCCGTTTGAGGGATTGATGCAAGAGATTGCTGCAGAATTGGGATTATCCAAATGTTGGATTTATGGGGGTCTAAAAATGGCTGAAACATGGCTGTGGAAAGGTGAGAGCTTAGCTCCAGAGCAATTTTTAAAATGGAACCACACCCAAATTTCTGGAACATTGAAGACCTGAAGGATAGATTTTAAGCCATCAAGTAATTGGAACCATTTGTATAACCCGAGAAGGAAAGAAATGTAATAAAATAGTGCAGCATACTCCTCTTAAGTCCACATTAGTAGTCAATATGGATAATGGTTCAAAAGTTTGGCGACCTGAAATTCCTGATGGATATGGGGGACCAATAAAAGAAAGAAACTGTGAGTGGGATGATCAAATTGATTTATGCTGGTACAGAAGTCCTGGAGCTAACCCCTACCAATCCATCAACAGCCTGAGGTCTTATTGGGAACAGCCAGAGAAAACTGATAAGAAATGGAAAGCCCCATAGGGGATATATTAGATTTGTGGGCAACGAGCATACAGTGAGTTACCTCAAAAATGGGGAGGAACCTCTACCTTAGGAGTAATACAACCCTCCTTCTTTGTTCTACCGAGTTCTAGGAGCAATACTTTAGGAACTCCATTGTATGAAACCCTGCAGTGGAATAAAGGAGATTTGAATTTCAATTTTCCAACAGCAGGAGGGAACCAAAAATGGGGAGAGAACAAATGGCCTGCAGAAAGAATTACAGCATATTATGACCCAGCAACATGGGCTCAGGACGGGCCATGGGGATACAGGACCCCAATTCACCTGTTGAATTGATTGATAAGGCTCCAAGCAGTAGTAGAAGTGGTGTCAAATAACACCTCCGGTGCCCTAAAATTGCTGGCTAGGCAATATTCACAAATGCGGGCGTTTGTGTACCAAAACAGGATTGCCCTAGACTATCTGTTAGCAGAAGAAGGAGGAGTTTCTGGCAGATTTAATGAATCTCAGTGCTGCATAGAAATTGATGATTATGGAGAAGCTATCACCGAACAAGCAGAGGAAATTAAAAGGGTGGCCCGTGTGCCAGTACAAAAGTAGAATTCAATCTTGAAAGCAGATTGGTGAGATAACCTCTTTGGAGGTGTTTGGTGGAAAAAGTTAGGATTCACGTGGTTATGTTCAGTTTTGGGACTTTTGTTTCTGCCTTGTATGATTCCGTGTTTTAGTAGGCTAATTCACTTGTGATTCAAGGGATGCAGATTACAACAATGCCTCTAGATCCAGAATCAGCAGTGAAAGGAAAACCAAGATCTATCATGGTAGTAAGAGCTAAATCGACCTGTGTTAAAGAACAAGGAAACGATTAACTGTGGCAGGACCTGGAGAGATTGAAATAACCAGGGAAATGCTAACCAAATTTGAAAAAGAGTGTGAAAAACTAAAGGCAGCAAGAGAAATGCTAGAAAAGTTTGAAGTTGAAATGAGACAATGAGAAAATCCAAATTCTGAAGAATATAAAGGATATCAGGGCACAGATTTTTAATAAAGCACAAATCAATGATGAAGAAGAGAAATGGGGGATTTGTGGTAAATAAGTATGATTCCTGCTGACACAATTTAAACAGTAATCAATATTCATACAGTAATTAATATTTGGAAATAATAACACAGTTAAAACGTGTCATGCCAAGAAAGAAAGGGAGAGGAGGGGTTCGACCCCCCTCTTTCCTGCAGATGTTCAAAGCAGGAAAAAGAAAGAGGTATCAGGTACTAAAAGTTAACAGAAAGAAAGGAAAATCTGGTTGGGTCCCAGGAAAATGCCAGCTATAAGAGATTTATTGCTTTTAAGCTTAAATATAATATTATGTTCGTTTTGGTTTGCATTATGCTACCTTAGTGCACATGCGTAACCCAAAAGTGAATTAAAAGACATCGAAGAAGAGGAGAGCCTTCATCCAAAGGTGACCCCCAAAAAGGGGTGCGACCACCAAAAGAATGGTGGAGCATGCGTGGTAAAGGTGGTGATGAGGGCGGAGGCAGAAGTGTGATGAATCGAAAATGGGAGGAGATGCCATTGGCATATGGCATAGAAGAGGAGAATCATCAATTGGCAAGCTTGTTTGTGAGGTGGCAAGGGTCCAAGAACCTTGCAACCTGTACCCCACAGTTATCTTTTGCTTATGCACTATTATTGGAACCAAATGATCTCTCTTTTTAAATCAAAATATACTGTCAATATTTCAAGTGTATCCAATTTTATATATTTTCTAAACTATTCAATTAGATTTGCTAATACCTCTAATATTGTTGGGTTTTTCTGATGATGGGGTAATTGGGGAAACATAACAATGAGCACAAAGCCTTTATTTCTGCAAGCTCAGGGATGCTGGGGGGATCTTTGCACCATCAGGCCGAGGTTCAAGGCTCGGGATACTCCAAAGGAACAGGGCCAGCCCCCTTGAGTGGGAGAAGGCGCGGCCTCAGTTGCAGTCCCGGGTGCCTCCTGTGGGCCAGGGCACGGCCCTGGCTGTAAATGTGTTGGGCTGCAGCACAGGGCCAGGGCGGAGCTCAGCAGCCTCATCAGAGCCCAGGGCCACGGCCCTTCCCTGCCGGGGCCCGAGCCTGGCCCGGCCCGGCCCGGCCTGAGCAGCCCGGCCTGGCCCCAGGGGACGGGCTCCGCCTGTCCGCTGTGCCCGCAGGCCGGGCCCAAGGCTTTGCAAGAGGCTTTCTCCCAGCTTTGCAAAACCTCGGCCAAGTGACCCTTTGCTGTGCTGAGAAGAATAAAGAACCCCCTCAAATGTAACCCCGCTGCACACCTCATGAGGGATCCCTGCACACCTTAGGAGTGGCCATCAATACTCCTTTGTGATTCATGAGGGATCCCTGTACCCCTCAGCAGGGACACCAAAGTATCACTTTGTGCCTCATGAGGGACCCCTTCACCTCTGAGCACAGACCCCAAAATATCACATTGTGTCTCATGAGGTTCAGGCCCAGATCATCCCCCAGAAGGCAATGTGCCCTCAGCCCAGGGACGCTCAGCATGGGCTCCCCCAGCCCTCGGGGCCCCGCCGCTGGTCACAGCAGCCCCTGCCTGGCTCCTGCCTGCCCACACCGTGGGCATCCACGGCTGCTCCTGGGCACGGAGCTCAGCCTGTGCTGCTGCCGGGTGGGATTTGCTGCTGCTGCTGCCACCCGGACACTGGGCTGGCAGCTCCATCTCTTTATTGCAAGAGAAGAGCTCATTTGGGAAGTGCTGCAGTGCCCGATTTTTTCAGCCCGACTAGCTGTCAACACCAACACCCAGAGTGGGCCGCCGCCAGAAAACTGTCAGCTCTGGGGTTTGTCTGTAGGGCACAGCTGCTTTACAGCACAGGTGGACTGCGCTGGGGTAGGGACAAGGAACAGGGAGAGCTCTTCTGTATGTTTGTTCCCTGCCGACTCGGCGACAGAATGACACTGAATTAAAGCCATACACCGATTTCCAAACTGGGGAGGTCCCTGGGGAGGACACAGTCCAATTGGGAGAAACTGAGGGTGGAACACAAGGCGGGGAATACAATGTTTAAACCAATAGGGGATTACAGGGGAGGAGGACAACTTAAACAAACCAATAGGGCTTCAAAGGATAACAAATTGATAGGGAAGTATCTAGAAAAAGGGGCAGGCTTGGGGAGGAATTGACACTGAATGGGAGGAGGAACAGGAAACAAAAGGGCAGGTCTTTGGGGAGATGGACAACTAGGGAAAAACCAGCAATACAGGGGGGAATCGAGCAACTCATTGGCAATAAAATATGGTATAACAATACCAAATAAGGGGGTGTGATAAAACAGACTACTGGAACCGAATTACAATCAAAAACATGCACTGCAACAGGGAAGCTCTCACTCAGGGCTCTGGTGAGCGCTTCCAAATCCTTTCCAGCATCAACAGAAGGTCAAACTTGCCCTTATCCCAAGCAAACAGAGTGTTCCCCAGCAGCAACCCATTCTGAGGTCCTCTGAGAAATGTGTATTTTATGATTGGCTTTTTGCAAATATAGCAGCCACAGGACACTGAAATCTTTCACAGAGAAAGAATTTATTGCTCTCCTATCAGAAGAAACTAACTTCTTCTGCCTCGCTCAGCCCACAAGAAGCCGGTTAGGACTAAGAGGGAGAAATTGACGATGACCAGACAGAATCCTGTGTTTGAATGGAATTTATGCATCATGTATGAGATGCATGAATATGCAACAGGTTATTGTTTCCAAGGGTTAATCCTCCGTTCAAGTCTGTGCTTTATCGGGCTTATGCTGCTCAGAAAATAGGTACCCAGATGTCTGTAGCTCTATATTTCTATTGTCTCCTATTCTCCTAATCCAAATTGTCCAAAATTTTTATCACTCTAATGATATTGTTATTTTTATAAACATTTTATTATTAATAAAATTTTAAAATTTTAAAAACAAGGGATTAACATTTTTCACCCCTCTTCTGGGAATCAGGAACACGTGTGGTGGGGCTGGCTGCACCTGTGGGAGCAATGGGGAGCGTCAGCCCGTGCTGTGCTGCACTGCTGAGCTGGCAGCACGGTGGATGCGGGCAGGACGTTCTCCGTTTCCCCCAGAGCTGGGGCCTGCAGGCACCTTGCCGCCACTTGGCACAGGCTGTGCCACCCAACAAAGCCCAGCAGGCCGGGAGGAGAGCCCGGGGCCAGCGCAGCTGCTTGGGCAGTGGCTGCTTGGAGGGACACGGGCCAAAGCCATCCCTGAGCAGCCACTGCCAGCCCTGGCCCTCCCTGCCCCGTGACAGCTCCCCCAGCCCCAGGGCACAGAGTCAGGCCCTGTCAGGACCCAGTGCAGCCCCTGCCCAGTCTGGAGCCAAGGCTGGCTCTGGCCCCGGGCTCGCGGCAGGCCTCCCGCTCGGGGCTGCTCCTGTGCCTTGGGCCTCTGGGCACTCAGGGCCAGCTCCGGAGCAGCTGCAGCGGGAGGGACGTTGGTGCACGGGTCCCCTTTCCCCGGGGCTGTGAACGAGCTCCAGAGGCCTCCAAGACACCAGAGGCCTCCAAGCCTCCAGAGGCTCCTCCAGCTTTGGCTGGTACTGGGCCATGCAAGGGCAGGACCTGGGGGAAAGAGCTGCCGCCACACAGCCCTGCTAAATGGCTGACAGTGGCAGAGCAATTACCTCCTGTGCCTGTGCCCATGTCTGGCATCTCCTCCTTTCCTGCAGCAGGGGCTGCCAGTCGGCCTCTGCTTGCTTGGGGAAACACTGCCTTGTGTCCTGCCTTTTGCTCCATCACTTGAAAAAGGAAAAAGTTCAGCTGGATCAGATGGAACAAATTCTGATTTCTTTTGGTGGCATCTTCAGGACATCATGCTTATCAAAAATGGGGATAAGATTCAAAACCATCTGGCCTTTTGGGGCTGGGCCAGGGCCCACCTTCCTCCAAATAGCTGCCAGGCCTGAGCAGAAGGTGTGAGGGGATTGTGCAGGGCGAGGGCACACACGTGCATGGCTCTGTCCTGGCACCTGCAGCGATGCCCCCTTGGCTGAGCTTTGGGCTCTGAGCTGGCAGCTCTCCCAGGGGAAAGGCCTTGACCTACCCTCGCCATGTCCCAGAGGCTCAATCCTGAACGTGGGTTGGGAAGCCAGATCACCTTCACCAACAGGTTCAGCTGCAAAGAAAGGCAGGACAGAACAGCTCCTGTGTCACTGCAGTAGATCCTCAGGCTGCAGGAAAGGCTCAGCCCCAGGGCACAGCCCTGGGCCCGGCCCCTTCCCTCTCTGCTTTTCTCTGTGACTGCACAGACCGCACGGAAGGACACCAGTGGCATTGCACATGGGAGGAGGATGGACGGCTAAATGCTCCTTCCTCCCACTGACAGTCATCCTGTGGGATCACTCAGGGCTCCAGAAAAGAGCAGGGCAAGGTTTTCAGAACCCTTCTGCCCTGACTTAAGCTCTAACGAAAATGGCAGGCAGATGAACGAGCTCTTGCCACCTGGATACTGATTAATATGTCACTAGAAAGGGAAATTCAGAACTTACCTCCAGCATTCTTCAAGACTTGCGAAATGTCATTCAACAACAATTCTAAATAATCAAAGTCGCGATCCAAATCTAGAAGGGAGCAAAGACCAGACCCATTTCCATGATGCACTGGCATCCCCTTCTGCCTCTGGGAACTGGGCGCTGCAAGGGGGTCGGGTAAGGCTGTGGGAGCCAGATGTCAATGGAAAAGGGCAGAGCTGCACAGGGGCCTGGGGAGCTCTGGGCAGGCTCCTGGTCACTCTGCACCCTCTCTGCAGGCCCTGTGACACTTCCCGGGAGAGGAAACAGGGCCAGCCCAGGGCCCGTGGGGGCTCTCTCCCTCCCCCAGAGGAAACCCTCCCTCAAGGCCTGGGGAAAACCATCCCCAGCGCTTCCTGGGGAGCAGGGAGTGCTGTCCCGGGAAAGGGGAGCCAGGCTGCCGGCTCACCTGCTCGCCGCGCTTGCAGCGGAGCAGCCTGGGCAGCCCTGGCAGGCAGGGCCACGGCCAGGAGGAGCAGGAGGAAGAGGCGCAGAGCAAGGGCCATGCTGCCTTGCCCTCTGCCAGTCCCGCAGCTCTTGCTGCCACCGCTGTCCTGACACCGCTGTCCCAATGTCAGCACCACTGCTGCCACCGCCGCTGCTGCTGCCGCAACAGTTGTGCTCAAGGACTGACTGCTCGCTCCTTGTGCTGCTGTGCAACCACGGGGCTCTGGCACCTCTCTGACCTCAGAGCCTGCTGTGACCTCATGGCTGGGGCAGGATTTTGTTGGAATGGATCTCAAGAGGTGCCCTTCCAGGGAGGAGAGGATGTCCGTCCTGGTACCTATTTGCAATGTCATTTTGTTTTTCACAGGAATGAGTTATAAAACATTGGACAAGTGAGGCTTTTCATGGTTCTACATACAACAGCAATGCCAAATCCAAAATTCCACTCATGTTCGTGATTCCCACTATTGCAGGCAGCATCAGCCCTGCCATGCTAACACCGAATCCCTGCTCTGCGCTGTGCGGCCATTGGCCCGTATTTAAAAAGTGAAGAACTTGATGCCAAAGCTGACAAAAATTATGCAACACGCGACATCAGGGTACCTGCACGCTTCAGGGGACACCCAAACCCACAGCACAACTTGTAGGTGTCCTCAGCCACCCTAAACTCCCCCTGTGTGCTTCACAGGAGACCCCCAAGTCCTGCTCAATTTACAAATGCCCCTGCACAATTTGGGACATTCATTAAATTCCCTGCACAATTTCTTGGTGTCCCCAGTCCCCTGCACAGCACAGAGGTGACCCAAAGCCCCTGCATGCATTTAGAGGGACCCAAACATAACACTCAGGGAGCAGCACCAGTGCTGAGCCATCTTCTGTGTGTGTGTGTTCACCATGTGTCCCTGGGTGAACAGATGAGTCCTGGGGGGCAAATCCACACTCTGCTCATAAGAGATCCGGGGCTGCCACAGGCCCAGTGTCTGTCGGGCTCTGAGCTCATCCCTCAGGCTATGAAGGACTTCCTTCAGAGTCCAGCCTCTTTCCATTGTTCTCAAGGCAAGCACCTCCGATGGCTTCCCTCTTTCCCTGGGCATGCCACTGGAAGAGGCCCAGGCCCAGATGATGCCAGGGAAGGAAATGTGCCCTCAGCCCAGGGACGCTCAGCATGGGCTCCCCCAGCCCTCGGGGCCCCGCCGCTGGTCACAGCAGCCCCTGCCTGGCTCCTGCCTGCCCACACCGTGGGCATCCACGGCTGCTCCTGGGCACGGAGCTCAGCCTGTGCTGCTGCCGGGTGGGCTTTGCTGCTGCTGCTGCTGCTGCCACCCGGACACTGGGCTGGCAGCTCCATCTCTTTATTGCTAGAGAAGAGCTCATTTGGGAACTGCTGCAGTGCCCAATTTCTTCAGCCCGACTAGCTGCCAACACCACCACCCAGAGTGGGCCGCCCCCAGAAAACTGTCAACTCTGGGGTTTGGCTGTAGGGCACAGCTGCTTTACAGCACAGGTGGACTGTGCTGCAGTAGAGACAAGGAACAGGGAGAGCTCTTCTGTATGTTCATTCTCCGCAGAGTCATCGACAGAAATACAATGAATTAAAGCCATACACCGATTTCCAAACTGGGGAGGTCCCTGGGGAGGACACAGTCCAATTGGGAGAAACTGAGGGTGGAACACAAGGCGGGGAATACATTGTTTAAACCAATAGGGGATTACAGGGGAGGAGGACAACTTAAACAAACCAATAGGGTTTCAAAGGATAACAAATTGATAGGGAAGTATCTAGAGAAAGGGGCAGGCTTGGGGAGGGATTGGCATTGAATGGGAGGAGGAACAGGGAACAAAAAGGCAGGACTTTGGGGAGATGGACAACTAGGGCAACACCAACAACACAGAGGGGAAAGGAACGACCCATTGGCAATAAAATATGGTATAACAACACCAAAAAGGGGGTGTGATAAAACGGACCACTAGCACCGAATTGCAATCAAAAACATGCACCGCAACAGGGAAGCTCTCAGTCAGGGCTCTGTTGAGCACTTCCACATTCTTTCCTGGCATCAATAGAAGCTCAAACTTGCCCTTATCAGAAGTAAACAAGAGTGTTCCCCAACAGCCATCACTTCCAAACCCCTGGGAAACATGGTTGTTTTATGATTGGCTTTTTGCAAATATTAAAATGAATATTATATGTGTTATCTTAGAACTGATGTTGTATTAATTTTCTCAAGTAGTCTTATAAATATAATTATAGGTTATAACAGAATGCTAAAATATAAAATACAATATGTAAGATACTTGTTTGAAAGCAAGGGCTCATAGCGACGTAGCAGCCATAGAACACTGAAATTTTTCAGAGAAAAAGAATTTATTGCTCTCCTATCAGAAGAAACTAAACTTCCTCCTGCGTCATTCAGCCCTCAGGAAGCCAGTTAGGATTAAGAGGGAGAAGTTGACGAGGACCAGACAAAATCCTGTGTTTGAATGGAATGTATGCATCATCTATGAGATGTATGAACATGCAACAGCTTATTGATTTTAAGGGTTAATCCTCCGTTAACATGTGTTATTTTTTGACTTATATTGCCCAGAAAATAGGTACCCAGATGTCCGTAACTCTTTGTTTCTGTTGTCTCCTATTCTCCTAATCCAAATTGTCCAAAATTTTTATCACTCTAATGATATTGCTATTTTTATAAACATTTTATTATTAATAAAATTTTAAAACTTTACAAACAAGGGATTGCCATTTTTCACACCTCTTCTGGGAATCAGGAACACGTGTGGTGGTTCCAGCTGCACCTGTGGGAGCAATGGGGAGCGTCAGCCCGTGCTGTGCTGCACTGCTGAGCTGGCAGCACGGTGGATGCGGGCAGGACGTTCTCCGTTTGCCCCAGAGCTGGGGCCTGCAGGCACCTTGCCGCCCCTTGGCACAGGCTGTGCCACCCAACAAAGCCCAGCAGGCCGGGAGGAGAGCCCGGGGGCAGCGCAGCTGCTTGGGCAGTGGCTGCTTGGAGGGACACGGGCCAAAGCCATCCCTGAGCAGCCACTGCCAGCCCTGGCCCTCCCTGCCCCGTGACAGCTCCCCCAGCCCCAGGGAACTGACTGACACAAACTCCACAGCCAGCAAAGAGATTGTCCCAGTAATTGTCTGCTGCTCTTCTTCACTGCGGTTGGTCCCAGAAACATCCCTCACACTGCTCTAAATGCACACACATGGGCTGACCAGCCCCTATGCTTTTCCAGTCTGCTCTCTGAAATTTTGCAACAAATCCACCAATAAATTCCAGGTTACCTCTGGGAATTGCATACTAAAATTTTCTTCATTTTTCCCAATACCTGGAATTTCCTGTATATAGTAATGCTCTTAAGGATCTCTGATACTTGTCAGCAATTTTTTTGTACTTAGACAGATGAAACAGCCTTAGTGGTTTTAGTATTGGCAGGTCTGGTTTTTTTCTTAGCAAGGTGCTTTACCTATTATCTACATGTAAACTTATTTTTATTTATGGTATATTGTTCCCCAATTACTTTGACAACCTGTCATTCACTTCTTAGCCAATGCTCCATACAAGATTCAAAATTGTTCACTTTCTATCGGAATATAAAAGTCTAAGAAAGCTGTCTTTTTAATTTTGATGACACACTTTCTGCCCATTCCTAGCTTTTATAATGATCCTTTTTGAAACATCCCTGAGCATAGGTAGGCTTACTTGGGAAATGATTGGTTTAACCTGGGAATGGATTATTACTTTTAGTGCTATAAACCTACATTGCTTCAAGCTTCACAGCCACAGGCCAGATTTGTTGCTCAAGGCATGGATGCCTGTCTGAATTAAAACAATGTTTGTGAGGCAGCTGAAGAGCTTAGACCTCAGACATTGAAATTCCTGGGACGAGGAGGAAGAAAGGATAAAATTGTGTTTCAAAGGCTGTTTTTTCACTTCTAGTATGCCAGAAGTATGGTAGACTACACATGTCTTCAAGTGTCATTTAATTCCAGAACAACTCTCTACAGTGCCAGACACCAGGACAAATTACTCAAAACTTTACATCCTAATGCATCAGCTTTAATTCTAGTGAGAGGTAGACCTTATTTCCAATCTGATTAGCAAATCCACAAAGCAATCTTGCCGCTGTGTGAATGGAAAGAAGAGTTTGTTTGTGAACAGGTGAATATGTCCCACTCAATCATGACCAAAATTTGCCTTGACTTGGAAGCAAGTAGACAAGGAGCAATGCAGTAATTGTGTTTCATCCAGTGATAAATGAGGCAAGAAGCATTAACAACTTACATGACATACAGAACACAAGTACTGATACGGCCAATAATGCGCCCACATGAGGGGATCTTCAGGACATTCCTTTATTTCTTAATTAAGAATGGGTAGCAAAATTTATCTGAAATAGAAGCAGTGTTCCTCCCCTGTTTCTCCTGGAGCACAATGTCTGTTATTTGCAGACTTCACTGCCCAGCCCATGAATGCTCTCAGGGCCAATTGCTAAATGACAGAACTAGCAAAATGCAGGTGCCACATAATCACCCCAGCACTAATCCAGCACTGCTTTGATGGTGCCCAGGAGCACAGAATGGCTTGGCTTGGAAGGGACATTTAAAGGATATCTAGTCCAATACCCTGCAGTGAGCAGGGACACATTTAAGTAGGTCAGGTTGCTGAGAGCATGAGCTTGAATGTCTGCAGGGATGGATGTCCACCTCTCTGGGCAACCTGTGCCAGGCCTTCCAGACCTAGTGTAAAAAATGGGGTCCAGTCTGAATCGACCATCTTTTAGATTGAAAGCATTCCCTCTCGGTCTGCTCACAAAAGGCTCTACTAAAAGTGCTGTCCCATCTCTTTTACAAGCCCCCTTAAGGTACTGAAAGGCAGCAATCAGGTCTCCCTGGAGTCTGCTCTCTTCCAGGCTGAACATTGCCAGCTCTCCCAGCCTGTCTCCAAAGCAGAAGGGCTCCAGCCCTCAGAGCATTTTGTCCCTCCTCTGGACTAGATCCAACAGGACCATGGCCTTCCTGTGTGGGGAGCCCAGAGATGGATGCAGTACTCTGTCGTGGTACAGACAGAGACAGTACAAAGCAACACACTCCATTTCCAGAAGGCTTCAAACACTGTTTTTATTCTAGCATGCATGCTCGTTCTACATTCTTACAAAGCTCATAGGTTTACACTTTACTCACTGGTCACGAGAGACAAGCAAAATGCTTCATGGACTAGGCAGTTGCAGATTTATCTTATTTATCCTTCTTTCTTTCTTGGTTTCTTTGTCAACAACCTTGGTAGGAAATTCTTTCAGGGGTAAACATGGATCCTCTTGTCAAAGTTCTCAGTGGCTCACAGAGGTCACTGTAAAACCTCTTCCACAGTACTCCAGGTGGGGTCTCACCAGAGCAGAGGGGTGGAATCACCTCCTTCAAGCTGCTGGGCACTCTCCTTTGGATGCACATGAGATGCTCATGTTCTGCCTCTCATCTTGCAGCACCCCAAGTCCATCTTGGCAGGGCTGCTCTCCATCCCTTCATGGCCCAGCCTGTGAGATCAGCTGGGCTGGGACTGTGTCACAGCCCTTGGACAGAGCAGCTGGGCAGGACGAGCTCCCTGCCAAAGAAGGCAGATCCCACTCCCCACACAACTCCACCCTGGCCATGAGGTCACAGCAGGCTCTGAGGTCACAGAGGTGCCAGAGCCCCACGGTTGCACAGCAGCACACGGAGCGAGCAGTCAGTGCTTGAGCACAACTGTTGCAGCAGCAGCAGCGGCGGTGGCAGCAGTGGTGCTGACATTGGGACAGCGGTGTCAGGACAGCGGTGGCAGCAAGAGCTGCGGGACTGGCAGAGGGCAAGGCAGCATGGCCCTTGCTCTGCGCCTCTTCCTCCTGCTCCTCCTGGCCGTGGCCCTGCCTGCCAGGGCTGCCCAGGCTGCTCCCCTGCAAGCGCAGCGAGCAGGTGAGCCGGCAGCCTGGCTCCCCTTTCCCGGGACAGCGCTCCCTGCTCCCCGGGAAGCGCTGGGGATGGTTTTCCCCAGGCCTTCAGGGAGGGTTTCCTCTGGGGGAGGGAGAGAGACCCCACGGGCCCTGGGCTGGCCCTGTTTCCTCTCCCGGGATGTGTCACAGGGCCTGCAAAGAGGGTGGAGAGTGACCAGGAGCCTGCCCAGAGCTCCCCAGGCCCCTGTGCAGCTTTGGCCTTGTGCATTCACATCTGGCACCCACAGCCTTACATGACCCCCTTGCAGTGCCCATTTCCTATAGGCAGTGGGGGATCCCAGCACACCACAGAAATGTCCTGGTCTTTGCTCTATTCTAGACTGGAACGAAAAGATGGCTTATATGGAAAAGCTGGTGAACGACACTATGAAGACTCGAGGGCATGGTGCAGGCAAGTTCTCTGTGTGCCTTTCCTGAAAAATAATCAGTGTCAATGTGGCAATGGCTCATTCATGAGCCTGCACCCTTAACATAATCTCTGGGTTTAAAGAAGCTGTAAATATTGCCCTTCTCCCTTCTGTGATCCCACAGGATCGGTGTCAGTGGGAGGAAGGAATATTTATCTGTCCATCCTCCTCCCGTGTGCAATGCCAGTGTGTCCTTCTGTGTGCTCTGTGCAGCCACAGAGAAGAGCACAGAGGGAAGGGGCTGGGCCCAGGGCTGTGCCCCGGGGCTGAGCCTTTCTCAGCTCCTTTGCCGGCCCCAGGGAGCCTGAGCTGCTCCTGCTGCCACTGCCAAGCCCTGGCCCTGCCTGGGGCTGTGTTTGGAGCTGCTGGCAGCTCCAGGGAGTCCTTTCTGCCCCGACTGCCCCACAGGGGGCTCCTTCCATCCCAGTGTGGGGCCACTGCAGGCACGAGGTGCCCCTGGCCCTGCTCCTGAGAGGAAGGCAGAGCCAAGGGAGTGCCTTGGAGGGCACCAATCACCCAGGTGCCCTCAGTGCCACTTGTGCCTGAAGGAGAAATGGGACTTTCCATTAAGGTCCTCCTAAATGGAAGAACCGAGACATAGGAGACACGAAATCCTTGGAGGCGGCCAAACATCTGGACCAGATGCTGAATGACCTGGAGAGACGCCGTGGTGGGTGCATTTCCCTCAGCCTTGTCCTGGGGCTCAGCAGCCGGGGGCTTTGGCTGCACATCTGGACACGCCGTGTCCAGCACAGTGGGAAGGGATCCATGGCAGCCTCGCTGCCCCGCTGCTGCTTCCACGCCCTGCAGGGCTGTTTGCCAGCCTGGCCTGGCTGCAGCTTCTCCCCAGCCTCTGCACGAAGGCATTTGGCATCAGTTCACAGGCAGCCCAAACTGCACCACGGGCCATACATGCCCTGAGATCCCCTGCAATTTCCTAATCTCCAGTCAAATCAGGTGTAGGGGCTTTTTTCGGTCAGGGAGGGCCCTGGCCCAGCCCTAATAACCTGGCTATTTTCCTTATCCTTATCTATGACTTTACAAGTATTTTCTCCTGAAGTTGCAACCTCCTGCAATGATTCCATTGGATCCAGCTGTGCTTTTTCCTTTCTCAAGCGATGGGGCAAAAGTCCATGCAGATGGGGCCATATCCTGTAGGAAGCAATGGCTTTGTGCCAGCCACTGATGCAGGAAAGGAGGAGATGCCAGACATGGGCACAGGTACAGGAGATAATTGCTCCGCTAGGCTCAGCCCTTGGTGGGGCTGCGTGGCAGCAGCTCTTCCCCCAGGGCCTGCCCTTGCCCGGCCCGGCAGCAGCCAAAGCTGGAGGAGCCTCTGGAGGCTTGGAGGCCTCTGGAGCTCGATCACAGCCCCGGGGAAAGGGGACCCGTGCACCACTGTCCCTCCCGCTGCAGCTGCTCCGGAGCTGGCCCTGAGTGCCCCGAGGCCCAAGGCACAGGAGCAGCCCCGAGCGGGAGCCCTGCCGCGAGCCCAGGGCCAGAGCCAGCCTCGGCTCCCAACTGGGCAGGGGCTGCACTGGGTCCTGACAGGGCCTGACTCTGTGCCCTGGGGCTGGGGGAGCTGTCACGGGGCAGGGAGGGCCAGGGCTGGCAGTGGCTGCCCAGGGATGGCTTTGGCCCGTGTCCCTCCAAGCAGCCACTGCCCAAGCAGCTGCGCTGGCCCCGTGCTCTCCTCCCGGCCTGCTGGGCTTTGTTGGGTGGCACAGCCTGTGCCAAGGGGCAGCAAGGTGCCTGCAGGCCCCAGCTCTGGGGGAAACGGAGAACGTCCGGCCCACATCCACTGTGCTGCCAGCTCAGCAGTGCAGCACAGCACCGGCTGATGCTCCCCATTGCTCCCACAGAAGTGCTTGGCAAGTCAGACACTGACGCCCAGAATCCACGGAAAACCCCAAGAATTATCTGCCCCCAGGACGTGCGCAGGTCCTGCATGATAGGCACGGTAGTGACACTGTTCACTGTGCCAATTTCCATGGTGCTGTGCTATGTTGGGTTCCGGTGGTTGAAGGGAAAGAAACGGTAAGTTGTTGCTCATCTCTACCCACCAGATTCTTTAAAGGTTGCACACAGTCAGAGAACATTCAGGGATCAGAGAAGCTGCAGTGTAGGTGTGGCCAGTCCATGGCTGTTCAAGGAACTCTGCTGAGGGTTCTGCTGCTGCCCAGAGCTTTCCTTGGCCTCCTAATTGCTGGGCCTTGTCTTGGGGGCCCACTGGGGCTGCAGCCAGTGCTGGCTCCCACTGAGGCTGCCTGGCCAAGAGCAGCCCCAGAGGCACAGGGCTGAGGCACAGCAAGGTGGAGAGGAAAAACAGCAGGGACGAGATTGCCCTTGAAAGGCAGAGGCGCTCTGGGGCCCGCTCCTGGCCAGGGAGCCTGCCCAGAGCCGTGCCCTGCTCGCCGGGGCCTTGAGGGGCAGCTGTGCAGCTGGGCCAAGCTGTGCCAGCAGCTCCAGCCGTGCTGGGGAGCCTTGCCAGCTCTGGGCCCTGCTGTGCAGGAGGCTCCCTGTGTGCCTCTGGCAGCTGGGGCCTCAGCCGCCTCCTCTCTCCACAGTCGCGCTGCCGCCGCTCCAGCATCCCGGCCAAGAAGGCGTGCCTCTCCCTCGCCCCCAGAGAGCCCAGAGACCGTCGCCTTTGACAGCTCTCACACGAGGCCTCGGCAGCAGCAGTTGCCCAAGAAAGCAGAGCACCAGCCCTCCGTGCCTCCCCCACGGCCCCCCAGCCCGGCCTTGAAGCGGAAGCCTCCCGAGATCCCCCCACCTCCTCCCCTCCCGAGCCCACCGCCCTGGTCCAACTAGGACTGCAACTGGGCCAGCCACGCAGGGCTTGCGCCACCAACAGCTTGGCCACCTGCCCTCCTCTACAATGAGCACGTGTTACCTACAGGCAACAGCCAGAGTCAGTTTTCACACTCTTGGACCTTCAACAGGAAGGGCTGAAGATTCTTCCCATGCCCTTTCTCATCCTTTACCTCTTTGATTTTTATACAGTTGGGAGCTGGTTGCATCTCTTAAAGACTTTATTAGCACTGCATGTTTTGCCTTACCTGTCAAGGGAAAAAAAATAAAAAAAAAATTCAGTTTTGATTTCATTTTTAGTGTGGTTGGGCTGCTCACATTTTCAGCAATTAATTTGCCATGGTACTGCTTCCTTTTTCCTTACTATCCATAAAAAGTTCTTCTGGACATAAAAGTCACCAGCATTACTGAGATTTACCTCAAAGCCCAAATAGGGAATCTAGCACCAAACATTCTTCCTGTGTACTGCACAACAAGAAATATTCAGAGGAAAATATAGTTGCAGGTGAGGCTCGTGGAACTCCCAGAATACTGAGCCTGCAGAGGAGGCAGACAGCCCTGGCAGTGGCTGAGGGGACTTCTCGTCACAGACTCCTCTGAAAGTGTGTCACTCCAGGAGGAGAAAGCATTTAAACCTGTGCCTTACCTTCTTCCTGTGCTAAAATGTAAGGCTCCTCCTGAGCTACAAACAATTCTCCATTCCTCAACAAAGCTACTCATGTTCTTGACTTATCTTAAAGAGCAAAAGCAAATGTGGTCAGAAATTTCTCATCAAAGCCTCTTTGCAGAGAAACGCCGCCATATGTGAGAAAATAGTTCTTAGCATCAATTCACTCAAAAGAAAGCCAACCCTGAATTGAGCAGTGCTTTAAATGAACTTGAATTCTCCTTCCTCACCTATCAACCGGATTTGTTTTATGGTAAATAGGTATGAATTTTGCTGCCAAAATTTATACAATAATCAATATTCATTCAGTAATTAATATTTGGAAATAATAAAACAGTTAAAACGTGTCATGCCAAGAAAGAAAGGGAGAGGAGGGTTTCCACCACCCACCTCTTTCCTGCAGATGTTCAAGGACATGAAAAAGCAAGAGATAACAGTTATTAAAATTAACAGAAAGAAGGGAAAATCTGGATGGGTCCCAGGAAAATGCCAGCTATAAAAGATTTATTGCTTTGATGCTTAAATGTGGTAATATGTTAGTTTTGCCTTACATTCTACTGGCTTGGTGCACATGTGTAACCCAAGGGTGAGTTAGGGACATCGAAGAAGAGGAGAGGCCTTCATCAAAAATGACCCCCAAAGAGAAAAGGAGGCTGTGAGTATCACCAGGTTTTGGGTCTGGGGGGTGGCTGTATGCATGTGTGAGTGTGTGTGGAGTATCTGAGACAGAGGCTGGGCAGTCCTGCACCCCTCAAGCGGGTGAGGCCTCCCGGTACCGCGTTTCCAAGATATCCGCAAGGAGACTGGCCAGTAAAGGAGGGATGTGAAAGAAAAGTGAACGAGTGGAGACCCCAGGAGGGTTTGACCATGGGGGAAGGAGGGCGTCCCTGGTCCAAGCACCTGTGGGAAGGTCCTTGGGCAGGAGGGATTGACTCAGTAGGGAGAATGAGAAGGAGAGTGATTGAATAGGTTCAATTTCCTTGGAGGGCTTGGTAGCTGGCAATTTAGGATGAGATTAGATGGTGAGAGAACATGGCTAATGGATTGAGAAAGAGTGAGAAATAGGAGTGGAACAAGTAGATTGAAAAGGCAGTGAGACAGAGTAGTAAGTGAGGAAGTTGAACCACGAGGTGAGTGTGGAAAACCAAGAATCTCCTGGTACCGGGGATCTCTTAGTTTGTTGCCGCCAGAGATGGGTCAGGGAAAAAGTAAGTCCTTAGACCCAGGGGCTGCGGATTGTGTGAAAAATTCGCAGGAGTTTAGGGTATCTGGGAACTTTGAGGGGGGTTCTCAGGAAGGGAGCATTCCTCAGGACAGCCCACTGGCGATGATACAGTTTTGGGATGGAATGGGAATCCTGAAGGGGAAAAAGTAAACGAAAATGATTAAGTATTGCATGTTTGAATGGACAAAGGAAATGATCCTGAAAGATGTATTGGCCAAAGTTTGGATCATTTGAGGATTGGATTTGCCAGGCTCTAAATATTTATGTGAATTCGAAAAACCCTGTTAATCAGGAGGCGAGTGAGTATGCTGCCTTATGGAGTCCTGAGGGGAGAAGTAGGTTTATTGTTCAGAGGTAGGAAGCTGGGGGTTCCCGATGTTTCCTTTATTAACCAAAGGGCAGGTGGTTAAAAGGAACAGGCAGGAGCCGCGGGACCCACTAAATCAACTCCCACCCCCTAATGGACAACCCAACCAGCTAGCTCAGCCACAGGCCCCTGAGAGTCCCCCCATAAATCCAAATGCACCTCCTCTTCAAGAGGAGCTGGTGGCACACAGAACCAGAGGCAGAGGGAGACAAGGGGAGGAAAATGATGGAGATGAGGGGGAAGAAAGGGAGAATCAATTGTACCCACTTAGAGAGGTTCCCACTGTTAGCGTTCAAAAACACATAATCACAGAGCGATTATATGCGGTGCTTTTTATTAAGAGCTCTGGGAATTGGGGTATATTCAACCCAAATCTGACTCCGACCATACATCCCAAATAATCATGTTTTATACTCTATCGTTACATAACTTTCATGTTAATTATTAAACTTATATTGTTCTATTGTATACATAAATTTAGCCCCTCTCTGAATTTCCAACGTAGTTTCTCACTATTCTACTTATGGTTATATAATAATTACATTTAATTACTAAACAATCATCACATCTAACAATTATATAATTTATCATACTGCTTATGCAGGTGCAGTTGATCTGGGAAAGCACAAAGCCTAACATTTTAGATTCTATCTTTAACTTTTTCCAGGGTTCCACTATCACCATGGCAAATCCAGGACAGAGGCCACCTATTGGTTATGTGAGTGTTCCCCTAAAGACCGGGGATGTCAGGGAGTTTAAGAAGGAGATGGGTACACTGATAGAGGACCCCGTCGGAGTGGCAGAAAAGTTAGATCAGTTTTTGGGACCAAACACATATACCTGGGTGCAGATGCAGTCTATGCTAGGAATTTTGTTTACAAGAGAAGAGAGAGAGATGATCAGACAGGCAGGAATGTGGATTTGGGACAGAGAACTGAGGGACAAGGGCAGAGTAATCAGAAATGGCCTATGCAGGATCCAAATTGGAATAATCAGAATGCAAAGCATAGGTAGAATATGAGTGATCTCCAGTGAATAATTGTTCAAGGAATTTGTGGGGCAGTGCCTAGGGGACATAATATAGGAAAAGCTTTGAGTGAGCAGCAGAGAAAGAATGAGTCCCCGGCAGAATGGTTAGAGAGATTAAAGAAAGACTTGCAATTATATTAAAGCATAGATACTGATACTGCAGGCGGGGCAGGTTCTTTAAAAACTCAGTTTGTAGCAAAATCCTGGGGAGACATCAGGAAGAAGCTGGAAAAATTAGAAGATTGGCAGGACAGGGGACTTCAGGAATTACTGAGAGAAGCACAAAAGAGGTATGTAAGGAGAGATGAGGAAAAGCAGAAGGCAGGTGCATGAATTTTGGTGGCAGCAGTTAAAGAAATGCAGGCAGCTTTGATTACAGAAAAACCTGCAGGAAAGAACAGAGCAGATGTCAGCATCTATTTTTAGGAACACAGGACCCATGTGTTTTTCTTGCCACAAGAAGGGGCATTTAAAAATTCTTGCCCTACCTTGAGGGGTGCAGGACCCACCTGTTTTTACTGTCATAAAAAGGGGCACCTACAAACAAGTTTTAGGAAGAAACAGCAAGAGGAGAAAAATTTTCAGGAGGATTAGGGAGGTCAGGGGCTCTATTTAATGAAGGGGACCAAAACACCACCAGAAGAGCCCTTGATAAAGTTCAAGATAGGTCCCCATAGTAAAGAAGTTGTATTTTTAGTGGATACTGGAGCTTCTCGGGCAACAGTTAGAAAATTACCCCAGGGATGTAAGATAAGTCATGAGCGAGTTCCAGTAATTGGAGTTAAGGGAGAGGCTTTTCCCGTTCCTGTAATTAAGGGGGTGCAAATTGAAACAGATGACAAATTTGGAGTAAATGATTTATTCTTGATACTGGAGGCCGAGAATAATTTATTAGGCAGAGATCTAATAATAGCCTTGGATTTACAGATAAAACCCTGTGAAGAAAAACTTAAAAGTTATTCTTTAACTGGAGAGGATAATCTGGAAATTAATGATACGGTTTGGCATTCGGATGAAGGGGGGAACCTCAACATTCCGCTTATTAAAACTGAAATACAGAATCGAGAAGTACCAATCTGAGTGAAGCAATATTCAATATCACTAGAGGGGCGGAAGGGATTAAAACCAGTGATTGAAAATTTAATACAGCAAGGAATATTAGAACCTTGCACGTCACCCCCTAATACTCCCATCTTACGGGAAAAGAAACCTGACGGGAGTTAAAGGCTGGTTCAAGATTGAAGGGCAATAAAACAAAGGACTATTACACATTTTCCAATAGTGGCTAACCCATATACTTTGTTGAGTCAATTGCCTCCTAATTACATGTGGTATAGTGTGGTGGATTTAAAAGATGCCTTTTGGACTTGCCCTTTGGATGAGGGCAGTAGAGATTATTTTGCTTTTGAGTGGGAAGATAGGCAGACAGGTAGAAGAGAACAGCTCAGGTGGACGGTACTACCGCAGGGTTTCACCGAGTCACCTAATCTTTTTGGGAGAGCATTAGAAAATCTCTTAAAAACTTTTGAGTTGCCTGAAGGAATCAAGTTGTTACAGTATGTGGACGATTTGTTATTAGCCGAGGAAAGGGAGGAGAAAACTAGGAGGAGCACTATTCATTTGCTGAATTTTTGAGGTGAAAATGGTCTGAAAATATTCAGATCCAAATTACAGTTTGTGGAGTCAGAAGTCATGTACTTAAGTCATTGGATCAGTAAGGGAAAGAAAAAGCTGGACCCTGAGAGAGTTTGAGGAATATGAAACATGGGACCCCTGAAATAAAAAATAAGACAGTTTTTAGGTCTTTTGGGTTATTGCAGACAGTGGATTGAAGGATTTAGTGGAAAAGTGAAATTTTTGTATGAAAAATTGCCTACAAACCATTTTAAGTGGACTATGGAGGATTAGAAAAAATTTGAAGAGGTTAAAGAAGTTTTGTTGCAGGCTCCTGTACTAAGTCTTCCTGATTTGGGAAAACCCTTTCAGTTATTTGTAAGTACAACTCATCAGACAGCCTATGGGGTACTGACTCAAGACTGGGCAGGAAGCTGGAAACCAGTGGGCTATTGTTCAAAACTATTAAATCCAGTTAGTAAAGGCTGGCCAACATGTTTACAGGCTTTGGTAGCGCCTGCCTTGCTAGTGGAAGAGGCCCAAAAAGTAACCTTTGGTGCACCTTTGGAAGCATACACCCCTCACAATATTAGGGGAATTTTAGCACAGAAAGCTGAAAAATGGTTAAGAGATAGACGAATACTGAAGTACGAGGCTGTCTTGATTACCTCCCCGGAATTAGACTTGAAGGCGACACAAGTACAGAGCCCTGCTCAGTTTCTTTATGGGGATCCAGGGGAACAGCTGGTACATGATTGCATAGAGGTTACAGAATTACAAACAAAAATACGTCCAGATTTGGGAGACCAAGAATTACAAAGGGGAGGAAAGTTAGTTATAGATGTGTCATCTCGGGTAGTGAGTGGGAAAAGAAAATCAGGTTATGCTATAATCAGTGGGGGACAGCTTGAGGTAAAGGAGTCTGGTCCCCTTAGTCCATCCTGGTCAGCACAAGCTTGTGAACTTAATGCATTACTCCGTGCATCATTAATACTAGAAGGGCAAGAAGGGACTATTTATATGGACTCCAGATATGCTTTCAGTGTAGTACATACTTCTGGAAAAATTTGGAAGGAAAGGAGACTTATAAGCACTCGAGGAAAAGGGTTTGTACACGTGAGATTGATAATTCAGATACCTGAAGCTTTAAAGGGCCCAAAGAGAATAGCAGTGGTTCATGTAAAGGGGCACCAGAGAGGGAGGGATATTAGTCAGAGGAAATAATCTGGCCAATGAAGAAGCAAGAAGAGCAGCCTTAAGGAAAAGAGATACTGAAATCATGACCTTACAAGAAACAGACATTCAGCGGGAGACACTTTCCCTTTCACTAACAGAACTGGCAGCTATAAGGAAATTAGGAGCAACATTTAAGGAGGGAAAGTGGCTTCTTCCTGATGGCAGGATTATGATGCCAAAGCCAGTGGCACGTCAGATCTTAGATAACTTGCATACACAGACACTCTGGGGAACAAGAGCCCTTTGTGATCACTTTTTAAAATTTTATGGGTGTATAGAGATATTTGAAAGTGGAAAACAAATTACCCAGGGGTGTCTAAGAACGTGTTGAGGAGCCCTCTCTCTGGAGGACACAAAACAGCCTACAGGCCATTTGAAAAGATCCAGGCTGACTTCACAGAATTGTCTAAAGTGGGTCAGTGGAAGTATTTATTAGTTATAATAGATCAATTAACTCTGTGGGAGAAGCATTTCCAGCAGCTTGGGCTACAGCTCAAACAGTGGCTAAAATATTGTTAGAACATGTAATTCCAAGATTTGGATTAGTGAGGGTCATTGATACAGACCAGGGTACGCATTTCACTGCAATTTTAGAAACTGAGATTGGTAACACCTGTTGTTAAAAGACCTCAGAGACAAGTAAAACGTTGGGAGTGCGGTGAACATGGTTTAAAGTGTCCTCTCTGGATGTGTATTGTTTGCACACTTTGCTTTGACTTATGGTTGAGAGTAACTAAGAGGAAAGAGAAGGAGAGACAATTGATTTGTTGGTTTTGCTATGGTTATGTATTTAGCTGGCTAACTATAGAACGCATTGCTAGCGATTTTTTGAGATACGTTTGACACTGGGAGACGGGACCCTTCCCGCAACAATTGGATTAGCAGAGAACTTAGATCAATTGGTTCTTGCTATATTGGCTGTAGCACAAATAAGAGAACGAGCAATTAATGGCCTTATAGACCAGTGTCTTATAATCAATAGTTGTTGTGGAGAAGAAGTCTATATACCACATCATAGGCACATTCCAGGGGCATATTGGTGCTGCGAGTTTGCCTATTGGAGGCGGCGACTTAATGAACTCCCCGCCCTTGAAGCAGAAAATAACTGGAAAAATCCTATTGTGGTTGGCACATCCCTGAGATTTTGGAAAATATAGGTTTATGGTGTTTCAGCCTAACCTTTTCCCTGTTCTTTTAATTTTAATTATCTTTCCTTAACCAGCCTGAACTGGGAAATGGCATTTAAAAGGGGAAGAGCAAGCTCTGTGGGGCTATGGGTACCAAGGAAACTAAAACCACCAGTGACTAGATTCCGGGATATTACCTTTGCTACTGAGAAGACTGGCATCTCGGCCCTTGGTTGCAACCCAAGGGGCCTTGAGAATGGTAGAAAGGTAGATTTCCTGAGGATTATTTTCACTGTGTTTATTATGGTACCCTGGACAGTTGGCCAAAGCCAGAGAGCCACACTGGACAGAGTTCAAGAAATGAAAGGATAGGCAATGAAAAAGCAAACAGAGAAAAACCAAGTCCCAGCAATTTCAACATTTGTGACTATTGCAATCACCCTGTTTGGATTAGGGACAAAATAGAATCTGTGTTAGTTCTGCCTGCTACAATTGCAGCAGCTTTATAGATGTTTGTGTTAAAAAGGGAAAGATGTATTGGGTAAGGAAAAATTTGGAATACAATGAACGAGCTCCTTATCCCCATGGCGATCAGATTTGCCCTCAATACGAAAGATTCTTTTGTTTTGAAAGCGATGATAATGGAGATGATCCAAGTATAGGCACAGGAGGCCGGGAAATAAGAGAAAAATTAAAAGAGAACAGGAAAGAAGAAAAGGAACCAAAGGGGAATAGAGGAAAGAACAGGAGAAAAAAGAGTCAAAAGAACTGGCCGAATTGTATAAAGAACTAAAACAGCACTACAAAGATTGGGACCTGCCAGCCTCAAAAAGAATCCATTTGTGGGATTGATGCAAGAGATTGCTGCAGAATTGGGATTATCCAAATGTTGGATTTATGGGGGTCTAAAAATGGCTGAAACATGGCTGTGGAAAGGTGAGAGCTTAGCTCCAGAGCAATTTTTAAAATGGAACCACACCCAAATTTCTGGAACATTGAAGAGACCTGAAGGATAGATTTTAAGCCATCAAGTAATTGGAACCATTTGTACAACCCGAGAAGGAAAGAAATGTAATAAAATAGTGCAGCATACTCCTGTTAAGTCCACATTAGTAGTCAATATGGATAATGGTTCAAAAGTTTGGCGACCTGAAATTCCTGATGGATATGGGGGACCAATAAAAGAAAGAAACTGTGAGTGGGATGATCAAATTGATTTATGCTGGTACAGAAGTCCTGGAGCTAACCCCTACCAATCCATCAACAGCCTGAGGTCTTATTGGGAACAGCCAGAGAAAAATGATAAGAGATGGAAAGCCCCATAGGGGATATATTAGATTTGTGGGCAACGAGCATACAGTGACTTACCTCAAAAATGGGGAGGAACCTCTACCTTAGGAGTAATACAACCCTCCTTCTTTGTTCTACCGAGGTCTAGGAGCAATACGTTAGGAACTCCATTGTATGAAACCCTGCAGCGGAATAAAGGAGATTTGAATTTCAATTTTCCAACAGCAGGAGGGAACCAAAAATGGGGAGAGAACAAATGGCCTGCAGAAAGAATTATAGCATATTATGACCCAGCAACATGGGCTCAGGACGGGCCATGGGGATACAGGACCCCAATTCACCTGTTGAATTGATTGGTAAGGCTCCAAGCAGTAGTGGAAGTGGTGTCAAATAACACCTCCGGTACCCTAAAATTGCTGGCCAGGCAATATTCACAAATGCGGGCGTTTGTGTACCAAAACAGGATTGCCCTAGACTATCCGTTAGCAGAAGAAGGAGGAGTTTCTGGGAGATTTAAGGAATCTGAGTGCTGCATAGAAATTGATGATTATGGAGAAGCTATCACCGAACAAGCAGAGGAAATTAAAAGGGTGGCCCATGTGCCAGTACAAAAGTAGAATTCAATCTTGAAAGCAGATTGGTGAGATAACCTCTTTGGAGGTGTTTGGTGGAAAAAGTTAGGATTCACGTGGTTATGTTCAGTTTTGGGACTTTTGTTTCTGCCTTGTATGATTCCGTGTTTTAGTAGGCTAATTCACTTGTGATTCAAGGGATGCAGATTACAACAATGCCTCTAGATCCAGAATCAGCAGTGAAAGGAAAACCAAGATCTATCATGGTAGTAAGAGCTAAATCGACCTGTGTTAAAGAACAAGGAACCAATTAACTGTGGCAGGACCTGGAGAGATTGAAATAACCCAGGAAATGCTAACCAAATTTGAAAAAGAGTGTGAAAAACTAAAGGCAGCGAGAGAAATGCTAGAAATGTTTGAAGTTGAAATGAGACAATGAGAAAATCCAAATTCTGAAGAATATAAAGGATATCAGGGCACAGATTTTTAATAAAGCACAAATCAATGATGAAGAAGAGAAATGGGGGATTTGTGGTAAATAAGTATGATTCGTACTGACAAAATTAAAACAGTAATCAATATTCATACAGTAATTAATATTTGGAAAAAATAACACAGTTAAAACGTGTCATGCCAAGAAAGAAAGGGACAGGAGGGGTTCGACCCCCCCTCTTTCCTGCAGATGTTCAAAGCAGGAAAAAGAAAGAGGTATCAGGTACTAAAAATTAACAGAAAAAAAGGAAAATCTGGTTGGGTCCCAGGAAAATGCCAGCTATAAGAGATTTATTGCTTTGAAGCTTAAATATAATATTATGTTCGTTTTGGCTTGCATTATGCTAGCTTAGTGTACATGCGTAACCCAAAAGTGAATTAAAAGACATCGAAGAAGAGGAGAGCCTTCATCCAAAGATGACCCCCAAAAAGGGGTGCGACCACCAAAAGAATGGTGGAGCATGCGTAGTAAAGGTGGTGATGAGGGCGGAGGCAGAAGTGTGATGAATCGAAAATGGGAGGAGATGCCATTGGCATATGGCATAGAAGAGGAGAATCTTCAATTGGCAAGCTTGTTCGTGAGGTGGCAAGGGTCCAAGAACCTTGCAACCTGTACCCCACAGTTATTTTTTGCTTATGCACTATTATTGGAACCAAATGATCCCTTATTTTTAATCAAAATATACTGTCAATATTTCAAGTGCATCCAATTTTATATATTTTCTAAACTATTCAATTAGATTTGCTAATACCTCTAATATTGTTGGGTTTTTCTGATCATGGGGTCATTGGGGAAACATAACAATGAGCACAAAGCCTTTATTTCTGCAAGCTCAGGGATCCTGGGGGGATCTTTGCACCATCAGGCCGAGGTACAAGGCTCGGGATACTCCAAAGGAACAGAGCCAGCCCCCTTGAGTGGGAGAAGGTGCGGCCTCAGTTGCAGCCCCGGGTGCCTCCTGTGGGCCAGGGCACGGCCCTGGCTGTAAATGTGTTGGGCTGCAGCACAGGGCCAGGGCGGAGCTCAGCACCCTCATCAGAGCCCAGGGCCGTGGCCCTTCCCTGCCGGGGCCCAAGCCTGGCCCGGCCCGGCCCGGCCTGAGCAGCCCGGCCTGGCCCCAGGGGATGGGCTCCACCTGTCCGCTGTGCCCGCAGGCCGGGCCCAAGGCTTTGCAAGAGGCTTTCTCCCAGCTTTGCAAAACCTCGGCCAAGTGACCATTTGCTGTGCTGAGAAGAGTAAAGAACCCCCTCAAATGTAACCCCGCTGCACAACTCATGAGGGATCCCTGCACACCTTAGGAGTGGCCATCAATAATCCTTTGTGATTCCTGAGGGATCCCTGAACCCCTCAGCAAGGACCCCAAAATATCACTTTGTGCCTCATGAGGGACCCCTTCACCTCTGAGCACAGACCCAAAATTATCACATTGTGTCTCATGAGGTTCAGGCCCAGATCATCCCCCAGAAGGCAATGTGCCCTCAGCCCAGGGACGCTCAGCATGGGCTCCCCCAGCCCTCGGTGCCCCGCCGCTGGTCACAGCAGCCCCTGCCTGGCTCCTGCCTGCCCACACCGTGGGCATCCACGGCTGCTCCTGGGCACGGAGCTCAGCCTGTGCTGCTGCCGGGTGGGCTTTGCTGCTGCTGCTGCCACCCGGACACTGGGCTGGCAGCTCCATCTCTTTATTGCAAGAGAAGAGCTCATTTGGGAACTGCTGCAGTGCCCAATTTCTTCAGCCCGACTAGCTGCCAACACCACCACCCAGAGTGGGCCGCCCCCAGAAAACTGTCAGCTCTGGGGTTTGGCTGTAGGGCACAGCTGCTTTACAGCACAGGTGGACTGCGCTGGGGTAGGGACACGGAACAGGGAGAGCTCTTCTGTATGTTTGTTCCCTGCCGACTCGGCGACAGAATGACACTGAATTAAAGCCATACACCGATTTCCAAACTGGGGAGGTCCCTGGGGGGGACACAGTCCAATTGGGAGAAACTGAGGGTGGAACACAAGGCGGGGAATACAATGTTTAAACCAATAGGGGATTACAGGGGAGGAGGACAACTTAAACAAACCAATAGGGTTTCAAAGGATAACAAATTGATAGGGAAGTATCTAGAGAAAGGGGCAGACTTGGGGAGGGATTGGCATTGAATGGGAGGAGGAACAGGAAACAAAAGGGCAGGTCTTTGGGGAGATGGACAACTAGGGAAAAACCAGCAACACAGGGGGGAATCGAGCAACTCATTGGAAATAAAATATGGTATAACAATACCAAATAAGGGGGTGTCATAACACTGACCACAAGCACCGAATTACAATCAAAAACATGCACCGCAACAGGGAAGCTCTCAGTCAGGGCTCTGTTGTGCACTTCCAAATGCTTTCCTGGCATCAATAGAAGCTCAAACTTGCCCTTATCCCAAGCAAACAGAGTGTTCCCCAACAATAACCTCTTCCAAAACCCTGTGAAACATGCTTGTTTTATGATTGGCTTTTTGCAAATATTAAAATGAAATTTATATGTGTTATCGTAGAAACTAATACTGTATTAATTTTCTCAAGTAGTCTTATAAATATACTTTTAGGTTATAACAGAATGTTAAATAATAAACGACACTATGTAAGATACTTGTTTGAAAGCAAGGGCACATAGCGAGGTAGCAGCCATAGAACACTGCAATTTGCCAGAGAAAAAGAATTTATTGCTCTCCTATCAGAAGAAACTAAATTGTTCCTGCCTCGCTCAGCCCTCAGAAAGCTGGTTAGGACTAAGAGGGAGAGGTTGACGATGACCAGACAAAATCCTGTGCTTGAATGGAATTTATGCATCATGTATGAGATGCATGAATATGCAACAGGTTATGGTTTCCAAGGGTTATTCCTCCGTTCAAGTCTGTCCTTTATCGGGCTTATGCTGCCCAGAAAATAGGTACCCAGATGTCTGTAGCTCTATCTTTCTATTGTCTCCTATTCTCCTAATCCAAATTGTCCAAAATTTTTATCACTCTAATGATATTGCTATTTTTATAAACATTTTATTATTAATAAAATTTTAAAAACAAGTGATTAACATTTTCACCCCTCTTCTGGGAATCAGGAACACGTGTGGTGGTTCCAGCTGCACCTGTGGGAGCAATGGGGAGTGTCAGCCCGTGCTGTGCTGCACTGCTGAGCTGGCAGCACGGTGGATGCGGGCAGGACGTTCTCCGTTTCCCCCAGAGCTGGGGCCTGCAGGCACCTTGCCGCCCCTTGGCACAGGCTGTGCCACCCAACAAAGCCCAGCAGGCCGGGAGGAGAGCCCGGGGGCAGCGCAGCTGCTTGGGCAGTGGCTGCTTGGAGGGACACGGGCCAAAGCCATCCCTGAGCAGCCACTGCCAGCCCTGGCCCTCCCTGCCCCGTGACAGCTCCCCCAGCCCCAGGGAACTGACTGACACAAACTCCACAGCCAGCAAAGAGATTGTCCCAGTAATTGTCTGCTGCTCTTCTTCACTGCGGTTGGTCCCAGAAACATCCCTCACACTGCTCTAAATGCACACCCATGGGCTGACCAGCCCCTATGCTTTTCCAGTCTGCTCTCTGAAATTTTGCAACAAATCCACCAACAAATTCCAGGTTACCACTGGGAATTGCACAATACAGTTTACTTCATTTTTCCCAATACCTGGAATTTCCTGTATATTCTAATCATCTTAATGACCTCTGATTCTTTTCAGTGTTTTTTTTTTTTTTTTGTATTGAGACAAATGAAACATCCTTGTTGATTTTAGTATTGGCAGGTCTGGTTTTTTTCTTAGCAAGGTTGTTTACTTATTGTCTACATGTAAACTTATTTTTATTTATGGTATATTGTTCCCCAATTAATTTGACAACCTGTCATTCACTTCTTAGTCAATGCTCCATATATGAATATTTTTGAATCTCTTTCTATCGGAATATAAAAATCTCAGAAAGCTGTCTTTTTAATTTTGATGACACACTTTCTCCCCATTCCTAGCTTTTACAATGATCCTTTTTGAACCATCCCTGAGCATAGGTAGGCTTACTTGGGAAATGCTTGGCTTAACCTGGGAATGGATTATTACTTTTAGTGCTATAAACCTACATTGCTTCAAGCTTCACAGCCACAGGCCAGATTTGTGGCTCAAGGCATGGATGCCTGTCTGAATTAAAACAATGTTTGTGAGGCAGCTGAAGAGCTTAGACCTCAGACATTGAAATTCCTGGGATGAGAAGGAGGAGGAAGAAAGGATAAAATTGTGTTTCAAAGGCTGTTTTTTCACTTCTAGTGTGCCAGAAGTATGGTAGACTACACATGTCTTCAAGTGTCATTTAATTCCAGAACAACTCTCTACAGTGCCAGACACCAGGACAAATCACTCAAAACTTTACATTGTAATGCATCAGCTTTAATTCTAGTGAGAGGTAGACCTTAATTCCAGTCCGAGTAGGAAATCCACAAAGCAATCTTGCCACTGTGTGAATGGAAAGAAGAACTTGTTTGTGAACAGATGAATAAGTCCCACTCAATCATGACCAAAATTTGCCTTGACTTGGAAGAAAGTAGACAAGGAGCAATGCAGTATTTGGGTTTCATCCAGTGATAAATGAGGCAAGAAGCATTAACAACTTACCTGTTTTACAGAACATAAATACTGATGCAGCCAAAAATGCGCCTACATGAGGGGATCTTCAGGACATTCCTTTATTTCTTAACTAGGAATGGGCAGCAAAATGCTGGCATTTATCTGAAATGGAAACAGTGTTCCTCCCCTGTTTCTCCTGGAGCACACTGTCTGTTGTTTGCAGACTTCACTGCCCAGCCCATGAATGCTCTCAGGGCCAATTGCTAAATGACAGAACTAGCAAAATGCAGGGGCCACATAATCACCCCAGCACTAATCCAGCGCTGCTTTGATGGTGCCCAGGAACACAGAATGGCTTGGCTTGGAAGGGACATTTAAAGGATATCTAGTCCAATACCCTGCAGTGAGCAGGGACACCTTTAAGTAGGTCAGGTTGCTGAGAGCATGAGCTTGAATGTCTGCAGGGATGGATGTCCACCTCTCTGGGCAACCTGTGCCAGGCCTTCCAGACCTAGTGTAAAAAATGGGGTCCAGTCTGAATCAACCATCTTTTAGATTAAAACCATTCCCTCTTGGTCTGCTCACAAAAGGCTCTACTAAAAGTGCTGTCCCATCTCTTTTACAAGCCCCCTTAAGGTACTGAAAGGCAGCAATCAGGTCTCCCTGGAGTCTGCTCCCTTGCAGGCTGAACATTGCCAGCTCTCCCAGCCTGTCTCCAAAGCAGAAGGGCTCCAGCCCTCAGAGCATTTTGTCCCTCCTCTGGACTAGATCCAACGGGACCATGGCCTTCCTGTGTGGGGAGCCCAGAGCTGGATGCATTACTCTGTCGTGGTACAGACAGAGACAGTACAAAGCAACACACTCCGTTTCCAGAAGGCTTCAAACACTGTTTTTATTCTAGCATGCATGCTTGTTCTACATTCTTACAAAGCTCATAGGTTTACACTTTACTCACTGGTCACCAGAGACAAGCAAAATACTTCATGGACTAGGCAGTTGCAGATTTATCTTATTTATCCTTCTTTCTTTCTTGGTTTCTATGTCAACAACCTTGGTAGGAAATTCTTTCAGGGGTAAACATGGATCCTCTTATCAGAGTTCTCAGTGGCTCACAGAGGTCACTGTAAAACCTCTTCCACAGTACTCCAGGTGGGGTCTCACCAGAGCAGAGGGGTGGAATCACCTCCTTCAAGCTGCTGGGCACTCTCCTTTGGATGCACATGGCTGGCTCATGTTCTGCCTCTCATCTTGCAGCACCTCCAAGTCCATCTTGGCAGGGCTGCTCTCCATCCCTTCATGGCCCAGCCTGTGAGATCAGCTGGGCTGGGACTGTGTCACAGCCCTTGGACAGAGCAGCTGGGCAGGACGAGCTCCCTGCCAAAGAAGGCAGATCCCACTCCCCACACACCTCCACCCTGGCCATGAGGTCACAGCAGGCTCTGAGGTCACAGAGGTGCCAGACCCGGTGGTTGCACAGCAGCACAAGGAGCGAGCAGTCAGTGCTTGAGCACAACTGTTGCGGCAGCAGCAGCGGCGGTGGCAGCAGTGGTGCTGACATTGGGAAAGCGGTGTCAGGACAGCAGTGGCAGCAAGAGCTGCGGGACTGGCAGAGGGCAAGGCAGCACGGCCCTTGCTCTGCGCCTCTTCCTCCTGCTCCTCCTGGCCGTGGCCCTGCCTGCCAGGGCTGCCCAGGCTGCTCCCCTGCAAGCGCGGCGAGCAGGTGAGCCGGCAGCCTGGCTCCCCTTTCCCGGGACAGCGCTCCCTGCTCCCCGGGAAGCGCTGGGGATGGTTTTCCCCAGGCCTTCAGGGAGGGTTTCCTCTGGGGGAGGGAGAGAGCCTCAATGGGCCCTCGGCTGCCCCTGATTCCTCTCCAGGGATGTGTCCCAGGGCCTGCAAAGAGGGTGGAGAGTGACCAGGAGCCAGCCCAGAGTTCCCCAGGCCCCTGTGCAGCTTGGCCTTGTGCATTCACATCTGGCACCCACAGCCTTACGTGACCCCCTTGCAGTGCCCATTTCCTATAGGCAGTGGGGGATCCCAGCACACCATGGAAATGTCCTGGACTTTGCTCTCTTCTAGACTGGAACGAAAAGATGGCTTATATGGAAAAGCTGGTGAACGACACTATGAAGACTCAAGGGCATGGTGCAGGCAAGTTCTCTGTGTGCCTTTCCTGAAAAATAATCAGTGTCCATGTGGCAACGGCTCAGTCATGAGCCCTGTCCCTGAACATAATCTCAGGGTTTAAAGAAGCTGGAAATCTTGCCCTTCTCCCTTCTGTGATCCCACAGGATCGCTGTCAGTGGGAGGAAGGAGCATTTATCTGTTCATCCTCCTCCCGTGTGCAATGCCAGTGTGTCCTTCTGTGTGCTCTGTGCAGCCACAGAGAAGAGCAGAGAGGGAAGGGGCTGGGCCCAGGGCTGTTCCATGGGGCTGAGCCTTTCTCAGCTCCTTTGCCGGCCCCAGGGAGCCCGAGCTGCTTCTGCTGCCACTGCCAAGCCCTGGCCCTGCCTGGGGCTGTGTTTGGGGCTGCTGGCAGCTCCAGGGAGTCCTTTCTGCCCAGACTGCCCCACATGGGGCTCCTTCCATCCCAGTGTGGGTCCACTGCAGGCACGAGGTGCCCCTGGCTCTGCTCCTGAGTGGAAGGCAGAGCTGAGGGAGTTCCTTGGAGGGCACCAATCACCCAGGTGCCCTCACAGCCACTTGGGCCTGAAGGAGAATTTGAACTTTCCATTAAGGTCCTCCTAAATGGAAGAACCGAGACATAGGAGACACGAAATCCTTGGAGGCAGCCAAGCTTCTGGAGCAGATGCTGAATGACCTGGAGAGGCGCCGTGGTGGGTGCATTTCCCTCAGCCTTGTCCTGGGGCTCAGCAGCCGGGGGCTTTGGCTGCACATCTGGACACGCCGTGCCCGGCACAGCAGGAAGGGATCCATGGCAGCCTCGCTGCCCCGCTGCTGCTTCCACGCCCTGCAGGGCTGTTTGCCAGCCTGGCCTGGCTGCAGCTTCTCCCCAGCCTCTGCAGGAAGGCATTTGGCATCAGTGAACAGGCAGCCCAAACTGCACCACGGCCCATACATGCCCTGAGATCCCCTGCAATTTCCTAATCTCCAGTCAAATCAGGTGTAGGGGCTTTTTCGGTCAGGGGGGGCTCTGGCCCATCCCCAATAACCTGGCTATTTTCCTGATCCTTATCCATGACTTGACAAGTATTTCCTCCTGAAGTTGCCACCTCCTGCAATGATTCCATTGGATCCAGCTGTGCTTTTTCCTTTCTCAAGCGATGGAGCAAAAGTCCATGCAGATGGGGCCATATCCTGTAGGAAGCAATGGCTTTGTGCCAGCCACTGATGCAGGAAAGGAGGAGATGCCAGACATGGGCACAGGTACAGGAGATAATTGCTCCGCTAGGCTCAGCCCTTGGCGGGGCTGTGTGGCAGCAGCTCTTCCCCCAGGGCCTGCCCTTGCATGGCCCGGCAGCAGCCAAAGCTGGAGGAGCCTCTGGAGCCTTGGAGGCCTCTGGAGCTCATTCACAGCCCCAGGGACAGGGGACTCGTGCACCAACGTCCCTCCCGCTGCAGCTGCTCCGGAGCTGGCCCTGAGTGCCCAGAGGCCCAAGGCACAGGAGCAGCCCCGAGCGGGAGCCCTGCCGCGAGCCCAGGGCCAGAGCCAGCCTTGGCTCCCGACTGGGCAGGGGCTGCACTGGGTCCTGACAGGGCCTGACTCTGTGCCCTGGCGCTGGGGGAGCTGTCACGGGGCAGGGAGGGCCAGGGCTGGCAGTGGCTGCTCAGGGATGGCTTTGGCCCGTGTCCCTCCAAGCAGCCCCTGCCCAAGCAGCTGCGCTGGCCCCGGGCTCTCCTCCCGGCCTGCTGGGCTTTGTTGGGTGGCACAGCCTGTGCCAAGGGGCGGCAAGGTGCCTGCAGGCCCCAGCTCTGGGGGAAACGGAGAACGTCCTGCCCGCATCCACCGTGCTGCCAGCTCAGCAGTGCAGCACAGCACGGGCTGACGCTCCCCATTGCTCCCACAGAAGTGCTTGGCAAGTCAGACACTGATGCCCAGAATCCACGGAAAAACCCAAGAATTATCTGCCCCCAGGACGTGCGCAGGTCCTGCATGATAGGCACGGTAGTGACAGTGTTCACTGTGCCAATTTCCATGGTGCTGTGCTATGTTGGGTTCCGGTGGTGGAAGGGAAAGAAACGGTAAGTTGTTGCTCATCTCTTCCCACCAGATTCTTTAAAGGCCGCACACAGTCAGGGAACATTCAGGGATCAGAGAAGCTGCAGTGTAGGTGTGGCCAGTCCATGGCTCTCCAAAGAACTCTGCTGAGGGTTCTGCTGCTGCCCAGAGTTTTCCTTGGCCTCTTAATTGCTGGGCCGTGTCCTGGGGGGCCCGCTGGGGCTGCAGCCAGTGCTGGCTCCCACTGAGGCTGCCTGGCCAAGAGCAGTCCCAGGGGCTCAATGCAGAGGCAAAGCAGGGTGGGGAGGAGAAAGAGCAGGGACGAGATTGCCCTTGAAAGGCAGAGGCGCTCTGGGGCCCGCTCCTGGCCAGGGAGCCTGCCCAGAGCCGTGCCCTGCTCAACGGGGCCTTGAGGGGCAGCTGTGCAGCTGGGCCAAGCTGTGCCAGCAGCTCCAGCCGTGCTGGGGAGCCTTGCCAGCTCTGGGCCCTGCTGTGCAGGAGGGTCCCTGTGTGCCACTGGCAGCTGGGGCCTCAGCCGCCTCCTCTCTCCACAGTCGCGCTGCCGCCGCTCCAGCATCCCGGCCAAGAAGGCGTGCCTCTCCCTCGCCCCCAGAGAGCCCAGAGACCGTCGCCTTTGACAGCTCTCACACGAGGCCTCGGCAGCAGCAGTTGCCCAAGAAAGCAGAGCACCAGCCCTCCGTGCCTCCCCCACGGCCCCCCAGCCCGGCCTTGAAGCGGAAGCCTCCCGAGATCCCCCCACCTCCTCCCCTCCCGAGCCCACCGCCCTGGTCCAACTAGGACTGCAACTGGGCCAGCCACGCAGGGCTTGCGCCACCAACAGCTTGGCCACCTGCCCTCCTCTACAATGAGCATGTGTTACCTAAGGGCAACAGCCAGAGTCAGTTTTCACACTCTTGGACCTTCAACAGGAAGGGCTGAAGATTCTTCCCATGCCCTTTCTCATCCTTTACCTCTTTGATTTTTATACAGTTGGGAGCTGGTTGCATCTCTTAAAGACTTTATTAGCACTGCATGTTTTGCCTTACCTGTCAAGTGAAAAAAAAAAAAAAACAATTCAGTTTTGATTTCATTTTTAGTGTGGTTGGGCTGCTCACATTTTCAGCAATTAATTTGCCATGGTACTGCTTCCTTTTTCCTTACTATCCATAAAAAGTTCATCTGGACATAAAAGTCACCAGCATTACTGAGATTTACCTCAAAGCCCAAATAGGGAATCTAGCACCAAACATTCTTCCTGTGTACTGCACAACAAGAAATATTCAGAGGAAAATATAGTTGCAGGTGAGGCTCGTGGAACTCCCAGAATACTGAGCCTGCAGAGGAGGCAGACAGCCCTGGCAGTGGCTGAGGGGACTTCTCGTCACAGACTCCTCTGAAAGTGTGTCACTCCAGGAGGAGAAAGCATTTAAACCTGTGCCTTACCTTCCTCCTGTGCTAAAATGTAAGGCTCCTCCTGAGCTACAAACAATTCTCCATTCCTCAACACAGCTACTCATGTTCTTGACTTATCTTATAGAGCAATAGCAAATGTGGTCAGAAATTTCTCATCAAAGCCTCTTTGCAGAGAAACGCCGCCATATGTGAGAAAAGTTCTTAGCATCAGCTCAGTCAAAAGAAAGCCAACAATTAAGCAGTGCTTTAAATGAACTTGAATTCTCTTTCCTCACCGATCAGCCGGATTGGTTTTATGGTAAATAGGTATGAATTTTGCTGCCAAAATTTAAACACTAATTAATATTCATTCAGTAACTAATATTTGGAAATAATAAAGCAGTTAAAACGTGTCATGCCAAGAAAGAAAGGGAGAGGAGGGTTTCCACCCCCCGCCTCTTTCCTGCAGATGTTCAAGGACACGAAAAAGCAAGAGATAACAGTTATTAAAATTAACAGAAAGAAGGGAAAATCTGGATGGGTCCCAGGAAAATGCCAGCTATAAAAGATTTATTGCTTTGATGCTTAAATGTGGTAATATGTTAGTTTTGCCTTACATTCTACTGACTTGATGTGCATGTGTAACCCAAGGGTGAGTTAGGGACATCGAAGAAGAGGAGAGGCCTTCATCAAAAATGACCCCCAAAGAGAAAAGGAGGCTGTGAGTATCACCAGGTTTTGGGTCTGGGGGGTGGCTGTATGCATGTGTGAGTGTGTGTGGAGTATCTGGGACAGAGGCTGGGCAGTCCTGCACCCCTCAAGCGGGTGAGGCCTCCCGGTACCGCGTTTCCAAGATATCCGCAAGGAGACTGGCCAGTAAAGGAGGGAAGTGAAAGAAAAGTGAACGAGTGGAGACCCCAGGAGGGTTTGATCCAGGGGGAAGGAGGGCGTCCCTGGTCCAAGCACCTGTGGGAAGGTCCTTGAGCAGGAGGGATTGACTCAGTAGGGAGAATGAGAAGGAGAGTGATTGAATAGGTTCAATTTCCTTGGAGGGCTTGGTAGCTGGCAATTTAGTATGAGATTAGATGGTGAGAGAACATGGCTAATGGATTGAGAAAGAGTGAGAAATAGGAGTGGAACAAGTAGATTGAAAAGGCAGTGAGACAGAGTAGTAAGTGAGGAAGTTGAACCACGAGGTGAGTGTGGAAAACCAAGACTCTCCTGGTACCGGGGATCTCTTAGTTTGTTGCCGCCAGAGATGGGTCAGGGAAAAAGTAAGTCCTTAGACCCAGGGGCTGCGGATTGTGTGAAAAATTCGCAGGAGTTTAGGGTATCTGGGAACTTTGAGGGCGGTTCTCAGGAAGGGAGCATTCCTCAGGACAGCCCACTGGCGATGATACAGTTTTGGGATGGAATGGGAATCCTGAAGGGGAAAAAGTAAACGAAAATGATTAAGTATTGCATGTTTGAATGGACAAAGGAAATGATCCTGAAAGATATATTTGCCAAAGTTTGGATCATTTGAGGATTGGATTTGCCAGGCTCTAAATATATATGTGAATTCGAAAAACCCTGTTAATCAGGAGGCGAGTGAGTATGCTGCCTTATGAAGTCCTGAAGGGAGAAGTAGGTTTGTTGTTCAGAGGTAGGAAGCTGGGGGTTCCCGATGTTTCCTTTATTAACCAAAGGGAAGGTGGTTAAAAGGAACAGGCAGGAGCCGTGGGACCCACTAAATCAACTCCCACCCCCTAATGGACAACCCAACCAGCTAGCTCAGCCACAGGCCCCTGAGAGTCCCCCCATAAATCCAAATGCACCTCCTCTTCAAGAGGAGCTGGTGGCACACAGAACCAGAGGCAGAGGGAGACAAGGGGAGGAAAATGATGGAGATGAGGGGGAAGAAAGGGAGAATCAATTGTACCGACTTAGAGAGGTTCCCATTGTTAGCGTTCAAAAACACATAATCACAGAGCGATTATATGCGGTGCTTTTTATTAAGAGCTCTGGGAATCGGGGTATATTCAACCCAAATCTGACTCCGACCATACATCCGAAATGATCATGTTTTATACGCTATCGTTACATAATTTTCATGTTAATTATTAATCTTATATTGTTGTATTGTGTACATAAATTTAGCCCCTCTCTGAATTTCCAGCATAGTTTCTCACTATTCTTCTTATGGTTATATAATAATTACATTTAATTACTAAACAATCATCACATCTAACAATTACATCATTTATCATACTGCTTACACAGGTGCACTTGATCTGGGAAAGCACAAAGCCTAACATTTTAGATTCTATCTTTAACTTTTTCCAGGGTTCCACTATCACCATGGCAAATCCAGGACAGAGGCCACCTATTGGTTATGTGAGTGTTCCCCTAAAGACCGAGGATGTCAGGGAGTTTAAGAAGGAGATGGGTACACTGATAGAGGACCCCGTCAGAGTGGCAGAAAAGTTAGATCAGTTTTTGGGACCAAACACATATACCTGGGTGCAGATGCAGTCTATGCTAGGAATTTTGTTTACAAGAGAAGAGAGAGAGATGATCAGACAGGCAGGAATGTGGATTTGGGACAGAGAACTGAGGGACAAGGGCAGAGTAATCAGAAATGGCCTATGCAGGATCCAAATTGGAATAATCAGAATGCAGAGCATAGGTAGAATATGAGTGATCTCCAGTGGATAATTGTTCAAGGAATTTGTGGGGCAGTGCCTAGGGGACATAATATAGGAAAAGCTTTGAGTCAGCAGCAGAGAAAGAATGAGTCCCCGGCAGAATGGTTAGAGAGATTAAAGAAAGACTTGCAATTATATTCAGGTATAGATACTGATACTGCAGCGGGGCAGGTTCTTTAAAAACTCAGTTTGTAGCAAAATCCTGGGGAGACATCAGGAAGAAGCTGGAAAAATTAGAAGATTGGCAGGACAGGGGACTTCAGGAATTACTGAGAGAAGCACAAAAGGTGTATGTAAGGAGAGATGAGGAAAAGCAGAAGGCAGATGCATGAATTCTGGTGGCGGCAGTTAAAGAAATGCAGGCAGCTTTGATTACAGAAAAACCTGCAGGAAAGAACAGAGCAGATGTCAGCATCTATTTTTAGGAACACAGGACCCATGTGTTTTTCTTGCCACAAGAAGGGGCATTTAAAAATTCTTGCCCTACCTTGAGGGGTGCAGGACCCACCTGTTTTTACTGTCATAAAAAGGGGCACCTACAAAACAGTTTTAGGAAGAAACAGCAAGAGGAGAAAAATTTTCAGGAGGATTAGGGAGGTCAGGGGCTCTATTTAATGAAGGGGACCAAAACACCACCAGAAGAGCCCTTGATAAAGTTCAAGATAGGTCCCCATAGTAAAGAAGTTCTATTTTTAGTGGATACTGGAGCTTCTCGGGCAACAGTTAGAAAATTACCCCACAGATGTAAGATAAGTCGTGAGCAAGTTCCAGTAATTGGAGTTAAGGGAGAGGCTTTTCCCGTTCCTGTAATTAAAGGGGTGCAAATTGAAACAGATGACAAATTTGGAGTAAATGATTTATTCTTGATACTGGAGGCCGAGAATAATTTATTAGGCAGAGATCTAATAATAGCCTTGGATTTACAGATAAAACCCTGTGAAGAAAAACTTAAAAGTTATTCTTTAACTGGAGAGGATAATCTGGAAATTAATGATATGGTTTGGCATTCGGGTGAAGGGGGGAACCTCAACATTCCGCTTATTAAAATTGAAATACAGAATCGAGAAGTACCAATCTGAGTGAAGCAATATTCAATATCACTAGAGGAGCAGAAGGGATTAAAACCAGTGATTGAAAATTTAATACAGCAAGGAATATTAGAACCTTGCACGTCACCCCCTAATACTCCCATCTTACGGGTAAAGAAACCTGACGGGAGTTACAGGCTGGTTCAAGATTGAAGGGCAATAAAACAAAGGACTATTACACATTTTCCAATAGTGGCTAACCCATATACTTTGTTGAGTCAATTGCCTCCTAATTACATGTCGTATAGTGTGGTGGATTTAGAAGATGCCTTTTGGACTTGCCCTTTGGATGAGGGCAGTAGAGATTATTTTGCTTTTGAGTGGGAAGATAGGCAGACAGGTAGAAGAGAACAGCTCAGGTGGACGGTACTACCGCAGGGTTTCACCGAGTCACCTAATCTTTTTGGGAGAGCATTAGAAAATCTCTTAAAAACTTTTGAGTTGCCTGAAGGAATCAAGTTGTTACAGTATGTGGATGATTTGTTATTAGCAGAGGAAAGGGAGGAGAAAACTAGGAGGAGCACTATTCATTTGCTGAATTTTTGAGGTGAAAATGGTCTGAAAATATTCAGATCCAAATTACAGTTTGTGGAATCAGAAGTAATGTACTTAAGTCATTGGATCAGTAAGGGAAAGAAAAAGCTGGACCCTGAGAGAGTTTGAGGAATATGAAACATGGGACCCCTGAAATAAAAAATAAGACAGTTTTTAGGTCTTTTGGGTTATTGCAGACAGTGGATTGAAGGATTTAGTGGAAAAGTGAAATTTTTGTATGAAAAATTGCCTACAAACCATTTTAAGTGGACTATGGAGGATTAGAAAAAATTTGAAGAGGTTAAAGAAGTTTTGTTGCAGGCTCCTGTACTAAGTCTTCCTGATTTGGGAAAACCCTTTCAGTTATTTGTAAGTACAACTCATCAGACAGCCTATGGGGTACTGACTCAAGACTGGGCAGGAAGCTGGAAACCAGTGGGCTATTGTTCAAAACTATTAAATCCAGTTAGTAAAGGCTGGCCAACATGTTTACAGGCTTTGGTAGCGCCTGCCTTGCTAGTGGAAGAGGCCCAAAAAGTAACCTTTGGTGCACCTTTGGAAGTATACACCCCTCACAATATTAGGGGAATTTTAGCACAGAAAGCGGAAAAATGGTTAAGAGATAGCCAAATATTGAAGTACGAGGCTGTCTTGATTACCTCCCCCGAATTAGATTTGAAGGTGACACAAGTACAGAGCCCTGCTCAGTTTCTTTATGGGAATCCAGGGGAACAGCTGGTACATGATTGCATAGAGGTTACAGAATTACAAACAAAAATACGTCCAGATTTGGGAGACCAAGAATTACAAAGGGGAGAAAAGTTAGTTACAGATGTGTCATCTCGGGTAGTGAGTGGGAAAAGAAAATCAGGTTATGCTATAATCAGTGGGGGACAGCTTGAGGTAAAGGAGTCTGGTCCCCTTAGTCCATCCTGGTCAGCACAAGCTTGTGAACTTAATGCATTACTCCGTGCATCATTAATACTAGAAGGGCAAAAAGGGACTATTTATATGGACTCCAGATATGCTTTCAGTGTAGTACATACTTCTGGAAAAATTTGGAAGGACAGGAGACTTATAAGCACTCAAGGAAAAGGGTTAGTACACGAGAGATTGATAATTCAGATACTTGAAGCTTTAAAGGGCCCAAAGAGAATAGCAGTGGTTCATGTGAAGGGGCACCAGAGAGGGAGGGATATTAGAGTCAGAGGAAATAATCTGGCCAATGAAGAAGCAAGAAGAGCAGCCTTAAGGAAAAGAGATACTGAAATCATGACCTTACAAGAAACAGACATTCACCAGGAGACACTTTCCCTTTCACTAACAGAACTGGCAGCTATAAGGAAATTAGGAGCAACATTTAAGGAGGGAAAGTGGCTTCTTCCTGATGGCAGGATTATGATGCCAAAACCAGTGGCACGTCAGATCTTAGATAACTTGCATAGACAGACACACTGGGGAACAAGAGCCCTTTGTGATCACTTTTTAAAATTTTATGGGTGTATAGAGATATTTGAAAGTGGAAAACAAATTACCCAGGGGTGTCTAAGAACGTGTTGAGGAGCCCTCTCTCTGGAGGACACAAAACAGCCTACAGGCCATTTGAAAAGATCCAGGCTGACTTCACAGAATTGTTTAAAGTGGGTCAGTGGAAGTATTTGTTAGTTATAATAGATCAATTAACTCTTTGGGAGAAGCATTTCCAGCAGCTTGGGCTACAGCTCAAACAGTGGCTAAAATATTGTTAGAACATGTAATTCCAAGATTTGGATTAGTGAGGGTCATTGATTCAGACCAGGGTACACATTTCACTGCAATTTTAGAAACTGAGATTGATAACACCTGTTGTTAAAAGACCTCAGAGACAAGTAAAATGTTGGGAGTGCAGTGAATATGGTTTAAAGTGTCCTCTCTGGATGTGCATTGTTTGCACACTTTGCTTTAACTTATGGTTGAGAGTAACTAAGAGGGAAGAGAAGGAGAGACAATTGATTTGTTGGTTTTGCTATGGTTATGCATTTAGCTGGCTAACTATAGAACGCATTGCTAGCGATTTTTTGAGATACCTTTGAGACTGGGAGACGGGACCCTTCCAGCAACAATTGGATTAACAGAGAACTTAGATCAATTGGTTCTTGCTATATTGGCTGTAGCACAAATAAGAGAACGAGTAATTAATGGCTTTATAGACCAGTGTCTTATAATCAATAGTTGTTGTGGAGAAGAAGTCTATACATCACATCATAGGCACATTCCAGGGGCATATTGGTGCTGCGAGTTTGCCTATTGGAGGCGGCGACTTAATGAACTCCCCGCCCTTGAAGCAGAAAATAATTGGAAAAATCCTATTGTGGTTGGCACATCCCTGAGATTTTGGAAAATATAGGTTTATGGTGTTTCAGCCTAACCTTTTCCCTGTTCTTTTAATTTTAATTATCTTTCCTTAACCAGCCTGAACTGGGAAATGGCATTTAAAAGGGGAAAAGCAAGCTCTGTGGGGCTATGGGTACCAAGGAAACTAAAACCACCAGTGACTAGATCCCGGGATATTACCTTTGCTACTGAGAAGACTGGCATCTCGGCCCTTGGTTGCAACCCAAGGGGCCTTGAGAATGGTAGAAAGGTAGATTTCCTGAGGATTATTTTCACTGTGTTTATTATGGTACCCTGGACAGTTGGCCAAAGCCAGAGAGCCACACTGGACAGAGTTCAAGAAATGAAAGGATCGGCAATGAAAAAGCAAACAGAGAAAAACCAAGTCCCAGCAATTTCAACATTTGTGACTATTGCAATCACCCTGTTTGGATTAGGGACAAAATAGAATCTGTGTTAGTTCTGCCTGCTACAATTGCAGCAGCTTTATAGATGTTTGTGTTAAAAAGGGAAAGATGTATTGGGTAAGGAAAAATTTGGAATACAATGAACGAGCTCCTTATCCCCATGGCGATCAGATTTGCCCTCAATACGAAAGATTCTTTTGTTTTGAAAGCGATGATAATGGAGATGATCCAAGTATAGGCACAGGAGGCCGGGAAATAAGAGAAAAATTAAAAGAGAACAGGAAAGAAGAAAAGGAACCAAAGGGGAATAGAAGAAAGAACAGGAGAAAAAAGAGTCAAAAGAACTGGCCGAATTGTATAAACAACTAAAACAGCACTACAAAGATTGGGACCTGCCAGCCTCAAAAAGAATCCGTTTGTGGGATTGATGCAAGAGATTGCTGCAGAATTGGGATTATCCAAATGTTGGATTTATGGGGGTCTAAAAATGGCTGAAACATGGCTGTGGAAAGGTGAGAGCTTAGCTCCAGAGCAATTTTTAAAATGGAACCACACCCAAATTTCTGGAACATTGAAGACCTGAAGGATTGATTTTAAGCCATCAAGTAATTGGAACCATTTGTATAACCCGAGAAGGAAAGAAATGTAATAAAATAGTGCAGCATACTCCTGTTAAGTCCACATTAGTAGTCAATACGGATAATGGTTCAAAAGTTTGGTGACCTGAAATTCCTGATGGATATGGGGGACCAATAAAAGAAATAAACTGTGAGTGGGATGATCAAATTGATTTATGCTGGTACAGAAGTCCTGGAGCTAACCCCTACCAATCCATCAACAGCCTGAGGTCTTATTGGGAACAGCCAGAGAAAACTGATAAGAAATGGAAAGCCCCATAGGGGATATATTAGATTTGTGGGCAACGAGCATACAGTGAGTTACCTCAAAAATGGGGAGGAACCTCTACCTTGGGAGTAATACAACCCTCCTTCTTTGTTCTACCGAGGTCTAGGAGCAATACGTTAGGAACTCCATTGTATGAAACCCTGCAGCAGAATAAAAGAGATTTGAATTTCAATTTTCCAACAGCAGGAGGGAACCAAAAATGGGGAGAGAACAAATGGCCTGCAGAAAGAATTATAGCATATTATGACCCAGCAACATGGGCTCAGGACGGGCCATGGGGATACAGGACCCCAATTTACCTGTTGAATTGATTGATAAGGCTCCAGGCAGTAGTAGAAGTGGTGTCAAATAACACCTCCGGTGCCCTAAAATTGCTGGCTAGGCAATATTCACAAATGCGGGCGTTTGTGTACCAAAACAGGATTGCCCTAGACTATCTGTTAGCAGAAGAAGGAGGAGTTTCTGGCAGATTTAATGAATCTCAGTGCTGCATAGAAATTGATGATTATGGAGAAGCTATCACCGAACAAGCAAAGGAAATTAAAAGGGTGGCCCATGTGTCAGTACAAAAGTAGAATTCAATCTTGAAAGCAGATTGGTGAGATAACCTCTTTGGAGGTGTTTGGTGGAAAAAGTTAGGATTCACGTTGTTATGTTCAGTTTTGGGACTTTTGTTTCTGCCTTGTATGATTCCGTGTTTTAGTAGGCTAATTCACTTGTGATTCAAGGGATGCAGATTACAACAATGCTTCTAGATCCAGAATCAGCAGTGAAAGGAAAACCAAGATCTATAATGGTAGCAAGAGCTAAATCGACCTGTGTTAAAGAACAAGGAACCAATTAACTGTGGCAGGACCTGGAGAGATTGAAATAACCAGGGAAATGCTAACCAAATTTGAAAAAGAGTGTGAAAAACTAAAGGCAGCGAGAGAAATGCTAGAAAAGTTTGAAGTTGAAATGAGACAACAAGAAAATCCAAATTCTGAAGAATATAAAGGATATCAGGGCACAGATTTTTAATAAAGCACAAATCAATGATGAAGAAGAGAAATGGGGGATTTGTGGTAAACAAGTATGATTCGTGCTGACAAAATTAAAACACTAATCAATATTCATACAGTAATTAATATTTGGAAATAATAACACAGTTAAAACGTGTCATACCAAGAAAAAAAGGGAGAGGAGGGGTTCGAACCCCCTCTTTCCTGCAGATGTTCAAAGCAGGAAAAAGCAAGAGATATCAGGTACTAAAAATTAACAGAAAGAAAGGAAAATCTGGTTGGGTCCCAGGAAAATGCCGGCTATAAGAGTTTTATTGCTTTGAAGCTTAAATATAATATTATGTTCGTTTTGGCTTGCATTATGCTAGCTTAGTGCACATGCGTAACCCAAAAGTGAATTAAAAGACATCGAAGAAGAGGAGAGCCTTCATCCAAAGGTGACCCCCAAAAAGGGGTGCGACCACCAAAAGAATGGTGGAGCATACGTGGTAAAGGTGGTGATGAGGACGGAGGCAGAAGTGTGATGAATCGAAAATGGGAGGAGATGCCATTGGCATATGGCATAGAAGAGGAGAATCATCAATTGGCAAGCTTGTTCGTGAGGTGGCAAGGGTCCAAGAACCTTGCAACCTGTACCCCACAGTTATCTTTTGCTTATGCACTATTATTGGAACCAAATGATCTCTTATTTTTAATCAAAATATACTGTCAATATTTCAAGTGTATCCAATTTTATATATTTTCTAAACTATTCAATTAGATTTGCTAATACCTCTAATATAGTTGGGTTTTTCTGATGATGGGGTAATTGGGGAAACATAACAATGAGCACAAAGCCTTTATTTCTGCAAGCTCAGGGATGCTGGGGGGATCTTTGCACCATCAGGCCGAGGTACAAGGCTCGGGATCCTCCAAAGGAACAGAGCCAGCCCCCTTGAGTGGGAGAAGGTGCGACCTCAGTTGCAGCCCCGGGTGCCTCCTGTGGGCCAGGGCACGGCCCTGGCTGTAAATGTGTTGGGCTGCAGCACAGGGCCAGGGCGGAGCTCAGCACCCTCATCAGAGCCCAGGGCCTCGGCCCTTCCCTGCCGGGCCCCGAGCCTGGCCCGGCCCGGCCCGGCCTGAGCAGCCCGGCCTGGCCCCAGGGGACGGGCTCCGCCTGCCCACTGAGCCCACAGGCCGGGCCCAAGGCTTTGCAAGAGGCTTTCTCCCAGCTTTACAAAACCTCGGCCAAGTGACCCTTTGCTGTGCTGAGAAGAGTAAAGAACCCCCTCAAATGTAACCCCGCTGCACACCTCATGAGGGATCCCTGCACACCTTAGGAGTGGCCATCAATAATCCTTTGTGATTCATGAGGGATCCCTGTACCCCTCAGCAGGGACCCCAAAATATCACTTTGTGCCTCATGAGGGACCCCTTCACCTCTGAGCACAGACCCCAAAATATCACATTGTGTCCATGAGGTTCAGGCCCAGATCATCCCCCAGAAGGCAATGTGCCCTCAGCCCAGGAACGCTCAGCATGGGCTCCCCCAGCCCTCGGGGCCCCGCCGCTGGTCACAGCAGCCCCTGCCTGGCTCCTGCCTGCCCACACCGTGGACATCCACGGCTGCTCCTGGGCACGGAGCTCAGCCTGTGCTGCTGCCGGGTGGGCTTTGCTGCTGCTGCTGCCACCCGGACACTGTGCTGGCAGCTCCATCTCTTTATTGCAAGAGAAGAGCTCATTTGGGAACTGCTGCAGTGCCCAATTTCTTCAGCCCGACTAGCTGCCAACACCAATACCCAGAGTGGGCCGCCCCCAGAAAACTGTCAGCTCTGGGGTTTGGCTGTAAGGCACAGCTGCTTTACAGCACAGGTGGACTGCGCTGGGGTAGGGACAAGGAACACGGAGAGGTCTTCTGTATGTTTCTCCCCGCAGAGTCAGCGACAGAAATACACTGAATTAAAGCCATACACCGATTTCCAAACTGGGGAGTTCCCTGGGGAGGACACAGTCCAATTGGGAGAAACTGAGGGTGGAACACAAGGCGGGGAATACAATGTTTAAACCAATAGGGGATTACAGGGGAGGAGGACAACTTAAACAAACCAGTAGGGTTTCAAAGGATAACAAATTGATAGGGAAGTTTCTAGAGAAAGGGGCAGACTTGGGGAGGGATTGACATTGAATGGGAGGAGGAACAGGAAACAAAAGGGCAGGTCTTTGGGGAGATGGACAACTAGGGAAAAACCAGCAATACAGGGGGGAATCGAGCAACTCATTGGAAATAAAATATGGTATTACAATACCAAATAAGGGGGTGTGATAAAACTGACTACTAGGACCGAATTACAACCAAAACATGGACCACAACAGGGAAGCTCTCAGTCAGGGCTCTGTTGAGCGCTTCCAAATCCTTTCCAGCATCAACAGAAGGTCAAACTTGCCCTTATCCCAAGCAAACAGTGTTCCCCAACAGCAACCCATTCTGAGGTCCTCTGAGAAATGTGTATTTTATGATTAGCTTTTTGCAAATATAGCAGCCACAGGACACCGACATCTTTCACAGAGAAAGAATTTATTGCTCTCCTATCAGAAGAAACTGACTTCTTCTGCCTCTCTCAGCCCACAAGAAGCCAGTTAGGACTAAGAGGCAGAAGTTGACGATGACCAGACAGAATCCTGTGCTTGAATGGAATTTATGCATCATGTATGAGATGCATGAATATGCAACAGGTTATTGTTTCCAAGGGTTAATCCTCCATTCAAGTCTGTCCTTTATCGGGCTTATGCTGCCCAGAAAATAGGTACCCAGATGTCTGTAGCTCTATCTTTCTATTGTCTCCTATTCTCCTAATCCAAATTGTCCAAAATTTTTATCACTCTAATGATATTGCTATTTTTATAAACATTTTATTATTAATAAAATTTTAAAACTTTACAAACAAGGGATTGCCATTTTTCACACCTCTTCTGGGAATCAGGAACACGTGTGGTGGTTCCAGCTGCACCTGTGGGAGCAATGTGGAGCGTCAGCCCGTGCTGTGCTGCACTGCTGAGCTGGCAGCACGGTGGATGCGGGCAGGACGTTCTCCGTTTCCCCCAGAGCTGGGACCTGCAGGCACCTTGCCGCCCCTTGGCACAGGCTGTGCCACCCAACAAAGCCCAGCAGGCCGGGAGGAGAGCCCGGGGGCAGCGCAGCTGCTTGGGCAGTGGCTGCTTGGAGGGACACGGGCCAAAGCCATCCCTGAGCAGCCACTGCCAGCCCTGGCCCTCCCTGCCCCGTGACAGCTCCCCCAGCCCCAGGGAACCGACTGACACAAACTCCACAGCCAGCAAAGAGATTGTCCCAGTAATTGTCTGCTGCTCTTCTTCCCTGCGGTCGGTCCCAGAAACATCCCTCACACTGCTCTAAATGCACACCCATGGGCTGACCAGCCCCTATGCTTTTCCAGTCTGCTCTCTGAAATTTTGCAACAAATCCACCAATAAATTCCAGGTTACCTCTGTGAATTGCATACTAAAATTTTCTTCATTTTTCCCAATACCTGGAATTTCCTGTATATAGTAATGCTCTTAAGGATCTCTGATACTTTTCAGTAATTTTTTTGTACTTAGACAGATGAAACAGCCTTAGTGGTTTTAGTATTGGCAGGTCTGGTTTTTTTCTTAGCAAGGTGCTTTACCTATTATCTACATGTAAACTTATTTTTAATTATGGTATATTGTTCCCCAATTAATTTGACAACCTGTCATTCACTTCTAAGTCAATGTTCCATATAAGATTCAAAATTGTTCACTTTCTATCGGAATATAAAAATCTCAGAAAGCTGTCTTTTTAATTTTGATGACACACTTTCTGCCCATTCCTAGCTTTTATAATGATCCTTTTTGAAACATCCCTGAGCATAGGTAGGCTTACTTGGGAAATGATTGGTTTAACCTGGGAATGGATTATTACTTTTAGTGCTATAAACCTACATTGCTTCAAGCTTCACAGCCACAGGCCAGGTTTGTTGCTCAAGGCATGGATGCCTGTCTGAATTAAAACAATGTTTGTGAGGCAGCTGAAGAGCTTAGACCTCAGACATTGAAATTCCCGGGACGAGGAGGAAGAAAGGATAAAATTGTGTTTCAAAGGCTGTTTTTTCACTTCTAGTATGCCAGAAGTATGGTAGACTACACATGTCTTCAAGTGTCATTTAATTCCAGAACAACTCTCTACAGTGCCAGACACCAGGACAAATTACTCAAAACTTTACATCCTAATGCATCAGCTTTAATTCTAGTGAGAGGTAGACCTTATTTCCAATCTGATTAGCAAATCCACAAAGCAATCTTGCCGCTATGTGAATGGAAAGAAGAGTTTGTTTGTGAACAGATGAATATGTCCCACTCAATCATGACCAAAATTTGCCTTGACTTGGAAGCAAGTAGACAAGGAGCAATGCAGTAATTGTGTTTCATCCAGTGATAAATGAGGCAAGAAGCATTAACAACTTACATGACATACAGAACACAAGTACTGATACGGCCAATAATGCGCCCACATGAAGGGATCTTCAGGACATTCCTTTATTTCTTAACTAGGAATGGGTAGCAAAATTTATCTGAAATAGAAGCAGTGTTCCTCCCCTGTTTCTCCTGGAGCACAATGTCTGTTATTTGCAGACTTCACTGCCCAGCCCATGAATGCTCTCAGGGCCAATTGCTAAATGACAGAACTAGCAAAATGCAGGTGCCACATAATCACCCCAGCACTAATCCAGCACTGCTTTGATGGTGCCCAGGAGCACAGAATGGCTTGGCTTGGAAGGGACATTTAAAGGATATCTAGTCCAATACCCTGCAGTGCGCAGGGACACCTTTAAGTAGGTCAGGTTGCTGAGAGCATGAGCTTGAATGTCTGCAGGGATGGATGTCCACCTCTCTGGGCAACCTGTGCCAGGCCTTCCAGACCTAGTGTAAAAAATGGGGTCCAGTCTGAATCAACCATCTTTTAGATTGAAAGCATTCCCTCTCGGTCTGCTCACAAAAGGCTCTACTAAAAGTGCTGTCCCATCTCTTTTACAAGCCCCCTTAAGGTACTGAAAGGCAGAAATCAGGTCTCCCTGGAGTCTGCTCTCTTCCAGGCTGAACGCCACCAGCTCTCCCAGCCTGTCTCCAGAGCAGAAGGGCTCCAGCCCTCAGAGCAATTTGTCCCTCCTCTGGACTAGATCCAACAGGACCATGGCCTTCCTGTGTGGGGAGCCCAGAGATGGATGCAGTAATCTGTCGCGGTACAGACAGAGACAGTACAAAGCAACACACTCCATTTCCAGAAGGCTTCAAACACTGTTTTTATTCTAGCATGCATGCTCGTTCTACATTCTTACAAAGCTCATAGGTTTACACTTTACTCACTGGTCACGAGAGACAAGCAAAATGCTTCATGGAGTAGGCAGTTTCAGATTTATCTTATTTATCCTTCTTTCTTTTTTGGTTTCTTTGTCAACAACCTTGGTAGGAAATTCTTTCAGGGGTAAACATGGATCCTCTTGTCAAAGTTCTCAGTGGCTCACAGAGGCCACTGTAAAACCTCTTCCACTGTACTCCAGGTGGGGTCTCACCAGAGCAGAGGGGTGGAATCACCTCCTTCAAGCTGCTGGGCACTCTCTTTGGATGCACATAGCTGGCTCATGTTCTGCCTCTCATCTTGCAGCACCTCCAAGTCCATCTTGGCAGGGCTGCTCTCCATCCCTTCATGGCCCAGCCTGTGAGATCAGCTGGGCTGGGACTGTGTCACAGCCCTTGGACAGAGCAGCTGGGCAGGACGAGCTCCCTGCCAAAGAAGGCAGATCCCACTCCCCACACAACTCCACCCTGGCCATGAGGTCACAGCAGGCTCTGAGGTCACAGAGGTCACAGACCCGGTGGTTGCACAGCAGCACAAGGAGCGAGCAGTCAGTGCTTGAGCACAACTGTTGCGGCAGCAGCAGCGGCGGTGGCAGCAGTGGTGCTGACATTCGGACAGCGGTGTCAGGACAGCGGTGGCAGCAAGAGCTGCGGGACTGGCAGAGGGCAAGGTAGCATGGCCCTTGCTCTGCGCCTCTTCCTCCTGCTCCTCCTGGCCGTGGCCCTGCCTGCCAGGACTGCCCAGGCTGCTCCCCTGCAAGCGCAGTGAGCAGGTGAGCCGGCAGCCTGGCTCCCCTTTCCCAGGACAGCGCTCCCTGCTCCCCGGGAAGCGCTGGGGATGGTTTTCCCCAGGCCTTCAGGGAGGGTTTCCTCTGGGGGAGGGAGAGAGACCCCACGGGCCCTGGGCTGGCCCTGTTTCCTCTCCCGGGATGTGTCACAGGGCCTGCAAAGAGGGTGCAGAGTGACCAGGAGCCAGCCCAGAGCTCCCCAGGCCCGTGTACAGCTTTGACCTTGTGCATTCACATCTGGCACCCACAGCCTTACATGACCCCCTTGCAGTGCCCATTTCCTATAGGCAGTGGGGGATCCCAGCACACCACAGAAATGTCCTGGTCTTTGCTCTATTCTAGACTGGAACGAAAAGATGGCTTATATGGAAAAGCTGGTGAAAGACACTATGAAGACTCGAGGGCATGGTGCAGGCAAGTTCTCTGTGTGCCTTTCCTGAAAAATAATCAGTGTCAATGTGGCAATGGCTCATTCATGAGCCTGCACCCTTAACATAATCTCTGGGTTTAAAGAAGCTGTAAATATTGCCCTTCTCCCTTCTGTGATCCCACAGGATCGCTGTCAGTGGGAGGAAGGAGCATTTATCTGTCCATCCTCCTCCCGTGTGCAATGCCAGTGTGTCCTTCTCTGTGCTCTGTGCAGCCACAGAGGAGAGCACAGAGGGAAGGGGCTGGGCCCAGGGCTGTTCCCCGGGGCTGAGCCTTTCTCAGCTCCTTTGCCGGCCCCAGGGAGCCTGAGCTGCTCCTGCTGCCACTGGCAAGCCCTGGCCCTGCCTGGGGCTGTGTTTGGAGCTACTGGCAGCTCCAGGGAGTCCTTTCTGCCCCGACTGCCCCACAGGGGGCTCCTTCCATCCCAGTGTGGGGCCACTGCAGGCACGAGGTGCCCCTGGCCCTGCTCCTGAGAGGAAGGCAGAGCCAAGGGAGTGCCTTGGAGGGCACCAATCACCCAGGTGCCCTCACTGCCACTTGTGCCTGAAGGAGAAATGGGACTTTCCATTAAGGTCCTCCTAAATGGAAGAACCGAGACATAGGAGACACGAAATCCTTGGAGGCGGCCAAACATCTGGACCAGATGCTGAATGACCTGGAGAGACGCCGTGGTGGGTGCATTTCCCTCAGCCTTGTCCTGGGGCTCAGCAGCTGGGGGCTTTGGCTGCACATCTGGACACGCCGTGCCCGGCACAGCAGGAAGGGATCCATGGCAGCCTCGCTGCCCCGCTGCTGCTTCCACGCCCTGCAGGGCTGTTTGCCAGCCTGGCCTGGCTGCAGCTTCTCCCCAGCCTCTGCACGAAGGCATTTGGCATCAGTGAACAGGCAGCCCAAACTGCACCACGGCCCATACATGCCCTGAGATCCCCTGCAATTTCCTAATCTCCAGTCAAATCAGGTGTAGGGGCTTTTTCAGTCAGGGAGGGCCCTGGCCCAGCCCCAATAACCTGGCTATTTTCCTTATCCTTATCTATGACTTTACAAGTATTTTCTCCTGAAGTTGCCACCTCCTGCAATGATTCCATTGGATCCAGCTGTGCTTTTTCCTTTCTCAAGCGATGGAGCAAAAGTCCATGCAGATGGGGCCATATCCTATAGGAAGCAATGACTTTGTGCCAGCCACTGATGCAGGAAAGGAGGAGACGCCAGACATGGGCACAGGTACAGGAGATAATTGCTCCGCTAGGCTCAGCCCTTGGCGGGGCTCTGTGGCAGCAGCTCTTCCCCCAGGGCCTGCCTTTGCCCGGCCCGGCAGCAGCCAAAGCTGGAGGAGCCTCTGGAGCCTTGGAGGCCTCTGGAGCTCGTTCATAGCCCCAGGGACAGGGGACCCGTGCACCACGGTCCCTCTCGCTGCAGCTGCTCCGGAGCTGGCCCTGAGTGCCCCGAGGCCCAAGGCACAGGAGCAGCCCCGAGCGGGAGCCCTGCCGCGAGCTCAGGGCCAGAGCCAGCCTTGGCTCCAGACTGGGCAGGGGCTGCACTGGGTCCTGACTGGGCCTGACTCTGTGCCCTGGGGCTGGGGGAGCTGTCACGGGGCAGGGAGGGCCAGGGCTGGCAGTGGCTGCCCAGGGATGGCTTTGGCCCGTGTCCCTCCAAGCAGCCACTGCCCAAGCAGCTGCGCTGGCCCCGGGCTCTCCTCCCGGCCTGCTGGGCTTTGTTGGGTGGCACAGCCTGTGCCAAGGGGCGGCAAGGCGCCTGCAGGCCCCAGCTCTGGGGCAAACGGAGAACGTCCTGCCCGCATCCACCGTGCTGCCAGCTCAGCAGTGCAGCACAGCACGGGCTGACGCTCCCCATTGCTCCCACAGAAGTGCTTGGCAAGTCAGACACTGACGCCCAGAATCCACGGAACACCCCAAGAATTACCTGCCCCCAGGACGTGCGCAGGTCCTGCATGATAGGCACGGTAGTGACAGTGTTCACTGTGCCAATTTCCATGGTGCTGTGCTATGTTGGGTTCCGGTGGTGGAAGGGAAAGAAACGGTAAGTTGTTGCTCATCTCTACCCATCAGATTCTTTAAAGGCCGCACACAGTCAGGGAACATTCAGGGATCAGAGAAGCTGCAGTGTAGGTGTGGCCAGTCCATGGCTCTCCAAAGAACTCTGCTGAGGGTTCTGCTGCTGCCCAGTGCTTTCATTGGCCTCCTCATTGCTGGGCCGTGTCCTGGGGGGCCCGCTGGGGCTGCAGCCAGTGCTGGCTCCCACTGAGGCTGCCTGGCCAAGAGCAGTCCCAGGGGCACAGGGCAGAGGCACAGCAAGGTGGGGAGGAGAAAGAGCAGGGACGAGATTGCCCTTGAAAGGCAGAGGCGTTCTGGGGCCCGCTCCTGGCCAGGGAGCCTGCCCAGAGCCGTGCCCTGCTCGCCGGGGCCTTGAGGGGCACCTGTGCAGCTGGGCCAAGCTGTGCCAGCAGCTCCAGCCGTGCTGGGGGGCCTTGCTAGCTCTGGGCCCTGCTGTGCAGGAGGCTCCCTGTGTGCCTCTGGCAGCTGGGGCCTCAGCCGCCTCCTCTCTCCACAGTCGCGCTGCCGCCGCTCCAGCATCCCGGCCGAGAAGGCGTGCCTCTCCCTCGCCCCCAGAGAGCCCAGAGACCGTCGCCTTTGACAGCTCTCACACGAGGCCTCGGCAGCAGCAGTTGCCCAAGAAAGCAGAGCACCAGCCCTCCGTGCCTCCCCCGGCCTTGAAGCGGAAGCCTCCCGAGATCCCCCCACCTCCTCCCCTCCCGAGCCCACCGCCCTGGTCCAACTAGGACTGCAACTGGGCCAGCCACGCAGGGCTTGCGCCACCAACAGCTTGGCCACCTGCCCTCCTCTACAATGAGCATGTGTTACCTAAGGGCAACAGCCAGAGTCAGTTTTCACACTCTTGGACCTTCAACAGGAAGGGCTGAAGATTCTTCCCATGCCCTTTCTCATCCTTTACCTCTTTGCTTTTCATACAGTTGGGAGCTGGTTGCATCTCTTAAAGACTTTATTAGCACTGCATGTTTTGCCTTACCTGTCAAGGGAAAAAAAATAAAAAAAAATTTCAGTTTTGATTTCATTTTTAGTATGGTTGGGTTGCTCACATTTTCAGCAATTAATTTGCCATGGTACTGCTTCCTTTTTCCTTACTATCCATAAAAAGTTCATCTGGACATAAAAATCACCAGCATTACTGAGATTTACCTCAAAGCCCAGATAGGGAATCTAGCACCAAACATTCTTCCTGTGTACTTCACAACAAGAAATATTCAGAGGAAAATATAGTTGCAGGTGAGGCTCGTGGAACTCCCAGAATACTGAGCCTGCAGAGGAGGCAGACAGCCCTGGCAGTGGCTGAGGGGACTTCTCGTCACAGACTCCTCTGAAAGTGTGTCACTCCAGGAGGAGAAAGCATTTAAACCTGTGCCTTACCTTCCTCCTGTGCTAAAATGTAAGGCTCCTCCTGAGCTACAAACAATTCTCCATTCCTCAACAAAGCTACTCGTGTTCTTGACTTATCTTAAAGAGCAAAAGCAAATGTGGTCAGAAATTTCTCATCAAAGCCTCTTTGCAGAGAAACGCCGCCATATGTGAGAAAATAGTTCTTAGCATCAGCTCAGTCAAAAGAAAGCCAACAATTGAGCAGTGCTTTAAATGAACTTGAATTCTCTTTCCTCACCTATCAGCCGGATTGGTTTTATGGTAAATAGGTATGAATTTTGCTGCCAAAATTTATACAGTAATCAATATTCATTCAGTAATTAATATTTGGAAATAATAAAACAGTTAAAACGTGTCATGCCAAGAAAGAAAGGGAGAGGAGGGTTTCCACCCCCCGCCACTTTCCTGCAGATGTTCAAGGACACAAAAAAGCAAGAGATAACAGTTATTAAAATTAACAGAAAGAAGGGAAAATCTGGATGGGTCCCAGGAAAATGCCAGCTATAAAAGATTTATTGCTTTGATGCTTAAATGTGGTAATATGTTAGTTTTGCCTTACATTCTACTGACTTGATGTGCATGTGTAACCCAAGGGTGAGTTAGGGACATCGAAGAAGAGGAGAGGCCTTCATCAAAAATGACCCCCAAAGAGAAAAGGAGGCTGTGAGTATCACCAGGTTTTGGGTCTGGGGGGTGGCTGTATGCATGTGTGAGTGTGTGTGGAGTATCTGGGACAGAGGCTGGGCAGTCCTGCACCCCTCAAGCGGGTGAGGCCTCCCGGTACCGCGTTTCCAAGATATCCGCAAGGAGACTGGCCAGTAAAGGAGGGAAGTGAAAGAAAAGTGAACGAGTGGAGACCCCAGGAGGGTTTGATCCAGGGGGAAGGAGGGCGTCCCTGGTCCAAGCACCTGTGGGAAGGTCCTTGAGCAGGAGGGATTGACTCAGTAGGGAGAATGAGAAGGAGAGTGATTGAATAGGTTCAATTTCCTTGGAGGGCTTGGTAGCTGGCAATTTAGTATGAGATTAGATGGTGAGAGAACATGGCTAATGGATTGAGAAAGAGTGAGAAATAGGAGTGGAACAAGTAGATTGAAAAGGCAGTGAGACAGAGTAGTAAGTGAGGAAGTTGAACCACGAGGTGAGTGTGGAAAACCAAGACTCTCCTGGTACCGGGGATCTCTTAGTTTGTTGCCGCCAGAGATGGGTCAGGGAAAAAGTAAGTCCTTAGACCCAGGGGCTGCGGATTGTGTGAAAAATTCGCAGGAGTTTAGGGTATCTGGGAACTTTGAGGGCGGTTCTCAGGAAGGGAGCATTCCTCAGGACAGCCCACTGGCAATGATACAGTTTTGGGATGGAATGGGAATCCTGAAGGGGAAAAAGTAAACGAAAATGATTAAGTATTGCATGTTTGAATGGACAAAGGAAATGATACTGAAAGATATATTGGCCTAAGTTTGGATCATTTGAGTATTGGATTTGCCAGGCTCTAAATATATATGTGAATTCAAAAAACCCTGTTAATCAGGAGGCGAGTGAGTATGCTGCCTTATGGAGTCCTGAGGGGAGAAGTAGGTTTATTGTTCAGAGGCAGGAAGCTGGGGGTTCCCGATGTATCCTTTATTAACCAAAGGGCAGGTGGTTAAAAGGAACAGGCAGGAGCCGTGGGACCCACTAAATCAACTCCCACCCCCTTATGGACAACCCAACCAGCTAGCTCAGCCACAGGCCCCTGAGAGTCCCCCCATAAATCCAAATGCACCTCCTCTTCAAGAGGAGCTGGTGGCACACAGAACCAGAGGCAGAGGGAGACAAGGGGAGGAAAATGATGGAGATGAGGGGGAATTAAGGGAGAATCAATTGTACCCACTTAGAGAGGTTCCCACTGTTAGCGTTCAAAAACACATAATCACGGGGGATTATATGCAGTGCTTTTTATTAAGAGCTCTGGGAATCGGGGTATATTCAACCCAAATCTGACTGCGACCATACATCCGAATTGATCATGTTTTATACTCTATCGTTACATAACTTTCATGTTAATTATTACACTTATATTGTTCTATTGTGTACATAAATTTAGCCCCTCTCTGAATTTCCAGCATAGTTTCTCACTATTCTTCTTATGGTTATATAATAATTACATTTAATTACTAAACAATCATCACATCTAACAATTATATAATTTATCATACTGCTTACGCAGGTGCAGTTGATCTGGGAAAGCACAAAGTCTAACATTTTAGATTCTATCTTTAACTTTTTCCATGGTTCCACTATCATTCTCCCCTCTTTGAAAGCATTTTCACTTCACTATAGGTGTAAATGTTTTCACTTGATACAGTCCTTTATTCCTCAGTTCGTACTTGGTTCTTCAAATCCAGGGTTGATTTAAATGTTGTCATGGATGCTGTTACAAACTGGAGAACCAGAAGATGGTGGGCGTGGATCTCGTGTTAGTGCCTTTATTATCCTCTGGTTCCAGGATGTTTTCTTCTGTATCTCTCCCTTTAAGATGCTGTAAACTAACCAAATTGCTAAGAATACCTAAGAATACAATTAGTAAGATTATCACACTCTCAATGATAGATTTAATCCATGAGCTCACATTCCACCCTAATCCTTTAAAGATTTTTTCCTAACCAGCTTGTAGCCAAATCCTTTTGCTCTTCTTGTGCTTCATGATCTATTTGTTTCAACTGATTGATGTCATATTCTACATCTGCAGTTACATTTGGGATATGAACGCAGCAACGATCAACTTGTCCCTTTAAAAATCCACATACTCCATGCTCTTTCTGGAGTAACATATCTAGGGCCAATCAATTTTGTGAAGTCATTTTTCTGGTGGCTTGTAACTGTATATTTAATTCTTTAAATCCTTCCCGGGTGACTCTTGCCAGTCTACCTACCTGACCTGTAAGTTCGTACAGCATCTCTCTGCTCTTATAGTTTGCTATAGGACCAAGCAATGACTCTAGGGCCCATCCAAATTTCACTCCACTAGAGGGTTCTTGCCAAGTGTCATCTGGATTTTCATTGTCTATAACTTCTCGTCTGGCTCTTATCTGCAGAAGTTCATGTTTTCCATTAAATGGGGACTTTTTCCAAATTGGACATAAGGTTGGCAGGCCTAAAGTAATCTCCTTTACTTTCCCATCTACAGGCAGATGTGTTGTCCAGGTACCATCACTTGCTGCCCATACAAATTGTCCTGGATCTCGGATTGTAATCCTGGTACACCCTATAATTACTTTATAATTCACTCTGCCTTGGTTATGTTTGATCCCTCTGCAAGCACAACCAATTTGTAGGGCTATTGCCAGGGGTGGCATCTGTTTCATCTCTTCATCATCTGAAGTACAGTCGTAAGTTTTATTACATGCCCACCAACTTACTTTGTCTGCCCTCGTTCTGCTACTAGTGTCAGTGTTCGTTATTGCTGGATCTGTTTCATTCTCAGGCCTTCCCACTTAATACACCAAGGGGTGTTTGCCATATATTGGAATCTTTGAAGAATACTCACAGACCACGCACTGTCCCAAGGTTCTATCTGATCTTTCTTATCCTTGGCCTCACATTCCCATACCAGAGTTGTTTCTGTAACTTGCCTTGATTCGGGTACCAGTTTACATGTAATTGTTTTGTTCTTTTGTATTTCAGGTAGTTTTGATGTTATGATTCCCCAATTTACTGGGTCTCCCGCTGCCTTTGGTATTGGCAGACAGGCAGTTATTCAGCTGGTGTTTTGCATTTTGGCAAAATCTTTGACTAATCCAATCATTACATTCTCAGCCTGAACAGCATTAGAAACCTTTATCACCTGTGTTTCCGTTTGTACCTCTCCCTTCATTCTAGAATGTAGAGTGGTTAGTTGATCATTTTGCATTCCACATCCCAAAGATATTAATAACCATAACATTAGCACAATTACGGATAGCATTCTGAAAGCAATTAAACACGTCTTATCTGCAGCCTTTGTTCATTCCAGAGTTTATACAGTCTGTGATCCAGAATGGACTTTCTTCACTCGGGTATAGTGAATCCAGGGGTCCACGCCGGCTACTTTGACTGCTGTAAAGATGGTCAGTAGTACCTGATGGGGTCCACTCCACTTTTCTTTCAGCGGTTCCTCGTTCCAGTTCTTGATGTACACCTCGTCTCCTGGATGTATGTTATGGACTGGGTTCTCGAGAGTCAGTGGTCTATTCCACACAAGGATACTCTGGAGCCAAGCCAAAGTTTTCCCAAGAGACAGAACATAATTATACACTTCCTGCTTTCCTGTGACATGTACATTAGGGTTAGGCTCAGGAGATTCATATGATTTCCCATACAATATCTCATAAGGACTGACTGACATCCCACTCCTAGGCTTTATCCGAATCCTCAACAGTGCTATTGGCAAAGCCTGGGGCCACTGCAGTTTGGCTTCTTGGCATATTTTACTGATTTGCCTTTTTAGTGTCTGATTCATCCTCTCTACCTGTCCACTTGACTGGGGTCTCCACGGTGTGTGGAGGTCCCAAATTATCCCCAACAATCTACTTACCTCTCTTACTACTGTAGCTATGAAATGGGGTCCCCTATCTGATGATACCCCTAGGGGTACCCCAAACCTGGGAATAATCTCCTGTAGTAACCACTTAACTGTTTCCTTTGCTTGGTTCGTGCGACAGGGAAGGGCTTCTGGCCACCCAGAGAATGTGTCAACCCCCACTAACAGGTATTTGTATCCTCGAGTCCTTGGTAGTTCTACAAAATCTACCTGCCAATAGTTTCCTGGCTCTATTCCTATCCGAATTCTTCCTAGCTGTGCCTGTCGCCTGGCCACCGGGTTGTTTTTCAAGCAGATATCACATTTTGACATTACTGATTTTGCCATTGTTAACATCCATACTGAAATTAAACTCTGCTTTAGCAATTTTACCAATGCCTCTGCTCCCCAGTGACATTCGTTATGTTTAATTTGTAGAACTTCTCTCATTATCAAGGGGGGTACCACTATTTGTCCTTGTGTAGTTACATACCATTCCTCTGAATTCTTTTGTGCATTTAGCAAAAGTGCCAGTCTCTCATCTTCTACTGAATATTTTGGTTTTGGAGGCAAATTGAATTGGGATACATTAAGCTTCAAAGGTATCAATGCCATTGTTGTTTGTACCTCTCGAGCAAACTGTCGGGCTGCCCAGTCTGCCTTTCGATTTCCCTCACAGATTTTGGAATTTCCTGATTGGTGTGCTTTGCAGTGTATGATTGCCACTTGTTCAGGTTTTTGTACTGCCTTTATCAATTGCAGGACTGCATCCTGATGTTTAATGTGCGTATCCCGAGAAGATAACAGTCCTCTTTCTTTCCACAGTGCTCCCTCCGTGTACATGCACCACTCCAAAAGCATATTTTGAGTCAGTCCAGATATTTACCTTTTTCCCTTCACTTAATTCTAGTGCCCTGGTTAAAGCAACCAGTTCTGCCTTCTGGGCAGATGTATTTGGTGATAATGCCTTTGCCTCCACTACTGCATTGACTGTTGTTACCGCATATCCAGCATATCTGGTTCCGTTTTCCACGAAGCTGCTCCCATCTGTAAACAGCTCCCACTCCGGCTGCTCTAGTGGGACGTCTTTCAGGTCTTCTCTTGCTGAATAGGTGTACTCTATTACTTCTACACAGTCGTGTTCTAATGGGCCTTCTTCAGTTGTGGTACCTAGGAACAAAGCTGGATTCAAAAGGTTAGTTGTTTTTAATGTGATATCATCCTGTTCAGTCAGGACTACCTGGAATTTCATCATCCTGCTGGGAGATAGCCAATGGCCCCCCTTTTGTTCTAAGACAGTGGTTACCATGTGTGGTACATAGACATCTATGTGCCTTCCCATAGTAAGTTTCCTGGCTTCTTGTATCAGGATCACAGTAGCTGCGACCACCCGCAGACATGGGGACCACCCGGCACTTATGTTGTCGAGTTGTTTGGAAAAGTAGCCCACCGGCCTTTTCCAGCTTCCCAGATGTTGGGTCAGGACTCCTAGTGCTAGGCACAGCCTTTCATGTACAAACAGCTGAAAATCTTTAGACAGATCAGGTAACCCTAATGCTGGAGCAGTTGTCAGTGCTTCCTTTAATTTTAGGAAGGCTTCTTTCTGTGGTTTGCCCCAGGTGAATGGCTGCGTCTTCTGAGCTTCATACAGGGTTTTGCAATCAGTCCATAGTCCATGATCCACAAGCGACACCATCCTGCCATCCCGAGGAAGACTCGCAGCTCATGTAAATTCTGGGGCTCTGGAACAGCACAAATAGCTTGGATACGATTACTAGTTTTCGTTGCCCTTGTGAAATTTCACATCTCAGGTAAATCACAGTCTGATGTGTGATTTGTGCCTTTCCTCTTGATACTTTATAGCCTCCCATTCCCAGTGAATTTAAAATCTCAACGGTTACCTTTATACAGGTTGCTCTTTCTTCTGTAGCTATTAGTATATCATCAACATACTGCCACAATAAGTATTGGTCTCTTGGTACTTGCCCATTTTCAGTCCAAATCTCCAGTTCCTTTGCCAGTTCGTTTCCAAATAGGGTGGGACTGTTCTTGTGGCCTTGTGAGAGTCGTGTCCAGGTGAGCTGGGTCTTTCTTCCGTTCCCTGGGTTTTCCCACTTAAAGGCAAACAGTTTCCTACTTTCTTTGTCAAGGGGGATGCAGAAAAAGGCATCTTTTAAATCAATTACGGTAAACCATTTATATATCTCCTTTACGGATGTTAGCAATGCATAAGGATTTGTTACCACTGGATAAATGTCCTTTGTTATTTTATTTATTGCTCTCAAATCCTGCACTAATCTATATTCACCATTTGGCTTCTTAACTGGAAGTATTGGTGTATTAAATTCTGATTCACATTCTTCTAAAATTCGGTATTTCAAGAATTTCTCAATAATCTTTACTATTCCTTGCTGTACTTCTGGTTTTATGGGATATTGTTTGACTTGTACAGCCCTTGCCCCTTCTTTTAACTCTACATGCACTGGTTGTGCCAATTTAGATTTCCCTGGTATATCTGTCTCCCATACAGAGGGAATCACTGCATCTTCTACCTCCCTAGGGATAGAGGGGACAGGTTTTTCTTTGATCATTAATATCTGTCTCGTCTTTGATTCAGGTATTTTCATTATAAGCTCTCCATTTTCAAAGGCAATTACTGCATCAAGTTTTGCTGGCAAATCTCTCCCTAAAAGCAGAATTGGACACTCAGGTACATATAAAAATTCGTGTGTTATAACCTTGTTTCCAAAACACAAATCTAGGGGTTGCAGGAAAGGCCGTTTTTCCTCTTTCCCTGTAGCGCCGATTATTGTCGCTTCCTTGTCCCCAATTTGTCCTTGCAAATCATTCAATACAGAAAAAGTAGCTCCCGTATCTATTAGAAATCTGACCTCTTTATGCTCTAACTGTATATTTACAACAGGTTCCTTAACTTGTTCTACCGGTTCTATGTCTAGTCAGCTGGTATACTCCCCCAGGACCATCTCCTTGGTAGCCTGCTGGAACTGATTGCTCTGGTCAAACTGGTTATTCAAACTTGGGCAATTTGGCTTCCAATGCCCCTCCTGCTTACAATATGCACACTGATTCAGGCTTACCCCTTGGGTAACTGGTCTCCTACCCCGACCATTCCTGTTACGCCCCCTGAAATTTGGGTTCCTTCTTCCCTGTATTACTGCCAAAAGATTCTGCTGCTGCCTTTTACTAGCTTCTTTTTCCCGATTGTTATATACCTTCCAGGCGACCTCGAGTAACTTATCCAAATTCCTTAATTCTTCCCCTTCTAATTTTTGCAATTTTCTACGAATGTCATCCTGTGATTGGCCCAAGAATATGAGAGCAAGCTGAACCTTTGCTTGCTCTGTATCCATTTGAAGGTCTGTATAATTTCCTTGCTACCTCCTTAAGCCTCTCCAAAAATGCAGTGGGAGATTCCTTCTTTTCCTGTCGAACCTCATATAGTTTGGACCAATTTATAGTTTTGGGCACAGCGTTCTGAACTCCTATTTGGATCCACTCTTGGTATTTCCGTAATCTCCTCATATCGCACAATAAATTAGGGTCCCAATTTGGATCCTCAATTGGGAAATTCACATCTAAATTCCCTGTTACCAGCCCATTTCTAATATCTTCTCTTGCCCTGTCTTTGGCTGCCTTAAGTACCATTTCTTTTTCAGTAGAATCCATCAGAGTATCTAATATTACTTGTATGTCATCCCAGTCAGGATTTTGAGTTTTCATAACCATTTTACTACGCGTGCCACTTTATCAGGATTTCCTCTACAAGTTCCGGCTGACTGTTTCCAAATAACTAAGTCTACCAGGGAAAAAGGCACTTTTACAAATACTGGCCCTTCCACTCTGGAAGGGGGCAATCACAGTCCGTTTTTGTTTCCTTATGCCATCTCTATGCACAACTGGAGCATGCTTTGCCCGACCCCAGGTTCTATGGGCTATTGGGGTCACTGATTCATTACCATTGCTATCTTTTTCACTCGCATACCTCTTTCCTCTTTCTATCACAGTTAGGTTTTGCTCATCTTCCGAGGAAGAGGGATCAGGTGATGATGGGAGAGGAGGATAAAGAGGGAAAGGTGTACTAGATGAGAAAGGTTCAGGGTAGGTGGGTGAGGAGCAGGTAGTGGGATAGGGACAGATGAAACAGGTGGGATAGGGTTAGGTTCTCTTGTTCCTATTGGAGCTACTTGTAAATCAATATCTGTATAATTTTCCCTACTCAAGCTTTCTCTTAACGCCAAGTGTTCTAAACAACGTTCCTCACAAACCCCACACTTTGCAGATGTTTTAACCACTATTAATCCACATTGATCCTGCCATTCTGGCTTTCCCCGTAAGTAGAAAAACAGATCAACATATGGGACTTCATCCCATTTTCCTTCTTGTTTACAAAACGACATTAACTGTGAAATAGTGTTATATTGCAGAGTACCGTATTTTGGCCATTTTTCACCGTTCTCCAAGGCATATTCTGGCCATCATGAATTACAATAATCAATCAACTTAGTTTTACGTAATCCTTCCCCAAAGTTACCTTGTTTCCAATGTGCTAATAAGCACCCCAAAGGAGAATTTTGCAGGATAGGGGTGTTACTGCCCAAAATCCCTTTAAGTTTCTCCATTTCAAAAATACCACAAATGCCGAACCCACAACGCTTTCGCGATTGTCTTACGGAACGGTGCCTAGGCTTACACCAACAGGAATTCCTTTAGCCCAACCAAGCGTAGCTTTTGCTGCGTCTTATTGGCAGGCATCCAAACCAAAGTAAAAAGCACCTTACCTTTCTCCCAGGGATGTTTGTGAGCAGCGGAAGCGGTCGCGGCCGATGGGCTCCCCGAGAATCCCTCGGTGCCGGCTGGAGTGTGATCGAGTCGCAAACTCGCTCAGCAGCACTCACAAGGGTCCCTTCTGGGTTCACCAAAATGTTAGCGTTCAAAAACACATAATCACAGAGCGATTATATGCGGTGCTTTTTATTAAGAGCTCTGGGAATCAGGGTATATTCAACCCAAATCTGACTCCGACCATACATCCGAAATGATCATGTTTTATACTCTATCGTTACATAACTTTCATGTTAATTATTAAACTTATATTGTTCTATTGTATACATAAATTTAGCCCCTCTCTGAATTTCCAACATAGTTTCTCACTATTCTTCTTATGGTTATATAATAATTACATTTAATTACTAAACAATCATCACATCTAACAATTATATAATTTATCATATTGCTTACGCAGGTGCAGTTGATCTGGGAAAGCACAAAGCCTAACATTTTAGATTCTATCTTTAACTTTTTCCAGGGTTCCACTATCACCATGGCAAATCCAGGACAGAGGCCACCTATTGGTTATGTGAGTGTTCCCCTAAAGACCGGGGATGTCAGGGAGTTTAAGAAGGAGATGGGTACACTGATAGAGGACCCCGTCAGAGTGGCAGAAAAGTTAGATCAGTTTTTGGGACCAAACACATATACCTGGGTGCAGATGCAGTCTATGCTAGGAATTTTGTTTACAAGAGAAGAGAGAGAGATGATCAGACAGGCAGGAATGTGGATTTGGGACAGAGAACTGAGGGACAAGGGCGGAGTGATCAGAAATGCCCTATCCAGGATCCAAATTGGAATAATCAGAATGCAGAGCATAGGTAGAATATGAGTGATCTCCGGTGGATAATAGTTCAAGGAATTTGTGGGTCAGTGCCTAGGGGGCATAATATAGGAAAAGCTTTGAGTGAGCAGCAGAGAAAGAATGAGTCCCTGGCAGAATGGTTAGAGAGATTAAAGAAAGACTTGCAATTATATTCAGGCATAGATACTGATACTGCAGCGGGGCAGGTTCTTTAAAAACTCAGTTTGTAGCAAAATCCTGGGGAGACATCAGGAAGAAGCTGGAAAAATTAGAAGATTGGCAGGACAGGGGACTTCAGGAATTACTGAGAGAAGCACAAAAGGTGTATGTAAGGAGAGATGAGGAAAAGCAGAAGGCAGATGCATGAATTCTGGTGGCGGCAGTTAAAGAAATGCAGGCAGCTTTGATTACAGAAAAACCTGCAGGAAAGAACAGAGCAGATGTCAGGATCTATTTTTAGGAACACAGGACCCATGTGTTTTTCTTGCCACAAGAAGGGGCATTTAAAAATTCTTGCCCTACCTTGAGGGGTGCAGGCCCCACCTGTTTTTACTGTCATAAAAAGGGGCACCTACAAAAAAGTTTTAGGAAGAAACAGCAAGAGGAGAAAAATTTTCAGGAGGATTAGGGAGGTCAGGGGCTCTATTTAATGAAGGGGACCAAAACACCACCAGAAGAGCCCTTGATAAAGTTCAAGATAGGTCCCCATAGTAAAGAAGTTGTATTTTTAGTGGATACTGGAGCTTCTCGGGCAACAGTTAGAAAATTACCCCAGGGATGTAAGATAAGTCATGAGCGAGTTCCAGTAATTGGAGTTAAGGGAGAGGCTTTTCCCGTTCCTGTAATTAAAGGGGTGCAAATTGAAACAGATGACAAATTTGGAGTAAATGATTTATTGTTGATACTGGAGGCCGAGAATAATTTATTAGGCAGAGATCGAATAATAGCCTTGGATTTACAGATAAAACCCTGTGAAGAAAAACTTAAAAGTTATTCTTTAACTGGAGAGGACAATCTGGAAATTAATGATACGGTTTGGCATTCGGGTGAAGGGGGGAACCTCAACATTCCGCCTATTAAAATTGAAATACAGAATCGAGAAGTACCAATCTGAGTGAAGCAATATGCAATATCACTAGAGGGGCGGAAGGGATTAAAACCAGTGATTGAAAATTTGATACAGCGAGGAATATTAGAACCTTGCACGTCACCCCCTAATACTCCCATCTTACCGGTAAAGAAACCTGACGGGAGTTACAGGCTGGTTCAAGATTTAAGGGCAATAAAACAAAGGACTATTACACATTTTCCAATAGTGGCTAACCCATATACTTTGTTGAGTCAATTGCCTCCTAATTACATGTGGTATAGTGTGGTGGATTTAAAAGATGCCTTTTGGCCTTGCCCTTTGGATGAGGGCAGTAGAGATTATTTTGCTTTTCAGTGGGAAGATTGGGAGACAGGTAGAAGAGAACAGCTCAGGTGGACGGTACTACTGCAGGGTTTCACTGAGTCACCTAATCTTTTTAGGAGAGCATTAGAAAATCTCTTAAAATTTTGAGTTGCCTGAAGGAATCAAGTTGTTACAGTATGTGGATGATTTGTTATTAGCAGAGGAAAGGGAGGAGAAAACTAGGAGGAGCACTATTCATTTGCTGAATTTTTTTAGGTGAAAATGGTCTGAAAATATTCAGATCCAAATTACAGTTTGTGGAGTCAGAAGTCAGGTACTTAGGTCATTGGATCAGTAAGGGAAAGAAAAAGCTGGACCCTGAGAGAGTTTGAGAAATATGAAACATGGGACCCCTGAAATAAAAAATAAGACAGTTTTTAGGTCTTTTGGGTTATTGCAGACAGTGGATTGAAGGATTTAGTGGAAAAGTGAAATTTTTGTATGAAAAATTGCCTACAAACCATTTTAAGTGGACTACGGAGGATTAGAAAAAATTTGAAGAGGTTAAAGAAGTTTTGTTGCAGGCTCCTGTACTAAGTCTTCCTGATTTGGGAAAACCCTTTCAGTTATTTCTAAGTACAACTCATCAGACAGGGGTACTGACTCAAGACTGGGCAGGAAGCTTGAAACCAGTGGGCTACTGTTCAAAACTATTAGATCCAGTTAGTAAAGGCTGGCCAACATGTTTAAGGCTTTGGTAGCGCCTGCATTGCTAGTGGAAGAGGCCCAAAAAGTAACCTTTGGTGCACCTTTGGGAGTATACACCCCTCACAATATTAGGGGAATTTTAGCACAAAAAGTTGAAAAATGGTTAAGAGATAGACGAATACTGAAGTATGAGGCTGTCTTGATTACCTCCCCTGAATTAGACTTGAAGGTGACACAAGTACAGAGCCCTGCTCAATTTCTTTATGGGGATCCAGGGGAACAGCTGATACATGATTGCATAGAGGTTACAGAACTGCAAACAAAAATACATCCAGATTTGGGAGACCAAGAATTACAAAGGGGAGAAAAGTTAGTTACAGATGGGTCATCTCGGGTAGTGAGTGGGAAAAGAAAATCAGGTTATGCTATAATCAGTGGGGGACAGCTTGAGGTAAAGGAGTCTGGTCCCCTTAGTCCATCCTGGTCAGCACAAGCTTGTGAACTTAATGCATTACTCCGTGCATCATTAATACTAGAAGGGCGAGAAGGGACTATTTATATGGACTCCAGATATGCTTTCACTGTAGTACATACTTTTGGAAAAATTTGGAAGGAAAGGAGACTTATAAGCACTCAAGGAAAAGGGTTAGTACACGAGAGATTGATAATTCAGATACTTGAAGCTTTAAAGGGCTCAAAGAGAATAGCACTGGTTCATGTAAAGGGGCACCAGAGAGGGAGGGATATTAGAGACAGAGGAAATAATCTGGCCAATGAAGAAGCAAGAAGAGCAGCCTTAAGGAAAAGAGATACTGAAATCATGACCTTAAAAGAAACAGTCATTCAGCAGGAGACACTTTCCCTTTCTCTAGCAGAACTGGCAGCTATAAGGAAATTAGGAGCAACATTTAAGGAGGGAAAGTGGCTTCTTCCTGATGGCAGGATTATGATGCCAAAGCCAGTGGCATGTCAGATCTTAGATAACTTGCATAGACAGACACACTGGGGAACAAGAGCCCTTTGTGATCACTTTTTAAAATTTTATGGGTATATAGAGATATTTGAAAGTGGAAAACAAATTACCCAGGGGTGTCTAAGAACGTGTTGAGGAGCCCTCTCTCTGGAGAACACAAAACAGCCTACAGGCCATTTGAAAAGATCCAGGCTGACTTCACAGAATTGTCTAAAGTGGGTCAGTGGAAGTATTTGTTAGTTATAATAGATCCATTAACTCTGTGGGAGAAGCATTTCCAGCAGCTTGGGCTACAGCTCAAACGGTGGCTAAAATATTGTTAGAACATGTAATTCCAAGATTTGGATTAGTGAGGGTCATTGATTCAGACCAGGGTACACATTTCACTGCAATTTTAGAAACTGAGATTGATAACACCTGTTGTTAAAAGACCTCAAAGACAAGTAAAACGTTGGGAGTGCGGTGAACATGGTTTAAAGTGTCATCTCTGGATGTGTATTGTTTGCACACTTTGCTTTAGCTTATGGTTGAGAGTAACTAAGAGGGAAGAGAAGGAGAGACAATTGATTTGTTGGTTTTGCTATGGTTATGTATTTAGCTGGCTAACTATAGAACGCATTGCTAGTGATTTTTTGAGATACCTTTGAGACTGGGAGACGGGACCCTTCCAGCAACAATTGGATTAACAGAGAACTTAGATCAATTGGTTCTTGCTATATTGGCTGTAGCACAAATAAGAGAACGAGCAATTAATGGCCTTATAGACCAGTGTCTTATAATCAATAGTTGTTGTGGAGAAGAAGTCTATATACCACATCATAGGCACATTCCAGGGGCATATTGGTGCTGCGAGTTTGCCTATTGGAGGCGGCGACTTAATGAACTCCCCGCCCTTGAAGCAGAAAATAATTGGTAAAATCCTATTGTGGTTGGCACATCCCAGAGATTTTGGAAAATACAGGTTTATGGTGTTTCAGCCTAACCTTTTCCCTGCTCTTTTAATTTTAATTATCTTTTCTTAACCAGCCTGAACTGGGAAATGGCATTTAAAAGGGGAAAAGCAAGCTCTGTGGGGCTATGGGTACCAAGGAAACTAAAACCACCAGTGACTAGATCCCGGGATATTACCTTTGCTACTGAGAAGACTGGCATCTCGGCCCTTGGTTGCAACCCAAGGGGCCTTGAGAATGGTAGAAAGGTAGATTTCCTGACGATTATTTTCACTGTGTTTATTATGGTACCCTGGACAGTTGGCCAAAGCCAGAAAGCCACACTGGACAGAGTTCAAGAAATGAAAGGATCGGCAATGAAAAAGCAAACAGAGAAAAACCAAGTCCCAGCAATTTCAACATTTGTGACTATTGCAATCACCCTGTTTGGATTAGGGACAAAATAGAATCTGTGTTAGTTCTGCCTGCTACAATTGCAGCAGTTTTATAGATGTTTGTGTTAAAAAGGGAAAGATGTATTGGGTAAGGAAAAATATGGAATACCATGAACGAGCTCCTTATCCCCATGGCGATCAGATTTGCCCTCAATACGAAAGATTCTTTTGTTTTGAAAGCGATGATCATGGAGATGATCCAAGTATAGGCATAGGAGGCCAGGAAATAAGAGAAAAATTAAAAGAGAACAGGAAAGAAGAAAAGGAACCAAAGGGGAATAGAGGAAAGAACAGGAGAAAAAAGAGTCAAAAGAACTGGCCGAATTGTATAAACAACTAAAACAGCACTACAAAGATTGAGATCTACCAGCCTCAAAAAGAATCCGTTTGTGGGATTGATGCAAGAGATTGCCGCAGAATTGGGATTATCCAAATGTTGGATTTATGGGGGTCTAAAAATGGCTGAAACATGGCTGTGGAAAGGTGAGAGCTTAGCTCCAGAGCAATTTTTAAAATGGAACCACACCCAAATTTCTGGAACATTGAAGAGACCTGAAAGATAGATTTTAAGCCATCAAGTAATTGGAACCACTTGTATAACCTGAGAAGGAAAGAAATGTAATAAAATAGTGCAGCATACTCCTGTTAAGTCCACATTAGTAGTCAATACAGATAATGGTTCAAAAGTTTGGTGACCTGAAATTCCTGATGGGTATGGGGGACCAATAAAAGAAATAAACTGTGAGTGGGATGATCAAATTGATTTATGCTGGTACAGAAGTCCTGGAGCTAACCCCTACCAATCCATCAGCAGCCTGAGGTCTTATTGGGAACAGCCAGAGAAAACTGATAAGAAATGGAAAGCCCCATAGGGGATATATCAGATTTGTGGGCAACGAGCATACAGTGAGTTACCTCAAAAATGGGGAGGAACCTCTACCTTAGGAGTAATACAACCCTCCTTCTTTGTTCTACTGAGGTCTAGGAACAATACGTTAGGAACTCCATTGTATGAAACCATGCAGTGGAATAAAGGAGATTTGAATTTCAATTTTCCAACAGCAGGAGGGAACCAAAAATGGGGAGAGGACAAATGGCCTGCAGAAAGAATTATAGCATATTATGACCCAGCAACATGGGCTCAGGACGGGCCATGGGGATATAGGACCCCAATTTACCTGTTGAACTGATTGATAAGGCTCCAAGCAGTAGTGGAAGTGGTGTCAAATAACACCTCCGGTGCCCTAAAATTGCTGGCCAGGCAATATTCACAAATGTGGGCGTTTGTGTACCAAAACAGGATTGCTCTAGACTATCTGTTAGCAGAAGAAGGAGGAGTTTCTGGGAGATTTAATGAATCTGAGTGCTGCATAGAAATTGATGATTATAGAGAAGCTATCACCGAACATGCGGAGGAAATTAAAAGGGTGGCTCATGTGCCAGTACAAATGTAGAATTCAATCTTGAAAGCAGATTGGTGAGATAACCTCTTTGGAGGTGTTTGGTGGAAAAAGTTAGGATTCACGTTGTTACGTTCAGCTTTGGGACTTTTGTTTCTGCCTTGTATGATTCCGTGTTTTAGTAGGCTAATTCACTTGTGATTCAAGGGATGCAGATTACAACAATGCCTCTAGATCCAGAATCAGCAGTGAAAGGAAAACCAAGATCTATAATGGTAGTAAGAGCTAAATCGACCAGTGTTAAAGAACAAGGAACCAATTAACTGTGGGCAGGACCTGGAGAGATTGAAACAGAGGAAATGCTAACCAAATTTGAAAAAGAGTGTGAAAAACTAAAGGCAGCGAGAGAAATGCTAGAAAAGTTTGAAGTTGAAATGAGACAACAAGAAAATCCAAATCCTGAAGAATATAAAGGATATCAGGGCACAGTTTTTTGATAAAGCACAAATCCATGATGAAGAAGAGAAATGGGGGATTTGTGGTAAATAAGTATGATTCGTGCTGACAAAATTAAAACAGTAATCAATATTCATACAGTAATTAATATTTGGAAATAATAACACAGTTACAACGTGTCATGCCAAGAAAGAAAGGGAGAGGAGGGGTTCGACCCCCCTCTTTCTTGCAGATGTTCAAAGCAGGAAAAAGCAAGAGATACCAGGTACTAAAAATTAAGAGAAAGAAAGGAAAATCTGGTTGGGTCCCAGGAAAATGCCAGCTATAAGAGATTTATTGCTTTGAAGCTTAAATATAATATTATGTTCGTTTTGGCTTGCATTATGCTAGCTTAGTGCACATGCGTAACCCAAAAGTGAATCAAAAGACATCAAAGAAGAGGACAGCCTTCATCCAAAGATGATCCCCAAAAAGGGGTGCGACCACCAAAAGAATGGTGGAGCATGCGTGGTAAAGGTGGTGATGAGGGCGAAGGTAGAAGTGTGATGAATCGAAAATGGGAGGAGATGCCATTGGCATATGGCATAGAAGAGGAGAATCTTCACTCGGCAAGCTTGTTCGTGAGGTGGAAAGGGTCCAAGAACCTTGCAACCCGTACCCCACGGTTATCTTTTGCTTATGCACTATTATTGGAATCAAATGATCCCTTATTTTTAATCAAATTATACAGTCAATATTTCAAGTGTATCCAATTTTATATATTTTCTAAACTATTCAATTAGATTTGCTAATACCTCTAATATTGTTGGGTTTTTCTGATGATGGGGTAATTGGGCAAACATAACAATGAGCACAAAGCCTTTATTTCTGCAAGCTCAGGGATGCTGGGGGGATCTTTGCACCATCAGGCCGAGGTACAAGGCTTGGGATCCTCCAAAGGAACAGAGCCAGCCCCCTTGAGTGGGAGAAGGTGCGGCCTCAGTTGCAGCCCCGGGTGCCTCCTGTGGGCCAGGGCACGGCCCTGGCTGTAAATGTGTTGGGCTGCAGCACAGGGCCAGGGCGGAGCTCAGCAGCCTCATCAGAGCCCAGGGCCACGGCCCTTCCCTGCCGGGCCCCGAGCCTGGCCCGGCCCGGCCCGGCCTGAGCAGCCCGGCCTGCGTCAGGAGATGGGCTCCGCCTGTCCACTGTGCCCGCAGGCCTGGCCCAAGGCTTTGCAAGAGGCTTTCTCACAGCATTGCAAAACCTCGGCCAAGTGACCCTTTGCTGCGCTGAGAAGAGTAAAAAACCCCCTCAAATGTAACTTCGCTGCACACCTCATGAGGGATCCCTGCACACCTTAGGAGTGGCCATCAATACTCCTTTGTGATTCATGAGGGATCCCTGCACCCCTCAGTAGGGACCCGTATCACTGTGTGTCTCATGAGGGATCCCTTCACCCCTCAGAAGGGACTCCACAATATCACTGTGTGTCTCATGAGGGACCCCTTCACCTCTGAGCACAGACCCCAAAATATCACATTGTGTCTCATGAGGTTCAGGCCCAGATCATCCCCCAGAAGACAATGTGCCCTCAGCCCAGGAACGCTCAGCATGGGCTCCCCCAGCCCTCAGGGCCCCACCGCTGGTCACAGCAGCCCCTGCCTGGCTCCTGCCTGACCCCACCGTGGGCATCCGCGGCTGCTCCTGGCCATGGAGCTCAGCCTGTGCTTCCGCTGGGTGGGCTTTGCACATGCTACCACCTGGACAGAGCTGTGACAACTCCATTTCTTTATTAAAACATCAAATGTGGGCCAAGTCCTGCCCTGGCAGACAGGGGCTGGCCAACTTCAGTGCTGGCCAGGGAACAGGACCATGGGGCTCAGGGGAAGAGGGTCTCGTTTGGGAGGGGTGGGTTTTGGGAAGGGTTCATGACGGTGCTGCAGCCACGGAAGAGGGGGCAGATGTGGAGAATTGGGATAAGAGGTCGGAAGAACTTTGCCTGAGTTGTTAGGCTCCTCTTCTGACAATGAACAGGAGCACCTGTGGAGAGAAGAGGCGGCTGAGGCCCCAAGTGCCAGGGGCACACAGGGAGCCTCCTGCACAGCAGGGCCCAGAGCTGGCAAGGCTCCCCAGCACGGCTGGAGCTGCTGGCACAGCTTGGCCCAGCTGCACAGCTGCCCCTCAAGGCCCTGGCGAGCAGGGCACGGCTCTGGGCAGGCTCCCTGGCCAGGAGCGGGCCCCAGAGCGCCTCTGCCTTTCAAGGGCAATCTCGTCCCTGCTCTTTCTCCTCCCCACCTTGCTTTGCCTCTGCCCTGTGCCCCTGGGGTTTGCCTTGGCCAGGCAGCCTCAGTGGGAGCCAGCACTGGCTGCAGCCCCAGCGGGCCCCCCAGGACAAGGCCCAGCAATTAAGAGGCCAATGAAAGCTCTGGGCAGCAGCAGAACCCTCAGCAGAGTTCTTTGGACAACCATGGACTGGCCACAGCTCCACTGCAGCCTCACTGGGAATGTTCCCTGACTATGAGCAGTCTTTAAAGGAAGCTCTTTGAGGTAGAGAATCACAAAACACTCACGATTTTCTCTTCCAGCAATACCAGATTGCTGCACAGCAAATCAACAGGCAAAGTGCTGCACCAGACACAATGGCCATCAACTTCACCAAACAAGGTTTTTCCCAGCAGAAAACTCTTCTCCAGATGTTGTCAGCACATGTTGAGTTGCCGGATACATCTGTGGGAGCAATGGGGAGTGTGAGCCAGTGCTGTGCTGCACTGCTGAGCTGGCAGCACAGTGGATACAGCTAGGACGTTCTCACTCCCTCTTTCCCCCTGAGCTGGGGCCTGCAGGCACCTTGCTGCCCCTTGGCACACGACTGCTCAGTACCTGAACCCCTGAGCCTGCATGCCATAATTCCTCTGTGCTGTGCCCTTCTGCCCCAGGCAATACTTGTCAAAGGCATGGAAAAAGACAAGAAAAATGCCCAGGGTTTTAGAGCTGCACCAGGGCCCTCCCTCCTGCAAACAGCTGCCTCTCTGCATCTACCCAGAGACAGGGAAATCGCAGGGGATCTCAGGCCTATGGTGCAGTTTGGGCTGCCTGTCAGCAGATGCCAAATGCCTTCCTGCAGAGGCTGGGGAGAAGCTGCAGCCAGGCCAGGCTGGCAAACAGCCCTGCAGGACGTGGAAGCAGCAGCGGGGCAGAGAGGCTGCCATGGATCCCTTGTGCCAGGCACGGCGTGTCCAGATGTGCAGCCAAAGCCCCCGGCTGCTGAGCCCCAGGACAAGGCTGAGAGAAATGCACCCACCATGCTGGCTGTCCACATCACTCCGTTTTTTTTCTGGATGTTGGGATTCCTTCAGGGACTCACTCACTCCTCCAGGTTTGCTCTTCCTTCTCAGGGGACCTTAAGAGAAATATTTCTATTTCCCATGAATGGATCCCACAAAAGCAGGGCTCAGCCCATGGCATCAGCAGGGACACCTGTTTCTGTCCTGTCACCTGCAGTGATGCCTGCTGGCCGAGCTTTGGGCTCTGAGCTGGCAGCTCTCCCAAGGGAAAGGCCTTGACCTACCGTCACCATCTCTCCGTGGCCCAGTAATGGGTATGGGCTGGGAATCCAGATCAACGTCATCAACAGGATCATCGTCATCATCAGGATCATCTTCGTCATCAGGTTCATCTGCAAAGAAAGGCAGGACAGAACAGCTCCTGTGACACTGCTGAAGATTCTCCTTCAGGCCCAAGTGGCAGTGAGGGCACCTGGGTGATTGGTGCCCTCCAAGGCACTCCCTCAGCTCTGCCTTCCACTCAGGAACAGGGCCAGGGGGACCTCGTGCCTGCAGTGACCCCACACTGGGATGGAAGGAGCCCCTCGCGGGGCAGTTGGGGCAGAAAGGACTCCCTGGAGCTGCCAGCAGCTCCAAATCCAGCCCCAGGCAGGGCCAGGGCTTGGGAGTGGCAGCAGGAGCAGCTCAGGCTCCCTGGGGCTGGCAAAGGAGCTGAGAAAGGCTCAGCCCTGGGGCACAGCCCTGGGTCTGGCCCCTTCCCTCTCTGCCCTTTTCTGTAGCTGCACAGATCACACAGAAGGACACACTGGCATTGCACACTAGAGGAGGATGGAGAGATAAATACTCCTTCCTCCCACTGACAGCGATACAGTGGGACCAGTGTTGGGCACAAGAGGTGAAATTTGGAGGCCAGGATTTCCAGAATCCATCAAACTTCAGAGGAGAGGATCTTTAGGGAAATGATGCTCTAACATTACTTGGACAATGATTACTCTGTTAGGAAAGGATTGCTGATAGCCTACCTTCACCAAGCTCCAACATCCCTATGCCATGCTTTGCCACCATTCCCAAATGATGCAAGTCAGGATCCCAGTCTAGAAAGGAGCACAGATGGGAATCGTTCCATGCTGTGCTGGGATCCCCCTCTATAGGGAACCCAGCACTGGAAGGGAGTCAGGTAATGCTCTGTGCCAGGAGTGCCAAGCAGCAGAGAGGGCAGCTCAAGCCTCAGCAGGGCTCAGGCCCAAAGGCACAGCAATTACCTCCTGTGGCTGTTCCTGGCATCTCCTCCCTTCCTGCAGCAGAGGCTGGCAATGAGCCCCTGCTTCCTCCAGGAAACTGAGCCTTCGGCAAATCCTCTTCTTCCATCTCTGCAGAAAGGCAAAGGGACAGCTGGATCAGGTGGAGCTGTTCCCCAATGGGAAGGTGGCATCTGCAGGAAGCAATGCGTGCCCAAGTAATGGATAAGATGCAGAAGAAAGATCAGGTTACTGGGGCGTTGCAGCTGGTGTTCTCTGTCAGCAGATGCCCAATGCCTTCCTGCAGAGGCTGGGGAGAAGCTGCAGCCAGGCCAGGCTGGCAAACAGCCCTGCAGGGCGTGGAAGCAGCAGCAGGGCAGCGAGGCTGCCATGGATCCCTTCCTGCTGTGCCGGGCACAGCGTGTCCAGAGCCCCAGGACAAGGCTGAGGGAATGCACCCACCATGGCGTCTTTCCAGGTCACTCAGGAACCTGGCCATGGGTCTGGACACCTCTAGAGACTTTCTGTCTCCTCCAGGCTTGTTCCTCCCTCTCAGAGGATCTTAAGAGAAGTGTTTGCATGTCAGAAGAGTGGACCCCACAGAAGCAGGGCTCAGCCCGTGGGGTCAGCAGGGACACACTACTCACCCCTGTGATGGGAGCTGGGCTTGTGAGCAGCAACCCAGAAAGGAGCCTGAAAAGTCCTCCCTGCAGACACTCCTGTAACACAACAGCCACAGAAGCTTCTGTCACCTGGTTCCAGCCAGGTTGTCAATGATTATCCTCTGAGGGGAACATTGACAACATACCTGCAGGAGGCTTATGAGGTTGGAAATCCTCATGGAGCCAAGCTGCTGGAGAAACCTTCCTAGCAAGCTCATCTAGAGGGAAGCAATCACCCAAACCCATTTCCATGGTGTCCTGGGATCCCCCCTCTGCTTTTGGGACCTGGGCACTGCAAGGTGGTAGGGTAAGGCTGTGGGAGCCACATGTGAATGGACAAGGCCAAAGCTGCACAGGGGCCTGGGGAGATCTGGGCTGGCTCCTGGTCACTCTCCACCCTCTTTGCAGGCCTGGGACACATCCCTGGAGAGGAAACAGGGCCAGCCCAGGGCCCTGGGGTCTCTCTCCCTCCCCCAGAGGAAACCCTCCCTGAAGGCCTGGGGAAAACCATCCCCAGCGATTCCTGGGGAGCAGGGAGCGCTGTCCCGGGAAAGGGGAGCCAGGCTGCCGGCTCACCTGCTCGCTGCGCTTGCAGCGGAGCAGCCTGGGCAGCCCTGGCAGGCAGGGCCACGGCCAGGAGGAGCAGGAGGAAGGGGCGCAGAGCAAGGGCCATGCTGCCTTGCTCTCTGCCAGTCCCGCAGCTCTTGCTGCCACCGCTGTCCTGACACCGCTGTCCCAATGTCAGCACCACTGCTGCCACCGCCGCTGCTGCTGCTGCAACAGTTGTGCTCAAGCACTGACTGCTCGCTCCTTGTGCTGCTGTGCAACCACGGGGCTCTGGCACCTCTGTGACCTCAGAGCCTGCTGTGACCTCATGGCTGGGGCAGGATTGCATTGCAATGGATCTCAAGAGGTACCCTTCCAGCGAGGAGAGCCTGTCCCGCCTTGTGTCTATTTGCAATCTAGATTTTCTTTAAAAGAAGTGAGATACATGATATTGGAAAAGTGGAACATTTCCTGGCTCTACATACAACAGCAATGCCAAATCCAAAATTCCACTCATGTTGGTGATTCCAGCTATTGCAGGCAGCAGCAGCCCTGCCATGCTAACACCGAGTCCCTGCTCTGCGCTGTGCAGCCCTTTGTCCCATATTTTAAAAGTGAAGAACTTGATGTGAAAGCTTACAAAAATAATGTAACACAGGACATCATGGTAGTTGCACACTTCAGGGGACACCCAAACCCACAGCACAACTTATAGGTGTCCTCAGCCACCCTAAACTCCCCCTGTGTGCCTCACAGGAGACCCCCAAGTCCTGCTCAATTTACAGATGCCTCTGCGCAATTTGGGACATTCATTAAATTCCATGCACAACTTCTTGGTATCCCCAGTCCCCTGCACAGCACAGAGGTGACCCAAAGCCCCTGCATGCCTTTAGAGAAACCCAAACATAACACTCAGGGCGCAGCACCAGTGCTGAGCCATCTTCTGTGTATGTGTGTTCACCATGTGTCCCTGGGTGAACAGATGAGGCCTGGGGGGCAAATCCCCACTCTGCTCATAAGAGATGCAGGGCTGCCACAGGCCCAGTGTCTGTCGGGCTCTGAGCTCATCCCTCAGGCTATGAAGGACTTCCTTCAGAGTCCAGCCTCTTTCCATTATTCTCAAGGCAAGCACGTCCCGATGGCTTCCCTCTTTTCCTGGGCTTGCCACTGGAGGAGGCCCAGGCCCAGCTGAAGCCAGGGAAGGAAATGTGCCCTCAGCCCAGGGACGCTCAGCATGGGCTCCCCCAGCCCTCAGGGCCACGCCACTGGTCACAGCAGCCCCTGCCTGGCTCCTGCCTGCCCACACCGTGGGCATCCACGGCTGCTCCTGGGCACAGAGCTCAGCCTGTGCTGCTGCCAGGTGGGCTTTGCTGCTGCTGCCACCCGGACAGTGGGCTGACAGCTCCATCTCTTTATTGCAGGAGAAGGGCTCATTTGGGAAGTGCTGCAGTGCCCGATTTCTTCAGCCTGACTAGCTGCCAATTCCAACACCCAGAGCGGGCCGCCCCCAGAAAACTGTCAGCTCTGGGGTTTGGCTGTAGGGCACAGCTGCTTTACAGCACAGGTGGACTGCGCTGGGGTAGAGACAAGGAAAAGGGAGAGTTATTCTGTATGCTTGTTGCCTGCCGACTCGGCGACAGAAAGACACTGAATTAAAGCCATACACCGATTTCCAAACTGGGGAGGTCCCTGGGGAGGATACAGTCTTTAGCCAATTGGGAGAAACTGAGGGTGGAACACAAGGCAGGGAATACATTGTTTAAACCAATAGGGGATTACAGGGGAGGAGGACAACTTAAACAAACCAATAGGGTTTCAAAGGATAACAAATTGATAGGGAAGTTTCTAGAGAAAGGGGTAGGCTTGGGGAGGGATTGACATTGAATGGGAGGAGGAACAGGGAACAAAAGGCAGGTCTTTGGGGAGATGGACAACTAGGGCAAAGCCAACAACACAGAGGGGAAAGGAGCAACCCATTGGCAATAAAATATGGTATAACAATACCAAATAAGGGGGTGTCATAAAACTGACTACTGGGACCGAATTACAATCAAAAACATGCACCGCAACAGGGAAGCTCTCAGGGCTCTGTTGAGCACTTCCAAATAATTTCCTGGCATCAATAGAAGGCCAAACTTGCCCTTATCACAAGCAAACAGAGTGTTCCCCAACAGTAACCTCTTCAAAACCCCTGTGAAACATGCTTGTTTTACGATTGCCTTTTTGCAAATATTAAAATGAAATTTATATGTGTTGTCTTAGAAACTAATGCTGTATTAATTTTCTCAAGTAGTCTTATAAATATAATTTTAGGTTATAACAAAATGTTAAAATATAAACGACACTATGTAAGATACTTGTTTGAAAGCAAGGGCTCATAGCGAGGTAGCAGCCATAGAACACTGCAATTTGTCAGAGAAAAAGAATTTATTGCTCTCCTATCAGAAGAAACTAAATTCTTCCTGCCTCGCTCAGCCCTCAGAAAGCTGGTTAGGACTAAGAGGGAAAGGTTGACGATGACCAGACAAAATCCTGTGCTTGAATGGAATTTATGCATCATGTATGAGATACATGAATATGCAACAGGTTAATTTTTTTGAGGGTTAATCCTCTGTTAACATGTGTTATTTTTCGACCTATATTGCCCAGAAAATAGGTACCCAGATGTCCGTAACTCTTTGTTTCTATTGTCTCTTATTCTCCTAATCCAAATTGTCCAAAAATTTTATCACTCTAATGATATTGCTATTTTTATAAACATTTTATTATTAATAAAATTTAAAAATTTTAAAAACAAGTAATTGACATTTTTCACACCTCTTCTGGGAATCAGGAACACGTGTGGTGGGTCCGGCTGCACCTGTGGGAGCAATGGGGAGCGTGAGCCCGTGCTGTGCTGCACTGCTGAGCTGGCAGCACGGTGGATGCGGGCAGGACGTTCTCCGTTTCCCCCAGAGCTGGGGCCTGCAGGCACCTTGCCGCCCCTTGGCACAGGCTGTGCCACCCAACAAAGCCCAGCAGGCCGGGAGGAGAGCCCGGGGGCAGCACAGCTGCTTGGGCAGTGGCTGCTTGGAGGGACACGGGCCAAAGCCATCCCTGAGCAGCCACTGCCAGCCCTGGCCCTCCCTGCCCCGTGACAGCTCCCCCAGCCCCAGGGAACTGACTGACACAAACTCCACGGCCAGCAAAGAGATTGTCCCAGTAATTGTCTGCTGCTCTTCTTCCCTGCAGTTGGTCCCAGAAACATCCCTCACACTGCTTTAAATGCCCACACATGGGCTGACCAGCCCCTATGCTTTTCCAGTCTGCTCTCTAAAATTTTGCAACAAATCCACCAATAAATTACAGGTTACCTCTGGGAATTGCACACTACGGTTTGCTTCATTTTTTCCCAATACCTGGAATGTCCTGTATATAGTAATGCTCTTAAGGATCTCTGGTACTTTACAGCAATTTTTTTGTACTGAGACAGATGAAACAGCCTTACTGGTTTTACTTTTGGCAGGTCTGGTTTCTTCCTTAGCGTGATGGTTTACTTATTATCTACATGTAAACTTATTTTTATTTATGTCTTTTTGTTCCCCAAGCAATTATTTTGACAATCTGTCATTCACTTCTTAGTCACTGTTACATGTATGAACAATTTTGAATCTCTTTCTATAGGAATATAAAGCTGTATTTGTAATTTTGATCGCACTCTGGCTTCACACCACAGGCCTGATTTGTGGCTCAATGCCTGGATGCCTGTCTGAATTAAAACAATGTTTGTGAGGCAGCTGAAGAGCTTAGACCTCAGAGATTAAAATTCCTGGGAGGAGGAGAAGGAAGAAAGTATAAAATCATGTTTCAAAGGCTGTTTTTTCACTTCTAGTATGCCAGAAGTGTGGTAGACTACACGTGTCTTCAAGTGCCATTTAATTCCAGAACAACTCTCTACAGTGCCAGACACCAGGACAAATTACTCAAGACTTTGCCTCCCAATGCATCAGCTTTAGTTCTAGTGAGAGGTAGGCCTTAATTCCTGTCCGATTAGAGCAAATCCACAAAGCAACCTTGCCACTGTGTGAATGGCAAGAAGAATTTGCTTGTGAACAGGTGAATATGTCCCGCTCAATCATGACCAAAATTTGCCTTGACTTGGAAGCAAGTAGACAAGGAGCAATGCAGTATTTAGGTTTTATCTAGTGATAAATGGGGCAAGAAGCTGTACAACTTCCCTGTTGTACAGGACACAAGTACTGATACAGCCAATAATGCGCCCACATGAAGGGATCTTCAGGACATTGCTTTATTTCTTAACCAGGAATAGGCAGCAAAATGGTGGCACTTATCTGAGCTGGAAGCCGTGTTCCTCTCCTGTTTTTCCTTTATTGGAATTACCAATGTTATAAATGATCAAATCATGAGCCAAAATTGTCAAAAATTTAGCAAAGGTTTATTAATTTGTCTGTGAATTTTGGTCCTTGAAACCACCACAGCCAAAGAGACAGCGTTGAGCCCGGGAAAGCTGCCGGGTGAACCTGTATCTGACCTCCCGAGTGTCAGAGTCTACCCAGTTCACGCACGCTGCTTCTTGCAACGAGGTTTTATGCAGTTTATTCTGCCCGAGGCAAAGATGACCAAATTTCCTTTGTATCTCTTCACGTGCATTGCTGTTTCTTTCCATGGGCAGAGCTGGACAAAGGCCGAGTCCAGGTGTGCCATCGGCGTTAATCGGGTCCAGGGATGCCGTGTATTCAGCTGCACCAATTTGGCACCACTGACTATCTTGATAGATGCAACTGGCAAGGTGATAATCACTCTTAGGTGGCTCCCCATGACTCAAGAAACCAGTGATCATCGCCATGGAAGCTTCTATTCTTACGTTAAGGTGTTGATTGTTATCTTAACTTGTGTCCAGGAGCTAGTTGAATCTAAATAGAGAGCTGCTCCGAGCCAAGATGGTCAAAGATATGATTTTGGATTTCACAATATTTTATACCATTCATTAACAGCATGAATTATCCCTACCATATATTACACCAATACTACTGATGGCACATGCCTTGGCTTGTCTGGCCCCTGCAGCTGAACCAAATAGCAGCAACTGTGATGTTCCACCCCAGAGACATTTTCGGCCAGCTGGATTTGCAGCTGGGCACGTGGGAACAAGTCCAGCCATGCCGGGACTCCGGTGCCGTTGGGATGGAGCTTCCTCCCCTGGAGGGTCTGCTCCTCAGGCTTCCCTCTGCCAGAGAAGCTTTAAGGCGGTAGTGAAGGAAAGGAGTCGGTTCTGATGGAGGGTTTTAATCCAGAGCTTTATTCTGGCCCACAGGCCACTGAATCCAGCAACTGCTCCAATGGAACTCCTGGACCGCATGGTTGCTCGTCCTTTTCCCCGAGGGAGGGGAGGAAGGAAGGGATAGGGAACCCACCAACCTGGGACAAGAGAGGAGATCTCGAGGGACAAATGACACCTGGATGGCCCAATGCCTGCCCTGCCCCCCAGGGTAGAGGGCATCTTTTGAATCTGCCAATCACTCAATGCCCTTCTGGAATTGCAGGATTGGCAGACAGTGCTCAGCAGGGGTCAGGGTGGGGAAAGGAGGGATGATGGACACACATGGGAGGGAATCTTCAGGGGAGAAACCCGGAGTTCTGGGGTAAACCATGAAATCACACTGCAACACTCCTGGAGCACACTGTCTGTTATTTGCAGACTTCACTGCCTAGACCATGAATGCTCTCAGGGCCAATTGCTAAAGGACACAAGTCCCAAAATACAGGTGCCACATAATCACCCCAGCACTAATCCAGCACTGCTTTGATGGTGCCCAGGAGCACAGAATGGCTTGGCTTGGAAGGGACATTTAAAGGCCATCTAGTCCAATGCCCTGCAGTGAGCAGGGACACCTTTAAGTAGGTCAGGTTGCTGAGAGCGTGAGCTTGAATGTCTGCAGGGATGGATGTCCACCTCTTTGGGAAACCTGTGCCAGGCTTTCAAAACCTACAGTAAAAAAAATGGGTTTCTTTTGTCCAGTCTGAATCGACCATCTTTTGGACTAAAAGCATTCCCTCTCGGTCTGCTCACAAAAGGCTCTACTAAAAGTTCTGTCCCATCTCTTTTACAAGCCTCCTTAAGGTACTGAAAGGCAGCAATCAAGTCTCCCTGGAGTCTGCTCTCTTCAAGGCTGAACGCCACCAGCTCTCCCAGCCTGTCTCCAAAGCAGAAGGGCTCCAGCCCTCAGAGCAATTTGTCCCTCCTCTGGACTAGATCCAACAGGACCATGGCCTTCCTGTGTGGGGAGCCCAGAGATGGATGCAGTAATCTGTCGCGGTACAGACAGAGACAGTACAAAGCAACACACTCCGTTTCCAGAAGGCTTCAAACACTGTTTTTATTCTAGCATGCATGCTTGTTCTACATTCTTACAAAGCTCATAATTTACACTTTACTCACTGATCACGAGAGGCAAGCAAAGTGCTTCTTGGAATAAGCAGTTACAAGTTTTCCTTATTTATCCTAATTTCTTTCTTGCTTTCAGTGTAAAAAAACTTGATAATAAATGCTTTGAGGGGTAAACCTGGATCCTCTTGCCAAAGTTCTCAATGGCTCACAGAGGTCACTGTAAAACCTCTTCCACAGTACTCCAGATTGGGTCTCACCAAAGCAGAGGGATGGAATCACCTCCTTCAAGCTGCTGGGAACTCTCCTTTGGATGCACATGGCTGGCTCATGTGCAGCCTCTCATCTTGCAGCACCCCCAAGTCCATCTTGACAGGGCTGCTCTCCATCCCTTCATGGCCCAGCCTGTGAGATCAGCTGGGCTGGGACTGTGTCACAGCCCTTGGACAGGGCAGCTGGGAACGATGAGCTCCCTACCAAAGAAGGCAGATCCCACTCCCCACACAACTCCACCTTGGCCATGAGGTCACAGCAGGCTCTGAGGTCACAGAGGTGCCAGAGCCCTGTGGTTGCACAGCAGCACAAGGAGCGAGCAGTCAGTGCTTGAGCACAACTGTTGCGGCAGCAGCAGCGGTGGTGGCAGCAGTGGTGCTGACATTGGGACAGCGGTGTCAGGACAGCGGTGGCAGCAAGAGCTGCGGGACTGGCAGAGGGCAAGGCAGCATGGCCCTTGCTCTGCGCCTCTTCCTCCTGCTCCTCCTGGCCGTGGCCCTGCCTGCCAGGGCTGCCCAGGCTGCTCCGCTGCAAGCGCGGCGAGCAGGTGAGCCGGCAGCCTGGCTCCCCTTTCCCGGGACAGCGCTCCCTGCTCCCCGGGAAGCGCTGGGGATGGTTTTCCCCAGGCCTTCAGGGAGGGTTTCCTCTGGGGGAGGGAGACAGCCCCCATGGGCCCAGGGCTGGCCCTGTTTCCTCTCCAGGGATGTGTCACAGGGCCGGCAAAGAGGGTGCAGAGTGTCCAGGAGCCAGCCCAGAGCTCCCCAGGCCCGTGTGCAGCTCTGGCCTTGTCCATTGACATCTGGCTCCCACAGCCTTACCCGACCCCCTTGCAGTGCCCATGTCCCAAATGCAGAGGGGGAATCTCAGGACATCATGGAAATGGGTTTGGGTGTTTGCTTCCCTCTAGATGAGCTTGCTAGGAAGGTTTCTCCAGCAGCTTGGCTCCATGAAGATTTGAAGCCTCTAAAGCCTCCTGCAGGTATGTTGTCAATGTTCCCCTCAGAGGATAATCCTTGACAATCTGGCAGGAACCTGGTTACAGAAGTTGCTGTGGCTGTTGTGTTACAGGAGTGTCTGCAGGGAGGACTTATCAAGATCCTCTCCTGGTTGCTGCTCACAAGCCCAGTTCCCATCGCAGGGGTGAGTAGTGTGTCCCTGCTGACCCCATGGGCTGAGCCCCGCTTCTGTGGAATCATTTCATCTGACATGCAAACACTTCTCTTAAGGTCCTCTGAGAAGGAGGAACAAGCCTGGAGGAGACAGAAAGTCTCTAGAGGTATCCAGACCCATGGCCAGGATCCTGAGTGACCTGGAAAGACGCCATGGTGGGTTCATTTCCCTCAGCCTTGTCCTGGGGCTCAGCAGCCGGGGGCTTTGGCTGCACATCTGGACACGCCGTGCCCGGCACAGCGGGAAGGGATCCATGGCAGCCTCGCTGCCCCGCTGCTGCTTCCACGCCCTGCAGGGCTGTTTGCCAGCCTGGCCTGCTGCAGCTTCTCCCCAGCCTCTGCAGGAAGGCATTTGGCATCTGCTGACAGAGCCCAAACTGCACCATGGGCCTGTGATCCCCTGCAATTTCCTGGTTTCTGAGCACATCTGGAGGGACAGCTCTTTGGAGGAGGGGGGACTCTGCAGCAGGCCCAATAACCTGATCTTTCTTCTGCATCTTATCCATTACTTGGACACGCAGTGCCTCCTGCAGATGCCACCTTCCCATTGGGGAACAGCCCCCCCTGATCCAGCTGCCCCTTTTCCTTTCTGCAGAGATGGAAGGAGAGGATGCGCTGAAGGCTCAGTTTCCCGGAGGAAGCAGGGGCTCATTGCCAGCCTCTGCTGCAGGAAGGGAGGAGATGCCAGGCACAGCCACAGGAGGTAATTGCTGTGCCTCTGGGCCTGAGCCCTGCTGAGGCTTGAGCTGCCCTCTCTGCTGCTTGGCACTCCTGGCACACAGCATTACCTGACTCCCTTCCAGTGCTGGGTTCCCTATAGAAGGGGATCCCAGCACAGCATGGAACGGTTCCCATCTGTGCTCCTTTCTAGACTGGGATCCTGACTTGAATCATTTCGAAATGGTGGTAAAGCAATACTTAAGGATGTTGGAGCTTGGTGAAGGTAGGCTACCAGCAACCCTTCCCTAACAGAGTAATCATTGTCCAAGTGAAATCCTTGTTCAGAGTAATATTCCTGTGTCATTTCCCTCAAGATCCGCTGAAGTTTGATAAATTCTGGGAATCCTGGCCTCCAAATTTCTGCTCCTTTATCCAACAGGCATCCTACAGGATCCCACAGGATCACTGTCTGTGAGAGGAATGATCATTTATCTGTCCATCTTCCTCCCGTGTGCAATGCCACTGTGTCCTCCCATGTGCTCTGTGCAGCCACGGAGAAAAGCAGAGAGGGAAGGGGCTGGGCCCAGGGCTGTTCCCCGTGGCTGAGCCTTTCTCAGCTCCTTTGCCAGCCCCAGGGAGCCTGAGCTGCTCCTGCTGCAACTACCAAGCCCTGGCCCTGCCTGGGGCTGGGTTTGGAGCTGCAGCAGCTCCAGGGAGTCCTTTCTGCCCCAACTGCCCCGCAAGGGGCTCCTTACATCCCAGTATGGGGCCACTGCAGGCACGAGGTCCCCCTGGCCCTGCTCCTGAGTGGAAGGCAGAGCTGAGAGAGTGCCTTGGACGGCACCAATCACCCAGGTTTCCTCACTGCCACTCCGGCAAGAATTAGAAATGGAACAATTTTCTATTAAGGTCCTCCTAGTTCGATGAACCAAGGGACAGGAGACAAGAAATCCCTGGAGGCAGCCAAACTTCTGGACCAGGTGATGAGTGACCTGGAGAGGCTCCATGGTGGGTGCATTTCTCTCAGCCTTGTCCTGGGGCTCAGCAGCCGGGGGCTTTGGCTGCACATCTGGACACGCCGTGCCCGGCACAGTGGGAAGGGATCCATGGCAGCCTCGCTGCCCCGCTGCTGCTTCCACGCCCTGCAGGGCTGTTTGCCAGCCTGGCCTGGCTGCAGCTCCTCCCCAGCCTCTGCAGGAAGGTATTGGGCATCAGCTGACAGGCAGCCCAAACTGCACCATGGTTCATACATGCCCTGAGATCCCCTGCAATTGCTTGGACCATGGGGAGATCAGGAATGACAGCAGTTTTGAGAAGGGCAAATCCTGGCCAAACCCAAAAGTTTTTATTATGTCCTGCTCCTTATCCATCAGTTTGACCAGTATTGCCTCCTGAAGATGCCGCCTCCCAGAAAGGGGAACATCTCCATCGAATTTAGCTGTCTCTTTTTCTTTCTCCAGAGATGAACCGAAAGTCTGTGCCGAAAACAGCATTTCCTGCAGGAAGCAGGGGCTCATTGGCAGCCTCTGCTGCAGGAAGGGAGGTGATGCCCAGCACAGTCACAGGAGGTAATTGCTGTGCCTCTGGGCCTGAGCCCTGCTGAGGCTTGAGCTGCCATCTTGGCTGTGCATCAGTGCCTGCCCTCCAGGGATGTCAGACAGGCCCTGCAAAGAGGGTGCAGAGTGACCAGGAGCCAGCCCAGAGCTCCCCAGGCCCCTGTGCAACTTTGGCCTTGTCCATTCACATCTGGCTCCCACAGCCTTACCTGATCCCCTTGCAGTGCACAGTTCCCATAGGCAGAGGGGGATCCCAGCAAAACCATGGAAATGGGTCTGGTCTGTGCTCCCTTCCAGATGAGAGTGGTGCCATTGCTTTGCCAGCAGCTGGAATGGAAGATGGTTTGGAGCACTTGGGAGCTTCTGCAGGTAAGTTCTGAGAGAATAATCATTGACAACCTGGCAGGAACTGTGTGACAGAAGCTCCTGTGGCTCTTGAGTTACAGGTGTGTCTGCATTGAGGATCTTCCCAGGTCCTTTGGTGGATGTTGCACACAAGCCCAGCTCCCATCGCAGGGGTGAGTAGTGTGTCCCTGCTGACCCCATGAGCTGAGCCCTGCATCTGTGGGATCTATTCCTGGTTAAATGGAAATACTTTCTCTTAAGGTCCTCTGAGAGGGAGGAAAACACCTACAAAACAGAATGTGCCCGTGGAGGAATCCAAACAACTGGAACAAATCCTGATTGACCTGGAGAGGCACCGTGGTGGGTGCATTTCCCTCAGCATTGTCCTGGGGCTCAGCAGCCGGGGCCTTTGGCTGCACATCGGGACACGCCGTGTCCGGCACAGCAGGAAGGGATCCATGGCAGCCTCGCTGCCCCGCTGCTGCTTCCACGCCCTGCAGGGCTGTTTGCCAGCCTGGCCTGGCTGCAGCTTCTCCCCAGCCTCTGCAGGATTGATTGAGGCATCTGCTGATGGGCAGAATAAACTACACCATGGGCATGAAATTCCCTGGGATTTCCCGGTCTCTTGGCAGATCCAGAGGGGCAGATGTTTGGAGGAGGGTTGAGCCCTGTGGCAGCCCCAAGAGCCTTGGCCTTTCCCTGGTCCTTATCCATGTCTTTCACAAGTGGTATCTCCTGAAGATGCCACCTCCCCAGTGGGGAGTGGCTCCACCTTATCTGGCTTTTCCTTTTCCTTTCTCCAGAGATGGACCAAAAGTCTTTGCGGAAGGCTGCACATCCTGGAGGACGCAATGTACCTGTGCTAGCCACAGATACAGGACGTGACGAGATGCCAGACAGTGCCACAGAAGGTGATTGCTGTGCCAGGCTCAGCCGGTCTGGGCAGTTCTGCTGGGGTCCCCCCGTGTGGGACATGTCCTGAAACCTGGGAGCGATTGCATGGGGTGCCCATGGTGGGGAAAGGGCAGAGGGGGAGAGCAAGGCTCCATTGTGTTTTTAGAGGGCCTGACTCTGTGCCCTGGGGCTGGGGGAGCTGTCACGGGGCAGGGAGGGCCAGGGCTGGCAGTGGCTGCTCAGGGATGGCTTTGGCCCGTGTCCCTCCAAGCAGTGACTGCCCAAGCAGCTGCGCTGCCCCCGGGCTCTCCTCCCGGCCTGCTGGGCTTTGTTGGGTGGCACAGCCTGTGCCAAGGGGCGGCAAGGTGCCTGCAGGCCCCAGCTCTGGGGGAAACGGAGAACGTCCTGCCCGCATCCACCGTGCTGCCAGCTCAGCAGTGCAGCACAGCACGGGCTCACGCTCCCCATTGCTCCCACAGACGTTGTCACTGAAACAGGAATATATGTCCCGGATCCAGTGCACCTCCCAGAAATTGTCTGCTCCCAGGATGTGCGCAGAAAGTGCATGATAGGCACAGTGGTGATAGTGTTCACTGTGCCACTTGTGCTGCTGGGCTGCTATCTTGGCATTCGCAAGGTGCAGGAGAAAAGACGGTCAGTTGCTGATTTTTCTCCACGGTTTTCTTATAACTCTGCTCCATAGCATTGGTAGCCTGACTCGTTGTCGTGCTGCTGTGGAGTTGTGGCCAGTCTGATATTCCAAAGAGCTCTGCTGAGGGTTCTGCTGCTGCCCAGAGCTTTCATTGGCCTCCTCATTGCTGGGCCTTGTCCTGGGGGCCCGCTGGGGCTGCAGCCAGCGCTGGCTCCCACTGAGGCTGCCTGGCCAAGAGCAGCCCCAGGGGCACAGGGCAGAGGCACAGCAAGTTCTCAGCAGTGTTTGGGCAGCACAGTTCAGGACAGGACAGTGCTTATTTAGTAGCTCATATATAGTTTCATCGGATTTGCTCCAGTTCAGTGTTAAAACAAATCCAACCTGATGAAGGTTTGGCTTTGGCCGTGAAACTTTGCTCTTTGTGTGCGCCCTGTTTTGGATTGATTCCCAATCAGTCTTGGAGCCACTTTTGGGGGAAGGCTCATCCCAGCCCTGAGCCTTGGCAGTTCAGGCCTCAAAGGGACAGCTGAGGCTGCAGTGCATATGACTGGGCATCGGGGCTGCATTATCCAAGGGCTTGGGAAGTTTAAATTACTGTAATTTTTCTATATGTTTTTTTTTCTATGAAATTTGTTCACTTTTTCTAATTTTAGTTAAAAAAAATTTTTTTTCCAGTGCTTTTTACAGTTATTTGATATTGTGAATGCTGCCATGATTATCCCATGGCTGAATTAGAAGACTGTAAGTATCATAAAATGGAATAATTTTTACACTCCTATGTCTTTCACAGGCTCATGAAACTTTTGTTGCTTTGATGTGACCAACAGAAGAGTTCTGTTCTGCTTTTAATTCAAACAAGCAGCAGGGCTGGAACCTGTTGAGAGGAGTCTCTTCACAGCTACAGCAGCCTGCAAGGTTTCTTTGTTGAGGAATATAAATCTTTATTTTATGAATATATTTGTCTTGGTTTGGAAAGACAGGTGCCTGCTAAGGAAGGCAGTAGCGTCCCCTGAAATGGAGAATGTACCCCCTTTGAATTGTTATAAATTTTAAATTAAGGGCCTCAGGCAAAAAATTGTGGGAGCAGGAAATAACAGTTCTTTAACAGGGAAGAAAATAAAAGTATAAAATAAACAATGCAGTAAACTAAAACAACTCTGACAGAGTCAGAACACAACCCGACACCCAGTGGGTCAGGGTGTTGGTAGCAGTCCAAGTGGAATTATGGCTGCAGTCCTCCTGGAGTGTCAGGTGTTGTTCTGCTGGAGCAGGAATCCTGTAGAAAAGGCTGTAGTCTTCCTCTGAAGATCCAGGGGAAGAAGAGGCAGCTGCTGTTTTTCTGGGAAAGCCAGTGGAGAAGCTGTCTTGGTGTTCCAGAATCTCCACATTATATCTCTGGCAGGAATTTCCTCTGGGGCAGAGCATCTCTGACTGGGATGCTGTAGTTCTTATCAGTCATGCAGTGACATTCAATAGCCTGTTATCAGCAGATGTTTGTGTCCCCGCCCCCTCCCCCAAGGCAGGAGTGGGTGTGGAAGAGATAAGGCAAACTGGCCACTTAACAGAAGACAGCTGCCATACAGATAGAAAACATATTGCTTTGCAGTCTGGGACACTATGCACCCCTTATTCTATTGCCATCTGCATCACAATGAAACTTGACACACAACTCTAACTTAATACCAGGTTTTTCTGTGGTACACAAGGATCTTCATCTTCCTGCATTACCCACCAAGTGTAACCATGTTCTTGAGCAAAAACAATTCCATGGATGGGTTTTTCTTTGCCTGAAGTGGGATTAATCCAAACAGTCTTTCCCAAAATACCTTTCATATGTACAACAGGGACATTATTTCCGTCCACTGTGTGCAGGGGTTCAGACTGGGCAGGACCAGCTCAATTGATGGACCCTTGGGTGTTGATCATCCAGGTGACTTTTGCTAAGTTCATTTCCCTGTTTGTAAAAGTCTCCTCCCCAGGTGCCTTCAGGGTAGTCTTAAGAAGTCCATTGCACCATTCCCCTTTCCTAGCAGCTGGTGCATCATAGAGGATATCCATTCAATGCCATGTTCCCTGGCCCAGGTGTTGATAAGGCCGTTCTTGAAATGGGTCCTGTTGTCCAACTCAGTCCTTTAAGGGGTGCTGTGTCTCCACAGAACTTGCTTTTCAAGGCCCAGGATGGTGTTCCAGGCAGTTGCATGAGACACAGGGTAGGTCTCCAACCATCCAGTGGTGGCTTCCACCATGGTCAGCACGTAGCGCTTGCCCTGGCGTGTCTGGGACAGTGTGACGGAGTCAATCTGCCAGGCCTCCCCATACTTGGACCACCACCCCTACCCTACCATAGGGGCTTCACCTGCTTGGCCTGCTTGATGGCAGCACACGTCTTACAGTCATGGATAACCCTAGAAATACTGTCCATGGTTAAATTCACCCCTTGGTCTTGTGCCCACTTAGAGGTGGCATCTCTGCCCTGATGGCCTGAGGCATCATGGCCCCATCAAGCTAGGAACAACTCCCCCTTATGCTGCCAATCTAAATCTGTCTTCAACACCTCTATTTTTGCTGCCTGATCTACCTGTTCATTGTTTCGGTGTTCCTCATTAGCCTGACTCTTGGGGACATGGGCATCTACATGATGGACTTTCACAGGTAGCTTCTCCAATCGAGCAGCAATTCATCTGCAGCCCAGACTGGTTTTCCCCTATGCTGCCAGTTGACCTTTTTCCACCTTTCCAGCCAGCTCCACAGAGCATTGGCTACCATCCACAAATCAGTATTAAGGCAGAGCTTTGGCCACTTTTCTCTCTCAGCAATGGCCAGGGCCAGCTGAACAGCTTTGAGTTCAGTAAGTTCCTTGAACCACCTTCTCCTTTAGCAGTTTGTGCAACCTGTTGTGGGGGGCTCCATACGGCTGCTTTCCACTTCCAGTTCATCCCTACGATGCGACAGGAACCGTCAGTGAAAAGAGCGTAGCGTGTTTCCTCTGCTGGTAGATGGTTGTATGGTGGAGCTTCTTCAGCACGTCTCACTTGCTCTTGTTCACCAGTGAGACCAAAGTTTTCACCTTCCAGCCAGTTTGTAATTATCTCCAAAATCCCACAGCAATTCAGGTTTCCAGTATGGGCGTGCTGTGTGATAACAGCAATCCATTTGCTCCATGTGGTGTCAGTGGCATGGTGGGTAGTGGGAATCTTTGCTTTGAACATCCACCCCAGCACCGGTAGTCAGGGTGCCAGGAGGAGTTGTGCTTCCGTGCCAATCACCTCTGAGGCAGCCTGGACTCCTTCATAGGCAGCCAAGATTTCTTCTGCTGGAGTGTAGTTGGCTTCAGACCCTCTGTAACTTTGACTCCAAAATCCCAGTGGTCGACCCCAAGTCTCCCCAGGCACCTTCTGCCAAAGGCTCCAGGACAAGCCATGGTTCCCAGCTGCAGAGTAGAGCACATTCTTCACCTCTGGTCCTGTCCTGACTGGGCCAAAGGCTACTGCATGAGCGATTTCCTGCTTAATCTGGGCAAAAGCTTGTTGCTGTTCAGGGCCACAGTGGAAATCATTCTCTTGCAGGTGACAAGGTAAAGAGGGCTCATGATCTGAACTGTACTCAGGAATTGGCATTCTCCAAAAACCGATGGTGCCTAGAAAGCTTGTGTTTCTTTCTTGCTGGCTGGTGGAGACATTGCTGTGATCTTACTGATGACCTCAGTGAGAATCTGACACTGTCCATCTTGCAACTTTACTCCCAGGAACTGGATCTCTCGGGCACGTCCCTTGACTTTACTCTTCTTGATAATGAAGCTGGCTTCCAGGGGAATCTAGAGGATCCTCTCTCCTTTCTCAAATACTTCCATTGCTGTGTTCCCCCACACAATGATGTCATCAATATATTGCAGATGTTCTGGAGCCTCACCCTTTTCCAGTGCAGCCTGGATCAGTCCATGGCAGATGGTGGGGCTGTGCTTCCACCCCTGGGGCAGTCGGTTCCAGGTGTACTGCACTCTCCTCCATGTGAAGGCAAACTGAGGCCTGCATTCTGCTGCCAGAGGAATGGAGAGAAACGCGTTAGCAATGTCTATAGTGGTGCACCACTTTGCTGCCTTGAACTCCAGCTCGTACTGGAACTCCAGCATGTCCAGCCCAGCAGCGCTCAGCCGTGGAGTCCCTTCATTCAAGGCACAATATTCCACAGTCAATCTCCATTCTCTGTCAGATTTGCACACAGGCCAGATGAGACTGTCGAAGGGTGAGTGGGTTTTGCTGACCACCTCCTGGCTGTCCAGCTCACGGATCATTTTGTGGATGGGGATCACAGCATCTTGATTCGTCCGATACAGCCGGCGGTGCACTGTCGAGGTGGCAATTGGCACTCGTTGCTCTTCTACCTTCAGGAGTCCTACTGCAGATGGGCTTTCTGATAGTCAGGGCAAGGTGTTCAACTGCTTAATGTTCTCTGCCTCTACAGCAGCTATTCCAAATGCCCATCTGAGTCCCTCTGGGTCTTTGTAATAGCCATTCTGGAGAAAGTCTATGCCCAGAACACAGGGGGCCTCTGGGCCAGTCACAATACGATCTTTTTTCCACTCTTTCCCAGTCAGGCTCACCTCGGGTCCCAACAGGATCAATTGCAGTGATCCCCCTGTCACCCCGGCAATGGAAACAGGTTTTGCCCCCCACATGTCCTGATGGTATCAGGGCACACTGTGCACCAGTATCAACTAAGGCATCGTATTTTTGTGGCTCTGATGTGCCAGGCCAGTGGATCCACAACATCCAGAAGATCCTGTTTTCCCATGCCTTTCCCTGGCTAGAGGCAGGGCCCCTCTAACCCTGGGTATAAGTGGTAGAGATATCTTCAAGAGGATCTGACAGATCATACTCAGCAGCTCGGTCATGGGAGGTTGAGGCTACCTTTACTGGAATTCCCTCAGTTAGTGTTTCCCTCCTTGAGTTGACTCACCCGTACTGCCAGGACAGAAGTGGGTTTCCCATCCCACCTTCCCATATCTCTCCCATGGTTACACAGAAGGAACCACAGGTCAGCCCGTGGGGTGTACCCTCTCTATCTAGCTGGGGAATGTTGGGCTCTGACTCTGGGGCCTGTGAGTGGTACTGGTGCTATGTGGGAACTGTTCCTCCTCACCTCCTCCCTCATCTCCTCTCTGAGTTCTTGGACAAGGGCAGAGACATGAGCCTGCATTGGGCCATTGATCATACTCACACAATTTCTAAGCTTGGTGGCCACAGAACCCACTGTCTCTTGGTTGGTGTTGGCATTAATTGTTGCAACGAAGGTGGTGTATTGAGATGGCCCCAGATTTGCCAGACTCCACAATATTTGACCTGCGCACCTGACCTTGTTGGGGTCATTTTCATGCTGTCCATCCCTCCCAAAGAGTACCTCCAATACTGCCACTTCTCTCACCTGTTGGATCCCCCCCTCAAGGGTCTTCCAGCACATTCTATGGTGGTGCTCCTGCACTGTCTCCCTGTGGACAAACCTGTGGAATCCCAGGGCACCAGGAATATTTCTCTGTCTGCTCTGGAGTGCCCTGACCCCCAGGGAAGCTCTGACTTTGAGGGCACTCTCTCTAGCTGGCGAAAGGCTCATGTGGTGTCTTTTGTCTACTGGAGATTTCAGTTTCCATTGGCAATAAGAGCATAGAGGGGTCTGGCGAACAGTCCATAATTATAAACCCACATCTGGCACTACCCTACCATGCCTAAGAAGGTTCAGAGTTCCTTCGTTGTCTGGGGTTTCAGGGTTTGGCATACGGCTTCTTTGCCTTAAAGTCTGCTGCTCAGCACTCACTTCTTACTCTAGGTAGATTACCTTCTGTTTCACTACCTGTGCCTTTTTTTTTGAGACTCTGCGTCCTTGGAGTCCTAGGAAATTCGAAAGGCTTACCGTCCAGGCTTCTCCTGCTTCCCTTGTCCGAGTGGCTACTAGAAGATCGTCTATGTACTGCAACAGCCTCCTTTCCTCTTGTGGAGCTTCCCGGGACTCTGGGTCTTTGCAAGCTCTTCTCTAATCGGAGTGGGGAATCTTGAAGCCTTCAGGCACATGGACTATGTGAGCTTGAGTTTGAATGCAAAAAATTTTCTGGCTGGCTTCGTGGATAGGGAGGAAAAGAAGGCATCTCTTAGGCCTAAAACAGGGAACTAGGTTAGCTCAGGTGTGAAACAAGTTAGTAAGGTATATGGATTTGCTACCACAGGGTATAAATTCTGTGTTATCTTATTAACAGTCCTTAATCTAGTACTATCAATTATTGGGCTGATTCTTTCCTTATCTTCTTTTTGAGGGTACTACTCAGTTCTCACTAGTTGTGTTCTTTCTTTAAGCTTGATGCTCATGGGGGAGCATCTTTCAGTCTCTCTGGTACACCAGAGGCTTATACCCTTGAAAACACTTATTTACTTATTCTAATATCTCTTTACTAATGTCTTTCTTAATTTCAGTGTCTGTTAATGTTAAGCCTAACATCTTTATATCATTTGCTTCTAGAGTAACCTTTCTCATTTGAGAATGTTTAGTAAATTGAGCAAATTGTACAAAAGCTTTTAGGTACGCATAGTACACATGTTACTTTAAAGGTTTGCACAAGTATGCTTTCTCAGACTGGCCAGTTGTTCATTCCCCACACTACAACATAAACATTCTCCACAGGTACTAAAGCTTTATTAAAACTGAATATACGACCCTTGTGTCGACAAAAATTCTTCCCTTTTTGGGAGGTCATCTTTACTCTTCCTCCCTTACCTTGGGAGGAGCTTTTAGCAAATCATATGTACTCATTTTGTGAACTGTGATTGCTTTGCATTTCAGCATGATAATCTTTGCCTGATTTCATACGTTGCTATCTTATGCTGCATGCTGAACAACATGTTTGATTTGCTTTCTCTTTGCCTTGTTTCCTTATTCAAGGGCCAAGACTGGAGGGAGGTCTGATCTTACAGTCTCGTTGCCATTCTGGGTGATTTCTTAAAACAAAAAGACATTTCAGCATACAAAAACTCTATCTCATTTATCTTCTTATTTTAAAACAGTACTAACAGCAATGAAGTATTATAAATCTTTTTATTTTCTGAGCTGCTCTTACTGGCAGCTTTCTCTTAGTGAGCCCCTCCCAAAAGGGGCGAATTTAGGAACCTCTTTGCTCTGGTCAGTTCTCATTATTTATTTCTCCTTGCTTTATCTCGCTTCCACTCAAACTTTTTTACAGACCTTCACAGTAGTTTCTCAACTTTCTTCTTATACACACAGCTCTAGGTGGCAGGTATCAGATGTGGTTCCCACACACAAGCTCTAAGACCTTAGGTTCTGAATCTGCTTGACTAGAAACTTCTAATTTACACTCGGGGCATGTGTCCTGACAGCAAAACAGCAATACCAGTGATTCTCATAAACACCACACTGCAATAATACCTGCACATCCAGCTTTTGCTCACAGGTCATTCCCGTGTTCCCTGGGGAGACGGGGCAGCCAGAGCTGTCCCTGTGCCCAGGGGACAGCCACTGTCACCTCACACAGCATGCTAATCAAAAACATGACATAGACACTATGTTCTGATCAAACAAAATATGTCTTTTCTAGTTCTCTTCTTGCACAATCTAATTAAGTACTGTGCCTACTTACACTTCTTTTACTGCTTTGCAAAAAGGCTGTGCTAGTCACAGCCAAAACTCTGATATGCTCACAGACACGGACACATGCACCCACACCCCCCCTTTATCTCAAATTCGCTAGAGCCAAGGCTTGAATTGCTGTGAGGGGGGGAATTCTTGGAATTCCTTTAACTCGCTTTATCGTAGTTAAGCATAAATCACTGTACTATAGTTCTCCTATGTAAAATGCTACTCCTGTTGCAACAAAAGCTTAAAATCTCACCAACACTACTATACAATCTGAGAATCAAATTACCACAATGCAGCGGAAGAAAATCACCACACAAAATCACTGGGAAAGGGCATATCTCTCAAAGTGCTCACTTTTCTCAACACAACAGAGCATACCATAATTCAGCATTTACTCACATCAATTTTTCTTTGACACAATCAAAATAACAGCACACAGTCTAGAGATCAAGTCTAAACATCCAAGGCAAAGGAACTCTCTGAGCTCATACTCACGGTTAAAATGTACTAAATCTACACAAATCACTACATTTAAACACAATAAATACCATCACTGACATTCCTCCACTCGCTTCTCCGCAGGGCACTTCTCTCCCTGCCCCCGCAGCCCGCTGCAGCCGGCGCCTTAGGCTTTACTCAGCTGCTTCAAACACGGGTAGTACTCACCCCCCCACACTGTACGGCACTGTAGATCTACTCTCTTTTATACACCATACACTTATACACTTGCACGATTAGAAACACAGTGCACTGACCACACAATGCACACATTAACCATACAGCAACACAGCGTCCGGACATCACACACACACATACAAAGCACACACGGGCTCAACAGTTCCGCTCTATCAGAACTATGAACTCCCAACACACATACACGGGTTCACCCGGCTCACCCCTAGAGCCTCTAGCACTTCTGCTCTATCAGAACAATGAACCCCCAACACACACATACACGGGTTCACCCGGCTCACCTCCAGAACTGCTTGCGGTCTGCTCTATCAGAACGATGAACCCCGTCTCTAATACAGCTGCTCTATCAGCTGAATCCAGATGTCTCTGGGTGGTTTATTCCCTTGCTCTCCTTTCCCTCCCCCGGGGCCCCTCAGTACATACCGTATCTTCCTCCGCAGGCCAGCAGGTCCTTGTCTGTCCTCGCAGGTGGCAAGTTGAGACGAGCGGAGCCCCACAGGAAAAAATCCTAGGGCGCGCCTTGGAGGTCCGTCTATCCCCCCTGCCCCTGCGGGGACAGAGAACTCCTGCCTGGCTTGCCATAATGTTTTGCGGAGAAAAGAAGAAACATCACAACTTTATAAAAGTTGTAGAGCCCGGTATGCTTTTATTATGATGCGCGCCGGACGCAAGCCCCCAAAAAGGCATGCGTACCTCTGAAGACCTCAGGTCTTCTTTTATCCCCCTTCCAAATGCATATGCATACAGTTTCACAATAAGTTCATACATATTCATTCAGCGTGAAATTTAGCACCAGTTCTTCTTTATCAAAGGAATTTCTAAGTCGGGGGCAAATCGACCTTGTGGTCTTTTCTGTTTTTCTTTCTCTGTCTCCTTGCTGTCTCTGCATGCGAGATTTTCCTTCAGTTTTGGTCTCACAGACTTTTCATCTTTCTTAGACACTTCACCTAATTCAGAATGGATCTTTACTCTGTCTCATTGTAACCAACAGAAGAGTTTTTCTCTGCTTTTAATTCAAACAAGCAGCACAGACGGAACCTGTTGAGAAGAGTCTCTTCACTTCATTGCTAAAGCAAACAGCCTGGGTTCTTTATTGAGCAATATAAAATCTATATTTTATGTGTAGACTCCTGTGAAGTGACTGATAGATATGAGGGATTTGGACTCTTTGGGATGTACTGACCAGCTGTGCATTGGCTCTGCGAATCTCAGTCTGTAATAATCAATCTCTTTCAGAAGACAATGTTCAGTTTCTTCCTGGCACTCACTCTTGCATTTGTACTCAAAACCACTTCTTGAAAGAAATTTACAACGGCTCTTTATGCTCCCTTAGATGACTTTTCTCTCTTTCTCCGGAGATGCCGATGAAAACCGGGATGATTGCATTAAAAAAGCTGCAAAGCAGATCTTGGAGAAGAGGGCATACATCTGCTCCCACCCTCTGGACAGGACCTTCTGATCCCTCCCTGACAGCAGGCACTCATCACTGTCAGTCAGGGAGGAATTTGCTGCAGTTTCCATATTTGACAGCTTAAAATGATCTGTTATTTACTGTCTTTAATCAATGTAATTGTACAAAATAAAACTTCTTTCTAAACACTACTTCATAGGATAAGGATAAATAAAGAGATTTAATTTAAAGCTGAAATTATTTTGTCAGATAGATAGATGGGTAGATATATCGGAAGATAGGTAGATACTTAGATCGCTAGATAGTTAAATAACTAAGACAGACATAGATAGATAGATAGATAGATAGATAGATAGATAGATAGATAGATAGATAGATAGATAGATAGATAGATAGATGGATGTATATACATGTCTGTTCCTCTTGGAGTGGGATAAAGAAAGGGAGAGGAAGTTTGGATGGGGAGACGTTTCTTCCCAGGGAAGGGACTGTGTGGTTTCTCAGTATCTTTTCACTTTAGTGAGCTCCTCATTCCCTGAGCAAGTCTGAAAGACTTGGGCAATCAGAACAGTTCTGTTTTGGACGTCCCTCCAGCTCTCTTGTCTGGCGGCACCACCAGGACACTGAGTCCCCAGTGTCCAGGGAGCTTCTGCTGTCACCCTGAGGGACACCACTGGTCACTGACGTCCATCGGGCCTCTGAGCCATTGACCACAACCCCCTGGATGTGACCAGCCAGGCAATTGCTCATTCTGCAAACTGTGCCTCCATCAGATCCACAGCTCACCAAAGGAGGGACAAGGATGCAGGGCAGGGCTGATGTGTCCAGGGCATGGCAGAAGTCCAGAGTGGTGCCATCTCTAGCTCTTCCCTTGTGCACTGGGGTGTAACTTCGCGGCTGGGTCACAGGCAATATGTTCTCTGGCCAGCTCACTGCCTGAGTCCCATGGACAGTCACAAGAGAGGCTGCCCCTGGATCCCTACAGGGACCTTCCTGGCTGGCGGTGCGTACAGGGGCTCACAGCTCCCTGCAGCCGACACCTGTGGCACGGGTGACACAGCAGCAACCCAGTACGAGGGACCAAGGTGAAGGAACCGAGAGAGTTCACTTGTTTGAGTTCTAAGGAAGGTTTATGTCCCCAGAGGAGTCAGGGACAAGTGACAATAACTGAGGGCAAAACACTGATTTTTAAGGAAGGGAGGGAAGAAGGGGAGTGACACAACCTTTTACCAACGGGAAGGCATTGGGGAAGGAGTGCAGGGCAAGGGCTATCCAATAGAAACCAACAAGGGGAAGGAGCAAACCTTGAAATCCAATCTTGCTTTGAGGGAGGGATGAACTACAGGGTACACACCAGAACAAAAGGCTGTGCTGTCTTTGATGGACAGGGGCATTGACATATACTTGGTGAATAAACAACTAAGGACTGAACCACCAGAGAAACCAAGTGGGATAAGTGGAATGAAACATTACAAACATATAACAAGGAATATTTAAAACTTACTACAGAGAACAAACTGTAAAATAACAGACCAGCACACTGGGGTGTTGCAGTGTGTCTCTATTGTGTTTTCAACTGCAATTCAGTTTCAATGGTCAGTTCTAAAATCCCCCCCCCCCCCCCAGTCTCTTCTATTGTTATACCATATTTTATCCTTAATGGATTGTTCCTTTGCACCTCTCTTGTTGGTTTTGCCCTGGGTTTCCATCTTCCCAAAGACCTGTTCTTTGTTCCTCAACGTTCCCTGTTCCTTCTCCTAGGAGGAGCAATGTCAATCCCTCGTCATGCCTGCCCCTTTCTCCAGAAACTTCCCTGTCATTTTTGTATCCCTTGAGGTCTCATTGGTTTGTTTACCCTCTTCCCCTCCCCTGTAATTCCCAATTGGTTTAAACACTGTATTCCCTGCCTTATGCTTCTCCCTGTCGACGGAAGGAGACCAGGACATCAATTAGATCATCACAGGCCCAATTTTATTGATCAGTACAGCAGGTTAAATACAGTTCATAATGAGCTTCATACATATTGCAAAAGTTGAGCTCAGGATTGGTTAGTTACATATCAGCAACTACGTCTACTTCTGCAATCTTATGGTTCTACTTTTGATACTTTCTACATATTCTCAGGGAGAATCTCTCTTCCCTATCCTCATGTTGCGGCAAGGGCATTGTGTCCTTGCCTGTCATTGGTCACCGACTGCTGACTTCTCCTTTCAGCTTACTGACTGCTGACTTCCCTCTCTCAGCTTAACCAGTGGCATTATGTCAGTATGGCCTTTCTCAGCTAACCAACTATTAATAAAACTCTCCACATTTTCCCCATTTTCTTCTTGAGCAAGGAGATTAGTCTGCCAGGTTTTTGCTATTTTACGGCTGACCATGTTTTGAATACAGTTAAAGATACAAGGCAAAATAAGCAAGAACAGTAAAATTACACCCAGTAGTCCTATAGCATAGATCACAAGGTTCCTCAGCCATGGTCCAAGTCCTAAGCCTTTAAGCCATTTGTCAATTCCTAAACCTTCTTCTTCCTTGAGATTGTGAAGTCCCTGTTGCAGTTCTTTTATCTTAGTGTGAATGGACACCGAATAATCAGACAGATTCATGGAACACATTCCCTCGAACTCTTCACATCCATGCCCTTGTGCTAAGAGCAAAAAATCTACAGCAGCTCTATTTTGCAAAACAGCATGGTTAACACTTTGCACATCTGCGGTTAGCATATCTAGAATTTGTGATGTCTTGTTCAGCTCATCCTTTGCCCAGCATCCTAATTGTTTTGCTAAATTCATGGCTTTACTGGCAGATCGTCCTGGTAAGATAGTTGAAACCACCACTTGTTTGAATGTACCCCAAAACTGTGGATCTCCTATCTGGCTGCAGTCTAAGTCATATATGCTGCGTCTTTTCCTGTTTGAATTTTGACTCAGTTGCATTAGCAAGGATACATTAGGGTGAAACAATGACAATTTTCCCAAAAAACAGGGTCCACCCTGTGGTTTAGCTGGTATACCATTCCACACCCTGTCTCCACAAATCAAAAATATTCCTGTGGGTAATTTCATTGGTGCCGTGATATTTGTGCCGTTACATTGACTGTAGTGCTGTGGAGAGAATTCACTCACATTCAGGGATGAATCTAGGGTGGCCCATGTTTCTTTAGGTTGGTTTAAATTCTGAGCATCCGAAAATTTGAAGATAAACCATCCGCCAGCTGTAGTGTTAGACATACCCTGCAATCCAGAAAACTGTGAAAATGCAAAAAAATACCAGGGGAAGTTTCTGAATTCTTTCATATTTCTCTCAAAGACTTTCTTGACGTAAATACAAGGGACTGGTCGGATAACATACAGAGAAGCAGTGGTTTCCCTCACTGGACATTACAAGACAATGTTATAGACTCCACGTTACTAAAACACTTCTGTTGCCTGGTCATTACAAAGCCTGAAGCTCTTCTAGAGGCTTTTCCCAGTGCAACTTCATTAGGTTCCTCTCTGCTCAACTCTCGAGCCTGTCCAGGTCTCACTGAAGGGCAGCAGAGCCTTGTGGTGCCTCAGGCCCTGCTCCCAGTTCTGTCCCATCAGCAAATGCTGAGGGAGCGCTCCGTCCCTTCTGCCAGGACCCTGGGGAATAAGGCAAACAAGGCTGGTCCCAGCACGGTCGCCTGAGATCACAGCTACCTGAGTTTGGAGCTCCCCTGTCCACTTCTCTGCCCCACTGTCCCTGAGCTGCCTCAGGGGCCTGTTATGGGAGGCAGGGACAAAGCCTTGCTGAAGTCCCAGCTGACAACAACCACTGCTCTCCCCTCACAAGCCCAACCAGGCACTGCAGCAGAGGTGCCTAGGGGATTGGTCAAGCATGGTTTCCATTCCTGTTATTCCACAGGCTTAGAGATGGCATCCAAGAGGAGCTGTTCTGTCTCCTTTCTGGGGATGGAGCTGAGGCTGATGGGTCTGCAGTTTCCTGGCTCCTTCTTGGTGCCCTTTTGCAAGACTGCAGTGATGTTGGCTTTCCTCCACTGCTCATGGCTCTCTCCGGGGCTGTCTCCCTCCCTGACCTGCTGGCAGAGCGCCCTGTGCCAGAGGCAGGAGCAGAGATTTCCCTTGGCCCCAAAAGGGAAGGCTGGGCTCAGGCCGAGTGTCAGTGCGACCTGACAACGGGAGGAGAAGGCGGGAAGGAGCAGGGCTGACACAGGGCTGAGCAGGGAGTAGAGCCCTCGTGTCTCTGGGCCTACTCTGCAAGCTCCCTGGCCTGTACTTTCTCCACAGAGAGAGAGCAACAGGACCTCGAAGTGAGCAGGAAACCCGGCCATGGAGCGGGGCTGGGGCTGTCAGACCTCAGGGACACCGGCCATGGAGCGGGACTGGGGCCGTGACACCTCAGGGAAACTGACCATGGAGCGGGGCTGGGGCCGTGACACGTCAGGGACACTGGCCATGGAGCGGGGCTGGGGCTGTGACACCTCAGGGAAACTGACCATGGAGCGGGGCTGGGGCCGTGACACCTCAGGGACACCGGCCATGGAGCGGGACTGGGGCCGTGACACCTCAGGGAACTCACCATGGCAGCCACCTCCCGAGATTTTGAAGTACTTGTTTCTTGGTTTAATGCCCTTCCAAGATCAATCAAGCATCTTTGCAAATGAGCAGGACATACAAGGGTATTTAAAATTGAGTCTGATCCAATCATCAAAGACAATGGATGTTACCTCTAAACTTACCTTTTCATGATTGTCAAACAATATGGAACTTTTCTTATGTCTGGCTTAAAATATCCAGAATGCAAAATTCATTCTCAAGACAGGAAAAAAGAAAACAATGAAAATAGGATATAGGCAGTCTTCAAAAGGCCCAGAGAAGAAAATAAACATTAGAAAACCTTAGAAAAATTAGGTTTTCTTCTTCATCTTCTCAGTATGTGTTGTTTGAACATTGGTTGTCTTACTTGTCCCTCGCAAAACAAGGCATGTTACAGCTTTATTGTCTCAGTGCTGCATTTCCCCAATCGCTGACTTGCCATTTAGGCTGCGCTTTGTTGGAAATATACAACAAGGGACTCTCTATGGAAGAGAGTTGCACAAGCCTCTGGATTCCTGACCGTTCACCTCTGCCAATGCTCACAGTATTCTCCTAACACACCTGAACTTCCTGTCTTTCAGAGAGAGAAAGATTCAGCTAAAGTCAAGCAAACAGGGCAGGGCAGATGGAAACCTTCCCTTGAGATGCTTTTGGGAAGGCCTGCAAGCACCCTGCCTTCCCTTGGAACAGAGGTGGTCACCATACATGGTGTTGCCTGACTTGCCCGAGGTGCCCCTCTATTCCAGAAGGACTTTTGCCCACTTCATCACTTGCCTGTCCCTCCAGTTCCAGGGCCTCAAACCTGCTCAGTAAGGCACTAAACCTTTTAGTCAGCTATAAGTTTTCAGAATAAGGCACTGACCGTGGCTCGAACTAGTTTTTTTAGTCAGGTTGACAATATATTTTTAGAAGAAGAAGGAGCAGAGAAGGTGTGGAAAATGCATATTATATGATTGGCTTTTCGCAAATATTAAAATTAATACTATATGTGTTCTGTTGGAAAGTTATGTTGTATTCATCCTTTTTTGTAGTGCTATCCTAAACTTTTAAAGTAGTGTGGTGAACATAGTTTTAGGCTACAGAAACTCTGTGATGTAAGATACTTTTTCTAAATAGCTCATGGAGAGATAACAGTAACAAGACATCAAAACTCTGAGAAAAGAAATATTGCCTCCTTATTGGGAAGAACCAGACTTTGAGGGACCAAGACAATTGATTTACAAGATGAAGGAGGGGTTGACAAGAACAAGAAAACACCCATTGTTTGAAAAGAATTTTGGCATCATGTATGAGATATATGAATATGCAACAGGCTATTACTTTTAAGGGTTAATCCTTTGTTAGCAAAGTGGTGTCTTCTGAGGCAGAGCAGAGCACCCAGACATCTGCAATTCTTTGCTTTTTTAATTGCCCTTTATTGTCCTACCTCTAATTGTCCAAATTATTTTTTCTCTAATTTTTATTCTTATTTTTATAACTAATTTATTACTATTAAACTTTTAAAAATTTAAAGCAAGTGAAATTCTGCATCCTTTGTGTCCACTATCAGTGGGCATCCTTCTTCCCAAGCTTTGTCAACCTCCCTCTGGGTTTGAGATCAGTGAAACGTGCCCAGCCTGGAGTCTTGGAAGACAATTCTAGCAACAAGTACTTTGCTTTTCTAACCCCTGGCCATCACTTCGAGCTTGTAGGCTGCTATGTGTGTCACAGGTTAAACATCTCTTCCTGTTGATCAGGCTTGGAAGTGTGTAAAGGCCAGGCATGACAGGACATGTTTTCTTCAGGAAATGGGACGTAGGGCCCAGTTTGCAACGGGTCCCGGCCCGCGCCTTCCAGAGCGCCAGAAGGTTGGCGGCGCCGTTGCAGGGCTCAGGGCGCCGCCTTGTGGGCGAGAGCCGCCATGACAGCGCGGGCGCCGCGCGGCGGGGCCGGCGGGCGGGAAGGGGCGGGCGGGTGTGAGGGGCGGGGCGGTTCGTGCCCAGAGCCGCGCCCACGCTGTTCCTGGGTGCATTCCCGGCTCGGTGTTGGGAGCGTGCAGGCGCTGCTCGGGCTCTGGGAGAAGCGTGCGGCCGCTGCGGGGTCCCAGCCCTCAGAGCTGACTGCCGGCCGAGGCTGCAGTGCCAGAGCTGCCGTGCGCCGTGGCAGTGCCAGAGTCCCTGGCAGAGCCGGGCTGGCACTGCCAGCTCCTGAGGGAAGCCCTGCCATGGCAGTGCCGGGGCCGCTCGGCAGAGCCAGGCTGGCAGTGCCGACAGCTGAGGGGAGCCCGGCCATGGCAGCGCCGGGGCCGCTCCTGCCCCGGGGCCGCCCGAAGGAGCGACCTCTGGGACCTGCCGGCAGACTGGCACTGCTTGGCCCTCTTCAGTAGATCGACGGAGTGGCAGCACAGATAGCAAAATATTAAAACATCTGATTTAAAACACCGGAGGGAAACCATTGAATTGAAAAGAAAATGAAGGTGTACCAAAATACTCAGGGCATGAATGGGAAAACTGAAAAGATACAGATTCTAATTATTTATATAATCTCAACTATATCATCAGAAACATGAGGGTGAAAATACCTTCTAAAAGTTTTGACAATAGAATGCTTCAGCTGTGTAGTTTTGCTAGTACATTAAAGTCTTAAAAAGCAGTCAGGTATTCCTTTGTCCAGTGCTATGAATTTAATAATGGGATTTGTTACATTTGTCCCTCAAATACCCCTCATAAAGAGAGTTGAGTGCCTAGATTCGATGGAAGCCATCCGTTAGTAAATGCAGTGTTGTGGTTTTTAGTAGTTCTGTAGTAAGTAGTTAGTTAAAGAAGTGATCGTTCTGCCAATGGACGCTGATCCCTGATGCGTTCGTGCTGGTTCAATGGAAAGGCAAATTTTTGGTAATAGGCTATTGGAAAACATGTCTTTTCTGCTGGTAGCAGGTACAAACACATTGCTTTTACTGGTAGAAACTGAAGCAACTTGAGATGCCTGCTCCTTCTTCTCCACCTATGTTTAAGGAGATCCATGCAGGTTAAAACATGAACCAAACCTCGAGGCTCTGGGCCTGTCCTGCAGGCTCACCTGCCTCTCCCCACAATCAGCAGAGGAACAGCCAGAGGACCCTGCAGTGTTCCTCAATGCAACAAGGGGAGGAGAAGGTGGGCAGGAGCAGGGCTCACATAGAGAGTATCAGCACCTCAAAGTGACCACATCATTCAAGGGACAGGGACTGACTGCTGACAGCTGCCCTGTGAGACAGCAAGCAGGAGGGCACTGGTGCCAGGGAGCCAGGTGAGGGCAAAGCAGCCCTGTGACAGCCTGGCCCAGGGGCTCTTGTGGCAGCAGGCAGCGTGGGGATGAGAGCAGAGGCAGGGGGAGGCAGGAGCTGCTCAGCCATGCAGGGGCTGGGAGCCTCCTTCCTGCCCAAGTGGGGCCCAGCTGGGCCAGGGGGCAGCTCCTGGGACAGCCGTGCCCACAATGGCCCCTGCTCTGCAAGGCCTCCAGCCCTGCCCATCAGCCAGGCAGGGACAGAGCAGCCTCGGGGCCGAAGCTGCTGCAGGCCCAGAGCCCCGCAGAGCTGCTCGTGCCCCGTGCCATTGGCTCTGTCCCCTGCAGCCTGCATGCTGTGTCGCCGTGCCGAGGCTGAGCCCTGTGCCTCCCCAGGCCCTGGCCACTGCTCCTGTGCTGCTCCTGCACAGCCCAGAGCACCCACGGGCCCTGCTCAGGCCTCACGCAGACCAGAACCAGCTGGGGCTGTGACAGCTCTGCTGCTCTGGGCCCAGCCCTCGGACAAAGCACCCGCCTGTCCCTGGGCTGGGGGCAGTGCCCAGGCTGGGCTTGGCAGAGCCCATCCGCTCCCGGAGGGCTGTGGGCACTGCTCTGGCCTGGCCTGGCCTGGCCCTGGGCTCCCTTGGCATTCCTGCTTGCCCTTGCCTCCACCAGGGATGGGCTGCAGCTCAATGGCCCCGGCCTGGCCGCACACTCAGGCCTGGAGCCTTCCCGTGGCTCCCCAGGGCACGAGAGCCTCAGCCCCAGCTCCCAAACACGGCCTAACAGGCTTTGCTGATATTGATCCCTGTCAGAGCTTTGAAAGCATTTTCAAAGTAACCTTGTCTGGCAACACTTTCAAGGAAGAAACGGGACTCGCTTCTAATCGGTAAAAACTTTATTGGTTTGCTTGCACTTCCTATAGGGTATCCTAATGCTTCCTTTGGCGTTCCAGAAAATAATGAAAATCTAACAAATTCTAAAGAGAAGTTCCTGAATCCACTATGAGGAGAAGTCTCTACATTCACTATCCTTACATACAGTTAAGAAGCTGCTCCTGTAACACACAAAGATGGAGTGGTTAAACTGACTGGACCACACAACATGATGTTTTATACACACCGCTACACTACAAAACTTCTCGTCCCTGTTCATTACAAATTTGAAGCTCTTCTCGAGGTCCTGACTTAATTTTGCATGCACATTCATACCTGCAATCCCTCCCCATGCTCAGCTTTCACCTAGACTTACCAGGGAACAGATGTTCCATACTCACCTCAAGCAATAATCTACGTCTGTCTTCCTAACCCTCCTTTTCTTCACTGACTTCTACTAATCTACAAAATAACTGCGGACCCTCTGCACAAAAGAAACATCCAATTAATAGCCTAAACACGTGTGATTGTGCAGCTACTTCCAACAATCATGTCCAACACAGCACTAAAATCAGAAATCAATTCTCACACCCTTCCTATTCTCCTGCCCCCACCACACCTTGGCTCCAGCAGAAATGTTCCCTACTGCAGCCTGGTGTGCTAAGAACAATCAAAGGCAGCAGCACTTTCCCTCAACATGCTGCAATCTGAATTGCACTGAAATTGCAGCTGTTGCATTAGAAGCTCAGCACCAGCACCCGCAGAACTGAGGCCTGAGCTCTCCATTTCAACACACCCTGTAAATCAGGCTGCCTGGAAGATTGTAGGCCAGGAACTGTGTGAACACAGCAGTGCATTTCAGCAGAGTTATGGAATCAATCTCGTGGAAGGCACATCCTTTATGCTTGTCTTAAGATTCTATTCTACAAAATCTAACCAGCAATTGTTTTGGTGGCCTGTGCAGGTTTTGGGGACTGTGCATGTTTCCTTTGGATGTTGTTTTCTTTGTTTCTAAATACAAAATTCACTGCATTCAGAAGAGAAAGCCCCAGATTCATTAGGACAAAGAACCACAGGGACATATGTGGCTGACAAGAACACTCAACATTCCGAACGGTAACACCAGAAAGAGAGGAAAAAGACAAAGATGATTTAAATACCTGAAAGGATCCAAACTGTCTATGTAAGCTGTCAAGTGACTAATTTTTTGGTAAAATCTACAAGTCCAGATTCCTATTCGGTAATTGTCTGAAAGAAAAGAAAGCCAGAAATTTGCTTGACCTTCATTTTGCCAGGACTTTCTCACAGGATTCTGCCACAACTTGGATCACAAGTGAGGGTGGCAAATTTTGACTAGAAAACTTGGATAACTAGGCAGCATTTTTTCCTCCTCACTGAATTACAGGAAGGGTTTAAAAGGAAAAAAAAAATATAAAAAATGGTAAAGAAATTCTGTCATACCTCTAAGGCGTTCATCATCTTTGGAGAAGAAAAAAAAACTCTAGCACTTCCTGTGCGTGGTAAAAAAAAGAAACCTAGAAAAGGACAAAGGGATTTGAGCATCCTAAATTGTACTATCAAATTCCATGAACACAAGTTAAACCTCTAGTGCTTCAGAGAAATGGCATCCATTGAAAAGCTTTATTCCCTAGGAACTGAGTAGAGCTTTTTATTTTAATAAACCCTCTTTTAAAGAGAAAACTGACTGTGTCTTGGGCTTTTGGCCAAACTCAGTTTGGAGTTGGTCAAACCAAAATGACCCTGTTAGTTTCTTGTGCTCTACTCTTTCTTTCCATATTCACATTCACATCCAATGGGCTGCTGGGAGTTTTGACTCTGTGCAGCATGAACGGTTTTCCAAGACCACTTTCATTGCTCAGAGGTGTGCAATGTCAGTTTCCCATTCCCTGAGTGCTGCTATTAATATTCCCACAGCATCCAACTACTACAGCCATGTAGACAACAAAGACAAATGCAACTTGCATTTCTTGGTCCTGTTCCATTTCTGTCATCTCAGGCTCATCGTCACCCTCAGAACTGCTGTCCTGGAAACGTGGATCCTCTTGCCACGTGGCTTTTACCGGCTTTATTGTCCCAAGCGCGTGAGGCTCTGCAATGACAGCACCAATAGAGAAAAAAAGCCAAAACCAGATTATTCCTCTACCCGTCAGGAAAAATTCTTCCTTTCACGTGAAATACTTACAGTGGAGAAGAGAGATTTAGGAAGGACAGAATCTGACCCTGTCAGATTTTCTAAGCTACATTTCTGCTCCAGTATTTTCCACTTTGTTCCAGGGATCCCTTATGTATTCTTAAACATTTCTCATTGCATTCAGAAGACACTGAATACCTTCTCAGTTCAGCACAAGTCTGGGGGGCTCGTTGCTTTGTGCTGTTGCGTTGGGTTTTTTAATATTTTGGATAACTTCACGGGGTTTCTTTTCTCTCCTACATGACTGGGACTCGCGTTAATGTTGTTTCATCTTCATTTCAGACGGCCCCAATTTACCTAAGGTTAGGACACCCCAATGATCATGTGTCATTCCATTTGCATTTTCTAAAGGTCCAAGAGTAGAATTCAGTAACAAACAGAATGTTCATGGATCTTGGGGCCAGCCCTCGGACTTTGCTCCTGCCTCTACATTAGCGCACATTTCCTTAAAAGCCTTGTGAGGTCCTATGAAACTTGATATGACTGGTGTGTCACCTTTTTCCCTGTTTGAGGAATTCAGGGCATGAGAACAAGCTTTTTCACCACTCGGCCAAAACCCCAATGCCTTCTCAAAGCATGCCTTTCAGAATTCCTGAGATGCAAGCATGAGGCACCTCTCATTAATCTACCACAGCCCCGGCAAGCAGAAATGAAGATCAAAATGCTTCTGCCTAATTACTGACTTCTGTTGCTGAAAATCCCCTGCATCCTGACCTTCTTTACACCATATTGCCCTACAGTGCCTGCCAGAAGCTCTTCCTTAGCAATGGCACTGTTAGAAGGGTTCTGCTGTTACCTTCTTTGATGCCCAACTCCTCTGTGCCTCCAAAGAAGGAAAACTTGAAAGAACTCGTCTCCTGAGTTGCGTCATCCTCAGGCAAAGGTCCCAAATGGTCGTCTGGGGCAGAGTCCTGTGCATCCTCTTTGTCCCAGGGTTTTTCCTCAGTCTGTTCTGGTTTGTTCTTCGAAGGTCTTTCAAAGAACAAACCAGAATAGACGGAGGAAATACTGTCTATTCTGGTTTGTTCCTTGAAAGGCCTCTTTCAAATCCGCAGCAATGCTGTAGAAGTTGTCTTCAGACACTTGAGGCAGTGTCTCACTCTCTTTCTTCTTTTTTTGGCTTTACTGAAATGAGATTGTTCAAGGATAGCAACACAGCATACATCCTTTTCAGACACAGCTTCCCTAAGAGCCACCTTGCTCTGAATGTCTCCCTAAGCATATCCAAGCCCATTAAGGAGTGCTTCATTATCAAGGGTAAGCACTGGGGAGACATCTGAGGTTGGAGTGTAAAGGCAGGACCAAGTGTCCTTTTTAATTAGCCACATCCTTAAGTGACTTATCACTTACTACACGGTTACACAGAAATCAAGGTATTTAGCACAGACTTCTTCCTGCCAGTAGAAACATCAAGAGCTAATCGGGTTTGCTCACAGAGCTGCACATCTCAGGGTCCCCGCACTGACCGTTCTCACCTTCACTTCCGGCAAGGAACACACGGCCTAGAAAGAAAAGATGACGGCGCTATGTGCTGCTGTTGGAGGTCCCAGTTGAGGTCCGACGTCGCTGGTGGGAGCGGCTGCTCCTGCGCGATGTCCCCGACCACGTCCCCCTACGCCTGGGCCTCTCAGCACTGGCTGCTGTCCTCCTGCTCCTGTCCTGGCGACTCCTGGACCGCAGAGTTTGAGTCGAGGCCCGGCGCTGCTGGCGGGAGCGGCTGCGTCTGGGGGGCGTCCCCGATGATGTGTCCCTTCGCCTGGGCCTCTCAGCCCTTGGCCTTGTCCTGCTGCTGCTGCCACGGCGACTCCTGGAGCGGACAGGTGGACTCTGGGCCCAGCCTTGCTGGCGGGAGCGCCTGCGTCTGGGGGATGGCCCTGGCCATGTCCCCCTACGCCTGGGCCTCTCAGACCTTGGCCCTGTCCCACTGCTCCTGTCACAGACACTCCTGGAGCGGACAGGTGGACTCTGGGCCCAGCCTTGCTGGCGGGAGCGCCTGCGTCTGGGGGATGGCCCTGGCCATGTCCCCCTACGCCTGGGCCTCTCAGAACTTGGCCCTGTCCCACTGCTCCTGTCACAGACACTCCTGGAGCGGACAGGTGGACTCTGGGCCCAGCCTTGCTGGCGGGAGCGCCTGCATCTGGGGGATGGCCCTGGCCATGTCTCCCTTCGCCTGGGCCTCTCAGCCCTTGGCCCTGTCCCACTGCTCCTGTCACAGACACTCCTGGAGCGGACAGGTGGACTCTGGGCCCAGCCTTGCTGGCGCGAGCGCCTGCGTCTGGGGGATGGCCCTGGCCATGTCTCCCTTCGCCTGGGCCTCTCAGACCTTGGCCCTGTCCCACTGCTCCTGTCACAGACACTCCTGGAGCGGACAGGTGGACTCTGGGCCCAGCCCTGCTGGCAGGAGCGCCTGCGTCTGGGGGATGTCGGTGATGTTGTCTCCCTCCGCCTGGGCCTCTCAGCCCTTGGCCCTGTCCCACTGCTCCTGTCACGGCGACTCCTGGACCGGACAGGTGGACTCTGGGCACGACTTTGCCGGCGAGAGCAGCTTCGCCTGCGGCTGGGCCCAGCATGTCTGGAATGGACCCTGTCCTCAGGGTCAGGGGACGTGCTGCGTGTTGCCCTTGATCTGCTGATGCTGCTGGTGTCCAGTGAGGAAGATGGCAGCGCCTGCTGCCATGCTGCGTGGTGGGGCCTGCTGTGGCTGCCCGTCTCTGGAGATGGAGACGGGGCAACCAGCACCAATGGCACAGGGCTGTGGGAGCTGGGGCTGATGGCCTCAGATTCTGACCAGCCACGAGCAGATTGTCGTCCTGACTGTCTGGCTGGCCTGGGGCCATTGAGCTCTGTCTCATCCCTGGAGGCTGTAAGGGCAAGCAGGAATGTCAAAGATCGCCCAGGCCCCGGCCAGGCCAGGCCAGAGCAGTGCCCCCAGCCCTCCAGCAGTGGATGCTGCGCTCTGCCAAGCCCGGCCTAGGCACTGCCCCCAGCCCAGGGACACCGGGGACTTTGACTCGTACATGTTCCGAGCCCAGCACAGCTGTCACACTCCCAACTCTGTGTGCTGTTCCTCAGGCCAGAGCAGCGCCTGTGGGTGCCCTCAGCAGCACAGGAGGAGCACAGGAGCAATTGCCAGGGCCTGGGGAGGCAAACAGGCTCATAGCTCTGGAACAAAGTGTACCAGCACGTGGTTGTCTGGCCAAGCGCTTCTGGTTCTTCCCGCTTTGAGCCCTTGCCGAGACACAGGTTCCCTGCAGAGCCCCAGGTGCAGCTTCCCAACTTACCCCTGTTCCTCTGCCTCCTCCCTGCCTCCAGGGTAAAGGCAATCCCTGGCGTTGCACTGGCCGTGCCTCACTCCTAGATCTTCAAAGGCATCGTCGTCCTCCCATGTTGCGTCTCTGATGGAGAAAGGAAGAGATGATGAATTTTTGCTGCTCTCCCTCACGGAGGTCCAGGGTGCCCCAGCTCTTTCTCCAGAGCTTTTCCAAGTTGGGGGTGAAGCTGAAGCCCAGACTGACGGGACAGGGCAGGGCCAGGGCTCCTGGGGCAGGGCCTGGCACAGCACGGTACTTGCACCCTCCTGCCTGGTGGGCCAGGCAGAAGGACACCAACCTGAAGGGGACTCGGATCCCCAAGATGAGCATTTCAAAAGGGAATTCCTCACTATCTCTGCACAGGGGGCACTGGAAATACAAAGCACCAGCGCACAAGGCCTGTCCCTGCAGGGCAAACAGAGGCAGGGTGAGCGAGGCCCTGCTGCTGCTGCTGAGCACCTGCTGTGCCCCGGGGCTGAGGGGAGGGCTCCTACCTGGATGCAGTCCCTGTGGAACCAGGCCCTTTTGCACGTTGGGCACACCAGGGTTGTGAAGGTCTTTCTGTCCTCCACAGGCTCCAGGCAGATGAGGCAAACGGTGTCCGGCTCAGGAGTCGCCTCCACCTCCTGCTCTGGACGGTGCTCAGGGCAGAAGGACCTGGAGGAAAATGGATGGGGAAAGTGAGAAATGCTGGATCATTCCCCAGGGGTGGCCATAAAGAGAGATGAGGTACCTGAACGGAGTAATGTACACATTGACACAGCCGCCCTCCTTGGCACAGGGCAGGTGGAACCATCTGTCACAGTCCAGCACACAGCACATGATGGTTGCCCCGCTCTGGCCGCAGACGCAGCAGTGCTGGAAAGAGCCAAGCAGCCGCGTCAGCAGCAGCAGCAGCAGCCTTGAGGCCTCCCCGGGCAGCCGCAGGGCTCCGGGCAGGGCACAGGACGTGGCCGCTGCCGGCTCCCAGCCCACAGAGCCGCCTGCTGGAGGAGGGAGGCTCCTGTGCCAGGGCCTCTGTGCCACAGCTGCTGGGAGCCAGACTTTGTCCCGGCTGCTGGGCCGGCCTTTCTTTCCTGCTGTCTGGGCTAAGCTCTGGCAAACCTCGCCAGGCACAAAGCTCCCTGCTCTTGTCAGGCTCTCACCTTCTGTGCTGCCCGACAGGCCGCAATTTGGAGATCTCGTGCGAGAAAGCCTATGAGTCCATCGTAGCAGTTCTCTTGCCGAAATAGAAGAGTGGCGAAAAACTGCAGGCAAGGGGAGGAGCTGATGAGGAGAGGGCGGCAGGAGCTGCCCATTGCAAAGGTGGAGGGAGCGCCCGGAGCCACTCACCATGCAGAATCTGTGAGCACAGAACGCACCCATCTGCAGTTTGTCACCGCACATGTCCGGGTCAGCCTCGGCACGGCGACACAGCATGCAGGCTGCAGGGGACAGAGCCAATGGCATGGGGCATGAGCAGCTCTGCGGGGCTCAGAGCCTGCAGCAGCATCAGCCCCGAGGCTCCTCTGTCCCTGCCTGGCTGATGGGCAGGGCTGGAGGCCTTGCAGAGCAGGGGCCATTGTGGGCACGGCTGTCCCCGGAGCTGCCCCCTGGCCCAGCTGGGCCCCACTTGGGCAGGAAGGGGGCTACCAGCCCCGGCATGGCCGAGCAGCTCCTGCCTCCCCCTGCCTCTGCTCTCATCCCCACGCTGCCTGCTGCCACAAGAGCCCCTGGGCCAGGGGCTGTCACAGGGCTGCTTTGCCCTCACCTGGCTCCCTGGCACCAGGGCCCTCCTGCTTGCTGTCAGACATGGCGGCTGTCTCTCCCGCGTCGCAGTCCTCGAGGGACGTTGTCGCTGCGAGGTGCAGATACTCTCTTTCTAGGGGAGAAAGAAGGGGGGGGAGTTTGCAGAACAGGCCCAGAACCACGAGGCTCTACTCCCTGCTCAGGCCTGCGTGAGCCCTGCTCCTGTCTGCTTTCTCCTCCCGTCGTCTCGCTGAGGAACACCGCAGTGTCCTGGCTGTTCCTCCGCTGATTCTGGGAAGGGAGAGGCAGGTGAGGCTGCAGCACAGGCCCAGAGCCCCGAGGTGTGGGGCCCCTCTGGTCCCTGGGCAGCCACGTCCCCACCCTACCTTCTCCTCCCGGTGTCAGGTCGCACTGACGCTCGACCTGATCCCAGCGTCCCCTTTTGTGGCCTTGGTGACACAGGTCACAATGGCCACTCTGACGTCAGAGCCGTGTACCCAAAATCGGGGCAGCCATGGCCTCAGGTCCCTGGCAACCACTTGTGGCGGCCCCCTCGGGCACCGAGCTTCTGAGATGGGTCCGAGCGTTTGCTCAGGGTGGAAGCACGGCCGGGAATCCGGCAGCAAGTGCAGGGTCAAATGCCAGGCCCAGGGGCAGCCAGCCAGGGTGGCACTGTGGGCAGGGAGGTGCTGTTCAGGCACTGCCACGCCAGGGCTCTGGCCCCGGCCAAGGGCAATCTCTGCTCCTGCCCCTGGCCGGCGGTGGCCCAGAGAGCCCGTGCGGAGTCAGCTGCACTGCAGGGATTCAAACCCTGCTCTAGGTGAACTGATGTTTTCCTCAACACCTGTCTGCAGAAAACTAAGATGAACCTGATTTGATGCTGCTGCTGATCACCCTTGGGTACTGGAGATAAACCTGGACACCACCACAGCTGCCTCCAGACCTCAGTTATCTGGCATCCTATGAACTAACAACTTTCACATTTCATATAAATGGAAAAATTAGTATTAAGCTTCTGAAAAAGGTCATCTTTTATACTGACTCAGTGGAAAGACACAAAATGCACTGAGAATTTTGTGTGTACATTTGACAGGAGAGCTTGCAACTGTCCTCCACTCAAGTCAAATACAGGAGGATGCTTTTCCTACATTATATAAACTTTGCCAGTTTGGTCCGTGCTTTCCTACTAGAAAATACATTGGAAAAATTCAGCAAGAGAAGCACAAACAATTCTTGTCAGTTTTTCTCTTTCGTGTCTTTGCAAACATGCTCCTGGAAATCCAGATCCATGACTTCTAGAACAATCAGTGGCATCTCTGGGAAGCAGGGCAGGGGCTGACAGGCAGGCACACCCTGCAGCTGCCTGATGCTGGGGCAGCAGGAGTTTGTCCATTTTCCTGTCTCCATGGCAGAGCCACCTTGGCTGGGAAACGATCCCTTCACTGCTCTAGGAGGGAGGCACAGCCAGTGCAATGCCAGGGAGTGCCTTTACCCTGGAGGCAGGGAGGAGGCAGAGGGGGAAGTTGGGAAGCTGCACCCGGGGCTCTGCAGGGCTCCCGGCCAGGGCTCGAAGCACAAGGAGCCAGAAGAGCTTGGCCGGACAATCCTGAGCTCTGGACACCTTGTCCTCAGCACCAGGAACCCGTTTGCTTCTCCAGGCCCTGGGCACTGCTCCTGTGCTGCTCATGCAAGTTACACACAGACACAGAGCTACCTGCTCTGTCGCAACCCTCTTCAGCACTGGACAGCACAACACAGTAACATGTTCTCTTCAGTACATGGTCTAATTATTAATAGTCCTGCAAAGACTCTCATTCAAAGCATACACACACAAAAACCCAAGCCCTGGTACAGACCTTGCATCAAGCCCTGGTACAGACCTTGCATCAACATAAAATGCCAGTTGCTGTTCAGAAACACAGGGCAGCATTTTGGCCAATGCTTTTTCCTGCAAGATCTTTCAAAAGATTGCAAAAGTGACTTTGTTTGGCAACTTCTTCAAGGAACAAACAGGAGAGGCTGCTGAGTTTTTAAAGATTTATTGATTTGCTTTCACTTCCCTTTCTTTGGCATCCTTACACTTATCCCTGCATTCCAGAAAACTGTGAAAATCCAAAAAACTACCAGGGGAAGTTTCTGAATTCTTTCATATTTCTCTCAAAGACTTTCTTGACGTACATACAAGGGACTGGTCGGATAACATACAGAGAAGCAGTGGTTTCCCTCACTGGATATTACAAGACAACGTTATAGACTCCACGTTACTAAAACACTTGTGTTGCCTGGTCATTACAAAGCCTGAAGCTCTTCTAGAGGCTTTTCCCAGTGCAACTTCATTAGGTTCCTCTCTGCTCAACTCTCGAGCCTGTCCAGGTCTCACTGAAGGGCAGCAGAGCCTTGTGGTGCCTCAGGCCCTGCTCCCAGTTCTGTCCCATCAGCAAATGCTGAGGGAGCGCTCCGTCCCTTCTGCCAGGACCCTGGGGAATAAGGCAAACAAGGCTGGACCCAGCACGGCCCCCTGAGATCACAGCTACCTGAGTTTGGAGCTCCCCTGTCCACTTCTCTGCCCCACTGTCCCTGAGCTGCCTCAGGGGCCTGTTATGGGAGGCAGGGACAAAGCCTTGCTGAAGTCCCAGCTGACAACAACCACTGCTCTCCCCTCACAAGCCCAACCAGGCACTGCAGCACAGGTGCCTATGGGATTGGTCAAGCATGGTTTCCATTCCTGTTATTCCACAGGCTTAGAGATGGCATCCAAGAGGAGCTGTTCTGTCTCCTTTCTGGGGATGGAGCTGAGGCTGATGGGCCTGCAGTTTCCTGGCTCCTTCTTGGTGCCCTTTTGCAAGACTGCAGTGATGTTGGCTTTCCTCCACTGCTCATGGCTCTCTCCGGGGCTGTCTCCCTCCCTGACCTGCTGGCAGAGCGCCCTGTGCCAGAGGCAGGAGCAGAGATTTCCCTTGGCCCCAAAAGGGAAGGCTGGGCTCAGGCCGAGTGTCAGTGCGACCTCACAACGGGAGGAGAAGACGGGAAGGAGCAGGGCTGACACAGGGCTGAGCAGGGAGTAGAGCCCTCGTGTCTCTGGGCCTACTCTGCAAGCTCCCTGGCCTGTACTTTCTCCACAGAGAGAGAGCAACAGCACCTCGAAGTGAGCAGGAAACCCGGCCATGGAGCGGGGCTGGGGCTGTCAGCCCTCAGGGAAACCGGCCATGGAGCGGGGCTGGGGCCGTGACACCTCAGGGACACCGGCCATGGAGCGGGACTGGGGCCGTGACACCTCAGGGACACCGGCCATGGAGCGGGGCTGGGGCCGTGACACCTCAGGGAACTCACCATGGCAGCCACCTCCCGAGATTTTGAAGTACTTGTTTCTTGGTTTAATGCCCTTCCAAAATCAATCAATCATCTTTGCAAATGAGCAGGACATACAAGGGTATTTAAAACTGAGTCTGATCCAATCATCAAAGACAATGGATGTTACCTCTAAACTTACCTTTTCATGATTGTCAAACAATATGGAACTTTTCTTATGTCTGGCTTAAAATATCCAGAATGCAAAATTCATTCTCAAGACAGGAAAAAAGAAAACAATGAAAATAGGATATAGGCAGTCTTCAAAAGGCCCAGAGAAGAAAATAAACATTAGAAAACCTTAGAAAAATTAGGTTTTCTTCTTCATCTTCTCAGTATGTGTTGTTTGAACATTGGTTGTCTTACTTGTCCCTCGCAAAACAAGGCATGTTACAGCTTTATTGTCTCAGTGCTGCATTTCCCCAATCGCTGACTTGCCATTTAGGCTCTGCTTTATTGGAAATATACAACAAGGGACTCTCCATGGAAGAGAGTTGCACAAGCCTCCGGATTCCTGACTGTTCACCTCTGCCAATGCTCACAGTGTTCTCCTAACACACCTGAACTTCCTGTCTTTCAGAGAGAGAAAGATTCAGCTAAAGTCAAGCAAACAGGGCAGGGCAGATGGAAACCTTCCCTTGAGATGCTTTTGGGAAGGCCTGCAAGCACCCTGCCTTCCCTTGGAACAGAGGTGGTCACCATGCATGGTGTTGCCTGACTTGCCCGAGGTGCCCCTCTATTCCAGAAGGACTTTTGCCCGCTTCATCACTTGCCTGTCCCTCCAGTTCCAGGGCCTCAAACCTGCTCAGTAAGGCACTAAACCTTTTAGTCAGCAGTAGGTTTTCAGAATAAGGCACTGACCGTGGCTCGAACTAGTTTTTTTAGTCAGGTTGACAATATATTTTGAGAAGAAGAAGGAGCAGAGAAGGTGTGGAAAATGCATATTATATGATTGGCTTTTCGCAAATATTAAAATTAATACTATATGTGTTCTGTTGGAAAGTTATGTTGTATTCATCCTTTTTTGTAGTGCTATCCTAAACTTTTAAAGTAGTGTGGTGAATATAGTTTTAGGCTACAGAAACTCTGTGATGTAAGATACTTTTTCTAAATAGCTCATGGAGAGATAACAGTAACAAGACATCAAAACTCTGAGAAAAGAAATATTGCCTCCTTATTGGGAAGAACCAGACTTTGAGGGACCAAGACAATTGATTTACAAGATGAAGGAGGGGTTGACAAGAACAAGAAAACACCCATTGTTTGAAAAGAATTTTGGCATCATGTATGAGATATATGAATGTGCAACAGGCTATTACTTTTAAGGGTTAATCCTTTGTTAGCAAAGTGGTGTCTTCTGAGGCAGAGCAGAGCACCCAGACATCTGCAATTCTTTGCTTTTTTAATTGCCCTTTATTGTCCTACCTCTAATTGTCCAAATTATTTTTTCTCTAATTTTTATTCTTATTTTTATAACTAATTTATTACTATTAAACTTTTAAAAATTTAAAGCAAGTGAAATTCTGCATCCTTTGTGTCCACTATCAGTGGGCATCCTTCTTCCCAAGCTTTGTCGACCTCCCTCTGGGTTTGAGATCAGTGAAACGTGCCCAGCCTGGAGTCTTGGAAGACAATTCTAGCAACAAGTACTTTGCTTTTCTAACCCCTGGCCATCACTTCGAGCTTGTAGGCTGCTATGTGTGTCACATAGGTGGTTAAACGTCTCTTCCTGTTGATCAGGCTTGGAAGTGTGTAAAGGCCAGGCATGACAGGACATGTTTTCTTCAGGAAATGGGACGTAGGGCCCAGTTTGCAACGGGTCCCGGCCCGCGCCTTCCAGAGCGCCAGAAGGTTGGCGGCGCCGTTGCAGGGCTCAGGGCGCCGCCTTGTGGGCGAGAGCCGCCATGACAGCGCGGGCGCCGCGCGGCGGGGCCGGAGGGCGGGAAGGGGCGGGCGGGTGTGAGGGGCGGGGCTGTTCGTGCCCAGAGCCGAGCCCACGCTGTTCCTGGGCGCATTCCCGGCTCGGTGTTGGGAGCGTGCAGGCGCTGCTCGGGCTCTGGGAGAAGCGTGCGGCCGCTGCGGGGTCCCAGCCCTCAGAGCTGGCTGCCGGCCGAGGCTGCCATGCCAGAGCTGCCGTGCGCCGTGGCAGTGCCAGAGTCCCTGGCAGAGCCGGGCTGGCACTGCCAGCTCCTGAGGGAAGCCCTGCCATGGCCGTGCCGGGGCCGCTCGGCAGAGCCAGGCTGGCAGTGCCGACAGCTGAGGGGAGCCCGGCCATGGCAGCGCCGGGGCCGCTCCTGCCCCGGGGCTGCCCGAAGGAGCGACCTCTGGGACCTGCCGGCAGACTGGCACTGCTTGGCCCTCTTCAGTAGATCGACGGAGTGGCAGCACAGATAGCAAAATATTAAAACATCTGATTTAAAACACCGGAGGGAAACCATTGAATTGAAAAGAAAATGAAGGTGTACCAAAATGCTCAGGGCATGAATGGGAAAACTGAAAAGATACAGATTCTAATTATTTATATAATCTCAACTATATCATCAGAAACATGAGGGTGAAAATACCTTCTAAAAGTTTTGACAATAGAATGCTTCAGCTGTGTAGTTTTGCTACTACATTAAAGTCTTAAAAAGCAGTCAGGTATTCCTTTGTCCAGTGCTATGAATTTAATAATGGGATTTGTTACATTTGTCCCTCAAATACCCCTCATAAAGAGAGTTGAGTGCTTAGATTCGATGGAAGCCATCCGTTAGTAAATGCAGTGTTGTGGTTTTTAGTAGTTCTGTAGTAAGTAGTTAGTTAAAGAAGTGATCGTTCTGCCAATGGACGCTGATCCCTGATGCGTTCGTGCTGGTTCAATGGAAAGGCAAATTTTTGGTAATAGGCTATTGGAAAACATGTCTTTTCTGCTGGTAGCAGGTACAAACACATTGCTTTTACTGGTAGAAACTGAAGCAACTTGAGATGCCTGCTCCTTCTTCTCCACCTATGTTTAAAGGAGATCCATGCAGGTTAAAACATGAACCAAACCTCGAGGCTCTGGGCCTGTCCTGCAGGCTCACCTGCCTCTCCCCACAATCAGCAGAGGAACAGCCAGAGGACACTGCAGTGTTCCTCAATGCAACAAGGGGAGGAGAAGGTGGGCAGGAGCAGGGCTCACATAGAGAGTATCAGCACCTCAAAGTGACCACATCATTCAAGGGACAGGGACTGACTGCTGACAGCTGCCCTGTGAGACAGCAAGCAGGAGGGCGCTGGTGCCAGGGAGCCAGGTGAGGGTAAAGCAGCCCTGTGACAGCCTGGCCCAGGGGCTCTTGTGGCAGCAGGCAGCGTGGGGATGAGAGCAGAGGCAGGGGGAGGCAGGAGCTGCTCGGCCATGCCGGGGCTGGGAGCCTCCTTCCTGCCCAAGTGGGGCCCAGCTGGGCCAGGGGGCAGCTCCTGGGACAGCCGTGCCCACAATGGCCCCTGCTCTGCAAGGCCTCCAGCCCTGCCCATCAGCCAGGCAGGGACAGAGCAGCCTCGGGGCCGAAGCTGCTGCAGGCCCAGAGCCCCGCAGAGCTGCTCGTGCGCGGTGCCATTGGCTCTGTCCCCTGCAGCCTGCACGCTGTGTCGCCGTGCCGAGGCTGAGCCCTGTGCCTCCCCAGGCCCTGGCCACTGCTCCTGTGCTGCTCCTGCACAGCCCAGAGCACCCACGGGCCCTGCTCAGGCCTCACGCAGACCAGAACCAGCTGGGGCTGTGACAGCTCTGCTGCTCTGGGCCCAGCCCTCGGACAAAGCACCCGCCTGTCCCTGGGCTGGGGGCAGTGCCCAGGCTGGGCTTGGCAGAGCCCGTCCGCTCCTGGAGGGCTGTGGGCACTGCTCTGGCCTGGCCTGGCCTGGCCCTGGGCTCTCTTGGCATTCCTGCTTGCCCTTGCCTCCACCAGGGATGGGCTGCAGCTCAATGGCCCCAGCCTGGCCGCACACTCAGGCCTGGAGCCTTCCCGTGGCTCCCCAGGGCACGAGAGCCTCAGCCCCAGCTCCCAAACACGGCCTAACAGGCTTTGCTGATATTGATCCCTGTCAGAGCTTTGAAAGCATTTTCAAAGTAACCTTGTCTGGCAACACTTTCAAGGAACAAACGGGACTCGCTTCTAATCGGTAAAAACTTTATTGGTTTGCTTGCACTTCCTATAGGGTATCCTAATGCTTCCTTTGGCGTTCCAGAAAATAATGAAAATCTAACAAATTCTAAAGAGAAGTTCCTGAATCCACTATGAGGAGAAGTCTCTACATTCACTATCCTTACATACAGTTAAGAAGCTGCTCCTGTAACACACAAAGATGGAGTGGTTAAACTGACTGGACCACACAACATGATGTTTTATACACACCGCTACACTACAAAACTTCTCGTCCCTGTTCATTACAAATTTGAAGCTCTTCTCGAGGTCCTGACTTAATTTTGCATGCACATTGATACCTGCAATCCCTCCCCATGCTCAGCTTTCACCTAGACTTACCAGGGAACAGATGTTCCATACTCACCTCAAGCAATAATCTACGTCTGTCTTCCTAACCCTCCTTTTCTTCACTGACTTCTACTAATCTACAAAATAACTGCGGACCCTCTGCACAAAAGAAACACCCAATTAATAGCCTAAACACTTGTGATTATGCAGCTACTTCCAACAATCATGTCCAACACAGCACTAAAATCAGAAATCAATTCTCACACCCTTCCTATTCTCCTGCCCCCACCACACCTTGGCTCCAGCAGAAATGTTCCCTACTGCAGCCTGGTGTGCTAAGAACAATCAAAGGCAGCAGCACTTTCCCTCAACATGCTGCAATCTGAATTGCACTGAAATTGCAGCTGTTGCATTAGAAGCTCAGCACCAGCACCCGCAGAACTGAGGCCTGAGCTCTCCATTTCAACACACCCTGTAAATCAGGCTGCCTGGAAGATTGTAGGCCGGGAACTGTGTGAACACAGCAGTGCATTTCAGCAGAGTTATGGAATCAATCTCGTGGAAGGCACATCCTTTATGCTTGTCTTAAGATTCTATTCTACAAAATCTAACCAGCAATTGTTTTGGTGGCCTGTGCAGGTTTTGGGGACTGTGCATGTTTCCTTTGGATGTTGTTTTCTTTGTTTCTAAATACAAAATTCACTGCATTCAGAAGAGAAAGCCCCAGATTCATTAGGACAAAGAACCACAGGGACATATGTGGCTGACAAGAACACTCAACATTCCGAACGGTAACACCAGAAAGAGAGGAAAAAGACAAAGATGATTTAAATACCTGAAAGGATCCAAACTGTCTATGTAAGCTATCAAGTGACTAAGTTTTTGGTAAACTCTAAAAGTCCAGATTCCTATTCGGTAATTGTCTGAAAGAAAAGAAAGCCAGAAATTTGCTTGACCTTCATTTTGCCAGGACTTTCTCACAGGATTCTGCCACAACTTGGATCACAAGTGAGGGTGGCAAATTTTGACTAGAAAACTTGGATAACTAGGCAGCATTTTTTCCTCCTCACTGAATTACAGGAAGGGTTTAAAAGGGAAAAAAAAATATAAAAAATGGTAAAGAAATTCTGTCATACCTCTAAGGCGTTCATCATCTTTGGAGAAGAAAAAAAAACTCTAGCACTTCCTGTGCGTGGTAAAAAAAAGAAACCTAGAAAAGGACAAAGGGATTTGAGCATCCTAAATTGTACTATCAAATTCCATGAACACAAGTTAAACCTCTAGTGCTTCAGAGAAATGGCATCCATTGAAAAGCTTTATTCCCTAGGAACTGAGTAGAGCTTTTTATTTTAATAAACCCTCTTTTAAAGGGGAAACTGACTGTGTCTTGGCTTTTGACCAAACTCAGTTTGGAGTTGGTCAAACCAAAATGACCCTGTTAGTTTCTTGTGCTCTACTCTTTCTTTCCATATTCACATTCACATCCAATGGGCTGCTGGGAGTTTTGACTCTGTGCAGCATGAACGGTTTTCCAAGACCACTTTCATTGCTCAGAGGTGTGCAATGTCAGTTTCCCATTCCCTGAGTGCTGCTATTAATATTCCCACAGCATCCAACTACTACAGCCATGTAGACAACAAAGACAAATGCAACTTGCATTTCTTGGTCCTGTTCCATTTCTGTCATCTCAGGCTCATCGTCACCCTCAGAACTGCTGTCCTGGAAACGTGGATCCTCTTGCCACGTGGCTTTTACCGGCTTTATTGTCCCAAGCGCGTGAGGCTCTGCAATGACAGCACCAATAGAGAAAAAAAGCCAAAACCAGATTATTCCTCTACCCGTCAGGAAAAATTCTTCCTTTCACGTGAAATACTTACAGTGGAGAAGAGAGATTTACAAAGGACACAATCTGACCCTGCCAGATTTTCTAAGCTACATTTCTGCTCCAGTATTTTCCACTTTGTTCCAGGGATCCCTTATGTATTCTTAAACATTTCTCATTGCATTCAGAAGACACTGAATACCTTCTCAGTTCAGCACAAGTCTGGGGGGCTCGTTGCTTTGTGCTGTTGCGTTGGGTTTTTTAATATTTTGGATAACTTCACGGGGTTTCTTTTCTCTCCTACATGACTGGGACTCGAGTTAATGTTGTTTCATCTTCATTTCAGACGGCCCCAATTTACCTAAGGTTAGGACACCCCAATGATCATGTGTCATTCCATTTGCATTTTCTAAAGGTCCAAGAGTAGAATTCAGTAACAAACAGAATGTTCATGGATCTTGGGGCCAGCTCTCGGACTTTGCTCCTCCCTCTACCTTAGCGCACATTTCCTTAAAAGCCTTGTGAGGTCCTATGAAACTTGATATGACTGGTGTGTCACCTTTTTCCCTGTTTGAGGAATTCAGGGCATGAGAACAAGCTTTTTCACCACTCGGCCAAAACCCCAATGCCTTCTCAAAGCATGCCTTTGAGAATTCCTGAGATGCAAGCATGAGGCACCTCTCATTAATCTACCACAGCCCCGGCAAGCAGAAATGAAGATCAAAATGCTTCTGCCTAATTACTGACTTCTGTTGCTGAAAATCCCCTGCATCCTGACCTTCTTTACACCATATTGCCCTACAGTGCCTGCCAGAAGCTCTTCCTTAGCAATGGCACTGTTAGAAGGGTTCTGCTGTTACCTTCTTTGATGCCCAACTCCTCTGTGCCTCCAAAGAAGGAAAACTTGAAAGAACTCGTCTCCTGAGTTGCGTCGTCCTCAGGCAAAGGTCCCAAATGGTCGTCTGGGGCAGAGTCCTGTGCATCCTCTTTGTCCCAGGGTTTTTCCTCAGTCTGTTCTGGTTTGTTCTTCGAAGGTCTTTCAAAGAACAAACCAGAATAGACGGAGGAAATACCGTCTATTCTGGTTTGTTCCTTGAAAGGCCTCTTTCAAATCCGCAGCAATGCTGTAGAAGTTGTCTTCAGACACTTGAGGCAGTGTCTCACTCTCTTTCTTCTTTTTTTGGCTTTACTGAAATGAGATTGTTCAAGGATAGCAACACAGCATACATCCTTTTCAGACACAGCTTCCCTAAGAGCCACCTTGCTCTGAATGTCTCCCTAAGCATATCCAAGCCCATTAAGGAGTGCTTCATTATCAAGGGTAAGCACTGGGGAGACATCTGAGGTTGGAGTGTAAAGGCAGGACCAAGTGTCCTTTTTAATTAGCCACATCCTTAAGTGACTTATCACTTACTACACGGTTACACAGAAATCAAGGTATTTAGCACAGACTTCTTCTTGCCAGTAGAAACATCAAGAGCTAATCGGGTTTGCTCACAGAGCTGCACATCTCAGGGTCCCCGCACTGACCGTTCTCACCTTCACTTCCGGCAAGGAACACATGGCCTAGAAAGAAAAGATGACGGCGCTATGTGCTGCTGTTGGAGGTCCCAGTTGAGGTCCGACGTCGCTGGTGGGAGCGGCTGCTCCTGCGCGATGTCCCCGACCACGTCCCCCTACGCCTGGGCCTCTCAGCACTGGCTGCTGTCCTCCTGCTCCTGTCCTGGCGACTCCTGGACCGCAGAGTTTGAGTCGAGGCCCGGCGCTGCTGGCGGGAGCGGCTGCGTCTGGGGGGCGTCCCCGATGATGTGTCCCTTCGCCTGGGCCTCTCAGCCCTTGGCCTTGTCCTGCTGCTGCTGCCACGGCGACTCCTGGAGCGGACAGGTGGACTCTGGGCCCAGCCTTGCTGGCGGGAGCGCCTGCATCTGGGGGATGGCCCTGGCCATGTCCCCCTACGCCTGGGCCTCTCAGAACTTGGCCCTGTCCCACTGCTCCTGTCACAGACACTCCTGGAGCGGACAGGTGGACTCTGGGCCCAGCCTTGCTGACGGGAGTGCCTGCGTCTGGGGGATGGCCCTGGCCATGTCCCCCTACGCCTGGGCCTCTCAGACCTTGGCCCTGTCCCACTGCTCCTGTCACAGACACTCCTGGAGCGGACAGGTGGACTCTGGGCCCAGCCCTGCTGGCGGGAGCGCCTGCGTCTGGGGGATGGCCCTGGCCATGTCTCCCTTCGCCTGGGCCTCTCAGACCTTGGCCCTGTCCCACTGCTCCTGTCACAGACACTCCTGGAGCGGACAGGTGGACTCTGGGCCCAGCCTTGCTGGCGCGAGCGCCTGCGTCTGGGGGATGGCCCTGACCATGTCTCCCTTCGCCTGGGCCTCTCAGACCTTGGCCCTGTCCCACTGCTCCTGTCACAGACACTCCTGGAGCGGACAGGTGGACTCTGGGCCCAGCCCTGCTGGCAGGAGCGCCTGCGTCTGGGGGATGTCGGTGATGTTGTCTCCCTCCGCCTGGGCCTCTCAGCCCTTGGCCCTGTCCCACTGCTCCTGTCACGGCGACTCCTGGACCGGACAGGTGGACTCTGGGCACGACTTTGCCAGCGAGAGCAGCTTCGCCTGCGGCTGGGCCCAGCATGTCTGGAATGGACCCTGTCCTCAGGGTCAGGGGACGTGCTGCGTGTTGCCCTTGATCTGCTGATGCTGCTGGTGTCCAGTGAGGAAGATGGCAGCGCCTGCTGCCATGCTGCGTGGTGGGGCCTGCTGTGGCTGCCCGTCTCTGGAGATGGAGACGGGGCAACCAGCACCAATGGCACAGGGCTGTGGGAGCTGGGGCTGATGGCCTCAGATTCTGACCAGCCACGAGCAGATTGTCGTCCTGACTGTCTGGCTGGCCTGGGGCCATTGAGCTCTGTCTCATCCCTGGAGGCTGTAAGGGCAAGCAGGAATGTCAAAGATCGCCCAGGCCCCGGCCAGGCCAGGCCAGAGCAGTGCCCCCAGCCCTCCAGCAGTGGATGCTGCGCTCTGCCAAGCCCGGCCTAGGCACTGCCCCCAGCCCAGGGACACCGGGGACTTTGACTCGTACATGTTCCGAGCCCAGCACAGCTGTCACACTCCCAACTCTGTGTGCTGTTCCTCAGGCCAGAGCAGCGCCTGTGGGTGCCCTCAGCAGCACAGGAGGAGCACAGGAGCAATTGCCAGGGCCTGGGGAGGCAAACAGGCTCATAGCTCTGGAACAAAGTGTACCAGCACGTGGTTGTCTGGCCAAGCGCTTCCGGTTCTTCCCGCTTTGAGCCCTTGCCGAGACACAGGTTCCCTGCAGAGCCCCAGGTGCAGCTTCCCAACTTACCCCTGTTCCTCTGCCTCCTCCCTGCCTCCAGGGTAAAGGCAATCCCTGGCGTTGCACTGGCCGTGCCTCACTCCTAGATCTTCAAAGGCATCGTCGTCCTCCCATGTTGCGTCTCTGATGGAGAAAGGAAGAGATGATGAATTTTTGCTGCTCTCCCTCACGGAGGTCCAGGGTGCCCCAGCTCTTTCTCCAGAGCTTTTCCAAGTTGGGGGTGAAGCTGAAGCCCAGACTGACGGGACAGGGCAGGGCCAGGGCTCCTGGGGCAGGGCCTGGCACAGCACGGTACTTGCACCCTCCTGCCTGGTGGGCCAGGCAGAAGGACACCAACCTGAAGGGGACTCGGATCCCCAAGATGAGCATTTCAAAAGGGAATTCCTCACTATCTCTGCACAGGGGGCACTGGAAATACAAAGCACCAGCGCACAAGGCCTGTCCCTGCAGGGCAAACAGAGGCAGGGTGAGCGAGGCCCTGCTGCTGCTGCTGAGCACCTGCTGTGCCCCGGGGCTGAGGGGAGGGCTCCTACCTGGATGCAGTCCCTGTGGAACCAGGCCCTTTTGCACGTTGGGCACACCAGGGTTGTGAAGGTCTTTCTGTCCTCCACAGGCTCCAGGCAGATGAGGCAAACGGTGTCCGGCTCAGGAGTCGCCTCCACCTCCTGCTCTGGACGGTGCTCAGGGCAGAAGGACCTGGAGGAAAATGGATGGGGAAAGTGAGAAATGCTGGATCATTCCCCAGGGGTGGCCATAAAGAGAGATGAGGTACCTGAACGGAGTAATGTACACATTGACACAGCCGCCCTCCTTGGCACAGGGCAGGTGGAACCATCTGTCACAGTCCTCCGTGCAGCACATGATGGTTGCCCCGCTCTGGCCGCAGACGCAGCAGCGCTGGAAAGAGCCAAGCAGCCGCGTCAGCAGCAGCAGCAGCAGCCTCGAGGCCTCCCCGGGCAGCCGCAGGGCTCCGGGCAGGGCACAGGACGTGGCCGCTGCCGGCTCCCAGCCCACAGAGCCGCCTGCTGGAGGAGGGAGGCTCCTGTGCCAGGGCCTCTGTGCCACAGCTGCTGGGAGCCAGACTTTGTCCCGGCTGCTGGGCCGGCCTTTCTTTCCTGCTGTCTGGGCTAAGCTCTGGCAAACCTCGCCAGGCACAAAGCTCCCTGCTCTTGTCAGGCTCTCACCTTCTGTGCTGCCCGACAGGCCGCAATTTGGAGATCTCGTGCGAGAAAGCCTATGAGTCCATCGTAGCAGTTCTCTTGCCGAAATAGAAGAGTGGCAAAAAACTGCAGGCAAGGGGAGGAGCTGATGAGGAGAGGGCGGCAGGAGCTGCCCATTGCAAAGGTGGAGGGAGCGCCCGGAGCCACTCACCATGCAGAATCTGTGAGCACAGAACGCACCCATCTGCAGTTTGTCACCGCACATGTCCGGGTCAGCCTCGGCACGGCGACACAGCATGCAGGCTGCAGGGGACAGAGCCAATGGCACGGGGCATGAGCAGCTCTGCGGGGCTCAGAGCCTGCAGCAGCATCAGCCCCGAGGCTCCTCTGTCCCTGCCTGGCTGATGGGCAGGGCTGGAGGCCTTGCAGAGCAGGGGCCATTGTGGGCACGGCTGTCCCAGGAGCTGCCCCCTGGCCCAGCTGGGCCCCACTTGGGCAGGAAGGGGGCTACCAGCCCCGGCATGGCCGAGCAGCTCCTGCCTCCCCCTGCCTCTGCTCTCATCCCCACGCTGCCTGCTGCCACAAGAGCCCCTGGGCCAGGCTGTCACAGGGCTGCTTTGCCCTCACCTGGCTCCCTGGCACCAGGGCCCTCCTGCTTGCTGTCAGACATGGCGGCTGTCTCTCCCGCGTCGCAGTCCTCGAGGGACGTTGTCACTGCGAGGTGCAGATACTCTCTGTCTAGGGGAGAAAGAAGGGGGGGGAGTTTGCAGAACAGGCCCAGAACCACGAGGCTCTACTCCCTGCTCAGGCCTGCGTGAGCCCTGCTCCTGTCCGCTTTCTCCTCCCGTCGTCTCGCTGAGGAACACCGCAGTGTCCTGGCTGTTCCTCCGCTGATTCTGGGAAGGGAAAGGCAGGTGAGGCTGCAGCACAGGCCCAGAGTCCCGAGGTGTGGGGCCCCTCTGGTCCCTGGGCAGCCACGTCCCCACCCTACCTTCTCCTCCCGGTGTCAGGTCGCACTGACGCTCGACCTGATCCCAGCGTCCCCTTTTGTGGCCTTGGTGGCACAGGTCACAATGGCCACTCTGACGTCAGAGCCGTGTACCCAAAATCGGGGCAGCCATGGCCTCAGGTCCCTGGCAACCACTTGTGGCGGCCCCCTCGGGCACCGAGCTTCTGAGATGGGTCCGAGCGTTTGCTCAGGGTGGAAGCACGGCCGGGAATCCGGCAGCAAGTGCAGGGTCAAATGCCAGGCCCAGGGGCAGCCAGCCAGGGTGGCACTGTGGGCAGGGAGGTGCTGTTCAGGCACTGCCACGCCAGGGCTCTGGCCCCGGCCAAGGGCAATCTCTGCTCCTGCCCCTGGCCGGCGGTGGCCCAGAGAGCCCGTGCGGAGTCAGCTGCACTGCAGGGATTCAAACCCTGCTCTAGGTGAACTGATGTTTTCCTCAACACCTGTCTGCAGAAAACTAAGATGAACCTGATTTGATGCTGCTGCTGATCACCCTTGGGTACTGGAGATAAACCTGGACACCACCACAGCTGCCTCCAGACCTCAGTTATCTGGCATCCTATGAACTAACAACTTTCACATTTCATATAAATGGAAAAATTAGTATTAAGCTTCTGAAAAAGGTCATCTTTTATACTGACTCAGTGGAAAGACACAAAATGCACTGAGAATTTTGTGTGTACATTTGACAGGAGAGCTTGCAACTGTCCTCCACTCAAGTCAAATACAGGAGGATGCTTTTCCTACATTATATAAACTTTGCCAGTTTGGTCCGTGCTTTCCTACTAGAAAATACATTGGAAAAATTCAGCAAGAGAAGCACAAACAATTCTTGTCAGTTTTTCTCTTTCGTGTCTTTGCAAACATGCTCCTGGAAATCCAGATCCATGACTTCTAGAACAATCAGTGGCATCTCTGGGAAGCAGGGCAGGGGCTGACAGGCAGGCACACCCTGCAGCTGCCTGATGCTGGGGCAGCAGGAGTTTGTCCATTTTCCTGTCTCCATGGCAGAGCCACCTTGGCTGGGAAACGATCCCTTCACTGCTCTAGGAGGGAGGCACAGCCAGTGCAATGCCAGGGAGTGCCTTTACCCTGGAGGCAGGGAGGAGGCAGAGGGGGAAGTTGGGAAGCTGCACCCGGGGCTCTGCAGGGCTCCCGGCCAGGGCTCGAAGCACAAGGAGCCAGAAGAGCTTGGCCGGACAATCCTGAGCTCTGGACACCTTGTTCCACCAGGAACCCGTTTGCTTCTCCAGGCCCTGGGCACTGCTCCTGTGCTGCTCATGCAAGTTACACACAGACACAGAGCTACCTGCTCTGTCGCAACCCTCTTCAGCACTGGACAGCACAACACAGTAACATGTTCTCTTCAGTACATGGTCTAATTATTAATAGTCCTGCAAAGACTCTCATTCAAAGCATACACACACAAAAACCCAAGCCCTGGTACAGACCTTGCATCAAGCCCTGGTACAGACCTTGCATCAACATAAAATGCCAGTTGCTGTTCAGAAACACAGGGCAGCATTTTGGCCAATGCTTTTTCCTGCAAGATCTTTCAAAAGATTGCAAAAGTGACTTTGTTTGGCAACTTCTTCAAGGAACAAACAGGAGAGGCTGCTGAGTTTTTAAAGATTTATTGATTTGCTTTCACTTCCCTTTCTTTGGCATCCTTACACTTATCCCTGCATTCCAGAAAACTGTGAAAATCCAAAAAACTACCAGGGGAAGTTTCTGAATTCTTTCATATTTCTCTCAAAGACTTTCTTGACGTACATACAAGGGACTGGTCGGATAACATACAGAGAAGCAGTGGTTTCCCTCACTGGATATTACAAGACAACGTTATAGACTCCACGTTACTAAAACACTTGTGTTGCCTGGTCATTACAAAGCCTGAAGCTCTTCTAGAGGCTTTTCCCAGTGCAACTTCATTAGGTTCCTCTCTGCTCAACTCTCGAGCCTGTCCAGGTCTCACTGAAGGGCAGCAGAGCCTTGTGGTGCCTCAGGCCCTGCTCCCAGTTCTGTCCCATCAGCAAATGCTGAGGGAGCGCTCCGTCCCTTCTGCCAGGACCCTGGGGAATAAGGCAAACAAGGCTGGTCCCAGCACGGTCGCCTGAGATCACAGCTACGTGAATGTGGAGCTCCCCTGTCCACTTCTCTGCCCCACTGTCCCTGAGCTGCCTCAGGGGCCTGTTATGGGAGGCAGGGACAAAGCCTTGCTGAAGTCCCAGCTGACAACAACCACTGCTCTCCCCTCACAAGCCCAACCAGGCACTGCAGCACAGGTGCCTATGGGATTGGTCAAGCATGGTTTCCATTCCTGTTATTCCACAGGCTTAGAGATGGCATCCAAGAGGAGCTGTTCTGTCTCCTTTCTGGGGATGGAGCTGAGGCTGATGGGCCTGCAGTTTCCTGGCTCCTTCTTGGTGCCCTTTTGCAAGACTGCAGTGATGTTGGCTTTCCTCCACTGCTCATGGCTCTCTCCGGGGCTGTCTCCTTCCCTGACCTGCTGGCAGAGCGCCCTGTGCCAGAGGCAGGAGCAGAGATTTCCCTTGGCCCCAAAAGGGAAGGCTGGGCTCAGGCCGAGTGTCAGTGCGACCTCACAACGGGAGGAGAAGACGGGAAGGAGCAGGGCTGACACAGGGCTGAGCAGGGAGTAGAGCCCTCGTGTCTCTGGGCCTACTCTGCAAGCTCCCTGGCCTGTACTTTCTCCACAGAGAGAGAGCAACAGCACCTCGAAGTGAGCAGGAAACCCGGCCATGGAGCGGGGCTGGGGCTGTCAGCCCTCAGGGAAACCGGCCATGGAGCGGGGCTGGGGCCGTGACACCTCAGGGACACCGGCCATGGAGCGGGGCTGGGGCCGTGGCACCTCAGGGAACTCACCATGGCAGCCACCTCCCGAGATTTTGAAGTACTTGTTTCTTGGTTTAATGCCCTTCTAAGATCAATCAATCATCTTTGCAAATGAGCAGGACATACAAGGGTATTTAAAACTGAGTCTGATCCAATCATCAAAGACAATGGATGTTACCTCTAAACTTACCTTTTCATGATTGTCAAACAATATGGAACTTTTCTTATGTCTGACTTAAAATATCCAGAATGCAAAATTCATTCTCAAGACAGGAAAAAAGAAAACAATGAAAATAGGATAAAGGCAGTCTTCAAAAGGCACAGAGAAGAAAATAGACATTAGAAAACCTTAGAAAAATTAGGTTTTCTTCTTCATCTTCTCAGTATGTGTTGTTTGAACATTGGTTGTCTTACTTGTCCCTCGCAAAACAAGGCATGTTACAGCTTTATTGTCTCAGTGCTGCATTTCCCCAATCGCTGACTTGCCATTTAGGCTCTGCTTTATTGGAAATATACAACAAGGGACTCTCTATGGAAGAGAGTTGCACAAGCCTCCGGATTCCTGACTGTTCACCTCTGCCAATGCTCACAGTGTTCTCCTAACACACCTGAGCTTCCTGTCTTTCAGAGAGAGAAAGATTCAGCTAAAGTCAAGCAAACAGGGCAGGGCAGATGGAAACCTTCCCTTGAGATGCTTTTGGGAAGGCCTGCAAGCACCCTGCCTTCCCTTGGAACAGAGGTGGTCACCATGCATGGTGTTGCCTGACTTGCCCGAGGTGCCCCTCTATTCCAGAAGGACTTTTGCCCGCTTCATCACTTGCCTGTCCCTCCAGTTCCAGGGCCTCAAACCTGCTCTGTAAGGCACTAAACCTTTTAGTCAGCTGTAAGTTTTCAGAGTAAGGCACTGACCGTGGCTCGAACTAGTTTTTTTAGTCAGGTTGACAATATATTTTGAGAAGAAGAAGGAGCAGAGAAGGTGTGGAAAATGCATATTATATGATTGGCTTTTCGCAAATATTAAAATTAATACTATATGTGTTCTGTTGGAAAGTTATGTTGTATTCATCCTTTTTTGTAGTGCTATCCTAAACTTTTAAAGTAGTGTGGTGAACATAGTTTTAGGCTACAGAAACTCTGTGATGTAAGATACTTTTTCTAAATAGCTCGTGGAGAGATAACAGTAACAAGACACCAAAACTCTGAGAAAAGAAATATTGCCTCCTTATTGGGAAGAACCAGACTTTGAGGGACCAAGACAATTGATTTACAAGATGAAGGAGGGGTTGACAAGAACAAGAAAACACCCATTGTTTGAAAAGAATTTTGGCATCATGTATGAGATATATGAATATGCAACAGGCTATTACTTTTAAGGGTTAATCCTTTGTTAGCAAAGTGTCTTCTGAGGCAGAGCAGAGCACCCAGACATCTGCAAGTCTTTGCTTTTTTAATTGCCCTTTATTGTCCTACCTCTAATTGTCCAAATTATTTTTTCTCTAATTTTTATTCTTATTTTTATAACTAATTTATTACTATTAAACTTTTAAAATTTTAAAGCAAGTGAAATTCTGCATCCTTTGTGTCCACTATCAGTGGGCATCCTTCTTCCCAAGCTTTGTCAACCTCCCTCTGGGTTTGAGATCAGTGAAACGTGCCCAGCCTGGAGTCTTGGAAGACAATTCTAGCAACAAGTACTTTGCTTTTCTAACCCCTGGCCATCACTTCGAGCTTGTAGGCTGCTATGTGTGTCACATAGGTGGTTAAACGTCTCCTCCCGTTGATCAGGCTTGGAAGTGTGTAAAGGCCAGGCATGACAGGACATGTTTTCTTCAGGAAATGGGACGTAGGGCCCAGTTTGCAACGGGTCCCGGCCCGCGCCTTCCAGAGCGCCAGAAGGTTGGCGGCGCCGTTGCAGGGCTCAGGGCGCCGCCTTGTGGGCGAGAGCCGCCATGACAGCACGGGCGCCGCGCGGCGGGGCCGGAGGGCGGGAAGGGGCGGGCGGGTGTGAGGGGCGGGGCGGTTCGTGCCCAGAGCCGAGCCCACGCTGTTCCTGGGCGCATTCCCGGCTCGGTGTTGGGAGCGTGCAGGCGCTGCTCGGGCTCTGGGAGAAGCGTGCGGCCGCTGCGGGGTCCCAGCCCTCAGAGCTGGCTGCCGGCCGAGGCTGCAGTGCCAGAGCTGCCGTGCGCCGTGGCAGTGCCAGAGTCCCTGGCAGAGCCGGGCTGGCACTGCCAGCTCCTGAGGGAAGCCCTGCCATGGCCGCGCCGGGGCCACTCGGCAGAGCCGGGCTGGCAGTGCCGACAGCTGAGGGGAGCCCGGCCATGGCAGCGCAGGGCTGGCAGTGCCAACAGCTGAGGGGAGCCCGGCCATGTCAGCGCCGGGCTGGCAGTGCCGACAGCTGAGGGGAGCCCGGCCATGGCAGCGCCGGGGCCGCTCCTGCCCCGGGGCCGCCCGAAGGAGCGACCTCTGGGACCTGCCGGCAGACTGGCACTGCTTGGCCCTCTTCAGTAGATCGACGGAGTGGCAGCACAGATAGCAAAATATTAAAACATCTGATTTAAAACACCGGAGGGAAGCCATTGAATTGAAAAGAAAATGAAGGTGTACCAAAATACTCAGGGCATGAATGGGAAAACTGAAAAGATACAGATTCTAATTATTTATATAATCTCAACTATATCATAAGAAACATGAGGGTGAAAATACCTACTAAAAGTTTTGACAATTGAATATTTCAGCTGTGTAGTTTTGCTAGTACATTAAAGTCTTAAAAAGCAGTCAGGTATTCCTTTGTCCAGTGCTATGAATTTAATAATGGGATTTATTACAGTTGTCCCTCAAGTACCCCTCATAAAGAGAGTTGAGTGCTTAGATTCGATGGAAGCCATCCGTTAGTAAATGCAGTGTTGTGGTTTTTAGTAGTTCTGTAGTAAGTAGTTAGTTAAAGAAGTGATCGTTCTGCCAATGGATGCTGATCCCTGATGCGTTCGTGCTGGTTCAATGGACAGGCAAATTTTTAGTAATAGGCTATTGGAAAACATGTCTTTTCTGCTGGTAGCAGGTACAAACACATTGCTTTTACTGGTAGAAACTGAAGCAACTTGAGATGCCTGCTCCTTCTTCTCCACCTATGTTTAAAGGAGATCCATGCAGGTTAAAACACGAACCAAACCTCGAGGCTCTGGGCCTGTCCTGCAGGCTCACCTGCCTCACCCCACAATCAGCAGAGGAACAGCCAGAGGACACTGCAGTGTTCCTCAATGCAACAAGGGGAGGAGAAAGTGGGCAGGAGCAGGGCTCACATAGACAGAGAGTATCAGCACCTCAAAGTGACCACATCATTCAAGGGACAGGGACTGACTGCTGACAGCTGCCCTTTGAGACAGCAAGCAGGAGGGCGCTGGTGCCAGGGAGCCAGGTGAGGGCAAAGCAGCCCTGTGACAGCCTTACCCAGGGGCTCTTGTGGCAGCAGGCAGCGTGGGGATGAGAGCAGAGGCAGGGGGAGGCAGGAGCTGCTCGGCCATGCCGGGGCTGGGAGCCTCCTTCCTGCCCAAGTGGGGCCCAGCTGGGCCAGGGGGCAGCTCCTGGGACAGCCGTGCCCGCAATGGCCCCTGCTCTGCAAGGCCTCCAGCCCTGCCCATCAGCCAGGCAGGGACAGAGCAGCCTCGGGGCCGAAGCTGCTGCAGGCCCAGAGCCCCACAGAGCTGCTCGTGCCCCGTGCCATTGGCTCTGTCCCCTGCAGCCTGCATGCTGTGTCGCCGTGCCGAGGCTGAGCCCTGTGCCTCCCCAGGCCCTGGCCACTGCTCCTGTGCTGCTCCTGCACAGCCCAGAGCACCCACGGGCCCTGCTCAGGCCTCACGCAGACCAGAACCAGCTGGGGTGTGACAGCTCTGCTGCCCTGGGCCCAGCCCTCGGACAAAGCACCCACCTGTCCCTGGGCTGGGGGCAGTGCCCAGGCTGGGCTTGGCAGAGCCCGTCCGCTCCTGGAGGGCTGTGGGCACTGCTCTGGCCTGGCCTGGCCTGGCCCTGGGCTCCCTTGGCATTCCTGCTTGCCCTTGCCTCCACCAGGGATGGGCTGCAGCTCAATGGCCCCGGCCTGGCCGCACACTCAGGCCTGGAGCCTTCCCGTGGCTCCCCAGGGCACGAGAGCCTCAGCCCCAGCTCCCAAACACGGCCTAACAGGCTTTGCTGATTTTGATCCCTGTCAGAGCTTTGAAAGCATTTTCAAAGTAACCTTGTCTGGCAACACTTTCAAGGAACAAACGGGACTCGCTTCTAATCGGTAAAAACTTTATTGGTTTGCTTGCACTTCCTATAGGGTATCCTAATGCTTCCTTTGGCGTTCCAGAAAATAATGAAAATCTAACAAATTCTAAAGAGAAGTTCCTGAATCCACTATGAGGAGAAGTCTCTACATTCACTATCCTTACATACAGTTAAGAAGCTGCTCCTGTAACACACAAAGATGGAGTGGTTAACCTGACTGGACCACACAACATGATGTTTTATACACACCGCTACACTACAAAACTTCTCGTCCCTGTTCATTACAAATTTGAAGCTCTTCTCGAGGTCCTGACTTAATTTTGCATGCACATTCATACCTGCAATCCCTCCCCATGCTCAGCTTTCACCTAGACTTACCAGGGAACAGATGTTCCATACTCACCTCAAGCAATAATCTACGTCTGTCTTCCTAACCCTCTTTTTCCTCACTGACTTCTACTAATCTACAAAATAACTGCGGACCCTCTGCACAAAAGAAACATCCAATTAATAGCCTAAACACGTGTGATTGTGCTGCTGCTTCTAACAATCATGTCCAACACAGCACTAAAATCAGAAATCAATTCTCACACCCTTCCTATTCTCCTGCCCCCACCACACCTTGGCTCCAGCAGAAATGTTCCCTACTGCAGCCTGGTGTGCTAAGAACAATCAAAGGCAGCAGCACTTTCCCTCAACATGCTGCAATCTGAATTGCACTGAAATTGCAGCTGTTGCATTAGAAGCTCAGCACCAGCACCCCCAGAACTGAGGCCTGAGCTCTCCATTTCAACACAGCCTGTAAATCAGGCTGCCTGGAAGATTGTAGGCCGGGAACTGTGTGAACACAGCAGTGCATTTCAGCAGAGTTATGGAATCAATCTCATGGAAGGCACATCCTTTATGCTTGTCTTAAGATTCTATTCTACAAAATCTAACCAGCAATTGTTTTGGTGGCCTGTGCAGGTTTTGGGGACTGTGCATGTTTCCTTTGGATGTTGTTTTCTTTGTTTCTAAATACAAAATTCACTGCATTCAGAAGAGAAAGCCCCAGATTCATTAGGACAAAGAACCACAGGGATACGTGTGGCTGACAAGAACACTCAACATTCCTAACGGTAACACCAGAAAGAGAGGAAAAAGACAAAGATGATTTAAATACCTGAAAGGATCCAAACTGTCTATGTAAGCTATCAAGTGACTAAGTTTTTGGTAAACTCTAAAAGTCCAGATTCCTATTCGGTAATTGTCTGAAAGAAAAGAAAGCCAGAAATCTGCTTGACCTTCATTTTGCCAGGACTTTCTCACAGGATTCTGCCACAACTTGGATCACAAGTGAGGGTGGCAAATTTTGACTAGAAAACTTGGATAACTAGGCAGCATTTTTTTTTTTCCTCCTCACTGAATTACAGGAAGGGTTTAAAAGGAAAAAAAATATAAAAAATGGTAAAGAAATTCTGTCATACCTATAAGGCGTTGATCGTCTTTGGAGAAGAAAAAAAAATCTCTAGCACTTCCTGTGCGTGGTAAAAAAAAGAAAGCTAGAAAAGGAAAAAAGGGATTTGAGCATCCTAAATTGTACTATCAAATTCCATGAACACAATTTAAACCTCTAGTGCTTCGGAGAAATGGCATCCATTGGAAAGCTTTATTCCCTAGGAACCGAATAGAGCTTTTTATTTTACAAAACCCTCTTTTAAAGAGAAAACTGACTGTGTCTTGGGCTTTTGGCCAAACTCAGTTTGGAGTTGGTCAAACCAAAATGACCCTGTTAGTTTCTTGTGCTCTACTCTTTCTTTCCATATTCACATTCACATCCAATGGGCTGCTGGGAGTTTTGACTCTGTGCAGCATGAACGGTTTTCCAAGACCACTTTCATTGCTCAGAGGTGTGCAATGTCAGTTTCCCATTCCCTGAGTGCTGCTATTAATATTCCCACAGCATCCAACTACTACAGCCATGTAGACAACAAAGACAAATGCAACTTGCATTTCTTGGTCCTGTTCCATTTCTGTCATCTCAGGCTCATCGTCACCCTCAGAACTGCTGTCCTGGAAACGTGGATCCTCTTGCCACGAGGCTTTTACCGGCTTTATTGTCCCAAGCGCGTGAGGCTCTGCAATGACAGCACCAATAGAGAAAAAAGCCAAAACCAGATTATTCCTCTACCCGTCGGGAAAAATTCCTCCTTTCACGTGAAATACTTACAGTGGAGAAGAGAGATTTAGGAAGGACAGAATCTGACCCTGCCAGATTTTCTAAGCTACATTTCTGCTCCAGTATTTTCCAGTTTGTTCCAGGGATCCCTTATGTATTCTTAAACATTTCTCATTGCATTCAGAAGACACTGAATACCTTCTCAGTTCAGCACAAGTCTGGGGGGCTCGTTGCTTTGTGCTGTTGCGTTGGGTTTTTTAATATTTTGGATAACTTCACGGGGTTTCTTTTCTCTCCTACATGACTGGGATTCGAGTTAATGTTGTTTCATCTTCATTTCAGACGGCCCCAATTTACCTAAGGTTAGGACACCCCAATGATCATGTGTCATTCCATTTCCTTTTTCTAAAGGTCCAAGAGTAGAATTCAGTAACAAACAGAATGTTCATGGATCTTGGGGCCAGCTCTCGGACTTTGCTCCTCCCTCTACCTTAGCGCACATTTCCTTAAAAGCCTTGTGAGGTCCTATGAAACTTGATATGACTGGTGTGTCACCTTTTTCCCTGTTTGAGGAATTCAGGGCATGAGAACAAGCTTTTTCACCACTCGGCCAAAACCCCAATGCCTTCTCAAAGCATGCCTTTGAGAATTCCTGAGATGCAAGCATGAGGCACCTCTCATTAATCTACCACAGCCCCGGCAAGCAGAAATGAAGATCAAAATGCTTCTGCCTAATTACTGACTTCTGTTGCTGAAAATCCCCTGCATCCTGACCTTCTTTACACCATATTGCCCTACAGTGCCTGCCAGAAGCTCTTCCTTAGCAATGGCACTGTTAGAAGGGTTCTGCTGTTACCTTCTTTGATGCCCAACTCCTCTGTGCCTCCAAAGAAGGAAAACTTGAAAGAACTCGTCTCCTGAGTTGCGTCGTCCTCAGGCAAAGGTCCCAAATGGTCGTCTGGGGCAGAGTCCTGTGCATCCTCTTTGTCCCAGGGTTTTTCCTCAGTCTGTTCTGGTTTGTTCTTCGAATGTCTTTCAAAGAACAAACCAGAATAGACGGAGGAAATACCGTCTATTCTGGTTTGTTCCTTGAAAGGCCTCTTTCAAATCCGCAGCAATGCTGTAGAAGTTGTCTTCAGACACTTGAGGCAGTGTCTCACTCTCTTTCTTCTTTTTTTGGCTTTACTGAAATGAGATTGTTCAAGGATAGCAACACAGCATACGTCCTTTTCAGACACAGCTTCCCTAAGAGCCACCTTGCTCTGAATGTCTCCCTAAGCATATCCAAGCCCATTAAGGAGTGCTTCATTATCAAGGGTAAGCACTGGGGAGACATCTGAGGTTGGAGTGTAAAGGCAGGACCAAGTGTCCTTTTTAATTAGCCACATCCTTAAGTGACTTTTCACTGGCTACACGGTTACACAGAAATCAAGGTATTTAGCACAGACTTCTTCCTGCCAGTAGAAACATCAAGAGCTAATCGGGTTTGCTCACAGAGCTGCACAGCTCAGGGTCCCTGCACTGACCGTTCTCACCTTCACTTCCGGCAAGGAACACACGGCCTAGAAAGAAAAGATGACGGCGCTACGTGCTGCTGTTGGAGGTCCCAGTTGAGGTCCGACGTCGCTGGTGGGAGCGGCTGCTCCTGCGCGATGTCCCCGACCACGTCCCCCTACGCCTGGGCCTCTCAGCACTGGCTGCTGTCCTCCTGCTCCTGTCCTGGCGACTCCTGGACCGCAGAGTTTGAGTCGAGGCCCGGCGCTGCTGGCGGGAGCGGCTGCGTCTGGGGGGCGTCCCCGATGATGTGTCCCTTCGCCTGGGCCTCTCAGCCCTTGGCCTTGTCCTGCTGCTGCTGCCACGGCGACTCCAGGAGCGGACAGGTGGACTCTGGGCCCAGCCTTGCTGGCGGGAGCGCCTGCGTCTGGGGGATGGCTCTGGCCATGTCCCCCTACGCCTGGGCCTCTCAGACCTTGGCCCTGTCCCACTGCTCCTGTCACAGACACTCCTGGAGTGGACAGGTGGACTCTGGGCCCAGCCTTGCTGGCGGGAGCGCCTGCGTCTGGGGGATGGCCCTGGCCATGTCTCTCTTCGTCTGGGCCTCTCAGACCTTGGCCATGTCCCACTGCTCCTGTCACAGACACTCCTGGAGCGGACAGGTGGACTCTGGGCCCAGCCTTGCTGGCGGGAGCGCCTGCGTCTGGGGGATGGCTCTGGCCATGTTTCCCTTCGCCTGGGCCTCTCAGTCCTTGGCCCTGTCCCACTGCTCCTGTCACAGACACTCCTGGAGCGGACAGGTGGACTCTGGCCCCAGCCTTTCTGGCGGGAGCACCTGCGTCTGGGGGATGTCCGTGATGGTGTCTGCCTCCGCCTGGGCCTCTCAGCCCTTAGCCCTGTCCCACTGCTCCTGTCACGGCGACTCCTGGACCGGACAGGTGGACTCTGGTCACGACTTTGCCGGCGAGAGCAGCTTCGCCTGCGGCTGGGCCCAGCATGTCTGGAATGGACCCTGTCCTCAGGGTCAGGGGACGTGCTGCGTGTTGCCCTTGATCTGCTGATGCTGCTGGTGTCCAGTGAGGAAGATGGCAGCGCCTGCTGCCATGCTGCGTGGTGGGGCCTGCTGTGGCTGCCCGTCTCTGGAGATGGAGACGGGGCAACCAGCACCAATGGCACAGGGCTGTGGGAGCTGGGGCTGATGGCCTCAGATTCTGACCAGCCACGAGCAGATTGTCGTCCTGACTGTCTGGCCGGCCTGGGGCCATTGAGCTCTGTCTCATCCCGGGCGGCTGTAAGGGCAAGCAGGAATGTCAAAGATCGCCCAGGCCCCGGCCAGGCCAGGCCAGAGCAGTGCCCCCAACCCTCCAGCAGTGGATGCTGCGCTCTGCCAAGCCCGGCCTGGGCACTGCCCCCAGCCCAGGGACACCGGGGACTTTGACTCATACATGTTCCGAGCCCAGCACAGCTGTCACACTCCCAACTCTGTGTGCTGTTCCTCAGGCCAGAGCAGCGCCTGTGTGTGCCCTCAGCAGCACAGGAGGAGCACAGGAGCAATTGCCAGGGCCTGGGGAGGAAACAGGCTCATAGCACTGAGAACAAAGTGTACCAGCACGTGGTTGTCTGGCCAAGCGCTAGTGGTTCTTCCCGCTTTGAGCCCTTGCCGAGACACAGGTTCCCCGCAGAGCCCCAGGTGCAGCTTCCCAACTTACCCCTGTTCCTCTGCCTCCTCCCTGCCTCCAGGGTAAAGGCAATCCCTGGCGTTGCACTGGCCGTGCCTCACTCCTAGATCTTCAAAGGCATCGTTGTCCTCCCATGTTGCGTCTCTGATGGAGAAAGGAAGAGATGATGAATTTTTGCTGCTCTCCCTCACGGAGGTCCAGGGTGCCCCAGCTATTTCTCCAGAGCTTTTCCAAGTTGGGGGTGAAGCTGAAGCCCAGACTCATGGGCCAGGGCAGGACCAGGGCTCCTGGGGCAGGGCCTGGCACAGCACAGCACTTGCACCCTCCTGCCTGTTGGGCCAGGCAGAAGGACACCAACCTGAAGGGGACTCGGATCCCCAAGATGAGCATTTCAAAAGGGAATTCCTCACTATCTCTGCACAGGGGGCACTGGAAATACAAAGCACCAGCGCACAAGGCCTGTCCCTGCAGGGCAAACAGAGGCAGGGTGAGCGAGGCCCTGCTGCTGCTCCTGAGCACCTGCTGTGCCCCGGGGCTGAGGGGAGGGCTCCTACCTGGATGCAGTCCCTGTGGAACCAGGCCCTTTTGCACGTGGGGCACACCAGGGTTGTGAAGGTCTTTCTGTCCTCCACAGGCTCCAGGCAGATGAGGCAAACGGTGTCCGGCTCAGGAGTCGCCTCCACCTCCTGCTCTGGACGGTGCTCAGGGCAGAAGGACCTGGAGGAAAATGGATGGGGAAAGTGAGAAATGCTGGATCATTCCCCAGGGGTGGCCATAAAGAGAGATGAGGTACCTGAACGGAGTAATGTATACATTGACACAGCCGCCCTCCTTGGCACAGGGCAGGTGGAACCATCTGTCACAGTCCGGCACACAGCACATGATGGTTGCCCCGCTCTGGCCGCAGACGCAGCAGCGCTGGAAAGAGCCAAGCAGCCGCGTCAGCAGCAGCAGCAGCAGCCTCGAGGCCTCCCGGGGCAGCCGCAGGGCTCCGGGCAGGGCGCAGGACGTGGCCGCTGCCGGCTCCCAGCCCACAGAGCCGCCTGCTGGAGGAGGGAGGCTCCTGTGCCAGGGCCTCTGTGCCACAGTTGCTGGGAGCCAGACTTTGTCCCGGCTGCTGGGCCGGCCTTTCTTTCCTGCTGTCTGGGCTAAGCTCTGGCAAACCTCGCCAGGCACAAAGCTCCCTGCTCTTGTCAGGCTCTAACCTTCTGTGCTGCCCGACAGGCCGCAATTTGGAGATCTCGTGCGAGAAAGCCTATGAGTCCATCGTAGCAGTTCTCTTGCCGAAATAGAAGAGTGGCGAAAAACTGCAGGCAAGGGGAGGAGCTGATGAGGAGAGGGCGGCAGGAGCTGCCCATTGCAAAGGTGGAGGGAGCGCCCGGAGCCACTCACCATGCAGAATCTGTGAGCACAGAACGCACCCATCTGCAGTTTGTCACCGCACATGTCCGGGTCAGCCTCGGCACGGCGACACAGCATGCAGGCTGCAGGGGACAGAGCCAATGGCACGGGGCACGAGCAGCTCTGCGGGGCTCAGAGCCTGCAGCAGCATCAGCCCCGAGGCTGCTCTGTCCCTGCCTGGCTGATGGGCAGGGCTGGAGGCCTTGCAGAGCAGGGGCCATTGTGGGCACGGCTGTCCCCGGAGCTGCCCCCTGGCCCAGCTGGGCCCCACTTGGGCAGGAAGGAGGCTCCCAGCCCCGGCATGGCCGAGCAGCTCCTGCCTCCCCCAGCCTCTGCTCTCATCCCCACGCTGCCTGCTGCCACAAGAGCCCCTGGGCCAGGCTGTCAGAGGGCTGCTTTGCCCTCACCTGGCTCCCTGGCACCAGGGCCCTCCTGCTTGCTCTCAGACATGGCGGCTGTCTCTCCTGCGTCGCAGTCCTCGAGGGACGTTGTCGCTGCGAGGTGCAGATACTCTCTGTCTAGGGGAGAAAGAAGGGGGGGGAGTTTGCAGAACAGGCCCAGAACCACGAGGCTCTACTCCCTGCTCAGGCCTGCGTGAGCCCTGCTCCTGTCTGCTTTCTCCTCCCGTCGTCGCGCTGAGGAACACCGCAGTGTCCTGGCTGTTCCTCCGCTGATTCTGGGAAGGGAGAGGCAGGTGAGGCTGCAGCACAGGCCCAGAGCCCCGAGGTGTGGGGCCCCTCTGGTCCCTGGGCAGCCACGTCCCCACCCTACCTTCTCCTCCCGGTGTCAGGTCGCACTGACGCTCGACCTGAGCCCAGCGTCCCCTTTTGTGGCCTTGGTGGCACAGGTCACAATGGCCACTCTGACGTCAGAGCCGTGTACCCAAAATCGGGGCAGCCATGGCCTCAGGTCCCTGGCAACCACTTGTGGCGGCCCCCTCGGGCACCAAGCTTCTGAGATGGGTCCGAGCGTTTGCTCAGGGTGGAAGCACGGCCGGGAATCCAGCAGCAAGTGCAGGGTCAAATGCCAGGCCCAGGGGCAGCCAGCCAGGGTGGCACTGTGGGCAGGGAGGTGCTGTTGAGGCACTGCCACGCCAGGGCTCTGGCCCCGGCCAAGGGCAATCTCTGCTCCTGCCCCTGGCAGGCGGTGGCCCAGAGAGCCCGTGCGGAGTCAGCTGCACTGCAGGGATTCAAACCCTGCTCTAGGTGAACTGATGTTCTCCTCAACACCTGTCTGCAGAAAACTAAGATGAACCTGATTTGATGCTGCTGCTGATCACCATTGGGTACTGGAGATAAACCTGGACACCACCACAGCTGCCTCCAGACCTCAGTTATCTGGCATCCTATGAACTAACAACTTTCACATTTCATATAAATGGAAAAATTAGTATTAAGCTTCTGAAGAAGGTCATCTTTGATACTGACTCAGTGGAAAGACACAAAATGCACTGAGAATTTTGTGTGTACATTTGACAGGAGAGCTTGCAACTGTCCTCCACTCAAGTCAAATACAGGAGGATGCTTTTCCTACGTTTTAGGAACTTTGCCAGTTTGGTCCGTGCTTTCCTACTAGAAAATACATTGGAAAAATTCAGCAAGAGAAGCACAAACAATTCTTGTCAGTTTTTCTCTTTCGTGTCTTTGCAAACATGCTCCTGGAAATCCAGATCCATGACTTCTAGAACAATCAGTGGCATCTCTGGGAAGCAGGGCAGGGGCTGACAGGCAGGCACACCCTGCAGCTGCCTGATGCTGGGGCAGCAGGAGTTTGTCCATTTTCCTGTCTCCATGGCAGAGCCACCTTGGCTGGGAAACGATCCCTTCACTGCTCTAGGAGGGAGGCACAGCCAGTGCAATGCCAGGGAGTGCCTTTACCCTGGAGGCAGGGAGGAGGCAGAGGGGGAAGTTGGGAAGCTGCACCCGGGGCTCTGCAGGGCTCCCGGCCAGGGCTCGAAGCACAAGGAGCCAGAAGAGCTTGGCCGGACAATCCTGAGCTCTGGACACCTTGTCCTCAGCGCCGGGAACCCGTTTGCTTCTCCAGGCCCTGGGCACTGCTCCTGTGCTGCTCATGCAAGTTACACACAGACACAGAGCTACCTGCTCTGTCTCAACCCTCTTCAGCACTGGACAGCACAACACAGTAACATGTTCTCTTCAGTACATGGTCTAATTATTAATAGTCCTGCAAAGACTCTCATTCAAAGCATACACACACAAAAACCCAAGCCCTGGTACAGACCTTGCATCAAGCCCTGGTACAGACCTTGCATCAATATAAAATGCAAGTTGCTGTTCAGAAACACAGGGCAGCATTTTGGCCAATGCTTTCTCCTGCAAGATCTTTCAAAAGATTGCAAAAGTGACTTTGTTTGGCAACTTCTTCAAGGAACAAACAGGAGAGGCTGCTGAGTTTTTAAAGATTTATTGATTTGCTTTCACTTCCCTTTCTTTGGCATCCTTACACTTATCCCTGCATTCCAGAAAATCGTGAAAATCCAAAATAATATCAGGGGAAGTTTCTGAATTCCTTCATATTTCTCTCAAAGACTCTCTTCACATACATACAAGGGACTGGTTGGATAACATACAGAGAAGCAGTGGTTTCCCTCACTGGACATTACAAGACAGTGTTATAGACTCCACGTTACTAAAACACTTGTGTTGCCTGGTCATTACAAAGCCTGAAGCTCTTCTAGAGGCTTTTCCCAGTGCAACTTCATTAGGTTCCTCTCTGCTCAACTCTCGAGCCTGTCCAGGTCTCACTGAAGGGCAGCAGAGCCTTGTGGTGCCTCAGGCCCTGCTCCCAGTTCTGTCCCATCAGCAAATGCTGAGGGAGCGCTCCGTCCCTTCTGCCAGGACCCTGGGGAATAAGGCAAACAGGGCTGGACCCAGCACGGCCCCCTGAGATCACAGCTACCTGAGTTTGGAGCTCCCCTGTCCACTTCTCTGCCCCACTGTCCCTGAGCTGCCTCAGGGGCCTGTTATGGGAGGCAGGGACAAAGCCTTGCTGAAGTCCCAGCTGACAACAGCCACTGCTCTCCCCTCACAAGCCCAACCAGGCACTGCAGCACAGGTGCCTATGGGATTGGTCAAGCATGGTTTCCATTCCTGTTATTCCACAGGCTTAGAGATGGCATCCAAGAGGAGCTGTTCTGTCTCCTTTCTGGGGATGGAGCTGAGGCTGATGGGCCTGCAGTTTCCTGGCTCCTTCTTGGTGCCCTTTTGCAAGACTGCAGTGATGTTGGCTTTCCTCCACTGCTCATGCCTCTCTCCAGGGCTGTCTCCTTCCCTGACCTGCTGGCAGAGCGCCCTGTGCCAGAGGCAGGAGCAGAGATTTCCCTTGGCCCCAAAAGGGAAGGCTGGGCTCAGGCCGAGTGTCAGTGCGACCTGACAACGGGAGGAGAAAGTAGGGCAGGGACGTGGCTGCCCAGCTACCAGAGGGAGCCCCTCGGGGCTCTGGGCCAGGGGCAGTGCCCAGGCTGGGCTTGGCAGAGCCCATCCGCTCCTGGAGGGCTGTGGGCACTGCTCTGGCCTGGCCTGGCCCGGCCCTGGGTTCCCTTGGCATTCCTGCTTGCCCTTGCCTCCACCAGGGATGGGCTGCAGCTCAATGGCCCCGGCCTGGCCGCACACTCAGGCCTGGAGCCTTCCCGTGGCTCTCCAGGGCACGAGAGCCTCAGCCCCAGCTCCCAAACACGGCCTAACAGGCTTTGCTGATATTGATCCCTGTCAGAGCTTTGAAAGCATTTTCAAAGTAACCTTGCTTGGCAACACTTTCAAGGAACAAATAAGGAAAAGCTTTTGATCTGTTAAAGAAAATTTATTGTTTTGCTCTCACTTTTCTTTTGGCGTCTTTGTGCTTCTTCCTGCATTCCTGAAAATGATAAATATACAACATAGTATTAGAAGTTTCTGAATTCACTGTATTTCTTAAATACATTCATTACAGTTAAGTAGCTGCTGCTTTAACATACAGAGAAGCAGTGGTTTACCTGACTGGACCACACAACATGATGTTATGCACACCAAGTAGAGGAGAAATCATTTGTAGTTGGTCATTACAAAGTTTCAAGCACTTCTTGAGGTCCTGACTTAATTTTGCATGCACATTCATACCTGCAATCCCTCCCCATGCTCAGCTTTCACCTAGACTTACCAGGGAACAGATGTTCCATACTCACCTCAAGCAATAATCTACGTCTGTCTTCCCAACATTCTTTTTCTTCACTGAGCTCTTCAGATCTACAGAATAATTTTGGGCCTTCTGCACAACAGAAACGTCCAATTAATAGCCTTAAACACTTGTGATTGTGATGCTGCTTCTAACAATCATGTCCAACACAGCACTAAAATCAGAAATCAATTCTTCTCATCCTTCCTGTTCTCCTGCCCCCACCACAACTTGGCTCCAGCAGAAATGTTCCCTACTGCAGCCTGGTGTGCTAAGAACAATCAAAGGCAGCAGCACTTTTCCTCAACATGCTGCAATCTCAATTGCACTGAAATTGCAGCTCTTGCATTAGAAGCTCAGCACCAACACCCCACATCTTCCCCCAGAACTGAGACCTGCTGAGGCCTGAGCTCTGCATTTCAACACACCCTGTAAATCCGGCTGGAAGACGCAGTTCACTAAGATACGCTGGCAAGAAACCAAAATGTCTAGGTAACCTGTCAAGTGACTAAGTTTTTGCTAAACTCTAAAGTTCCAGATTCCTATTAGGCAATTATCTGAAAGAAAAGAAAGCCAGAAATTTGCTTGACCTTTATTTTACCAGGACTTTCTCACAGGATTCTACCACAACTTGGATCACAAGTGAGGGTGGCAAATTTTGACTAGAAAACTTGGATAACTAGGCAGCATTTTTTCCTCCTCACTCAATTCCATCAAAAGAAAATACAAAAAGGGGTAAAGAAATTCTGTCATACCTCTAAGGCGTTCATCATCTTTGGAGAAGAAAAAAGCTCTAGCACTTCCTGTGCGTGGTAAAGAAAGAAACCTAGAAAAGGACTAAGGGATTTGAGCATCCTAAATTGTACTATCAAATTCCATGAACACAAGTTAAACCTCTAGTGCTTCAGAGAAATGGCATCCATTGAAAAGTTTTATTCCCTAGGAACCGAATAGAGCTTTTTATTTTAAAAAACCCTCTTTTAAAGAGAAAACTGACTGTGTCTTGGGCTTTTGGCCAAACTCAGTTTGGAGTTGGTCAAACCAAAATGACCCTGTTAGTTTCTTGTGCTCTACTCTTTCTTTCTATATTCACATTCACATCCAATGGGCTGCTGGGAGTTTTGACTCTGTGCAGCATGAACGGTTTTCCAAGACCACTTTCATTGCTCAGAGGTGTGCAATGTCAGTTTCCCATTCCCTGAGTGCTGCTATTAATATTCCCACAGCATCCAACTACTACAGCCATGTAGACAACAAAGACAAATGCAACTTGCATTTCTTGGTCCTGTTCCATTTCTGTCATCTCAGGCTCATCGTCACCCTCAGAACTGCTGTCCTGGAAACATGGATCCTCTTGCCACGTGGCTTTTACCAGCTTTATTGTCCCAAGCGCGTGAGGCTCTGCAATGACAGCACCAATAGAGAAAAAAAGCTGGCGTTTGTACTTCCAAAAAGATCCAATTCCTCAGGAGGAGAATGCAAAGAGGTGTTAAGTGATTGGATTAGTAAGCATTGACGATAGCCATCACTCTGACTTACAGTATACCCTTGTTGCACTGGCAATGGGATGTTTACATGTTAGACATTCATAAGGTTCGATTGTTTATCAAACTGCAAAATTCTCCAGGAGACCACACCGGAAGTCCCACCAGGCATGTTCGAAATGGGTTAGTGACTCCTCCAAGACTAAGTGATGATTGGTTAGTTTGATTAGCAAGTGTCACCCATAAATTTTCTCTTGGTTGACTAAAGTGTGTTATTCCTACTGCTTCACTTGCTACAGCATTGAGCAGTATAACAAGAACAAACCTCACTTTCTTTCTGCTTGCTTTGTTTTTCCTTTCTTCTCTGTCTTTTCCCTGGTTTGCTAGATTGTCTATTGTAAGGCTGAGTCAATTTTTGAATATACTGATCTAATTCCAAATCAGCATCCTTGCTTACAGGTAGCATGAGGTAAGTTTGAAGGCAAATCAGCTTTACAGCGAGCTGCTATGATGCATGAGGCTTTAGTAATTTCAAATATTCTAAGTATTTCCTGCAACTTCCACCTAAGATATGCTATAACCACTTGTTCTGCACTCTCAAAGAGCTGTAATCCTGTCCGTCCTGGCAGGCCAGTACTTTGTTCAAGAGCTCTAACCCAGATAAAATTTCTAATCCATCTTCCAAAACAAGGTGCACACCATAAATATCCTATTGACCTCTGTGAATACCAATAAACCTGATTACAATCTGCACAATGCAAAGCTATCCATGCATAGCACTTATCATTATCCCTTTTGCAGACATAACAAGGAAGTGAATGTAAATAAGGACCAGTATAAAAGTGTGGTTCTTCAACCCAATGTAACCAATTCAATGGTGGTGATCTCAAAGCCTCTTCGACTTTTTTACTATATGAGGCTAATAGTTCAAGCTCTTTCTTTAATACAAGGCGTATCTTATTTCGTAATCGTAGTTCTTGTTCATTATCTTCTTCAACAACTATATCCTCCCAAGGGTCCCACAACTGTAAAATTGTCCTAATCATAGAAAATTAATTAGCAATCACTGATATTCTTACTCAGATGAGATCGTTCCCTTTTTGCCTTCCTTTTCTTATCTATCTTCAATCTTGCTGCTCCTAATCTTACTGGTCCTGCCACTTGCAAACTCAATTTTTGCAGCTTGTCAATGCAGCAATCTAATGCTCTATCAGGATTCCCTTTGAAGGGTCCTACAATTGAATGCTGTGTTAAAGGTATTAATTTCCTACACCTTATAGAAACTATATGTGATTTACTTTGAACCTTAATTCTATTCACAATACATTGTACCTCCCATCGATAATAAGCAAGAATCTTCTGTTCAGGAGACTCATAAAGATTTAAAGCTATATATGCATTTTGCCCTTTTTGTCTCCTTAATTCATCTTGCCAGCTTTTACCCCACCTGTGCTTGTGTTCACAAGTGTGACACCACAAATCCCGTAATAATGATTGTTCTATCCAAAAAGTCCTATCACAACCCCCACAACGTAGGGCTATCCAGGCAGCACAATGTGAATTGTGACAGTCAAGGCAATGTTCTTTCGCTGGATTTGTTAAGGGAAAAGTTGATAATGAGTCAATGAAACGAATCAACTCCTGGGCCGTCCGGTAGTGACGTGTCAGTGCTCTGTCCACCGCTTCCGAGTACCCCTTCAATTGTAACAGTAGTGGTTGTAGTACTAGAAGCAGTTTCTTCCCCAGTCGCTCCTTGTCCTCCTCCGTAAGGCGATCCACCAGAGGCTGCATCAAAAACAGGTTTAGTCCACTTAGCAGGCACCCACAAAGGCCCTGTAGGTGAGGAAACACAAAGATACCCCCGACCTCAATATAATACTTTTGCAGGTTTTTCCCATAATCCTGTACTTGGGTTCTTATACTTAACCCAAACCTCTGTTTCCTTAGTAGTTTCCTGACCTGACCTCGGATGATGTTTAATTGCAGGAGGGGTATCGTCTTCCCCAAAAATACATAAATGATTAATCACATACAAAACCTTAGCCAAACATGCTTGTGGATCTCTCAAATCTTGATGTTTTTCAATATACTGCTTAAGGGTACTGTTTGCTCTTTCCACTATTGCCTGTCCAGTAGGGGAGTGTGGAATACCTGTCACATGCTTAACAGACCACTGATTCAAAAATTTCTGGACCCTAGCACTTACATAAGCTGCACCATTATCCGTTTTGATACTCTTTGGAACTCCCATAACAGTGAAACAACTTAACAGATGTCTGATAACCTGTATAGCTTTCTCTCCTGCCTGAGCCATAGCCCATATGTAATGACTATATGTATCTATAGTGACGTGCACATGCTTGACTTTACCAAATCTAGCCATGTGTGTAACATCCATTTGCCATTTCTCATTTATTTCTAAACCTCGAGGATTAACCCCGATGCCTAAACCTATTCCACCATTATGATAACTACATGTCGGACATGCTCTAACAATGGCCTTGGCTTCTGACAAACTCAGCTCAAAGTGCCTTGCTAATCCTCTTGCATTTTGATGATATCTACTATGTGCTTCTCTGGCCAATGTATGCTTATCAATAGGACAAGAATTATCAATGGGTAGAGTAACCAATTTATCTGCACGTTCGTTCCCTTCTCCTAAACCTTCAGACCATTTATGACTCCTAATATGAATTACAGAATACGCTGCATTTCTCTCTCGTAAAGCCTTCCTTAACTGTATCAGTAACTCATACAATCGTTTATTATTCACTTCCTTAATTGCTGCTTCCTCTATTTGTCTGACTACTCCTGCAACATACATAGAGTCTGTGACTACATTTAAAGTTTCCTGTAAGTTGGACACTCCCCATACTACTGCTAACAATTCCAGGGTTTGTAAGCTATCTGCAGGGTCTGCTGTGAGGAGTTGATGCTTCCATTGTCCCTTTTCTTGCCAGGCAACAGCAGCACGCCTTGATTTCTTTCCTGCATCTGTAAAGGCTGTAATAGCTCCTTCTATGGGGCGTTCTTCTCTCAAAGGTCGAGTGATCCAGTTCCATTCTGTCATCCATTGCAAAACTCTAGGCACTAATTTACTAGTCTCTACTTTAGCAGGTGACATCAATAATGCCTCCTGTAAATCCTTCGAATTAATCAAGTACCAGTCCAAGGTTTCTTTTTCCATAGGCAATCTAATAGTAGCAGGTTCTCTACCATCCACTTCAAGAATTCTGAGACGCCCCTTTTTGATTAATGCAGCCAATTGTTCAATTTTTGAAGATATTGTTTTCTTATGCTGTAGTGGTGGTGATAACCATTCAAACACCCGTATCTCCCCCGTTTTCTTTTGTAGTTGAGAGAGAGCACCAAGCAAGTGGCAAGGGCTATTCCAGATAGTAAGGTCAATGGGGTGGTCGAGTTGTCGACGAGACACATACCCTTGTTGTACACAGTTACTAATTTGCTGCAAAGCAAAATGATGCTCCTTTGTCAGGTGTACAGGAGTAGTAGGGTCCACGCCCTTTAACAAAGGCTGTAGGGTTTCTAATAAATGATTTGGTATTCCCACGATGGGCTTCAGCCACTGTAAGTCTCCCAGCAACTTCTGTGCGTCATGTAGAGTTTTAATGTCCAATTGTAATTCCAATTTTTGAGGTATTACTATTTGATCCGTCAAAGTCCATCCCAAATATTTCCAGGGCCTTGTGGTCTGAATTTTCTCTGTAGCAATAACAAGTGAATATGCAGCAAGAGTATTTTTAATGCTGTCAATCTGCAAAGAGGAAAATGGTTGTTGCTGTGCAAACAAAATATCGTCCATGTAATGATATATTATAGTTGCTGGCCATTTGCGACGTAGTGGCTGTAATGCAGCATCAACATAAAGCTGACATAAAGTAGGGGAATTGCGCATGCCTTGCAGAAGAGACGTCCATTCAAATCTTTTATCTGGTTCTCCATGATTTATTGCTGGTAAAGTAAAAGCAAATCTCTTCATATCATCAGGATGCAGCCCAATAGTGAAAAAACAATCCTTTAGGTCAATAATTAAAAGTGGCCAGTGTTCTGGAATCATAGCTGGATTTGGAAGACCAGGCTGTAAGGCCCCCATTGGTTCCATTTGGTCATTTACAGCCCTCAAATCATGTATCAAACGATATTTCCCTTATTTCTTTTTGATTACAAAAATAGGTGTATTCCAAGGGCTCGTGGATAGTAGTAGGTGTCCCTTTGTATATTGTTCCTGTACCAATTCATGGGCATGCATAATAATGGGCATTTTAATGGCCATTGCTTAACCATCACCGGTGTATCCGTTTTCCAGGTGAGTGGAATGGGGAAAGTCCAAGCAATGGCAATTACCCCAAAGGGTGCTGATTAGTTAACACCACTCCCAATTGTGTTAAAATGTCCCTTCCAATTAAGCAGGAAACTGTAGGAGGCAGTTGAACAATTGAAAATACAGCAGATACTTGTTGATTCTCAATGCACACAGACAAAGACGGCGACCTGCTTGCCAATGTAAATCCTCCCACTCCTGTGAGCATGTTTGATGAGGGAAATAGAGGCCAATGTTGTGGCCATGCTTCTGGAGAAATGATGCTGGTATCTGCTCCTGTATCCAATAATCCATAAAGGGTTATGCTTTGATGCCCATAAGTAATTTCAACCTTTTGCTTTGGTCTATTTTGTAAATCCACAGTCAAAAGTGTAACACCAGTGGAGCCAAAACCTTTTTCATCCCGTGTTTGCCCAGTAAATGATTGTATTCCCGATGTCATTTGTGATAGTGGTACCAATTGTGCGATGCGTTGTCCTTTTGTAATTTTAATCAGAGGATAAAGGGTGTAAAGTATTTCCCCTGTATAATCCGCATCATAACACCAGTCAAAACAAATAATCCCAACATAGTTGTAGAAGAACGTCCCAGCAATAATGCTCCACATGTTTGTCCATTTAATATAAGAGGGCCCTTTACTCCAGTGGGTATCCTTTCAGGCCGGTTCATCATTAGTGTGATGTCTACTGCTGCTGATAAATCCAAGCCGAGGCTCCCAGTTGTTGCAGGTTGCAGACAGGAGGTGGCAGCGATGTTACGGCAGCAGCTGGTGTCTCCGATGACACGGCGGCAACTTGTGTCTGAGCACGGCCCCCATGATTCGCGCTCCGCTGATGGTTTCCCGACCGGCGCCTACAAGCCGTAGAATTGTGGGAGCTGGATCGGCAGTGTTGACACCATATGTCAGTCGCTCGGCAGGTTCGGTGTGTGTGTCCTTCGTTGCCGCATCGGTAACACTTGATGAATGGTTTTGAACCTCCTTGCGTGAATGCCAGTGAGCCGCTTCGGAGAGGAGCAAGAGCAGCTAACACCTGATTCTGAGTAGACTCTGATTGCTTTTGCAATCCTAATCCTAATTCCTTTAAGGCTTCTGCTATAAATGCCTGTGAAGCTGTTGGCATTAATGCCATTCGCTCTAATGCTTCCTCAATAGTCCAATTTGCCCCTAAAGTAGCTAACACTCTTTGGGTTGCTGGATTGCTATTTTGCAAAGCACACTGCTTCAATAGTGCCCTGCAACACCAGCCCGATCTATAGCAGTAGCTGCTCTATGGATAAAATTTCCAAATGATTCTTCTCTACCTTGTTTAATACCCATATAAGCCGGTAACCCTCCTGGCTCTTTAACCATATCTATTGCAGCACGCACTAACCGCACAGACTCTCTAAGTTTATCTGCTACCGATATCATCTGTGCCTCTGTACGCAAAAATGCCCCTAAGCCCATCAGCTCCTCTACTGTCACTCCATGTAATAGATCTCCCTGAGCTCGTTGTACAGCAACCGACTCATTAACTAGAGCTTGCCAATGTGCATTAAACAATAACTGCTGATGCTGAGTGAATATCAACCGAACTATTCCTCTTAAATCATTAGGACATAAAACCTGAGTATTAAAAACATAATCTAGCATTTGCCTAACAGGTTCACTTTTTACTCCAAACTGACTAACCGTAGAACATAGCTGAGTTAACAGCTTCCAAACTAAGGGAGTATATTCTGCTATATTATGCGTAAGGTTCCCCTGTGCATCATACTGTGGTGTGTATGTGACCAGACATGCAAGACTAGAAGCTATTTCCACCGCCTCACCATCCCCCATTTGCATTACTTCTTTTGCCAAAGCAGCCCAAGCTTCCCTCCTCTGTTTAGCCATCTCCCCCCCTGGGACGGGATCTGACTCTTTAAGGGTGCTATGCTGCTGGCGCTTTGGTGCAGACACCGAGTTTTCACACGGGGAAGGCAGTGGAGCAGAGGCTGGCTCGTGCGGGGGAAGCGGCCCCCCCGCTGAAGCTGTAACTGGAGCCGGTTCACTCGGGGGAAGCGGTGGAGGCAAAGCTGGTGGCGGAGGCGAAGCTGGCTTGCTCCCACCCCCACCATCCGACCCGCCTGAAGTTGGTGGCGGAGGCAAAGCTGGTTTGCTCTTACTTCCACCATCCGACTTGCCCTCCCCCTCTGACAGAAAGGGTGCAGACGGTTCCACTGTGCCCATAGGAAAATCCTCCACACCACTTTGCTGGGGACTCTTAGGCATAAGTATCTTAGTTACAGAAGGTGCCAGGGGATTATCCTCACGACCATACCCTATATTCCTCTTATGAGCTTCTGTAGCCCTTTCTGCTGCCTTTCTCTCAGAGACCTGCTAAAGTAACGTGTTATACACCACCCACCATAACTTCCCGAATTTCTTTGCTGACTTATCATCGTCTAACACTGTATCCCACAGTATTTCCCCAAATTTCTTCCACTCTGCTAGCTCAACTGTATGCAGGTTGGCAAAGATACCTTTAGCATGGCCATAAGCTAATAACCCTGGTAATTCCTTTTTAAAATCTATCCCCTTTATTCCTTGCCGTTCTAAATACGCGGCGAATAAATCGTATGCCACTTGCCTATCCATACCTATTAGTCAGAGCGTGCTGTTGCAGCTCTCCAGGCTCCAGCGACACGTATTGGCTTGATTCACCATTGTGATCCTCAAGGGTGCTTCAAATTCCGGCACTGTCCCGGCTGCAAGGACCCAAGCCCAACTTCCTCGACCATGGCGTAATCCCCTTTTTCTTTTATTCCAAGAAAAAAGGACAGAGATTCGGCGTTGCCCGCATTCTCCACCATTTGTCGACGGAAGGAGACCAGGACATCAATTAGATCATCACAGGCCCAATTTTATTGATCAGTACAGCAGGTTAAATACAGTTCATAATGAGCTTCATACATATTGCAAAAGTTAAGCTCAGGATTGGTTAGTTACATATCAGCAACTACGCCTACTTCTGCACTCTTATGGTTCTACTTTTGATACTTTCTACATATTCTCAGGAAGAATCTCTCTTCCCTATCCTCATGTTGCGGCAAGGGCATTCTGTCCTTGCCTGTCATTGGTCACCGACTGCTGACTTCTCCTTTCAGCTTGACCAGCGGCATTATGTCAGTATGGCCTTTCTCAGCTAACCAATTATTACTAAATCTCTCCACATCTCCACAGGTTTCTCCCAATTGGTTAAAGTTTTGTACCCTCTCCATGAACCTCTCCTTGTTTAAAAACCCCTTCTAGAGCCTGGACTTGTCTCTTTCTATGCCTGACCTTCCTGGGCATAAATACCTTTGGGAGTAATACAGAAGACCTCTCCTTGTTCCTTGTCCCTGCCCTTGAAGAATTCCACCTTTGCCACAGAGCAAATTTGTCCTACAGCCGCACCCCAAATTGTGTGGCTTTTTGGGGGCAGCCCCCTCCTGGTGACAGTGCTTGGAGCAGCCCAGGCTGAAGAACTCTGGCACTGCATCACTGAGGCAGCCACTCCATCATGGAAGGGCTCTGGCTTGGTCAGGCAGCACAGACCCACCCTGTGCTCCTCAAGGTTTTTTTTGGCATATCCAAGCATTGAAGAGGTTGGGTGGGTTTTCTCCCCCCTGTTTTATTGACTGTGTCCTTTGAGAACCACAAGAGGAAGCAGTGCCTCAAATTGCACATGAAGAGCAAATGTTGAAGTAAAGGCTTCACCTTTCCTATGAAGCCAAAGGACTGTGTTAGCCATGGCCTCCCCAAGGTGCCAAATTTCCATCTGGGAAGCTGCTGACAGGAGGGAATGTGGCACTTGTCTCCAGCCAGAGATCACTCATTCCTCAGCATGCTGGGCTGCGCCTGGCAGTGCCTGAGGAGCTCAGAAATCATTGGATGTGATCTCCTGTGCCAGTGCCCAGAACACAGAGCAATGAGCTCCGCTTTGGAGAGGGGGGGCAAGTCCAGCCATTGGACACAACTGCCAGGCAGGATGAGCTCCCTCCCAGAGAAGGAAAATTCCAGCCATGAGCAATCTGGTATTGCTGGGAGAGAAAATTGTGTTTTGTAATTCTCGACCTCAACCAGCTTCCTTTAAATGCTTCTCATAGTCAGGGAACATTCCCAGTGAGGCTGCAGTGTAGGAGTGGCCAGTCCATGGTTGTCCAACGAACAGTGCTGAGGGTTCTGCTGCTGCCCAGAGCTTTCATTGGCCTCCTCATTGCTGGGCCTTGTCCTGGGGGGCCCGCTGGGGCTGCAGCCAGTGCTGGCTCCCACTGAGGCTGCCTGGCCAAGAGCAGCCCCAGGGGCACAGGGCAGAGGCAAAGCACGGTGGGGAGGAGAAAGGGCAGGGACGAGATTGGCCTTGAAAGGCAGAGGCGCTCTGGGGCCCGCTCCTGGCCAGGGAGCCTGCCCAGAGCCGTGCCCTGCTCGCCGGCACCTTGAGGGACAGCTGTGCAGGTGGGCCAAGCTGTGCCAGCAGCTCCAGCCATGCTGGGGAGCCTTGCCAGCTCTGGGCCCTGCTGTGCAGGAGGCTCCCTGTGTGCCCCTGGCAGCTGGGACCTCAGCCGCCTCCTCTCTCCACAGGTGCTCCTGTGCATCTACAGAAGAGAGGCCTAGCAACTCGGGCAAAGAGAACTTGGCCTGTTATTCCAGGTCTCCACTTATGCCCTTATCTGGCCTGCCGTGGCTGTAGCACCATCACGAGGCCTTCCCAAATTACTCTCCCCCAAAGGGAGACCCTATACCTCAGGACCCCCTTGTCCTGTTCCCCAGCCAGGATTGAAGGTGGGCAGCTCCTGTCTGCCAGGGCCGGGCTTGGCCCACATTTTATATTTCAATAAAGAAATGGAGTTTTCACAGCTCTGTCCAGGTGATAGCAGCAGGAAAGCCCACACGGCACCAGCACAAGCTGAGCTCCATGGCCAGGAGCAGCCGTGGATGCCCACGGTGTGGGCAGGCAGGAGCCAGGCAGGGGCTGCTGTGACCAGCGGCGGGGCCCCGAGGGCTGGGGGAGCCCATGCTGAGCGTCCCTGGGCTGAGGGCACATTTCCTTCCCTGGCATCAGCTGGGCCTGGAGCTCCTCCAGTGGCATGCCCAGGGAAAGAGGGAAGCCATCAGGAGTTGCTTTCATTGAGAACAATGGAAAGAGGCTGGACTCTGAAGGAAGTCCTTCATAGCCTGAGGGATGAACTCAGAGCCCGACAGACACTGGGCCTGTGGTAGCCCCGGGTCTCTTATCAGCATAGAGGGGATTTGCCCCCCAGGCCTCATCTGTTCACCCAGGGACACATGGTGAACACACACACACAGAAGATGGCTCAGCACTGGTGCTGCTCCCTGAGTGTTATGTTTGGGTTTCTCTAAAGGCATGCAGGGGCTTTGGGTCACCTCTGTGCTGTGCAGGGGACTGGGGACACCAAGAAGTTGTGCAGGGAGTTTAATGTATGTACCAAGTTGTGCAGGGGCATCTGTAAAATTGAGCAGAGGTCGTATGTCTTTCTTCGAGGACATACGGGGATTTTAGGGTGGCTGAGGACACCCATAAGATGTGCACAGGATTTGGGTGTCCCCTAAAGTGTGCAGCTACCCTGAAGGCCTGTGTTGCATTATTTTTGTCAGCTTTGGCATCAAATTCTTCACTTTTTAAATACGGGCCAAAGGGCAGCAAAGTGCACAATAGGGAGTTGGTGTCAGCATGGCAGGGCTGCTGCTGCCTGCGATAGTGGGAATCACCAAAATGAGTGGAATTTTGACTTGACATTGCTGTTATATGTAGAACCACAAAAAGTCTCACTTGTGGAATATCGTGTAACTCACTTGAGAAAAAAACCGAGCTTGCAAATAGGTACTGGGTGGGATATCCTCTCCTCGCTGGAAGGGCACCGCTGGAGATCCATTCCAATGAAATCCTGCCCCAGCCATGAGGTCACAGCAGGCTCTGAGTTCACAGAGGTGCCAGAGCCCTGTGGTTGCACAGCAGCACAAGGAGCGAGCAGTCAGTGCTTGAGCACAACTGTTGCGGCAGCAGCAGCAGCGGCGGTGGCAGCAGTGGTGCTGACATTGGGACAGCGGTGTCAGGACAGCGGTGGCAGCAAGAGCTGCGGGACTGGCAGAGGGCAAGGCACCATGGCCCTTGCTCTGCATCTCTTCCTCCTGCTCCTCCTGGCCGTGGCCCTGCCTGCCAGGGCTGCCCAGGCTGCTCCGCTGCAAGCGCGGCGAGCAGGTGAGCCGGCAGCCTGGCTCCCCTTTCCCGGGACAGCGCTCCCTGCTCCCCGGGAAGCGCTGGGGATGGTTTTCCCCAGGCCTTTAGGGAGGGTTTCCTCTGGGGGAGGGAGACAGCCCCCACAGGCCCTGGGCTGGCCCTGTTTCCTCTCCAGGGATGTGTCACAGGGCCTGCAAAGAGGGTGGAGAGTGACCAGGAGCAAGCCCAGAGCTCCCCAGGCCCATGTGCAGCTCTGGCCTTGTCCATTGACATCTGGCTCCCACAGCCTTACCCGATCCCCTTGCAGTGCCCAGGTCCCATAGGCAGAGGGGGGATCCTAGGACACCATGGAAATGGTTTTGTGTGTTTGCTTCCCTCTAGATGAGCTTGCTAGGAAGGTTTCTCCAGCAGCTTGGCTCCATGACGATTTGCAGCCTCTTCAGCCCCCTGCAGGTATGTTGTCAATGTTCCCCTAAGCGGATAATCCTTGACAACCTGGCAGGAACCAGGTGACAGAAGCTTCTGTAGCTGTTGTGTTACAGGAGTCTCTGCAGAGAGGACTTATCAAGCTCCTTTCTGGGTTGCTGCTCAGAAGCCCAGCTCCCATCGCAGGGGTGAGTATTGTGTCCCTGCTGACCCCACGGGCTGAGCCCTGCTTCTGTGGGATCCACTCTTCTGACATGCAAACACGTCACTTAAGGCCCTCCAAGAGGGAGGAACAAGCATGGAGGAGGCACTAATTCCCTAGAGGCGTCCCAATACATGGAAAGGACCCTGAGTGACGTGGAGAGACGCCGTGGTGGGTGCATTTCCCTCAGCCTTGTCCTGGGGCTCAGCAGCCGGGGGCTTTGGCTGCACATCTGGACACGCCGTGCCCGGCACAGCGGGAAGGGATCCATGGCAGCCTTGCTGCCCCGCTGCTGCTTCCACGCCCTGCAGGGCTGTTTGCCAGCCTGGCCTGGCTGCAGCGCCTCCCCAGCCTCTGCAGGAAGGCATTTGGCATCTGCTGACAGAGCCCAAACTGCACCATGGGCCTGTGATCCCCTGCAATTTCCTGGTTTCTGAGCACATTTGGAGGGGCAGCTCTTTGGAGGAGGGAGGACCCTGCAGCAGCCCCAATAACCTGATCTTTCTTCTGCATCTTATCCATTACTTGGACATGCAGTTCCTCCTGCAGATGCCACCTTCCCATTGGGGAACAGACCCCCTGATCCAGCTGCCCCTTTTCCTTTCTGCAGAGATGGAAGGAGAGGATGCGCTGAAGGCTCAGTTTCCCGGAGGAAGCAGGGGCTCATTGCCAGCCTCTGCTGCAGGAAGGGAGGCGATGCCAGGCACAGCCACAGGAGGTAATTGCTGTGCCTCTGGGCCTGAGCCCTGATGAGGCTTGAGCTGCCATCTCTGCTGCTTGGCACTGCTGGCACGCAGCATTACCTGACTCCCTTCCAGTGCTGGGTTCCCTATAGAAGGGGATCCCAGCACAGCATGGAACGTTTCCCATCTGTGCTCCTTTCTAGACTGGGATCCTGACTTGAGTCATTTCGAAATGGTGGTAAAGCAATACTTAAGGATGTTGGAGCTTGGTGAAGGTAGGCTACCAGCAACCCTTCCCTAACAGCGTAATCATTGTCCAAGTGAAATCCTTGTTCAGAGTAATATTCCTGTGTCATTTCCCTCAAGATCCGCTGAAGTTTGATAAATTCTGGGAATCCTGGCTTCCAAATTTCTGCTCCTGTGTCCAACAGTGATCCCACTGGATCTCAGTCATAGAGAAAATGGATCATTTATCTGTCCATCTCCTTCCCATGTGCAATGCCAGTGTGTCCTTCTGTGTGCTCTGTGCAGCCACGGAGAAGAGCAGAGAGGGAAGGGGCTGGGCCCAGGGCTGTGCCTCGGGGCTGAGCCTTTCTCAGCTCCTTTACCGGCCCCAGGGAGCCTGAGCTGCTCCTGCTGCCACTGCCAAGCCCTGGCCCTGCCTGGGGCTGGGTTTGGAGCTGCAGCAGCTCCAGGGAGTCCATTCTGCCCCAACTGCCCTGCAAAGGGCTCCTTCCATCCCAGTATGGGGCCACTGCAGGCACGAGGTCCCCCTGGCCCTGCTCCTGAGTGGAAGGCAGAGCTGAGAGAGTGCCTTGGAGGGCACCAATCACCCAGGTGCCCTCACTGCCACTCCAGAAGGAAGCAGAAATGGAACAACTTTCTATTAAGGTCCTCCTAGTTCGATGAACCAAGGGACAGGAGACAAGAAATCCCTGGCAGCAGCCAAACTTCTGGACGAGATGCTCAGTGACCTGGAGAGGCCCCATGGTGGGTGCATTTCCCTCAGCCTTGTCCTGGGGCTCAGCAGCCAGGGGCTTTGGCTGCACATCTGGACACGCCGTGCCCGGCACAGCGGGAAGGGATCCATGGCAGCCTCGCTGCCCCGCTGCTGCTTCCACGCCCTGCAGGGCTGTTTGCCAGCCTGGCCTGGCTGCAGCTCCTCCCCAGCCTCTGCAGGAAGGCATTGGGCATCAGCTGACAGGCACCATGGTTCATACATGCCCTGAGATCCCCTGCAATTGCCTGGACCATGGGGATATCAGGAATGACAGCAGTTTTGAGAAGGGCAAATCCTGGCCAAACCCAAAAGTTTTTATGATTTCCTCCTCCTTATCCATCAGTTTGACCTGTATTGCCTCCTGAAGATGCCACCTCCCAGAAAGGGGAACATCTCCATCTAATTTAGCTGTCCCTTTTTCTTTCTCCAGAGATGAACTGAAAGTCTGTGCCGAAAACAGCATTTCCTGCAGGAAGCAGGGGCTCATTGGCAGCCTCTGCTGCAGGAAGGGAGGTGATGCCCAGCACAGTCACAGGAGGTAATTGCTGTGCCTCTGGGCCTGAGCCCTGCTGAGGCTTGAGCTGCCATCTTGGCTGTGCGTCAGTGCCTGCCCTCCAGGGATGTCAGACAGGCCCTGCAAAGAGGGTGCAGAGTGACCAGGAGCCAGCCCAGAGCTCCCCAGGCCCCTGTGCAGCTTTGGCCTTGTCCATTCACATCTGGCTCCCACAGCCTTACCCGATCCCCTTGCAGTACCCAGTTCCCATAGGCAGAGGGGGATCCCAGCACACCATGGAAATGGGTCTGGTCTGTGCTCCCTTCCAGATGAGAGTGGTGCCGTTGCTTTGCCAGCAGCTGGAATGGAAGATGGTTTGGAACCCTTGGAAGCTTCGGCAGGTAAGTGCTGAGAGAATAATCACTGGCAACCTGGCAGGAACCAGGTGACAGAAGCTCCTGTGGCTCTTGAGTTTCAGGTGTGTCTGCAGGGAGGATCTTCTCAGGTCCTTTGGTGGATGTTGCACACAAGCCCAGCTCCCATCGCAGGGGTGAGTAGTGTGTCCCTGCTGACCTCACGAGCTGAGCCCTGCATCTGTGGGATCTATTCCTGGTTAAATGGAAATACTTTCTCTTAAGGTCCTCTGAGAGGGAGGAAAAAACCTACAAAACAGAATGTGCCCCTGGAGGAATCCAAACAACTGGACCAAATCTTGATTGACATGGAGAGGCACCGTGGTGGGTGCATTTCCCTCAGCCTTGTCCTGGGGCTCAGCAGCCGGGGGCTTTGGCTGCACATCGGGACACGCCATGCTCAGCACAGCTGGAAGGGATCCATGGCAGCCTCGCTGCCCCGCTGCTGCTTCCACGCCCTGCAGGGCTGTTTGCCAGCCTGGCCTGGCTGCAGCTCCTCCCCAGCCTCTGCAGGAAGGCATTGGGCATCAGCTGACAGGCAGCCCAAACTGCACCATGAGCCTGGGTTTTCCCATTCTCTGGGCAGATCCGGAGTGGCAGATCTTTGGAGGAGAGAGGGCCCTGTGGCAGCCCCAAGAGCCTTGGCCTTTCCCTGATCCTTATCCATGTCTTTCACAAGTGGTACTCCTTGAAGGTGCCACCTCCCCAGGGGGCAATGGCTCCACCTGATCCAGCTGTCCCTTTTCCTTTCTCCAGAGATGGACCAAAAGTCTTTCCAGAAGGCAGCACATCCTGGTGGACGCAATGTACCTGTACTAGCCACTGATACAGGAAGTGAGGAGATGCCAGACAGTGCCACAGAAGGTGATTGCTGTGCCAGGCTCAGCCGGTCTGAGCAGTCCTGCTGGGGTCCCCCCGTGTGGGACATGTCCTGAAACCTGGGAGCGATTGCATGGGGTGCCCATGGTGGGGAAAGGGCAGAGGGGGAGGGCAAGGCTCCATTGTGTTTTTAGAGGGCCTGGGTGTGTGTCCCTGGGGCTGGGGGAGCTGTCACGGGGCAGGGAGGGCCAGGGCTGGCAGTGGCTGCTCAGGGATGGCTTTGGCCCGTGTCCCTCCAAGCAGCCACTGCCCAAGCAGCTGCGCTGTCCCCGGGCTCTCCTCCCGGCCTGCTGGGCTTTTTTGGGTGGCACAGCCTGTGCCAAGGGGCGGCAAGGTGCCTGCAGGCCCCAGCTCTGGGGGAAACGGAGAACGTCCTGCCCGCATCCACAGTGCTGCCAGCTCAGCAGTGCAGCACAGCACGGGCTCACGCTCCCCATTGCTCCCACAGACGTTGTCACTGAAGCAGGAATATATGGCCCGTATCCAGTGCGCCTCCCAAGAATTGTCTGTCCCCAGGATGTGCACAGAAAGTGCATGATAGGCACAGTGGTGATAGTGTTCACTGTGCCACTTGTGCTGCTAGGCTGCTATCTTGGCATTCGCAAGCTGTATGAGATCAGACGGTCAGTTGCTGATTTTTCTCCACGGTTTTCTTATAACTTTGCTCCATAGCATTGCTGGCCTGACTCATAGTCATGCTGCTGTGGAGGAGTGGCCAATCCATGATTGTCCAAAGAACTCTGCTGAGGGTTCTGCTGCTGCCCTGAGCTTTCATTGGCCTCCTCATTGCTGGGCCTTGTCCTGGGGGCCCGCTGGGGCTGCAGCCAGTGCTGGCTCCCACTGAGGCTGCCTGGCCAAGAGCAGCCCCAGGGGCACAGGGCAGAGGCACAGCAAGTTCTCAGCAGTGTTTGGGCAGCACAGTTCAGGACAGGGCAATGCTTATTTTGTAGCTAATGTAATGTTTAATGGCAACGGTGTTGCAGCACAAGCAAATATGCTCCAGTTCAGTGTTAAAACATATCCAACCTTATGAAGGTTTGGATTTGGCCCTGAAACTTTGCACTTTTTGTGAGCCCTGTTCTGGATTGATTCCCAATCAGTCTTGGAGCCAATTCTGGGTGAAGGCTCATCCCAGCCCTTAGTGTTTGCAGTTCTGGCCTCAAAGGGACAGCTGAGGCTGCACTGGACATGACTGGGAATCAGGGCTCTATTATCAAAGGGCTTTGAGAAGTTTAAATTCCTATGTTTTTTCTTCATGTTTTTCTTTATGAAATTCATTCACTTTTTCTAAACTTAGTTTTGAAACTAACTTGTTTTCCAGTGCCTATTCCAGTTTTTTGGTATAGTGAATGATGGCCTAATTATCCCATGGCTGATTTAAAAGACTGTAAGTACTATAAAATGGGATGATTTTTACCATCTTATGTCTTTCACAGACTCATGAAACTTTTGTTGGTTTGATGTGACAAACGGAAGAGTTTTTCTCTACTTTTAATTCAAACAAGAGCAGAGCTGGAACCTGTTGAGAAGAGTCTCTTCACTTCATTGCTAAAGCAAACTGCCTGGGTTCTTTATTGAGCAATATAAAATCTATATTTTATGTATATACTCCTGTCAAGTGACTGATAGATATGAGGGATTTGGACTCTGTGGGAAGTACTGACCAGCTGTGCATTGGCTCTCCATAGCTCAGTCTGTAATAATCAATCTTTTTCAGAAGAGAATGTTCAGTTTCTTCCTGGCACTCACTCTTGCATTTGTACTCAAAAACACTTCTTGAAAGAAATTTACAACGGCTCTTTATGCTCCCTTAGATGACTTTTCTCTCTTTCTCCATAGATGCAGATGAAAATCTGGATGATTCCATTAAGAAAGCTGCAAAGCAGATCCTGGAGAAGAGGGCATATATCTGCTCCCACCCTCTGGACAGGACCTTCTGATCCCTCCCTGACAGCAGGCACTCATCACTGTCAGTCAGGGAGGAATTTGCTGCAGTTTCCATATTTGACAGCTTAAAATGATCTGTTATTTACTGTCTTTAATCAATGTAATTGTACAAAATAAAATTTCTTTCTAAACACTACTTCATAGGATAAGGATAAATAAAGAGATTTAATTTAAAGCTGAAATTATTTTGTCAGATAGATAGATGGGTAGACATGTAGGAAGATATGTAGATACTTAGATCGCTAGATAGTTAAATAACTAAGACAGACATAGATAGATAGATAGATAGATAGATAGATAGATAGATAGATAGATAGATAGATAGATAGATAGATAGATAGATGGATAGATAGATGGATGTATATATATGTTTGTTCCTCTTGGAGTGGGATAAAGACAGGGAGAGGAAGTTTGGATGGGGAGATATTTCTTCCCAGGGAAGGGACTGTGTGGTTTCTCAGTATCTTTTCACTTTAGTGAGCTCCTCATTCCCTGAGCAAGTCTGAAAGACTTGGGCAATCAGAACAGTTCTGTTTTGGAGGCCCCTCCAGCTCTCTTGTCCAGCAGCACCACCAGGACACTGAGTCCCCAGTGTCCAGGAAGTTTCTGCTGTCACCCTGAGGGACACCACTGGTCACTGACGTCTATCGGGCCTCTGAGCCATTGACCACAACCCCCTGGATGTGACCAGCCAGGCAATTGCTCATTCTCCAAACTGTGCCTCCATCAGATCCATAGCTCACCAAAGGAGGGACAAGGATGCAGGGCAGGGCTGATGTGTCCAGGGCATGGCAGAAGTCCAGAGTGGTGCCATCTCTAGCTCTTCCCTTGTGCACTGGGGTGTAACTTCGCGGCTGGGTCACAGGCAATATGTTCTCTGGCCAGCTCACTGCCTGAGTCCCATGGACAGTCACAAGAGAGGCTGCCCCTGGATCCCTACAGGGACCTTCCCGGCTGGCGGTGCCTACAGGGGCTCGCAGCTCCCTGCAGCCGACACCTGTGGCACGGGTGACACAGCAGCAACCCAGTACGAGGGACCAAGGTGAAGGAACCGAGAGAGTTCACTTGTTTGAGTTCTAAGGAAGGTTTATGTCACCAGAGGAGTCAGGGACAAGTGACAATAACTGAGGGCAAAACACTGATTTTTAAGGAAGGGAGGGAAGAAGGGGAGTGACACAACTTTTCACCAAGGGGAAGGCATTGGGGAAGGAGTGCAGGGCAAGGGCTATCCAATAGAAACCAACAAGGGGAAGGAGCAAACCTTGAAATCCAATCTTGCTTTGAGGAAGGGATGAACTACAGGGTACACACCAGAACAAAAGGCTGTGCTTTGTTGGACAGGGGCATTGACATATACTTGGTGAATAAACAACTCAGGTCTGAACCACCAGAGAAACCAAGTGGGATACGTGGAATGAAACATTACAAATATATAACAAGGAATATTTAAAGCTTACTACAGAAGAACAAACTGTAAAATAACAGACTACCACACTGGGGTGTTGCAGTGTGTCTCTATTGTGTTTTCAACTGCAATTCAGTTTCAATGTTCAGTTCTAAAATCCACCCCCCACCCCCCCCGGCTTTTGTATTTTTATAGCATATTTTAACCCTTAATGGATTGTTCCTTTGCACCTCTCTTGTTGGTTTTGCCCTGGTTTTCCATCTTCCCAAAGACCTGCCCTTTGTTCCTCAATGTTACCTGTTCCTTCTCCCAGGAGGAACCTTGTCAGTCCCTCCTCATACCTGCCCCTTTCTCCAGAAACTTCCCTGTCATTTTTGTATCCCTTGAGGTCCCATTGGTTTGTTTACCCTCTTCCCCTCCCCTGTAATTCCCAATTGGTTTAAACACTGTATTCCCTGCCTTATGCTTCTCCCCAGGTTTCTCCCACTTGGTTAAAGTTTTGTACTCTCCTCTTGAACCTCCCCTTGTTGAAAAACCCCTTCTAGAGCCTGGACTTGTATCTTTCTGTGCCTGACCTTCCTGGACATAAACACCTTTGGGAGTCATACAGAAGACCTCTCCTTATTCCTTGTCCCTGCCCTTGAAGAATTCCACCTGTGCCATTGAGCAAATGTGACCTATAGCAGCACCCAAATTGTGTGGCTTTTTGGGGGCAGCCCTGTCGCAGACATTTTTTCACAGAAATCCTTTCTTTCAGATTTCTGTGTCTTCTGGAAGGCAGAGGCCTCAGAAGAGAATGTAAACAATTGTTATCAGCTCCTGTGGAATGCAATAGGATTGCATTTGTGATTGGTTCATGTTCCATGTTTATGGTTAAGAGCCAATCAGAAGGCAAGCTCTCTGGGACACAGGGACAGAGAATTCTCTTGTTTTTAGATTGTTTCTGGATATTCTCAGCCTAGCAGCAGCCTCTGCAACTTCTCTCTTTATTCTATTTAGTATAGTCATAATGTATTCTATATCATATATCAATAAATCCAGCCTTCTGATCAAGAAACAAGATTCCCGTCTCTCTCTCACCAGCAGCGACCCACTCAGGACGCTGTAATACAGCCCCCTCCTGGTGACAGTGCTGGGAGCAGCCCAGGCTGAAGAAATCTGGCACCGCGTCACTGAGGCAGCCACTCCATCATGGAAGGCCTCTGGCTTTGTCAGGCCGCACACACCAACCCTATGTTCCTCAAGGTTTTTTTTGGCATATCCAAGCATTGAAGAGGTTGGGTGGTTTTTCCCCCTGTTTTATTCACTGTGTCCTTTGAGGACCACAAGGGGAAGCAGTGCCTTAAATTGCATATGAAGAGCAAATGGTGAAGTAAAAGCTTCACCTTTCCTATGAAACCAAAGGGCTGTGCTAGCCATGGCCTCCCCAAGGTGCCAAATTTCCAGCTGGGAAGCTGCTGACAGGAGGGAATGTGGCACTTGTTTCCAGCCAGAGATCACTCACTCCTCAGCATGCTGGGCTGTGCCTGGCAGTGCCTGAGGAGCTCAGAAATCCTTGGATGTGCTTTCCTGTGCCAGTGCCCAGAACACAGAGCAGTGAGCTCAACTTGGGGGGAGGCAAGGCCAGCCCTTGGACACAATAGCCAGGCAAGCATGAGCTCCCTCCCAGAGAAGGAAAATTCCAGCCATGAGGTCCATCCCCAAGCAGGCCATGAGGTCACAGCAGGATTGTGAGGTCACAGCTGGCTCTGGGGTCACAGAGCCGCGTGGTTCTACAGCATCACAATGTCCAACCCCCGGTGCCCGGCACAGCGGGAGGGCATCCATGGAAACCTCACTACCTTGCTGCTGCTTCCATGCCCTGCAGGGCTGTTTGCCAGCCTGGCCTGGCTGCAGCTTCTCCCCAGCCTCTGCAGGAAGGCATTTGGCATCAGCTGGCAGGGAGCCCAGGCTGAAGCATGGGCTTAAGATCTGCTGGGGCTGCAGCCAGTGCTGGCTCCCACTGAGGTTGCCTGGCCAAAAACAGGGCAGAGGCAAAGCAAAATGTGGAGGAGAAAGAGGAGGGATTAGATTGCCCTTGAAAGGCAGAGGTGCAATGGGGCCCGCTCCTGGCCAGGGAGCCTGCCCAGAGCCATGCCCTGCTCGCCGGGGCCTTGAGGGGCAGCTGTGCAGCTGGGCCATGCTGTGCCAGCAGCTCCAGCTGTGCTGGGGAGCCTTGCCAGCTCTGGGCTCTGCTGTGCAGGAGGCTCCCTGTTTGCCACTGGCAGCTGGGGCCTCAGCCACCTCCTCTCTCCACAGGTGCCCCTGTGCATCTTCAGAAGAGAGGCCTAGCAACTCGGGCAAAGAGAACTTGACCTGTTATCCCAGGTCTCCACTTCTGCCCTTATCTGCCCTGCCGTGGTTGCAGCACCGTCACGAGGCCTTCTCAAGTTCTAAATTTGTTTTCCCCTCCAAAACAAGACCCTCTGTCCCAGAGCTGGCAAGTCCTGTTTCCCAGCCAGGAGTGAAGGTGGGCAGCCCCTGTGTGCCAGGGTAGGGCTTGGCCCACATTTTATATTTCAATAAAGAAATGGAGTTGTCACAGCTCTGTCCAGATTGTAACAGCCGCAAAGGCCACCCCGCAGCAGCACAAGCTGAGCTCCATGGCCAGGAGCAGCCGTGGATGCCCACGGTGTGGGCAGGCAGGAGCCAGGCAGGGGCTGCTGTGACCAGCGGTGGGGCCCTGAAGGCTGGGGGAGCTCATGCTGAGCGTCCCTGGGCTGAGGGCACATTTCCTTCGCTGGCATCATCTGGGCCTGGGCCCCATGAGGAAGGCATGGATATTTTGGGGTCCCTGCTGAGGGGTGCCGTGGTCACTCATGAATCACAAAGGAGTATTGATGGCCACTCCTAAGGTGTGCAGGGATCCCTCATGAGGTGTGCAGCGGGGTTACATTTGAGGGGGTTTTTTACTCTTCTCAGCGCAGCAAAGGGTCACTTGGCCGAGGTTTTGCAATGCTGTGAGAAAGCCTCTTGCAAAGCCTTGGGCCCGGCCTGCGGGCACAGCGGACAGGCGGAGCCCATCCTCTGGGGCCAGGCCGGGCTGCTCAGGCCGGGCTGGGCCGCACCAGGCTCGGGGCCCGGCAGGGAAGGGCCGTGGCCCTGGGCTCTGATGAGGGTGCTGAGCTCCGCCCTGGCCCTGTGCTGCAGCCCAACACATTTACAGCCAGGGCCGTGCCCTGGCCCACAGGAGGCACCCGGGGCTGCAACTGAGGTCGTGCCTTCTCCAAATCAAGGGGGCTGGCTCTGTTCCTTTGGAGGATCCCAAGACGTCTACCTGGGCCTGATGGTGAAAAGATCCCCCCCCGCCAGCATCCCTGAGCTGGCAGAAATAAAGGCTTTGTGCTCATTAATATGAAAAGCTGTATGGGTGGCCTGCAACTAATGTTCTTTTGTTGCCTGGACCCCAGTCAGTGCTCGAGTCTAAATAAATGACCCAGCCTGAAGCTGGCCTTAAGACTGATTTGATGAAAGGAACTGAAGCTCTGTTGACTGCAAATTCTCCAGGAAAAAAGTGCAGGAACTTGGATAAAGCTGGTGACAAAAGCAGAGTGCAGAGTTGAACCTATGAGGCCACCTCAATGCCTCCTCCCCAAACCCTTTTATTTTTATTTTGTTTAATATTCTGAGGTCCAGTTCTTGCATGAAATGGGCCCTCAGCAAGGAGCTGCTGGGCCTCCTGGCTGTGTCCGTTTGTGCTCCCTGTGCTTCTGGTCGCCAGGGCCAGCACCTCTGGGGACAGGGGGTCCTGCTCTGGGTGGTGGTGGCAACAGCATGTCCCCAGCAATAAGCCGGTAGCGCAGCCGTGGAAGGGACAACCGACACTGGCACAGAAATGAGAGATGACAGGTCTAGTTTTCCCTGCCTGAGTTATTTGACAGGTCTTGTGAAGCTGCAGAATCATCCCTGTGAAGAGAGGAGGAGGCTGGGGAATTGGGAAAACAATGGGGTATGCATAAGTTTTTGTATATGCCCCATTCAGCATAGGCATTTTTAGGAAGTGATTTATTGAAGGAGTTTTGAAGCAACCATTACATTCAAAAATGGAGAGGGTCCTCTGGAGCTGAATGATCAAAAGTACATCGAGGTATTAAGTTTAACCTTAACAGCTGTTGAAATTGAGGGGGAAATTGATGAAGAGATACTAAGTCAAGTATTTCCCAGGGTATGGACCTCTGGTTTACCAGGGATGGCGAAAAATGCGTCCTCCATAGTAATTAAGCTTAAGGAAGGGACACAACAAGTCAGAATTATGCAGCAGTACCCCCTAAAGAATGAAGACAGGGAAGGAATCAGCCCAAGAATTAAAAATTTTCTGCGGTTAGCATTATTAAAAGAATGCCAATCTGATTTCAATACTCCCATTTTACCTGCAATCTGATGAGTCAGACCGGATAGTACAGGATTTGAGGGCTGTCAATAAAGTAACAGAAGATCTGTATCCTGTGGTAGCCAATCCATATACTTTATGAACTTATTTAACACCTGAGCTAACCTGGTTAACCATTTTAGAATCAAAAGATGCCTTCTTTTGCCTCCCTATCCACAAAGTCAGCCAGAAAATTTTTGCATTCCAATGGGAAAGCCCTAAAAGTGGGCGCAAAACCCAGCTCACATGGCCTGTGCTTCCTCAGCGCTTCAAAATTTCCCCTACTCTGTTTGAGGAGAAACTTGCAAAAGATCTGGAGTTTTGGGAAGCTCCACAGGAAGAAGGAAGGCTTTTGTAGTACCTGGATGATCTTCTAGTAGCCACTCGGACTAGGGAAGCATGTCTGGCCTGGACAGTAAGCCTTTTGAATTTCCTAGGACTCCAAGGACACAGAGTATCAACGAAAAAGGCACAGGCAGTGAAAGAGAAAGTAATCTACCTGGGGTACCAGGTGAGTGCTGGGCAACGGACATTAGGGCAGGCTCGCAAGGAGCCATATGCCAAACCCCAAAACCCCAGACAATAAAGGAACTCCAAACCTTCTTAGGCATGGCAGGGTGGTGCCGGCTGTGGTTTATAATTATGGACTGCTCGTCAGACACCTCTATGCTCTTATTGCCAGTGGAAACAGAGATCTCCAGTGGACAAAGGAAGGCACATGGGCCTTTCACCAGCTAAAGAGTGCCCTCATGTCAGCTCCAGATTTGGGACTTCCAGATGTAAGTGAACCATTCTTTCTGTTTTCCCATGAAAGACAGGGCATTGACCTAGGAATATTGGCTCAGGACTTGGGTCCATATCAGAGGGCAGTTGCTTACCTCTCCAAGCAGCTAGATGCATCAGCCAAAGGATGGCCAGATTGCCTCAGAGCTGTAGCAGCAGTCATGCTGAATATTCAAGAGGCACACAAGTTTACCCTGCGACAAAAATGGCTGTGCTAGTGTCCCACACAGTGTCCGCAGTACTGGAAGCAAAGGGTGGCCTCTGGCTTTCACCACAGAGGTTTCTGAAATACCAGGCCATCATGGTAGAGCAAGATGATGTAGAGATAGTGGTGACTAATATTGTCAACCCAGCTTCTTTTCTCAGTGGAAATCCAGGAGAAGTAGTACACCACGATTGCCCTGAGACTATTGAAGCTACTGTCTCCAGATGCCCAGACTTGAAAGACACTCCGCTGGACGATACAGAGACCTGGTTCACTGATGGCAGTAGTAGCCATGTTGCCAGTGGAAAGCGACATGCTGGATTCACAGTGACTGCCTGCAGAGAAGTAATAGAATCCAGGCCCTTACAGACAGGCACCTCTGCGCAGAAGGCAGCGATAATTGCCCTGACCCGTGCCTTGGAAATGGCAAAAGGAAAGAGAATAAACATCTTTATGGACTCGAGGTATGCGTTCAGAGTTGTGCATGCACATGGAGCCATCTGGAAAGAGAGGGGACTGCTAACCTCACAAAAAGAAGTGACAGTGCAGCTGCTGGAAGCAGTTCAGCTGCCTGAAAAGGCGTATTAAGGCACACCATAGAAAGAGCTCAGCACTGGAAGAAGGAAATGAGCTAGTGGATGGAGAGGCAAATAAAGCAGCAAAAAGTGGAGTAATTATGGACAGATTTCCCTCAAAAGTAAGCCAAAATATAATAGTACTAATCAAAAGAGACATGCAACCACAAGGGGTGGGAGACCATTGAAAGACAGCCAGTAATCCCTTCCCATTTTGTGATCACTAGTGAAAGAAGAGCACCAGAAAACACACTGGGGCCTAACTACTTAAAAGCTTTTATAAAGTGTGGCTCCTTTCCCAGAATGACCAAGACTGCCAGTGATACAGAGTGCATCAAAATAAAGTGTTGACTTTTAAGTAGTAGTTTCCACAGGCTTTCTAAAATGCATATCTGATTGAAAGAATCATTGCCAAGAATTAGCATGCCACTATTACTCAGGTAAACCAACAGTGAGATCCTTGCCTCCAGACTAATGCCAAAAATACCCCCAGGCCGAAACTCAGTCAAATTAAGAGAGGCCATGGGCCTGGACAGCCGTGGCAAATTAACTTTTCAGAACTCCCAAGGAAAGGGGGGTATCTGTATTTATTAGTATTGACAAATACATTTTCAGGCTAGCCAGAAGCATTCCCCACCAGAACTGTCAAAGCTCTAGAGGTGACCAGGGTATTATTACAAGAAATAATACCATGCTTCAGAGCTCCAGCCACAATATCCTCGGTTTGAGGATCACATTTCATTTCCAAAATAGTGCCACCGATTAGTAGCCACCTGGGCATAGATTCATATATTGAGAACTTCACACTCCATACCTCCCGCAATCAAGCAGCCAGGTGGAGAAAATGAATCATTTGATTAAGCAGCAGATTGTAAGACTGGGGCAGGATGTTAATCTGCTCTGGCCCCAAGCTCTTCCACTGGCACTACTGCGAATTCAGACTAAACCACGAGCTAAAGAAAAGCTGAGTCCTTTTGAAATGCTTTATGGAAGACCATATGGAATACGAAAGAGAATGTCCACCCACATTGGAGAGATAACCCTGGCCACCTGCATGGCGGCTTTAAGCAAACAGCTCAGAGAAATTGAGAAACACGTGGCTAGAACTCGGAGCAAAGAGCTAGACAGACCAGTACATAACATACAGTCTAGAGATTATGTATATGTTAAGCCTCTTGCAGAAAAGACTTTGGATGCACAGTGAGAGAGATCACTGCAAGTGCTTCTCACCACCTTCACTGCAATCCAGACCAAGGAGCAGAATGCCTGGATCCATCACTCTCGAGTGAAGAAAGCCCCAGGAGCCCCTTAGAGAGGGACATCAAGAAACAATGAACTGAGATTAAAACTTACTCAGGCAAAATGAGTATATTGCAGCCAGGGGTTGTTTGTCATTTCAATTATAGAATTGATTTGTATGTAATTATAACTGGAGTCTTAGAATTAGAGAGTACCTCTATCCAAAGCAATGCTGAATGGACTTGGTCCCAAGCTTTCAATCTGTATAGTGGATCCATGGGAGAACTTTCTGAGATAAAAGAGCTAAACCTATCCACTGTAGTAATTCATGAAGATCAGGTATATGAGGAGCAAGAGTGGCAAGAACAAGAACTGTGGACACTTCAGGAGATCAAGAGAGAAGAAATCAAAATAGAGTGCTAGGTAGTCAATGAGACAGCTTATGAGAAACCTGATGAAATTAGTGTCTCAACCTTCCCGTATACAGGCACCAAGAAGTTTGTGATAGCCCAGGTGAATCAGACTGTCGGTGTAATTTCACCTTGGTACAGCCTGTAGAAGTGACCTGCCTTTAAGCTCGAGCTGCTATCGGGCTCTCATTTAAATTTTAAATCGACACTTCACTTTTTACAATGGCAGGACCTTATACAACCCACACTGGTAATCAAATAGTTCAGACCCACACCACACCTGAAGTGTGTGAAATAGGCCCCTACGTAGTGAAGAATGTAAGTGAAAACAACTGTTGTTCAATCCAGAACCGTCTCTCAAACGTGTTGAGTTGCTAGTGCAAATTAACATCTCAAAAATCCAACCAGCCTGCTCCTCTTTCCTAAGAACATCCTTTGAGGGCTGCACAAGGTGGTTACAAAGACAGATATAGCTCAGGAGCAGAATAAGAAATTATCTAACTTGGATGTTAGGGAATGGATTGAGAGTTTTAAATGGAATTGATTCAGAAATACTGATGAATAAGCTGGCCACTGCAGCAGGTGACCTAGCAAAATTGAAGCAGCCTTAACAGTCAGCTCTATTGGCATTAGGAACTAGCCAGTGGCAGGTTTCCAAAGTACTGCCAAAGTGGGAAAAGGCTGGGAGCCAAGACCACAGGGTAATATTAGAAGCACTTGGTACAGTTGGAAATAATGTGTCTTTAGCTTTCAGTTGTATACAAGCACAGTTATAGATGTAGGCAACAGCAGCTCTGATCATACGGGAAGGGGGTGAAGGTAATTTTCCAGCTGAAATTTGGGAAGTTGTCTGGGATAATGTGATTGATTTTGTAAAGAAGTTTCAATCCTGGTGGACTATAGTAAATTTCACCTATGATCCTGCTTCTAATGTGGCCACTGCCTTTATTCTTACCTAACATTATGCCACTGTTTATGTTATCCGCCCCATCACTGCACTGGGATTAAATAATGAAAAAACAGTGCTCTACCCTTCAGAACATAGGGTGTGGGCTGGAAAGGTGAATGAAAAGAGGCAAACAGTAAAGTTAGAATCCTGCATTACTAGAGAACAACTGGGATTCATTTGTGAAAGCAATACAATTAATGCCCAAATGTGTGTCTAGACACTGAACAGAGTATTTGCCACTTTGAGATTCATGCAGTCACTGATCAGAAAACTGTGCTCATATATACTAGTAAAAGTTATGTGTGCCTGAGAACTGCTTGTGCTGCTGTAAAAATTGATAACAACAATATTATTTTGTCTAGAAGAAATAATTTTAATTTTTGTATTTGCAATGTTGTTAAGATTATCGGGTGTGATTTTTTGTACATGGCCCCCGTGACATCCCACCAGTTGATTAAAACCAATTACACAATGTAACACAGACTATCACCAACTCCTGTTGGGATGGACCTTACATTGATAAAACAATTAATTAAGCACCAAGACCTACTGCAGATCTCGAAGGAAATTCCAGAAAACAGAGAAAGCCCTAATTACTGTCTCTCATGATACCAAAGAAATAACCAGAATTCTGCAAAGAGTAAAGCAAACTGCAGATCATCACTGGTGGGATGTGATCTTTGGGTGGTCACCAACTGACAATGGAATCCTTAATAAAATGTGTCATCCCATTGTAGTTTTGTTAATATTAGCTGGAATAAGCTAATTTTAGGGTTATCCATTATATTGCTAATGTGATATTGGAGAATACTACAGCAAACAGCTGTGTTAACCTCCTTATCAAACGTACATGGTAAAGCATTAAGAGACACTTATTGTCATAGGGATTTGCATTAGATAAAAGAATTTACTTATTTTCTAGGAAAGGGGGGAAAAGAGACAGAGTAGAAATTTTCCAGAGTAGAAATCCATTTTGATTTAGGTGAAATGTACATCTTTGAGTTAAGTCTGTAGTTGGAAAGCATAGCTGTTTAGTCTGACTGGTAAAAAGCCTAGGCTCAGAGAAACTGCTTCAGTCAAGGACAGAGATAAGGGGCTGGCAGGGGACACAGAGACAGAGGAACTGCTATGAGAACAGGCCAACCTGACCTGGGAATTCTTCCTGATAAAGATTAACTAGCGGTAAATGTCACACCAAATTTGTAAAAATGAATATGTAGGAACCTATCGTAAAATTGGATGCATATCTATTTGAGAGGGTGATAAAAAAGGATCTGGAGTTTCCCAGAGGTATGCATGTCTTTTAAGGAGAGGAATCTCCACATGCATCCAGCACAGTAATAAACATACCAACTTTACAACTTTCACAAAGTCGTGGAGTTGCGTTTATCTCCGCAAAAGAGGCCCCGGGGTCAACTCGCTCACAGAGACCCTCCTGCACAGCAGGAGATGCCCACTGTGCTCAAAGTTTGCCTCTGAAGACTGAGAGATGAGCTGGTAAGAAATCCCGGAAATTATCAGGGAAAGGGCTTTAAGTCTGTTGTTGTCACTAGGTAAAAATCTCCAGTGGGAAAAGAGCCTCTCCAGTACACTGGGTGTCTTGTGATGACTTAGTTCATCTAAGAGTAATGATCACCAATTAAATGCAGTTTTATTTTTTATTCGGCAAGCATAAAAGTGTTCCAAATTTTTCAGAATTCTAAAACTACTTTGAAAAATCCAAAACTACAATAGGAAAAGGGAAGAAATATTTAGGGATATTTTTCTACAAAAAATGTTTCTAAATATTTCTAAAATCTTCTGCTGTGTATAAATGTAAAACAAAGACAAAATGGGGTTGCTTTGTCTCAGGAGCCCCATGCTCAGCTGCTGCCTGCCCAGCCCTGGCAGTGCCCAGACAAGCAGCTCCGCCAGAGCTGGTGGTAGCACAGACACACCTGAGCTGAACCCCAAAGATGTTGCCAGGCTCAGGCCCTTCCCTGGTAGGAGGGCTGCACCTCCTGGCCTGGCTGGACACCAGGGGCAGCACCTTTGGGGACAGAGGCTCCTGCTCTGGGTGGTGATACCAACAAGCTGTCCCTAGCAATGAGCTGGTAATGCAGCCGTGGAAGGGACAACAGACACGGGCACGGAGATGCGAGATGACAGGACCAGTTCCCCCTGGCTGAGGTATTTGGCCAGTCTTGTGAATCTGCAGAGGCATCCCTGTGGAGAGAGGAGGTGGCTGAGGCCCCAGCTGCCAGTGGCACACAGGGAGCCTCCTGCACAGCAGCGCCCAGAGCTGGCAAGGCTCCCCAGCTTCTCTGGACAATCACAGACTGGCAACAACCCCACAGCAGCCTCTCTGGGAACATTTCCTGTCTACAACATTAGACTTTTAAAAGAAGCTGTTTGAGGGAAAGGTGAACAAAACACTCACCCTTTTCTCTTCCAGCAAGTCCAAATTTGGACACAGCATAAGATGAAAATAAGCTCCAAAAAAAGCAGGCCTGCTATTAATCCTATCCAGAAACCCCTTCCAGGGCCCTTCTGGGAATCCAGAACACGCGTGGTGGGGCTGGCCGCACCTGTGGGAGCAATGGGGAGCGTCAGCCCGTGCTGTGCTGCGCTGCTGAGCTGGCAGCACGGTGGATGCGGGCAGGACGTTCTCCATTTCCCCCAGAGCTGGGGCCGCCCCTTGGCACAAGTTTGACCACCCAACAAAGCCCAGCAGGCCTGGAGGAGAGCCCGGGGGCAGCGCAGCTGCTTGGGCAGTGGCTGCTTGGAGGGACACGGGCCAAAGGCATCCCTGAGCAGCCACTGCCAGCCCTGGCCCTCCCTGCCCCGTGACAGCTCCCCCAGCCCCAGGGCACAGAGTCAGGCCCTGTCAGGACCCAGTGCAGCCCCTGCCCAATTGGGAGCCAAGGCTGGCTCTGGCCCTGGGCTCGCGGCAGGGCTCCCGCTCGGGGCTGCTCCTGTGCCTTGAGCCTATGGGCACTCAGGGCCAGCTCCGGAGCAGCTGCAGCGGGAGGGACATTGGTGCACGGGTCCCCTGTCCCTGGGGCTGTGAATGAGCTCCAGAGGCTTCCAAGGCTCCAGAGGTGCCTCCATCTTTGGCTGCTGCTGGGCCATTCAAGGGCAGGACCTGGGGGAAAGAGCTGCCGCCACACAGCCCTGCTAAATGGCTGACAGTGGCAGAGCAATTACCTCCTGTGCCTGTGCCCATGTCTGGCATCTCCTCCTTTCCTGCAGCAGGGGCTGCCAGTCGGCCTCTGCTTGCTTGGGGAAACACTGCCTTCTGTCCTGCCTTTTGCTCCATCACTTGAAAAAGGAAAAAGTTCAGCTGCATCAGATGGAACAATTTCGGATTTCTTTTGGTGGCATCTTTAGGACATCAGGCTTATCAAAATGGGGATAAGATTCAAAACCATCTGGCCTTTTGGGGCTGGGCCAGGGCCCACCTTCCTCCAAATAGCTGCCAGGCCTGAGCAGAAGGTGTGAGGGGATCGCGCAGGGCGAGGGTACACACGTGCATGGCTCTGTCCTGGCACCTGCAGCGATGACCCCCTGGCTGAGCTTTGGGCTCTGAGCTGGCAGCTCTTCCAGGGGAAAGGCCTTGACCTACCCTCACCATGTCCCAGAGGCTCAATCCTGAACGTGGGTTGGGAAGCCAGACCACCTTCACCAACAGGTTCAGCTGCAAAGAAAGGGAGGACAGAACAGCACCTGTGTCACTGTAGAGATCCTCAGGCTGCAGGAAAGGCTCAGCCCCGGGGCAACAGCTCTGGGCCCGGCCCCTTCCCTCTCTGCTTTTCTCCGTGACTGCACAGACCGCACGGAAGGACACAGTGGCATTGCACACAGAAGAGGGATGGACAGCTAAATGCTCCTTCCTCCCACTGACAGTCATCCTGTGGGATCCCTCAGGGCTCCAGAAGGGAGCAGGGCAAAGTTTCCAGAACTGAACAACCTTTAGAGGAACTTAAAGGAAATGCCATATGAGTGAGCTTTTGCCACATAGACACTGATTATTCTGTCAGGAAAGGTAGGTTGAGAACTTGTCTCCAGCATCTGACAACATCTTCAAACCACCATTTACCATCATTTCCAAATAATCCAAGTCATGATCCCAATCTAGAAGGGAGCAGAGATTCTACGGAACCATTTCCATGATATGCTGGGATCCCCTTCTGACTTGGGGAATTGGGCACTGCAAGGGGGTGGGGTAAGGCTGTGGGAGCCTGTGGCTCCTGATCACTCTCCAGACACTTTGCAGTCCCTGTGCAACATCCCTGGAGGGGCAGCTGGAGCAGCCCAGGGCCCTGGGGCTCTCTCGCTGCCACACAGGAAACCCACACTAAATGCTCGGGGAAATCTGCAGTGCCACAGCTATTGCTCCCAACCTCTGTCCCGCCCTCCTGTTTGCCAACCTGCACAAGAACAGCTTCCCCAGCCCAAGGGCACATAGCCAGGCTCTGTCAGGACCCAGTGGAGCCTTGCTCTCCCCCTCTGCCCTTTCCCCACCATGGGCACCCCGTGCAGCCGCTCCCAGGTTTGGGGACGTGTCTCCCACGGAGGGAGCCCAGCAGGACAGCTCAGTACCCGAGTGCCCTGAGCCTGCTCGGGACAATTCCTCTGGGCTGTGCCCGTCTTGTCCGGGCTGTGCCCACAGTGCCAAGGAGCAGAGAGGGCAGCTCAAGCCTCAGCAGGGCTCAGGCCCAGAGGCACAGCAATTACCTCCTGTGGCTGTGCCTGGCATCGCCTCCCTTCCTGCAGCAGAGGCTGTCAATGAGCCACTGCTTCCTCCGGGAAACTGCGCCTTCATCACAGCCTCTCCATCTGCTTCTGGAGAAAGGATTAGGTACAGCTGGGTCAGGTGGGGTTGTTCCCCTTTGAGGATGGGGAAACTTCAAGAGGCAATGCTTGTCAAAGACATGGTTAAGAAGCAAGAAATCCCTAAACAATTTTGGTGAAGCCAAGGCCCTCTGTACTCCAAACAGCTGCCCCTTCTGATTTGACTGGCGACAGGGAAATCGCAGGGGATCTGAGGTCCGTGCTCCTGTTTGGTCTGCCTGTCAGCTGATGCCCAATGCCTTCCTGCAGAGGCTGGGGAGAAGCTGCAGCCAGGCCAGGCTGGCAAACAGCCCTGCAGGGCGTGGAAGCAGCAGCGGGGCAGCGAGGCTGCCATGGATCCCTTCCTGCTGTGCAGGGCATGGCATGTCCAGATGTGCAGCCACAGCCCCCGGCTGCTGAGCCCAGGACAAGGCTGAGGGAAATGCACCCACCTTGTCCTGCCTGCTGCATTTCCTTCGTCCTTTGCCTCATGTGTTCAGATAACTCATGGGCTTTCTTCTGTCCTGCAGCTTTGTTCTTTCCTTTTAGAGGACCTTAGAAAAACATGTTTCCTTTTCCCATTAATGGATCCCACAGAAGCAGGGCTCAGCCTGTGGGGTCAACAGGGACATGCTACTCACCCCTGAGATGGGAGGCAGGCTTCTGTGTAGGAATGAGGGAAGGATCAGGAAGAGTCCTCCCTGCAGGCACATCTGTAACACAACAGCCACAGAAGCTTCTGCCACCTCTACTCAGCTGCACGGGCACCACTGAGCTGCAGGAGCGGTGAGGGGACCACGCAGGTTCAGGGCGCACACGTGCATGGCTCTGTCCTGGCACCTGCAGCGATGCCCCCTTGGCCGAGCTTTGGGCTCTGAGCTGGCAGCTCTCCCAGGGGAAAGGCCTTGACCTACCCTCACCACCTCCCAGAGGCTCAGTCATGGACATGGGTTGGGAAGCCAGATCACCTTCACCAACAGGTTCAGCTGCAAAGAAAGGCAGGACAGAACAGCACCCGTGGCACTGTAGGAGATCCTCAGGCTGCAGGAAAGGCTCAGCCCCAGGGCACAGCCCTGGGCCCAGCCCCTTCCCTCTCTGCTTTTCTCTGTGACTGCACAGACCGCACGGAAGGACACAGTGGCATTGCGCATGGGAGGAGGATGGACAGCTAAATGCTCCTTCCTCCCACTGACAGTCATCCTGTGCGATCACTCAGGGCTCCAGAAAGGAGCAGGGCAAGGTTTCAGAACCCTTCTGCCCTGACTTAAGCTCGAACGAAAATGGCAGATGAACGAGCTCTTGCCACTTGGATACTGATTAATATGTCACTAGAAAACGAAATTAAGAACTTACCTCCAGCTTTCTTCAAGACATTCGTAATATCATTCAACAACAATTCTAAATAATCAAAGTCGCGATCCAATTCTAGAAGGGAGCAAAGACCAGACCCATTTCCATGATGCACTGGCATCCCCTTCTCCCTCCGGGAACTGGGCACTGCAAGGGGGTCAGGAAAGTCCGTGGGGGCCAGGTGTGAATGGACAAGGCCAGAGCTGCCAGAGCTGCACAGGGGCCTGGGGAGCTCTGGGCAGGCTCCTGGACACTCTGCACCCTCTTTGCAGGCCCTGTGACACATCCCGGGAGAGGAAACAGGGCCAGCCGAGGGCTCGTGGGGGCTGTCTCCCTCCCCCAGAGGAAACGCTCCCTAAAGGCCTGGGGAAAACCATCCCCAGCACTTCCCGGGGAGCAGGGAGCGCTGTCCCGGCAAAGGGGAGCCAGGCTGCCGGCTCACCTGCTCGCCGCGCTTGCAGCGGAGCAGCCTGGGCAGCCCTGGCAGGCAGGGCCACGGCCAGGAGGAGCAGGAGGAAGAGGCGCAGAGCAAGGGCCATGCTGCCTTGCCCTCTGCCAGTCCTGCAGCTCTTGCTGCCACCGCTGTCCTGACACCGCTGTCCCAATGTCAGCACCACTGCTGCCACCCGCCGCTGCTGCTGCCGCAACAGTTGTGCTCAAGCACTGACTGCTCGCTCCTTGTGCTGCTGTGCAACCACCGGGTCTGGGACATCTGTGACCTCAGAGCCTGCTGTGACCTCATGGCCAGCGTGGAGTTGTGTGGGGAGTGGGATCTGCCTTCTTTGGCAGGGAGCTCGTCCTGCCAGCTGCTCTCTCCAAGGGCTGTGACACAGTCCCAGCCCAGCTGATCTCACAGGCTGGGTCATGAAGGGATGGAGAGCAGCCCTGCCAAGAAGGACTTGGGGGTGCTGCAAGATGAGAGGCTGCACATGAGCCAGCCATGTGCATCCAAAGGAGAGTGCCCAGAAGGTTGAAGGAGGTGATACCACCCCTCTGCTCTGGTGAGACCCCACCTGGAGTACAGTGGAAGAGGTTTTACATCGACCTCTGTGAGTCATTGAGAAGTTTGACATGAAAATCCATGTTTACCCCTGAGAGAATTTCCTACCAAGGTTGTTGACATAGAAACCAAACAAGAAAGGAGGATAAATAAGTGAAAGTTGTAACTGCTTATGTCAAGAAGCACTTTGCTTGTCGCTCATGACCAGTGAGTAAAGTGTAAACCTATGAGCTTTGTAAGAATGTAGAACAAGCATGCATGCTAGAATAAAAACAGTGTTTGAAGCCTTCTGGAAATGGAGTGTGTTGCTTTGTACTGTCTCCGTCTCTACCACGACAGAGTACTGCATCCATCTCTGGGCTCCCCACACAGGAAGGCCATGGTCCTGTTGGATCTAGTCCAGAGGAGGGACAAATTGCTCTGAGGGCTGGAGCCCTTCTGCTTTGGAGACAGGCTGGGAGAGCTGGTGGCATTCAGTCTGGAAGAGAGCAGACTCCAGGGAGACCTGATTGCTTCCTTTCAGTAGCTTAAGGGGGCTTGTAAAAGAGATGGGACAGCACTTTTAGTAGAGCCTTTTGTGAGCAGACCGAGAGGGAATTGTTTTAATCTAAAAGATGGTCAATTCAGACTGGACAAAAGAAACCCATTTTTTACACTAGATCTGGAAGGCCTTGCACAGGTTGCCCAGAGAGGTGGACATCCATCCCTGCAGACATTCAAGCTCATGCTCTCAGCAACCTGACCTACTTAAAGGTGTCCCTGCTCACTGCAGGGCATTGGACTAGATGGCCTTCAAATGTCCCTTCCAAGCCAAGCCATTCTGTGCTCCTGGGCACCATCAAAGCAGTGCTGGATTAGTGCTGGGGTGATTATGTGGCACCTGTATTTTGGTAGTTGTGTCCTTTAGCAATTGGCCCTGAGAGCATTCATGGGCTGGGCTGGGAAGTCTGCAAATAACAGACAGTGTGCTCTAGGAGTGTTGCAGTGTGATTTCATGGTTTACCCCAAAACCCCGGGTTTCTCCCCTGAAGATTCCCTCCCAGGTGTGTCCATCATCCCTCCTTTCCCCAGTCTTAGCCCTGCCGAGCACTGTCACTCAATCCTGCAATTCCAGAATGTCATTGAGTGATTGGCAGATTTAAAAGATGCCCTCTACCTTTGTGGAGGGGGGGCATTGGGCCATCCATGCATCCATGTGTCATTTGTCCCTTGAGATCTCCTCTCCTGTCCCAGGTTGGTGGGCTCCCTATCCCTTCCCTCCTCCCCTCCCTCGGGTAAAAGGTCGAGTAACCATGCGGTCCAGGAGTTCCATTGGAGCAGTTGCTGGATTCAGTGGCCTGTGGGCCAGAATAGAGCTCTGGATTAAAACCCTCCATCAGAACCGACTCCTTTCCTTCACTACCGCCTTAAAGTTTCTCTGGCAGAGGGAAGCCTGAGGAGCAGACCCTCCAGGGGAGGAAGATCCATCCCGCTGGCACCAGAGTCCCGGCATGTCTGCACTTGTCCCCACGCGCCCAGCTGCAACATCCATCTGGCCGCAAGTGTCTCTGGGGTGGAACACCACAGTTGCTGCTATTTGGTTCAGCTGCGGGGGCCAGACAAGCCAAGGCATGTCCCGTCAGCTATGTAATATATGTTAGAAATATCATGCTATAAAAGATTGTATTTTTTAAAGATTGTGAAATCCTAACCAATCTCTGACCGCAGGCAGCCCAAGAAGCAGAGATCTATTCAAACTCTGAAATTCCTGAAGGAGGCAGAATAACGATTGGCATTTTAGCCTGAGAATAGACGCATCCAGGGCGATGATCACTGCCATCCTGAGCCATCAGAAACCGCCTAAGAGTGATCATCGCCCTGTTGATAACATCCATCAAGATAGCCAGATTTGCCAGGAACATGCATGTGAATACATGGCTTCCCTGAACTCGATCAATGCTGGCTATCAGCCAGGAGACAGCCTTTGTCCGGCACTGCACAGTGAAACAGCCAACTATGAATATGCAGAGTTAGAAAAGAACTTGAACTCCTTCACCTCTGGCACAATAAACTGTATAAAACATCCTTGCTAGAGGCGGCTCTTGTGAACGAGGGGGAAATCTGATGTGATAGAGGTTAGATCCAGGTTCACCCAGCGCTGAACCCAGGCTCAACGCTGTCTCTTTGGCTGTGGTGGTTTGAGGACCGTATTTTGGTTGCGGAAAAGTTAAATAAATATTTCCGCATTTTTTGATAATTTGACTTTCAATTGATCATTTATAACAATTAGGGCCACCCTGATGGGATTTGAATTTTGGGTTCGGGCACCCCTTTCCTGTCAGGAGGCTCCCTGCTGATTTCAGCGGGGTGACGGGTTTGGGAGTTCACGAAACCAATCTGTGGGAATCCACAAAAATTAAAGGCTTTTGGGAAAGCTGCAAAAGGCAGGCCTCAGAGACAGTAGAACTGTGATTAGACCTAAGCAGCAGTCACTAGATAGGTCAGCAGAAAAATTATTTGAAAAGTAGAAAGGCAAGGACAAATAGAACAATGGTCTGTGTATTAATACTTATCTAGAATAACTCTCTAAGCTACAGAAAAGTTTATCTAACAAGATATTAGGAAGTTTAAGCTTAATAATGGAGCTCTGTGCATTGTGTTTTCAGGCTTACAAGTAGGTATTGTATTCAAAATAAGCAAGCATTGTCTTAACCAAAGGTAGGTGTGCTTATAGTGGTTGGATAGAACTACTGTCAATATGCTTTTGCTTTGTGTGACTGGTCAAAAAACATATACAGTAAGTTGTATTATTAAGTTCTTTGTCTGCTGCCTGGGATGTCAGCTGGTGGCATCTTCCCATTGTCATAACCATGTAATGAGACTGATGTTGAAAAATGAAAGAGCTCAAGGCATGTTCCACAGCAGTCCTGTCA